>NW_028245465.1:0-1228828 GCF_964263255.1 Lissotriton vulgaris
GTCTCATCATTCCCCCTCCCTCCAGTCATCTTTCTTTTTGTGCATTCTTGTTCTTCCCATTTCTTAATTTGTAGCAGTTTTTGCCTCCATCCTTTATTTCCCATTTTACCTTTTTGTCCATTTCTTTCCTGCTTCTCTGTTTGGTCCCAATTATGGCCTATTTTCTGTTTCCTTTTATTTATTTACTTTTTCCGCTTATTTTCCTTTTTCCGCTCATTTTCCTTGCCAGTATCCCCATCTCTTTACTTCAGCTTTCTGTTTACTCCTGACTTTAGTATTCTTGTGCAGTTTCCTACTTTCTATTTTTGCACATTTTCCTGTTCCTCCTCTTTTTATGTTTTGGTTTGTGTTTCTTACTTCTGTCCTACTTTGTCTTTCTTTTCACGTGATGTTTTCTTATTGTGACTTTTTTACCTTTCTCTCTCCTTGTGTATTTTTCCCTTTGTTCCCCAGTTTCTGTGTTTATTTTCACCCTTATAGATTTCTCCCTTTCTGGTTCCCTCTTGCATGTATCCTATTTTCATTTCATTTTCCTCTTATTTGTTTTCATTCTGCCCCTTACTTAAACTTTAATTTTCACTTCTGATTCTCCCTTTTAAGTCGACCCTACCAGAGTAGCTGTCTGGTTGAAAACGATCTATTTTCAACTGACACGGAACTTACGGCGGGCTTAAAGTCCACCCATTGCTTTCTATTGGTTGCTTTATTGCCATTCTCATTTGCTGGCTTCCTCATTTGATGGCTTGCCTTGTCAATCTTGTGTGTATCCATTGCGGAAGCATATCTTCTTTACTTGTGTTCTTACACTGCTCACTTTTAGTGAACAATTTTTTTCTTCTTGCTTAGGCACTCCCATGAGAGGTGCATGTGTTTTCCAGTTGTCTCCTCATGTCCTTCACTTCTCTACATGTTACTCTATCTTGTCCTTGTACTTCTGTTCCACCCATGCTCAAAGATGCTGTCTCTTCTGTGTGCTGATTTTCGCTGAGGTTATCCCTTCTCCCCCTACTTAGCTTTATTTTTATTTAACACGCCCACACCTTTCTTTGCCTTCTCGCCCCTGCTCCTTCCTTGTTGTTCTCGGGTTGCTTCCCCATACTTTGCAGTCCCTCCTTCCACCTCTAAGGGAAGCTGCTAAATTATCCACGGGCAGGTGGTATTGTGTAGGCCTGCAGGGGCGGCTCTAGGTTCATGGTGGCCCTGGTCAGGGAGCGTAATTAGGGGGCCCTGGAAGAGGGGGTCCGGGTGGGCGGAGTGCGGAGGCCAGTGAAGAGGCGGGGGTCAGGGTGTTTGGAAGTGGAACAGAGCCGGAGGCCGCCAAATCCCTGCCAGGGGCCGCCACGCAAATATGAATCCATCCTCAGAGGATTATTATATTAAGGATATATATTAGCGTGGGGGCCCCTGGGGTTTGGAGGCCCTGTGCAGGTGCACTGCTTGCACATGCCGAAGGCCGCCCCTGAGGCCTGGTCGCGTTCCCTCATTCCGGATCCCCTCGGGTTTGCACGTACCCAATGCACGACGAACGCTGAATGATGCAGTTATGATTTCTTCCAAAATATTTTCATGACTAGGTGAGGCAGTTCCAGGCACACTACAGCTGAAGCTTGGACTTTACCACAGAGAGGAGCATCGGGGGAACATTTCATTTTGGACACATAACTCGCTCTTCAAGAAGGTCTTCCCAAAATACACCATCCCCTTCCGAAATACATTCAACAGAATATAGCTTTGCCAAAGGACTGCTAATGAGATTAAAGCTAAGCAATGCCAATAAGCATAAAGCAGCACTTAGAACCCCCCGACCCTGAAATGGGCTCTTCGGACTTCACATAACAGCTCACTCAGAGTACCAGTTAAGGTTTTCACCAGCAAAAGGGGCTGTGATGTTCTTCTGGCTCTGTTTTACCAGGCCCAAGAAGGCCTTGCTGGATACGTTGCATTAGCTGTAGAGAGCTGTTTACTGCATAATTTGAGCAGAGTGAACAGAACAGGACCAAATGTGTCTTCTGAGGCCTCTGCTCCACCCAGGCTCCTCGAGATCCCAGTTTCTCCATGTCTGGTGCAAATACTTTGCTCTCTCGTGCATTTTGCTTCACTGCGTATCCTGTTCGTTTTGGTTGTTTAATTAAAAATGCAGGCTTACAATTGTAGAATCCAATATTTAAGAAGGGAATATTTGTTTTCTCTGTCCTGATAATGAAGTGATGTGAGATCAACTCGACCTCTTAAGTTGTTGTTTTTTTTAGGGGGGGGTGGGGGGGGTTGTATACCCCCACAATGTCTGTTTCAAACACAGGGGGATAGAGATGGAGTGCATGAGAAACATAGCTACTTCCCTTACCCAGCAGAACCCGGTAACTCCTTTTATGACCGTGCTAATATTAAAGGTGCAGTTGGCCATATCTAAGCCACAGACACTTTAGTCTCTCGGCCACACTACACCAAAGGAAGTGACTACGGGGAAATGGTTCTTAGCTCTAGTTCACTCATCTCTGTACACAATACATTCACACTCAATGGATATGCACACCATTTGGAGTATTTGTATCTCTGTAAGGCATGTGAGGCCTAACCCTGCAATCTTTATGTTTGATAGACCTATACAGTGTCAGCTGCCCCTCACTGGTCGTGTAAAGTATGTGCCCGGATGGGTAATGTAATGTAATGTAAAAAGGATTTGTAGAGCGCTGCGTTCACCGGACGGTTTCTTGGGGCTGATCACTAACCCAGGGGGAGGCAGAGGGGGGAGAAAGAGGAACCTTATGTATAAGCACCGCGGAAAAGGTGAGTTTTTAGGAGAGACCTAAAGTGAGGGTGGGAAGAGGAGAGTCTGAGGTCCAATGGAAGAGAGTTCCAGAGTGAGGGGGCCAGGAAAGAGAATCTAAGGCCTCCGTGCTTTTTACGCCTAAACCTAGGAGTCTGGAGGAGAGCGTGATGGGAAGAACGGAGGTGTCTGGAGGGGGCGTACGGGTGGAGAAGAGACGCGATGAAAGAGGGGCCGATGCCGGCCAGAGATTTATGGGTAAGGCAGCCAAGTTTAAACTTGCAGCGTTCCGACACAGGAAGCCAGTGAAGGGCTTTGAGGAGGGGACGGACGTGGTGATGTTTTGGTTGACGATAGATTAGGCGGGCGGCCTGATTCTGAATTAACTGAAGTCTCTTCATTTGGTATTGCGGAATGCCTGCGTATAGGGCGTTGGCGTAGTCGATCCGGGAGATGACTAAAGCCAACAACGCCAGGGTGAGAGCTTCAGTGGTCAGGAAGTGAGCAATTTTTCGAATTTTTCTGAGCTGATGGAAGCAGGAGGATACTGTGGCACTGACCTGATGATTCATGGAAAGATCCTGTGAGATGTAGACCCCCAGGCTTTTTACTTTATCAGCGGGACTAGGGGGGGGGCCAAGGGAGAGGGGCCAGAAAGTAGAGTTCCAGGGATTGGCTGGGCCTCCGACAAGAACGAGCTCCGTCTTGTCGGGGTTAAGCTTGAGGTGGTGAGCGCCCATCCAGTCGCTGATATGACAGAGGGTGGACTGGAAATCCTGGGCCGCTTCCTGCGAGTCAAGGTTGAAAATGAGCTGAATGTCATCTGCATAATTAAATGCAGTGACATTCCTTCCCCGGAGGGAGCGGATCAGGGGGGTAAGGTATAAATTAAAAAGGAGCGGAGACAAAGACGAGCCCTGCGGGACTCCGCAGGTGAGTTTCCTCCTATCCGCCGAGAATTGGGAGATTCGAACAGATTGGTGGCGGTTCGTCAGGAACGAACGAACCCAGTCAAGGGCCGTCCCTCCGATACCAGCCTCCTTGACACGGT
Organism: Lissotriton vulgaris; assembly: GCF_964263255.1. Classification (NCBI taxonomy): domain Eukaryota; kingdom Metazoa; phylum Chordata; class Amphibia; order Caudata; family Salamandridae; genus Lissotriton; species Lissotriton vulgaris. Next base: position 3,819 of record NW_028245465.1, read on the forward strand.
CGACCAAGATGGAGTGGTCGACCGTGTCAAAGGCCGCCGACAAGTCCAAGAGGATTAAGGCTTGGCTGGTGTTAGAGTCAGCGCCTCTGCGGAGTTCCTCCATTACAGAGAGGATGACCGCCTCAGTTGAATGGGCGGGTCTAAACCCAGCCTGTTGAGGGTCCAGGAAATTGGAGTCCTCAATAAAAGAACTGAGGATGCTGGTGACATATGACTCAAGTACTTTGCTTAGGTAGGGAAGAAGGGAAATGGGACGAAAGTTGGCCATGATCGTTGGGTCGGCGTTGGGTTTCTTCAGAATAGGTACTACTTCCGCGTTCTTAAACTGACTGGGAACCTCACCGAGCAAAAGGGAGTTGTTCAGGAGGGCCAGTGGAGGGGTGGGGCAGGCTGAAAAGGCAGCCCGGAGAATCGCGGGGGGCAGCAGTCTGTGGGGGAACCAGAGGAGACTTTGTTAAGCAAAGCGATGAAGACTTCTTCTGAAATGGGGGGGAACTGAGTCAGAAGGTGAGGGTTAATAGAAGGTGCAGCCTCAGTGAGGGCTGTGGCCGGGGGTGTGGAGGAAATGCTATTTTTGATTTTGGTAATTTTTTCTATAAAAAAACAATTGAGGGAGTCACAGAGTGCTTGAGACGGAAGAGGTTTGATGGTCACCCTGTCCGGGTGTGAGAGCTCGTCCACAATTGCAAAGATATCTTTAGATTTCTGCGCAGAATTAAGGATTTTTGTGGAAAAGTAAGCGGTTTTAGCGGCTGATATCGCTCGTTTGTACTCTTCCAGTAGTTTTAAAAAATGTGGTTTCTTTGAGGGATCATAGCTTCTGCGCCAGCGGCGCTCGGCCTGGCGGAGACCAAGTTTTAAGGTTTTGAAACTGTCGGAAACCCAACGATGTGCGTCGTGGGGGCGCTTAGTTCTAATTAATTTAAGGGGGGCAACCTTGTCGCTGGCGTGTTCTAGCCATTCGACTAGTGCAGCTTCTTGGGAGTCAATGGGGCCAGGGCTGGCCGAGACCGAAGATGTTAAAGAGGTGATGAATAAATCAAGGTCTGCTTTGTTCCAGTTGCGAGCTTGGAGGCTGGGGCCTCGGCTGCGGGGGGCGGGGGAGGGACCAGAAGGAGAAAAGAAATTAAATGGTGATCGGACCAGTGGCAGGGTGAGATCGTGAGCGACTTGATTTCGAGATTATAGGTCCACACCTGGTCTAGGATATGGCCCTTGGAGTGAGTAGGTAAATGAACGTGTTGGATACCATTAAGCCCAGTTAGTAGGTCAGAGAAAGCCAGGGATTGGGGGCTTTCATGGGTATCTGACGGCCAGTAGTTGAAATCTCCCAGGACTAGGAGTTTAGAATTGTTAATGGTAAGCTGAGAGAGCAGGTCACCAAAATTCGAATAGAAATTAGGCATGGATTGGGGGGGACGGTAAACCAGAACGCAGGTAAGGGGGGACACAGAAGATTCGAGTCTAATTGCCAGGCAGTCCACCTGAGGGATGGTGAGGAGAGAGAGGGAAGTGAACCTGAGGGAGAGATTGATAATGGCGGCTACGCCACCTCCTGGTTTGCCGACAGGCCTATTGGCGTGGAGTATATAATACCCCGGAGGGATGGCTGCTAGAATGTCGGGGGAGGAATCCTCATTCAGCCAAGTCTCGGTTAGGAGAAAAACGTCGGGTCGGTCTGAGTCTAGGAGGTGGAAGATGTCAAGTTGGTGTCTGACAAGTGAGCGAGTATTAAGGTAGGTGATTGCTAATTCCATATTAGCGGGTGCCTGAACGAGTGGGGGATTAGGAGGAGGGGAAAAGACTGAGGGTTCAGGAGTAAGGAGGGACGGGAGGGACTGTAACTCAGGAAAGGTACTGCGAGCATGATAAATACCTAGTTGTTGGAGGCAAGTAGAACTGGTGTTGTCCAGTGACCGGAGTGAATGCAGTGCAATCAGGTCCCTGGGAGTGAAGGTGGTAGTTTGGGCAGAGTGACATGGCCCGGGCCCCGTCCGGCCGCGGACGGGCGCAGACGGGCTTGCCTTAGGCGCGCCTTCGGCGCGCAAACGGCGCGCCCGCTGCGCACGTCCGCTGCGCTTCCGGTATGGACACATCCTATATGCAAGTGAGAAGGAGGTTGGAAAGGGGGGGTGGCCTAATTAAGTGGGCGTGGCCTAATCACACGAAAGAGGCGGCAATTGGGTTGAGTGTCTGAGAAGCAAGATTCCCTCACAAATCTGACGCTTTCTTGCCACTGCCTCAGGGGCATTTCGTCCCACCCCTTTTGCCGAACTGCATGGGGCAAATGCTGATCTGCATGACCAAGGAGAAAGGCTTGTTGGCTGAAATGGCAAGTGTCTCCGAACAAGGGGCAAACACTGCACACGGATTCCACACTGAAGTCCAAAAACTAGAAAGCTGAGTGCTGGGCGCGTCTGCTTCAATACTTGAACAATCCCACTGAAACAGGAACTACCTGTCATCATCCTTCTACAATTCAACAAAAAGCCCATGATAGGGTGAAGGCCTTAATATCTTCATGAGCGCCAACTCAGCCACCACTAAGGTCTGAGTGACCCAGTGATGTGGACAGTGTTCAATTAAAAATACCCGTACAACCAGATATTGAACTTTATTAATTCTGGGTTCGTGTAGCCCCTCTAGGGGAATGCTCCAAAAATAGTGTGTTCTATTGAAAAGGTTAGGATTTCAGAACGCGCTGGCATTTAGTGAATAATAAAAATGGCCAATTTTTATTATTCACCAAAGCCAGCGCGTTCTGAAATGGTTGTTCGGGTATTTTTAATTGAACACTGTCCACATCACTGGGTCACTACTGTTTTTACCATGGTTAAGATCCTCCTGGTGGAGGCTGCATACCAAAAAACTAACCCTATGATTATGCACACACGTGTATGAAGAGCGGAGAATCAAGATATACCGCTACCCACACTTCCCAACACGTGCATGAGGGTTTTTTATCGGAGACACTTTACCTTTCTCTTGCATACCCTGGTTCATGCAGGATAAGTGATCCTTCCCCATTGATTATATGTAAAGATGCTGGCAGGACGGGGCTGTGCTTTCCGCAGAGCATGGGGAGGAGTTGTGAGCACACTCTAATGTGAGTATGACCGTTTGGTCTGCCGTCTTGGGCCAGTCGAACAGTCATGCACACTTTGCATGTTCTCCACCAGCTGTAATGCACCGCGTGGGTGGAGAACATGCCCAGGATCCACTGCCTGTCGGCACTCAGACCAATCAAAATGCTGCTGTAAGGCAGCGTCATGTTTGGCTAGGGGAGTCGGGAGCGTCAAAGAGGACGCAGGAGAGGCGGCCGCTGGGAAGGTAAGTGTTTTTTTTGGTCTTTATTGTTCTCCCCTTTTCTTTTTTTTTTTATAAGCCCTCCCCCTCCCCGCCTCACCACTACTGCCCGGTAACAGCTGCTACCGCCCCCCATCAAACCCCCTGCAGTCGTTGTTGCTCTTTTCCTTCGTTATCCTTTCAACCCCCCCAATCTGGCTTTATCTTTAGTAGTTATTCTCCCTCACCAACTCCATGTGGTTTCTCTCCACCTGTTACTCTGCTGCTTTCCCACACTTGCATCCTTAGAATTTAAAAAAGTGAAATTTTTTGGAGGGCCCTGCATTGATTGCTGGGCGCCTCTGATTGCTGAAAAGAACTTTCGAGAAAATGTTAAATGTTTTCTTTAATTGCAGAAGCAAGTGGCAAATTGGCGACAGCATCGCTCATTAGTAGTGCACGTATGTCACCAGGCATAAGCGTGCCTATTGACTGGCATGGGTTTCAGTAGCATTATGATACATACGCTCTATGCGTGTATCGCATCATGATTTTTTTTTTTGTACTGATGCTCCGCAGCATTGGCAAAAAGCATTGGCCAAGCCGATTAGTTCCGAAGGCAAGACTTGTTAGCCTTCCAATGCTTGTTCCAATGTGTTTCCCTGTGTTTTTTCTCCAATCTAGGAGTCCCCCAGTAGCAAACACAGAACTAGGGTAGTTTTATGTACTGTTTGCCATGCCACCAAACACTCCAGAAGCGAACATGCACTTCTGTAGACCAACTGACCATGCGAGTAGGTATTTCTTCTCTCAAGCCACTAATTGGACCTTATTTATTGAAAGAAGGTTTTAAAATAGCTTCGCACATACAATCACTTCTTTAGTAAGTCTGTCATGATTGTCACGACCCGCTCTTATCTATTTCTCCAATCGTACATTGACAGGACCAAGTCGCCTTCCAGCGTATGGGCGCTCTGGGATACGTTTCGGTACTATTAGTAACAGAACGACTGAAACTTTTATCATTCCTATGTCCAGTGCACAGTTTCCACTCCAGCTAGATGCAGTTGTAACTTCAAAAATGCTTTCAGTGACAGCTCTTGTGGGACTATCAGTCAAAAAATAATGGGCAACAAAGCAGCAGAGAAATCATTGTTATTTCAGTAGGGGTCACACCACCCCAACCACCTGATACCAATCCCAGGGCCAAACCATTTTTGGTGCATCTTTTAAACTGGGGTTGGTTGACCATGGACTCTCTCTTTCTTTAGATTATTACCAGCAGCCACGTCTCCATCAGCCACACCACCGAACTCCACTGGACCGACCACCGCTGCATCCACTTCTTCAAGAAAACCACCGCACACAATCATCAGCGAAGAATCCCCCACAACAGCTGGAACAAGGTCACCGAAGACCAGCTTATCACCACCCTCGCCCGAGACCCACCGACCGACCACACTGACACAGCAGCCCGCAACCTCAAGCGATGGATCGACGACTGCGCCAACACTCTTGCCTGATCAAGAAACCCACAAACAGACGTACCGTCAGAAGAGCCATCTGGTTCACCGCCGACCTCCAGACATCCAAGCAGACCTGCCGGAGGCTAGAGAAGGAATGGCGCCGCGAGCAAACACCGTACAACCATGCAGCCCTCAAGAACCCCAGCCGCAGACACCACCAACTCATTTGAATGGCCAAAAGGATCTCCTTCAAGGAATGCATCGACAACAGTGCACACAATAGCAAAGAGCTCTTCAACATTGTGAAGGAACTCGCCAACCCCACCTCCAGCTACAACGACATCCCGCTGTCACAAGACCTCTCTGACTCTCTAGCTACCTTCTTCCACCGCAAGATCGAAGATATTCACAACAGCTTCAACACCCAGACCTCTCCTACAGCCACCGACACCCCAGACTCACTGCCCCCATTCACACCGGCCGCCTGATCTCCTGGATCCACGTCAACGACGAAGACACCATCAAGACCATGAACACCATCCACTCTGGCTCACCATCAGACCCCTGTCCCCACCACATCTTCAGCAAAGCGAGCTCCATCATCGCACCCCAACTCCGTAAGATCTTCAACAGGTTATTCGAGGCTGCCACCTCCTCGGAAAGCTGGAAACACGCAGAAGTCAATGCCCTACTCAAGAAACCCAAGGCAGACCCAAAGGACCTCAAGAACTTCCCGCCCAGCTCCCTGCTCCCGTTCCCGGTGAAAGTCATCGAGAAGATCGTCAACAGACAACTGACCCAATTCCTCGAAGTAAACTACATCCTGGACTCATCCCAATCCGGATTCTGCAGCCACCACAGCACCGAAACCGCCCTCATCGCCGCCACTGACGACATCAGGGCCCTCCTGGACAACGGCGAAACTGCGGCCCTCATCCTTCTGGACCTCTCGGCCGCCTTCGACATCGTTTGTCACCACACCCTGCGCCCACGACTCTACAAGGTGGGGATTCGCAACAAAGCCTTGGACTGGATCACCTCCTTCCTCACCGACAGAGCCCAGGGAGTCCGCCTCCCTCCATTCCAATCCAAAGCCACCAAGATCACCTGCGGGGTACCTCAAGGATCGGCCCTCAGCCCGACCCTCTTCAACGTCTACATGACACCACTCACCAACATCGTCTGATCACACGGCCTCAACATAGTCTCATACGCCGACGACACCCAGCTGATCCTCTCCCTCACCAAAGACCCCGCCACCGCAAAAAAACAACTTCCACGCAGGGATGAAAGCCGTCGTCAAATGGATGAAGAGCAGTCGACTGAAACTGAACTCGGACAAGACGGAGGCCCTCATCCTTGGCTCCACCCCCTCCGCCTGAGATGACTCCTGGTGGCCAGCCTTTCTGAGAATTGCGCCGACACCCACCGACCGTGCATGCAACCTGGGGTTCATCCTGGACTCTTCTCTGTCAATGACCTAACAAGTCAACGCTGTCTCCTCCTACTTCAACACCCTCCTTATGATTCGCAAAATCTACATATGGATCCCCATCGAAACCAGAAGGACGGTCACCCAGGCCCTCGTCACCAGCAGGCTGGCCTACAGCAATGCCCTTTACGCTGGAACCACGACCAAACTCCAGAAGAGACTCCAAAGCATACAAAACGCCTCCGCACGTCTCATCCTCAACATCCCCCACCACAGCCACATCACCGCCCACCTAAAGGACCTGCCGACTTTCAGGAGACTCCTCAAGACCTGGCTGTTTGATCAGTAGCAGCATCCCCTCCTCCCCTCCCCCCAGCGCATTGAGACCCTCACGGGTGGGTAGCGCGCTTTACAAATGTTTCATTGATTATGGATTTCTCATGACCAGCGCCACTGTATGAAGGTCTCCAGCTCAAAATGTGGAGGTTTTTATTCTTCTTTGCACTGCATGTGGGCACTTTGGTATTGGCTTTTGTGTGGTCCTTAGGAAGCAATGGTTCTCAAGCTGTTCTACGATGGCTCGCTGAGATGCCAGCGGAGAATGCAGGTGACTATACACTCCACCTCCATTTGGGTTTTAGCCAGGGATACTGGAATCTTGCGAGTCTGTGGCCATGTTTTTTTTCCAAATAACGGCATTTACCACACTTGCTACATAATCCACCATGTCTGCACAATTTGCCGAGGTTTTTTTTTTCCAGAGTTTTGTATAGCGCGAACTAGACCCGAAGATATCAGGTATCAGAGCGCTTTACAGAGCACCAGTTTCGTTACACAAGGACACATTCATTTTTGTTAGGCATGGGGAGATCAAGTGATTTGCCCAGAATCACAGGATGTTGAGCGTCGTAGCCGAGACTTGAACCGAGTTCCACAGCTTCTACGTCGACCGCTCTAGCCGTCAGGCTACATCCTCTCCCCTTAAGAGGTAAACAAAAAAAATGTGTTTCCAAGTCAAATGTGTAAAAAAAAAATGTAAACAAACCACCACACTTGCTGCAATGAAATGACACACCATTTGAAAAGGCTAACTGTTCACTTTGAAGTTGGTTATTGCTTTAGTCAGTTGCTGAAAGGCCGCTAGTGTGGTGAAACATTTGCCCAAAGACGGAAGAGTAAAATAGGACTGCCAGAGAAAGCCCCGCATTGCGATGCATAATTTGTCTCTTCTTGATGCCTGATTTAGTCATTCTTGCCAGATAATTTGGTCCTCTTTTACTGCATAATTCCTGTGGCCTTAGCTACAGCCATCCAGTCTCGACCCCAGGTAGGTAATTTATGTTTATTTTTACATTTGTAAAGTGCAACTGATACCTGGAAAGGTGACCCGGAGCTGCCAATACCCAAATATCTCAATCACCCACCCCAGCAGCAAGATATTAAGAATAGTGGAAGGTTTTAAAAGATTTTCTAAATGGCAAGAGTTATTCAATACAGCAGATGGACTGGGGAAGATTGTACTAGGGGCGGGAGGCATGGATTGAAAAAGCTCTGCCCCTAGAAGTGATCATGGTGCCAACCGCGGAGTGCAGCAACCGTTTGGTATAGTACAGATGGAATTACTCTTGAAGACAGTCTTGTGGACAAAGCAAAGGGATTTAGATATAATCCTTTGGGGTTCAGGAAGCCAATGAAGTCTGTCCTGGGCTATTGAGGCAGAAGAATGAGGAGAGACCGCCAGAGCCAGTCTGGCTGCGGCAGTCTGAATCCAAAACAGGGATTTAAGATAGTCAGGGAACTCAAAAAAGAGAGTTGCCTTAATCTAGCTTGCTCAGAATCGAAGTCTGAGCCACAAGTGGACAAACGAAAATGGGAAGGAAAGAAATAATTTTCTGTAAGGTCTTCAATAAGGAGAAGCAGCTAGAAGAGAGTTAGTTGACCTATCTGGTTACAGACAGGTCCCCGTCAAAGTGGAACCAAAGGTTTCTAGCAGAAGAGGCTGTGATGGAAGTCACCTCACCCAGCAGGAGCCAAAAATCTGCAGGCAATGGGCATGGAAGCTTTGCTGTAGAACAACCGAGACTCTCAGTTGTATCTCCTTCGAATTTTAGAGAATTCTGAGTAAGCCAGGAAGGGAAGTTCCACCTACAAGTGTGGAAGGTTTCAAAACGTGCAGGTGAAGATTGGTCCACAGATATGAACAGCTGGGTATCATCTGCATAAAACATGAAGTTAACTTCATGATTATGAATCAGTTAAGCCAAAGGTCTAAAACAGGGTCTAAGATAGATATTAAACAAGGTTGGGCTCAGGGAGGAACCATACGGACCCCTTGGCCAATAGTTCTAAACTCTGAGTAAAAAGTGGGGAGATGCACAGCTTGACACTGGTTCTCCAAATAAGAGTTCACTGCCTCAGAACAGTGTCACTGGTACTGATTTCTGCCGGCCTGGAGATCAAGATTTTAGGAGCGATAGCTGAAAGATTTATAAACACAACCACCATTCAAAGTTCATGCTGGACAGAGATAAGGGCAAATTCAGGACAGTGCACAAGGCGGAACCCCGACTGAACTGGATAAAGCAGATGGTTATGCTCCACAAAGTCACAGACAATCCTATTGACATGTTTTTTTTCTAAGATCTTTACTGGGAACAGCAAGAGTGACATAGTCCTAAAATGAACTTCAGAGGACCTTCAGGTTGCAATTCATTTACAACTTGAAGCTGTTTTACCAAGACCTTCAATTGTGTTTTCTTTACTTTGTGTCAATTGACTGCAGTTGGTTTTAGCATTTAACCAGGATTTCCTATTGTCGTCCATGACTGCATGTTGTAGAAATCATCTGTAACAGGTGATGGCCATGACCACGAGACAGGAAGTGCACGATGGGTAGCTGGACCTGGAAGGCCCAGAATGCTTCCATTTCCTGTCTGTGACCCCAGTTTCACCCTTCGTCATTCTGTGTAGTTCCCTGCTGCCTCAACGGGTGGGCCATTGAGACCATGGAAAGGCATGTATGCGACAGAGCAGGAGAAGAATCTAAAACATGACTGAATATGTGCAAAGAACATTTCCTGTAATAAAGACGTGTTATGGGTTGATCGCTGTCCCAAATGTTTCACATACTTCGATATTAACTGTTTGACTGGTTTAACGTGGCATACATTAGTGCCCTTGGGGTCAGGAAGGTAGTGGAATTATGGTGGCCAAATGCTGGTTTGTATTTACTTCTCTGTCACTGCATACAGTAAGGTGCCACCCTTACAGGCTCATGGTTGGAACAGTGTTCCATCTGTTTTCCCAACCCTTGTACCAGGGTTATTTGCAATACACTGCCCACCATCAGGAATGAGAGGATGTCTACCTCCCTGACTATGGAATGGGGTAGCAGAATGTGGGAACGTTCCACCTCTATCAAAACTATGGGGAGAACCCTGGGACACAGGATGTTCTGGCCAGTAAGCTGTTCGTCAGAACTTCCTATGACGGTTTAGTTTTTCATTTATCAAGTAGAGATGGTACTAGTCAGGCCCTCTTTACAAGTTGCCCTGCACCTCTGCAGGGAGATATTAGGGCCAGAATTAACATTACCCAATGGTATCACTCTGTGATTTAAGAGCGATTACGATTTAAACTCCCCTGATTGAGGAATAACTTATCTGGCGTGGAATTGCTGTGTCCATTACTGCACATTTTCACCAATTTAACACAGAAATTTACAAAAGCAGGTGGTTAATATGTGTTCTAGTGTTTAGCAGGAATGGGGTAGCCATCTTGGGAAGGTGGAGCCGATGAACTTTCGGGGGAAGCATTGTCTGGTCCCTCAATAGTGCTGCAAAGGGGGGAGGAATCATCTACACTGCTTGTGTCTGCAACCCCTGCTGTCTCCCTACAGCAAAATCTTTGATCTTCATTAACAGGTGGGTGGAATAGTGATCAAGCATGAAAAATATCCAATAACGAGCTCCCATATCATTTGTTCCATCCAGTCCGTGGAAGTTGCATGCTAAATGGGTAGCAGCAATAGTAATGCTGTCACACCTCCGGCTATTTTTCAAATGTTGCTGGCAAGTTTAGGATTTTGAAATTACCACTGGTTCTGCAGCAGTGCTTAATATGAGCCAGTGTTTGCCGGCGCTCAGCACCATCACTCAATTCTCAACACCAGTATTAACGGTAGTCAACCACATGGTGGCACTGTTTGTCTATTTCTGGAGTGTGTACATAAAAAAAAGGCTAATCATTTAATATACATTTAAAAATCATATTACCAGCTGTTTAGGCCAGAATAATAGCTTTGGGGGCATGACATAGTTCGAATTGCAACATTTATAGCCTTGTGGTGTTACCAGTTGTGTTTGTACTGCCACTGGCAGGGCCAACGGGTGTTGCGGGCTTCATTGGCCTCCTGAGAAGGGTCTGGCTCTAACTTTCTTTATTTTACAAATTAAACACTGTTCTGCAGTTATTCTCTTTTCATGTTAATACTTCACAAAAATGCCCACCGTATGTAATAGCACTCTTCTTATCTTTCCAATGCACACCACATAAATAAGTAGAACCAGCCTTTTTGGAATTTTTCTCTGTATACAAAATACAAATATTGCCTTTCTACCGGAAAATAGTCCTCTTTGCCACATGATTAAAGGGGGCAGTTAAGCTGGGAATCTGTTCATCACAATGGATCATATTGTTATTTTGTGCTCCCGTCCCTTTGGGACTGGGCGATCCTCATGTCCGATGCATGTTTTACACCCTATAAATACCTATGTTCTCACTGTCATAGCATCTTCAGCGTAATCCTAAATGCACATGATTGCACATCACTTAATCTCCCCGTGCCTAACAAAAATGAATGTGACCACCTGTAACGAAACTGTTGCTGATGTAAAGCGCTCTGATGCCTGAAATCTTCGGGTCTAGTTCGCGCTATATAAAACTCAAAAAAAGTATAATAATTCAAGTGTTGGCCTGTCAATACTCTTTCCTCTTTGTAATTTTATTTTCCAAATATCCTGAAATGCACATGCAAAGTTAGCACTCGGACACCCTACAAGGGTGAGGTAGCGTTCTATAAAAAAAACTATAAATACATAAACAAATAAGTAAATATGACATTTCGTTTCATGCCTTTTTTGAGTCACAGCTGCTGCACCGGAGAAATCAGTGTACGTATTTTGTTTATCTAATGACCGCAGAACAAACTGGAACGCAATAGCACCGCCTTGCCATATGTAATAGCGTAGTAGATAGCATAGCATAGCACCACGCCACTACCAGCAGGTTGGGGAGTGTGGGCGCGACCCCTCGAGCCCACCCGGCCTCTCTGCCCCTCCCCCAGCATGGATTGGCTTCCTGGGGCCCGGGGATGCTCGCTGACGGTGACTCAGCTCGCGGCTCGTGTTCTCGCGCCTCTGAATCAGGAGCGCGTGACGTTCCGAAGTGGCAGAGTGGGAGGAGTGTCATCACAGCCTGAAATAGAAAATGTCTCCCAGCCTTCCAGGGCCTCCACCTGCACAGCTATCAGAGGTGTAAGCTAGAAAACCCTGTGTACCTCTACCAGCGTGGGTCCCGCCTCTGCCTTTCATCCTTCCGAGGTCTAAAAGCACTAGCAGGCGAGTCCAGCGGGCAGTAGCAGCAGAAATCCCCAGTTGCTTGTGGTCAATTGGGAATAGGACTTTCAGTAATGTAAGGTAATGTAAGCACCAGAATGCAAAGGAAAATCCAGGGCCGGGTGGACTCACTTCACCTGACTCGGGTAAACCCAAAGCAACTACTTTCTTAAACAGTTTAGACTTACACAAACAGGACGTGACGCGTTTCACAAGCACATATCAAAATAATTATTACTAACTGCACCTTGAGCAGGCACAGGCCACGCAGAGACATTAAAGCAGAGACAGGCTTAGGAAGTTAAAAAGGGGGGAAAACACATCCCTCCCAATATAGTAAATGGGACATTCCAATGTTATTTTTTTCCAGAAAATTATCAAACGTCATCATATCGGTCTTGAATGACAAAAACTGCATATAAAGGTTATGCAGCTCCTCTATAGGGCAGACAACATAATCATATAGAAATTAATATGAAGAAGAAATATGTACATATGGACTGAAAGAATGATCTGTCTCCCGCCACTGCATTCTTCTGTAGACATACCTAAAGCAGGGACAATGTACATTTAATAAATAACTGCTCCAGAGAAAAGTGCCTGGAGCCATTTGTGCTTCAACAGTGGATGGGTTCATGGGATAAACAAAAGAAAGAGGGCATTTAATTAAATAATAAGTTTAATAGCTAGAACATGTTTGAGTTTGTTGAATATTTGTGGCCTGATTCACAAAAGTAAATTACACTTTTGAATATGTTTACATCTTGTAGTTACTTTACCACATTCGGTAAACTTCCTTTGGAGGATCTTTCTTACGACCCTGTGTCCTAAAAGTAGTTCCAAATGAATGACGCTCCTAAAATGTGGAATTCCCCAAAGGTGAATTCTCTACGCATAAATACCTTTTACCTTTGTAACTCTAGATTTGCCTATATCTTAGTACCTCAGTCTGGCCTATCCCAGAGTATCTCTACCCCAACAGCACTTATACTCCAGGTCCCTTCCCCTACAAAGACAGTAACACTCTACCCCTGCTTAAACTCTGGTTCCTCTATCCCAACCCATACCTAGCTGCTCTACCCTGGTTATATCCTGGTACCTCTGTTCCTGCCGATGCCCTGGTACCATCAGCGCTAGCTATACTCATGTACTTCCAACTATTACCATAGTACCTATAGGTCTGCATATGTCTTAGTACCGCAACCTAGACTATACCATAGTACTTCTACTTCTACCTACACCCAGGTGTCTCTACTCTTACTTATCCTCCAGGGCCGTTCTTCTATCAGTACGGACCAATACTCTACACATGCTTAAAGTTTGGAACCTTTATCCTGACCTATACCCACTAGCTCTACCCTGCTTATACCCGGGTACCTCTATTCCTGCCAGTACCCCGGTACCACCACCCTAGCTATGCTCAGGTCGCTCCTACTATTACCCTAGTACTTCTACCTCTGTATATACCTTTGTGCCTTGATCAGACCTATACCCCGGACCTCTTTCACTACATACAAACAGGTGTCTGTACCATTGGTTATACTCCAGAACGCTTGCTGGTAGCATAAAAATATTATTATACCTCTACCCCTACCTATACCCAGCAGCTCTACCCTGCTTTACCCTGGGACAGTTGCCTTGTTCCACTACCTCTACCTATAACCAGGTACCACCTACCAACCATTACCATAGTACCTCTATGTTTGCATACAACATAGTGCCTCGACTCAACCTATACCCTTGTACCCCCAGGTGGATCTTCTTTGCTTATAGCCCAGGACCCCTACTTTTACCAGTACCGTAATACTCTATTCTGCTTGAACTAAGGTACCGCTATTTCTACCTATACCCAGTAGCTGTGCCCCTCAGATACCCTGTTATGTCTATTTGTGTCAAAACCCTAGTTCCACCATACCTACCTATATTCAGGTACCTCCATGTGTTCCCACAATACCGCCACCTCTGCGTATACCTTAGCAGCTCTAGCCAACCTATAATCTAGTTCAACCAAATGTATTTGCCCTTGCTCTACCCCAGGACCCTTACTACTACCTATACACCTGTACACTCCTACTCCAGCCTCATCTTTACCCTATTCTACCCAAGCCTACAACTATTAACTCTACCCAGGGGAGCGTCTCTACCCTTACTCATAACCCAGAGGTCTCACTTTTACCTATACCTTACTATCTCTAGCTTGCCACTACATTATTACTTCTACCACAGCATATACACTATTACCCATACCCATATCTATAGTCTAGCACTTGAGTGCCTCTACCTCTTCTACCTCCATTACTCTTCCCCTTTCTCCTTCTCTGTCATTACTCTTTTCTTGTCTCATTTTCTGTGATTTGTATTCTTCTTCGATTTACTCAATTTACTAATGTTTTACGTAGTTTTTCCTCATTTTGAAAATTCACCAAAAAGGAGCCTCTCCAACCTAGGGCGGTCACAGTGGTGTTTGTTTTTTACTTCCAAAGTAAGGGAGAACCATTGAGGCCCTGCCAGGGTGACTGCATCAGAATATACAGAACAGGCAACCGAGGATGGACTTGGAGGTCCTTGTTAGCCTCAACTTCTGAGTTGCTGAGAGACAAGAGGCTGCAGGAGAAACAGGCAGTTTAAGTAAGAAGGAAGATGGCCTCATTCTCTGGAGCCGGCCAACCAATGGAGTCAAGCTGCAGCTTCTGACACTTTAAAACATTATCATCCATATGTCCAGTTTATGAATCCTACACCACAGACGTACCTGTTGCACACAGAAAATTTGCTGCACAGAAAATGTTTGCTATATACCTTGAAACTTTCCCCCCTCACCTCATATTTACTCACAGCTGGGCCTATTACCAGTCAAGCCGCATTAGTTTGACCTGGTCTCTCCAATTGAATTTCTGTTGAGCCCTTGAGTGCCATAAATGGAAGCTCTATGGGGCGGAGGTCCAGTAAGAGTTCCGCTTGTACTGCAGCACCACCAAGCCCCCACGGCTTTGATGAACCCAAGCCAACCTTGGTAATAGTACTGAATGTGTGCTGCATTTTTAGAGTCTGGGACCCTGACATTGACCAAGAGCAAGAGAGAGAAAGGCAGAAAATGGAGCAAGAAAGAGGAAGAACGCAATAGAAAAACAGTGATAACAAGGCATGGATTAAAAAGCCCTTTAGACAGATAGGAAGTGTAGGGTGGTGGAAAGTATGAGGTGGAATCAAATTAAGCCTTAGGGTTAAACAATACCCAGCATTCAGCAGCACCAGCAACGAGCTCCTAAAAATGTGTGTGTGTGTTTATTTATGTATTTGTTTGTGTATTTTACAGATTAAGCATTGTGGCGTGCTGCAATGACCTACCATGATAAATTGCCAGTTCAAGAGGGCAGGTTTATTATTTAGGGTGGACAGAACACCCAAGACTTGTGGGGCTCAGCTGAGAGGGAAAGAGGATGGTATGACCTTGGAGTGTGGTGGAGGGCTGCAGAAAGCCTTCCTGCAGAGGGGGACCCATCATGGCCCCTCTCTTCACTCATAGTAGTAAGTTACTGTCTCCCCTTCAGCTTTGGTGTGCAGGTGCCGCTATGCCACCTTGTGCACCCAGAGTGAAACTGGGTTAAAAAAATCTTTAGACACACATGAAAATAGAAATAATTTGTTTATTGGGAAATATCATGCCCACATCTGGGCAGCACACATCCAACGTTTCATTGACTCAACACTGTTTCTATCACCAAATCCCACAGCACAACATAGCAATGATTCTCTTTAAATAAAAAACATTGCAACAGATTCCCTCACCCACCACGTTTTCAATGACACAGCAAGAGCATTTTAAGCACATGGGAGAGCCACACGAGCAGTCACTTTATCACACAATCAGCAAATTGGATGAAAGCTGCTTTCTGTGTTCTTGACACCCCTGAAGCTTCACACTAGGTTTCAAATCCGATACAACTGCACCACTTCCATAATTCCTACATCAGACCATAGCCCATTGGATTCCATCAAGCAAAATTATCTGATCATAGATTTCACATTGGTAAACAGCTATTTCTTGAGCTCCATATCTCCATGGTTACAGCTCTCTATTGTTTTAATGACAAACTGCTAAGTATATTGAGGCTTTTTATCACTCGTGGGTGGGACCACTTCCATCCCTATTGGGCTCTGTATTGACCATGGCAATATTCTATACTTACACCTAAGCAAGAAATGTCTTGCCAAACCAACAAGCAATCCAGAATGGAGTCAATGGAATAGTTAGTTTGAATTCATGTGCAGTTCATTTTTCAAACCATCTGCCAAGCCCACTATTCACTGTGTGGAAAGGCTCCATATTTTCAATTTAAATCATTTCCCTGATATGCTTGTCGACAAAGTATTTGGTCAGCCAAGAGCCATCTCATTAAATTATGTGACACACGTATGGCGGTAGAGCCTTTTCTGTTCTGGCATCTATGATCTAAGCTCTGGTCCGGTCAAAAGAATATTGGAGCGCTCAGGATCATGAGCAATAAGGGTCAGGAGCAACAAGGAGATGTTGGCCCGAAGAGTAAATCTGTGCCACATATTTGATCCACGCTTGAGATCGTCTCATATGCTGACGACACCCAGCTTCTCTTCACCTGCCGGAAGAGCGAAGAATTCGATGGGGAAAGGATCCGTGATTGCCTTGGGGCTGTTTTTAACTGGTTCCAACTGAACAGCCTCAAGTGTAACTCGGATAAATCCGAGATACTTTTCTTTGGATGCCCATCGGAACCGGACTGGCATGGCTGGTGGCCTGCCGACATGTTCCCTCCAGCTCATTCCTCTGAGTCGGCCAAGAACTTGGGAATTAAAATTGACAACGGGCTTACGCTCAAATCCCAGGTGCTGACCCTCACAGGAACATGTTTCGGTATCCTCAGGATGCTCCGAAAGTTCTTTCCGCTGCTTTCTGAGGCACATCGGAGAATAACTGTTCAGGCCCTCATTGGATCCAGACTGGATTATGCTAATATCCTGTATCTGGGTCTTCCGGAATACCTCTTACAACGTATGCAGGTGGCCCAGAATGCAGCGGCACGAGCCATTTTTGGCCTGCATCGTCGAGCCAGTGCCTCGAACTTGCTGCAAACCCTACACTGGCTCCCCATACGGAAGAGGATAATTTTCAAAGCTATGACATTAGCTCACAAAGCCTTACACACCACAGGTGCCAAATACCTACAAAAGAGGCTGGCTTTCTACCTGCCGACACGATCTTTAAGATCGGAGTCACTGGCACTCGCAGTAGTCCCCCGTATAAAGAAAGCCCGTATTGGAGGACGGTCTTTCAGGCTGTTGGCCCCTCAGTTGTGGAATGCTTTACCGCTGTCTTTGCGGTCCACATCTAATTTGCTCGCTTTTAGGAAGGGTTTAAAGACCTGGCTTTCCACTGGCTAGAACTTTTTAGTTTTTCCTCTGGTTCCGTCTCTCTTTTTATTTCTGTTATGTTTTCCTGTCTCCTTTTCTGGGTCTGGAGCACAAAGCGCCGGGACACTCCTTTGGAGTAGCCGTGCGCTATAGAAGACCCATAATAACATAACATACCATAACATAACACTGTTAATCCCCATTCAGAGGTTGTAACAAAATAGATGCGGTGGATCCTGGAAGAATTGCATCACTTGAGAAAGGAGCATTCTTCATGCCCTACGAAGAACTAGAGAAGTATCCTTTCTAACCCTTCCAGACAGGTCTTTAGAGTACCATCACTAATACCACAACCACACTGTGGACAGAGAAACATTTTTGTCTCCTCTCCCATCACCACTGAATAACAGAAGATGGTTCTTGTTTTTAGGAATACTTTGCTAATTTTTGTTGTTTTGGGTGTTGTGCGTGGGGGAGGGTGACATGTGGGTTAAAACCCAGGAAATATGTAATAGGCTTAAAATGTACACAGTATAGGAAGAGAAAGCATAGTACTTCTTTAAACTATGTCCCTCTGACATTGTCATAAACAGATGCTTACACAATTGGGAAACAGTAATATGGATTGGAAAAACTGGATAAGGTAATATGTGCATTTGGCTGCGCTTAGCTGGGATGACCCAAATCCCGCTTTCTGTCAGCCAACCCCCACTGTGCACGGCTGTAGGGTTGGCCGCATGGCCTGCACACAACCCACTGACGCAACCTTGTGTTTTCAACGCCTTTACGCCCCTGCCACCTGTGCCTGTCAATAATGGCTGGGGATTTTTTTTCCTTTGAGCAAAAGTCTCAAATCATAATCCATTTGCAAATCATTCACAAAATGGCAGCCAAATCCAGCTACCTAAAATGGCAGCCAAATCCAGCACCTAAAATGGCAGCCAAATCCAACACCTAAAATGACAGCCAAATCCAGCACCTAAAATAGCAGCCAAATCCAGCACCTAAAATGGCAGCTTGTTGGACTGAAATCCCTTTTTGATTCACAAATTGAACACTGGTTTCTAAAGTTTTGCCTGGGGTGGAACTGTTCACTGTTGGGTATGCCTTGGTATTTCCTTGGAGTCATACACCTCTCAAGTTAGTCCTCAAGGACGTAAAAAAAAAATCCAAAGTGCAAAATTATCAAATTTGAATCTATTCATGATTTTCAAAATGGCGGAAAAGAACTTCAGAGCCCTTCACTAGCCAATCTCATTTTCATAACAAATGTCACCCACCCCAGCACCACCAGGGGAGCAGACTGTGCTCCCCCAGAGAACACACAGCCTCCCAGTAGGGATGTGCTCACAGTCACCAGCTCAAAACCCAGCAACCCTCAACTGCTGCCCTTCTGTCTGTATTTGCCTCCTGCTCAGAGCAAGTGGTTACTATGTTATGTTTTGTTCATTTGTATGGCGTGCATCTCAAATGGGAGGGAATGAGGGCACCTAAAGACATCTCAGTGTTCAGCTCCATGGAACTGGGGAAGACCTATGATAAAGGCCCTGGTAATGCATGGCCCAGGAATGTATTCCCTATTCAGGGCACTTTAACTCACAAAGAGATACCAACGGCTTTTTTTAATTTGGGCCCCGGTATCTTCCAGCCAGTTTAACAGGACTTTCCATTTTGGGGTCTTGTTGGTGGTAGTGAATCAGACACTTTGCTCAAGCTGTTGGATGGAAGCAAAACACAGCACACCACCCCGGGTATGCTATGGACCGCTGGCAGGTGCCAGGGGGTGACTTCACTAGGGCATTGTATGCCAGACCTAGTCGATTTCCCCTTGCGGGACCATCGGCACACACAGTGCAGGTGTGGCACGCGGCCAATAGACATCTCAAGTGGGAGGGGAAACTCACACTTGCCACCCCATTGTGGAACTTGGAGAAGCTGGGAAGTTTGTGGGAGTCCAAGGGATTTGACAAATGGGATCTTATTGGGATCACGCAGATCAAGGATGTTTGGGGACAGGACACGGTCCACACATTCAGTTCCCTCCAGCAACAATGCCACCTTCAAGAAAGCGAGCACTACCACTACCTCCAGATTTGGCATGCTTTACTTACACATATACCCAGAGGCACAACGCTCCCTGACGCCTTCCCCTGGAAGATCGAGTGTTAGACGGTCACCTCCTGGAGAAGACCATCTCATTAATATACAAAAAACCTATTAATAATATGGAGGACCCGCTGGTAAATATTAGGACACAATGGAGTGCTGATGAGGTGGAACTGGATGACGACGATTGGAGGGAGGCGGTCTCTTCTCCACTGGTGGTGGCTATCCAGATGAGGTTCAGACTAGTGCAACTAAAGATTCTCCACACATCATATGTCACGGGGCCCCGTCTGGTTCGAATGGGTCGAGTGGAAAGTGGGGAGTGTCGGAGGGGGTGCGGAGAGCTTGAAACCTTTATGCATATTTTGTGGCACTGTGCGGATATACAGGAATATTGGGTAAAGATCCATGATACGCTGCGAGGCGTTCTGGGGTTGGAGATAGCACCGGAGGCCCGCAGGTGCATCTTGAATGTTTGGGAGCCCACGGATCTGAGTGTGTATGGGAGACAATGGGTGACATTGGCATGTATGGTAGCCAAGCGTAACATTGCTCAGCTGTGAGGACCTAGCCAGCCACCCCGATTCGAGAAGTGGGTGGAAGACCTGGATTGGTGCATGTTCAGAGAGAGGTCGGTCTATGTTGCCAAGGGTTGTCCCGCAAAGGGGGAAAGGTCTGGGAGGATTGGAATCGATACCACGGAGATATTTGTGTGCCCCCGATAGGTCAAGAAGAAGTGAAGGCGCTTGAGTCCCTGTGATCCCTTATCAATATTCTGCATTTATTATTTTGAAGTGTGGAAATGTATTTATGACAAATGTGAGAGCTGCAATTGTCACCCGATGTTTTTCTTTGTGATTGTCTTACTAAAAAGATTTCTTTTTTTAAAACACAGCACACCACTAGCTGAAAAGCTGAGTTGGCCAGGGTGCAAACTAATTCATACAATTTATACACTTAGGCCCAGATTTATCAAGCCTTTGCGTTGTCACTGCATTGCGCGAGGTGATGCAAGGATGGTGCAAAGGATTCAGTGATATTTACAAAGCCAGACAGCGGGCCTGATTTGCACCGCCTTATGTAGCACAACATAGCGGCTTGTGATGCATTATATTACATTTTGAGCTTGGGGGGGGGGTTCCATAGGTGGAGCATGGGTGTTCTCTTGCATCCACTTATTAATTTGGCTCCATTCCCATATTTGATAAAGCTAGCAAACCTGGTAATGCGTCAAAATGCTATGCCTTCTCCAGTAAATGTAACAATGAGAAATATGTTTTATTCCTCCGCATCACACATAGAAATGGCTCTAAGGATTGCTTTTGTCCAGGAAGGTACCCCTTCTTGCACAAAGACAATCCTGCCCGTAACGCCCCATGATGTAGGCTGCCTGCGTCGACGCTAGGCAACACACAGTGCACCAGTGCAACAAGACCGCAGAAATGCTCCACATATTTGTAAATATGGAGCATTTCTGGTCTCTCCCTTTCATGCAACGCAGCAACTTTGCTTGTTGTCCTGCGCTGCGTGAAAGATTAGTAAATACGCCCCTTCAATTTCGCAGCAGACGTATTAACCTACAAAGTTGTTTTATCAACGTTACTGGTTATACCTACTTATTTTATGGTTTTATATGTTTAACACGTATAAGACATATTGTTGTATAAGCATCAACAATCTCACTACTGGAAATAAACAATCGCATAAAATATTTAGAAATATATGTTACAGCTTGAAGATTATGGCTTTATTTTCAGTGCTTTGCGCAGTCATTTCCTTTCACTAATAATGCTGAAGGTTTATAGACAAGGCCTTTGGTTCGCTTCACTGTACAGTGCGCAAAAGATACAGTTATAGATTTATCATTAGAGCTTTCAGGTTCATGTGACAATTACCCTAGACTTCGACCATAAAAGGATCCGGATGTCTAGGGTGTAACATTTTATAACAGCGAGCTTTTCAATATTCCCTGCACAACAATAAGGGATATTGATGGAAAGGGGGGCGGCTGGCCAGTGAATAGCCTCTGCTCGGGAAACCAGTCAATCTCTCTTTAGCATGAAGAGCTATTCTGGTAAATGATGCGTTTGCACAAGTGTATTTTGGTCTCCTGCCTCCTAGCAGGCTAATCAATGCATTCTGATGTGAAACTAGAGGATTATCAATACGGAATGGAGAGACGGCTTTTGGCTCAAGGAATGGGGCAGGGCACTTATAGACAAAGGCAAGAGCTACAATCATATTTTTCAACCTGGAGGTTCAAAAAATGTGGACACCAATTCATAAATCAAAGTGTTTTGTGCAAGGCCACTTAGTAAGGCATGTCTGCCCTTGTGCAAAACCCACTTCCTGTGCTCAACTTCCCTGTATAGGCCCAAACAGGCAGCATGCGAAATTTGTGGACGTTGGCCAGGCCAGAAACGTGGCAGATGCATAAGCAGGGGCACCTCTTACCAGCAAAGATGTGGGGGTGCAATAGTGCAGGAAAAGTTGTGCAAGACAGTTCAGAGGGCCAGGCACAGAGCATCGGTGGGCTAAGGAGAAATGCAAACAGATGACGAAGGCCCTGATTACTACTATGAGCCAGGGGTGGGCTATCGATGGAGCAGCACGTGCAGTGGCACTGGGGCCCGCAACCTTGAAGGGCCCCCTGAACCCTGATAATTGCTCTATTTTACTAGCCCAACAGTAGTTCAAGGGGCCATTTCCCTTGCTTGCACCAGGGCCCATAGCATACTTGCTACGCTACTTCTATGGGCTCATTCCGTTTCACCCATAATCCACCTGTGTCTGCCTACTTAGACCTTGGATAGAAATAGAAACTACCCCAGACATGTTTCTTCCTAATTAGGTGTCAGGTAGGAAAATAACTAACTCCAGATCTGTTTCAGTCCACTTGACCTAAGATAGGAACACAAACTACCCCAGACCTGTTTCTGCCTACTTAGGCCCAAAATAGGAACACAAAAGACACACAATTGATGGACGGAATGTAGAACAAATCAAAACATTCACCCCCAGTCAAGAGATCTGGATTAAATCCATCATTCTTTTGCTCACCATGCCACCCCTGTTTAGACCCAGCCATATGCAAATGAGTCTTGACCCTGTGCCTCATGAGAACAGTCCAGCCCGAACAGCCAAGCCAGATCCTCCCTGGACCGGAAACAAGCATCCTAGGACCGGTTTCGTAGTTTCACCCCTCTTCAGCCAGGATAGCTTGATTCCAGTGGCGCAGTGAGCCCGGGACCCATGTCTGGGCATACCCGGCGCACTTAGGGCGAGAAAGCAAAAGACACACAATTGATGAACGGAATGCAGAACAAATCAAAACATTCACCCCCAGTCAAGAGATATGGGTTAAATCCATTATTCTTTTGCTCACCATGCTACCCCAGTTTAGACCTGGCCATATGCAAATCAGTCTTGACCCTGTGCCTCATGGGAACAGTCCTCCCCAAACTGCCAAGCCAGGTCCTCACTGGACTGGAAAGAAGCATCCTAGGACCTGTTTCGGGGTTTCACCCCTCTTCAGGCAGGATATCTTGATTCCAGTGGCACAGTGAGCAAAATAATGATGGATTTAACCAGATCTATTGACCAGTGGTGAATGTTTTGATTTGTTCTGCATTCCATCCATCAATTGTGTGTCTTTTGGTTTCTAGCCCTAAGTGCGCCAGGTATGCCCGGATGTGGGTCGTGGGCTCCCTCCGCCACTGGAATTAAGCTATCCTGGCTGAAGAGGGGTGAAACCCCGAAACCGGTCCTAGGATGCTTGTTTCCGGTCCAGGAAGGACATGGCTTGGCAGTTCGGGCTGGAATGTTCCCATGAGGCACAGGGTCAAGACTGATTTTCATATGGCCAGTTCTCAACTGGGGTGGCGGAGTGAGCTAAAGAATGATTGATTTAACCCAGATCTCTTGACTGGGGGTGAATGTTTTGATTTGTTCTTTCTTCTGTCCATCTGTTCTGTCTTTTGTTTTCTCGCCCTAAGATAGGAACACATCACCCCAAACCTCTTTCCGCCTACGTAGGCATCAGATAGTAACACTGAGGTAAATAATTACGAGACGAAGCAAGAGTCTTCTCAAGGTCAGTAGGAGTTTATTCTCAGAGCACAAGATAAGCGTACCCCTCACCAGCTGACCAGACCACTAACTGACAAGTGTGGAATGGACGGCTTAGTTACACATAATACAGTAGGATCATTACAGGTATTCTGGAAGGATGGAAAGGAGAGGACACAAAGAAAGGGCTACAGCTGAGAGACCATTCTAAGAAGATATACATTTACAACACATTTTCTCCCATTGGATTGAAAACAAACACAAGAAAGAATGCACTAATAATGCAACATTAACATAAATAATCATTCAAATAAACAGGAGGTCTGCGAACTCCAGACCTGTTTCAGCCTAATTAGCCTCAGATAGGAACACAAAGTACTCCAGACATGTTTCGGCCTAATTAGCCTCAGATAGGAACACAAAGTACTCCAGACATGTTTCGGCCTATTAGGCCTCAGATGGAAATAAGCCAGCATTATTTCGGTGTGTGTGTGCCTCTGGTCAGGGAGTTATAGCTCGAGTCCTTTTACTGTTTCCAGTGCCTGAGATGGTGCTAGATAAAAATACAGCACCATGTTCACTGTTTATGTTGTGCTTTCCACATCACTGCTGGGATATGTGTGTCACTTGGAGTGCAGAAATGCCAGGATTCTGGGATTGGCGGTCATTGGTGCTCACTCTCCCTTCCCGCTTGTAGGTGGTGATGGTGCCTGTTTGCGTGTTAAGCTAGTGAGCATTTTACCCCACAAGGGTGAAACCTCTTGCGCAGGACATAGCATCCTCCATCGTTCCTCTTTCGTGTCCCTGATTGGTATAGTCTTTTTTTCTGCGGACTTCTGTTCTGAAATCGCCTTCTCACTGTGAATGTATCTTTATAATGAGGATTGGAAATCACCTAAAAGCTCTTGAAGTGGAGGGCTGCGCCAGGCCAGGCTGTTGATCACAGCCCTCTCTCTCTCTTCTCAGCAGTTAGGAGGGTAAACATTTCTGTGCCGCATCGATCCACGGCTGTTAATAAAAACTTTCGTCCTTCCTCGAGTGTCCTTCTCGCGCCTCCAGAGCTGTTGAATGGAGGGTGGATTTCACAGGAGCATCAAACTAGAGAAAGAGGCCTCTGGCTTTACACACTTGTCATTGCAAGCACAGACGTTCTGCATTTCCTTCACCAGACTCCTTAGACCTCAAAATGATCTAATCTCAATTATTTTTAGCGGCGCGCCCAGCATGGATGCAAACAGAACACTTGATGGACAGAATGCAGAAAAATGTCATACATTCACCGTGGTACAGACATCTGGGCCTAAATCCATCGTTTTTTTCTTCCCACCCATTTCAGTTTGGACCCAGCCATATGCAAATCAATGGGAACAGTCCAGCCGAACTGCCAGGCCAGGCCCTCCCTGGACTGGAAACAAGCATCCTAGGACCGGTTTCAACCCAGCGCCCAGCATGGACAGCAATTGTCAAAATGCTACAAGGAAGTGACATCATGCAGTCTTCTTTGACCCCAAAATCAAAAAGTTGAGACCTTGTCTAGCTGGTAACCCTTCAACAGCTTCCCATTGCTGTTGAAGGCATAAGGCAAGGGGCTCAGTATGCTGGGAGGAGGGCAGGCGGCTGCCATGGTTTCCTGCCCAGGCTGAGGATGTTAACCTGAAGCTCCCGCCTCTGTGCTGAGATGAGAAGCGCTTCTGGCGCCCGAGGTGAGGGTTTTAGAAATTTGTGCTTGTTCAGTAGAAACTGCGTACTGTTGTTGAATCAAATTGACAGCTGTCTGCTCTCACTCCCATGAGCTCATCCCTGAACCGGCGTGTACTGTAGTGGGGATTCACAGCAGGTGACCCGCTCTAGGAGCTTCTGTGTTAAGAGTATAAATGTCTGCCCTGCTACGCATCAGGGAGCTCGAGTAGAGCATGGGTGCCGGGTGCCGGGTGCCGGGTGATTCCCTTGTTCTTTTATTCTGTGAATCACACTCTTTGGTTTATGCTGGAGGGAATTACCATCTTTTGAGTGGTGTACACTCACATTTTTGCTCTGGGTGTTGTTGCTGGCTTTAGAACTCTGTTCACTTTACACCTGCTAACTAGTAGTAAAGTGCCTGTGCTCCACGTTTAAACATTGTCAAATTGGCATAGCCCTAATTGGTATATTTAACTTACCTATAGGTCTCTGGTATATGGTACAGGTGCATCCCGGGCCTGTAAGGTAAATATCACTAGTGAACTGCATCACCCATTGTGCCATCCACCACTGTGGCAGTGCCAAAATGACCAATAAAATATTTTGAAAAGGGTCAAAGGCAATATGTTTACTGACCTGACATCTCACTTCCCTCCTATTGTCATACCAAAATACAAAACAGAGATGCCTCGGTCCACTGTGTGTGCTAATGTACTAGTAATTGAGAACCAGAAAGGATTATACAAACGAGTAATGAGTTACATCTGGCTGAGAAATTCCCATCAGCCCACCCTTCTGGCGGAATCTCATCATGTGGGAGTTGGTAAACAATCAGAACACCGCCCAAACCATCAAGTGACAGTGCGGATATGGATGTCAAAAGAGACTCTAGCAAGAGTGTTACTCAAAAAAGGTGATACTAATGAGGTGCAGTGCTATAGTGAAAGTGATGTATAAAATTGACTACTTAGACAAAAAGTATGTTTAATAAGGATTGTCCAAGTGTCAAGATTAAAACCACGCCAGGTAGTCTGAATCTATAGCTACACTATGGCGCTGTGCAGGACGGTCAACATGTTTCAGCCTAGATGGAAACTCTGTCCGACTTTCTTCAGGACCCTAGTGATAGAATGCTACTGCAACAATAAGTGAGGTGATAGTAATGTGTGAAAGAAATAATAAGTGATATACTTTACAATACTTATATGGACCAGGAATTTGGAGCCCCAATGAACTCTGGAAGAAGAAAATTGACTTTTCCTATTTGGAAAGAATGCATAAAAAACACACATATTTACATGTATATATCCGCATAGTTACAAAAAAACTGTACAGACAACACACCTGCATTAGTATTATATACCCAGCTTAATCATGAGCATAATAACCCTAATACAGAGAGGAAATACCTCCCAGTAGTACTCACCCAGCTTTTTGTGGGAGACAACCTCACCTCACCCGGCACCCGCTCGGGAATGTGAGGCCCTACTCTAGTATGTAAGAAAAATTAAGGACATAATTAGAAAAGACCATCTAATATGCCCAGGTAAATTACTTTACATCTAAACCCTAACAACTTGTAGTGGACGCTGTCTTGTCATCCTATGGCTTAACCTACCCAAGTGTCAGACAAAAGATACAATGAACTCACATCTATGGAAAATGCCAAACTGGTTTCATGGCTTTATTATTAAAATAAACAGATACTCTTTAGCTAATACTTTACTCCCCACACACTTGGTCTTATACCAAGTATATGGAGAAGTGTGGCTCAATGATTAGAGCGTCAGACCCTGATGCAGAGGTCTAGCCCGGGACCAGGGTTCAATTCCCTGCCTCTGCGGGTCTTGGGCTCAAAAATTCCACGGACCTGATAATTCTCGCCTCGGTGCCTATTCCAATCATGGAGTCCCACTCTGCAACTCTGGGCAATAGCTTGCTTAATCTCCACAACGGCCCCCACAACGCTAAGGATGCCTGGCCTCCACCTTGGGGATACCCAGGAGTGGACGCCTCACAGGGAAAGCCAGGATGGGTTCCACAGCGGTATTTGTACAAGCGCCTTGAGACCCTTGCGGGTGAGTAGTGCGCTATACAAGTATCAATGTACAATTACAATTTACAAGTATATGGGACAAAAAGAGAAATGGCAGAGAGGGATGGCAAAAGGTTTAAAATTCCAAAATCTACAGATTTAACCAAATCTATTTCTCTTAAACCAAGCAACATTAGCTCCAAGAAAGGGGGGGGGGGAGGGGAGGAGAAACCCTTACCTGTCCGTCGGTACCTCTCTCTGACATCCGAGAGGAAGTGGAGTTACCAACTGGACAACCCTTCACGTTTTTTATAGCGGAACTGATTGGTTAATTGCCCGCATTAGGAAGCCAATTACGATCGCTTTTTGTAGGCGCCAAGCCTTTTTGCGCCTTTGCTTTACCGAACTGATGCGTTGCTAGTCCGGCGAGCATGCGCGAAGAGCGCTGGTAGGCGTGCGCATGCTTCAAAGAGGGAACGCTATTCCCTGGCGCATGCGCTGATGCATGCCGCCCGGGAATCCAAACACCTGTATATGGAGTGTACTGTATCTCCGTAACTGACTTTACATCTTTAAAACTATATACAAGCCATGTGTAGAGCTAAACGTAACGGACCCTTGAATGAATCGAAGTCCTCAAAATATATAAAGGCCATGTGTAGCGCTGTGCTAGACTGATCATTATTAGATGTTCTTTGTGTGGAAAGGACGCATTTCGGCTGATGGTCAGTGCATCTACCTAATTACACACCCAAAACATACATCTAACGTCTTATTGGTGTAGGGAGTTTGTCATCAAACATATTTATATAGGGGAGATACCACTCTATTTCCACACACTATTGCTGCACATGCCCACAAATAGAGACACTGCTCTCTTATCTAGACATTCATGGGAATGCAGCCCTGACCCAAAGGCAATTCACACTTGCAACCATAGTACAGACCATAGTACAGGGGAATCGTTATTGACACCTTAGACTGTGAGTGCAAGGATGTCAATGTACTGTGTAGGTTAAGCCAGAAAGATTAATTAAGCAAAAACATTTGTTTTAAAATTCTTTAAAAAATTTCTTACATAATGTTTAGAGTGGTGTCTGATGGTCTTACATAAAGATCTAACTGTAGAGAAAGCTTGAACCATCTCTAATATCTCGAGATTTAACTCGGCCTCTTCATGTATGAATTCCCTCTTGCCATATTAATCCTGATTCTGAAGCGAATGGGGATAATGTGGGTATGTTCCCTACTACAGTGAGACCCACGGAATGGCATCATTCAGTCCTCTACTGTCGCTTTGGAGCCTAAAAATCAATTTCTGCTCCTTGATTAATAGAAACCTTGATATATCACTAATGTGCGATGGAATATATGGATAGTCCAAGATCACCCACTTTAAATCCTCTGCTCGGTGTTTCATAGACAGATAATGATTGGTTAGACAAGTAGACTGTTTATGACACCCAATGGTGCTCTTGTGTTCGCTGATTCGAACCTTCATTTTGCGAGTGGTATGGCCAATGTACCTCAATAAACAAGGACAAGTTATCATATATATGACACCTTCCGTGTTGCAATTGGTGTTTTTTTTAAGCAAACACGGTTTTCCCGTGCCAAGATCCACCTTATCAGCTTTGTAAGTCTGAGGGCATGCACTGCAGGACCCGCATGGAAAATGTCCACGTACTGGGGGAAGATTCCAGAGTGTGTTGGATGATTCTATCACTGGTGCCCTAGGTCTAGTATGGACCAGGCTGTCGCGTAGACTCTGGGCTCTTTTGAAAGAAAACAGAGGTGGCAAAATGTTAGATTGAGCTACATTCAAGATGTTCCAATGCCTGCGTACAGTCTTCTAGATCTTGTTAGAAAGAAAACTGAAAGTGCCCCCCCTTTTCGGAAGGTAAAATCTTGGTGAATCCGACATGTCCTTCCTCACGGTCAGTCTCAAATTACCCCTGAGTCCTGGTCTACCGTGACCACTGACTATCATTAGCACTTTGCGTTTTTTAGCGTTAGTTCTACTTACAACTTTAAAAATCAATATAAATGCTTCCTCGTACTGGCTATCTCAGAGTGCCTTTTAAGGCACACGAGCAATATGACGGAAGCCTGGTTACCTTCTTCTGACCCTCCTTTCTCCATAAACAATTTCCACTGCCATACCATTTCCTCCCACCAATGATCAAAGAAAGTGTTCACCACCCATACTCAATAATGCTTTCCCTTTACAAAGGATCTTGATCTAGTGGATTCCTTTCACAGCAATACATAATCTGCATATGTGGGAGAATGATTACCTTCCTTCCCGAATCCCTGGTATGGCCAATCTCTTGAAGCCATCCACTTGGTCACCTCAGCAAGTGTGAAAAAAGACTTTGGGGTCACTGTGCGTCTCATACTCTTTCGGTCACAGAGAATACCTTTATTAGGCAACTACTGGGACTTCCAAACAGCACGCCTCTAACCCCCCTTAGGATGGACTTGGGTATTGGCCCTATTGCTGATTTAATAGCCTCCCGTCCTCTCCTATTTTGGCGTCGCATATGGAGCACGCCAGAGTTAGTTTATTATAGGGAGGAACTGAGGGACGTCATGTCCCTATTAGGTGCAGCCAACTTACCTTGGCTGTCCTATGTTAGAAAGGTATGCTTCTCACTGGGGTGGGAAAACATGTGGTCTACCCCCGAAGAGACCTGCCCCAGTATATCTAAAAGGTCACTAGTTGTTGCCTTTAAAGAACATAAATTTGCTATGTTGACCCAGAGTTTGAATTCCTGTTGCCTGACCTCAAGGTTTCTAGATGTTAAGCAGCAGTACAAACTAGAATTGGTTTTGGACAGCATCCAACCGTTCATGGCAAAAAAAATGTATTTACAATTTAGGCATGGTACGCTACCACTCCGTTCGTTTACGAATAAATGGAAGGGTGTAACCAAAGCTGATTGTCCCGGCTGCTCCACTTTTGAAGAAACAGAACTCCACGTAGTGTTGTTTTGCCCTGCTTACATTATGCCTAGATCGAGGTGGGTCCTCCAACTCTGCAGGACTATGGGGCTCAGAAATCATGTTGAAGTGTTTAGGTTACTTAAATATGAAACACTGCCGTTATTTGAAGCTGTCACCTTGAAATTTCTATACGCAATGTGGTGTATACGTAGGGCTATAAATATATTTGTTTTTCATAGCTTTTTTAGACAATTGTGCCCAATATTTTAGTTTTGGTATAGCAATTTTAACGTTCCTTCTTTTAAATTATTTTTTTGAAGAGAAATAAAAAAACGTTAAAAATGTTTTTCTTTTTTCTTTTTTTTTCTTTCTTTGATGCAAACAACTTGTTTCTGCTTTAGCACATTTTTAATATTCTAGAATGTGACCTGGAACTTCACGTATGTTAAACTTTGAGGGGTTGGAAAGATCTGTCTTGATTGTTAGTATTACAACTCAAACTCGCTTTTTATAAACTTATCAACTTGAGATGATTGTAATATTTACTCTTGAATTATAGGGGGTCATTAGGATGGCGGGCGGACTTTGCCTGCCCGCCATCCTGTTGGGGATTGGAATCGCCCGCCATAAGGGCGGGGGTCCCGTGGGTGGTATTAGGATGCGGCCGCCACAGTGGCGGCCGTATCCTGCATTTTTAACATTGTGGCAGGCGGTGCTCTCTGCACCGCCCGCCAAAATGCCATAAATGAATGTATGCATTTGCATACACAATGCGGCAGGCACCGCGTGGTGCCTACCGCATTGTATATGCAAATGCAGGGGGGTACCACAGGTACCCCCATGTGCATCCCCCACCCCTCCTTCACTTTGGGAGTCCACAGGGGGCCCCCAAAGTGAAGACCGCATGCCTATCCGTGACGGCATTGCCGCCACGGAAAGACATTGTAAAATGCCCATCATAATATGGCTGGCGGTGTCTGATAGACACCGCCACCATATTATTTCTTTGCCGCCGCGGCCGCAAGGCGACCAGGGCGGAAAAGCGGCGGATGGTCTTTCCATCCGCCGAGGTCCCCCCGCCTAATGGGCCCCATAGTCTCTGCGTTTTTACATGTATTTTTATCTTATGAATTGTACATGTATTGTGCTTTTATGGCTTCTACAGCCGAAATAAAGTTCTTTTTGACTTTGACTTTAACTTTGAAAAAAGATAATGAGTTATGACCAGGTGGAGGCCAGCCAATGTCTTTACGTTTTTGCTATAAAATTAAAGTCAGGCAATAATAAACAATTTAAATAATGAATACATATTATAGGTAATTAAAATATAATACTGTCATCGTTTGTGTCAAATTAGATGATATGCTGTATGTTTGAAGTTCATCGCATTTTCCCAATAGAAGTTAGCAATTTGTTTTTTTTAATCCATGTTAAATATTTGAAGGGGCCATCTGGTGGGTGCGTATTTCTTTCATCGTGCATCCCATTACAAAATGTTACTTATATGTAAAAATCATTTTTATTTGCATTTACATTTCACTTACCAAAATGTCAGTTATTGCAACTTTAAAGCAAAATATTTTTATTTTCAGGACAGAGCACAGGTATCTGGAAAAAGAGTTGACTAAGAGAGACAGAGATAGTTGTCAAGAACAGAGGAGAGGACTTGTATGGAGTATGAAGTATCAAAAGCGAGGAGGATGAGAAGCAGAAGCAGATGTCAGTCAAAACTCAAGGCAACACTGGACTCAGAAAAAGCACCAGACCCAAAGAGGACATGGCAACTAGGGAAGACAAGCCTCAAAAGAAAGACTTAAAAAAAGAGACAGTTGAGGAGCTGTTGTCAGAAGGAGGAGGAAGAGTTGAGTGTTTTCCCCATCTGACCGTCTACAATAGTACTCAACACAGGGATCCTTTCATACTGAGGACAGCGGCCCAAGGTTGGGTCGGGGATCAGGCAAATGAAAGAGAGGGGAGGAAAACTGCTCAAGTGTAGCTTTGTTCCCTTATGAAGTTCTTTTGGAATGTTTCACAGCAAGTCTTTCTCATGTCTACTGTAAGAAAGTGGGTCAATAGAGAGGGAAGTTCCCACCTCAAGTAATAATCACAATCCTAGTCAGGTAAATCACTAAAGTCACTAAATAAATCTGCTGTCAACCTCCTGGTGGCTATGGCACCGAGCAGGAAGGCTTAACGTAGAGGAAATGTGTAAAGTATGTATGCAGTACTAAAACAGCAATAAAGATGAAATGCAAACAAATAAAATATTTAATAGAGGCGGTGGTTAATCAGGCCATTTATGGCTCGCCGTTGGACCCCGGTTATATCATGGACCGCGGTCAGGTTCCCGGGGGAGAATTGACTAGGGCATTATATGCGAGGCGCTGACGTTTTCCCCTGGTGGGTCCGGCGGCAATTGCGGTTCAGGTCTGGCATGAGGTTAACCGCTTCCTTGGGTGGGAGGGGAGGAATACACTGGCTACACCTCTCTGGAATTCTGGACGTCTGGGTAGTCTATGGAAGTCCAAGGGCTTTGACAAATGGGACCTCATTGGGATTTCCCGTGTGGTGGATCTCTGGGGTAAGGACTGTATCCTTCCGTTTGAAACCCTGCAGGAACGGTATCAACTGCAAGGGGGCGAGAGGTTTCGTTACCTCCAGATTAGACCTGTGCTGCTTGCTGGTATTCCCCGGGAAACTGCGCTCCCAGAGGCTTCCCCTTTGGAGGACCGAGTATTGAATGGTCTTCTTCCCACGAAGACAATCTCCTTGATTTATAAGAAACTAGTTAACCACACAGAGGATACCCTGGTGGTACTTAGGGACCAGTGGGCAGCTGATGGACTGATGCTAGACGGCGAGGACTGGAGGGAGGCTGTGGCCTCTCCGAGGGTCGTTGCAATTCAAATGAGGCTCGAGCTGGTTCAATTAAAGATTCTCCACCGTTGCTATGTGACTGGCCCACGGATGGTGCGAATGGGCTTGGCGAGTGATGCGAGTGATGCGTGCAAGAGAGGCTGTGGTGTGGCTGGAACGTTCTTTCATATGTTGTGGGACTGTCCTCTGATTTAGGAGTATTGGTCTGCTATTCATGCCAAGGTACGTGAGGTTTGGGGAGTGAGCTTTGAGTTGGAGGCACGGCGGTGTCTACTGAACATCTGGGACCCGACTGACCTCTCGTCCCATGGAAAGAGTTGGGCCACGTTGGCCTGCGGGATTGCCAAGCGCAATATTGCACAGCTGTGGGGAGCGAATCAGCCGCCTACTGTCGGGAAATGGATGGAAGATTTGGATTGGTGCATATTTAGAGAGCGGGCGGTGTATGTGGCCAGGGGAAGACCCAAGAAATGGGGCAAGATCTGGGGGTCCTGGAATACATATAGGGGGGATATATGCGCTCCCCCTGTCGAACCGGATGATCCAGTAATGTCGGAGAACCCATGAACCCATATGTTATTATTTCTGATGTTTTTCTTTGATCAGGAGGTCATATATATATATATATATATATATATATATATATATATATATATGTAATGTGTGTGAGACGCAACCCAGTGTATTTACTGTATGTGTTTATGATTTCTTTTGTGTGGATTAATAAACAGATATTTTAAAAAAAAATCTTATTAGAATAGAGTAAAATATAAATGACAATAATCTAATAAGGGCAACAGGCGATATGAATTTGTAAAGTTTTAAGTACAAATCGCACTAGATTCAAGATTCAAAAGTACTTTATTCGGTTAAAAACAAAGAATAACCATAAAAGTAGCATGAAAAGGTACAATTTACATGGGTCAGGTGATCAAAAAGAAGAAACACATAGAAAGACACCCCGAAGAATTACATATGTACGACATAAAAAGAATTAATTGATTTGGATTGATTTACGACACTTAAAAACTGATTTAAAAAATTCAGCAAGGGATGCTACCATAAAAACAGTTTCCATTTTCTGACACTCCAAAAACGCCAAGCGGCATCTATATACATTTAACTCTTTGAGAATGGGAATGATAAGTTTTCTTCGATAAAATAGATAAATAGATAAAATTTACAAAAGAATAAAATATGCATATCAGATTGTGGGGAGACATCATCACATGGGCAAGGACATAATTCTTTCACCCAACAGTTCATCACAGGAAAAGATAATAGCCTAAATAGAATGTTGAATCTGAACCGGGTTAAAAGGAAACGTTCATGATTGGACATATATAATGATAAGTATGGCTGTAATTTCTCTCCATTTGTAATCACTTGGTGAGCAGAAACCGTCTTTTTTTTTCACTTCCTCCGTTTGTCTTTTGACCCTGAGGTGAGCAATACATAGATTTTTCAGACCTCTTCTTGATATGTGTGCCATTGATGACGGGTCCTCAAAGTATTGGGCACAGCTTAATTCTTTAAGAAAGTTTCTGACATAACATATCCATTTGAAGTTGTTAATATTGTCCAGTGCAAGAATGTCCTTTAAAATAGCCCGGTTAACCACGCATTCTTCATTTGTCCAAACCCTGTGCCAGAGTAAAATTGGCTGAATCATGATTGTATCAGTCACATACACCACGCCCAGTTCAGCATGACATATATGGGTCGCAGTGCTCTCAGGTACGGACAAAATGTGGCGTAGAAACTTATTTTCCATGATTTGAATTGAACTAACATTCGAGTAGCCCCACAATCCTGAACCATAAATAGCTACAGATATACAAGTAGCATTATAAATAGTTAAAATTTCCTTTATGTGTTTTTTTCCTAGCTTTTTCATGAAACATTGTAAAGCCATGATAGTTTTGGAGAATAGCAGGGTTCTAGCATTAATTGCAGACGTCCATGAACCACTTTTGTGAAACAAAATGCCCAGGTAATCGCACTAAGAATCACAAAGTGGCCATGATAGTCAATGGTTGTGGTAGACTCGGACATAGACGCAATTTTATGCAGATTGCAATTGAGTGAGAGTGAGATACAGGAACAAGGTTCATCCGGGTCAAAGATTTTACCTTCTGACTTTATTCCTTTAAGTTCCAATCCACCACAGGAGTACACTTCTAAAGCCCCCCCAGGACCTCAGGTAGGCAGTTAGAGACTCACAGGGTGGCAGACAGGGTCTAGCCCAGGCCCAGTTGCTGTTGATCAGCTGGGAAATTGCAGGAAAGTCCTCCTGGAACTTGTTGTATTCCTTTAGCTTGAACAAGAGATCAGTCTTGTCGCCTTTGGAGTCCACTTCTTTGTCCTGGGTACATGAAAGAGAGCAGGTCCAGTCTTCTAGGCTCTTCTTTGATCTCAGACAGCAGGTCATCCACAGGCCCCAAAGTGTTCTGAAGTCAGTGCCTGGCATGAACTAGTAAGTGGGAATGAACTCTCACAAATGGGCACCCTAACAAATGGGGAAAGAGTTCAAGTGGCTAACCCTACCCATTTTGGGCTTTTTCAAGATGGTTGGGTATTCGGCGACACTTAACTTGAAATATGAGGGAAGGGGGTACACAGAAATCCTAATGTCCTCCCACACCTTACACTAAAATCCAGTTTTTGTCACTTTCGCGTTCACTTCTAGTAGACGATATAACCTGCGACCTCAGCCACAACCTACGTTCTCTCAGCTCTCTCCGCTCTCCCGGCGCTCGCCTTAGAACACTGGTCGCGGTGACATTCGGAGTGATGTCACCGCGAGCAGCTCCACACGAGCGAAGCCGCCGGGGGGGGCAAACCAGGTGGGAGATACCACAGTGGGGTGCCTTGATTTGATGACAGAGGACTCTGACACACCCTGTATTCACTCTCATTGTGGGAAAGCATGGATTTTGATTCCCAAAAATCCAGGGATAGCTAAAGTCACATGGCATACCCTTTGTTCGTCTGATGACATCACAGGAAATGACGTTACATGATATTTGACGTGGCATCTAGTGATGACACTTTCAATACAGACAAATTTCTTTAGGGTTACTATGGGCCAGGGACACACAGATTTGACAAGGAATTTCCTAGGCCAGTAACTTTTTGGCTTCGTACTGCAACCAAGGGGTACTTGAGTAGACGCTTCGCTCGAAAAGTCAAAACCTGTGGTAGGTGCAGCAGTGTTAACGGGAGGGACTATGCTTGGCCGAAAGTAGACAGGGTTCTTTGCCTTAGATCAGTTACCCTACATTACCTTGTGCTCTTTGGCATGCTGACTCCCACAGGCGGGGCGACTGAGAGCTACGGTGGTTCAGGAAGTCCTCTCACAACCTGAAATTAACTCATGTCCTTCTCAGGACCATTTGCTGGAAATGGTACAGCAGATACCGACCGGTCCTTGTTTGCCATGAAGACTTCGACTTCCTCCCGCTCGAATCGAGAAAAACGGTAGCGGTAGCCCTCATTCTGTCCCGTGTTGACTACTGCAACGGACTCATGGCAGGGACCAAAAAATCTACCCTCGCCAAATTACAAAGTGTCTTGCACACTGCCGCCCGGCTTGTCCTGAAACTTCCACGAAAATCTTCCATCTCTGCAGCCCTTAAGTCCCTGCACTGGCTCCCCCTACACAAGAGAATCCTCTTTAAAATTCTCATCGTAGCTTTCCGAGCCTTCAACAAAACCGGTCCTTCCTACCTAACTAAGCGCTTCCCCCATTATACTCCGTGCCGCTCCCTTAGATCTGCACAAGACAATCTCATGACCGTGTCTAAATTCAACCTGAAATCCAAAGGCGGCAAAACCCTGAGCAACTTAGCCATTAAAGCCTGGAATAGTATGCCAAGACATCTCAGGTTTCAAACAGCTGAGAAACCATTCCGGAAGCAGCTCAAAACCTGGATCTTCACGCTCCCCGACGACTGGTCCAAAGCTGCCATTTAGCATCCCCCTCTCCACTCTGTGACTGGAATCAGGATCTTCAGCGCCATGATGCTCCTTCCGGAGCGACCGCTTGCGCTTTATAAATAACACTCCAAATATCCAAATAGGGCAGGGTTGGCATGTATAAGGGAGGGTCCTCTATAGACACAAAGTATCAGTGGAGAGGGGCTCAGATAGGAATACATAGGTGGTCTGGAAA
Source organism: Lissotriton vulgaris (assembly GCF_964263255.1). Taxonomy (NCBI): domain Eukaryota; kingdom Metazoa; phylum Chordata; class Amphibia; order Caudata; family Salamandridae; genus Lissotriton; species Lissotriton vulgaris. The sequence continues at coordinate 40,891 of NW_028245465.1, forward strand.
GCATCAAGCCTTCAGACAGCCAATCGACTAAAATTACTTATTGACTAAAACCAGGGATGCATATAAGAGGGACAGCCTTGTCAGTCCTTCGTATGTGGAGGATCTGAAGGGGAGAGTGCTGGCCAGAAGTTGTGTCTCTTGCAGGAAAATAAGATCTTGGTGGAAGAGGAGTATCCTGGAAGGAGGGCGATGCTGGGGGATCCGTGGGGAGTGTGCAGACCTGCCATACTGCATTTTTCAGGGAGAGCAGAACTGGATTTTAGACCCTTCTGTGAGGATTATGTCTGATAGCTGTTCATAAAATCTAAATATTCTCATTATTTTGGGACATGGAGGTTGAGGCGGCGCCCACGGATAGTCAACAAGACTGAGGGTAGGCCAGAGCACCAACACGTTCAAGGGCAGCTGAACTTGGTGTATCATGCTGCTTGCAAATAAAGATTGAACCATCTGTACAGAAGTACAAACCCCATCATTATTACCTCTCCAGAACGCATGGGAACTAAAGAAACACATTGAGTGGTTTACTAGGGATTTCTTGTGAAAGGACAGATTTGAGTTATGACCCTTCCATCCTTTGCTTCTGACTTTGGTCTATAAATCCTTGTTCTTCTGGCACAAAACGACTCAAGAAGCGGAAGTAAAACGCAGTGTCGAAGATGACCTTGTTTGAGAATGGTGAGGTAGACCTTTCCATGGCCCCATGGGGGTTTGGAGTATGTGGGCATTATGATTGGCCTTTTATACAAATCTGGAAGTTATCAGAGTTTGGTGGACTTGTGAGGTAGGCCAAACTTTGTTTGAAAACAATGCAGTGCATTACTAATGCCTACGAATTATGATACATACAGATGTGATTTTGGAGGATGTGCTCAATGACCACTCGATGCTGTAAACTATCACTCACTGCACACGCTCGTGTAAGAATAGATAAAAGATTTGTTGGGAGCTAGCTTTGTCTGATGTTGGTTTTCTAAGCGAATAAGGATAAAAAGCTCAAGGTAATATTTAGAAGTACAATTTTGATGCGTAATTCTTGTGCGACATTCTGCATTCCCCTCCAAGGACAGGAGACGCTGACAGCTTGCCATCTACCCTGGGGCCCCCTTTCGAGGACACGTGACACTGGCAGCACGACTAACAGTAAATGTGCAGACAGCGCTGAATGCCCGCCCCCTGCAGGGTCCTCTGATAGGAGATCAGTGGCAGAGAAGGAGCGCCCTCTACTGGTGCTCTTGGACACTACGCCGAGGCGCCAGCCCGCTGCGGCAGCACTGTCTATTGCACTGCTCCGTCAATACAAGCCCGAGATAGGCCTGCTGGCAATATTGTGCCCAGGCGCAAAGCTGATCGGAGCTGTGTATAATGGGAGCCCAAGATTTCACGGGCATTGCAGAAAATGTAAAGCTGCAAAACGCAGCCCAGCCTGAGAAAAGCAGCACGTGGGGAGGCGAAGACGCCGCTCTCCTCGCAGCGCACATGCAAACCCAGCAGCGATGATTTGATTTGACCCAGTTGCTAATCCTGGCTGCCAACTGCCACCGAGGTGGGATCACAGAAAATTGCCTCCCCGCCGAGCCTTGTTATCCTCTTCCCACATGATCAGTTACAGTTGAGGAAACAAGGCCGCCTTCTTGACAACATAATCTCGGTGTGCGCCGGGGCTCGGGAGCGGCCTGCGACAGGCTCGATTGTACACCAGCCCCCCTTCTTAAAGAGGCCGCCGCCCGAGGAATGACGTCACGATTCACAGGCCGTCCAGCCCAAGCTGACGTCATCGAACAAAACAACATTCTAGAAGGCCTATTGTGGGTGACTGAAAGCGACGAAGGACTGCGGGAAGAGAAACGTGTCATTTTCCCAACACTGCCTGGCGCCTGTGAGCAGGTGTGGCGAATCCTTCTGACCTACTTCCTGCAGGCCAGGTGTGGGCGCTACCCTCGATTTGCACCACTGGGCATCTGGGCCGCAGTCCTTGTGTTTGCAAGGTGCGTGCGCCAGGGCTGCCATCAAGGTTCCGCTCTGTTTTCTCTTTGGTCATTGCAGCACCCCAGCACTAAAAGAAGGGGGCTCCAAAGGCAGACATGCCAACCCTCCCGATTCAGGCGTGACACTACCGATTTTCAAGGCTAGTCTCCCGCCTCCCGATTCCTGCAAGCAAAACCCGATTCCTCTGGGGTTTCAGCGGACAGGCTTGGTATTTATTGTGTAACTTGTTAATTCTTCCAGCAATAGTCAGTGATGCAGGGGCTCTAAGGGGTGAAAATACAACAAAGCGTCATTAACAAGGGAATGGTCTTTTAAAGACCTGTGTAGTTCTGAGGGGTGGGGGGCGGGCAGGGCGGCTGTGTGTGTGCCCGGGCTGCCACACAGGGGGGTAGGGCGGGTGCATGCACTGCCAGCAAACTGCCAGGCCAGTGCACAACACTTGCATCCCCCTCTCTCTGCCTGCCATTGCAGAACGTGCATTTGCGTTTCAAATGTCCGATCCTGGAGTTGCACACTTCCAAAGCCCGTACATGCCAGTAACCCGATTCAAGTCCACGTCTTCTGAAATGTTGGCATGTATGCAAAGGGAATGAAACAAGTAAAAGCTGCACTGGTCGCAAGCAGCAACATCAAGGAAGCAGTGAGTGGTGATAAAAATTGCATGATATTGTATCGTTACTGTCAGGGCACAAGTCGTTGAAAAATAAGCGGGGGAACGCAGGCCCGGACTGGCCGTTGCAGGCACCGGGCAATCCCCCGGTGCGCTGCAAGGGTGGGGGCCGGTTTTGGGGCCCTGGGGGACGGTTTTTTTACAGTGCCATTTATGCAGCATAGCTGCAAAATTGGCCCTGCAACAAAACCGGACGAAAACCGGCCCGGCAAAGAGCTCAGCCCTCCCCCCGGGGGCCGGCCGAGAACTTTGCCGGGCCGGTTTTGGTTCCCAGACCGGCCCTAGACGCTGACATCATGACAGGATGTGACGTCACAAAAGGTGGCTTGCACCATCAAACTCATTGCCTCCCCTCGCTCAATTCTTAGATGAGATTGCATCAGAGAAGCCAGCACGTGAGCAGCGTTCTGAATGGGCTCCGATCTCGCCCCAGAGAGACCAAAGATTGAATGTGTGGCTCCATTTCTTCCAGTTATCGAGCTCCCGGTAAAATAAGTGGGGAAACGCCGTCCACCCGCGATTTTACCCCGACTCGAGGCCTGATTACTGTTGTTGGGACAAAAGTTCTGTGCTTGGCGTATGTGCTGCCCAGACCTCGCAAACATCATTAATGGATGGGTTGCACACCTTATCTATTGCATAATGTTCATTTTCATCGTAAATATCACAAAGCGTGCTCGATGGTAACATGCCCAGCCCAAATGGCACGTGGTACGATACATCGCAACTCTGGGACACTGCAAGGTGCCCCAAACCATGGCACAATAGCTGCTGCTTGTGCAGTTATTATTATTCATAGTTCGCCATTTTAAACCTTTTCATTCCATATTTTTACGTTTTCATCCTTTTTCTTAATAAACCATTTTTAGTCTGCATGCAAGGAAATGCCAATGTCCTGTGTTTCTCATATTCCTGATGGGCCATCCGAACCTCTTCTGTCAAAAATACGTGCTGAAGCAGATTTCATCGAAAAGCAGTTTATTGACAGCCCAATGCATTTCGGGCCTCCATGGGCCCTTCGTCTGGGGTAACTGGAAAATCAATTTAACATGTATTGAAATACTCTGCGCCAATATGCATATACATTTTACATGTTCATCTGTTATTTACTTATAAATGCAATAATCTAGCAATTGAATGATACACAGTCCTGCAACTGGACATATAAACTATTCCTATCGTGATTAGCAGACATTAATGAATGTGATTCCCCTGACGTAATATATGGATCACTACCGCTTTTCCTTCAATCTGCTACCGTGTAGATAACCAGCCACAGCAGATTACAGTGTAACATGGTACAATCCTAAGTGCTTTACTTGAAAATAAAGTAAATGTAACCAGCTCTGAAACACCAAAACGTATCTTCTAAAACAAGGTAGAGTTGCACTAACATTCATAAAACTGATAAACGTCTAGACTAGAGGTGGGTAAAATTATAATTCTGCCAGTGAAGCAAAAACTTTTTTGCTCTTGCAATGTTGTGAAATTTGTGTACTTTGCAGAACTTTTTATTTGTGTTTTTATTTACTTTTTGTTTAGCTCAGTAGTAACCCTGATCCAGAGTGCAAGAACACTTTGCTTATTGGAAAGACACGTCAGTTATGTTATGTTGTTATGTTAAGGGAAATTTATAGAGCGAACGTACACCAACAGGTCTCTTGGCACTGAGTTAGTTAACCGGCCGTCATCTGAGCAAACACCTAGCTATAGGCTTGAGTATATAGCCATGTTTTCAGCCTCTTTCTACAGCACATGTAGTTTGCTGCTTGTCTGATTGCAATGGGAAAAGAGTTCCAGAGTTGGGGGCCAGTCTTATCTAAAGAAGTCAAGGAGCTTCTGGCAAGCAAGCGGAGGCTCCGAAAGACCTTAAAGGAAAGAAAGAGAGGCAGCAAAAAATCCCAGAGTCAAGCTCTCTCAGCTCTTCGAGCCGAGCACAGGAACAGAGACTGGCAGCACAGAGCCAAGCAGATCTAATCCGAATGACTGAAAATGTTTACCCTCCTCAAAGAGAAGAACCAGGCCCAGCTCTGGAAGTACATTAACCAACATAGTAATCATAGTCAGTCAAAGGACAATGGTGTTGCAGACAGCATATTAGTCGATTACGTTAAGCAGCTCAATTTCCCAGATTTGGGGGCAACAAGAACACCAAGCCCACCAAAGCCCCCACATCGCCCGGACCAGCAAGTCATCTGCATCTCAGAGGCCTCAGTCATCGATTCCACCAAACTAATGAGGAACGATGGGGCACTAGGACCCAATGGGATTATTGCAGCTGTATTAAAATCCACCCAAACCTTCTGGACAGGGGTTCTTACTCTGCTTTCCAATCACGCCTTTCTTACTGCCTCAACCCCACGGCCATGGAGAGGATCAATTCTTTACCCAATACACAAAAAGGGAGATTGCACTAATCTAGCCAACTACTGACTGATAGCCGTACTTGACCTTAAAGCCAAAGATCGAATACTATTGGGCAGACTGGAAGTCTGGTAAGCCAAAAACAACATTCTCTTCTTTTCCCAGTCAGGATTTTGACCTGACAGCTCGACCATCAACACCAGCTCAGCACAGGCCTACCGGTCCAGAAGAGCCACACAGGCCAATCTACGCCCCCTCTGCCCCCTTTTGCTGTTTTGTGGAATATAGCGTAGCGTTTGATAAAGTTGATTAGGGGACACTATGACAGAAACTAAACTCCTGGAGAATTCCTCACGAACTCCTCAAAGCCATAATGTTCTTGTGCCAGGGAACATGGGTCAGGATAAAAACCAGCCCACCACAGCACCGGCAAAAATCCCATCTAACAATGACCTCAAACAAGGCTGCATGATGGCCCCTAGACTTTTCAATCTTTACAATGCCGAAATCTTTGGAAGGTGCCAGTCTAATCACGCCCAGGCTGGGGAGAACACGTCTGCAGATTCTGCAATACTACAGAGAGCCCTTAGTGCTCTCCACAGATAAAATTCAAGGAAAAAAATGTAGTGTTGCGCTCTAGTCGTTACTGTGTGTCAGAACGACGTACAGCGTGACTGCCTTTTTGGGAGAGAGCGAGGAGCCCGCGAACCTCGCGGACGTGCTCCAGGCGCTCTCCCGCGCTATTAAATAAAAGTAAATACACCTACCTGCATCCTGGCTAGAGCATGTCATTGGGGTGTAAACTAAATATTACAACTGGCGACGAGGTCGGGAAGAAGGAAAAAGGACCACAAGGAACCCCCAAGCCACAGAGTCCTACAGAGAACCCACCAACAACCAGGGCCACGGAGTAGAGACAAGCCGCAGGCCGGAACGCGTGGTGAGGAGAGCGCAGCAGAGGAAAGCACCCGCAGTCACCAGCGCAGCCCCACCAATTGAAGGGGCTGCCCCAGGCATAGCAGGCAGAGGCCAGAGCCAACGACAGGCAGATTGACCTGTCCAACTGCGAGAGCAGGGGAGGAGTTCTCCACCAACCGCCTGCACAAAGTTCTGAACACTGCTCTCACGTGCACGCCCAGAGGTGGGGGAGAAAGACACCCACAGTGAGTATGACAGCCCGCATAGGGAAGAGGGGCAGGGCGGAGAGACATTCATCAGTGCGTATAGGCACCTTCAATACGCTCAAAGGGGACAGACTGACCACCAGGGGCCCTGGCGGAGCAAATGGGACACAGCACAGAGGGCAAACCTGCACCTCAACAGAGCCCCACAAGCATACGCAGACGGAGCGCGCCAGGCAGTCCCAGAAGGGAGGAAGAAATACCCGAGAGAAGAGTAGAAATGTGCACCCAAACCTCCTCGCTCACAACGCCGATTCCCTTCCTACCCAAACCAGGGGATCCCTCAATGAAGTGGGAAGACTGGAGGGAATACTTCATGAACTATCTGGAGGCCCAGGAGGATGAGAATGGAGAGGCATTTCCCAGCAAAAGAAGGAAGAGAATATTGCTCCATAACCTAGGCCCGGAAGGCATCAGAGTTTTCCAGAATCTAGTCCCTACACCACGACAAGCAGCTGACGACGACATGTTCCAACATGCGATTGATGACTTGAACAACCACTATAGACCGGCGGTGTGCACGTCCATTGATAGATACAACTTCCAACAAGGAAAACAAGTGGCGGGGGAGTCTATAGACGAGTATGTAGCTGCATTGAAGAAATTGGCAGTCACGTGTAAGTTTGGCACCTTACACGATAAATTAATTAAAGACCAAATAGTCATGCACACTACGAACTCAGCAATCCAAGACAAGCTGTGGGTGAATGGAGATGCGACCCTGAAGGAAGTCATAGACATGGTGAAGAAAGCAGAGCTATCGAAAAGATGCGCGGAGACAGCAAAAAAGGAGACAGCCACTAGACCCATGGTTAACAAGGTCTCTGAAGCGGAACCACCGGAAAAAGGCAAAGTGGTAGCTGGGGACACGAGGACACAGGCCAAGTGGACACCCAGACCAGCGCAGATGAAGAAACCCGCCAGTGATGGCAAGAACGTGTGTTACAGGTGCAGCAGTCCTTCTCATGCGGCCTATGACAAACGTTGCCCCGCCTTCCGTGCCAAATGCATGTTCTGTGGAATAGTGGGGCATTACGAGAAAGTGTGTCACCGCAAGCAGAAAAGACAGGCAATCAAGTATGTTGCACAAGAGTCAGAAGTAGATGGAGAGGGCGAAGAAGAAGAAGAAGATAATTTGTTGTGCATAGAAGAACACATACTGGGTATCAAGTGCAACCGCTCCAATAAACCTCAATGTGATCTGGTTATAGGAGGAGTACCAATAAAAATGGTAGCAGACTCAGGGTCCCCGTATACAATAATACAATGGATAGTGTGGGATGAACACTTCAAATACCATCTAGGACCTCACCTGGAACCCCCTGATATTCGACCAGTCACATTCACGGGAGAGCCCATCCCTATGGTAGGGTATCTAAGCTTGAGATTCAAGTTTAAGGATCGGAGTGCAGAGTGCAAGCTCTATGTGGCAGAAAAAGGGCCTTCAGTTCTAGGATGGGTCGACCAAGGAGATGTAGGCATACAGTTTAACCCGGGTGGCACCACACAAGTTCTGATGCCCAGCCCTGAACAACAGCCCAATGTCACAAAAATGAAGGAAGACTTTCCCACAGTGTTTGGGTGCAAAGATTGACCTCAAGGCAGATGCAAAACCAGTGTGCCACAAAGTGAGGAACATCCCGATGGTAATCAGAGAGATGGTACAGCAGGAATTACAGTGGCTGGAAGACAATGGCATCATTGAACCGATAAACAGTGCGGAGTGGTTGGCACCGTTGGTGGTAGCGATGAAACGTAATGGCAAAGTCTGCCTGTGTGTGGACCTGAGGGAATTGAACAAAAACATAATAGTTGAAAAGTTCCCGCTACCAAGAATAGACAAAATGCTGGCAAAAACGAAGGGGGTGAAATGGTTTTCCACCACACTTGCCGGAAACTGACATCTTTCATAACCCCGTTCGGGTGCTACCGGTTTCGGAGGATGCCGTATGGACTAGCATCGGTGGCGGCCGTATTTCAGAAACTTATGCACAAGCTGTTCAAAGACATGGACAGAGTACAGTACTTTCAAGATGACATATTGGTAATGGGCAAGAACAAGGCAGACCAATACGCAAAGCTGTCGGATCACTGACATAATATCGAGGGACAGAATATCGACTAGCAACAATATCGAGGAAAAAATATCGACAGACATAATATCGAGTTTGTATCTACAAACAGGTAAGTACAAAGATATCGAGTACAAAATATCGTTTACAAATATATAGTTTATAAAAATATCGACTTTATTAAAAACAGTGTTAAATTACATTAATATTAAAAATTAATTACTAAAATATACTTAAAAATAATTAAATTAACTTATAATAATTAAATAATTAATGAACATTATAAAAAAATTACAATCATATTTGTTAAAACATATATATATATATATATAATAACATTATATAATTAAATAATATCCAATATTATTACCGTATGATAGCAGAATTATAAAAAATACTATTCCCACTCCAGTGGGTGCAACAGTAGACAAAGCGTTGGATAGCGTAGGGGTTAAAATTACTATTCCCACTCCAGTGTGTGCAACAGTAGGGAAAGCGTTGGATACCGTAGGGGTAAAATTTACTATTCCCACTCTAGTGGGTGCAACAGTAGAGAAAGCGTTGGATAGCGTAGGGGTAAAAATTACTATTCCCACTCCAGTGGGTGCAACAGTAGACAAAGCGTTGGATAGCGTAGGGGTTAAAATTACTATTCCCACTCCAGTGTGTGCAACAGTAGGGAAAGCGTTGGATACCGTAGGGGTAAAATTTACTATTCCCACTCTAGTGGGTGCAACAGTAGAGAAAGCGTTGGATAGCGTAGGGGTACAAATTACTATTCCCACTCCAACAGTGTCTATCTGGGACTTCCAGCGGGCCTGTTGAAGAGACTCCAACTAGTCCAGAACCAGGCGGCCAGACTTATCCTACATCAGCCAAAATGGTCCTCTATCAAATCAGGACTCGAAAAACTACACTGGCTTCCCATTCCCCAGCGTATAGCCTTTAAAACAGGCTGCATCATCTTCAAAGCCACACAAGAGAAAGGCCCTGCCTTTATTTGTAGCCTGATCTCTAAATATACACCTACCAGAAGTCTGCGCTCTGCTCAAAAATCCTTACTGGAGGTGTCTCGCTTTAAAAGGAAGCGACAGGGAGGTAGCTGCTTCCCCCATCTAGCAGCCTTACTTTGGAATTCCATTCCCTTACCGATCAGGCAGAGCAAGGAATTACTCACCTTTCGTAAAGAATTAAAAACATGGCTGTTCTCTCAAGCTTACCATTAAGCCACTATTAGCTCGGTGTTATGTTGGACTGATCCCTCACCTCTTCTATAGCGCCATGAAGCCCACGGGTGTACGAGCGCTTTATAAATTGATTTTAACATAACATAACATAACACTCCAGTGGGTGCAACAGTAGGGAAAGCATTGGATAGCGTAGGGGTAAAAATTACTATTCCCACTCCAGTGGGTGCAACAGTAGAGAAAGCGTTGGATAGCGTAGGGGTAAAAATTACTATTCCCACTCTAGTGGGTGCAACAGTAGGGAAAGCGTTGGAGAGCGTAGGGGTAAAAATTACTATTCACACTCCAGTGGGTGCAACAGTAGGGAAAGCGTTGGATAGCGTAGGGGTAAAAATTACTATTCCAACTCCAAAGAGTGCAACAGTAGGGAAAGCGTTGGATAGCGTAGGGGTTAAAATTACTATTCCCACTCCAAAGAGTGCAACAGTAGGGAAAGCGTTGGATAGCGTAGGGGTAAAAATTGCTATTCCCACTCCCAAGAGTGCAACAGTAGGGAAAGTAAATACTTCATATATTATTTATAAAAATATAAATTAATATCTATAAAAAATTAATTAAAAGTTATTACCAATTTAATATAATGTAATAATTAACCTATTAAAATTAGTAATTAACATTAATTATTACAAATAATTACCTATTAATACAAATTAATTACAAATTAACAAATAATTATTTAACAATTAAAAATGTATTAACAATTAATTCTAATTAAATACAATTAAATAATTTTTATTATTTAATTAATTATAAATAAATTACTTCCCACCCTATTTCCCTATAAACCCACAACCCGCTACAGAAAATAAATTAGTAAAATTAACATAATTAGCAATGATTCAATTAAATTAAATCAATTGCCGATTACAATTTTATCATTTACACATAAAAACTTAATTAACAATTAATTCTAAATAAATACAAATTATTATTTTACATATTTAATTAATTATAATTAAATTACTTCCCACCCTATTCCCCTATAAACCCACAACCCGCAACAGAAAATAAATTAGTAAAATTACCATAATTAGCAATTAATCAATTAATTAAAATTAATTGCCAATTAAAATTTAATTAATTACCAAATATAAATTAAATAACAATTAATTAAAAATTAATACAAATAAATACATTTACATATTTAATTAATTATAATTGAATTACTTCCCACCCTATTCCCCTATAAACCCACAACCCGCTACAGAATAAAATTACGCAAAAATTAAAAAACACAAAATTCATTCTTTTTAAATTATTTATAACATAAATACACACTAAAAAATTCGATATTATTAAAAATTCGATAATTTTAACAATCTATATTATATACTTCGATATTTTAACTTTCTATATTTTTTACTTTCGATATTTCATTACTTACCTTAAAAACAATATTTTTGCTGTCTATATTCTGTCCATTCGATATTTTGTCCAATCTATATTTAAAACTCGATATTATGTCCAATCGATATTTTGGACTCGATATTTTGTCTGTTTACCAAAGCTGTCCAATGTCCTGCATGTCTTAGAACGCAATGGGCTCACAGCGGAATGGGACAAGTGCTGGTTTAGTATGTCGTCCGTCACATACTTGGGCCATGAGATCAGTGATCAAGGCATCACGCCTAAACAAGCCAACGTCAAAGCCATATGTGACGCAGCCCCACTGAGAAGCAAGGAAGAGGTCCGATCCTTCTTAGGGATGGCCGAGTTTAATAGTAAATTTATTCAGCACTTCGCCACCAAGACGTACCACCTGCGCCAACTCCTCCGAGACAAGACATCCTTTTGGTGGACGGAGGAGACACAAGAAGAATTTCAGAGGATCAAAGTGGACATCAGCACGGCAGTCCCTATACATGGGTTTGATCAACAAGCAAGATCAATACTAACAACAGAGTGAAAGAGGCCAAGGAGCAGTCCTAGTGCAGGAGACAAAGAATGGGGAAACGGCCTCCATCAGCTTCGCATCCAGGTCTTTGTCACCCACGGAGCAAAAGTTCAGCGTAATAGAAAAGGAGATGTTGGCAGCAGTCTGGGCCATGAAGAAGTTCTGCCAATTCATCTGGGGCACGAGATTCAGGCTCAGGATGGACCACAAGCGCCTGGTCGAAGCCCTCACGTCCTGCGGACATGCGAATGCGACCCCACGCATTGCTAAGATGACCTTGAAATTGTTGGACTACAGGTACGACATAGAACACATCCCGGGAGCAAGAAACAAGGTAGCCGACTATCTCAGCCGAGCTTCAGCCATGGAGGAGGCCCCTCACTACTACGAAGACGAAGACATCAGAGTAGCATTCATGGAGGATCATGAAAAAGTAATACGCGTGCAGGAGTGGAAGGAAGCCTATGAGAACGAATCAGACATCAGGACGGTCAAGTAATTCATACTACAAGGATCGCCAGAAAAGAGACACTTGAAGGCAGAGCACAGGAAATTCTTTGAAGTGAGGGATGAATTATCCATAGGAGACCGAGGGATCTTCCTGCAAAGAGGAGATAAGGTGGATCCTCCTAATTCCTTGGTGCCACACCTACTTGCCATCCTGCATGAAGGGCACCTGGGCTTCGTGAAAATGAAGTTTAGGACGAAAAAGATGTACTGGTGGCCGGCAATGGATAGCCAGATAGAAAGGCACGTTTGTGAGTGTGGACAATGCCAAAATGCGGACAAGTCACAAAGCTTGATGCGCCCCTCTTTGGGGAAGTTTGACCCCTCTAACCTGTGGGAGGAGTTATCGATAGACATTCTTGGTCCGGTATTGGATGCACAAGGAGTCTCGAAATATGTAGTGGTGCTCATGGACAGGTATTCCAAGTAGCCCGAGATAGACATACAAGAGGACATGGACACAGATAATCTACTGAAGTTTCTTACAACTATCTTCCTTAGGGAACATATTCCTCGCTCCATCCAAAGCGACAATGGGCTTCGGTTCATGTCAGAAAAATGGAACACCTACATGGGAAGGAATGGCATCAAGGTCAAGCACACTTCGATATATCATCCGGCAGGCAATGGCTTAGCTGAAAGGTTTAATAGAGTCATCATGGGCTCCGTACAGTCTGCGTTAGGAGCAGGAAAGGACTTAGAGAAGGAACTGAAATGCACGTTGTGGGCCAACAGGATCACCCCGACCAGCACGGGATACAGTCCTTTCAAGATCCTTTCACCAAGGACAATGTCGGTGGAAGGAACCCACCATCACGAGCAAATGGTCCCCAGCAGTAGTTCACCACAACTTGGAAAGAGCACAAAGAATATACACCGAACCATTTAAGAGAAGACGCAACGTGAAGGAGACTGAGTTAGAGAGAGGAGAGTGGGTCCGAGTCAAATTGGCCCAGTTGAGAAGGAAAGGTGACAGTAAGTTCAGTGCACCTTTGAAAGTGAAGGAGGTTTATAACAGAGCCACCTTGTTGAGTGATGGGAAAGTTTGGTCTCAAGATCGCATGTCCAAATGCAACAAGATACTGTGGAAGAGGTGTGGCGCAGTGGCCAGTGCGACTGATGCCGGACGCTGGAGATCATGGTTCCAACCCCGGCACCAGCGGCAGGGGTCTGCCCAGCACCATGTGACTCTGGGCAATAGATTGCTTAATCTTCCCGATGGCCCCCAGCGCCGGTAAACCTACTACAGGTAGCTGTGCGCTTTACAAATACAGGATTATTATTATACTGCAGTTGACTAAAGGAGAAGGCGTGCAGGCAGAACATCACCTTGCTCAACACACGGAGATCGTCCCAACGGCGGAAGAAGAGGGAAACTCTGGTGTGAGAGAGAGAGAAGAGGAGTTGGAGATGGGGAGCGATCCAGACACCCAAGAAAACCTGGGAAGCACAGGCGAAACACCTCTAAGGGAAAATCCCATGAGTGCTGAAAGAACAGGTGTAAGAACTCTCCGAGAAGTCACAGAGAACCCTTCTGTTACTCCAGTGAGACGCAGCCGCGCTGGCAGAACTGTGGTAAGACCGGCAAGGTACAGAGACTATGAGATGGGTGATGTGAAGGAGCCAGCAAGCAGGTAGACTGTGAGACACTGTTTTCATTGATTGTACAATCCATAAAGGAGGGAGATATGTAGTGTTGCGCTCTAGTCGTTACGCTGTGTCGTAAAGACGTAGAGCGTTACTGCCATTTTGGGAGAGTGCGAGGAGCCCGCGAACCTCGCAGACGTGTTCCCGGCACTCTCCCTGCGCTATTAAATAAAAGTAAATACACCTACCTGCATCCTGGCTAGAGCATGTCATTGGGGGGGGTAAACTAAATATTACACAAACTCCTGGTGAATCAGGCAAAGAACAAAATAGCAGTGTTTAGCAAATATCCCCGCAAGAAACTTGCTCAATGGCAATTAGGAGATCAGCAAATATCTACTTGCACACGTTACATTTATCTGCGTCTGGCTCAACGAAGGGGCCGAACTAGGGGTCCACCTTAAACAGCTCACAACCAAGGGAATCAGCCTCATTTACAGCTTGAAACGTTTAAGCCACCAGCTACACAGCCCAACAGCTGACCCAATACTAAACGTCCTGCGAGCTAAGCTAGTACCCACTCTGAATTGCATCCATTAAGCCTTCCCCAGAAAGCTCAACTTGTGCCTGAACATTTTATTTGTGTATTTATTTACTTTTTGTTTAGCTCCGTTGATCCAGAGTGCAAAAGCACTTTGCTTACTGGAAAGACACCTTTAAACAGAAACATAACCTATAGTAATAACAGGATAACAGGGGATAGAAACAAAACCTATAATAAAAACAGGGCATAGAAACATAACCTATGGTAACAACAGGGGATAGAAACATTACCTATAGTAATAACAGGAGATAGAAACATAACCTATGGTAACACAAGGGATATAAACATAGCCTATAGTAATAACAGGAGATAGAAACATAACCTATAGTAACACAGGGGATAGAAACATAGCATATAGTAATAACAGGAGATAGAGACATAACCTATAGTAACACAGGGGACAGAAACATAGCCTATAGTAATACCAGGAGATAGAAACATAACCTATAATAATAACAACGGGAGATAGAAATATAATCTATATAATAACAGGAGATAGAAACATAACCTATAGTAACACGGGGGATGGAAACATAGCCTATAGTAATAACAGGAGATAGACACATAACCTATAGTAAAACAGGGGATAGAAACATAGCCTATAGTAATACCAGGAGATAGAAACATAACCTATAGTAACAAAGGGGATAGAAACATAGCCTAAAGTAATAACGGAATAGATGTATACCCTCTAATAATAACGGGAGATAGAAATATTAATCTATAGTAATAGCAAGAGATAGAAACATAACCCAAAGTAATAACAAGCGATAGAAACATAACCTGTAGTAATAACAGGGGGCAGAAACATAACCAGTAGTAATAACAGGAGATAGAAATATAACCTATAGTAATAACAGGAGATAGAAATATAACCTATAGTAATAAAGGGATAGAAACATAACCTATAGTAATAACAGGGAATAGACGCATAACCTATGATAATAACAGGATAGAAACATAACCCATAGTAACAACAGGCGATAGAAACATAACCTGTAGTAATAAAGGGATAGAAACGTAACCTAGAGCAATAACAGGCGATAGAAATAATACCTATAGTAATAAAGGGATAAAAACATAACCTACCGTAACAACAGGGGATAGAAACATAACCTGTAGTAATAAAGGGATAGAAACATAGCCTATAGTAATAACAGGAGATAGAAACATAACCTACAGTAACACAGGGGATAGAAACATAGCCTAAAGTAATAACAGAAGATAGAAACATAACCTATAGTAACACAGGGGATAGAAACATAGCCTATAGTAATCACAGGGAATAGATGCATAACCTATAATAATAATGGGAGATAGAAATATAATCTATAGTAATAACAAGAGATAGAAACATATCCCATAGTAATAACAAGCAATAGAAACATAACCTGTAGTAACAACAGGGGATAGAAACATAGCCTGTAGTAATAAAGGGGTAGAAACATAACCTATAGTAATAACAGGGAATAGATGCATCACCTATAATAATAACGGGATAGAAATATAACCTGTAAAGAAACAGGGCATAGAAAGATAACCTATAATAATAACACGGGACAGAAACATAACCTGTATTAATAACGGGATACAAACATAACCTATAGTATAACAGGCGACAGAAACAATCTATAGTAATAGCAGGGGATAGAAACATAACCTATAGTTAAAACAGGGAATAGGCGTACAGGCAGTGACAGGAAACCCTCCTAACTGGCAGACTGGCATTGCACCAGGCTTGTCTGCAGGAAAATGATCAACAGAAGCAGTTTCCTAGGAGCCATCAGTACCTGGTCTTTCAGACCTGGTTTTACTACTGAGACTGAGCGACCACATGACCTTAGTTGGTAAGGAGACGTTTGGGGTATCGCGGAAGAAGACATGCTTTGCAGTGAAGTTTTCTTGTACTTCAGGCGATGGAGGTTTGGGAAAGCTTGCACCCTCAGGTCTTTGCTGCTCCTCTTAGGGTTCATTCATTTACTAAGTATTTCCAGAAATCCATGTATTGCCTTGGAGGGGTAGGCAGTTTATTGAGGCCAGGGCAGGAGTGATGTAGTCAAATGTCCTTGTCTTGGAAGTGAGCAGGGCAGGGGAGACAGGACTGATTTTAAAGAAACTAGTGTGGTCTTGGGATGTCTTGTGAACAAAGCATTACTGTATATGATTCTGGCTTGGCTGTTGTCTTTGAATATGTGCTGGGAAGGAAATGTATGCTATGTATAATTCTGAGATGACAATTGCTACTCCTAGCTATCACCTTCACGGGGGCTTCCAAGTTTATTTTGGAGTCTAAACTGACCCCCATGGATTTTGCTCAAGAAATGGCTCTAGATGTAATCTGTATTTTCCTCAGGGGTTCAACCCAGTTTGTAGGTAGGTTGCAATATAGTTTTGTGGAAAGTACAAGGAATTCTTAGTTGAACATTAGCTCAATATTTTTCATCCTAATTTGTATTTCCTTTTTTTTAACTAAAATGTTTATTGAAGTTTCAAATATGTCAATACCATCAAAGGAAGAGATACAATCTCACATATTACAAAGACATGGCTTTTGCAAAAAGAGGCATACACAAGATGTTATCAGTTTTCTGTATGAAGAGTGGCTGATATCACTAAATAGTAATCCATTGCCCATTGCAAAATATACGGCGTATCTACCTTATATTGCATCAATCCTCAACTGGGATCCAGCCCCTCTTTCGGTACTCCCATGGTTTGGCATCTTTATAGAAACCTTGTTACATACATTATAAACATCTCAGGTTTCACACACAGTGGAGTCCATATGCAAACATGATGTACTCGCCATACATGATGTACTCACAGTTTGGGGAGCAGAGTCTATTAACCTGGGAGTGGCTCAAAGAACCCCAACTGGTCGTTAATTCTATTCGCCACTCGCTCACATTTGCTAATTTTGCGAGTTCCAAGAGCCATTCTGAAAGGGTTGGGAGAGAGGGATTCCCCCAGTGTTGTAAAATGCGCACTGTCGCAGTGGCCCATGCCGTTGTCAGACATCTTCGTCTATGCTTGTTGGTTATCACGTGGTCCGACATATCATAAAGGAAAGCATGGTGCATTGATGGCGGAATCTGCACTTCAGACACACAGAGTGGGTAATGTAGCTGTTCAATAAGTGGATAGTCAGGCCCACTGCCATTCGGTATGTGGGAGATCGCAAACCCCCTTCCCCGCCCCCCCAAATCCCATACTACTTCCAGAGAGTGTCATGTGGGAGGAGACGAGATTTTGTGCAGCTTCTGTGGGGTCCAAAACCAATTATTTAACAACTGAAAGTAGCCAAATGTCAGCTTAACTCCACGGAGTAGGGTGTTGTGCATACGCCAGAGGGATGCCAAATGCGTACCTACCCTCTTTGTGAATCCAAGCTCTTAGTACCTTGTGCGGGAGGGTTTCGCTCTTAAGTATGGCTACTCTGCATTGTCGGTGGTAGTAGTGGATGTGGCTTGGCTGTTCCCGTCTGTATTGACACGACAATTGTGGATGTCCCTTCCAACCCAGACCTGCTTCAATGTATTGTCTTTCACCTGTGATAAGTGAGTATCTCGACAAAAGCTATGTCAGCATGCTTATGTTTCAAGTAAGTCAGAGCCTTCTGCCACTTGACATAACTGTTTAAGCCAATAACGTTCACCAATATGACCGTAACTGGGATATGGGAAAGCAAGGTCACAGCCATTCTTCTTCTGGGACTGATGGGACAGATGTGCAATAGGTGGAAATGTCTTCACTGCTGCAGCAGCTATATAACGCCAAAGCGGGGGGATAGCTTAGTATGAAGGGTGTGTGCATCTTCTCAGTGTGGACTATGAAAAGAAGCCTACATATTATCTGGGGGGGGGGGGGGTATAAACAGCCATGGATGTCTCTAGAGGAGTTTGCCTCTTCCCACCCTCTTGGACCCTAACTTTTCAACTGTGAGCTGTGCTCTGTTCCTCGCATGCCGGGGGGCTAACTTGAGGGTCAAACGACAAGATCTCTGGAAAGAATCATGGGGGAGATGAGATAGCCAGATTCCTTGCTCAGATAGTGTTGATTGGGTGGAATGTGTGAGGTGCAGAGGCAGAAACAACCCCTACATTCTATCAGAAACACTGCCTATGCTCAGCATGGCGTACATACCACATAGGATAAGGCTAAAGATGTTTCTTCGAGCGGTAGTGTACTAACCACAGAACACAACTAATACCATACTTATGGAACTAACCCACATATAGTAAGATTTTCAGCACCTGAATATAGACAGGAATTGTACAGAAACATATTATGCTGCATTCCTCATGTGAAACCACTGGAAGAGGAAGTGGACAATCAAAGTCATTCAAACAAGTTCTCAGTATCATTGCACTTTCTGTCTTTTAACGGGGAGCGTGACTTGGTCTTTGTCCTGTGGCAGGACTTCTACGCCTTTGTAAAGGCGCGCTCGGCCTGATTTCCTGTGGTCTGCCATGTGTGGCCTGTTGTGCTAATCTAGGTGCTCCATGAGCTGCTCCCCAAAACAGATGGAGCCACTCATGGTGCGCGGTGATGCAAGTCAGTCTCCTGGTGAAATGCCCTCTGAGTTCAGAAAACCAAAGAGTTCCTCCAGGTCAAGAAATTCCAGTGGCAGACCATTGATAGTTATAAGCAGAATCCTGGGGCCAAATTTCACATTGTGATGCCTTAGCCATGGTCTCATGGCCAGGAATTTCTTGTGTTTTATCGCTGTTTCGTGTATGAAGTCTGCTACGATATGGATCTGTTGGCCACCAAGCAGGAAGAGGCCTTCCTGTTGAAGCCGCTTGCAAGAATATACCTAGTCATGCTAGAGTAGGCATGCTATGATGGCTCTGGCGTGGGAGATCGCGTCAAGTTTACTGAGGCCGCAGTCTTCGTGCCCACTGAATGTCCAGTGCAGCTGCAAATTGGGGTATCCAGGATTTTGAGCACCAAGAACTGTAAGAAGGCAGTCATGTTATCCCCCTCTGCTCCCTCCTGTGCCACATAGATGCAACTATTGTTCCGCCTGGAGTGGTCATAGAGGGCCATGCCCTTTTGTTGGAACATCCAGATTTCTGACCTTCAGTCTGGTTGAGAGTTCGATTGCCAGTTGAGGTCCTCGATCCTGTGGTCCACAGGGCCCAGGTGTTGGTGAACTGATGTGAAGTTGGACAGCATGGACCTGATTTCCTCAGAAAGGTCAGACATCATGGAGTCAAAGCTGGTGATTTTTGCGCCCAGTGCCAGAATCATACCTAGTGCCATGTTTCTCGTGTGCGTTCACTTTGCTTTGAGGCAGCCTCCACTTTAAATGCTACCACCTCAGGGAGAAGAGCTGTTGAAATGTTTTCAAGAAAGGCACATGGCTACCTGTTAACCGCAGTGAGGCCCCTAGACTAGTGGTCTTCAAACATTTTTATGGTGCATCCTGCCCCCAGTGGAAAAAAATCATTGGGCCCCCTCAGAATTTTTCAAATTTATTCTATTAAATTGTGTCTATTAAAAGTATCCCCAGTGTGAGGCTGTGGGGTCTGAAGATTATTTGGAGTCCTTTCCCTTTTGACACCTTCTCCCAGCTAGGATATAAATGACAAAATATGTTAGTGATGACCCATCACAGAGCATCATGCTTTTTTTGGCCAGAGCAGAGCCCTCATATGGGGACCCGCCCCTAGTCTGAAGATCCCTGCTCTAGACAGTAACACAGGGGTGGGGGCCCAGACCTCTACCAATGGTGTTCCAATGATATACCAGAGTGGGCTGGTTATGTGTGTCAGGCTCTCCATTGCGTATTTATGGAGCTGTTGTTTGTAGAAGTCGATGCCCGCAGTTCCGTGCAGGCCCCACAAATGGGGAATCACAGGCCTGAGTTACAGGTATTTATTAAACTGGGGGGTGTCGCCCCGCAGGCCGGTGGAGATTGACCAGGGTGACAGTGAGATGGCAGACTGGGAACAGACTCACAGTAGTGGTCGGGCCACTTCACCACATCATCACTGGACTGTTGTCTCCAGGCTGTGGTCGGGCAAAAGTGGATTCGAGATATCTCTGCTCTGGGACAGAATGTCAGAGCCCAGACCTTGCGCCGCAGCCACGAGATTCACCACCAACTCTTCTAGCGTCGCCTGGGCCCAGACCAGTGCCTACTTTGAGCTTGTGGTTCCTGGTACTAGGCACCGGCACTTAATTGTCAACACGGGCACTTATAATAGAGACCACATTGTGGCACTGTTGGCGTGATTTAGAGGCAAACAGAACAACAGTTGTTTTAGTAATTTAATATACATTAAAAACAACTAATACCAACAGCCCAAGCCATTCGTATAGCTTTGAGAGCCTTGAACAGTCTGAAATGTCCCACTTGGAGCGGTGTGATGATTAGTAGTTGTGCAGGTACAGTGATGGAAGTGCTAAAATGGGCAATGGGTAGTGTGAGCTGCATTGGCCTCCCTACGAGGGCCCTGGCACATATTTGTTTACAAATTAAGCCCTGGCCCAGACACGCCCAGAGCCAAGGCAGCAAAAGCTGGTGTGCACCATTTCCTGCAGGTGTCAGCCGACTAAAGTGGGACAGCTTCCAAGGTGCATGTGCACATTGTGCTGGCCCAAGTGATCATAGGCCCGCACCAGAGACGATTTAGGGCATGGGTACTCGCAAACATTTGCCCAGGGGCCACAAAGTACAGTCTGTGGTGTGACCGAGGGCCGCACTGATGCCAGCAGGGTGGTGGTAGGGTGTTTTGGTGGATCAGGAATTGTGTAAGGAGGTCTAAAAAAAAATTAATAAACGGGCAAGCATTTATTTGCAGGTTCATAAATGCTTGCCCGTTTATTTAAAAAAAAATCTGAATATTAGTATTCAGCAGCAAAACAGTAACTCGTACTGCTGGTTACTAAGGGTGGCGCATGTAAAGCTCAGGAGGGCTGCAAGCGGCGCCGGGCTGTACTTTGAGTATCACTGATTTAGGGCATGGGCAAATTGGGCTCCGGCCCCGTGCCCTAGCCGTTCAGGGGGCCCCCCTGATAGAGCCAGCATTGTTCTGCACAGTCTTGTCCTAATGACCTGGAATAATTCTTAAACATATTGTTTTAATCTGTTTAAGCTGGGGAAAGGTTGTAGCTTTATGGCTAGAATGGTCGACGACAAAGCTGGGGAACCAGTTTCGAGTATTGGCAACAACGCTTAACATCCTGTGATTCTGGGCAAATCACTTAATCTCCCTGCGCCTATCAAAAATGAATGTCTCCTTGTGTAACGAAACTGGTGCTATGTAAAGTGCTCTGATACCCGATATCTGCGGGTCTAGTTCATGCTATAAAAAACGTGTTCCTCTAATTTATTTTTAATGTGGATGATGTACGGCAGCTTATTACAGACATTTTGCAGAGAAATGTTTATTTTTCAACACAATGCAACATCTATGAAAAAGGTTTCTTTTAGATCAAAACAGAACCTTTCATATGAGAAAAGGGAGGGAGTGTCACAAAAACTGTTTGCATTAATATTAGTGAGCTGCTGCTGTATTATATTATTGAACATATACGTCACTGTCCTTCAATATTAGATGTAAACACATTTAGAATTTGGACCGGTATTCCTGTGCACTGTCAGAGACCTGGCCAAAGAGGGCAAGAAGAAGCTGTCCCAAACAGGTACCTCCAAAATACATTTTGCCAAGGGCCCCCTAATTCCTTTAGAGGTCCCTGCGTCCCTCGCGGCTCGCATGTACCGCTGCAATCACAGGCGGGCCTCAGCTAGCGCAGAGATGGGGAGGGCCTCGTAGGCAGGCGCTTTGCTCTGCTGGAGGTCACTTGTAGGCCCAACAATGATTCATAGAGAGAGAGAGGTCTCCAGCTCACTCAAACTACTCCATATAAGGGCAAGGAGGGAATGAGAAGGATGCCACGGTCAGTCGCATCGAACACTGAGATCAAGTAGCACTGGTAGACGTAAGTTACTGTTGTCAAAAAGGTCGAGGGACTCACTTGCAATTCTGAAGAAACTTGTTTTAGTGACGTGCCCAGCTCTAAATACTGATTGAAGTTGGTTGTCACTGATATGCTGAGTTGGACCCATGAGACCTTTGGAGACATTTTGCAAAGTAAGAGAATCCTGTGATAGAACTGAAATCCAATCGGCCTGAAGGAGTGGGCATCAGTCATGTCTAGTAGTTGACATTCATGTACTACTTTTAGAGGATCAGGTACAATACTACTCAGGATGGTGGTAGTGACACGGTTTATCCAAAGAGGTGTGAAGGCATCCTGGTGTTCCTTGGCCATGGATTGGAGATGGATTCAGTAGGGAATTCAGTATTCCCTTGTGTTAATAAAGGGGTTTCAACACTCTGAAAAGTGATCCCTACATGACACATGATGTTTGATGGAAGTGTTTCTCGGAGTGAAGGTGGGCAGGCTTTCATAAGCGAAGTGACGAGTTTTAATCTCACTGCTAGAATCACTTATATCTTACAAAAAATTTCCCGCAAACTCCTCAGGCTAGAATTATCGAGGTGGCCGCTGGGTGTAGAAGGAAGTGGCTTCAGAATGAAGAATAGTTCTTTAGGACAGTTCCTAGCCAAATGTAGTCTGTTTTGAATAAATGTGGATTTTCCACCAAATATTAATTTCTTGATGGATTCTTTTTTACAGCTTGAGGGGTACTTTCTCAATGTTTTAGGTCTCGCCTATTCTATCCCAAAGGGATAAATAGACGAGAGTAATGTAGTTGAAACAAACTCTCTGTCCAAGTGAATTCCATGCGGATTTCTCCCAATGCATGTGATCTATTGAACCGTGATGCTTCTCCAGCATGCGCTTGGCCTGACTCACACACCATAAGCTGTTTCCCTCCCTCTCGCTCGCTCCCCTGCTCCCCCGCCCTCCCACCGGTCTCGCACACCAGCAGAGCTCCTTCTATCCCACTTGTCACATCCCATATGCTGGTTCCCTCCCACTCGCCCACATATGCTTGTTCCGTCCTACTTGTTTAGGGTTTACCTTTGTGTAGTTACTTGCCATGAAACCCACAGGAGTAAGGGGTGAGGTTCTTGCTCTAATTAATTTGGTGCAGGAAGGTGTATTGGTGTTGTATTCCTGGGTGAGTGAGGCAGGATTTGTTCTTGAAGTATTTGAAGCATTTACGGAGGTTGTCATGTCCATGAAAATGTTAGTGCTGATGTTTTAAAGATTTTTGGTAAGTTATATGGTTCTTCTGGGTGGTGAGCGATGTGCAGAAGAATGAACAGGTGATACCACTCCACGGGGTGGAGCTAATGTTTGCATGACTGCTTATCTACCAATGACGGGCATGAGTGGGAGCAAAGCTTTCCTGCTGTAAAGGTGATTGCTGGAGAATCTCCCAAATATTCTATAGGAAGTTTACATAGGTTGGAACGTTTTAAACAAAAAATGAATGAAGCCAGATTAAGGGTAGTTTCACACTACTTTTACTTACACTGAAGCATGTCATCAAGGCTTCTACGACATGGCATCCATGTAACCTTATTATATTGAGTTTGCTGCCTTGAAAAGAGTCTCGGGACACAGGTCTTATGTCTTCTCTGGAGTGGGATCGTTGGCGACAAGTTGAGGGCAAAGGATGGACTCCTTTGAATGTACCAGGCTCCTTCGATTGTTTCTAGTCTGAAAATGCACAGTTGTAGATACAAAAAGCTAGTAAAAGGGTTTGATAATTTACCCTATAGTAGCAATCCTGTGTATGAGATTTCAAGTTCCACTAGGTTTTCTTGTTGCCCGCTCTGTAAAAGGGTGGGCAAATGAAAGCTTGGAGAGAGTCACCGCTGGTTGATTGTCCGGCTGGAACATCTCAATGGTCACAGACAGCAGAAGACCTCCACCATTGAAACGTCTTTGGATAAAACTCGCCCTCCAGACTAGATGACGAAGGGTTTACTTCCTTACCCGGGTCCCTGTGGGGTTGAAGATCAGTTCCGGAACTGGATAGGGTTCCCCTTACCTATTCGAGCTTCCAACCTTGTGGCAGTTAACTCTTGTCCACATTGCTCTTTTGAGTCCAAGTGCTTGGGAGTCATGTGAGCAGAGGCTGGTATCTGGGATACCCCGGTCAGGACAAGAGAGGGCAGGTCACTTTGCCCAAACAAGTAAATTACAAGTAGAGAAGCTCCTACAAGCCCATAATCATAGGCGCAATGTGACCCTTAACCGAGTAGCTGGTCACTGGAGTTATACATATTGATGCAAGACAGGGACCACTTTGCGATACAGAATGAAGAAAAATGAAGAAGTCTGAAAATGTGTGAGGGAGCAGGAGCTTGCAGAAGAGTCGCTTAGCACTTCATGAGGACAGCTTGAGGATAGCTGGGTGTCAGTTCTGGTCCCGGGGCAGGGTGAAGAGACAGCAAAGCAAACAACCTTTCCTCATTCAGCCCTCCAGCTCCAAGCTCAGACCGAAAAGCCCGGGGGACGGATGTGAGGGCTAGGGCACTTTATGCTGTACTTGGAGTGGCTTGAACACAAAATACCAGATCTGGATCAGTACAGAACAATGGTCAGGAAATGAGGAACAGCGGACTTCGACCCTACACCAAATACCTACATGGGTTCACTAAAAGCAAACTGTGTCACCCTTAAACAAGAGATACAGATTGTGCAGAAGTGGGGGGCAGCGGAGGCCCCAACACTGTCGGCATGGTGCAGAAACATGGACTTGGCAGTGATCACTGAACGAACAATATATGCTATAGGGGCAGCCCACGGAAGTGGAATCAAATTTGGACTATTTTGAACACTTACCGGGGAGAAATTTGCGAACCACTGCCAGAGGATGAAGGTGAAAGTTCAGATGAGGGGGAGGAGGAAGGGTAAAGGCCTATACGCTATGCACACAGTTACCATAGACGGCTGTAAATGTATTAAAGGATTTTATTGTGCTGGGAACATGCGTAAGCGATGCAATGATATGTAATGCCACTTGCTTATTGTTTCAATAAAAACAATTTAAAAAAATTGAACTAAAAAAAAACTGAAATCGTCATCCCGAACAATAAATTATCATATTGGACTCCAGCCTACTGACCATCAGAACTTGGCCCTGCACCTACTCCTAACAACTCGATTAAGAGTCTAGGCATCAAAATTGACTAAGACGGCTCCCCGAACGCGCAGATTTGTGCAGTTACCTTGGCCTGTATTTCCCACCTTTGGAAACCGCGGAAAATCAGAAGGTATTTCAGCATAGAGGCACGCATCCAAATCATAATCCCCCTGATTTTATCTAAAACCGATTATGCTAACACAATTTATTTGGGCCTCCCAT
This sequence comes from Lissotriton vulgaris, assembly GCF_964263255.1. Lineage (NCBI taxonomy): Eukaryota > Metazoa > Chordata > Amphibia > Caudata > Salamandridae > Lissotriton > Lissotriton vulgaris. The sequence continues at coordinate 66,305 of NW_028245465.1, forward strand.
GAAACCTGAAACATCTTCTGCAGCTGATCCAAAATCAAGCAACCAGAATCATAAATCAACAAGGCAGACGATGCCACTTCAAGCCAACACTGAGAGAACTACACTGGCTTCCAGTGGAGCAGCGTTCCATGTTTAAAACTGGATGTGTACTATTTAAAGTCATACATGGTATTGGCCCTCAGTATATATCTTCAAGAATTCAGAGATACTCTCCACAGCGTACTCCATGCATATGAATCGCCTGGTGGTGCCTAGCCTCATACGCAAACGGATTCGAGGGTCGCTTTTCTCAACTCCGGGCCCCAATTTTGGAACTCTGCACTCTCCGCTGAAACTAGAAACAGACTTCTTGCGTTTCAGAAAAAAACTGAAAACCTAGTTGTTTACCCAAGCCTACAGCTAAATATGTACTTATTCCAAGCGGTGCCTCCAGAGAATAACAAGCATTTTCAATGCAATAGGTCTCGCATTATTAAAGTTTGAGTTGTTGGCACTGAAAATGAGATTTTACTTTTTGTATTTGTACGTGCATTAAGAAATGAAGTGCTTATAAGCAAGGCAACCTTTTAAAAATTGTCAGAAATAAATAAATATAGCAGGGTATGCAGATGATATTAAATATTTGAAACAAAATGGAAAAAAATAAAAATAAATGAGAGATATAGAAAAAAAAAAGGAACCTCAACTAGGCGCAGAGCGCGCTGTAAGGCACCAAAAGTGGAAACACCTCCATGCCTCGCCGAGATGGAATCCACGCTTTAGGGCTTTCCTTAGATAGCCAACTGGTTGTCAAGCAGTAAGAAAGGCAAGTTGTTTCTTGAGAGGGAGTTCTGGGGACATCTTTCTGCCACATTCATACAGCTCTCAGCAATACAAGCTTGAGTGAGGGGCGGCATTCTGTGCAGAAACAGAAGCCATCAAAGGTCTGTTGGTGGCTAGAAAACCAGAGACCACGGGTCAGGCAGAATGTCAAGGAACAGCCAAAGCAGCCCTTCGACGGACCCAATAACAGAGCTTTCATCCTTTCCACGGCATGGTAGGAATCCCCAAGTAGATGCCCTAAAAAGACCAGTTATGCTTAAAGAAAACCATCATTTAGAAAACGAAGACTTGTCTCTAGGGCTCTGGTGTCAGTGACAATTAAAGCCTACCCCCCCCCCTCCCAACACACACACACACACACTCTGCCTCTCCACAGACCCGTGTCTGTATACTTGCACTGCCCTGGGTAACCTTTTCACGGCCTAGCACAAAATAGAAACTTGCAGGGGTAGCAGAATTTAAACAAACTACATTGTACACCCTTTTAACCACAGTGACATAATAGGAAGTGACGCAGAGGCCAAGTCAATACTCCGTTATTGATTATCATAGAAGTAAGAAGCAGTAATAGGTTAACAAACAGTGATTGGCAACAAACCTCTACGAAAACTAGGAAAAGTAAGAGGTCGAATATTATTCAAAGCTCGGCCGTCGCACCGAGAGACATGGGAGAAGGAGCTGCTAAAAATACGAACCAATGCGAGACATTTAACAAATCTCTACTAACCAAACAACCAGGAGGGCCTAACCGGGGTACGGGAAGCTCAGAGCCCTACGAAAACAGTGTCCAGGTTAAGAAAGCGCTAAAATGCCATACTAGCGACAGGAGGCGCTATACAAATGGTGCTAACAGAACCATTCTTTTGTCTAAGCGCTGTTAGTGATCAGTGTGCCAGGTGCACGGGCCCCTCGCAGCACCACGGATGCCCACTTCCTGGTTCCAGGGTGCCAGCCCGACCTCCACCCAGCACAACTGGTGACCGCGCCTGCGCCGCCGCACATGCGCTCCGGCCCATAAATATATTTATTATTCTGTGTTCCTGCCAGCGCAGACTAATGGCCATAATGCTTCCTGAGGAGCGGCCCAGCGCTGCATTAGCCGCAGATGAGTGATTGATTTAAAAGAGCCGGCCCGACCGCCAAGCGGCTCTGTGCCTCCCTCTTCCTGCCACTTTGCCTGCAGGGTTATCTCTGAAATGCAATTAAGGCGCTTAAAAGTACATTTTCAGGAAGATGCAGAATTGATGAGAGGAGCAAGGCCCGGCCGTTGGTGCCTCACTCCAGTTGGGATGGGCGTGGACGCCTGGCAGCCAAGCATCCTTCTTACAGGGCCTGCAAGGTTTCTAGGTGCCCTGAAGCAGGGGTGGCCCGGCTGCTGTGAATGGTGGTTGAGGAAGATGAGTAGAAAGGAGGCTTCCTTTAGTATGGCCTTACAGGACACAGTCAAGCTAAAATAGTACACCTGCCAGCCGGCCGCTTGGCAAGTGTGACATGAAAGGGACTATCTGGTAAATGATGTCACAACAGGTCTCAAAACCTAAGCTGACATAATCAAACAAAGCAACATTCTAGAATGCCATGATGTCACAACAGGTCTCAAAACCCAAGCTGACATCATCAAACAAAGCAACATTCTAGAATGCCATGATGTCACAACAGATCTTAAAACCCAAGCTGACATCATCAAACAAAGCAACATTCTAGAATGCCATGATGTCACAACAGATCTTAAAACCCAAGCTGACATCATCAAACAAAGCAACATTCTAGAATGCCATGATGTCACAACAGATCTTAAAACCCAAGCTGACATCATCAAACAAAGCAACATTCTAGAATGCCATGATGTCACAAGAGATCTTAAAACCCAAGCTGACATCATCAAACAAAGCAACATTCTAGAATGCCATGATGTCACAACAGGTCTCAAAACCCAAGCTGACATCATCAAACAAAGCAACATTCTAGAATGCCATGATGTCACAACAGATCTTAAAACCCAAGCTGACATCATCAAACAAAGCAACATTCTAGAATGCCATGATGTCACAACAGATCTTAAAACCCAAGCTGACATCATCAAACAAAGCAACAGTCTAGAATGCCATGATGTCACAACAGGTCTCAAAACCCAATCTGATATCTGTCACAACAGGTCTCAAAACCCAAGCTGACACCATCAAACAAAGCAACATTCTAGAATGCCATGATGTCACAACGGGTCTCAAAACCGAAGCTGACATCATCAAACAAAGCAACATTCTAGAATGCCATGATGTCACAACAGGTCTCAAACCCCAAGCTGACATCATCAAACAAAGCAACATTCTAGAATGCCATGATGTCACAACAGGTCTCAAAACCCAAGCTGACATCATCAAACAAAGCAACATTCTAGAATGCCATGATGTCACAACAGATCTTAAAACCCAAGCTGACATCATCAAACAAAGCAACAGTCTAGAATGCCATGATGTCACAACAGGTCTCAAAAGCTAAGCTGACATCATCAAACAAAGCAACAGTCTAGAATGCCATGATGTCACAACAGGTCTCAAAACCCAAGCTGACACCATCAAACAAAGCAACATTCTAGAATGCCATGATGTCACAACAGATCTTAAAACCCAAGCTGACATCATAAAACAAAGCAACAGTCTAGAATGCCATGATGTCACAACAGGTCTCAAAAGCTAAGCTGACATCATCAAACAAAGCAACAGTCTAGAATGCCATGATGTCACAACAGGTCTCAAAACCCAAGCTGACACCATCAAACAAAGCAACATTCTAGAATGCCATGATGTCACAACAGGTCTCAAAAGCTAAGCTGACATCATCAAACAAAGCAACAGTCTAGAATGCCATGATGTCACAACAGGTCTCAAAACCCAATCTGATATCTGTCACAACAGGTCTCAAAACCCAAGCTGACATCATCAAACAAAGCAACATTCTAGAATGCCATGATGTCACAACGGGTCTCAAAACCGAAGCTGACATCATCAAACAAAGCAACATTCTAGAATGCCATGATGTCACAACGGGTCTCAAAACCCAAGCTGACATCATCAAACAAAGCAACATTCTAGAATGCCATGATGTCACAACAGGTCTCAAAATCCAAGCTGACATCATCAAACAAAGCAACAGTCTAGAATGCCATGATGTCACAACAGGTCTCAAAACCCAATCTGATATCTGTCACAACAGGTCTCAAAACCCAAGCTGACACCATCAAACAAAGCAACATTCTAGAATGCCATGATGTCACAACGGGTCTCAAAACCGAAGCTGACATCATCAAACAAAGCAACATTCTAGAATGCCATGATGTCACAACAGGTCTCAAACCCCAAGCTGACATCATCAAACAAAGCAACATTCTAGAATGCCATGATGTCACAACAGGTCTCAAAACCCAAGCTGACATCATCAAACAAAGCAACATTCTAGAATGCCATGATGTCACAGCAGATCTTAAAACCCAAGCTGACATCATCAAACAAAGCAACAGTCTAGAATGCCATGATGTCACAACAGGTCTCAAAAGCTAAGCTGACATCATCAAACAAAGCAACAGTCTAGAATGCCATGATGTCACAACAGGTCTCAAAACCCAAGCTGACACCATCAAACAAAGCAACATTCTAGAATGCCATGATGTCACAACAGATCTTAAAACCCAAGCTGACATCATCAAACAAAGCAACAGTCTAGAATGCCATGATGTCACAACAGGTCTCAAAAGCTAAGCTGACATCATCAAACAAAGCAACAGTCTAGAATGCCATGATGTCACAACAGGTCTCAAAACCCAAGCTGACACCATCAAACAAAGCAACATTCTAGAATGCCATGATGTCACAACAGGTCTCAAAAGCTAAGCTGACATCATCAAACAAAGCAACAGTCTAGAATGCCATGATGTCACAACAGGTCTCAAAACCCAATCTGATATCTGTCACAACAGGTCTCAAAACCCAAGCTGACATCATCAAACAAAGCAACATTCTAGAATGCCATGATGTCACAACGGGTCTCAAAACCGAAGCTGACATCATCAAACAAAGCAACATTCTAGAATGCCATGATGTCACAACGGGTCTCAAAACCCAAGCTGACATCATCAAACAAAGCAACATTCTAGAATGCCATGATGTCACAACAGGTCTCAAAAGCTAAGCTGACATCATCAAACAAAGCAACAGTCTAGAATGCCATGATGTCACAACAGGTCTCAAAACCCAATCTGATATCTGTCACAACAGGTCTCAAAACCCAAGCTGACATCATCAAACAAAGCAACATTCTAGAATGCCATGATGTCACAACGGGTCTCAAAACCGAAGCTGACATCATCAAACAAAGCAACATTCTAGAATGCCATGATGTCACAACGGGTCTCAAAACCCAAGCTGACATCATCAAACAAAGCAACATTCTAGAATGCCATGATGTCACAACAGGTCTCAAAATCCAAGCTGACATCATCAAACAAAGCAACATTCTAGAATGTCTGTGGGTAGTGATTGCCTGGAATGTAAGACTGGGCCAAGAGAACTGTTTTTCTCTACACTAGTTGCAGACTCGGCAAGTAAAACAGATAATTCACTGTGCGAGGTGGGGGCGGGGCCTAGGAGGGCATGGGCCTGTGCTGAGAAGTACCTAGAAGGTGCTTTGCCCCAGCCTCGCCCCAAACCACCTCCTTCAAAGAAAAGAAACAATGCTTGCTATGCTGCTGCCAATGTCCTAGTGTATTTTCGCACACCCCGATGGACGTCTGCAGTTCAAAGCTTATGAAAGCGCGCTGGAAGTCATGGTTTACAGTGGTTCTCAGGTCGGTTTCCCTGCCATGGTGGGATATCCGCCGTGACCGTGTGAAGGGAGTTGATATAGTGAGACACACAAGGGCACTGCCTGAGTTGGCAGGTCTATTAGGATGTCTCCTTGAAATCCATTGTCAGCAGCTGCCTTATGGCAACATCACAGAAGGTACAAGCTGGGGCTAGCTTGCAACAAAGGCCTCAAAACCATAAACCGTCATTTTTGTATGGGGCACCAAAAATACTCGCCTCGTTTCTAACAGGGCACCTGGGACACTCCCTGTTACTTGAACACTGTGGCATGGCAAGCTGGACAGGATAAGTGACACCATACAGCCTGTAGGGCCAGTAAGGCTCAGTGCGGTGTGGTGCTCACATCGCAGGGTTGTGTTGGCACATTACAATAGAAAATCCTTCATTACTTGTCCATGGCGTCTCCTGATGGACATCAACTATGCAACCCTCTGGGGTCCCTTTTGTGGTAGACAGGAAACGCCTGTCCTTGCATTTGCTTCCGCCTGAAAGTCTGTCTGTCTGTTGTGTGACTTTGCTTTTTTAAGCGCACTGAGTTGTGAGCCTCGTTATTCCTCATAATAAACTGTTCTATGCAGCACAACGCCGATGCAACGTTACATTAGATGCTATCTTAGGGGCAAATGAACAAGCGGCAGCGATAATTATCGCTGGCCGCCCTCAGCGTTAAAATGTTTATCGCCGGCTATCGCAGAAAATGATCGCCATGCTAGCGCTGTATTAACAACGCATAGCGCAATGGCGATAATTTCCCAGTGAAAGCGATGTTTTCCATGGAGCATCGCTGGTTTTAGCGATGTTCCATGAAAAACGGCGATAACCTTGCTGATACGAACCTGTGGTCGTATCAGCATAATCCACCCCCAATGTTAGGGATAGGTAAATCTGCATTTTAGCAGACGTTAGTTTTTGGCGAAAACAGCGGTTTTCTCCATAAACAAACGTCGGCTAAAATGCGTGGGCAGCCTTGTAAATATTGGGATGTGCACTTCAGCGATATTTACAAGGTTGTACTGCCTGGTGACGCCCACTTTGCATCTCATTAGAGATGCAAAGAGAGGCGTCGGGTAAAAGGGAGCTAACATGTGCTAATGCATGTTATCATCCTCTTGTAAATAGGGCGATATTTTTATCTCTGCTTTTTTGGCTTTAAAAGCCAAAAAAGCGGAGATATGGCCCTTGTAAATATTCCCCTTAGATCTGCTGCAGATGCCCTCATTAGTGATGCTGGGATGTGTGTAAAACCTGTGTTAGATGCACGGCGAACGGGTTACTGCATTTAAGCCTTTGGACTGAAAGGTCTGGAGGGATGGTGGATGTTTAACTGAAACAGTTACAGTCAGAGTTAAATGCTGTAAACAAGTAAAGAATGGCACACTATGCGCTATGCACCGCCTCCAAGACGTATGAAAATACTTTTCTTCAAATATTACAACGGTCTGAATTGCAGGAAATACCCGTATGTTTGTTGGCCTCCATTAAGCATATTCAGAAAAAAAGAGATTTACAGGAAACTCCGTCCCTTCTTTCTGCTTTACTGGGTGAACACAATACAAATGTTTTTAGTAGAGACACTGCCCAAAAACATCTTTACATTTTTTTTGTAAGGATTTACTTTTCAGTGATTTTTACATATATTTCGTAAGAATTGGACATTTTAAAGTGAATTTTCTGGAACCTCCTCCTAATAGTTTTTAAATGTTTTCATAAAGTCCTATTTTTTCATTGAGTCTAATATAATACTGGGCATTACAATAACAAGCATCACAACCTGAATTACGTATTAGCGCTTAAATAACTAATACCGATCGGACTGAAATGCTGATTCTGCCAGTACAAAACAAAGCAGTGAACTGCTTCTTACACACGTTTCTCTCAAGCTGGCGCTGAACCCACCGGCCTAACCCATTGTGCAAATCTTTTCTTTCTTTCTGTGTATCGCACATGCAGGCGTGGCTTGTGGTTCTTGTAATGAGGAAGGAACGGCAAGCATAGTGCAGTGACAAGCAGGGGCATAGGAAGGGCACATAAACGTATGTTGGGAATGGGGGAATGCATTGAGTATATTACTAGAATACAAACATATATGACTACAAATTATCTTATACTAAATATATATTTAAATGAAGCAAGGGAGCCATTGTTTTCTTTTATAGGCTGTGTAGCGCAGTTGTACTGCGGTGTATATAGTAGCCCTAACTGTATTGGATTGCACACAAAAGGCCCCATTACGAGTCCCCCCAATATAGGTGCAGGATGCCGGAGTTTTCTGGCCGGCATCTCTTCACCTATATAAAGGAATTATGAGTTATGTCCCCGGAAATGGGGAATCACAGATCAACCACATGTTTTTCCTTCTTTAAGGGCAAATACCTTGATTTCGGGAGGGAAGGGCGATGCAGACTCTGTTTCAGCTGAGTGGTGCTGTCTCTGCTGCCTCCGTGCTGGAGTGTGCTGGTGGTGCCAGGGGTCGGTCGCAGCAGCTTTGTCGGGTCCGGAGTTTGCAGATCCGATAATTCTTTTTCTTGAGTCACTAGATGAGGTCTTGGGAGCTCTTACACTGCACTACCCCAATTTTACCTTATTAGGAGATATGAGATATGAATTTGCATTTGGAGTCTTGCATAGACCCCTATGCCATCTCCTTCCAACATTCATTAAATATCTTTGGATTGTCCCAACTTGTCACTGCGGCCACTCATATCGCGGGTCATACCCTTGACGGTATTTGTTCTAATCTTACAACTCTGACCACGTCCCTCCCGATGCCTCAAATTTGGACTGACCATTCCTTCATTCCTTTTAATATCAAGACACAAGCCCCCACCTTGCCTAACAAGAAACGCTCCCCCCCCTCCTTTACAGTGAATTGGAGGAAAGTGTCGGAACATATTAAATTGGCCTCTCAACCCCTACCTAATCCCCCGATACCAACCGGAGACGCAACTGCTGACTCCCATAATTTCCATGCTTGGATTGACCAAATTGTTTTGGAGAATTCCACTCCCAAAAATCAACATGGGAATCTACATAAAAGAAAACCTAACGCACCTTGGTTCACCCAGGCCCTAGCCGACAGCCATCTTCTCTGTCGTAGACTAGAAAGAAAATGGAGAAAAACATACGATGAGGCCGCAAGGGCGCTTTATGTCCAACAAAGGAAATCATACCTCTCTAACATAAAAAAGGCAAAAAAGGATATATTTCACTAAAGCCATAAATGATGCCCATCAAAAACAAAAAACTATCTTCACTATAGTTAAGTCCTTCACCCATCCCAAGACTCTCGCGCCGGAAATTCCTCCATCGGCAACCCTGTGCAATCAAATTGCTGACTTTTTCGTGGAGAAGATTGTTAATATTCAGAAAGACTTCCCTCCTCCCTTGACCACCTTTTGCAAGGTTACAGACAACCACTGTCTGCTCTCTAGTTTCAAACCTGTTTCCATTCAACAAACCCGTAAGGCAATTTTGACATGTAAATCAGGAGCCCCCACTGACTCCTGTCCACCCAGCATCCTGCACCATTTGATTGACACAGTGAATCCCCATATTAACACCATTATAAATGAATCTCTCGACTCCGGGATGGTGCCCAATGACTGGAAGAAGGCTATTGTGAAGCCTCTGATGAAGAAGCCAAACAAATCCCCCACTGATCTTACCAATATGCGCCCCATCTCATTACTACCTGTCCTCGGTAAAATCACAGAACAGCTGGTATATGAAGAGTTGAAAACCTTTGCAGAGACTAATAACATCCTGCATCCACAGCAGTCGGGATTTCGATCTGGCCATTCCACAGAAACAGCTCTGATCGAACTAGCTGATTCTATCAAGTTCCTGCAGGATGAGGGCAGGCAGGCCATCCTCATCCTGCTTGACCTTACAGCAGCGTTCGACACTATCTCGCATGTCATCCTGATCAACAGACTGCGAGAGATTGGCGTGACAGACACAGCTTTGGCATGGGTTAAATCTTTCCTATCTAATAGGTCCCAAACTGTGTCCTTGGGTCCCTATCTATCCAGCGAGAAACCTATAACATCAGGAGTGCCCCAGGGGTCCATATTAAGTCCCCTCTTTTTTAATATCTATATGGCCCCCCTCCTCGCTGTGATAGAATCCCATGGGATCCTCGTCACGTCATACGCTGACGACACACAACTTGTCGTTACGATCGACAAAAAGTGTTCGAGCGCAGATCTGCGTTTCCAAAATTGTCTTTCTGATGTCTTCCAGTGGCTTAACAACAATCATCTAAGATGCAATAGTGCCAAGACCGAAATCATACTGCTGAGCAAAGATATATCCTTCTGCCCGAAGGATTGGTGGCCCTCAGGCTCTGAGGCCCCACCTAGCGCTGTACACTCAGCACGGAACCTGGGCGTGCAATTCGATTCATTCCTCTCTTTCGATGACCACGTCAGGATCACTGCTGGCCGCTGTTTTGGACTCATCAAGTCTTTGAAAAAATTCTTTGACTTCCTCCCCATTGCAGCCCGAAAATCAGTCGCGGTAGCTCTAATACTCTCCCGACTTGATTATTGTAATGGTTTAATGGCGGGAGTAAAAAAGTCCACCCTTAAAAAGCTTCAGAGCGTCCAACATGCAGCCGCCAGATTGGTGTTGGGACTTCCTAGAAGGTCATCAGCTTCAACGGCGTTGAACACTCTCCATTGGCTACCGTTACACAAAAGGATTCTTTTTAAACTTCTCCTTACTGTTTTTAAAACTATGAAAAACTCAAAGCCCCATTACTTTGCAAAGCGTTTCACACGCTACAACCCCTCGCGAGTTTTGAGATCATCAGGTACAAATCTCATTACCATTCCAAGATTCAAATGCAAAACCAGGGGCGGGAGGACCTTTACCGTCCTTGCAGCTAGGGCATGGAACAATCTACCTGTCAATCTTAGACTAACCGACAAGGAGAACACCTTCAGAAAACTCCTAAAGACCTGGGTCTACCAACAATCAGATATCTCTGTATTGGCGGCCATCTAGCTCTAGTCTCCTCACCACATACCATCTCTCTTGTACCCGCTGCTTGCTAACTTAGCGCCAAGATGCTCCTTCTGGAGCGTATGTCTGCGCTCTACAAATACCCAAAAATATCAAAAATATCAAAAAATAATTCCTGGGCCCGGAGACACCAGTAATCTCATACTTTCCCGGGGATATATTACCCTCCACAACTGATAATGGTTCTATCAACTGTAATTTTGCCCTGTACTGTTTGGTGGCAATGGAGGTTGTCCCTGCGACCCACTCTCGGTGAGTTCCCAGCTGAGGGTAACAACAGTGGGATGGAAAAATAGAAATGCAGGTGTTCTGGAGCAGAGTACCTTTTTGTTTCTGAGAAGTGCTGGTACTTTCAAATTAAAAGTATTACGTCTCTCTTAAGTAGTGCCAGTACTCTCCCTCTCAAAATAAAAAAGTGCCAGTACTCAGTACCGTGAATAGTTAAGGAGATAGGTCCCGGGACGTAGGGTCAGCTGGACCATATGATACTTTTTGAAAAACAGATGCCAACCCCACCACTTTTCAGGTGCTCATCAATTCGAGCAAACAAATCAATTTAGATTCCAGATTTGTTCGGTATATTTTATTTATACCCTTTACTTAGAAATTTTCAACATGTAAAATCAAAAAAAAAGTTTGAGAAAGACATTCCACATGTAACACTTAACATGTAATAATACAAAAAGTACAAATCCCTAAATGAATTATTTAAACAAACAAACAGTCATATTGTACACCTTTTTCTATGGAGTACTGGCAAACAATAAATCATTGCACATATTCAGTAACAGTCAATATCTCAATGATAGAGGAACATAGTCAATATTTCAACTCAATGATAGAGACACGTTCAAGGAAGAAAATTGAAGAACATAAATTAATTTATCAGTAAGACTCAGAAATTGATCCTGTATCTTTCATATATTCTTTCAATACTGCCGACGCGTTTCGAATCCGTAAGACAAGTAAACGGACTCTCATCAGGGCTCAATCAATGTAGTTCTGCAAGGTGTTTTTTAAAAAAAAAGAAAGAAAGAGAAAAAGAGAGCAGCGTGTCACCAATCATTGTAAATTACAAGGTGCCAGAAACCCGTGCCCCTTTTGGCCCTTTATGTACCTGGTAGTCAATCCGAGGAACTTATCGTGGGGATCTTGTCACACCAACGTGTGTAGCGGGACCATGTTATCTGCAAGATAACAATAAGCTAAGAATGTGCAAACATAGTGTAATTCAGGTTTGTACACACGTGAGCAAACCCAATGAGAAGAAAATTCATACCTTGGACAGTCGTGAGTATTGCTCCCTGTTCCAATTGTTCAATTTCTTTGAGGTCCTCTGTTGACCTGCAAATAGCGTACCCAAGTCGCCATGTTAAACCCAACGTGGCAGGACATACAAGAGCATATTCAATGACATATTAAGTCAGATATATACAGTCAGAAACGCATACCTGGTGGCACAGCATGAAATCAAAAAAAGCCTCTGGGCGGTCCTTAAGATCTCTCGGTCTGTGCAGACGGCCGATCTACAATAACAAAGAGCGGAACTAAATAATTGTCTCGCCTGCAATCGAATGGATGCAGTGCTGCAGAGAATTACATCTTGCACATATGGTGCGAAAAATTACCAGTTCTAAGACCAAATAGTCGATTAACTATCTTGGCGTGTGGCTTAAAACGGAAAGGGTCTGATTCTCGTTTACCTGCAATTCGACGTTGCAAATTCCCGATCTGGCCGCTGTGTTTTCTTTTTGAAGGACGCAGCGTTTTTCAAATCACGCCGCGCTATACCTTTTGACTCGGCCGGTAACCTAACAATAAGCAATGGGAGACGTATTACTTACCCAGTTAGAATAGCGGGTTATACAACCACTTATTACTGTGTACGCTTACGGGTTTAGTCAAGGCTCCATCGCATTCGACTGCCAGATTCAGTTCAGGAACACCAGCGCCATCTTAGGGGCGGGGATATAGCTAGTCACTGAATGCAAGGGATTATGGTACCTGTAGTCCCAATTGGGTTTAACAATGTTGATGTCGGATGGAGCACTACAAATCACCATCTGGTGACAGGCCTATAGCCTTGAGTCCTCAGACATGCTGTTCAGTCCGGTTTGGGCACTATTAAACCTCATAATCAAATAGGCCTCTTTGCGCAACAAGGTTTCTTCAATGTCGACAAGACCTTTCTTATTGGGCATTGTAAACAGTACTGTCCATAAGAAGTCATTTTCTGCATGTGCTTTGTCTACAAAATGTTGGACCATGGGGGCACTAAGGACTTTATTCTTAATACAGGAGCGGTGTTGTGTAATCCTTGTGTTTACTTGCTGATTAGTCTTGCCAATATAAAGTTTTGGACACCCACAAACGATGGCGTACACAACATTTTTGGTCCTACAATTTGAAAAACCCTTATTATTCCATTTCACTTCCTTGTGTTGGAATTCACAACCCTCAAGACAGGACCCACAGGATACACAATTACCACACTTGTGGTGTCCCTCGACAGGCTTGAGACCCCATTTAGATAGTAGATCTTGCTTGGGTTTAGATGTTATCATGTCGGCACGTACTAGTTGTTGACTGATACTCCTATTCTTTTTTAGGCAAAAATAGGCCTCGGAAATGGACACTCCAATTCTTCCAACAAATGCCAATTTTTCAGGACCATTTGTCTTACTCGATGTGTGTCTGGTCCAAAGGTCGTGACGCATACCATTTGTTCCAACTCTCGTTTTGCTTTGTTTTGCAATAGACATTCCCTTGGTGTGTAACGTGCCCTTTTATATGAATGTTTAAGCATCTTCTTAGGATACCCATGGGTGATCATCTCGTCACAAAACTTATTCGCATGATGGTCAAAATCCTCCATACTCGAACAATTTCTTCGAATACGGAGTAGTTGACCATAGGGTAAATTGCTTTTCAAATTCCGTGGATGAGCACTCCGGTGGTGGAGAATAGTATTTTTGTCTGTCTTTTTGCGGAAAAGTGATGATTTAAGGTGCCCCTCATCGCGATGTAATTCTCTGCAGCACTGCATCCATTCGATTGCAGGCGAGACAATTATTTAGTTCCGCTCTTTGTTATTGTAGATCGGCCGTCTGCACAGACCGAGAGATCTTAAGGACCGCCCAGAGGCTTTTTTTTATTTCATGCTGTGCCTCCAGGTATGCGTTTCAGACTGTATATATCTGACTTAATATGTCATTGAATATGCTCTTGTATGTCCTGCCACATTGGGTTTAACATGGCGACTTGGGTACGCTATTTGCAGGTCAACAGAGGACCTCAAAGAAATTGAACAATTGGGACAGGGAGCAATACTCACGACTGTCCAAGGTATGAATTTTCTTCTCATTGGGATTGCTCACTTGTGTACAAACCCGAATTACACTATGTTTGCACATTCTTAGCTTATTGTTATCTTGCAGATAACATGGTCCCGCTACACACGTTGGTGTGACAAGATCCCCACGATAAGTTCCTCGGATTGACTACCAGGTACATAAAGGGCCAAAAGGGGCACGGGTTTCTGGCACCTTGTAATTTACAATGATTGGTGACACGCTGCTCTCTTTTTCTCTTTCTTTCTTTTTTTAAAAAAAACACCTTGCAGAACTACATTGATTGAGCCCTGATGAGAGTCTGTTTACTTGTCTTACGGATTCGAAACGCGTCGGCAGTATTGAAAGAATATATGAAAGATACAGGATCAATTTCTGAGTCTTACTGATAAATTAATTTATGTTCTTCAATTTTCTTCCTTGAACGTGTCTCTATCATTGAGTTGAAATATTGACTATGTTCCTCTATCATTGAGATATTGACTGTTACTGAATATGTGCAATGATTTATTGTTTGCCAGTACTCCATAGAAAAAGGTGTACAATATGACTGTTTGTTTGTTTAAATAATTCATTTAGGGATTTGTACTTTTTGTATTGTTACATGTTAAGTGTTACATGTGGAATGTCTTTCTCAAACTTTTTTTTGATTTTACATGTTGAAAATTTCTAAGTAAAGGGTATAAATAAAATATACCAAACAAATCTGGAATCTAACTTGATTTGTTTGCTCGAATTGATGAGCATCTGAAAAGTGGTGGGGTTGGCATCTGTTTTTCAAAAAGTCTCAGTACCGGGCAGTACCGGCCCATTTAAAGCCCTGCAAAACAAACCTTATTTTGAGATCTTTCCCGGACATGGCCGGACAAGTGGCGAACGTCTGAGGAAAACCTTGGTACATCAGAAGCTTAATGAAAGCACCAGGGCCAGACGAGAAAACAAAATCAGTCCTGGCAAAAATGTTCAAATGAGATCAAGGAAATGCAGCATAGAAGTGTTTTAGGAAAGGGAATCCTTCCATTCACTGATAATGGTAGTTTCTCCAAAAAGGCACAAATGCTCGAGCGCTCGCGAGAGATGTAGCAAAGTTCCATGATGGAACTTTCATCTATTGGGTCAGATTTCTGATGGTAAACACATGATCCCAACTATCAGAAAGTCCTACTCTCCCACCTCAGTGACCTAATCAATCACTCCGTCTTCTGCCACCTTCAATGGAAACAGATAGGATTTAGCATTATTTATGTGCAGTCCGACAAATTCTCCAGGGCTCTTAGCTGGTTGACCAGGTGAGCCTCTATTTCACAAAAACATTATAATACATATTACACATATAGGAAGATGGCTTGAGTCACCCGACCTATCTGCATTCCCTGCGTTGGGTCATCTGTCTGAACGCCGCCACCAGCAGTCGTGACTGGCATTACTCGCGGGTGGGGTTGGGGCGTTTAATTTAATAATAAAATAAGAAATTAAACTTACCTTACCACCAGACGGGTTCCGCATAGTCTCTGCTTCTCTCCTGCTCTCCTGGCTCCGGCAGGAACAGGAAGCAGGTAGCCAGGCTCTCAGTCTCACCCCAAAGCCAATTACAACTCTGCAAGCACCTGTGTGATTGGTCGGGACGCTGCCCAGCCAGGGGATAATGGCCCGGCCATGTTCTCCATGTAGGCTGCATTGCAGCCTGCATGGAGAAGGGCAGAGTGTGCATGACTGGTTTGGTCGGCCTCTGGTCATGCACCCCTGCCCAGCCCTGCTTGCAGAGCAGCCCCATCTACCCGCAACCAAACCTTTCTGCTTTCTCACAGTGCGAGAAGCAGAAACATAAAATGATAGTTATTTCCATTTTATGTTTCTGCTTCTTGCACTGTGAGAAAGCAGTGAGTCGACGCTCCTCCGCCCTAGTGGAGGAGCCGATCCTGGCCACCAGTCGTTCCTTTGCCAAGAAAAAAAGAGAGAAGAGGCAACCCTGGTGTGTGGTTTGCAGTGAAATAACACAGGGCATGGGCAGGCCTGAGAGCTCCTGACTGGGTCCAGAGTGTGGGTGACCCCCTCCATGTACATTGCAGGGGGCCCTCAAGGATTGTTACACCATTGGTGCCTCTCATTATGCATACCCGCACAGAAATGATCTTTGCATTCTTTGCAGACTTGACCCTGGAAATGGGGTTGGCATACAATAGTCTAACCCACTTCATTTTTCAGATCCCTGCATCATTTTATGGAGCACCACAAAGAGGTGTCACCAGTCTAGTGAGTCGAAGGCCTTCTCCATTTCAATAGAAGCGACCGCAGGGATGCTGTGATCGGCCATGCACCCACCGCTCACAAGGAAAAGACTTTGGATGTTTGATGTGGAATTCCTCAATGATATAATCCCAGACCGGTCTCGGTTCACCAGCAATCTCTTTGCTCAAATCTTACCCATATTCTTGCATTCAGAGTCCAGTCTAAAAAGAGGGCGGTTTGAACCCAACTCCAGACAATTGAGCTGGTTGTTTCAGAAGAGTGACCAGCGGTGCCTCAGTAGTGGTGGATGGAAGATGCATGTTGTCCCTGGCTTCGGACATTGTCAGTGGCCTAGGGACCAGTAAGCCACCAAGGATGGCGTAAAACCCAGTCTGGAACCCATCAGTTCCAGGGGGTTCCACACTGTTCCACAGTTCCAGGGGGCAGCTTTGATCTCCTCTAGACTGAGTGGTTTGTCCAATGTCTCAGCTTGTGCCAATGCTAATGTGGCAAGGGGGATACACTCTTAGTACTCAGTTAACTCCCGGGGCAGAGCAGAGTGCTGTGCTGCTGATAGGTTCTATAGAAAGCATACATTGTCTCGTCTATGTGCATTTGGGTGTTCACTGTTTAGTGAGGGGAGGCTGATAATGCCATGATTGGTCAATGTGGATTATCATCTCTAAGCAACCAGGCTAGCCGCCTCCCGATGTTGTCTGGTCATAAAGTGTCTGACTTTCTAGGAAAAATGGGGCCCCTGCCTAATAGGATAAACCCTAGCAAGGTAAAATATTTTTTAGAAAATAGAGCGTGCACACCGGGTTATGTGTACTAGTAATTCATGAGTAACTTAGACATGCATATTATAATAAATCATTCTCCACCCATGGAATTCTGATCGAGATTATTTATTTTTTATATATATTTGATATTTATTCTTTGTTGTTTTGTTTCTTTCTTTTCCTTTTTTTCTTATTTATCTTTTTTTTACATATATATACTCTTACTTATTTTCTTACAAAAGACATTTTTACATACATAACATTAGGATGGTTTCACATAAAAACTGTTTTTTTAAAACAACATCATCACTGTTTGAGACTTAATATAAACGCAGAATTAATTCCTTCAACGCGTTTCGGCCGTTCGCCTTCCTCAGGAAATCTGCCTTGTTCTTTGGTATAATAACCGTGGCTTATTTGTTGGAGCGTCGAGGCTTCTAATAGATTTTTTTCTACACTTGTACCAGATTTATCAGGGGACCTGTTCTTTGTATCTTAAATGATGGTTATTTTTAACAGTACTTGGCTGTCTATCCGTCTTGTTCCCCAGGTGGCAAAAATGCTTCTTTTATATCTCAACTGGTGCAAAGGATATCAGTGTTATTACCTGCAGATAGTTAGTTTGCTCCGCTAAGTTTGTCGCCTTATTCAGTTTAGCCGGTTCTGAAGTCCGGATGACCGAGTTGTTTCTATTTTGATGGTCTGTACTCAAGATAGCAATAATTTATGACCTGAAGCAGATCTTCAGAGTCTTTTAATCTTAATATTATGGCCGACTCCAAGGTATAACTTCTTGATAGCCCCTGCTGTAGTTACGTTTACGTTTACGTTTACGTTTTGCCATATATCTGATGTATTTTCTGTTGAGCCCTTCGATGTGCCACCGGATCGGGTCTCATAAAGTGTCTGACATCATGGCGACATAGGCACTCTACTGTGTCAGGATGTTTTTTGTGTGATTCAGGTGGGGCCTGATCTGGTCCATTTTATTTTCCGCAATTTCCAGTTGCCTTTTCTCCCCCTCCACTCTCAGGGGGTCTCTCTGTAGCATCGCTTGTACCCTGTAGGACATCTGCATACTCATTCAGCGTAGGTAGAAACTGTATGCCTCCCACTCAGTCCTGGCAACACGAGTCGTACCTGTTTTGTCTTTGGAATACTGGTCTACTTGCTCCCTAATAGGTTCACAAACCGGAGCATCAAAGAGCGCCTTGGGTTGTTTCCAGGTGAAGATGTGTGAGGCTTCTTTACCCCCTGTGTATACCCAACAGCACTGAGTTATGATCCGATGCTGTTCAGCAGAGGTGTTTGTTGTAAGTAGTTATCCCATCCTCGTCGCCAAAATGTTGTAAGTAGTTTAGGTATGCAGCAGGACACATCTTCAGGTTATTAAGTTGGATTTATTAAGATAGTACTAGATAGCACAGCAGAGCAGTAGACCTCACAGCTGACCAAACCATCAACTGCCAAGGCTGGAATCTCACATACCAGATAGAACACTCTTAGGTACTATGGGAGATTGGTAAGATAGGAACACTAAGAAAGGACTACTGACTCCAAGTAGCCATATTGACTGAAGTACAAATATGCAACAGTGTTCAATATGTTGTATAAATATTCGGAGCAAAGGATCATATTTGATCTTTGGTGCTTCCATATGTTACTAAAAACTTGGCTCTTCTCTAAAGCCACTGATATCACTTTCCTGGTTCTGCACCGTTTTAAGCTCTGAGACGCCTTATAATACTTGTTTGAGCTATATAAACTCAAATCAAATCAAATCTGGAGCATGATTAGAGTGTAGAATGAATAGTGTATGAATTAATTGTTTGTAGCTCTCTCCATATGTCTGAGTCTCCAGTTTTGCAGCCACGATCTAAAGCTTTGTGCGTTCTTGATCACTTGAGGACCAGTCATTGGTGGCTGTGATCTTTCTAATACTAGGTGAAATGACTAGCCCGAATGGAAGGGGTGCAGGTCAGGCCGGGTGTTAATTGGTCCAGATATACCAGTTGCACCGATGTGGAACTCAATCCACTGGCTGCCAGGGGTCTACATCAAGGTTTCTCTTGATGATGATGTCCCTGACCTTGGAGACAACCTTAGTATGGTGCACGTCATCCACCAGCACTGGTTGAATCCATATCAAGGTGCCCCTAGAATACAAAGAATATATCTTGTGTAGATTAGTTGTCCCCTCCAGTTCCTTTGAATTCTGGCTCCCTCAGTCTTAGTTAGGTGTGTCTCCTGTAGACACCTGATGTCTACCTCGCGTCTTCTTAAATATGAGCCTATCCTCTGTCTTTTTGTTATGCCCCACATTCTGCTGATGTTTCAGGTCATTCTTTTATATTTATTGATGGTCTTCGAAAGTGATGGATATAGCATAACAGCTATGATTTACACCCCCCTGCTTTTTGTGAATTATAGCTTGCATGTCCACTGGTAAGAAACTGATGTATAATGTTAGTCTTCAGTTTATATCTTAACCATAATGCTCCATCCTTGGCTCAGTTCTAAACTATTCAATTCCCTCCTGAAGAATGCAGAAACATCTTGACAGTTATAGGGAACGGTCAGATCCTTTAGGGTAGTAATGTTGTGACGGGGTTGTGCTGTGGAAAGTTACAAATCTTCTACCAAGTGCAGGCCAAACTGGAGTATAGCTGTAGGCATTATAGACAGTCTGGTGCTCATAAGTGCCCTGGCCACTGTTGTACCAGCCCCCCAACAAATCCTACCTCAGGAGTCCAACCCCACCATGAAGGACTCCTGTTAATTGAAAATGTAACTGCGCCTATGAGCTCAGCCACCGACAAAAACCTGAGGGTAAGAGATGGCAGAGTCAGTTGTATCAAATCATCTGTGGACATCGGCGTGACTTTCGAAGGTTGGTCGAGAGCTTTTTACTTGTCACTGCAGCTGTTTGGAGATTTCTGTTTCCTGATTTCAGAACCTATTACACAGTGCTTAATTTGAGGCGGTGGTTTCCGGTGCTCAGCGCTGGCACTTAACCATCAACACTGCTGCTTTTCATGATCACCAGTTAAGGGCACATTCATTTACGGTGATGTTAAGTGATTTGCCCAGAATCACAGGATGTTGAGCAGACACCAAGACTCAAATCTGGTTCCTCAGCTCCAAAGTCTGCAGTTCTGGCCATTACGCCACATCCTACCCCCACTTTCATGGTTAGTAGCTGGTTCTGTTGTAGGTGGCGCTAACAGGAGAAATGGGCTGGTGCAAGCTGCCTATTGACGAGAGCCCCGGCGCTTATGTTTTATTACAAATGAACCACTGCTTATTATATTGGAGCCAGCCTGACGCACAGTTTCTTTCCATGGTATTATCCTCTCGTGTGTCTTTTTTTCAACATTTTCTTGATCCGATGTTGGATTTTCGGATATCAAGGGCTTATATTTTCTCTCCTTCCACTTGGGTCTCCATGGTCTGGAATGAGAAGCAGGGATGCGTCTCTTTGCTGCCCATTCTTCCGCCATTCGCTCGCCACCTTTGGGTCTGTAATGAAGTAGTATTCCCTGTTATTGATCACCCCCAGCTTGGCAAGAAACATCAGCATACATTTTAAGTTCAATGGGGCAGATTTACAAGCCCCGTACGCCACTTTTGCGCCGCCGTTTCGTCACTTCTGTGACGCAGCGGCGGCGTACAGCCAGCACCATACTGCGGGGTATTTACAACGTGACGCATCTAGGGAGATGCGTCACGTTGTAAAGCCGTGCGCAAAAACGCCTCCGAAAAGTGACCGAGTGAAATCTACAAGATTTCACTCAGTCACTTTTCCGACCCCTCTGCGTCAGGACAGGGACCTGCCAGTGCCAGAGGGTGATTCCAGAGCTCACCCCCCCCCCCCACTCCACCCCGCGCACTGTGGGGGCTGTGGAGGCTTTTGTTACACCACTGCTCACCAGCAGACTATATGCTGGGAATTGACGGGTGCCCAAAATCTTAATTTTTGGCTGGTCAGCCAGACAAGCACTTTCGACATTCAGAGCCATGCCAGGGTGGCAGGATCATGGGATGTTAATTTGGTCTCCTAAAGCTCCCTCCATGCTGCAGATTCTGAAAGAGTTTTGCAGGCAGGCCAGCAGCACATTGATTCCACTGCTGCGCCGCCATGTTTCCAGGCCACGCCCCCACCACTAGCAAGGGTTAAATGCAATATGGCCATGTCTGAACTGGGGTGGTGTGGAGTGCAAAAAACGATGGATTTTGGCCCATATCTCTGTACTGGGGTGAATGTATGACATTGTTCTGCATTCTGTCCATCACCTGTGGTTTCAGGATGGTTTAGGGACTGATTTGGATCCAATGGGTCCCTCGCCCAACTTGGTTCTTACCTTTGCCTTTACCTGTCTTGCTGGTTCCAGATTGCCGGCTGCGCTGAACAGTACCGGGAGGGACTGCATCGAACTCTTGCCGCATCAAGGGGACGAGGACTACACTTCCCAGTGTCCTCCAACGCCATCTACTGAGGCCTAACACCGCGTCATTGTAAAGCGCCGGGAGGCGCCTTAAATTCACCTGAGGGCTCACGCAGCGCGGGTCCCTCGCACAACTTGGTTCTCACCTTTGCCTTTACCTGTCTTGCTGGTTCCAGATTGCCTGCTGCGCTGAACAGTCCCGGGAGGGACTGCATCGAACTCTTGCCGCATCAAGGGTATGAGGGGACGTGGACTACACTTCCCAGTGTCCTCCGACGCCATCTACTGACGACTAACACCGCGTCATTGTAAAGCGCCCGGAGGTGCCTTAAATTCAACTGAGGGCTCCTGCAGCGCGGGACGCGAGCAGACGTGCCCAGCGAAGCCCGGGACAAGGGCAGGCCCATCCGCGCCCGTCATAGCCCGGAGGAGGCCGGGCTGGGCCACCCCCTGAACATCTCCATAACTGTAAGGACATCAATAACTTGTTCTTAATTGTTGTTTTTTAACTGATTGTCTCCTGGTCTGTTGTTCAGGGTTAGGCTGGTCTGGCAATTGCACATAGTGTACCTCATAGCACTAATGGCGTCACGTCTAGGAAAAAGGAGGAGGGTTGTAACGGGGGAAACCGTTAACGGGACACTAGACCAATTTATAACCAGGGCCGCATCAGTGTTAGAGCATGAAATAGCTCTGACAGAACGTCGCCGCTCATTAGAACCCATGTACTTGAGGCGATCATCCCTGGGAGCCATAATGTCGGCCATCTCACCAAAACAACCGGAAATGCAAAAATATAATAAACTTATTAATGTGGGAGAAAGCAATGACCAACAGACAGAGGGGCTGCCCGATTTATCTGCAATAAATGAGACTAGTCTTAATGTCCCAACTAATAATTGTGCCTTGGATGACACACCTAAAGATGTTGCTTCACGTTCCTCTTCAAGGTCTATGTCCAAATCCAATTTGAATTCCCAATCTTTAAAACAATCAGCAGGATTAGTACCCACTGCTAAAAGGAAACGTGTTGGGGTCCCAATAAGGGAAGGTGCCCAAAGATAACAAAAACTTCAAAAGCAACTAAGAATGGCACAACTGAGACTCCAGCTCCACAAGCTATTACATTCTCAGCATCTTCATTAATACTTACTCCACCGGTAATGGTACCAATTACTAAGACGGCCGATCTTACCTTGCCACCGCTGCAAACTATTGAGGGTTTCATGGAGCATGTGGAGCAACTGATCAAGTCCTTAATCTTACCTTTATTAGAAAGGACAAAGATAATTAGTGAAAGATTGGGGAAACTTGAACAGGCCACTATAGAAAATTATGGCACATTGAAAAAGTTGTTTGAGTGTATACCCAGGCAAAGTACTGTGGGAAATAATATATCATGAAAGCCCGCAAATATAGTCACCCCGCTGCCTACCCCGACGGTAACTAACACATCCCCTTTGGCATCAAATAGAAATAGCCAAGCCACTACATCCTCAGAAAGTAGGACAATGACCACAGAGAGAGAGAGGGACGACCAGGGGTGAGGGGGGGGGAAGGTTGGTACAGGAGCCCAGTGACGTGGGGCAGACTAAAGCAAGTATGCCCATAGTTAAGGAAATATCTAATACTGTAAAGCAAAAATCTGTTTTATGTTGTATTGACTTGCCACCAGATTCCTTCCCATACGCTGTGGTATTGACTGGGGTTCCTGAGTTCGGTAGCGACAGAATAGAAACTTATCTCGAATTAAAAAATAAGATAATCTTCTGGCTAAATAAGAATAGGCACCTCCCGATTCATATAGATGGTGAGATCCTGTATGCTCGGAGAGTAAGTTGGGTGGGGCACAGACCTAAGGATCTAGCTGGTGACTGTATTATTGTCAACTTTAGGGATAGACGGGTGGTCGGTTATATTTGTGACCGGTACCATCAAAGAGGAGAGAGTGGTATACATACCTATGATTTAAGCTATTTCTACCGTCCAACCTCTTTTGTACCACCAAACTTTAATCTCTTTGGGGTACAACAAGTAGGTACTTTTGCTGGGTTCAAAAATCAATTTAACCTCCCCACGTTTAACTGTTTTGGTATGTTATGTGGGCTTGAAGGGGTAGACTGAATGAGAACAGCAAGAATCAGTACACTACCAGGCTCTGGAATTGGGGACGATAGAGTAGCAAGTGTGTATAATGATGAAACCTCAACAAACTTTAACGTGCCAGGAACTCTGAGTATTAACAATAGGGCTCATGTGCTGCCCCCCATAATTAACAGAGAGGCTCCGCCCCTTAATTCTGCTAATCCCGAGATTGTGACCAATGAGATGATTAATGAGAGGACTTGTGATAGAAGACATGCATATTCAATACCTAAAGTGAAGGTGCATGATAAACATGCTGTGATAGAAAGCCAGGATGATAAAACCACAGGCCACTACATTATTAACGATGATTTAGGCAAACACTTAGAGCCTATACAAACAGTAGAAGTCCATAATGTAAGGACAAATGGTAATATGCCTGACGAAGGTGCTAAATCTAACATAAAGCTAACGTCATGGACTATAGCGGGTATTAGAAAAAATTTAAGTGATCCTATGTGGCAGGAGTACATTGATAATTGTGAAATTGTATTATTTCAGGAAACCTGGGCTGTTGAAAGTCCTTTTAAAGTGGGCTACAAAACTTTTAGTACACCTGCTACTAATGCCAAAAAGGAACTCATAGAGGCAGCAAAAAACAATGATGTCTTAGCATTAAGGGAGAAAAGGAAATGCTACAAGGAGGCAGTGCTTAAGGCAAAGAAATGCTGGGATGAGCACATCTAGTCCGAGCTGCTGCACGCATGTAAAGCAAACGATCAAGCCATGTTTTGGCGCTTGGTAGGTAAGGGTAATAGCAATGGGACTTGTCGTAGGGACTTGTCCCTAGATGCTAATACTTGGGTATCCCATTGTCTCATTTATATTCATTGACGAACAAGGAGGCTATTTTTGGCAATGATGATTTAATTCTCAACTCAAGTGAGACACCCTTGTCTTTCAGTACGCTAGAAACCACGGAAGCGATAAATGCAATAAAACAAGGGTAGGCACCCGGGCCAGACAGGATTCCTGGGGACTTTTGGAAGTACAAGAACAAGGTATGGGCCCCGTATATTAACTGTTTGTGTAATGCCATTGCAAAGGGTGCTCCTATCCCTGATACATGGCGGGGCACAGAGATTGTAGCCATTTTTAAGAAGGGAGACCATATGAACCCGGCCCACTACAGACCAATCAGTCTAACTGACGTCCTACAAAAGGTATTTGCAAGACAAATCTTAATCAAAGTGAGTTCTTGGATTGGGGAAAATAGTATCCTAACCAAGTACTAGGCAGGTTTTAGAGAAAAAATTTGCACAATCGATCAGGTGTTTAGATTCCTTTGTATCATCTGGAAGTATATTAAAATAAAAACGGCACATTTGTATATTGCATTTGTTGACCTCAGGGCAGCCTTTGATCTGGTCCCCAGAAACGCCCTGTGGACAAGATTAAGGGATCAGGGTGTTCCGGGGGAACTTTTGGTACAGATCGTCAGGCTGCATGAGTCCAACTTTGCCAGGGTCAGATGGGGTCTAAATGGTGAATGGACAGATCGTATAAATATAAACAGGGGTTTAAGACAAGGGTGCGTGTTGGCCCCCACATTGTTCTCTTTGTATGTGAACGATATTCCAGACTCCCTCTTGGGCTGCATTCATGATTCTCCCAAGTTGGGTGGGGCCCCCGTATCCGCACTCCTGTTTGCAGACGATACCATTTTAATATCACAGACACCCAAAGGCCTACAAAACTTACTTGATACTTTTAGAACCTACTGTGAAATCAAAGGTTTGGAGATTAACTCATCTAAAACCAAATATATGACAGGCAATCAGCACAGATTTTTTTTTAAATTTCGACTGTTAACACAGAAAGGATTGAATATGTGCACAATTTTAACTACTTAGGCATTACCTTAGACACCAAATTAGATTGGAAACCCCAAATAGACAAAAGCAAAACTATCCTTATCCAGAACTTAGTCCCGATAGCAAGGAGGCATAAGAGTAGCCAATCAAAAGCTGTCTCCCCAGTACTGGAGTTATACAAACACAAGGCACAATCTGCTTCTCTATATGGGGCGGAATTATGGGGCTATAAAGCAAAACATAGCTTTATGATACAAGAGAATATCTTCTTCAGGAAATTATTAATTATTCCAAGATGTACACCTTTACTTCCTCTCATAATGGACCATCACATTCACCGTACTGATGACCACGCGGCTCTACGGCCCTTACTATATTGGGTCCGCTTGTGGTCAAAAGACAAATTAGTCCATTACAGAGAAGCATTAAAGGAAATCCTGAGAATAAAAAATTATACAAGGCTGGCATGGTTGACCCATATTGAGGATTGGCTCAATCAGTTGGGGCTGAGACATTACTGGGAAGACCCTGAAGGCCTAACTTTGAGTTGCAAAAAAGTGCTAAAACTAAGTTACTGGGCATTTGTTCAAAACTCCCATTTAGATAACCCCAAATTGGGTACCTTGTCTTTGAGGTATCTTGTTATGAAAACAGACAGTAAATTTGAGTCCTTTATGGATGAAATTTTACTGAGTCTTGCTAAAACCCTGTATTTAAAATTCCGCTACGGCATCCTACAAATTAAAGTAAACACTACAAAATGGGTGTGCAAACCGGGAAAGGAAAATGTTGACAGCTGTGAACTTTGTAATATAGGCGCAGAAGAGGATGATTCACATATACTATTCTTTTGTTCAGCTTATATTCACCCGAGGAGAAAATGGATAAAACCTATTTGTCGCCTCTTGGGATTTAGACGTTGCAAAAGGCGGAAAGAATACTGCGAACTGAAACTACTCAATCTATTGTCTTTAGTATAAGCAGATACCTCTTCTGTGTGGACCTAATAAGGAGGAGAAGGGGTCTTAAGCTCTAGCCATTTTTGTGATGAACTCTTTGTAGAGCAAATAATAAGCTCTAAAAGGTACGACATGGAGTTATGATAATTGCCGATAATTTTATATATATTTTAAGAAGGAAATAACTTCATGTAAAAAAAAAAAACCGTCCAAATGAATTGATAATACTGTAAGGTTGTGATTATCATATTTTTGATGGATGTTCCATGATCCTAGATTTAATAATTGTATTTATTGTTTCAATTACTAGCAATAACCTTTATTGGGTCCTCAATTAGTACTCTTAAATTATGCTGGGATGGATGGACGCGGGATCGGAATTTTGATCTATGTATTGCTTTTATATTATATGCACATCTTTTACGGTTTTTTATAACCGAAATAAAGATTATTGAATTGAATTGGATCCAACCCTTAATAACATGTTCATACAGGAGCCATAAAATTCAGTCTCCACGTCAACCCAGAAATCAAGGCTCCGGTCGTTAATTTTACTTTTACATTACAGTTTACAATTGAGCAAATTTACCGTGGAAAAAATGCCGGCTAATTACCTCGACCCAGATCTACTAAACTTTGAGGCAACGCAGCAAGGGAGGTTGCTGGGCTGCGTTGCGTCAAAGGCAGAGTGCAGAACCCCATCATATATAGTAAGATATGGCACAGTCCTGCTCTCTCGCAGTGCTTCCGCATCTCTGGCTGCCTAGCGCCACGCAAACACCTTTGCACCACAATACGGAAAAACATAACATGCGGAATCGGTTTTCAACGTACCCAATTCCACATATTTTGATTTATATCCAGGCCTTTTCTCCCGGTAAATTTCAGCAGGTTTGATAGGGTGTGATCATTATCAGTATCACCAACTTGTAACTCCAATCCCTGTGCAAACAGTGGAGTTACCCCTGCGCTTGTAGCGCGGGGGCCCAGTGTTCCTCTGAATATCTCTGCCCTCTGCTGGTTGCTCTCTCTACCTACCCTGCTTGCAAAAGACCCGCTTAGGCTCGCGCAACATGGTACAAGACAACAAGATCAAATATGCATGACTTTTGAATAATTTCGGACCAGCACTTTGCACCATAACACAATTAAAAGATTTAAAATCAATAAACCACCCCATAATGCGCCTAGACACAGGAATTTGGCACATTATTGATTTTGCGAGGAAGCAGCAGCAGATGCTGGTTTCCAATTCACTCCTTCGATCGAAGGGCTTATTTATGGCTGTCCTGACATGATATACTCCAAGCCCTGAGATGAAAGATAAGAAGCGGATGTACTTTGTTTAATTCAAATTTGTGTCTGGACCACTGTGGGCACAGGCCTGACCTCAGGAGGGTGAGATCAGATTGGATCATGCGAAAGATACCAGCACTGGGAAGGTCTCAGAATACAAATCAGTCGAAAACAAGCATTGGCAAAGCCAATAGGCCTGGTGTTGGCAACCTGCTGTGATGGTTACCATTCTTATTGCAAGAATAAGACACAAAAAGAAAAAGAACAAAAAAGAAAACTTGCTACCACCTTGACGTGTGGACCATTTGATTGCAATACAATTTTAAATAAAAAAAAGTCACATGAAATGTCTACTTTCTAGCTGCTTCTTAGTAAACCTATGTAGTTAGAACAGTTGTCCAAATCATTTTTACTTTTATTGCGCATCACAGGACAGTAACATTCGTTTTGGGACAAAAAATCTACTATTGGTATTAATAACTGTAAACTGCAGACAAAGTATGAACACACATGGATGCAAAAAAACGAACAAACATTGGAAAATCCAATAAGTCTTGCCTTTGGGTGATGTTGTATGGCATCAGAAAGACACCGTGCAGCATGGGCAAAAGGAAAAGAAAAACAGAAGGCACATTGATGCAGCTGCAGCGGGGGACACATTTTTTTAAAGTGGAGGGGCCCAAAGCAATTCGTTGCCTGGTCCTGCCTGGTCCTTGTCTTCAAACCCCCCTCGCCCTCTCCCCCAAAAAATGCTAAAAAAGAAATTGGTGGGCATGGGGGTCAGGTGAGGAGCAGGTTGAGAAAGCAAAGGGAAGTTGGCCAGGCAGGGGGAAAACAGCACATGTTGGGGAGCAGTTTGGAGGGCAGGGAAGGAAGCACGAGAGCGAGAGAGCAGTAAGGAGGGCGGAGTTTAGTGGGAACGAAGCACAAGAGAGCGCATCTCTATCATCAGTAGCGAAAGATGGGGAGGAAGACCGTTTTCCTTTAATGCAATGGAATTGCTTAATATCCTCTCCCCCCTTCTTCGTTTTATTGATAAGGAACTTTCCTTCCCCAAATCTTAAAAACCTCGCTCTTCCAGAACATGTCCCTGTAATTCCCCTGGTGCGGTCTTGTAATTCCTTCGGTGCCGCACTAACAGCGCTGAGATGTCTTCGGGTATCCATGCGCTATAGAAGTGCTCCTAGAATCGAATGAGAGAGAGCTTGCAGCACATGGGGAACAGCAGTATGCAGCGCATCGGGCCAGGTATTTGCGGTGGGGGCAGAAACACATGAGGGGGAGAGCTAGAAAACACTTGAGGGGATATGTACAAGGAAGTGGCGGAGCGAGGAATTAGCCTTCCTCGCTTAACACCATTCTCTGCCACTTCTGAAACGCAGGGCTGCACCATATTTACAAGGATATGGTTCAGCTTTGCGTTGAGACTAAGGGGCCAATTAAGATGCCGGGCAGATTGCCCCCGCCAGGCTGGCGGTAGCCACCGCCAGCCTGGCGGGGGCAATTCGCCCGACATCCACTCCCGAATGTCCCCCCGCCATATTAGTATGGCGGGGGGACGGCGGCGGACGGAAAGACCGTCTGCCGCTTTTCTGCCCTGGTCACCTTGCGGCCGGGGCGGAAAAGGATTAATGTGGGGGCGGTGTCTCATAGACACCGCCAGCCATATTAGTATGGGCCATATTAGTATGGGCCAATCGGATGCGGTCTTGGCCCCCAGAGTGAAAGAGGGGTGGGTGCACACGGGGGTACCTGTGGTACCCACCAGCATTGGCATAAACAAAGCGGCAGGCACTGCGCGGTGCCTGACGCTTTGTTTATGCAAATGCGCGCATTCATTTTTGACATTGTGGCGGACGGTGCAGTGAGCACCGCCCGCCACAAAGCTAAAAATGCAGGATGTGCCCGCCACTCTGGCGGCCACATCCTAATGCAGACATCGGGACCCCCACCCTTAAGGTGGGCGGTCCCGTTTTCCGCAACCGCCCGCCATCCTAATGGGGCCCTAAGTTTAGCAACTTAGCGCCAACGAAGGCACCCTTACACCATAGTGCAAGGGAATCTGCGTGCAGGGGAGGATTGTTTATGTGTAGGAAGGAGTCCCTTTCTGCACATAAACAATCCTAAAATGCCATTCTGTCACTTTCATGTGTGCTGATTCATGCTGCACACATGAAAGTCACAACATTGCCCCAGGCCCGGATGGGGTTCCCATTGACTTACTAAAAGCTGAACCGAATTTGTGGGTCCCCATTCTGGTGAGGATTTTTAACTGTGCGGCAGAAGGCAATTTTCCTCCTTCTTGGGGCCAATCAGTTATAATTCCCCTATTCAAGAAAGGTAGCAAATCCGAGGCCTCCAATTACCGACCGATCTCTTTGCTGGATGCCTCAGTAAAGGTCATGAGCAGGATTCTGCTTAAAAGGTTAGAAACCTGGGCAACCGATTCGAATATTTTAACCAAAGTGCAATATGGTTTCCGGAAAGGTATGGGCACTCTGGAACAATGTGTAAATTTGGACCTTATCATTAACAAATATACTGCGGCTTAAAGTATATTTGATCACTTTGGGTGTAACAGGCGGTCTGGGTGGATTAACCGGTGTGGTCCCAGAATTAATTGCTACTGGTACCCCTCCGGTTTTGGTAGTTCCCACCCTAGTCTGATTGGGTATTTTGGTGAGGAGTATGGAAAGTTGCTTTTCTATTGCCATGATACTCCTCTCCAAGGGTTGGAGGTGGAATTTTAGTAAGTCCCTAAAGCTAGCAAGGAGTTGTGAAGTATCACTGTCAGACGGGCTAGTGCCACCCTCTTGAATATTGTCCAAAGTGGGGCATTGCAGATTGGATGGATCTGATGTAAGAGAGTTATTACTAGGAAGGGCAGTGTTGGGTGATGGGACAGTAGGCCCTTTCTTTTTGTTGGTAGTATGGTGGTTTGTGTTGGTATTCCCCTTTTTGTGCGCTTCTGGCTGTTTTGGGACAGCACCTTCTCTGACCCCCCTAAGCTTATTAACCTGTGCTAGATCCTGAGCCGGATCTTCGGATAAGATATGCTCAAGGTCTGGGGTTGTCTCAAGGTTCCCAGTCGAATCCAATTCCAGTGACAGATTGGTGGCTGATAAATGTACAACACTAGGGATGGAATGAACTTGTGCTGTGGTGCCAGACTGTATTAGAATTGGGATAGGGGTAGCTGATGGCAATGGGGTTAAGCCTGCTGCTATGGGGCCCATAGAAGATCTCCGAGCAATCGCAAGGTCCTGGGACACCCTACGTTCTAAAACAGCAATATTTTGATTAATGGCCTCAGTTGTTTTAGAAATGAATAAATCAATAGGTCCTGTAAATGAGGCAGCTTTAAGAGCTGTTTTGCTTCTTAAACCCCTAGTCATATTTATAACAGTTTAAGGTCTCACAGTTAAATGTTCAGATGTCCAAAGTCAATGGGCAAAGATTGTACCTTTGGGGCAGTGTCCGGATGGAATTAAGCAAGGGGGGTGGCCCAGCCCAACCTGGATCGATCTGGAACGGGCTGAAACGGGCCCGCCCTTGGCCCGGGCTTCGCCCGGCGTCCCGCGAGACGGGGGTGACAGCAGATTTAAGCGCCTCCTGGCGCGTGATTGACGCGGAATGCGTCGCCGGGAATGCTGGGTAGTGTAGTTTTTTGACTGGACCCAGCACCGCGCTCCGCTCGGCGGCCAGACCCGAAGATGTAGCAGGGGTCAGGCGGCGGGAGGCGGGTGGGCAAGGGCACAGGATACCGAGATTTTAGTTCTCCTCAAGCAACAAAAGGTTTTCCAGCAGCGGTTCGCTATCAAAGCACTTCCCCCCCTCGACCGGGGTGACAGCAGATTTAAGCGCCTCCTGGCGCGTGATTGACGCGGAATGCGTCGCCGGGAATGCTGGGTAGTGTAGTTTTTTGACTGGACCCAGCTCCGCGCTCCGCTCGGCGGCCATACCCGAAGATGTAGCAGGGGTCAGGCGGCGGGAGGCGGGTGGGCAAGGGCACAGGATACCGAGATTTTAGTTCTCCTCAAGCAACAAAAGGTTTTCCAGCAGCGGTTCGCTATCAAAGCACTTCCCCCCCTCGACCGGGGTGACAGCAGATTTAAGCGCCTCCTGGCGCGTGATTGACGCGGAATGCGTCGCCGGGAATGCTGGGTAGTGTAGTTTTTTGACTGGACCCAGCACCGCGCTCCGCTCGGCGGCCAGACCCGAAGATGTAGCAGGGGTCAGGCGGCGGGAGGCGGGTGGGCAAGGGCACAGGATACCGAGATTTTAATTCTCCTCAAGCAACAAAAGGTTTTCCAGCAGCGGTTCGCTATCAAAGCACTTCCCCCCCTCGACCGGGGTGACAGCAGATTTAAGCGCCTCCTGGTGCGTGATTGACGCGGAATGCGTCGCCGGGAATGCTGGGTAGTGTAGTTTTTTGACTGGACCCAGCACCGCGCTCCGCTCGGCGGCCAGACCCGAAGATGTAGCAAGGGTCAGGCGGCGGGAGGCGGGTGGGCAAGGGCACAGGATACCGAGATTTTAGTTCTCCTCAAGCAACAAAAGGTTTTCCAGCAGCGGTTCGCTATCAAAGCACTTCCTCAGTCAAGGGATTACACCGATACAAAGGGAAATCCCTCGGGTAATGGTTTTCTCACTGGAGGATTCAATCACAAGAGGTAGAAGACTTATTGACCAAAGGGGCAATTCGAGAGGGAACAGAGTCAGGTTTTTTCAGCAATATGTTTCTAGGGACAAAGGGCTGAGAGCAGTGATCAGTCAAAAAGAGCTGAATAAATGGATGGTCTACCATCATTTCAAAATGGAAGTAGTACAGATCCTAAGAGATGTATTAAAAAATTAGGGGGTTGGCTAACTCGGTTAGACGTAAAAGATGAATATCTGACTGTGCCAATTTAGCCACTGCATCAAAAATTCCTTCAATTTACTTGGATGGGCAACCTTTGGCTGTTTTGCAGTCTCCCTTTTGGGCTTTCCTCAGCCCCTTGGTGTTTCACTAAGAATCTTCATCCTGTAGCGGGTTGGCTCAAGGCCAATCTACTCATTTACCTGGACGATATTTTAATAATGGCTTAGTCCTGAGAGGTGGCTTCATGTCACACAGACCTTACCATAAACTTATTAGAACACCTGGCTTTTGTTATAAGCAGGAAAAAGTCTTGCCTGGTACCAAGTTCAGGAAACGCAGTTCTTGGGTTTTGTCATAAACACAATGCAGGCAGACTTGAAATTACCAGGGGAACAGCTTAGGAAACTTCGCAAGGTATTGAGGAAAATATTAGGGAGGAAGGAGTTCCCCTTGAACGCTTTACCGAGGATCCTGGGTATTCTATCTTGAACGAATCCAAGCAATTTACCCGGGTCCCGTGTACTCCCGGGCACTCCAAAGACTCTAAACAAAAACATTGAGAACAAGTCAATCTTATTCTAAAATGCTGTCTTTAGACCCGGACTCAAAGAAGGAACTAGTAAGGGGGCTAAAGAATGCAGAAGCATGGAATTGTGTAGCCATTTTAGAGCAAAACCAGACATAGTGGTAGAATTGGACGCAAGTTTAGAAGGGTGGGGTGCGAGATGTGGTAACTCATCAGTATGGGGAAGCTGGACAAATCAGAAGGAGTTGCACATCAACTAAATGGAATTACTGGCAGGTTAATTTGCAATTCATTAGTTGGTCACCAAGAACTTAATGAAGTGTTCTGTAATGTTATGCATGGTCAACGTATCTATGGTCAGATATGTCAACAAGACGGAAGGCCCTCACTCCAAAGGGCTCTCAGTTTTAGCTAAGTTTTTTTTGGGGTTACTGCTTGAGCAAGGGCATTTCAGTAGTAGCAGAACATATCGCTGGACTAAGAAATGGTGTATTGAATTGGTTGTCCCAGAATTTCAGAGACTTTAGCAATTGGAGGTTGAACAGGGAAAATGTCCTCAGTATCCAGGGGAAAGTTAAGTTTAACTGAGACAAAATCCTAACTTTACTACTCCTAAATGCCTTCTGTGAATGCTGAAAGTCGTAAAGTTAGGATTTTGTCTCAGATTACTTTTGTGAATCGGGCCCGGTGGGTGGGGGGACTTTATACCTTATTAGAATGTTGTTGAAGTTCTATATTCTTCAATTGTTGTTGCTGTGAGCTGACAATAAATGGGATCTGCAAAATCTTAGCCTGTGTGTCTTTAATAAGATCCAGATTTTCTGCCCACCAGGCTCTGTGAAATCAAAATTTTCTTGATTACTTGAGGCTGGTGAAAAAGTTAGAACTGAATCTGGAACAGACCTATAGAATGAGAGGACTCTTGTATTTACTCTGTGTAAAAGAGCTTGGGCAGCCAGATGTTCTTTCGTATACATGCCTGCACCCTCTGGAACTTCGCCTCGCTCCTTTCTTTACAAATCAAATATTAATTCTTGTTCAGGAAGCAGTTGATAACCTTTCTGTTCTAGTTATGGGATTGCTGTCTTTGGGATTCTACTTAGCCCCTAAATGCCCAGGTTGGATCATGTGACGCTTTATAAGAAATCTGAAGACATCTGTTATAAACTCTAGAAATTACATGGCACAGAGTCATGGGTGTTGAAGAGGGGTAACCAGGGGCAGTAGCTTCTATCCTTGGCTTGCACTGTGGTACCTCAGGCCTCAAGATGAAGCCAGTCCAGAGCTTTCAGGTGTGGTGAGATGTTGTAGAATTTCCTTGAACCTGTTAGTAGTCTGACGGCCGCATTGAGGCAGGTTTTTAATGGGGCCAGGGAGATCATGGTTAGACCCGAGAGGGTAGAGCATCCAAATTCCAGTCTAGAGATGACTAGTGCCTGGATTGCCATTTTTAGTTTGGGAGTCTAAAGGAAATGTTTCAGTTTTCTTAGGTAGCTCTGGTGAAATATGGCTGATTTGGCCATCGAGTTGATGTGGTCACGCAAGTTCAAGCTGCATTCTAGGGTTATTCCAAGCGATTGGGCAGAGTCCACTATGGTCGGTGGGCAGTTTAAAGCTGTGAGCGCCTTAATCCATTCCTGAATGTCAGGGTTTGTTTTGGGTGGGGAGATTAGGAGAAATAATATTTTTTTTGCGTTGAGTTTGAGCTGGTTAGAGGTGAGCCATTAGACTGTCAATTTCAAGGCCTCATTCAGGGAAAGAATCTCCTCAGGAGAAGAGATTTTGATGTAGATCTGGGTGTCATCGGCATACATGTGGTAGGATACCTTATTGGTGCGTAGTACTTTGGCTAGCGGTTCGAGGTAAAGATTAAAGAGGGTAGGGGACAGGGTTGGGGGACTCCAACCATGATTGGAGAGGGAACGGACAAGTTGCCGTTGATTATAAATCTCTGTGAGCGGTTCTGGAGGAAGGACCTAAACCATTCAAGAACAGGGCCACCCAGTCCCATCCCGGGTTTGAGGCGTTCAAGGAGTTTTTTGTGGTTGACCGTATCGAAAACCGAGGATAGATCTAGGAGGATTAGGAGACAGGTCTTGCCTTGATCAAGGGCTTGAAGAGCATCATCCAGAATGTGGAGAAGGGTGGTTTCAGTGCTGTGCCCAGGCCTGAATCCGGATTGGAAGTTGTCTAGTAGGTGGAAGATGGTGATGTGTTGGCTCAACTGCTGTTGCACACATTTCTCCAGAGCTTTAGCTAGGAGTGAGATATTAGAAATAGGTCTAAAGTTGTCAGGGGAAACAGGATCCAGAATAGGTTTTTTTAAGATGGGGAGGACTTCACCGGCTTTTAGAGAGTCAGGTTTCGACCTCTGTAGAAGGGAGACGTTGATTATTGCAGTCCAACTAGGGATGATAAATTGAGAGGCGGCGGCTAAGCAGTTAGAGGGGAGTGGGTCATTAAAGTGGTTGTTCGGGTTTAAGGAGGATAGAATTTTCAAGACGGAGTGTTAGTCATAAACCCAAAAACCAAGCGCACTGGTCCAACTTCAAAGTTTAGTTGGACCAGTGCGCTTGGTTTTTGGGTGATGTCTGAAAGGGCAGATCGGAGAGAGGAGGCAGATCCAGTAGGGGTTGGGAGAAGGTGGCAGACCTAAGTTCGTTTCCTAGGGCAGTGATTTTGTCGGAGAAGAAGGAGGAGAATTCCTCGCATGATATTAGGGATTTAGGGGTTTCTTTAGAGGTTTTAGCCAGTTTGTTAGATTGGTGTTTGACCATTTCGAAGAGCTTGCGAGGTCTGCTCCGGGTGTTCCCCAGTTCTGATCTGACTAATTCTTTTTTTTGAGTTGAGCATGTTCCTATTATAGGCATTCCTGGTCTGGCAGAGAAGGTTTAAATGTGCGGCTGAAGGGTTCTGTCTCCAATTTCTTTCTGTCTGCCGGTGGGCTCTCCTCTTATTGTTGAGGGACCCATTGAACCAGGGGTTTCTGTCTTTGATTTGGGTTCTTTTTAGTTTTAGCAGAGCAAGATCATCAAGAATGTTAGATATAGTCACGGAGTAATGGTCATTGAGGGCGTTGACCGTTGTGATATGTATGAGGGGGAGGGTCAGACTTGCAGCAAGCAGCCAGTTCCCCGTGATCAAGGTCGTTGGTGTCTCTAACCCAGCATTTTGGAATCACAGGTTGCGGTGCCCTTGTCTTGTGGGTGCCAGGTAATAGGAAAGTGATAGCCTGGTGGTCAGACCAGTCGCATGGGTCTATAGAGATAAGCTTGACTCCTTACGATGATCGAGGCTAGAGTGGCGCCTTTCGACTGTGTTGGGAATGAGCAGGCTTGGGCAAGGGTTTGGTCGGCCAGGAAGTCTTTGATGCCATAGATCTGAGGGTCCTTGAGGTCATTCCAGTGCAGGTTGAAGTAACCAAGGAAAATGTCGTTAGAGTTGGAGGAAACCTTGGCTGTGATGATTTCCATGAGGTGGTCAATGAAGGTGTCATTCATGCCTGGGGGTGGTAAAAGATGTGCAGACTACACAGTTGGGTGACATTGCTGCATATGGATAGTGCAAGGTATTCTCAGGAGTTTGTGGAATCTGCCAGAAGTTCAGTGATGAGGAGGTTAGAGCAGTAGATGCAGGCAATGCCTCCCCCTTTTTTTTAGATTGCCTGTCCAACCTTGCGATGTTATAGTTGGGAGGAACTAAGGGGTCTAGGCAGGGAGATGAGGATTCATTGAGCCACGTTTCGGTCGGGATTGCTAAGTCAAGTTTTTGGCTCAGGATGAGATCTGCGATATCAGCGGCATGCTTAACTACTGAACAGCAGTTAATTAGGAGGCCAGACAGAGGGGGGTTGGAGAGAGTGTTGTGACAAGGGTACTAGCGTTAGATTGCTATCAACCACACTTCTGTTGCGGAGGGTAGTTGATCTGTTGGGGTTGATTGCAACCGTGAGGATAGCATGTTCGTCATTCACGTCTAATGGACTAGGGGTTACTGGGGCAGAAATGTAGGTAACGGGGATGGCTAGAATTTCCTTTTCTGTGAGGTCTAGTGGACTTGGGGTTACAGGGGCAGAATTTTAAGAAAGGATGAGGGCTAGATTTTCCTCCTCCAAGAGGTGGTAGAGGTGGCAGGGCTGCTTGCGAGGGTGAAGGTGTCTCAAGGATAGCGGTAACAGGTGATGGGGGCTCAGTGACAGGGGGGAGTAGAGTTCAGCTGGAGCTTGAAGTTCGAGAAGGAGAGTTCAGTGAGGTGAAGGAGGTTCTTTAGTACCAGAATGGAGCTATGGATACTCTGAGTTAGTTTGGCTGCTCTGTGGTGCAGAGTTTCAATATCCATATAAGAAGGAAGAGCTTGTGGGC
This sequence comes from Lissotriton vulgaris, assembly GCF_964263255.1. Taxonomy (NCBI): domain Eukaryota; kingdom Metazoa; phylum Chordata; class Amphibia; order Caudata; family Salamandridae; genus Lissotriton; species Lissotriton vulgaris. Next base: position 103,782 of record NW_028245465.1, read on the forward strand.
AGGATGTCAGGGGTTCGGGAGCGATTCTGTTGGCATGCGCTGGTTTTATGGTAGTGGGGCTAGGTCGACCTGTGTCATAGGCCCTTGGAACAGATTCAATATCCAAATCAGAGGGAAGAGCTTGCGGGCAGGAGGTCAATGGTTTGGGAACGATTCTGTTGGCAAGCGCTGGTAGCATGGGAGTGGGGCTAGGTTGATCTGTGTTTTGAACCCTTAGAGGGGTGGTTAGTGAGTGCCTAGGCATGCTTGGTGGATTGGTCAGGGGATCGCTGGGGAGGGTGTTTGCTACCCTGCAGGTGTCAAGCATATGGGTCACTGTGTAGGTGGGGGATGAGAACTGGTTGGAGAAGGGGGGGCAGCGTCAGGATCTCCTTGAGGGATGGCGGAGGAAGTGTAGAAGTGGGAGGAGAATCCCTAGATGAAATATGGGAAACATAATCGAGAGTGACGTTTAGAGTGGGGAACGGCCAGGGTTTGGTTAGTCGCTGTTAGACCTGACATCCTTGGCGTGGTTATTCCCCCATCTTTTTGCCTCTGACTCATGTATTTTTGATGCTGTGCTGGATTTCGTTTTTGCTGGTTTAGATGCTTTGGACCCTCTGCCACTGCTGAACAGTGTCAGAGGGTAAGTGCTCCCTCTGTAAATTGTCATATTGATTGGGTATACCTGATTGGCATATTTGTATCACCATGAAGTCCCTAGTAAAGTGCACTGTGTGTGCCAGGGCTGGTGATGACAGATGCTACTAGTGGGCCTGCGGCGCAGATTGCGCCACCCACATGAGTAGCTCTAAAATGATGTCTCAGGCCTGCCAGCGCAGGGCCTGTGTGCAGTCAGTGGACTGTCCTGTCCGCCTGGCCAGTGTCCCCACTGGCTGGGCTTAACCCTCCCCTGTCTGTGCACATCAGCCACCCCTATGGAAGGCTCCAGGTACCCCCCTGGGCAGGGTGCAGTGTATGGATAGGGGAGAGCATGTACTAGTGCAGGTAACATGCACTGGTGGAGAGCAGCAGCCACTTTGTGTGCCCACTGCTGTAGGGCTGTAAGGCTCCCTAGGGTAACATGGGGAGGATGGTCCCATTGGACCCCAGCCTATCTCCCTATAGGAACAAGATGGAACATCAATGAAAGATATCCCTGAACTCAGAATTAAATGACACATCTTTTAGTGAAGGTTGTTTTTGGATCCTGGGGTTGAGAATAGCACTTTTAGAAAGTGGCTGTTCTTTTGTTTAAACCTTTCTGTGTGCTTGGGCCTGTGTGTGTGGAATGCCTGCGTGACAGGAGCTGCAGGGCCCCGGAGGGGGTTGGAGTCAGCCCAGGGGTGAAAGGCGACATCTGTTGCCTGGGGAAGGGGAGAGAGGAGCGCCTGATAGTGCTGGGCTGTGCCTGCCTGACCACCGTACTGGCTAACTCCCCTGCCGGCCCACTGTCACCCCTGGCCCTGAAGCTGTCAGGAAGAAGAACACCAGAAACATTCCAGAGCCAAGGACCCCCTTGCACAAAGAACTTCAAAGGCGTTCAGGGGTATAAGGGAAGGACCCCTTACAATAGAAGATTACATTCTAAGATTCTACAAGCAAGAAGGAACCTCTGCTGGAGGAAGGACAGCTGAAGAACTAAAGGAAGATTGCCTTGCTGTGTGCTCTAAGGGCTGACCTGTTCTGCTGTGGCCACTGAAAGCTGAAGAGGAGAAAGGGACTTTGCTGAGTGCTGTGACCCTGCCTGCTTGAACCTACCAAGACTTTGCTGTGTGCTGTGTCTTTGCTGAATCTCCAAGGGCCTGAGAAGAGCTGGCCTCCTGTTGGGAACCCAGGACTAAAGGTTCCTAAAGCTATCCCAGAAAACGGCTGGAAAATCGTGCTGTTGGGACCCGAGACGCGTGATGCTGGACTGCGGAGCGTGAGGAAGGGATCGGTGTGCTCATCGGCACATTAACCGTGAGGGTCGGAGGCTTGTGGAGCCTCCCCTCGTGAAATCTGCTCCCAGGTGGTGGCAAGGTCGAGAGGGGGGTCTAGTCGAGACCAGCGCCCTTGAAAACCCTTGGCCGCCAAATCACCACCACGGCCCGGGGCCGGGAAACCCCCCCGCAACTTGCTCCGAGGTCCAGGAGCTGCCGCGCCGAAGAACGAAGCCGCCGCGACCCCATTGGCTGAGGGAGCCGAGCCCCCTCACTAACGCCGCGACGGGATTGGCCCGCGCGGCGCAGCGTCATCAGCTGTGGTGTGCCGTGATTGGCTGAGCCTGCGGAGCGTCATCGGCGAGGCCGCGCTGCCATTGGTTGGCGGCCTCGCGTTCTGAGGGGCTCGTCGCAGGAGCCGCGACGGGATTGGCTGCCTGCGTTGAAGCTGCAGGAGGTGCCGAGGAAGTGCCGTGATCACCGCCGGGACCGGGAGAAGACTGATCTGACCTCGCCGAGGGATTCTAAAAGCGTCCCGCACCCCTGGCCTGCCGTCCCAAACAAGGTGAGCCTCACCTCCTCCCCCGCCGCTCGTTGGATTGTCGAGAGCGGGCGGGAGAGGAAAGGGGACCGGCCGGGGCGGGGACGAGGGAGATCTGCACGGCGCGGCGCGCCCGGAGCCTGAAAACGAGTGAGGCTGTCCCGGGGCAGAAGAAAGAGTCCCTGGGCCGCGCGGTGAGGCGCATCTGCAGCGCTTGAGGCCCATTGATTTAGGGGCTGATTCTCTGGCATAGTTCAAACGCTGGCATTGTTTTCTTTGCTCGTTTTGAGAGCGTTCCAATTATAAATCAGTGGCCATATTTTCTTACCTACTGATTAAAGAGACTAGAGACTAGAGACTTGAGACTGTTTTGTTTTGATTCTGAGAACTGCCTATTTACAAGAACCATTAAGAATTAAGTGCAACCTTTAAGATAAAAGGCTAAGTTGTTTACAGAAGTGATTATCATGCAATTGCTTCTTTTATATGCTGAAACTAGATAAAGTTATATTTTATATATACTTACCTGTGTGGTCTCAGTTTGTGGTGGATTGGGAATTACTGTTGTGTTAAGTGCAAATGTTATCCACATTGCCTCCGAGTTTAGCCTAGACTGCTCGCGCCATGCTACCTTGAGGGTGAGCGGGGGTTATCTCAGAGGGTTATTCCTTCACCCTGACTAGAAGCAAGGGTCCCTACTTGGTCTAAGGTACTTACCTGTGCCAACCAGAGACCCCCGGTTCTAACATTGTTGGACAGCGGTGCGGATTTTGAACTAATAATTGCACTTGACCTGCAGTGATTTCTTGTACATCACTAGTCTAGTTTAGCAGCACAGGTTGCGCAAGATTTTTTCTTTTTGGTGAAACCTTTTTGTGGAAAAGGTTAGGAAGCATCATGTCTTTGAACGCGGCAAGCGTGAGAGTAGAATTGGAAGTGGAATTCGCAATTCAGGAGTTGTACAACTACAGAAAGGATCTCCTGAAACAATTCTGCAAACAGCTTGGATGCCCAGTGAAGGGCAGCGCAAACAAGGAAGAGTTACAGAAATCTCTGAGGGCCTGGTGGGAGGCCAAACATGTTGTCTCAGAAGAAGCTACTGAAGTGGACGGCACACAGGAGAATGTTGTTTTGCTCAGTGATTTGCCAGCGCGGTCAGCATCTAAGGTTGGCAGCAACCATTCCAGTAGGGTTATTTCTCCAGAGGAGCTGGAGGATAATCAGAGAGCTAGGGCTCATGAGATTGAGCTTTTGAAACTCAGAGCAGACGCCGATGAGAAGAAACTGCGCCTGGAAGTTGAGAGAGAGGCGCAGGAGAGAGCGGCGCAGGAGAGAAGGCATGCTCTCGCTTTGGAGGAGAAAAAGCTCCAATTGGCTCATGAGAGGAGCATGAAGGAGTTGGACATCAAATATAAAGAGAGGGTGCCCAGTTCTAATGGTGGCAGCGCACAACCAGTACAGGCGGGTAAGGTATACATACCAAAGGATCTGGTACAGAATTATCAGAGGGGTGATGATATTTATGCGTGGTTTAGAGCGTATGAACTAGCCCTAAAGATGAATGAAGTGCCTGAGAGGAATTGGGGAGCAGGATTGTGGAAGCATTTTGAGGCCTCTGGGAGGGATGTTTTGGCACCCTTAGAAGCAGAGGATGCTTTATCCTACTCCGCCATGAAGGAGGCTTTGTGCCTCAGGTATGGGCTCACTGCTGAACAGTACCGCCTGAAGTTTAGGAACTTCAAGAAGCTTGATTCAAGTACTTGGGTGGAGTGTGTGAGTATGTACACGCGTGCACTGGAAGGTTGGATGAAGGGCAGCAAGGTTACTGATTATGTGGGGTTGTGTCACTTGATTAGTAGGGAGCACTTAAGTAGTTTATGTGTCCCAGAGCTGCGCCAGCATCTTTTGGATAGCAAGTTAACTGATCCCAGTGAGCTTGCTAAAGAGGCGGACCGGTGGACTAGCACCAGGGTCCACAAGGGGGTGGTAAGTACCCCAGCCAAGGGTGGACAGGGTCCCCAGCAGAAGAGTGGGGGGGACACGGGTAATCAAAAGGAGTCTTCTAAAGGGCCCCAAACTGGTTCCCAGGAGAAGGTGTCTCAACCCCCCAAGTCTAAGAAGTCCTGGCCCCGTAAGGGCAAGCAGGACAACAGGCCCCCGCCTACCTGCTTTACATGTGGGGAGGTGGGGCACATTGCCCCCAAATGTCCAAAGAAACCTCCAGCACCCTCTGGTGCTCCAGCACCGGCGTTGGCCAGTGTAGCTTTGGGAGGGGATTTGATTTCTAGTGGGGAGGAGGGGTTAGCAGTGATGACCCTTGTCTCTTTAGGAGACCAAGAGATGGCCCAGGAAGCCTTGCTGCCCTTAAACACTAAGAAATATGGGCAGAAGGTGACCATCAATGGAAAGGAGATAGACGCTCTGAGAGACACCGGGGCCAGTGTGACATCTGTCAGGTGTCAATGGGTGTCTGAAGAGCAGATCATTCCCAATGTACTCCGTCCTGTGGTGGCAGCTGACAGTTCAGTGCGCTACTGCAAGTTGGCACGGGTTCCATTCGAATGGGGAGGAGTCTCCGGTACATTGGAAGTTGTTGTAAGTGATGCCTTGCCTGTAGATTGTCTATTAGGTAATGACCTGGAGAGCTCTCCATGGAAAGATGTAGAGCACAGGACTCACTTGGAGATGTTGGGTTTGCCTGCGTGGATCTGTGTGTCCACCCGGGCCATGACAGCCAGAGAGGGCGGTCTAGCAGAGCTGGAGCCTGGAACAAAGGCCCAGGAACCTACCAAGAGAAGAAGGGGTAGAGGGCGCGGGAAACCGGCCCCCACTGTTCCCACGGTCCAGGAGGAGGCAGACCCAGAGGGGGATGCCCTGGAACCTACAGGGGAGCAGGTGGCCGAACTAGGGGAATTGCCTGAGCTGTCCCAGTGGCAGCAGGAAGGTGGTCCCTCCAGGGAGGAATTCTGCCAGGCTCAGAAGGAGTGCCCTTCTCTCGTTGGTGTGCGGCAGCAGGCTGCCGACCAGGCCGCAGGCCTGGGGTCCAAGGAGCATTTGATCTACTGGGAGGATGACTTACTTTATAGTGAGCCTAAGTTCGCTGAGCCCGGTGCAGCCCGAGTGCTGGTAGTACCCGAGCGCTTCAGGAACTTCCTACTGGGTCTGGCTCATGACGTGCCTCTCGCAGGACATCTGGGGCAAGACAAGACCTATCACAGGCTTGTCACCCATTTCTACTGGCCCCAGATGAAGAAGCACGTCGCTGCCTTTTGTAAGTCTTGTCAGACTTGTCAGGCTAGTGGCAAGAGCGGAGGGAAGTGCGTGGCACCCCTCCAACCCTTTCCCGTGGTGAGCACCCCTTTTGAGCGGGTGGGCATTGACATCGTGGGGCCCCTGGACCCCAAGACAGCCCTAGGCAACAGGTTTATCCTGGTCTTGGTGGACCATGCCACTCGGTACCCGGAAGCCATCCCTCTCAGGACGGTCACAGCCCCAGTGGTGGGCCGTGCCCTGATGGGAATCTTTTCCCGGGTGGGATTTCCCAGGGAGGTGGTCTCAGACAGGGGGACAAACTTCATTTCTAGGTATATGAAGTCCCTGTGGGCGGAGTGTGGGGTGACATACAAATTCACCACTCCTTACCACCCCCAAGGAAATGGTTTGGTTGAGAGATTCAACCGCACCTTGAAGGGCATGATCATGGGGCTGGAAGAGCCCATGAGGCGGAAATGGGATGTCTTGTTGCCATGCCTGTTGTTTGCCTACAGGGAGGTGCCTCAGAAATCCTTAGGGTTCAGTCCCTTTGAGTTGCTGTATGGCCACCCTGTCAGAGGGCCTCTTACTCTGGTGAAGGAGGGGTGGGAGAAATCCCGTGGGAAAACCCCTCAGGATGTGTTCAGATATGTGCTGGCCATTCGCAACCAGACCAAGCGCTTCAGGAAGCTCGCTCAAGAGAACCTAGAGGCTAGCCAGGAGGAAATGAAGAGGTGGTATGACCAGAATACCTCTCTTGTGGAGTTCCAACCTGGACAGAAAGTGTGGGTGATGGCGCCTGTGGAGCCTTGTGCGCTCCGTGACAAGTGGTCTGGGCCATACGAGGTGGTGGAGCGCAAGAGCGAGGTTACCTATTTGGTTAACCTGAAGACTCCCAGGCAACCCCTGAGAGTGCTACATGTGAACCGCCTCAAACCTCACTTTGAGAGGACTGAAGTGACTATGCTCATGGCTACAGATGCTGGAGGGGAGGAGGATAGTGATCCTCTCCCTGACCTCCTGGCAGTCAAGGAGCAGGATGGGTCAGTGGATGGTGTGATACTCTCACCCACCCTGACCCCAGAGCAGCAGAAGGACTGTCGCCAAGTCTTGGGTCAGTTCGCCCCCCTGTTCTCCCTGACCCCAGGTGTCACCAAGTGGTGCGTCCACGATGTGGACACCGGTGACAACCTGCCTGTGAAACAGAAGTTTTACAGAGTGGCTGACAAGGTCAGGGCTAGCATCAAAGAAGAGGTTTCTAAGATGTTAGCGCTAGGGGTAATTGAGCCCTCCAGCAGCCCCTGGGCTAGCCCAGTGGTCTTAGTGCCTAAGAAAGCTGCTACGCCTGGTGGCCCCCCAGAACTCCGTTTCTGTGTGGACTACCGCGGGCTCAATGCGGTCACCAAGACTGACGCGCACCCCATCCCCAGAGCTGATGAGCTGGTGGATCGGTTGGGAGCTGCCCGGTACCTGAGCACTTTTGATTTGACTTCAGGTTACTGGCAGATTGCCTTAACTGAGGGGGCCAAGGAAAGATCAGCATTTTCCACACCCGAGGGGCACTTCCAGTTTCGTGTCATGCCCTTTGGGATGAAAAATGCCCCGGCCACATTCCAGAGACTGGTCAACCAGGTATTAGCCGGGCTGGAGGAATTCAGCGCAGCCTACCTGGATGACATTGCTGTGTTCAGCTCCACGTGGGAGGAACACTTGCAACACCTCTGCGCAGTGTTGAAGGCCCTGCAGAAGGCAGGCCTCACTATCAAGGCCAGTAAGTGCCAGATAGGGCAGGGATCTGTGGTGTACTTGGGACACCAGGTGGGGAGCGGCCAGGTGGCGCCCCTACAGGCGAAGATTGAGACCATTCTGGCTTGGGAACCCCCCAAGACCCAGACTGAGGTGAGGGCCTTTTTGGGTCTCACCGGGTATTACAGACGGTTTGTAAAAGGTTATGGCACCATTGTGGCCCCTTTGACAGAGCTGACATCTAGGAACCAGCCCAGAAAAGTGAATTGGACTGAGGCCTGTCAAACTGCTTTTGACACCCTCAAAACTGCCATGTGCACAGCACCGGTGCTTAAGGCACCTGACTTTTCAAGTGAGTTCGTTGTGCAAACTGACGCTTCAGAGCAAGGCGTGGGAGCAGTACTTTCACAGATCAATGAGGAGGGCGAAGACCAACCAGTGGCTTTCATTAGTAGGAGGCTACTCCCCAGGGAACAGAGATGGAGTGCAATCGAAAGGGAAGCTTTCGCTGTGGTCTGGGCTCTGAAGAAGCTGAGGCCCTACCTGTTTGGGACTCACTTCCGTGTTCAGACCGACCACAGGCCCCTCAGATGGTTAATGCATATGAGGGGCGAGAATCCAAAACTGTTGAGGTGGTCCATTTCCCTACAGGGGATGGACTTCACGGTGGAGCACCGCCCTGGTACAGAACACGCCAATGCTGACGGTCTGTCCAGATTCTTCCGCCTTAGTGATGAGGACTCCCAAGAGGTTGGGTAGTTCTCCCCACTTTCAGCTGGGGGGGACACGTGTTAGACCTGACATCCTTGGCGTGGTTATTCCCCCATCTTTTTGCCTCTGACTCATGTATTTTTGATGCTGTGCTGGATTTCGTTTTTGCTGGTTTAGATGCTTTGGACCCTCTGCCACTGCTGAACAGTGTCAGAGGGTAAGTGCTCCCTCTGTAAATTGTCATATTGATTGGGTATACCTGATTGGCATATTTGTATCACCATGAAGTCCCTAGTAAAGTGCACTGTGTGTGCCAGGGCTGGTGATGACAGATGCTACTAGTGGGCCTGCGGCGCAGATTGCGCCACCCACATAAGTAGCTCTAAAATGATGTCTCAGGCCTGCCAGCGCAGGGCCTGTGTGCAGTCAGTGGACTGTCCTGTCCGCCTGGCCAGTGTCCCCACTGGCTGGGCTTAACCCTCCCCTGTCTGTGCACATCAGCCACCCCTATGGAAGGCTCCAGGTACCCCCCTGGGCAGGGTGCAGTGTATGGATAGGGGAGAGCATGTACTAGTGCAGGTAACATGCACTGGTGGAGAGCAGCAGCCACTTTGTGTGCCCACTGCTGTAGGGCTGTAAGGCTCCCTAGGGTAACATGGGGAGGATGGTCCCATTGGACCCCAGCCTATCTCCCTATAGGAACAAGATGGAACATCAATGAAAGATATCCCTGAACTCAGAATTAAATGACACATCTTTTAGTGAAGGTTGTTTTTGGATCCTGGGGTTGAGAATAGCACTTTTAGAAAGTGGCTGTTCTTTTGTTTAAACCTTTCTGTGTGCTTGGGCCTGTGTGTGTGGAATGCCTGCGTGACAGGAGCTGCAGGGCCCCGGAGGGGGTTGGAGTCAGCCCAGGGGTGAAAGGCGACATCTGTTGCCTGGGGAAGGGGAGAGAGGAGCGCCTGATAGTGCTGGGCTGTGCCTGCCTGACCACCGTACTGGCTAACTCCCCTGCCGGCCCACTGTCACCCCTGGCCCTGAAGCTGTCAGGAAGAAGAACACCAGAAACATTCCAGAGCCAAGGACCCCCTTGCACAAAGAACTTCAAAGGCGTTCAGGGGTATAAGGGAAGGACCCCTTACAATAGAAGATTAGATTCTAAGATTCTACAAGCAAGAAGGAACCTCTGCTGGAGGAAGGACAGCTGAAGAACTAAAGGAAGATTGCCTTGCTGTGTGCTCTAAGGGCTGACCTGTTCTGCTGTGGCCACTGAAAGCTGAAGAGGAGAAAGGGACTTTGCTGAGTGCTGTGACCCTGCCTGCTTGAACCTACCAAGACTTTGCTGTGTGCTGTGTCTTTGCTGAATCTCCAAGGGCCTGAGAAGAGCTGGCCTCCTGTTGGGAACCCAGGACTAAAGGTTCCTAAAGCTATCCCAGAAAACGGCTGGAAAATCGTGCTGTTGGGACCCGAGACGCGTGATGCTGGACTGCGGAGCGTGAGGAAGGGATCGGTGTGCTCATCGGCACATTAACCGTGAGGGTCGGAGGCTTGTGGAGCCTCCCCTCGTGAAATCTGCTCCCAGGTGGTGGCAAGGTCGAGAGGGGGGTCTAGTCGAGACCAGCACCCTTGAAAACCCTTGGCCGCCAAATCACCACCACGGCCCGGGGCCGGGAAACCCCCCCGCAACTTGCTCCGAGGTCCAGGAGCTGCCGCGCCGAAGAACGAAGCCGCCGCGACCCCATTGGCTGAGGGAGCCGAGCCCCCTCACTAACGCCGCGACGGGATTGGCCCGCGCGGCGCAGCGTCATCAGCTGTGGTGTGCCGTGATTGGCTGAGCCTGCGGAGCGTCATCGGCGAGGCCGCGCTGCCATTGGTTGGCGGCCTCGCGTTCTGAGGGGCTCGTCGCAGGAGCCGCGACGGGATTGGCTGCCTGCGTTGAAGCTGCAGGAGGTGCCGAGGAAGTGCCGTGATCACCGCCGGGACCGGGAGAAGACTGACCTGACCTCGCCGAGGGATTCTAAAAGCGTCCCGCACCCCTGGCCTGCCGTCCCAAACAAGGTGAGCCTCACCTCCTCCCCCGCCGCTCGTTGGATTGTCGAGAGCGGGCGGGAGAGGAAAGGGGACCGGCCGGGGCGGGGACGAGGGAGATCTGCACGGCGCGGCGCGCCCGGAGCCTGAAAACGAGTGAGGCTGTCCCGGGGCAGAAGAAAGAGTCCCTGGGCCGCGCGGTGAGGCGCATCTGCAGCGCTTGAGGCCCATTGATTTAGGGGCTGATTCTCTGGCATAGTTCAAACGCTGGCATTGTTTTCTTTGCTCGTTTTGAGAGCGTTCCAATTATAAATCAGTGGCCATATTTTCTTACCTACTGATTAAAGAGACTAGAGACTAGAGACTTGAGACTGTTTTGTTTTGATTCTGAGAACTGCCTATTTACAAGAACCATTAAGAATTAAGTGCAACCTTTAAGATAAAAGGCTAAGTTGTTTACAGAAGTGATTATCATGCAATTGCTTCTTTTATATGCTGAAACTAGATAAAGTTATATTTTATATATACTTACCTGTGTGGTCTCAGTTTGTGGTGGATTGGGAATTACTGTTGTGTTAAGTGCAAATGTTATCCACATTGCCTCCGAGTTTAGCCTAGACTGCTCGCGCCATGCTACCTTGAGGGTGAGCGGGGGTTATCTCAGAGGGTTATTCCTTCACCCTGACTAGAAGCAAGGGTCCCTACTTGGTCTAAGGTACTTACCTGTGCCAACCAGAGACCCCCGGTTCTAACAGTCGCCCTTAGAGGATATGGGGGGGTGAGGAGGAGCTGTAGGGTCTTTGGTGTCACTAAGCAGGAGGCTATTGTCCTTACCCATCGGGCTGCATTAAACAGGGCGAGGGAGGGGGTCAGGTGGTGACAGATGGTGTTGAGAGAGCATGTCAGGATGCGGGTCGTGCACATTGATTTTGGGGAGGGTAAAAAGGTCCGCAAATTTGTTGACGTTTTTGGTTGTAGCTTGGAGCAGGACAATGCTGTTTTTGTATCGGGTGATGGTAAGGTCAGCTCTCAGGTTTAAGGAGGGCGCGATAGTGAGCTTAGTGCTGTACGGAATGTTCCTGGTTTCGTATATGTTAAGGAGGTTCGAGATAATTTTGCGCCATTGGGATGTTTTTCTGGAGTAGAAGATGAGATCATTAATGACTGTGCCCTTGTCCGCTCTATATCGTAGGTCAGAGATCAGGTTCTCAGGTTGTCTTTTCAGGATGGATTGTTTGAAAGATTTTGTGGTGGTTTTGGAGAGATTGGGAGGATAAACAAGGGTGTACGAGTTGTCCCCAGTAGCTGTTAGGCAAGGCCCTGCCATGATGGTGAGGGTGGGGACATTTAAGGTTCAAGAGAGAGCTGAGGGAGGTTGCAGGTGACATCAGCAGTGGAAGGATATAACGTGGCCAATCAAGGGTAAGGGTATTCAATCTATGCTGTGGGGGAGGGAAACATATAATAGGGAGGAAAGTCATCTACTAAAGAGCTGAGAACTGAGACTGACAAGGGAGCTATCTAATTAGGAACAGCAGCGACCCGGGCAGGTAAGAGCGGTGGGACCATATGGGGCCAGGGAGGGGGTTATTTCAGCAGATGACAACGAGGGAAAATTAATTATTTATTTATTTTCTCCTCTTAGTCATCTGTTGAGACCCTCCAACTAGGCCCCACCGCTCTTACCTGCACCGGCCACTGCTGATTATGAACAAAGTCTGACTGTAGTATTTTATACAATGGTATCTGTGACAAAGGGCTGGAGCTGTCTGTACAGAGACTGCAAAAAGAAGTTCCCTGAATGTAAGTACAGGTTGAATTCAAGCCATCCAATGAAAATGCTGTTAAAGAAGGTATGCTCTAGGGAGGAACAAAAACAGGAAGATGAAAGAAAGCAATCAATTACTAAACAAGGAAATGAGATTGACATAAAAGTCAACCAAGGATATTCAATAGGCTTTCCTAAAGCCCACTGGGCAACAGAGATGACTAAAGGGGATGCTTAAAAGATGACATCTGCATTAGTGGTTACATTAGAAAAGCAAATATAAGTACATTAATGGAATATCAACCGACATTCAAAATTAGGTAGCAGATAAACAGAATCTGCAAAATTCAACAGATTCTTCCTGAATACTCTGCTTGGGCCACTATAAATCCTCTACATAATCTTCTGGCACCTGGTGCACTACCTCACAACTGACTGGCCAGGCTTTAGATATCCTTTGTGCACACAGGACAGTGACGAGTAGCCATGGGCAATGCTGCAAAATGTTGTTCAATGTTTACATACAATGGTCAAGTTGTTGCATGCCCTTAAGGTGGTATTCTTGGCCCCATATCCTTGAGAAGGCCATTACCGTGGCTCTTATAATGGTGCTCAGGCTACAGGTCGTGATCTTACTATGATAATTTTAGGTGCATGAAAGGCCTTTGATAGGGTATGTTGGTCACTTCCATGGACACTTTTGCCTAGAATCAGTATTTCTGTGTCTTTTCTGCTTTGCTTCTGATACAAGCACTCTTTTTATAAATCTTTTCATTATGCCATGGACAAAGAAACAGAGCAAAACAGTGTGACACTGACAGAACACACAGATCGGAAAATGATGTTTCATAGATCAAGAAAATTGAACTGACAACAATGACAACCCGCAAGATCAATCGAGGTCTCTGCATTCCCTCCCTGGGACCAGATCTTTTCAAATGTCTGTGGACAGCCCCTGCCTTTATATAATGTGCGTTCAGCCTGCATTCAACAATCCATTCAATACAAACATTCTTGGTGAATTTTGTAGCCCATGTGTGTGTTATTAATGTTCATTCAACACAATAATAAATTCCAATGTAGTTCATTGTAATGCTAACCATTAACTCCTTTGATCTTCCTGCTCTATCTGAAAGCAGAGATTACTAGAATCAGCAGGAATGCTGCTATTCTTCTGCCCATTGTCAATAATAAAGAGATGACGATAACAACAAAAACTGATAGCATGGAAATTTATCCTGGTGCCACAGCTATAAAAACATCTTCATGGAAGCCACAAATTTTGTACCAGTTTGTGGCTATTGCCTCAGTGGTGATCAGACTCAGGGTCTGGGCACAGGAGGGATTGGTTACAACATAATTGGTGAGGTACAAGAGGTGGTTTATCATGGGGTGACTCGATAGGGATCTTGCGAAGATAATATGTGCTCATTAACAATCCCTTCTGTGACAACGTATCAAACTGTAGAAACAGTGGGAGAGGTCACCTGAGGCTCTCAACGGAGGATGCAATCATGTAAAGATGGAGACATTGCCACATTTCTTTATCTCTTTCGTTTCATTCCATTGTACGGTCCACATGAATTGTTTTTATGAAGTGGATCATCAATCTTTACCGTTATTTGAACATTTAAGGACCCAATGCAGGCTTCGTTTTTTGAAGCTTCCCTTAATATATAGGGGCGCTGGAACTTCACAATTTGAAATTTTATTTTCGGGCTTCAATGAGGCATTGAATGGGCAATCTCATGATAGGGAATTCATTGTGTTCTAAAATTTTTGATCTTGCAGCTGAAAGGGATACATATTTATTTGGAACTATGAAATCTAGTTAGTGGAGTAAGGCCAGGTTATAGGCCTTAAGTGGATTTTACAAGGTCTGGAGTGGCACATCACACATTTCTAGAATCCCTTAAATTAAAGAATATACTTACTTATGTGATAATATCGTTCTATGTCAAATTTGTAATAAATCTTACCTCACTACTTGGATTGAGGCATAAATAGCATTTTTTTCTCAGTTATGTTTTACAGAAATATAGAAGTATTAAGAATTTGGGTTGCATTACTCAATGCATTTGTTTTTTTAAATTTGATATCTTAGACATATATCTCAAGGATATGCATAATAGAGCCATAATATGGACTAATGTTCTATTCCCTGGAGTCACTGATGGAGATACATATGTACTTATTAAGATGATGCATGAAGCTTTCTTGACCAGGGGCAGAGCCTTCGAGACCAATGGTGCAAACGTGTCCCTTCCCAGGTGCCTTCTTGTCCTTTCTGACGGCTCACGAACTGCAGCTGAGCGCCAACGCAGGTACCCTTGTGCCATGGTGCGAGGAAGTCTGTGTTGTTAGCATGATTGGTTTTGTGCAGGAAGAGACACCTTCTTGCATAAAAATAATCAAAGAAGGTGTTTTTCTTGTTCTATGTGTGCTGCCGAATGCAGCACATGTGGAAAAAGGAACAAACGACAAGAAATGTGAACAGATTTATGCTGTGTTGTCAATCTGGGGCAGTTGGAAAAGCTATGGGTGTTGCATGGGAATACCCACAGCAACACCGATGGAACGCCCCTTTCACGCAGAGTAAGGAATTGCCCTACTCCATATTTACAAGCCATGAAAAGCTACACAGGGTAGCTTTGCATTGCCTTGTAAATATGGGCCGGCAAGCTGAGCCTCCATAGCTTCACAAAAGTAACACTCCAGCAGCACAAAAGTGCGGCCCGGGTATTGTAAATATTCCCCTTGATTTACCACTAGGTCCCTATAAAGTAATACTATCAGCACGCAACTTCCCTGGAGAAATCTTTAATATCGCCTCGAAGCTGATGAAATCACCTAGCCCGGTTGTTCCGCCGGACTCATCTAGCCAGCGATGCACCGAATTGGCCAATATTTTCTCCACCAAAGTCCAGAATATCCTCAAGATTGTCCCTCAAGAGGCCAAGAATGTTTCTAGCATAGACATGAGCGTTAATTGGCAGATAAGACCTCAGGAACTAACGACCCCCCATACGACCGGCCTGGACATGAAGGGCTGCAGGCAGTTAGTAAGTCAGGAATTAACGCTCTTCCCTACACTTACCCAGGAACCTAGCAATCTTAGCATTGTGTATCCCCTTTAGACCCAGCCCCTCCCAATATGTTGTCACTGGTTGGACCAACCATTGCCTCTACTGTCACCTGCCTGAATAATTCCTCATTGAATTAGGGCGTAGTTCCCTCAGAATGGAAAAGGGCAATGGTGCGTGCATTTAAAAAAAAAAAAACCTGGACCCTGCTGAGCTGAGTAACTATCGCCCTATCTTGCTTCTGCCAGGAATCAGCAAGATAGCGGAGAAACATGTAAATCCCCCTCTCTCCGCCTTTCTGGAGTCCAATGGTGTTCTCCACCCTTCTCAGACAGGCTTCCGCCCCGGCCAAGGAATGGAGACCACAATGCTTTCAGTGGTGGAAGAAACCAGGAAAATATTGGACGCAGAAGGAGTGGCAGCAATAATCCTCCTCGACCTGAGTGCGGCCTTCGACAAGGTTAATCACTGTGTCCTAATTCACCGCCTCAGGAA
The DNA here is from genome assembly GCF_964263255.1 of Lissotriton vulgaris. Classification (NCBI taxonomy): domain Eukaryota; kingdom Metazoa; phylum Chordata; class Amphibia; order Caudata; family Salamandridae; genus Lissotriton; species Lissotriton vulgaris. The sequence goes on from NW_028245465.1 coordinate 119,307, forward strand.
AGCTGGAGTGACGGGAACAGCGCTACTATGGCTGCAGTCCTTTCTTGAAGGGAGATCCTTTCAGGTGTTTGAGGGCAGTTCCATCTCACAGCCCTGTCCCTACAGTGCGGAGTCCCACAGGGCTCTTTACAAAGTCCAACTCTTATTTTAATGCCCATATGGCCCGCTGGCTGAGGTGGTGGCCCCTTTCGGGATCCATATGGTAACCTACGCCTATGATACCCAGTTGGTTGTAGCTTTGAACCATTCTAGCCAACAGACCAATCTTTCTTCCTGTTTGCAAGAAGTGGTAAAATGGATGAGTTTCTCGCATCTGAAACTCAATGGAAAGAAAACAGAGCTTATGATTCTTGGTAGCCCGGTAAATGCATTCCCATAAAACCTTTGGCCAGCCACCATGGGCCCAGCACCGATCCCCAAAACTGAGATCAAAAGCCTTGGATTCTGGCTTGACTAGAATCTTACCTTCAAAGCACAGGCAAGGAAAATGGCCGCCCTTTGCTACGGACTACTGAGAATCATTCGCAAACTCCTGCCACTTCTGCCTCCGATCGCAAAAAGATTAGTGATCCAGGTGCTAATTTTATCCAGACTTGATTACAGAAATGCTCTGTATATAGCTGCCCCAAAGGAGGTGATCTCAAAACTGCAGGTAGTGCAGAATTGTGTGGGGAGATTGCTCACTGACACCCTTAATCGATGTTCAGCCAGACCTTCTTTACGTGCTCTCGACTGGCTCCCAGTACAGGAGAGAATTAATTTTAAAGCTCTCTGTATAGCCCATAAGGCACTGAATGAAGGAAAGCCTATAATTACTAACGCCATGATCCACCCTTATATTGCTAATAGGAAACTTTGCTCTAACGACCTCCATCTTGCAACGGTTCCTAGGATCAAGAAGTCGAGAAGTGGCAGAAGGCTTTTTTCGTTAAATGCCGCCAAACTCTGGAATGACCTCCTGTTACACCTACGGAGGGAACCGGTCCATCTAAAGTTCCGGAAACAACTTAAGACCTGGCTTATTCCTTAAAAGACAGGCACCCACAGCAACTTACCACAGCGCTGGGATGCCTTTGGGTAGCCATGCGCTATACAAATGCCATGGCAGGGAGGCAGGAAATTCCAAACAGCCCTGTGGCTGAAAACCTCCAGAACCTTCTTGTATTTTAAAAAGGACACCACATATAAATATTGAACCCTCAGACCCAACTTTTCAGTACAACTCCTAACCTGTGGAAGAAGGGCTGCTGTGCTGTTATTTAAGAAGGACTTGTTACATCTTGCTTATTTATTGCATTTCCCATGCATAGATTTTCCCCATTGCTTAGCCACTGCATCTAGAAGAATGTTTGATGACACACTAGAATGTTTGGTACCTGACTGCTCTGAGTAGAGGCAGTTGATGGCAGAGAGGCTGAGCGAGAGAAGAACTGCTCCTGGTGGGGTTTTTATTATTACATCTATGGATCAATTTATTGCTAACTTAACTTGGATTAATCTACAATAAATCAAACCTATTTATACATACTGGATTCAAGAACTTTATTTGCTACAAATTGGCGACGAGGTAAAGAACTGAACCTATGCGTGGAAAGAGGACTCTTTTAATGAAGTACTACTGCAACCAAGGAACTACTTAAGCCGGAAAAGAAAAGGTAAATTTACAGAAACACCCTGGTTAGCCCCACCAGTGTCCCCAGTCATCTGGACAGCCTCCTATCCCAGGGTGTTTGAGTTCTTGCTACATGATTTGGGAGGCTGAGCGAGAGAAGAACTGCTCCTGGTGGGGTTTTTATTATTACATCTATGGATCAATTTATTGCTAACTTAACTTGGATTAATCTACAATAAATCAAACCTATTTATACATACTGGATTCAAGAACTTTATTTGCTACAGGACTGCTACACTGTTGCCCTGCTGCCTGAGTGAGGAGGACTGGACCTGCATTTTGAACCCATGACCACCAGAGTGACTCCAAGGGCTAGTTGACTGGCTTCCTGATCAGAGCCTCAGAGACAGAAAAGGCTCCAACCACCTTGAACCCAGGACCTGGACTCTGTCTACTGTGAGTCCTACCACCCACGTGATGCCACCCTAGTCCTGGATCCTTGGGCCTGAAGGTGATCCTAAAGCCCAGATGTGGTTCTGTGGGCAGAACTGACGCAGTGTGATGCATCTCCTCCCAGCACCACTTCAAAACCTGAAGTCTCTTCGTAACTGCTGCTGCATGACGCATCTTATTAGCAAGCTTTCACATCGCAAGCCCCCAGTCAACAGCATCCTTGACGATGCAGGACTTTGCATGTTGAAACAGGCTTTCCAGGTAATAACAGTAGTTTATTTAAAAACAACAAAGATATCATCCAGTGTAAGCCGCACTGAAGACTTGGTCCAATCACAGAATGAGCGACATAAAATCAATTCACTAGGATTCATAGCCGCCAGAACTAATGGGGTAAATACTAATCAAACTCTGTATCTGGCAGGGATTTTCCTATCCCTCCTAATCTATCAAATATCCACTTTCCAAGAACCCTAGAATAAAGCAGCAACACAACATCCTCATCATCCACATCATCATTACTTTCATCATTCCAAATGGTAATTGCCTCCCTTTCCACACTTCTCATTGTCACTTTTGCCAGATTGTTCAAAATCTTGGACGGGCATCGCAGATTCCAGCACCTCTATACGTTCGAGATGTTTGGACAAACCTTTGTGCACATAAGTCATAGGTGACCCTGTCACCAGGTAGGTCGCCCCCCCAGCCGCCAGACGGTCCTCCTGTGTCGCTGTCCCGCTGCCGCTACCCGCTGTGATCTGACCGCCTCTCCCCACCGAGGTCGGCCCTGCATTGCCCGTGCTTGTTTTTATTTCTTGTGTTTCTGTGACTCTGATTCCGCCTGTTACTTGTTGCCACTTTTGTTTTACTTGGTTTTTAATGTTGTTGTCGTTTCTCACTTTGTGCCCTTTGTGCCCTTTCCCCCGCCCCCTTTTGCCTTCTGTGTCACCCACCTGCTGCCTCGCGCTTCCCGCCGCTGCGTCCCTTGCCGTCCCGCCCCCCTGGTATCCCATTGGTCGCCCCACTCCCACCTCCCAGCGGCTCCTCCCTCCCACAGCCCCTCATATGGAGGCCGCGGCGAAGGCGCTCCAAAGGCAAGCCCTTCTGCGCCTGGAACGCGCCCAGCACCAGAAGCCCTGGCCCCCGCCGAAGCCAGGAAACCCGACTGAGATACAACACCGCCGCCCTCAACGCACTCAACACCGGACGACCACCTGCCTGCCACCAAGCTACCCCGAAGCGCACCCACGGACCCTTCTCCTGCCTAGGCTGCAAATTCACCTGCGTCCAAAACTTCACGTCACCATCCGGACAAGGCAACAACAACCACCTCAAGTGCATCCTGCTCAACACTCGCTCCGTCCACAAGCACAAAGTCGAACTATGGGACATCCTCGACACAACAGCGCCTTCCTCACGGAAACCTGGATGAACGCCTCCTCAGCCCCCGACATCGCCACAGCTATCCCGGATGGCTACAAGATCATCAGAAAGGACCGCATTAACCAAACCGGAGGAGGAATCGCCATCATCCACAGGAGCACCATCAGCATCTCGACCAACTCCGAAGACAACCTCACCACCGCCAAACACCTACACTTCCAGATTCGCACCGACCCCAAGACCACCCTCAGCGGAACCCTCATCTACAGACCCCCAGGCCCACGCACTCAATTCAGCGAAGCCATCGTCGACCTCATCAGCCGCAATGCCCTTTCCTCATCAGACTACATCCTCCTAGGGGACCTGAACTTCCACCTGGAGAACAACAACGACAACAACACCACCAGCTTTCTAGACAACCTCACCAACCTTGAACTCAAGCAACTGGTGAACACCCTTACCCACTACGCCGGCCACACACTCGACCCCATCATCTCTGCTAGCAACCATGCTACCTTCAACCACTCCACCGGACTACACTGGACCGACCACAGCTGCATCCATTTCACCTACAAGAAGACCACATCCCACCACCACCCGCAACAGATCCCCCGCAGATGCTGGAGCAAAGTCACCACAGACCAGCTAACCACATCACTGAGCCAGAACCCACCAATCAACACCACTAACACCAACAACGCAGCCTGCAACCTCACACAGTCGATCATCAACTGCACTGACACCCTTGCACCACTGAAGAACCCCCGAGGCAAGCCCGGCAACAAGAAAGCCACATGGTTCACCAGGGACCTCAAAGAATCGAAGAAATCATGCCGAACCCCTCGAGAAAACCTGGCGCCACGAACAGACGACAGAAAACCTGACAGCCCTCAAAAATGCCACTCGCAAACACCACCAGCTGATCCGCACCACCAAAAAGACATTGTTCAAAGAACGGCTGGACAACAACATACACAACAGCAAGGAACTCTTCAGCTCTCCAACCCCAGCGCGAACAGCAACGACATCACACCGTCACAAGACCTCTGCAACTCCCTCGCCACGTTCTTTCACCGCAAGATCACCAACATACAAAACAGCTTCGGCGCTCAGACTCAGACTCCGCCCCCAACCACAGAACCAATGCCCCTGACAACCACCCTCAGCAACTGGACTTCCATCAGCACTGAAGGCACCACCCACGTTATGAATACCATCCATCCCGGCTCTCCCTTCGACCCATGCCATCAACACATCTTCAACAAAGCCGACTACATCATCGCACCCCACCTCCGGAACGTCATAAACAACTCCCTCACATCTGCCACCTTCCCAGAGAGCTGGAAGAATGCTGAGATCAACGCAATACTGAAGAAACCTACGGCGGACCCTAAAGACCTCAAGAACTTCCCCCCCATCTCTCTCCTTCCCTGCTAAAGTCATCGAGAAGACCGTCAATAAACAGCTGACAGCGTTCCTCGAGGCAAATGTCTCCCTCGACCCATCCCAGTCCGGATTTCGAGCCAACCACAGCACCAAGACCACCCTCATCGCAGCCACCGACGACATCAGGACCCTGCTTGACAACAGGGAAACAACCACTTTCATCCTGCTAGACCTCTCAGCCGCCTTTAATACAGTCTGCCATCGCACCCTAATAACCCGCCTCCACAACGCTGGGATCCAAGGTAATGCCCTGGACTGGATCACCTCGTTCCTCTGCAACAGAACCCAGAGAGTCCACCTTCCTCCCTTCCGCTCAGCGGCCACCGAGATCATCTGCTGTGTACCCCAAGGCTCTTCGCTCAGCCCAACCCTCTTCAATATCTACATGAGCCCCCTCGCCGCCATCGCACGCAAACACAACCTCAACATCATCTCATATGCCGACGACACCCAGCTGATACTCTCCCACACCAAAGACTCAGCCACCGCCAAATCCAACCTCCAGGAAGGAATGACAAAAGTTGCGGAATGGATGAAACTCAGCCGTCTCAAAATGTACTCAGACAAGACGGAGGTCCTCATCCTCGGACCATCCCCATCCGCCTGGGATGACTCCTGGTGGCCCACAGCATTGGGCACCGCACCGACACCCACAAACCATGCACGCAACCTGGGATTCATCCTAGACTCCTCCCTCACGATGACCAAGCAAGTCAACGCCATCTCTTCCTCATGCTTCAACACCCTACACATGCTCCGAAAGATCTTCCGGTGGATCCCTACTGAAATCAGAAAGATGGTCACCCAGGCCCTCGTCACCAGCCGTCTAGACTACGGGAATGCCCTCTATGTAGGAACCACAGCCAAACTCCAGAAAAGGCTCCAACGCATACAGAACGCCTCCACAAGACTCGTCCTTGACATCCCTCGCCACAGCCACATATCTGCCCACCTGAAAGAACTGCACTGGCTTCCCGTCAGCAAAAGGATCACCTTCAGGCTCCTCACCCACGCACACAAAGCGCTCCACAACACGGGCCCCGAATACCTCAACAGCCGCCTCACGTTCCTCACCCCAACCTGCCAGCTCCGCTCCGCCAGCCTCGCCCTGGCCAGTGTACCATGGATTCGCAGAACCACCACCGGAGGAAGATCATTCTCTTACCTGGCTGCCAAGACGTGGAACTCCCTACCCACCCACCTATGGCTGACCCAGGGCCATCTCACCTTCAGGAAATACCTCAAGACCTGGCTTTTCGAGCAGTAGCAGCACCCCGCCTCCCCTCAGCGCCTTGAGACCCTCACGGGTGAGTAGCACGCTCTATAAATGTATTGATTGATTGATTGATTGATTGACATATAAGAGATCCTTTACTCTCACCCAATCCCCCACACTCACCTGATGTGACTTGGAAATGGTTCCATGTGTAACAAAATTCTTCTTCATCTAAAATTTCCAAACTTTCTTTGGCTGTGTGCCACAACTCCCACACAGCACCATTATTGTAACTTCTGTGATTCCTATTCGTAATTCACACCGGCCACAGATCAGCACAGATTTTTCTTCCCGTCATACCCTCAAAATGTGAAACTCAAGTTGTGCTGTGTGAAATAGAACTGTAACAAGTAACCTTATCTCGTACTGCCTTAGATACCGCCTGCTGAGTGCTTATTGCTCACTGTATACATTCTACTATCAGGTGGTTAAATCTTTAAATGTTTCAAGCAATCCATTGGGTTGAGGATGATATAGAACTATTCTCAAATTAATTATCTCTCTTTCGTTATGATGACCTGCCATTTCTACCGAGATAAACTGAACACCATTATTCATCAAAATCTTCCTCGGCACTCCTCTGGAGAATAATTCATTAAAAAAAAATTCAAAACAATACGTGTCCTGGGCTCTCTTATAGATTTTACGTCACTCCATTAAATAGTCAATAATTATCATCAGATACCTACCCTTCTCAGGTAATATATTGAAAGGTTTGCAGAAATCGACCCAAATCATACGCCAGGCTCTCACCACAAACTCTAGTGGCTGCAATGGTGGACAATATACTGTTAAATGCTTATATTCCAGTGAACAGATCCCACATTTCTTTACATAGTCCTCATCCTCCTGAAAACTCCCCCATTAGCGATATCACAGTCATCCCAACGTGTCCTTTATGCACCTCATCCAACAATCTTTTGCATAGTAAAGATGGCGGCATCAGTTTATTCCCTTCCTCCTCACACAACTCATCACCTACCTTCCAGGAACACAGCAATTCATGTTCTAGATTCCTTTCCTTTGACTATCCTATCCTAGTTGCTTTACTTTCCTCAGACTAGTAACACCTTCCACTTCTTTAACCCACTCTTTTTACAGTCTCTCTGCATGCCACCTGCATCAACGCATGTTCTCAAGGAGTGTTCTAGTTATTCCATCTCCTCCATCCTTCTCTATGAACGGGGGTATTCTTGATAGGAAGGCTGCCGTGTGAAGCTTCTGACCAGGAACAAACTCTACTGTATAAGTACATTCAAAGAGTTTGTCGCCAGTCTTGCTAGCCTGTCAGTAGACTTATTATCCTCTTGCGGCCCAAAATGTCCATAAGCGGCTTGTGGTCTGGTCACACTATGAAAGAATGTCCCAATAGATTTGCTTGAAATTTAGACACTGCCCAAACACAAGCCAGCATCTCCTTTTCGATAAAAGAGTACCTCTTCTCTGTTTCTCTCAGCGTACAGGAAGAAAACGCTATGGTATATTCGCGCCCCTCTGTTCCCGTAGAGACAGTACCGCTCCAACCCCATATGCACTTGCCTCGAATGTCACTGTGGCGTCCAGTTGGAGCAAAGGGTTGTAAAATAGGAGCATTACTTAACTTGACTTTGATCATCTCAAATGAATGTTGACACACATGGGACCATATCAACTCCCCTTTCGTTTTTAGGAAATACCCTGTCATATTAGCAAAGTTTCCCAAGAACTGGGAGCACAACTCACATATTCCTGAGAATTAGAACAACTGTTCTTTGTTCTGGGTGATGCCACTTCTGTGATTCGTCTCCTTTCATTCATTTAGCCAAATGTTTCTTGGTTTTCACACCGCCCCAAGACATTACATGCCAATATTCCTCTACTTCTTGAACACTAAAGATTTCCCTTCTAAACTCTATTACTACATCAAAGCTCCTAAACCACTCTTCACACACTTGTCATTTTCCTCCAGTGTCCTGTCTCACATAAGATGTGGTCCTGAAAAACAATGTTAGTATATCATTGAACAAATGTGCCAATACATGTTCAAAATGAAAGCGACAGAGGCAAGTTGATTGATTGATTGAGAAATGTATTCGATTATAAATAAATAATCATAAAAGAAGCATAAAAATACATTAGGATACAACAGAATTACATTTAAAATAAACATTATTAAAAATACAACCATTCCATGTTACTGCATACTTTGTAGTGGCAGGTTCAAAAGACACCAGTTCCGACTAGACGCTGACAGGAGAAGTGCTGCCTTTTCAGATTTCTCCGTGGTCTCGGACTCATCCGCCCGTCTGACCACTCTCCATACCCAGTTTTCCATTTTCTTTTACCCGTATCCGGGTTGGAATTATCACCGGACAACCGATTCCTAACATGACGTTCGTAAAGCCCTGAAGAGTCATTGGCTGGCGTTTGTCCATGTTTTACTACACGTATTAAAGCAACAAGATTTACATCCGGTGCTGACCAGACTTGCATTACTTTGTGAACTGTCAATAATTATATGTGTTCCCAGGTTTTGTGTTCTTATCGTATAGTGCAGGACCCTGCACCTGTCCTTTTGAGGAGTTTTGGGTTTTCCCCTTTCCTGGCAGCACCATACCCCTTAACTATTTCCTGTATTTAGTCACCCTTCATAGCTACCTGTTTGAGCGCCAAGAGTCTGTCACACCAAACCCTGCACAGTAACCAAGGTTCAAAAGACATGTTTCTGCATAGACATGTATCATGAAGTGTAACTAAAGGTGTCAACAGTTCAATACCACGGAACTCTAAAAGTCATACTATATGTCGCCACTCACAACATTCTCCTTTAGACCGGTGTAATCCTTATCAGGGTCCTCTCGTAGGGTCCTTGTGGTAATTGCCAGTTTGTGAAAACACTAAAATGGACTTTCCAGGTAATAACAGAACTTTACTTACAGGTAAGAATACATGACCCATCGACAACTGCTCTCAAAGCCTGGATGAGACTACAAGGACCAAGCATTCAATGTATTTTTAAAAAACATTTTTTAACAGAGTTTTATATAGCGCGAACTTGACCCGAATCGGGTATCAGAGCGCTCTACATAGCACCAGTTGTGTTACATGAGGACACATTCAGTTTTTTTTTGTTTTTTTTGTTAGGCACGGGGAGATCAAGGGCCCGATGTAGGCAGGCCGTTACCGATCGGTAACTGCCGAAAATACCGATTTTTGGCCCTTACCGATCGGTAAACAGCCATCGAGATGTAGGGAACAAAAAACATACATAATCGGAGTGAAATCCGATTCGGAATGAGTACCGAATGGGAAAGAATCCGATACGTACATACCGAAAATCGGATATGTAATGAATCGGTAAAACACCGAATCGGATGCAAACACCGATTCGGTCCATGTACCGAATCGGTAGTGACACCGAATCGGAAAATTACCGATTCGGTCCATGTACCGAATCGGTAGTGACACCGAATCGGAAAATTACCGATTCGGTCCATGTACCGAATCGGTAGTGACACCGAATCGGGACATGGACCGATTCGGTCCATGTACCGAATCGGTAGATAGACCGATTCGGACATGAGCCGAATCGGAAAACATACCGATTCGTATGAATCGCCGATCGGGAAATTCCCCGATTCCGACAGATGGGGAGATGTAGGGAGGCACAGAAACACCGAAATCGGCTCAAAATCGGTAGAATCTACTCGGTATTTACCATGGATTCCAATCAGGTGGTAACCAACTCCAACCCATATAAACAGTCCCAAAATGCATTGCAACTTGCAGGATGGCAGCTTTTTATGTCATTGCGAGGCGGCTACGGCTACAGCAGGAAGGACAGAGGGAATGGCTAAGAAATGAACAGGTCTACAGACAGAGGATAACCCTGTTCATGCTCACAGAGGCAGAGATACTACAGAGATACAGGCTGGACTCTGACACCATACTTGAGCTCATCAGGGATCTCAAACCATTCTTGGACCACCACACCCCAAGGGCACACGCCATCCCTGCGCACATCCAGGTGCTATGCAGCCTACACCTGCTAGCGTCTGGCAGCTATCAAAGTGGAGTTGCAGCAGCAGGAGGGGTGAGCCAGAGCAGCCTGTCAAGGTTCTTCCACACATTCCTTGACGCCATGATACACAGGATGGACCAATACATTTCTTTCCCTGCAACCCACGCAGAACTGCTACAAACTAAAGCTGACTTCTACCAGATGGCACAATTTCCCCAAATCATTGGTTGCATAGATGGCACGCACATTCCGATTTGCCCACCAGCGGACACAGAATACATATACCGCAATCGGAAGTCTACACACACCATCAACGTGCAGGTGATCTGCAATGCAAAGTGCACCATCACAGACCTGGTAGCAAAATTTCCAGGGAGTACCCATGACTCCTATATTTTCCAACAGAGCGGCATCTATGCACGGCTGATGGCTGGCGAATTTGGTGAAGGATACCTCCTAGGTGAGACACATCATCAGACCCCCATAACACATAGTAGCTAGGTGTAATACATGTATGCATGTGTGTAATGTAACCCCTTTGTCTTCCAGGCGACAGTGCATATGCCCTCCGCTCATTCATACTCACCCCCTACCTCAACCCCTCCACACCCAGCCAAAGGAGGTATAACCGGGCCCACATACGCACAAGGAATGTTGTCGAACGGACCTTTGGCATCTGGAAAAGTAGATTCAGATGCCTGCACAAGAGTGGAGGTGCAAGGCAGTATACCCCCATCACCTGCTGCAAGATCATAGCTGTATGTGCAATGTTACACAACCTTGCGGTGAAGAAGGGCACTGAGGTGGAGTTGTCTGACTACGAGGACCATGACGACGACGAAGCTGTGCCACTGACACAGCCCGCTGGGGTGTGTACGCCAAGTGATGGCAGATACAGACGTGAGGAGATTACTGAGAACTATTTCTGAGTGAGTACAGATGCAAAGACAGCTAAATGGTGGTTGGGAAAAAACAAATTTTAATACTGTTGCAACACAGTTACAGCACTGATGTGCAACAAAAAATGGTGTATAGGAAAAAAAAACTAAAGTCCAAGGTTCAGGTTGCCTCACCCGCCCTTGCAAGGCTATTTCTTTGCCCGCTTGCTAGACCCACTGGGGTGTCCCTCAGCCCCCTCTGAATGACCAGCAGCATCTGCGGAGCGCCTGGTGCTCCTACGTGGCTCAGACGCAGCGCTGGCCGGGCTGCTGCGGCTGCTGCTGTCCCCAGCATCACCCAGGTCCAGGGCAGGATTGGAGGCTGTGTTCAAAATAATCATGGCCTCCATAGCAGTGGTGATCCGGGCCATCCCCCTTGTGAGCTCTGCCGTATTCTGACTCAGGCTAGATTCCATGTTTGCGCTGCGCTGGCACAGTTGTGCCGTCGCCGCAGCAAGGCGGCTCATGCAGCGGTTCTGTACACGGGCATCCCGCCTGCGCACCAGCTCCTGCTCCTCCATTCTGCTACACAACTGGGTTATGGCAGTGGTTAGCCTGCCTAACCCTGCTGCCACCTCCTTATTCAATTCCACGAAGGCCTGAAATCCCTTTACCATTTCTCCCATCTGCAGGTTGTGCTGCAGGAGCTGGCGTTGGCAGGCCATCGTGGATTTTGCCTGCTGCCTCTGTATCTTCACCATCTTTCCCTCGAGGCCCAGGAATACACTGCCCTCCCGTGCTGGTGCAGCAGTGGTGGTGATGGCACGGCGCCGGGCACTGCTGCTGCCGGCCTGCTGAGTGGGCTGGGGTGCCACTGGTGGGGGTGTGGTGCTGGCCGGTCCCTGAGCCCCTGCTCCCAGGACAGGTTGTACTGGTGGCACAGCCATGGTTGTGGCAGGACCTGGTGTAGGTGGAATGGTGTCCCTTGTAGGGGAGTTCTCTGGGGAGAACTGCAAGGGGGGTGTGCTGGCCATTTGTGGGGAGTGCAGTGCGTCGAAGTCTATCACCAGGTCTCCCTCCATACCTAGCCCTAGGGTGTTTCCATCCTCCTCCTCCTCCTGGGCAGCCTGGCTGGTGCTCGGCCCTGCGAGTGCAGTGTCAGACGGTGCTGCTCCCTCTGATGACAATGTTGGTCCGCCTGATGGTGCCCCTAGGTACAAAGAAGCATTTGTAAACTGAGTGCCGATGTATTACAGTCAGTTCAATTAAAGCATTCCACATGTCCTTGCATCTCCTTACACTGTGTCACACTGTTTCCTGTCTTGTGATTCTGCACTGCCATATTTTGCTAACTTCTGCTGACTACATGTACCATGATGCTTGTCTCTCGTATGTTGGTGACAGTACTGTGCTGGGGTTTGCCTATGCATTGTGTCAATGGGGAGGTGTCTGGTAGGGTGTGTCATGATGCGCATGCTTCTTACCTGTAGCTGTAGCTCTCGCAGAGCTGTCCAGGGTCCCAATTCCACTGACACTCTCCCTCTCAATGGTGCTGGAGACCAGTTCCTCCAGCTCGGTGAGGGGTGGCGCCGGGTTCCTGCCTCCTCCAGTGCCTCCAGCCTGCCTCTGTATCTCAGCCATCTTCCTTTTTGTGAGGCTGCGGATGTCGTAGAATCTCTTCTTGAGTTCTTCCACGGACCTGGGGGTGACACCCGCAGCATTCATCTTTTGGGCGATTTCGGCCCAGATCCTCCTCTTGGTGCTGTCTGGCACATTGAGGGACAGCTTTCCAAACAGCTGGCGGTGCACCCTCACCACCTCCTCGACCAACACCTGAAGCTCGGTGGTGGTGAACTTCGGCTTCCTCTTCTGGGAGGACTTCTGGCTCTCGCTCTGGTCTGCCATGTTCTTCACTACAGTTGACAACCTCCTACTCCCACTGCTGCTAACTGTGAGTGTTGAGCTCAGGCTGGCTCTCCAGAAGCTTCTTAATTAGCTGCACCTGCCAGGGTTGCCACTCCCTGTTTGGGTGGGGGAGGGGGAGCCACCTCATTGGCTGAATCGGCTTTTGCCGAATCGGCTTTTACCGAATCGGAAATTACCGATTCGGTAAAATCCGATTCGGTATTATCCAATTCGTATTTTACCGAATCGGTTTCTTCAATGCATTCCTATGGGCTTTTTCGCCATGGGTGTGTTTTCATGGCTACGATTCTATGATTGCCGAATCGGATTTTACCGAATCGCCTTTTACCGATTCGGTGTTAGCCGAATCAGGACTATCCGAATCGGTGTTAGCCGATTCGGTAATTTCCGATTCGTTGTTAGCCGATTCGGTACTTCCCGATTCGGTCCGTGCCGATTCGGAACGTACCGATTCTCATTACCGATGCCGACCGAATCGGTATTCATTCGCTTTTTTTTCCCTACATCTCGTTTTCCGATTTCAGAATACCGATTCGGACCGCCTCGGTATTTTAAATCGGAAAATCGCTTTTACCTACATCGGGCCCCAAGTGATTCGCCCAGAACCACAGGGTGTTTAGCCCCGTTGCCGAGACTCAACCCCAGTTCCCCAGATTCAAGGACGACCACCCTAGCCTTAAGCCAACTCCTCTCTCCTGTATGTAGAGTGTAGCAGCTGCAAGAATCTAGAATTACTGTATGAACAGAGAGATGCAGAAGGCTACACTATGCTAGCTTGTGCGATAGAGTGCAACACTGCCATTGGCCAGACCCTCTATGGGTGGTGACATGACAGCATGTCTCAGCAGAGGTGTGTGATGGCGTCTCTCACCAGCCCGGTCATTCCTCTGTCACGTTGCTTCATGATAGGCCTTAGGTGCAGTCGGCAGAAGAGGAGACCCCGCCTTGCTTTCAGGCACCGAGGAGCTGCCTTTGTGCTCACCACGGTGCATCTCACGGCAGTGCCGTTGCTAGCAGTGGTGCCACTGTGTCCTTCTCTAGGACAACCTGAACAAAGATCCTCCCACCCCATCTGGTCTGCCCCTATCTGTTTTTTGTCATGACAGGGTCCATTGGATAATGGCAGCCATATTTGGAAAAGGATGGGCTTCCTTAGGCATAACTGTGGTAAACCTTTGATAGGTTTCATTTTTCGATGCCCCGCCCATTAACATTTACATATGCAAGTTAGCATCATGTGTCTAACTAACGAAGTATATAATCATGCCTTTGCGTTTGTTTTACTCTTCAAGTGGTTATTCATTTATGTGCGTGACGATATTCAGTTTTCTTAGCTTAGCTTGTGTGCCTCCATTTTGAGTGTTCCACTGTGCCTGCGAGTCGCACTCGCTCAGTCCCCCTCCTGTAGGAATAGAAAAAACCCTAATGCAGCAGTTTTTCGTTTCTTAGCTAGCTGTGGCCGAAACTAACAAGTTCCTTATCAGTAATGTTCTCATGCACCAGAGACGCTGAGGCCGGCTCCGCGGCCTTGGGCAGAGATATCCAAATGTTGCCTGTGCAGGTGCAGATGCCTCTTGTATGATGCCATTGTTCCTCTCTTTGGGGTTCAGTACTTTTCCAGAAGGGGCGTGTTTTTGCTTCACTGTACCATGTTATAATGTATTGCTGTGATGATATGAGTCAGTCCTCTCGGCGCACTCTTAGGGGTGAGGTCGGACAGGGCCCTCTCATATGGGAGTTTGTGGCCTAATAAAATACTTTGTTTATTATTCTCCACTGTCCGGCTGACTTCTTACTGAGTATCTATAGGTGAGTGTGGTAAGTCACTCGGGTGGATTTGAGCCACGCTTACCAGATGGCGCCCGAACAGGTACCCCGCGATTAGGATCTTTCTCTCCCGTAAGTGGGTAGCAGAAGACCGGGGACCCTCTGGTCGGCACGGTGGGTCTGGGTACCCACTTTGATGCCGAGCTTGGTTCTCGCAGCGCTGCCCCACCCTACTGATCGGGAGAGGTCCCGGTTTGGGATCCTGCGCCGGGGTCCGGAAGGCGGAACTTTGGAGCTGACCGTGTTGGTCCTGGCAGCCGGAGGTGGAGAACGGTAGAGGTCGGTACTGTATACGGAAGGTGAGTGGTCCGACTGTTGCTTGAAGGAGCTGGGGTGCTCCGAGAGACCGGTGTGTCTTTCATGGTTGGAGGAGCCGGTGCGCTCCTGGGGCTAGTGTGCTCCGGGGAACTCAGAGTGCGAGTGGTGCTCTGACAGACTTGGCGGAGGTTGGGTGGATGTTTGTTGTGGTCATCCGACCGGGTGGTACTGCAGTGGAGGTGTGGCTCGTTGCGGGCAGATTCAGGGACTCACCCGAACCCCAAGTGTGTGTGGTTCGTTGGGAGCGGGTCCTGGGTCCCCTGTGGTAAAGTGCGCAGCGATCTGTAGTGCCGCCCGGGTGGCGGATGTGCCCTCCAACCTCAGAACACTTAGTGCACTGTTCGGTCTACGGTAGGGTCCAGGTTCCCCAGGACTTGGTCGACGGGCCTTGTCCTAACTTGACAACACGTGTTCGGCAGGATTTTGATGTATAGGATATATGTGTGTTTTTTGGTTTTGATGTATAAAATATATGTATGTACGTGTTAGGAGCGATTGTGTAGGGGGAAATTAGTGAGCAGATGTGAGAGAGCTTGTGCTAGGGTGTATCTGTGTTGGTGTGAAGATGCCGTGTTTCAGTAAGTTGCGGTGTTTCGGATGCTGCTGCCACGCCTCGGATACTAGGTTGGCTGAAAGCCAACCCGCCCCGGTGGAGGGCTCCCCGAATTTTGTGAAACATGGATTGACCCCGATTTTGTTTAATACTTTGTGGCACAAATATATTTGCAGTGGCCATGGACGGGTTATTTTGATGTAGCAAAATTAGACTACTTACAAGACAGACTGTTTGCTAGGCGTAGTCGTCAGAGCATGTTTGATTCATTACGGATATGGCAGAAGGAAGTGAGAGAGCGTCAGTTGAGGGAGGAGAAGCAGGCCCAGAAGAGAGCGGCGCAGACGATGGCACAGAAGGCGCGGGAACACACAAAGAAAGAGAAAGAACAGCGGATTGAGCGTGCAGACAGGCTGTTTAGGTTACAGGAAAATAAAAATTATGTGGTGAGGGAGGAAGATCAGGATTAGGTGGAAGACATTTTGAATACTCGGCCCCCTCCTATGCCCCGCAGTCATTGTATCCCACTTTGCCGGTTTCGGCTTCTTCTGGTTGGGTTTCGGATCCACAAGCGAGCGCTCCCCACTTGTCCGGCGCGTCATCTTCTGCCTCCCCATCCTTGCCTGCGCCCCTTGTTTCTTTGCTTGCGGCAAGTTCACCCGCTCCCTTTCAGTTTCCCTCCCCACTTCCCGCTGTCTCTGCTAGCGCTACTCCCAGTCATAGGTTGTCAACCCCGAATAGAGGTACGGGGAGTGGGTTGCTCTCTCAGGTGCGAAAACTACTTATGCGCTCTACAATTGGCTTGGATGAAAAAACAGTGGTGGCGAATCAAGCTTGTCAGTGGGCCAGGAATAATTTTTATTCGTTTGAAGATATTTGGTCCACAATGAAAGATTATGAACCTCTGATGCAACAGCATGCTTTGTGGCATATGTCGACGACGTTGATAACGCTATGGGAACAGGGGTATGGAGGGGCAGCACCCGCAATTCTACATGACATAAAGAATGGAGCTTATAGGGCTAATACTGGGGTACGGGAGGTGATGCGAAGTTTGAGATCCTTGTTGGAGTATAGAAATGAATTACCACCTGCAGGTACACCCCATTTTCCTGGGATACATCCAGTGCGTGAGGTACATCCAATTTTTCACCCCGAAGCCCCCGAGGTGATAGATCCGGTGACAAATGCTGTCACTAGGGCTCGTGTAGACGCTCACTTCCAAGAACAGTGGGTGTATACGCCATGGAAGAGGAGTGAAGTGTTAGCTCTGAAAGCTCAGTTGCCTGATTCCAGGAAAAATCTGACTGCCTATTATAAAGAATTGACAGAAGCAGCATCCTCGACTGTTATGACTTTAGCGGACATTGAATTATTTTTTGGATTGTTAGTTCCGGTGGATGTATGGAGACAGGTGAAGGGCACTGATCAAGCGGAGGAACTGGGTGGTACCTGGGTGGAATTGCAGGATTGGGACAAGGAACGAAAGCCGGGGGAGAAGCCGAAAGCTGAGATTTTAGCACTGCCGGGGCGGATTATTAAGTATATGCATTCCCTCATCCCCCCGAAGAAGGTGGACTGGGATAAGTTGACAGCCTGTAGACAGAAAAAGGATGAAGCTGTCTCTGATTTTTTTACTCGGTTTGAGGAGACTTTTATGGACTTCAGTGGACAGGACATTTCACAAGATGGAGGGTTACGACTTTTCGTTAACAGGTTCGTGATGAACTTGTTACCGGAAATATCGGCTAGGTTGCAGGTGTCGGAGAGTACGTGGACGACGTCCACTCCCTCTGGCATTTTAAGCATGGCTCAGTTTTACGAACATAGAGAGAATGAGAGTAAGGATAGACAGGAGAAGAAGGCCAAGGACTTGAAGACGAGGGTGTTGTTACAGCAGGTGTCTAGGGGTCGAGGTAGAGGTGCCTCCCCTACAGTAGCGGGACGAGGGGGAAGTGGTTCCGGAAGGGGTGAGAAGAGAGAACGTTTGGGCCAGAATCAGTGTGCGAAGTGCAAACAGGAAGGGCATTGGTGGAGAGACTGCCCGGAGTTTCAGTCGAATGCGGAGCGAGGCAGAGGACGAGGTCGAGGTGATTTTCGAAGGGATGACGGGCAGTCTGATAGTGTAAGGAGATCAGGAGGAAATTGTTTTGACGGAAATAGGGATCGACAACACTTTCAGAGGGAAGGTGGACAGTATTACAATGATGACTATACAATGGATGACTTGACCGGATTTTCTCATAACTAGGACAGCATAGGACAGAGCAAGGGACCAGTTTCTGTGGATGTTGATCAACGGGGACCCTACGTAACTGTGGATTTGTTGGGGTCCCCTCGAAAATTTTTAGTGGATACGGGTGCTACAAAAAGTTCAGTGGCACGTTCCCAGGTCCCAGGGGCGGCTCTGTCTGGCAAAAATAATGTCTCCGTAGGGTTTTCAGGTACTCCGGTGATTAGCCCCATCTCTAAGCCTCCTGCCCTAACGATAGGCCCATTTACTGTTGACTCTCCTTTCCGCTTGACATCAAATTGTGGTGAGAACTTGTTGGGTTTAGATTTGTTGAAGAGATTGAATGCCACTATTTATTGTTCTCCAGATGGTGTATACCTCACATTAGGCCCTACTGTTGCGCGTGCTCAACAGTGTTTTTCTAAAGATGAGCCCCTGCCGGTTGAATTTAGTGAGATCCCTGAGAGTCTGTGGGCCAACAGTGATACTGATGTGGGAAAAATGGATATTGCCCCTGTGTCCATTAAGGTTAAGGTAGGAGCCCGATTACCGAGGATACCACAATATAAGATCTCTAGAGATGGTGAGAAGGCTCTTTTGCAGATCATACAAGAGTGGATTCGATCAGGGGTTGTGGAAGAAACGGACTCTATCCTCCTGATCCTTAAAAGACGGTCTGCTGATGCTAGTGATGACACCCCTGATGTTTACAGATTTGTGATTGATTTGCGTCATATTAACCAAGTGGTTGAGCCCCAATATCCAGTAGTTTCAGATATTACTACGATTTTAACGATGATTCCCCCATCGGCAAAGTATTTTTCTGTCTTGGACCTGAAGAATGCTTTCTTCAGTATTCCCGTACATGAAGATAGCCGTTACCTCTTCGGATTCTCATTGGCTGGCCGCAGTTTTAGATTTTGTAGAATTCCTTAAGGCTATACAGAGAGCCCCAGCATTTATAGTCAAGCATTGAAAGCTCAATTGGATGATTTAGAACTCCCTGCAGGCAATGCTCTATTACAATATGTGGATGACCTTCTCATTGCATCAGACACCGAGGATGGCTGTCGGGATGCTACGGTCAAATTGTTGCATCACTTGGCTAATAAGGGACACAAGGTGTCCCTTTCTAAGTTCCAATACTGTCGAAAGGAGGTGACCTAATAAGGTCATCTCCTATCGAAGGAGGGGAAGAGGTTGACACCGGAGCGCATAAAGGCGATAACTGACATGGCTGTACCTAACACGCAGCGAGAGGTGCATGCGTTTTTGGGCATAACATCGTATTGTCGCCAGTGGATACCCAATTATGCCTTACTAACTAAACCCTTACTGTATCTGACTACTAAAGAAGTGCGCGAACCCTTACCCTGGACCCCAGCATGTCAAGAAGCTTTTGAGTCACTAAAAACAGCTTTGTGTTCTGCACCTGTTTTGGGAATTCCTGATTACCAGAAGCCTTTTGTACTCTATGTGCATGAGGCGGAAGGTTGCGCGTCGTCTGTCTTAACACAATGTTTTGGTGGGAAACAAAGACCTTGTGCTTACTTCTCTGCAATGTTTGACAATGTGGCAAGAGCGCTGCCGAGCTGTCTACGAGCTACAGCGGCTGCTGCGGTCTCTATTAGACAATCGGCAGGGCTCGTGTTGGGTTCAGACCTCACAGTAATGGTACCGCATGCTGTGGACATTCTATTGAACAGAAAGCAGAAGCAGCACTTAACTAGTGCTCGTCTTACTGGGTACGAAATGACTTTGTTCGCACCCCATGTCATGATAAAAAGATGTGCCACTCTGAACCCAGCCACGTTGCTACCCATCCCATCAGATACAAAGGACGATGAAATACACGATTGTTTGTTTCGGACAGAGGAAGAGACGAAAGGGAGGATTGACTTGACTGATACACCCCTAGACGATCCTGATGGGGAACTGTCTGTTGACGGCTCTTGTTTTAAACTTGCAGACGGTACTTCGACTGCAGCATATGCAGTTAAGACATTAGAGACAGTAGTGGAGACTTCTAGGATTCCATATCATTCGACCCAAGCCGCAGAAATAATAGCTTTGATGCGAGCGTGTGAGTTGAGTGAAGGACTGGATGTGAATATCTACACTGACAGCCAATACGCCTTCGCTTTGGCTCATAGTTATGGGCGACTGTGGGCAGAACGGGGTTTTTTGACATCACATGGACAGAGAATTCAGCATGGCACACTGATATTACGACTGCTCACAGAGTTGACGCTACCTAGACGACTAGCTGTGATAAAGTGTAGTACTCACAAGGCGGTGGTTGATGATGTAGGACGGGGAAATGCGTTCGCAGACCAGACAGCTAAGGAGACAGCTAGGACGAAACTCCCACGAATGTTTGTGGCAGGACCAGCTAGATGGGTACCAGATGTTAATATGTTTGCAGATACTGTGCAGAGCGTGAAGAACATACAAGAAAAGGCGACTGAGGATGAATTGAGGACATGGAAGGATGGTGGGGGGGCGATTGGACTCTGATGAATGTTGGACGGATGTGACAGACAAAAGACGATGGTTACTCCCAGACGCATATGTCCTCCCAGTGGTGACGATGGCTCATGGGCCAGCACATATTAGTGCTAAGGGTATATGCAAATTATTAGACCCAGTGTGGAGCAACAAGAATATTTCTAAAGCGGCTACTCATTTAGTGCAACAGTGCATGGTATGTTTAAGGCATAATCCAGGAAAAGGAACACCTGTCCCCGTGGGCAATTTAGCCCCCCCTTCTTTCCCTTTTGAGGTGATTCAGATGGACTATATTGAAATGGAAAGGGTTAACAACCTCAAATATGTCTTGGTGGTTGTATGCTCAATTATCAGGTGGGTGGAGGCTTTCCTAACAAAAGATTGCACGGCCATTTCTACAGCTAAGATGTTGATAAAGGAGTATTTCTCCCGCTATGGCCTGTCCCGAGTGATCTGGAGTGATAACGGCACATCCTTTAATGCTGAATTGATGAAACAGATATGTAAGGGACTGCAGATTTCTCAAAAGTTCCATGCAGCCCAACACCCTCAAGCCGCGGGTCTAGTGGAGAGATTCAATGGAACACTCAAATTGAAGATGGACAAAATACAGGAGAGTACAGGACTCCGTTGGCCAGATGCCCCTCCCTTAGCTTTACTTTCCACCCGAGTGACGGTTAATTCCAAAACGGGTGTCTCCCCTCACAAGGTGGTTTTTGGCCGCCCCTCTAACGTCTGGGGGGTGCCGAGACCAAAATGTTTTTCAGAGATTGAGTACCCTCTGTTGATAGACTACTTGTATGCTATGACTAAAGATCTTCGTTCTATTCACCAGCAGACACCCTGAAGCCATTGCCGGAGGGGGCCGGACATGCTATACAACCCGGGGACTGGGTTGTGGTGAAGAAGTATCAACCAAAGTCTTGCCCGGAACTGAGGTGGTCGGAGCCGAGGCAGGTGATCCTGACCACCCGTACCGCACTTCGAGTTGAGGGTCGAAAGGCGTGGACGCATACCTCTCATGTAAAGAAGGTTCCACTGCCATTACCGTATGACAAATGGGTGAGAGATGGCGTTGCTGACCAAGAGTGTGAAGTGATACCAAGATACACACCCTTCTCTGATGCTTCACTGAGGGGAGAGGAACTGAGTACAGTAAAGAGAAAGAAAAAAATTGTTGCAAGCTC
The DNA here is from genome assembly GCF_964263255.1 of Lissotriton vulgaris. NCBI lineage: Eukaryota > Metazoa > Chordata > Amphibia > Caudata > Salamandridae > Lissotriton > Lissotriton vulgaris. The sequence goes on from NW_028245465.1 coordinate 140,907, forward strand.
CGAGGTTCCCACTGAGAAAAGAGACCAGGCATCAGAGGACGCAGTTCTTGCCAAAGACCTCTCCATTCTGTTCACAGATCCTGAAGTGCGAGGGAGCACTCGTTATAATCTGCGGCCCAGAAAGGAGAAAGGCGTGAGGGACTGAGCACTGGAAGAAGGGCTTAGATAGGGCGCTGGAACAGGAAGAGGCGTGGACAATGTCTCACAGAATAGCTTAGCGATAGGGATGGACTGGTAAGAGGCCTGGTGCTTGGCTGAAGATTTTGTTTAACGAGACATTAGAGCTGTGTCTGGGCCCAGATTAGTGCTCCTGAGTTGCTGCAGCTGTGCGACTCCAACGAGGGATTAGGGAATGAACAATAGAAGTCTACCTGTGAGGCTTTAACGGACACAGGGACGAAGATCCCTTTTTTAAGGGTTGAAGAACCCCTCTGGCCGGTTTCGGAGTGCCTGGGACTATTTTTTCTAGTTTAGTTTTATTTTTTTGATTTTTAGTTAAGGAAATGTACCCCTTTGGCCGTCCCGTCCCCGAGGAGGAGCAGCCTTTCGCAGCTCCTCGTAGACCAGAGCCTGATTCCCCATGGTTGGCTTTACCACGTAAAGGAAAAATTGTGGCCATCATAATACTGATTATCGCATTTATTCTGGTCCTTGGAATATTGTTTTTTCTGGACAAAGTCTATCCTGTACATGTGTTTGCTCCCACACCTTCTGCCATCCCCGAACATAACATGATTACTGTTGATTATGGTGAACAATGTTTACGCAAAGGTTATAGAGATAATGTTTTTATCAAGACTCTACATCATGCTCATGCAGTATATAATGTGACCGATTTTGGGTTTGTGGGCTGTTACCTTCTGCTGCTTATAAAAAAGGTAGATTTCTGGCACTTTCCCTGTCACCAGTGAATAGTTGTGTGGGGTGGTACACTTTGACTGGTATGGTGAAATATTTCCAGCAACCCGATTTTCTATCTCCCCGACTACCCAATAGGGGATTTACTATGACAATGCGAGTACGCCCAATGCCTTCTTCTTCTCTTGGACAGCTGTTTACTGATGGACGTTTTGATCAAACATTTTTGGAGACATGTTCGAAGACAGTGGGGCGGTTCATGACTCCAAATGACACTGACAAAGTTCGGGAAAGTTTTCTACAGTTGAACTCCACTCTGTCATATAGACACCCCCCAACAAAGAACGGTAGCAGTCATTCTTTGATGCCCTTAGCGGTTGTGGGGCCTGCACCACTCTTTTGCATTATAGGGAGGGGCCCTATAAAGGTTGGGAATAGCTCTTGCAATGTGACTGCATCGATTCGCCTGCCCCTTAGTCCTTCTCTAGTAACACCTCCAAATATCTATTTTGTCTGTGGAGACAATGGCTACCTATGGCTGCCTGAGGGTTGGGGTGGGATCTGTTATCTGGCCTATTTGCTTCCACCTGTGTATGTGGCACCCTCCGACTATCATAAGACTCATCGTAGGTTCACCAGTCTGCCGGAGCAGCGTACAAGGAGGGCACTCCAAGTTGAGGATGTAGATCAGACTGACACCTCACTACAACAATGGACAGATTTTTCTAAGGGCTTACTGCCATTCTGGGATCCGATATTTAACAGTAGGGCTATCCGTAGATTATCGAGAGTAATGGAAAAAGTGGTCAACACTGAAGCAGACATTGCTGCTAATATGTCAGTTGAGATGCAGGCTATGAGATTATTTACGATCCAAAACAGGATGGTGTTAGACGGGGTGGAGCCTGCCGCGTCATCGGGACGTCTTGCTGCGTATATATTCCTGATTCAGCCCCGAGTGTTAACTTAGCGGTACAGAAACTTCATAGACTTGCGACTGAACTGCATCAGGACACTGGGACATGGTCACTACAGGGGTGGCTTTGGGGTGTTTTCTCCTCGTGAGGCTGGAAAATACTGATATGGATTGTGGGAATATTAGGTGTGCTGTTGACCTGCTGCCTTTGCATTTACTGCCTTCCCCCGTGTTGCTCAATGTGTGCTAGCAATTTACGGCCCCCAAGAAAAGTGAATGTTCAATATCCTACTCCTAATGCGTTTGAGCTTCCTGATGTTAATTGGTTGATGCTTATTGATGATGATATTTTTGATTGAAGTGTTCCCCGCCCCTAGGATTGACTGTAAAGGCGCTACCTTTTTAGCTAATAAAGGCTACGCCCCAGTTAGCCTAATGATGCTAAAAGGAGGGTCTGATAGGTTTCATTTTTCGATGCCCCGCCCATTAGCATTTACATATGCAAGTTAGCATCATGTGTCTAACTAACGAAGTATATAATCATGCCTTTGCGTTTGTTTTACTCTTCAAGTGGTTATTCATTTATGTGCGTGACGATATTCAGTTTTCTTAGCTTAGCTTGTGTGCCTCCATTTTGAGTGTTCCACTGTGCCTGCGAGTCGCACTCGCTCAGTCCCCCTCCCGTAGGAATAGAAAAAACCCTAATGCAGCAGTTTTTAGTTTCTTAGCTAGCTGTGGCCGAAACTAACAAGTTCCTTATCAGTAATGTTCTCATGCACCAGAGACGCTGAGGTCCGGCTCCGCGGCCTTGGGCAGAGATATCCAAATGTTGCCTGTGCAGGTGCAGATGCCTCTTTTATGATACCATTGTTCCTCTCTCTGGGGTTCAGTACTTTTCCAGAAGGGGCGTGTTTTTGCTTCACTGTACCATGTTATGATGTATTGCTGTGATGATATGAGTCATTCCTCTCGGCGCACTCTTAGGGGTGAGGTCGGGCAGGGCCCTCTCATATGGGAGTTTGTGGCCTAATAAAATACTTTGTTTATTCTTCTCCACTGTCCGGCTGACTTCTTACTGAGTATCTATAGGTGAGTGTGGTAAGTCACTCGGGTGGATTTGAGCCACGCTTATCACCTTGGCCTATTGTGAGCATGGTTGTTCCCACCTGTGGCATTATGTTGGCCTGGGCAACACTGTGGTAATTAATTCTTGGCACATTGTGGGTCTCCTTGGGGTTATGGAGCCTATCCTTAACCAGATGTTTATTTACAAGCTTTTGTTTAGAGAATTGCTGTGGTTTATCCAAAAGAAAGCACCTACATTGAGCAGCACAGAGTATATGCTTTCAGAAACTGACAATCTGATGTTTGCGGACCTGGTTAAGCTCAATTTTTAGTGATAATTCATGCTGACATTTGGACACTTCTTGCTGACGTTGTTAGCACTAGTTGTCACTTGCTGCGGTGTCTGAATATTTTATGACATTATCATTACCACTGCAAGAGGACTGAACCTGCAAGATTGCTATCACTGTCTGCTGTCTAAGCCCATAAGGTCCCTATATATGCGGACGACGCCGTTTTGATATCCAGAACCGCTTTAGGACTTCAAAGGTTATTGGATTCTTTCTTCCAATTCATGACCTCACGCGATCTGAATATTAATAACTCCAAATCTTTCATAATGACGGTTGGGAAAACCCCCAAAAAACGATACCCCTTTTCAGTCAACGGAGAAAGCATACCGTTGACAAAAACATTTTCATACTTAGGAGTACTATTCGATCACAAACTTTCTTGGGGTCCTGCTATAAATAAAAAGAAAGGTGAGCTACTAAGAACCAACTTCGGAATATTGGACTTTGCACGCAAATTAGGTAATACCCCAGTGTCCGCTATAATGAAATTATATCAGGCAAAAAGTGTAGCGGTGGCATGTTATGGGAGTGAGCTGTGGGGTTTCTCACCAGTAGAAGCCCTGGTAACACTAGAAAATAACTTTTTAAAACAGGTTCTGAGCTTACCCAAAAGCACCGCAAATTTCTCTGTACATGAGGAACTGGGAACACCACACCTAGGAGACAGAATTGCTGCAAACCCTTTACTCTGTTGGCTAAACTGTTGGCGCAATGCTCTTATACCCCTGACGCATAGCATCCTCGCTGAAGCCCTCACCTGGGAAGGACATCTTAAAATACCCTGGATGAACTATATTAGAAACTGTTGCAAAGACCTGGGTAGATTGGACTTATATCTAACACCACAGCATGTTACAAAGAAGGATGTTGATTCTGTAAAAAACACTTTCATGTTAAAACGACAACTTGCCAGGGAAGACACCGAGATGAAGAAGTCCAGTGTTAGGAATCATACACTAACAAAGACATGTGTGTTCTGTGAACCATACTTATCATGGAACATCCCTAGATACGACCGTTTTCTGTTGAGCAGATTCCGATTTGGCCTTTACCACTTGATTTTAGCTGTGCCGAGTGGAGCACATAGAGGTCAAGTGTTGCCAGCTTGCGGCTGCGACAACATGTCTCCGCAAGATCTGGCTCACTTTTTATTTCTGTGTCCTTATTATTCTAGTCCAAGACAAATGTTTTTAAAACCCTTGCTTAAAAAGTTGAATTTTGTACAGATTAAGCCTGCACTTTTATATCTTCAGATGCTGCCTGATGACAGTACCTTTTTTATCTGTAAGTTCTTAAAAACAGCCCGGAAGTTTAGATTAAGCATGGAAGGATGATCCCAAGATGGCTTGCGCGAAATATGAAATTATGCCTTAAATAGGCATTTTTTATTTTTACATTGGTCTACTGCATTTTTTTACTCTCTGCATTTTTAACTCTTTGGTGAACTGTTTACTTTTAAAAATGTTTATAAAAATCTTGAATGAATTATATAATAATGTATCTCTGTACTTTTATGACTGCTTTTCTGACAGTCGAATAAAGGATTCTTGACTTGACTTGAGGTCCCTATAACCTGAGCAGCCACTGTTATGTGTGCGGGCATTCTTTGTGTACGGGCGGTATTTATTTTTCCACTGTGCTTCTTTCAAGAAGATTATCAGTAATAAAATATGACTGTAAAACAGGTTGGAACATGCACTGGTAAACTGAAAAGAATTGGGGTGCAGAAATGATGAAATATATACAATATGCATTTTGAAAAATGATATTCCATGTGAAAATGCAAATCTAGATGTTTTAACTGTATGCAGTGTCCATGGATTTTTAGCCTTTCTAAGATGATTTGTGATGGAAAATTTGGGCACAGTGGCAGTCTTTGCACCCCATCACTTTAAAACGTCTCCACCCACCACTTATAATTTTAACCTGTAGTGAGGGCTGAGCCTTGTTTGCGCACATTGCTATGTTAGCATAGGCTTATTATAAGTCTAAACGCCATTTTACCTTTTTGCTGCTTTTGCACACAACACTGCATATAGCTGTTGTTGTAAGTTAGGCTGCGTGAATTATTTCACACGAGAAAGGCTTGTTTTCAGCATCCCTAGACTTACATCACGACCCTAGTCTGCACAGTGAGGGCTAAAGCCTCCAAGGTTATCATAACAAGGTAGCTGTTTTTCGGGCTGATCTGCTCATGTTTTCGACATAACATACATGCAGCTGCAATCCAACGGAGATTCTGGCGCCTTTAATATTGCACTGAAGATATGATTTTAGGTACTTGGAAGAATTCAGTTTCCAGAGAGACAGAGAGCTTTTGCAGATCCTGATGTGATTCACTCTTGCTGTTCTTAGAGGTATGGGGTCCCTCACACAAGCCTAGGAGAACTTCTATATTTTATAAAACGTAGTTCCTAGCTAGGGTGGGCGATTTACTAGGCGCTATAAGACCTGTTTTCACCATCAATGTAATATGATTTCTCCTTTTGTGTTTTATGAAAAACGAAACGTTTTATGGAAAACGAAACGAAACAAATTTCGTAGCGTGACCTGCATCGCAAAATTCAATGCAGGGCACTCTACGAAATTCGTTTTGTTAATTTAATTGTTTACTTACCTCCAAATATCCATATGCCGGTTTTTATCACCCCCTACCCTGGCCCTCCCCCGCCCCGCCTCCCTGCCCCACCGCAACTCCTTCCACGGGCCGTGGCTGCTCACAGCCCCAGCCTCAGTTTCAGTTTCAGACGCATATGAAGGCTCTGGGCGCAAGAAAGGAAGAACCAAGGGTAAAAATAAAATAAAGAAGACACTCAGGTGACAAAATAATGTAATTACCAAAGGAATTTCGGTGATCGATAATAGCCCGTTACGGAGATGGATGCAGGCAAAAGGAGGCGTCAAGACGATGGCACTGCGGCTTTCAGGTGCTAGCCCTCCTGAAGGGGATAATGTGAAAGATCTATCACTGGGTACCTTGGAATCAGATAAGGCCAAGTTGGGTATTGCGGAACAGTCTGCATCATTAATTGCTTCTCCCGTTCTCTACTCTGCTAATATAGTAGAAAGCTCGGATAAGATAGGGCTGATACCTCAGACATCGCAGGAGATTGGTTCAATTAAAGAAGATGTTTCGCTTGGCTTAATATGGCAGATGCTTAATGAACAAAGGCAGGATGCACAGCAACATTATGTGCAGATGCGGGAGGATAATGAGAGAGTACAACACTCACTATCTGATATGGCAAGCAAGCTCGAGATGTCAGAATTGGAACAAAGAGTTCTGGAAGTCGAGGAATCATCTGCTGGCATGGAGGACTGTTAAAAGACATGAGAACCAGATTATGGCTATGCAAGTAAACCTAGAAGACATGGAAAATAGACAGCGGCGACAACATCTTAGATTGTTTGGCATCCCGGAGGGGTCAGAGGGCGGGGACCCAAGAGCGTCCGTTGTCCAATTATTACAAAAGGCATTCCTGGACCTATCTGATTGGGACTGGGATTCACAGATCCAAAGAGTACATAGACTACCGCTGGTGCAGAGAAATAAGGGAAGCCAATATCCTCGGCCTTTTTTGATTTATTTGGGAAATTTTCTACTGAGGCAAGCGGTCTCACTTAAAGCTCGCCCTAATACCCCAGTTACTACGGAATCTGTTACTTTCTTTGTTAGATCAGATTTAAGTAAAGCTACCATGGATAGACGATGGAAACTGAGGCAATATATAGATCCGATTAAAGCTCTTGGAGGACAGGTTTTCTTGCAGGAGCCAGCTAGGCTTAAAGTATTTAAGAAGGAGCATACTTACTTCTTTACAGATGAGAAGGAAGTGGGGAAGATGCTGATTAAGTGGCAAGGAGAAAACACTGTAGAACTAACGGAATAATGATGTACATTAATGGATAATGATTACTGCTGTATGATATAGTGGAGGGTCTATAGTTGATTGAGAGAGGATAATGAAAGCATCAGATGTTTCCCTTTTTTTGTCCTTCTCTTTAGATCCTCCTTCTTTCTTTACAGTCTCTTTTTCCTCTTTTCTTCCTTTTTTCTTTTTTTCATTTCTTTCTTTCAATTGAAAGGCTATTCATCGCTCTAATGGGTAATTCAAGAATAAAATATAGAACAAACTATAGGAGAGTTTTTTTGTCTACACGGGGAGTGATCACTATGGCTGTGGTTCTTTATAACTGCCCACACTAACGGCAGCTGGGAAAGCGGAGGAATCCTCCTCTATGGATAAGTAGGGTGGGTTGGGGTTGGGTGATTTTAAGGCCGGGTATGGGGTGGGTAAAGTGGGTAAAAATAACATGAGGGAATTATATTTTGAGAATAATAAAGGAAAAAGATTTTTCTCTTTTGCAATGGGTAAGATGAAAAGGGGAATGAGAATACTGGTATGGATAGAATGAGATGTTTGGCCTGGAATGTGGCTGGACTGAACAGTAGAAATAAACGAAGGTTGGTTTTTGAAGGACTGAGAATGTACAATCCACATCTTGCTCTGCTCTCAGAAACTCATATCTCTTATCAAGCTAGGAAACTGCTTGGCCAGTTAGGGTTATGATGTAGTGGTCAGCTCAGAACTAAGTACTTCGATTCGAGGGGTTGTAATCTTGAAGCACAAGCAATTTAAAGGGGTGATCATTAGGACATCTTCAGATAAAAACGGCAGGTGGGCTATAGCACAGATAAAGATTGAAAGTACTAAATATATATTTTGTGTCTTATATGGGTCTAATAGGGATGACTCCACTGTCATTGACAGGGTAAATATCGAGCTGGTAGATTGGGAGGGAGAATGGGTAATAATGGGCGATTTTAATTGTATAATGAGTTATGACATCGATACTACTAGAAGAGGTGCATTTCAGAGGATGCACAAAACACGAGCTGCAGTTAGAGAACTTGGAAGAATACATGGTATAAGAGACGCCTGGCGGGTGTTATACCCAGATATTGCTGGATATACGTTTTATTTAGCTGCACATAAACTTTGTTCGCGCATAGATATGGCCTGGGTATCGGACAGAATATTGGAGTCAAGTTATATGGAAATATGCCCAAGGATTACATCTGATCACAAACCAATCCTTTTAACATTCAAAATCAAGACTGATAAGCAGAGACCTCGGCCGTTTTCATTTCCTAGAAGTTTAATTTTTGATCTGAATTTTATGGCCAAACTTAGGATACATCTGAAGGAATTCTTGGAAATCAATATAGGATCAGCTTCACATATTGTGGTTTGGCATGCATGTAAAGCAAGCATCAGGGGGTTTACACAACAGTTCATATTTAGACAGAACTTGGAAAGGAAAAAAGACACAGATAGCACCATCGCCAATATACTTCAAGCAGAAAAGAAACTTTGCTGACGCACAATTACAGCATTCATCAGAGGTAGAAGCTCTGAGGTATACTCTTGTTGACTTGAAATCTACTTTAAAAAATACACTGAGGGAGAAAAGTATTACTAAATTGAACAAATATCATTTAACTCAATATGAGGGAGGCGAGAAAATAGGAAAAATATTAGCATATAAAGTAGCAGACGAAAAGGCTAAAACTTTAATCAAGGTCATCAAAGGACCAAATAATATAGTTTATAAAAATGCTGAACAGATACTTGAACAATTTGCTAAATATTATGGGGATTTGTATGCCCCAGAGAATCGACCATTAATTGATGATATTGACGCATATCTGCAGACTACTCCTCTGAATCATATGGAGATTGACCAATAGGACAAACTTACTAGTGATATCTCATTTATGGAAATCAAAGCAGCTGTGCTGTCGTTAGCAGCCAGGAAGGCGGATGAAGAGGATTCAATCCCTCTGGAGTTATATAAAGAATGTATTGAAGAGCTAGGCCCTTTATTCAGTAAGGTAAATGCATATATTGGAGCAGGGGGCAAGCTCCTAGCTCGTGGAACATTGCAAAAATTGTATTTAAAAAAAAAAAGAATAAACCAGCGGATGACTGTGGGTCATATAGACCCATATCGTTTATCAATGCTGATGCAAAGATATTTGCTAAAGTACTTGCAACTCGTCTGGAAACGATAATGCCTTATTTGGTGTCAACCCAACAGCATGGGTTTATTCTAGGGAGGGACACTACAACCCATGTAAACACTGCAGTTGCATTTGATGTGGCCAGGGTTAGCTCAGCCCCACTCGGCATGCTTTTGCTAGATGCTGAAAAAGCATTTGACCGAGTGGGGTGGGACTATCTCTGGGTTACACTACAGAAATTTGGGATTAAGGGACAGTTTTTACACTGGGTCCAAGCTATCTATGATCATCCCAGGGCAAAGATTCGCTATGCAGGGTCTCAATCTACAATGTTTCCTATACTATGGGGCACTCATCAAGGATGCCTTTTGTTCCGCTTTTATTTGCTCTGTCTATGGAGCAGTTTTTAGTTTCTTTACAGAATCAATCTTGCATAATCCCTTTCTCTTCAGGTCTGGCCTCACTGAAAATATTAGTGTATGCAGACGATATTGCTGTTTACCCAACAGACGCAGGAGAAGCTATGAAAGGGATTATATTAGAGGCAAAAGAATTTGGGGCAGTCTCGGGATATAGATTAAACACAAATAAAACCCAAGTAGAAGTTAATTATAAACCACCTTCGGGGATACAAGGAGTTTGTAAAACAGCCACCTACTTGGGGGTAAAAATCTCTGCTAATTTAGAAGAGGTAGTCACATTAAATTATGAAACGTTACTAAAAGAGACAGTTATCTTACTGAAGAAATGGCATAAAGTTCCTCTGAGCATAAGTGGTCGTATAAATTTAATTAAAATGAAAATTCTTCCTAAATTTCTTTATTTGTTTCGGTCCATTCCTTTACGTATTAATAACTCATTCTTTAAACCCTTAGATGGCATACTCAGCAGCTTTATCTGGGGGTATAAGAAAGCACGGCGTGCAATTGAATTATTGAAACTCCCATTTAGTCAAGGAGATCTCGATTTCCTAGATTTTAAATGATACTTTTGGTCAACATTTCTTGGTCGGATCCGTAGCTTAGTAAGTTTAGGCAATAATCTTTTCTATTATGTATTTATGTTAGGAGAAGAAACCAAGATGTTTCTATATAGAGTTAATGACCCCAACTATTACAAACATGTTAAATTTAAGACTGCACGGGATATTGTATTTATTTGGCGAGCTATTCTAAAAAAATATAAAATATCGATTTATCATTCTAAATTTCCTCTATGGGATAATCCAGCACTCCGGGGAATATTCCATGAGTGGGGTGGGAAACAATGGGCCAACTTGGGTATTGTAAATTAAGGAGACGTATACAATTCCAACGGTTTCATAACATTTGAGAGACTGAAGCTTATATATGATTTAGTAGAGGGTATGCAATGGTAGTACTATCAGATTTGTGATTATCTCTTACGAAAGTTGAAGCTTATGGTAATACTGGACTCCAGTATATGGGATTGTATATATCGAAGGGAGAACAAATCGATGGTTAGTATTGGCTATAAAAACTTTAATTCTCATAAGGAAAGCGACTGTGTAAGAATAGCTGCACGCTGTAGTCAGAAATTGGGATATAATATATCTGCTAGCTCTGTATCATCTGCACTTAGTGGTATTTGTAAAGTGGTGCATTCATATAATTTAAGAGTACAGCAATATAGAACTATTTGTTTCTTATATTATACTCCCGAACGAATATCCAAGTGGGCATTAAATACGACTACTAGCGATCGGACTAAGTGCCTGAAATGTGATCTGGTGGCTGCTGATCTATTACATATGTTTTTCTCTTGCCCAATTTTGGGAGAATTCTGGCAGGGGGTGGTTAAAGTTCTATCAGAAAAATTAGATAAACCCATTTTGTTTACAGCAATGGATGTATTAATGGGGGGACAAGATAGAGACTCCAACCAGAAGGATTTAATAATTATACTATTGGCTTGTGCTAGATTAATCATAGCCTGGGCGTGGATTTCAAAATCACCACCTGTGGTGATGGAATGGTGGGGTATGGTCAAAGACATCCATAACATTAGGCTCTTACTTGCTAAAGCTAGGGGGATTCAATCACTTTGTAAGATGACAAAGATCCGGGGAACCTTTATGTAAAGCCCGGCTTCATCTCCGTATTTTGTATTGTTTTATATTATTACTTTTTTGTTGTATTTTACCCATTGATTTTGGATGCGAAGAATTTGTATCATTAATGTTTATTATGTTATATTAAATGTTTGTCTAAGTTAAATGACCTCATGTTGATAAAAAAAAAAAATTATAAGAAAAAAAACAATCTGTTAGTATTCGGTACTGTTGGTCAACAGGAGGAATTCTGTTTTGTTGGATTGAGATTTAGGTAGGTGCTTGGCATAAAATTCTGAATGAGAATGAAGCAGGTTTTGAGTCACTGAGTGCAGTGGCGTAGCTAGGCACTTGGCCGCCGGTGGTAGTCCCTGCGGCGGACTGCCCTCCTTCCCCCCTTGCTACGCCACTGACTGAGTGTCATAAGCCAATCACTTATTCACTCATCAACCCCCTTGATTTACTCGCTCATACTTCTACCAACTCATTCCTGTACTGAGTTATCTACTCATTCATCAATCCACCAACAGAAATAAACATTACACCTCCATCAGTCTCTTACTTAGAGCATGCACACACCTAATTAGCCAGTCAAGTGGTCACTCTTTCATTTACCAACCTACCTAAAAACGTCCACTGCTATCCTCCAGTCACTCACTCTACCCTCAACTTATCCTTCCACTTGCACCCAGTAATTTACTTCCACAGGTTCCATTTACACACCCACACACTCACCCACTCGCTCATGTACAATTGTATTTGCTGACTAACCCACTAACTAATTCAGTAGTCTGCTCACTAGCTCACACTGACAAACACTTATTTGGCCACTAATTCACTCTATTAAATATTCAGTCTCCCACCTACCCAGTCACTTACTCATTCACTTATACAGTCATGCACGCAGTCACTCATTCGCCTACCCAGACAGGATCACCCACCAACTTACCCACAAACTCACTCTCCTATCAACTCTCACCTAACTCATTCACTTAGTCATGCCACAAAGTTACCCACTCATACACACAAACTCACTAAGTAATTCACACAAAGATACTCACTTGTTCTGTTTTTTTTTATATAAGTTTGTGCATGGCCATGTGGGAATGTGTATGTGCCGGTATGTACATCTGGGTGTAATAATGCGTGTTTGTGTGATTTGGCACATGTGTGTCCATTCACATTTAGGATTCTGTGGACATCTGAGTATATTCATGTGTGTGTGCACGTGTATAGATTTGTTAACGTGGCTGCATGTGTATGTAGGTGTGTGCAAGTTTGCTTGTGCTAAAGTGCACTTATGTGTGTGGCACAAGTAGGTGCATGTGTGTGTGTGTGTGCAAATGCGTCTTTGAGAGAGTGTGCCTGCACATGTGGGTGTGTGGATGTGGCTTTCTGCATGCTATTCTTCATTTATTTTTGTCTAATCTTTGATTTATTTAATTTTTTACACCCACGTCTGTTGCAGGGATTCTACGGAGTCACAGAACTGTGCTTGGGATCATAGAACCTTAGTAGGCAGGGTCTAAGTCATCCTACCACCTGAGTACCCATGAGCCCGGACCGACTAGCTATAGTGTCTCACTTGCCCTCCTGCTCACTCACAGAGGAACAAGTGATTGGATACCCCTGAACACAACACTCCAGATCTTCTCAGGAATCGTGGTTGCAAGACACACCCTTTCGCTCTCACACTCATACTTGTCCACAATAAGATCTGACAGAGATACAAGAAAAGTTTTAAATGTTTATTTTCACTATTGTGCTCTAGTCTGGCGTATATGTGCCACAATAAGTAAGAAAATGCCTAACACAAATACGGTCAGCATAGTAAGTAGTCCATAATTCATAAAAGGAGCTGTCATTATTAAAGACAGGGTAACCTAACCCCCATCCCCTTCTAAAGAAGCAGAATGATTATATATTAAAAGATCTCTGGGTGTTTGCAGCAGACCCGTTAGCATAAACAGATGAAAGTTCTACATCATGCTGTCACGATCTCTTACCTGGAAAGATCCCTCTCCAAGTGTGTCTTACCTATTTGTGCATACCTATATGACAAAAGTACGTGTTCCCAAACAACAGTTGCATTCAAGTGTTTTGTCTAGGTGCTAAGGCCGGACCAGAACAGAATAACAAGGGGCATTGTTGTTTGACCTTGTCTACATGTTCAGACTAAATCCCAGGAAAGAACAGAACACAAAAACAACAACGTGACCTGTGTGAAAATACTGTGTGGGACAAAGCAAAATAGGTTTGCATAGTAACGTGCGCAAAGCAGAGGGCAGTCCGCAACGAAGGCAGTCTGCAAAGTGCTCATGCTAACATAGGGAAAATTACAATGGCCTGCACTGCACAGGACATATGGCACGTCTTCCTCTGAGATGGAGGTTAGGGCCTGCCGAAATCTTCCATGCACAGGTGGTTGCACTTTTAATTGGCGCACTGTGGATGTTAGTAATCTCCTAATGTGCCCTACAACTTTGTAATCCGTGAATCGCAGAACTTCATCTGCCTCTTTGGGTCACTTGAGGCAATTTAATCAAATGAACTCAGACAGGGAGGAAGATACACCAGGCTCATCCTGTTAGTTGTGGAGGATTATTAAATTAGACACCACTCTCCTTTGCGCCGGGGAATATAAATGTAAATCCCTTCATGTTCAGTAAAGTCACACCTGCCTTTAGCTAAATAAATCCACACACAGAATATAAGACCCGGGCTTTCATTTGGAGTTTCCTGTCCATGGGCTCAGCAGTTCTGTTTCCATGAGTTATCCACTGGAGTTGGAAAAATGAGCCTATAGGGCCATTTAGGAATGGGCAGTCAAGGATCCTCATTCGTAGATGGATTTTCACCCAGCAAATGCCGTGAGAGAAAAAGTGGGAATCCGCCTTGTTTCCAAGTTACCCGCAATCTCGATAGACCAGCAACTTCTGTTATCGGCTCATCGAAGATTACGGACCACTCATGACAAGGACTTTATCTGGAAAAATTTGATTTTTCCACTAATAGTAGTCAATATAAGAATCCAGGATCATCACATTCAGGATGGACAAACAGAAGAAACAACTGCATTAATTCATCATGTGAGAGAGGACAGAGGAAGATTTTCATTCATTCCTTTACTTGGACTCACTTATATCCAGAAGCTTACAAGGTGACTTTAGGAGAGCAAATTCCACTACATCTTCGACAGTGACATTTGTAAGGCAGTCTGGAATTACTGCCAAGTAGATATCATCTTTCCAAGGGGAAGGAGCTGAAATGGGGGCCCAGATAAACCAGTTCGTCACCGGGCCCTCATACTACTCTCAAAGGAGCCCAGCAATGCCTTCAATGCTTTCAGCCACCATTTTAACTAAGCTACGAGCTCTTTTAGTGAAAATTGGCACCAGTTACAATAAGAACATCGTTTTTTTAGCCCAGGTGTAAAACATACCTATTTCTGACAATATACCCAGTGTGGGCTCGGAGTCCTCTTCCGCTTTCATCCTTTGGCTTTCTTCAACCAGCCTCTTTCCGTCATTGGCTTGAGACTTTGTCAATCATCTCCCCCTGCTGCGGCAGCTTGTGTGAGGAGGCAGGGAAGGGCTGAAGGGCAGAGGAGGAGTGTACAACCCTCCTAAGTGCACAATGACTGTTTGGTCTGCCCTATCATGCCGCCCAAACCAGTCATGCACACGTTACTCCTTCTACATGCAGGCTGCATTACAGCCTGCATGGAGAACATGCCCACCCCTACAGCCCCTGGCTGAGCGGCGTGTCATGGCCCTCTGACCAAACACAATGCTGCATTGTGGTGTTGTGATTGGCTGTGGGGAGTGTGGGAGCCCTGGTGCTTCCTTTTACTTACAAGAAGCCAGGAAGAGGATGCAGGAGCGGAGGCGGCCAGCTAGACGGCCGGCCGGGAGGTAAGTGTTTTTTTTTCTCACTGTGATCCCCCCTCACCCGCTTCCAGGCAGCAGCTGCGACTGGTGTAGGGTGTATGTACAGGAACACTAGAACATGTCCAGAAGGACACTCAGAGGCCCAAAGAGGCTAAAATGGTCGGACGCCTTGGTTTCTGTTTAGAAGGGACATACCCTGCAGTTCGGGTGAGGCAATTCTTACTGGAGCAGGACTACTCCTGATTTGCATGAGGTCAGTTCTTGTCTAAAGTGGCAGTAGGTGCAAACAGTGATGATCTGAAATGCATTCCAAAGTAATTAGCAGTGGCTGAGAGTATCACAAGCATTCGTCCTATCACCTTTTTGCTTTCCTCGGTGTGTTACCACTAGCGTCCACTTGAGACGCTGCACTTGTGCTCTCTGTAGAAATGGCCAAAAGGTCCTGTAAACAAGAGCAGTGCTGCTTAGGGCAGACTCAATCATTCATTCTATGCACTTTAAGTGCCAGCAAACTGGATGCTTTTCCACATTGTGGCGATGCTGCAGCTGGAGCTTCAGAACCAGCCGCTTGGTGCAACCCTCACTGTCCCCCGTTCATGGAGAAATGCCCTCTGAAGGCCTTCATTCACCCTCATTTCTATTGTTGGCTTTTTGCCTTTGTCTTTCCCTGCCCTATCTGTTTCTCTCTTTTCTAGGAATTTGTCCCATGTGTCCTCTTTCCTTGCAGAGGGGCATTGGTTAAACAAAATGCAATGGAGCAGTGCCGGGACATCACACAATCACCAGCACCCAAGAAAAACTATCGCTTGACCCTGAAATAATCCATATTTGTAAAGCACGAACATATCAAGGTGCTGGGGGCAGTTGGGGAAATTAAGTCAGCTATTACCCAGAGCCACATGATGCTGAGCTGAGCTACCGCTTGCAATCGAACCGTGAGCCCGTCGCTCCGGAGTCAGCCACTTGGGCCACTGCACCACACCTCTCCTCCGATGGACCTACATTAGCCGTCAACAGCCTCCTGAATAAGCATGGGCGAATTTTGCGAATCTCGCGTTCGCGAATTTTGCGGATTTGCGAACTCGCAATCCGCAAAATCCGCGAATTCTCGCGAATTTGCGGAATTTTTTTTTTTGTGTTTGCGCGGGTTTCTGCCAGTTCGCGAGGGTTTTGTACAATTTCGCAAATTGCGAACTTACCTGTCGGGTCGCAAGTTTCGCGAACTTGTTGTTTCTTTGTGTCCTGCCTGTTTGGGACACTCTTCTTCGTCACTGCCACTCTCTGTCACCACTGCCACTCTCTGACTACTCATGCCACCCTCTGGCCCACCCATGCCACCCTCTGTTTCATCACAGCACCCTCTGGTTGTCTAGGCAGTGTACATTATTGTGGCAACGCAAGCACACCTTCCCTGCCTCAAGTTACCTGAATTAATTTGGGGCTGATTAATGTGTCACAGAATATTTTTTTAGCTGGCACCTGCTTCCTTAGTGCTTCCTGATTAGTGATCTATTGCACTTGCTAAGTGCTTTCATTGTTGCAAAATTAGTTACAACACCTGCCCTGCCCCAACTGACAATAATGAATTAGGGGCTGATTAATGGATTTGAACTTCCAGCCTGGCTCCTGCTTGTCTCCCTTAGCTGTAATTCAGGACCTTTGTGGCATATGTGTAACTATTCTGAGGTTCAGAGCAGGGTCACATAATAGTTGCAACTGGCAACTGAACTCTGGAGGGGCCCCTCAGGAAGCACTACAGGAAATGGCTACTAATGATGAGCCTGAACCTTTGAACCTGGTAAGTAGTTTCAGTTTTGCTAAGATCGTATTTCTGCAATTTTGCGCTTATTCGCGGGGCGCGAAGTTGTACTGGGAAGCCGCGAACTCACGCGAACAGTGCGAGCAGTGCGAGCAAAATCCGCTGCTTGCGGATTTGGCGGGAGATTCGCGAATCTCGCGGATTGCGAATTTACCGAAAATCCGCAAAATCCGCGAGCGAAACGGATTTTCCGCCCATGCTTACTCCTGAAGACCAAAGGCAAGACTTGGGAGATGCACAAATAAATATGTCTCTTGAGTGCTGCTTACTTTTTATTCCTTCTGAGCCCAGAGCGGGTAAGGGCAATACCAGGGCTATTAAATGACATGCATAGAGTATCGGCTGGTACATCTGGCTAACCCTGATTAACACTGTGTTCTGAGATCTCTTCTCCCATCCAGTCCTGTTTTGCATCACCACGTCTCAGCTGTCTCTAAGCACTCGACGGGCTGTCTATTATGACTTCCAGTGGCTCTCTCATCGGCTCTACTTGCACAGTGCT
This sequence comes from Lissotriton vulgaris, assembly GCF_964263255.1. Classification (NCBI taxonomy): domain Eukaryota; kingdom Metazoa; phylum Chordata; class Amphibia; order Caudata; family Salamandridae; genus Lissotriton; species Lissotriton vulgaris. The sequence continues at coordinate 158,406 of NW_028245465.1, forward strand.
TTCCCTGCCTCCTCTGGCTCTCTCATCGGCTCTACTTGAACAGTGCTTTCCCTGCCTCCCCTACTGAGGCTTTTCTCCCATTCTTCATCCATCCTCCTCAAGGACCCCAGTCACTCCGGTCCCTCCCTCTCAGCCTCTCATTCACTGCCTGGATCAAGTGTTCCTGATCTACTTACACATGATGCTTCGAGGTCCCTGTCCTCAGATCCCTTTGTGCAGGATCCTGACTCCTGTAATGTCTTGATCGGAGCATCTTCTTGCCGACTTACCCTGAATGTGCCTTGCCCGGTCCAAGGGATATCATGGTCAAGGCCTTCTGTTACCTTGCACCTCTTCATCATCATAGACTTGAGCTAATGCCTTAACCAAATTTGCCTCCTTGTCTCTTCCTGGCCTCCTGCTTGCGCTGACCATTACCTTCCTTGTGTGCTCTGCATTACTCCTGTACGAGGTGGGTGAAACATAACATAACATATGCATTTGTAAAGCGCACGTTCACCACTACGGGTATCTTGGCGCTGAATAACGAATGTTTGTTGTTACCCAACTCAATGGTACTCATGTTATCGACCTCAGATGGATGAAAGGCTGAGTGGACCAGCCGGGATTTGAACCTGTGACCATGAGGTCGAACCCAGGCCCCTCCGGTAGACGCATTAGGCCACTGAGCCACCAGACCCAGCCTGTCCATCTCCTCTGTGTACCATGTATGTGGCAGGGGAAGGCCTGGCCTGTGCTAACCGTTGCATGTTTCCCCTTTTGTACCTTGCCCCCACTCCCTCTTCTACTCTTTTTGTTTGAATTCGTACCCCAAGCTTCCTGCCTGCTCACCTGGTCCTGTTACAGAGGAGTGTCGGCTGGCACCGCTGTGGACATCCCTTCTTGGCCACAATCTGCCTCCTGGTTGGTGGTCGCTTGCCTTTGACCCGGATCTAAATGTAGCACAGGAAAGAATGCTCTACATATGACCAGCAGCACTGAGATGTGTCAGCCGGGCATCCGGTGCATGGTGGCCCGTTCATGGTTTACCGCCCAATGTCCCCCACAGAGAAGTCCACCCTTCACAGGGCCCCTTCCTACCCTGGAGAGACACACACTCCAGCTCCTCGCTTGAAGATTGAAATGGATCTAAAAATCTATTGTTACATTCAGTATTCACCCATATTTTGCTGGGGTTGGGAAACCGCCCAGTAACGCCCCTTTATCAGCCCAGCTCAGAGAATTACTCCAGGGCAATCTACAAAATTGGTGATTAAATCCAATCTGCAGCAGAAATGCCCCCTGACCACTAGGTACACAATATAACAGTTGTGTGTCGCCCACACTAGCTTCGTAGATGCCATTAAGGGGTTACAGCTGTGACCCCTGGTTTGCCCCTTGCGACCCCTGGCGCTGCCTTTGCGACCCCTGGGCTCAGAGGTGGCGAACTCAGTGGCAGAAACACAGTGGCAGCTCGTCCTAATGGACGTCAGCTGGAGTTCTATTTTCCTGGATTTCTGTAAAAACAAATTCCTACACAAATAACGAATAAAATTATTCACTATTTAGAGTAATAAAAATGGAGGACAATTAGCTGTAATATGACCCTATCTGACAGATGAGGTAAGCAAAAAATGTTTTTAAATGTCTGTTGTATGGCTGCTTGCAGGTGAGAGTGTGTTTATGTGAATGTGTGTGTGTGTAAGCATGTGTTTGTGAGACAGGGTAAAGATCAAATGGCGTGTGACCTCACTTCCACTACCCCAGACATTTTGGTGAATTGACGCCCATGACTACTAGCTTGTGTGTGGTGGTAGCGGCATCCTGTCCCCAAGAGGTGCATTGAACCCCGCTTGTCCCCCGAATCCTACTCAGACTATGGATGTCCCTTTATGTGTATTTATGGCATTTCATGAGTCCCAGCTCGCTGAGCGCCTATTAACAGCCGCATCCTCTTAATGCGACTTCCTGCAGGCATGGCCGCTGCTTTCCTCCCTCCTTCCAGTAATGTATTGATTATTTCTGATGCTTTCAGGTTTATATCTGGCAGTCCATGTATTAAACTACTATTTATAGACCCTGCAGTTTGTCTCCTCCACCCCAGCAGTGTGTTGTGGTCATTCCATGGAAGCATGTACTATAGACATGTAATTGTAGAATTCATGTAAATTGCGCCAGTGTTAGAAACTCGCCATTACAGACGCCCCAGTACTTGTAGGAGATGCTCCTTGGAGTGATAGCTGCGCTATATAAGTTTGCCTTTACATTACATACATTAGAAGAGACATGCAAGCTACAGACAGACGGGTGCCTTGGACTCGTGTTGGCGGGATGAGTCAACAGGGAATTTGAAGGAACCCACAGGGCTAGAAAGAACAACTGGAGAAAGGATATTTGGAGAATTTTACACTTGGTTGGGAATCAAGGAATTCACAAGGGTGAGTATCTCTGATTACATGTCACAGGTCTAAGTAACTTGCAGCAGTTAGACAGCACGTTGTACATGCACCCAACACACACCATACACTATTCTTCAACAGAGCACATTCAACGAAACTCTGAACACACATGCAACAATACCGACTATGCAATTGCAGCGTACCAAGGTTCTCAACAGCACATTCTTCACTAGCTACCCAACACATACTTAAATCAGTCTTGCAATGTGCCTGTGCACCGACTGAGAGCTCTCATGAGTGACCTGGTGCAGTCCTCTAGCCAAACTCAAACTCAGTGCTGAGGTACCCCCTACCAATGACTTACTCCACTGACCACACACCTTCTCAAACTAAATCTGTCTCCAGCCTGTGTTGGAAACCTTGGACTTGCTAGGAAGGTCAACTTTGGATTACAAGCATTCTTACGGTGCCCTACTATCGACAGGCGGGGCATTACACGTTTGTTAAGTAGCGATTACAGTTACAGTAGGCCAATCGTTGAAGCTTCTCAGAGCAATACAGAACCACCTAGCTACTTAGGGGCGCCGGGAGTTGCAGTGTCTGAAGGACTGTACCAGTCAATATCCGACTAGCTACCACTTCGAGGTAAATCAAAGAATCAGCTTCTTACCTTACACAGATAACGGCTGACTATTCCTAGGTGAGACACATATCTGAGTTACTTAACCTCAGAATCCACCAGGAAAACTCTTTACTTCTAAGATATTTGAGTTACATAGGACCGCCCCGGTGTATGCTTTCACTCATCTCTGTTGCAACAGTCGTCCCACTGGACCTCATACCTCCAATGCTCTCCTCTTCCTCACAGGGCATACTGGTCTTGCCAAGCAGGCAGGCGCTGGTGCTTCAGAGCAGGTCGTGTTGATTACCCTGCGTGATGTTCCATCACCCAGCAGGGAGGCTAGCAGGCTGTGGCCCCCAGTCCTGTTTACAGGCACAAGTCTTGCAGAGCTTTCCCTACTCACACAGTCCATCTGGCTACTTGGCAGATGACACAAAGTTTGGGGTCTCAACCTCCCCTTCTTATAGTCCATTTCCAGGGACCAAGTGTGATTTAGGGCCTGGGTCTTTTACATTTTATGTTGGGCTTTCTGCTTCTTTTGATGTGTACACTTTTCCTCTTTCTTCTTCCTCCTGAAAGGCTGTCTATCACAGCAGGAGAGACTCCGAAGCTGATAGTCTCACAACAGAGGGCATGGGAGTGGCTAGAGTTCACACCTGGATGTCAGCCACAGGGATATGTGAGTCAAAAGGTAAATGCCTGGCTTCCTGCCCTACTCTGAATCAAAGAGCACCCTTTGAAGTGTACAGAGGGAGTCTCTCTCTATCCCTTCTCCAGTTTGTCCCACACTGCTAACAGGAATGCAGCAATACACAACTCTGCCTGGGGGGATTTCCCTACTCCTCACGTCTTCACCAGGCAGGTCTAGGGTTCCCAAAGTGGAACCCAGCCTTCTCCATGTAACGTAACATGACAGACACACTTGCACTTAGTATATGCACACAGCACTCACACTATTCAGCACTGTTACCTTCATGCATTGTGCCGCCACAGACACACATACATTCAGCACACACATTCACTCTGTGCGCACTGTTCAGAACTGCAGCCTTTCTGTATTGAGTCTCTTGCAAGCACACATAGAGCCAGTACACACATTCACCATGCACGCACTGTACTACTGTAATCATTTGTATTGTAATTGTCGCAAGCACACATACACTGCACCACATACACTTAACCCGTTTGCTGCTTCGAATGTTCCGCGCTAGCGCGGAACGTTCTATTAAGTGGGCGGGGCGCGTCGGCCAACGGACGTGTGCAGCACTACCAAAGTAGCGCTCACGACGGACGTTGGCCGACAGAACCAGCAAACAGGTTATGTACTGTGCCACATTCAGGCACACCTACATCTAGTGAATGCATCCACCATCAGCGCAAAATCTAGCATTACATCCTTCATGTAATGTACCACTCGCAGGTACACATACACCCAGCACATACAGTCACCAGGCATGCGCCGCACAGCACTGCCCTACCCCTGTATTGTACCCTCCCCTGGCACACATACATCCAGTGCAGAATCACCACTCCTGCACTGCGCAGCCCCTCACATCAAACCAATGTATGCCATGGGGTGAGTTAAGCATACAGCTGCAGAACAAAGGTGAGTGAGCCTGTAGGCCTCAGCCCCGTGGCACAGGTTTCAGGGGCGGTTCCTCCGTAATGGAGGAGGAATGTCGCCCCACCGGCTCAGAGCCAGCAGGTGGAAAATAAAACGATATTCCATCATTGTTTTATTTTTCACATGCTGGCTGAGCCAGCGTGCGTAGGCAGGGGCCTGGCTGGGGCCATGGGAGTGGGGAGGAGGACTGGTTTGCACTTCTAAGTGCACATGTGTGTTTGGTCAGCCGACTTAGGCCTGCCGAACACACATGCGCACTTAGGTTTCTCCAAGTGAGCATGTATTGCACAGCCGGGTAGGAGAACCAGCACAGACTCCCTGTGCTGAGAAGAGCATTAATCCAGCCCGCTGAGGCCAATCCCCGTGCTGCTCTCATAACATGTGAGCAGCATGGGGATTGAACAGGGAGTCGATTTTAGTGTCTGCTGGGACCAGGAAGAACACCGAGGCGCAACACGATGGGGAGGCGGACGGCAGCTTAAGGTAAGTTCCTTTTTTCTAAAATTATTATTCACCCCCCACGCTTCCCACCTCATGACAGGTTAAAAGGTCTGACAGGTTAAAAATGTCCTGTTCACTCTTACTGATCACTGCATGGTATTCTGCCACCACATGCCCGTGTTGCTTAACTCCTGGTGAAGGCAGTAGCCTTCTACCACTATGAGGGTAGCGCTTTTGGAGCCCCTCCCAGTCCAACAGAACTGTAATCCGTGAGACAAGCATATGTCATGGTGTTTGCCTATGATAACAAAAATCAGCATTAGGAATCCAGACAACCTCATCCACCGACACCAATGGCAGGGGTACATGACCATTACCTTTCAGAGGAACTTTTTCATCCCAGAATACATGCTGGTTCGGGTACGAGCGGACAGATTTTACACAATTATCTTAATATCAGAAAACATAGAGAAGTTACTTTGTTAATCTTGGATTTGAGAGTAAAATAGGTGTAAAAAACGATGCTCAAATTCTTTGCTGCATCTATAGGGAGGCGAAGCCCTCCACTCAGTGGACCCCCATGTTGGTGATTCATGAAGATTGTTTCCCAAAAAGGAGAATATCTGTTTTTTCTCCATTTAGCTTTAAAACAAATTGTTTTATTCACCTGACTACTCCAAACATTCTAGGAAGATGTCCCTAGTTGACTCAAGATCGTCAGATATTGATAGGGTAATCTGAGTACTAAACAGTGTAAGATGAAACCCTAAACCCAAAGCATCTAACAGTTATGGCTACTCCACTGGGGTACCAGGGTGGGGGGGACAGGGGGAAAATGTAAAAGTTTCCTAATTTTCCGATTGGTTTCGCTTAGTTTTAGCATTAAGGAAGTAATGTCGAATGAACTAATTTCACAGTTGTGGCAGGCTATTGGTAACCTTATTTTTTTAAATGAGTGGAATGTTGGTGGTCGGGTTTGTTTTTCATGAGCAGTCTAAACATTCTCTCCTGGAATGTTAATGGCCTGCGCACCAGACCCAGAGCAGATAAAATTATGCAGTATCTACGGGACTCGGATGCGCAGGTCATTATACTCCAGGAGACCCATCTGATCGAGACCAAAATGCTCTCTCTAGTTAAGAAAAATAGGTGGATTGATTTCTCAGTATCTACATCACAAGCTATGAATATTAGGGGTGTGACCATCATCTTTAAGAGACCGATAAAAGCAAGGTTAGTCTCTCAGTTGGTGAACCCAGGTGGCAGATGGGTCATTACCACGGTAATCATTGCGGGGCTCAAATCACGATTTTGGGTTACTATGGGCCTAACCAGGAGATCCCTCAGTCTTGGAATCCATATTTTCGCATTTATTGTCCTTCCCAGAACCAACCATCTTGGCGGGGGACTTTAACATAGTATTGGATCCTTCTTTGGATAAAACTCCTAACAGTCGACCTCTAGCTCTCTCTAAGACCAGGGCCTTCTTGCTCAATTGCATGAAGCAATATGGTTATGTAGATATCTGGAGGGTTAGGTCAGGACAGCTACAGGGCACCTCTTTTCGTAATTACAAGTACCACCACCAGTCGAGAATAGACTTCATATTAATTAGTCACAAACTGGTGGACTCCGTTATGAGTGTTTGCTACTTTCCTTCTCATCTTTCCGACCACTCGGCAGTATTTATGGAACTCACTGGGTTTCCCAAAACTTCTCCTAGAATTTGGTCATATGACCGTTCTTTACTCTCGTTGCCAGACGACATTTCTTTTCTTAAAACTGAAGCCCAGAATTTTATGTACAATAATATTGTATCGGCTGCATCTGGAAATGTATGGGACGCCTTTAAGGCTTGCTTGAGAGGTCTTATTACCAACAAGGTCTCCAATCAGAGGAGACAGTATAGAGAGGAAGTCACTACTATTGAAGCTGACATAGTTAAAATTCAAGCTGATATAGATTTGAATGCTGCCTCCTCCAATATTATCTTATTACCGTTATATAATAAGTTACTCTCCTTAAAGGGTCAGTTGGGCTCGGTTTTAAATCAGAGAATTTTGCAGAAATGGGAGGCTAGTAAAATAGCCCATTTCCAGTATGGGGAAGGGGCTGGGAAATTATTGGCCTGGAAGTGAAAAACCGACCAGGTCCGCAACAATATTGATTCTATTACCACTAACAGCGTGACATTTTCTTCAGATGTTGATATCAGAAGAATATTTAGAGAATCTTTCCAGACCATCTACCATGAAGATAAAAAGATCGAACCAGAGCATATTGAGAGTTGGCTGAGAGAAATCTCTCTCCCCGTACTCTCTTCGGAACAACGAACATTTCTTGATAGCATCATCACGGAAGAAGAGGTTAGGGTCGCTATCCAAAATAGTAAGAAGGGAAAGGCTGCAGGACCCGATGGCCTCACAGCTGAAATCTATAGGGTCAGGGAACAAGAAATAGCACCCTTTCTCACTATCTTATTTAATCAAATCTTACAGGAAGGTTTACCACCCCCTGTATCTTGGGATAGCTCATCAATCACCCTGATTTTAAAACCAGAGAAACCAGCCTCGTGTTGGGGGTCATATAGGCCAATCTCAATATTGAACGTAGATTATAAAATCTTTGCTGCTGTTCTTGCGAAGAGGTTGGGTCTAATGGCACCTGATATTTTACATCATGATCAGAAGGGTTTGTCAAGGGCCATCAACTATATGAGTTGACATATGATTTGATAGGGGCTATCGACATGGCAACAACTGACTCCTTGCCTCTGGCTGTTCTCACGCTTGATGCCACCAAGGCTTCGACAGGGTAAATTGGTTATACCTGTCGAGGGCCTTGGCCAAGTTTAACATCGGTGGGGGCTTCTGTCGAGCAGTCAGACTTCTGTACCAGAGCCCTACATCTCGTGTTTTGGTGAATGGAGAACTATCGGACCCTTTTACCATCACAAGGGGGACGCGGCAGGGCTGCCCTCTTTCCCCTCTCCTATTTGATCTATACGTAGAACCCTTCGCTCAGCGTCTGAGGGAGGATACAAACATCAAATCCTTTATCTATAGGGGATGGGAAAGGAAAGTGGCCCTGTACGCTGACGATATTCTGATTTTCTCACCAGAAATACGTACTGCATTTCCAGCAGCAATTAAGTTGGCTCTGGAATTCCGAGAAATCTCCGGATATGAGGTTAACGCCTCTAAAACTGAGATGATGGTTTGGAATGACGACATCTGCGACATAAACATGCAGTCTAGTTTAAGTTTGCGATACTTAGGTCTCAATATTGTTAAAGGCATAAATCAAATTGCTATAACTAATTGTGCTGCTGTTGCAAAAGATTGTCGCAAACTCATGCGATCATGGTTGCAACTTCCACTATCTTTGTTGGGTAGAGTCAATCTGATTAAGATGACTATTTTACTAAAAGTTTCCTTTTTATTTAACATTATTCCTCTTTATTTTGATTCATATTGATTAGTAAAATTACAGGGAGAAATTACCTCTTTTATCTGTGATAAACGTATCCCAAGGATCGCATGGAAGAAACTTAGGCGACGCAGGGAGAAAGGTGGGCTGGCAGCTCCAGATCTGCAAATTTATGCATGGGCGTTCCAACTCTCCCATGCCTGAATGCTATTAAAGATGCCTACAGATTTTGGCATTGGGAGCATGTTTACAGCCTTGCTTAAAGGGGAAGGAGTAGCTCAGTTAGGTTTTCTGTTTAAATTTGGAGATCCCAAATTCTTCAAGAAGATCAAACTGAAGGTTTTGCAGGGGATGGCAAAAACTTGGCCTGAATTGAGGACATCAATAAAGTTGGGGTATTTCTCTAGTAGGTCACCTCTTTGGGGTCTTCCTGAAAGTCCTGGATGGCTGGGAGACAGTTTAGTTGTTCATTTAAGGGATGCAGGGTTGGAGGTTTGGGGTGACCTGTTCGTGGAAGGATGCTTGCTCCCATGGGAATACTTAAAAAATAAAATTGGGCCAAATCTTTCTAGATTTAAATACATGCAGATTGCTAGTTGGGCTCACTCTTACATCTCCCAGCCCTTCTTTGGGAGCAGATTTCCACTTGGTGGTGGCTGTCAACTGGAGTCCCTACTGTTAGACAAATCTCCGGCCAAAAAGGAGATCTCCTTATGGTACAATCTGATTCAGGAAGAAGTGGACGGCGAATTTCAACTACCAGAGTTGCTGTGGGGTCCCATACTTGTCGGTCACAATCCGCAAGATCTGTGGCTTATATCGTGCAAGGTATTGTGGGACATTGTTAAGCCTGCTTGGTTACGTAGGAACCATCTTTTCACTCTACATAGAGCCTATTTTTCCCCACAAAGACTGTCAAAATGTTCTCAAGGAAACCCTGTGGCTTGTGCCAGGTGTGGCTTAGTAGCTGCCTCTGATGCTCATAAGTTTTTCGAATGCCCCCGCTTGACCTCATTTTGGGACACTATAAGCAACTCCCGTCCTCGTTGGGTTTTCAAGTGTCGGTAGAGCTCCCCCTTGTAATCTTTGGAGTCATTGATGGGGCCCGGAGTGCGGCCAAAAACTTCTGTTTTATTCCATCTTATTGGCCAGAAGGGAAATCTGTAACAAATGGAAAGAGCCTACATCACCTTCCCTTAATGATTGGTATGCCTCAGTCTTGCAGGTGTCAAGGCTGAATCTGGCCAGGGCTGGGAACCAAGATAAGAGAGCTTTCTGGTACCTGATAAACTGGGTCCACTAAGTTGGCCGGGGTTTCCCCCCCCCCTCCCCTGGTCCAATGATTACGCAGCTGTGGTTTCATCTTCCTGCTTTGGCTTTTTCCGGTTGGAATTCCGGTGCATAATGGCAGCCATCGTCACCTTTCTTATATTCCTTTTTAAGGTTTCTTTGGTGTTGGCCTCTAGAGATAGCGTCATTGCTGATGGGAGTCGGAATCCTACATTAAAAGAATCCCTGCCAATTCTTATACTGAGACAGCATGTTGCACTCTTCCGGTGGCTACACTTTAAACCATGGTGGTAAATGAGGACCAAAAAAAAAAGAAAAAGAAAAAAAAACAGTTATGGCTACTTGAATCGCTTATGTATTGTAACCTGGCCTTAATCCCATTGGGTTCCGTCCAGCAGCTGATTTGCCTCCGGGTAGTTGGTCAGTTGTGTATTGAGTAGTTTTACAAGTTTCGTAGCTGGCAGGGGAGCAGAGAAAGCAGCCAGCAGCTTTAGAGAAGTGATGGACCAGCTGATGACTTTTTTAAGAGGGTCTTCACAATGGTCACACTTAAGGACTTCAGCCCTCAACAAAGAAATTATTTAAAAGTTACTAAGTGTGAGAGCAATTTCATCACTGACCAACTACAGAATCTGAGGTGGACAGGGGTCCATTGGCGAGCCCGATTTGGTCTTCATGACACATTCCTTCACTTGTAGAGCTTCTAATGAAGTAAACACCTCAAGTGTGGTATTTTTTGCAGATACAGCTATCTTGTTGGTAAAGAAATCCACATTAACAGTTTCTGGGTTATCAACGTTAAGACTGATTATTCAGTCTTGTCCCTAAAAAACTTGCCAGTCCGAAACACAGTTTTTGTGAATGAGTAGGGGAATTGCTTTCAGCGGCTGCTTGCTTTAGATCCTTAATAAACTTAAATAGTTGCCTAGTGGCTTTTTTTGTATTCATAATTAAAAAATGTAAAAAAACACTTATTTTTATTCAATCAACTGTTTGTAATGTAGAAACGCTGTTCTATAAGCCTATTTAGCTTCTACTTTGTATGGTATTCTGCATTTCCATTCAAATGCTTTCATTTTTCTTTTGGCTTCATGGAGGTCCTCCAAAGACCAGTGAGCCATAGGTTTTGATATTGTAATTTACTGGAGCGTTTAGGATCAATAGTATTTAGTGCTCTAGATTCCCAGTGGTTAAAACCCTTGGCAATCATCTAGTAAATAGAGAAAAGACGACCATGGAAACGTGGAGGCAGATGTACAAACCCTGGAAAATGAAGAATTGTGCTGTCTACAGTGGGCCATCGACTTCCCAAAGAGCATGCATATCCCTGGTATACAAACCCAATCCTAAGTAGATGGGGGCTACACGCAGAGTCATGGTGGGCGTTCACATGGAGCGGGCCTTACAATTTTGCGAGCAAAGTTGAACTTCTAGGAGGAGAAGTGTTCACATAACAGACCTCCATCCCGAAAGATGAAAGATGGCATTTTGTTACCAGACCCTTAAATGGGCATGGGTCGCCATGGCATCAATGTGACCCGGGCCGCCATAGTGCTCTATAAAGATGCAAGTACAGTCCCTGGTAAACTGCTGACTGCTGCCTCATTGCTAGTAGTCTCTAGACCTGAATGGGGTCTGCTGTGGACCGCTTAGGCTTTGCAAATCTTTTTCCAGACCTTTCGCTGGGGGTATGCGTTTGTGCATGTGCTTTCAATTCACGATCAATCTCAAAGAGCTTATTGCGACTGGCAATGTAAACATCAGCGACCCTCCGGCATTGCCCGTTGCATAGAACTTAGTGCGTCAGCCCCTTTGCCCTTCCATTTTTAACTTATCGTTTGATGGAAGTAACACATGCCATTGAGCCCTGTGCCCGTGGATGCCCCGCCGGGTCTGAATGCCGTACTGTGACAGCGACTCATTGAACACCTGAATACTAATGAGTCGCCCAACCTGCAGCAAGAGAGATCCCTGCCAGAGATCAGACGGCTTTCATTATACTCACAAAGCAGATATCTGCTGCATCCCAGCTTGCTCTAGTCTTGGTGATGTTTATCTGACTGATATTGTCTGACCGATAACAAAAAGATGGCCATGTGGCTGCAAGTCATTGAAGCGCAATGATAAATGAGCAAGTGAAAAAAAAATTAAAGAAATAATATAAAAAAATGTATAAAAAAAAGTCCTAGTGGAAGAAACCTGAGGCAACCACCAGACTGTTTTTTGCTGTAGTGAAGCCAGAGACAAGGTGGTCTATACTGCCTGCCACCTTCTTTCCAAGTTCATTTTCAAATTTAGCATGAGGTCACTCTGTGAAGTTTTCTGCAGTCTGCTCCCTTTACTAGAGGGACACAGCTCATTGAAGTCAAAACAGAAGTGTTTGGTTTCTTCAATTACAGGAATTCTTTATTATTTCTTGAAGCTGTTGAGAAATATGCATTTTTTTAAATGTAAAGAAAAATAAAGTCTTTTTAATTTCCGCTTTACTCTGCATGTTGCTCTTGAGTCCTAACAATGATTTGTATAAACAATGTTTCCTAAAACCGGTGTCTTCTACTTTCCCATAAGATTGCCGCTGTTTAATTAGGTGTATGCTTTTCTCACTTGGGGAACCACATTGAAACATTGGGGAAAATGAACAATTGCCCAGGGCCCCATAATCCAAGAGTCGAAAATGACTAAAGGTGAACACCTCGTGGTACCGGCAGTCCTTGCTGCCCTGAACCGACCGCGAGAAGCAAGAGAGCCATCAGCGGAGTTGTGAAGACGCTGCCGGATTGCACCCATCATTGAGCCTGAACAGGTCACTCGATCTGCCCAGGCGCACACCAACCCAGATCAGTATGAGATGATGAGCTTCACTTATCCTGGAAGTAGTAGAAAAATATTTCTACTAATTGGTGGCTTCAGGTACTTGTGGTTGGACAGTCCTACAACAATCAAACGTTAAACAAGGAGAGCCTCAACACTGGTAAACCGCGTAAGTCACCACCTGCTAATTAGATCAGGCCCTCAAGGATGGCAGTGAAGAAGTGGGTTTTTGACATGCCCTACGTTCTGGGGGGGTCTTGTCAGCTTTCTTATTGGCCAAACAAAGTTTATCTTAAGGATAGTCCCTAGCACAAAAACTTTCTATCATCTGTGTTCTTGTACGTATGTAGGTCTGAGCTGTAACTCCTACTGGCTTGAAGAAACTCACTATATGGAACACTCCACCGAAAGCTAGGGGGGTGGCAGCTGTCAGAGTGCAGGACAGACTTTCCTGCAGTAGATTTTCTAAAACGTTTAGTTTGTAAGTTGCTGTCTGCAATGCTTATGTTTGTGTCTAGAAATTCAATAGTTTCCTGGCTGTGATGCATCGTAAACTTCAAATTCACATCACTGATTTCAGCACCTGTACAAAACCAACTAAATCTATTTCATTTCCCTCCCACAAAAGAAAACATCATTGATGTATTGTAACAATATATTGATTCTCTCTGTCCACTCCATAGCACCTGTTGGTCCCACCAGCCCAAAGCCAGGTTTGCGTAACTGGGGTGAAACAGGTGCCTATCTCAGTACCTTGTGTCTGTTTGTACAGAACTCTTTAAAAAAGATAAACATTTTCACACAGGCATAGATCAATCATACTTAATAGCATGTGTGTGTATTCTAATATGCCGATGTTCCTAGCAGGTTGGTAATATTTACAGGCTCTTAAACTATCATCATGTCTGATGCTTGCATACAAGCTTTCAAAATCCAGACAAACTAACCAACATTCCCTGCACCAGGATAAATTCTGGATTCCTTGTAAACAAATATTTAGTGTTCCTGACATAAGAATTAAGGTTTTATACAAAGGGAAAGAGAAGTATTCTCAAACAGACTGTTCTTTGACGAGACAATCGGTCTCCCTGGAAGACAGACATTTGTGAACTTTAGGTAGCAGGTAGAAGGCGGGTATAGATGGAGTAGTGTTTTCCAGAAAGTGTAACTCGTCCCAAGTTAAGAGGTGTGTGTCATACCAACCCTGCAATGTTTTCTGATATAATAATAATTATTTCTTTATTCGGTTTTTGACATTACAAAACCATAAAAGCAGCAACAAAATTCATACATTTACATGTTTAAAACTGTCAAGTATGTCATGAAGATATTTTAGCAAAATTCCAGAATGTTAAAAAGATTGATTACGGGTTTACCCAATGCACTCAAGCAACAGTAACACATATATTATGTTAGCAAATATCTCTAAAGTACAGTGCAACAAAACAACAGAAGTCAATCAGATGCTCCAGAGGGAGAGTAGTCCGTAGGAGTCCTTTATTATGTCGATTAGCCAGCCGACACGTGTTTCATCGCTATTTGCGAATCCTCAGGGCTATAATGCCTGTATCTAAACCAAAAGGTCGCACTGCTGGTGATACTTCCGACCCAGCTGGGCTCGTGACCGTAGGTTTAGTGAAGAGGCAGAGTCAATAGATTATTTCTTTATACTGTTTTGGAACCAATGTGGGTGGAGTCCCGAAATAGTACTCAAAACGTGTTGGGTGATTGCGTGGTCTTGGACTGCAGTGTAGGAATCCAAGAGTTTCTGAGTGGGTTAAGTGGTTGAAAACCCCCCACGATGCGTAGTCGGGTACGACTCCTAAGCAAATGACGACAGAGACTCCGTGTAACGGAGACCTGGTCGCTGTGTGTTCTCGCCGGGACGTGTTCCCTCTGTCGTCATTTGCTTAGGAGTCGTACCCGACGTGGGGGGTTTTCAACCACTTAACCCACCCAGAAACTCTTGGATTCCTACACTGCAGTCCAAGACCACGCAATCACCCAACACGCAAAAAGGGGGCAGGGTTGAGACCCCCTGACCCCCTAGCCCTTCTCAGGGGGTCCCAGAAGGACCACCAAGTGCAAAAAAAGTTGTTGTTTTTTTAATCGCGGGGTACGCATACCGTACGCGTACGGTGCGCGTACCCCGCAATGTTTTTTTTTTTTTTTTTGCCCTTGGGGATCCTTTTGGGACCCCTGAGAAGGGCTAGAGGGTTGGGGGGTCTCTACCCTGCCCCCTTTTCGTGTTTTCCACTCTTGTTTTGGGCTCTCTTGTGCCTCAGTTCTCCTGAAAAACAAGATGGTGGCCAACACTTCCTGGTTTGGACAGTTTGGAATGTTGACAGTCGACTGCCAGCCAATCAGAAACTCGCTCACGCACGTAAAGGTACGCGCACGTACGCGTACGGTACGCGTACTGTACGCTTACGGTGCGCATACGGTGAGCGCATATAGACATATAATTTGCTCAAATTCAATTTTCTCAACAACTACTTGAGGGATTTTCACCAAATATAGAAAAGGCACTACTGCATACCTGTCCCTACCATTTTGCCAAGTTTGGTGTAATTCCGTTCAGCCGTTCGGGCTGTAGCCGTGTCTAAAGGTCCCATAGAAAATACCATCTGACAAATTTCAAATTCAATTTTCTCAAGAACTACTGGAGGGAATTTCACCAAACAATACAAAGGCACATCTGCATACCAGGCCCTACCATTTTGCCAAGTTTGGTGTAATTCCATTCAGCCGTTCGGGCTGTAGCCGTGTCTAAAGGTCCCTATGGAAATTAACATGGGGAAAACACGTTTTTGGACCCCCCTTTCGGCCCCCGCGTGACGAATCCCCCCAAAACTTTCAGGGAAGAAGCGGAGCGGAGCTGGACAAAATTCTGGAAAATTACACACAGATTCCTCAATCGGCGCCAAAGTTATTCCCAATAGAATGTTGAGCGCTTATAGATATATAATTTGCTCAAATTCAATTTTCTCAACAACTACTGGAGGTATTTTCACCAAATATAGAAAAGGCACTACTGCAAACATGTCCCTACCTTTTTGCCAAGTTTGGTGTAATTCCGTTCAGCCGTTCGGGCTGTAGTCGTGTCTAAAGGTCCCTTAGAAAATTCCATTTGAAAAATTTCATATTCAATTTTCTCAAGAACTACTGGAGGGATTTTCACCAAACATAGCAAATGCACATCTGCATACCAGGCCCTACCATTTTGCCAAGTTTGGTGTAATTCCATTCAGCCGTTCGGGCTGTAGCCGTGTCTAAAGGTCCCTATGGAAATTAACATGGGGAAAACACGTTTTGGGACCCCCCTTTTATTCTCGGCCCCCGCTTGACGAATCCCCCCGAAACTTTCAGGGAAGGAGCGGAGCGAAGCAATTTTAGGGAAAATTACACGCAGATTCCTCAATCTGCGCCAAAGTTATTCCCAATAGAATGTTGGGGATTTCCTATGGTAACTAGGCCCTAACTATATATACCTACTGGCGACCGCCAGTAGGTAATATATATATATATATATATATATATATATATATATATATATATATATATATATATATATATAACTCTGGAAGTCTGGAAGTCGCAACCTTGTAGCATGCAGAAGGACGACAGCGGACCCAGGAATTTAAGGTGCAAAGTTTTATTTAGTGCAAAAGCGCCCCCGCACCACAGCCATGACGCGTTTCGGGTCTTCCTCGACCCTTGATCACATGACAGCGCTTTGGAGTGATAGAACGAAATTTAAAGTGGCAGTGCACAATTGGGTAATCCACGTCATAACCAATATAAATAAAATACTATCCTAGCGTCATTGAGTCATACACTTTAAAAAACAGCATTAAATGAACTGTTTTTAAAAAGTTAAAAGCATTTCCCCAAATAAATATATATGATAAATACTTTTAAAAAAAATCATACATAAAAACATCATCATCAATGTGTAATATGTTGCTGCTATAGAAGCATATGACAACTTTTGACATTTTTTCTACAAACTGATGTCACATCGGGGAAAACCTCGTTGGGGTACTAACTGTAAAATACAAGTTTTCTAACCAAAGAACAAAATGCCTTTCAGTATAGAATATTACTTATCCCAACATTGAACGCTTATAACGGGGTATTTCATGATCTGTGTTATCAAAAATATCTTGGGATTATATCCTATTGTGCAAAGCAGTGCAATGTAAATAATATAAGTTACAACCCGTGTATATGTGCAAAGTGCAAACCATGTCTTAATAACATTTATAACACAATAAATGTTAAAATCCAGTGCAAAATAGAATTATAATAAAAACATAAAATGAAATATTTCAAAATAGCTACTTCGACATTCATGTAATTAAGAGTTTTTGCAAAATATATTAAATGCTATTGGATAACCTGTAATCAATGCATAGCACCTTTGATTTCAATGTCTTGAGAATCTGAATAGACATGATTGTTTCCCATTACAAACATGTATAGAGGTCCTCTCCTGCATTCAATCCATTGGGATGCTTACTGTCTAAGTTCAAAATGTAGTAGGTTTCTAGTTTGTGGAGAGCCCCATCCCTGTCGCCGCCTCTCCTTAGGGGCATGACAGCGTCTATGGCATAATATTTCAATAGACTGGAGTTTTGTTTATGACAATCCTTAAAGTGTCTGGCAACAGGGTAACTTTCATCACAATGTATGATGGCTCTTAAATGTTGAAGTACTCTCTTATGGACCGGAAGTCTCGTACTACCAACATATCTAAGCCCACAAGGACATTCAAGAACATAAATGGCAAACTCAGTTTTACAGGTTAAATACTTCGAAATGCAAATCTCTTTCTTGAAAAAAGGAGAGGTATAAGTTTTCTTATTCACCCCATTCTGACAGGCTTTGCAGTTAGTCGTTTAACAAACCCTTTCCGGCTATTCAACCAGTCTGTCTTGACTAAGAACTCAGGGCTGCTACTAGTCAAACTATTCTGCATAGAGCCCACTTTTTTAAAAGTAATGGTTGGAGCATTGACCGTTCCCATTTTTAACACCGGGTCGTTCTTAATAAGATCCCAGTGTTTGGTCATGATCTTCCTAATGTCTAGATGTTGCTTGTTATATGTGATTATCAGTCTTATAGTGTCTTCAACAGGAACCTTCACATTGTTCTGTCTCATCGCTTTAGTTATTAGGGCCTCTTTTCTAGGCAGCAGCTGCGTGCGTCTAATAGCTGCCATAATGCTTTTGTCTGTGTACCCTCTAGCTAGGAAGCGTTCAGGACAGGCAGATTGGGCTTCCACCATATCTTCCTGCCTGCTACAAATCCGTTTGATTTGAAGCATCTCCCCGTAGGGGATACTACGAATTAAATGTCGCGGGTGATTGCTGGTGGCATGAAGCAAGGTATTGCCTGCTGTGGCCTTCCTGTGCAATTTCGTGTGGAGTGTCTTTTCATGAATAAATATTTCTACATCCAGGAAGTTAACTGATGTTTTGCTAATCTGAGAGGTAAACTTCAAATTTAAGGAATTTACATTAATTTCCTCAATAAATGTGTTTGCCGATGTTACCTCTCCCCTCCAAATCAGAAATAAATCATCGATGTACCGATATATGCATATGATGTTGTTATTCAAGTTCTCTGCAAATTGGTGCCCGAGTACCTGCTTCTCCCACAGCCCCATGTGCAAACATGCATAGCTGGGGGAGAAGCAGGAACCCATCGCCACCCCCCTAGTTTGCTGAAAACACACCTTATCAAACATAAAATAGTTGTTGTAAAGGCACATCTCAATCATTGCAACAAGCATATTGTTGTGTGCATAACAGTGTAAAGGTCTGTTATTCAAAAAGTGTTTAACTGCTTTTAGGCCATCGCAATGATTGATACTAGTATACAACGAGGTGACGTCTAACGTCATAAGCAAATAATCCTCTCTCCATTGTATCAGTTCCAGCTTCCTTAGAAAATGACCAGTGTCTTGGATAAATGTTGGTAAGCCTTTCATGTGGTCCTGTAGAAAAAAATCGATATACTTTGAAGTATTTTCCAGGAGGCCACCACATGCGGAAATGATCGGTCTTCCGGGTGGGTTCTGGGCATCTTTGTGGATCTTAGGAATAAAATATATGCAAGGTATGGTCGGGTGGTTGTTTTTTAGAAACTTAAGCTTGTCCGAGCTTAGCAGTCCCAATCCTTTCCATGCTACTAATTTTATGTAGAAGTTGTTCCAAAATGCTTTAATAGTCGCAATATCTACACGTTTGTAGCACTCCTTGTCATTAAGATGAATCCATGCCTCCTCTATATATTTCTCTCTGGGCCAGATGATGACATTACCTCCCTTATCCGCCTGGCGAATAATCACAGTTTTCTCATTTTGTAATTTCTTAACAAGATCATAATATAGGCGATCATTTTTAGAATAGACATTTCTGTTGCGTGCCACCTTGTGTTGCAATTTCTTGATGTCAGTGGTAACCAAGTCATGGTAGTAATCAATATTGTCTTTCAACATGACTGGACAAAATGTCGACTTGGCTTTAAAATTTGTTAAGACAGCTCCCACAGTTGGTTGGCTTATATCACTGGCAGACAACTGAGTACTTTCCCCCTGTAAGCCTACAAGGTCCATTCTAAGGGCCATATCTCCTGCCACTAAGGCTCCTGGTATATCGTCCACAGCACAGTACCACCCGTGGTTGGCTTGTCTTTGGTTTGTTTTGTGGCAAAGAATTTCTTAAGTTTTAGTTTTCGCACAAATTGGAACACCTCCACTCTTGTTTGTGCGTACTTGAAATTACTGGCAGGACTATACGACAGGCCCAAAGATAAAATACGTGTGTCAACATCACTCAGTTCAATATTCGACAGATTAACCACTGACAGAGCCTCTGTTGCAGCTATTGGCCCTGGGTCTGCTTGCGCTTCCAATAGTTGTTGTTCCTTTTCTTTCTTCCCCCCGCATTTGTGCTTCCTGCATTGGTGGCGCTTGAAGTTGCGGTACTTGCGGGTTTCTTTACTCTTGGCCTTAAGGTATCGAGACGGTCTTGTCTCATGCAATCGACTTCTTGGGCCAAGGTGAGTTTGCGAAACCCCAAATCATTGCTTGTGCCTGCCTGTTCGTTTTCTGACCCACTCTCTGCCACCGAGCTGTAGTCAGAAAGGGATGTGGAGGATTCAGCTCTATTGGCAGGAACTTGTGGTTCTGAGGTACCACTTTGGGGGGGTGGTTTATTGCTGCTCTTCTTCGCTGCTTGAAGCCGCCTAGCAAATGTGAACACTTGCCCCCTCTCATAGTCCTGTTTGTCCCTTTGAAATTTAAAAGCTTTCCTTTCCCGAATAGCCTCCTCCTCCTTACAAATCCGTGCAAGCATGTCTTCTTTCAGTTTGATGTTTGTAGCATTTTGGGGTTCATTGCTCAGTTCCCCTTCAAGTGCCAATATTTGCTCTTCCAATTTCAGGCGGTCAATCTCTGCATATTTCACAAGCAGAGTCATTAAGTTCTTGGAGGAACGAAGGTTGCAGTGTGCCCACTCATTCAGCAAATCAGGGTTGGGATTTTCAGACGTGGGGACTAACATAATGCGCAAGCCACGTGGCACTCTGTCAACTTCTAAATAGCGGGACAACGATCGGTGCTCCCACCATTTCATTTGTTCACCTCTTTTTAATTTTTCAAGTTTTTAAATTTTTTCACGATATGTAGCATCAACCACATTTATTATGGCTCCGGGTTGATTCACGGGTTCTGCCGCCGACGGTTCATCACTGAACATATCAATTGCGGCATCTTCCCGACTCCTTAGCGTGCCGGCCATGGCGCACTCTGGGGGCAAATGATATTACTGCACGGTGCAACTACGAGCGGACAGCTGTCCTCGTTGGCTTACCTGCACTTTCCTTTTGCCAAATACTTCGATGCTGGCGAGCTTTGTAAGGCTGGTCTGTTCCCCCAAGGTCCTCCGACTTCGGCGTCAGCTCCACTCCTTCCGCCCACACAATGCACTTGATTCGGGGGCTGGAACAACAGGAACTCCCGTGTAGGAAACTTGAAACTGCTTCCGAGGTCAAGCCCCGGTAGCGTGGCTTGGTAGTTGTTCCGCCCAGCAGCAAAGGAAGGGTTCCGCTTGAAGCCGAGAAAGCCACTCGGTAATAGATAACTCTGGAAGTCGCAACCTTGTAGCATGCAGAAGGACGACAGCGGACCGGATATATATATACATATATATATATATATATATATATATATATATATATATATATATATATATATATATATATATATATATATATATATATATATTCAAGCTCAAACCATTTCCATCAAGAAACGTATAACACACTCCGGGGGTAAGCGGCAAGATTTTATTTCAGCCCACAAACTTGTGTAACAGACGCGTTTCAGACGCAAAGTCCTTCGTCAATGTTTACATTCTTGACCGTCTAGCATCGCAATATATACATTAGTTTACAAGTAACTGAAAACGGACAATTATTTCAGCGCATGGAAACATAGCGGCCATCTTAAAGAAGGTTCAATAACACATTTTACATTGATGTTACATCATTTTCATGTCAAAAACCGCCATAGCCGGTACATTAAATGTATGTTGCCGTGTATCGGCAATTAACCGGAATTTTTACCCAGGCGCTATTGAGCTGCCCGTTATATCAGTGAAAGAGCACAAACATATTAGCATATATATGCACATGCAACAACCACATCGATGAATCTGATGATTACTGATCTAGGTATAAATGCATACTATATTATATACCGTAAATCAAAAGGCTGGTAATAAAAGAAAAAGAATAAAGCCGTGTATCGGCTTTTCACCACTCCTTGTCGGACTTGGGGTGAAAGAATTAATCAAAATTCCACAATTTTCGTTCATATTCCCATTTCAAAATTTCAAAACATCATTACTGATTTTAGGGGGAATAGTGTTAACAATTTATATCATCATAGAGGTCTTGTTCTTCGCCACCCATATTAAGTCAAATTCATTCAAAAATGTCAATTTTAACAAAGTTCATGCGCAAAAAAGAGAGTTCATCATCATTACATTTTCTTTAACATGCATTTCTCAGATCATATATATATATATCTCTATTATCTCCCTAGATGGACAGTTAATTCTTGCACACTATTAAGACCTAGTGGGTGTTTTGTTTGCATGTCTATGATATAACGCAACTCCAGTCTATGGAGACTGAGTAGTCTATCCCCCCCTCTGGGATTTAAAGGTATGTGATCCAAGCCGAAGTACTGTAACAGTTCTCTGTTACTTTGGTGTACTTCTGCGAAGTGTCGAGCTACAGGATATGCCATATCTTTGTTTGTAATTGCTCTTTGATGTTCTAAAATTCGCATTTTCACATTCTTGATCGTTCTTCCAATATATTGGAGTCCACAGGGGCAGGTAAGACAATAAACAACATAGGGGGTTGTGCATGTGATGAACTCCCTGATGGGCTTCATTTGAGACATCCCTGGAATCCTATATGAGAATACCCGTTTGCTTTTATCACATGCTCAGCATTTCCCACATGGAAAGAATCCCTTCATGTCTTTGAGTGTCGCACTCACTTTAGGTTTCACTGGTGCAAGGTGGCTATAAACAATTTTATCTTTGATGGATCTCAATTTCCTAAAAGTTATCAGAGGTTTCAGAGGGACATCTTTCCCTATTATGGGGTCTGTATGGAGAATATGCCAGTTTTTTGTGAGTACCCTTCTTAGAGTGTTAGCCTGGTCCAAAAAAGTCGTTATCATACGAAACTTATTTTTAATTTCGGAGGATTGATCTTTCTTCTCCTTACTCTCAAGTAGATGTTTCCTGGGAATTCTGGCTACCTTTTTATAGGTCTTCTCCAATTCTGCCTGGTTATAACCTCTTATGCGGAATCTCATGACGCATTCTTCTGCTGCCTTTATAAAATCAGAGTCCTGTGAGCAGTTGCGTCTCAATCTGAGAAGTTCCCCATAGGGTATACTTCGGATCAGGCTGGGGGGGTGGCTGCTTTAGCATGAAGTATGCTATTGTCGGCCGTAGGTTTCCTATATGAGGCCGTCTCTAACCTCTCCCTATTTACAAAGATTTTTAAGTCTAAGTAGTGTACCTCTGAAGTACTAATATCAGCAGTGAATCTCAGGTTAAGACTATTGTTATTTAAGTCCTCAATGAATGTTTCAGCCTGTGTGGTGGAGCCCCTCCACACCAAAAAGAGATCGTCGATATACCGACGCCATACCACGACATGTTCTGCCCACTTGATGTTTGCCCCTGCTAGGGCCACCTGCTCCTCCCACCAGCCAACGAAAAGATTTGCATAGCTGGGGGCAAAGCAGGTTCCCATGCAGTCCCTGAGATTTGCCTGAATAGTTCAGTCCCGAACAAAAATATATTGTTTGTGAGACAAAACTCCAAAAACTCAATCAACATGGTGTTATGTTCCATGTTTTTAGCAGGTCTTTTTTTCAGGAAATACCTGACTGCCTCTATACTTTGTGTGTATCTAATACTTGTATAGAGACTTGTGACGTCTAATGTTATGAGAACATATGTGGTATCCCAGGTGATTAGTTCAAGCTGTTCTACAAAATGCTTGGTATCTCTTACATAGGACTTTAAATCAACAACAAAACTAGATAGAAAAGAGTCAATATACATAGATAGATTTTCAGTTAATCCTCCCTTTGAGGATACGATAGGTCTCCCTGGGGGACAATCAAGATCTTTATGAACCTTTGGAAGGTGATAAAATGTCAGAATGACAGGTTCAGGATTGCGAAGAAACAAAAATTCGTTGGTATCCAACATAAGTTTATTTTGCCATTTAGTTAGTAAATCATGGTAAGCTTGGATAATATGCTGGTACTCTGTTTTATTGCTCCTTTGGTAATTCTCCACTTCTTCCAATTGCCGTAGAGATTCTTCACAGTATTGTTCTCTTGTTAGGAGCACAACGTTACCTCCTTTATCGGAGGGTTTTATAATTGTTCCTTCTTTTTTCGATATATTGGAAAGTGCAATAGATTGTCCCTTATTCAAATTATTTTTCATCTTTGATTTCTTGTTTTTTGTTGCTGATGAAGTCCTTAGTTTCATGAGGTCTTGAGTAACTGCCTCTGAGAAGGTGTCGATAGCGTCGTAAGGCATTTGTGGATTAAATTGAGATGGAGCACGGAAGTTGGTTATGGGAGATTGTTGCCCAATTCCTCTACATTCGCCAACAATGGGTGATGACTGTGTCATGTCATCTCTAAGTTCGTCCAGCATATTGGCTGTATTCAGGTCTCCAACAGTAAGTACATCTGTAGAATATGATCTTGTTTTTTTTGTCGTTTTCTTTAGTTCTCCAATTGTTGGTTTAAGTTTATGGAATTTATACAATTTTATCTTCCTTGTCAATTTGAAGAGGTCAATTCGAGTTTGGGTATACTCGATTTTGTTGTTCGGGCAGAAGGTTAGTCCCAATTGCAGCGTTTCTTCTTCTGCCTTAGTAAGAGTGTCTTTAGTTAGGTTAATGATGGTTAGGTTTTCACTTGTATCTACCACCTGCTGCCCTGCTTCTTGCTGGTGTTGTAATTGGTTGTCTTTGCCTTTCCTCTTCCCCTTCCAGCCCCCTCTCCGGGTTCTTCGTCGTCCTCTGGAGGCTTGACTTTGCCCCCTCTGAGCCATGTCTTTCGGATCAAGTCGAATTCCTGATGAAAAGGATTCTTACTATTCTCATTGGTTACACCAGGTCTTTCATCGCCCGATTGTTCTTCATCAGTTACGCTTGATTCGGATGTGGCTGGTTCTGCGATTGGTGGCGTGTTCTTCTTTTTCTTCATCGCTGCTCAGGGGGCATCGAATTTCTTAGCGAAGGTCAAAATCCTGCCAAGAGCGTAATCCCGCTCGTCGCGCTCGAATTTTTCTTGCTTTCTTAGTCTTATTTTGAGTTCATATTTCATCAGTCGTTTTTTCATTTCCCCTCTCAGTTGTTCCTGTTTTGTCAAATCGGTATCCTTGGCTATTTCTTTTTCAATTGAGGCGATTTCTTCTAATGCCTTTGTCCGATCGCTCCATGCAAATTTTACCAGCAGGTCTAGCATTGCTTTGCATGATGCGGCTGTAAGTTTGGCCCATTGTTCCAACAGCCTGGGGTCTGGACTTTCATAGGCTGGAACAGTGTAGATCCTCAGCCCCCTTGGAACTCTGTTGACATCAATGTAGTTTTGTAGGGAAGTGGCCTACCACCATTTTCTTACTTCCCTCTCGCTACATCTCTCCAATTTCGTGAATAGATTTGCCAGGGAACTCGATAATATTTTCACCCCTCCGCCCGCATCTGGCGTGGTGATTGAACCGGGCGCTCTTTTTTTAAAAATGTCTAGTGCCGCCTCCTGGCGGTACTTCTCGTCACACATTATGTTTGCGGTATTATGGCTGTACAGGGAACCTTCGCCATGTGAAAGCCGACTTTTACCCCCACGCTTTACTAGGCAATAGAACAGGTTCCGGATACTTGGCAGGACGGAAGATAGTAAAAGCAGCTGACCGGTGACGAACGTCGTCTTCCTCGTCTACCGGCAGCTGCAAGCTCATCCTCCAATGGTCCCTCCTCCTGTTCTGGCATCGCGGTGCCTCGGTAAACAGCAAATAGAAGCTCCCAATTGCACCGGCAATCCCAAGGCACTCACCAGCGGGTGTAGATTCCGCGCCGATACTAGCGGTCAATTATTCAAGCTCAAACCATTCCATCAAGAAACGTATAACGCACTTGGGGTAAGCGGTACGATTTTATTTCAGCCCACAAACTTGTGTAACAGACGCGTTTCGGACGCAAAGTCCTTTGTCAATGTTTACATTCTTGACCGTCTAGCAGCGCAATATATACATTAGTTTACAAGTAACTGAAAATAGACAATTATTTCAGCGCATGGAAACATAGCGGCCATCTTAAAGAAGGTTCAATAACACATTTTACATTGATGTTACATCATTTTCATGTCAAAAACCACCATAGCCGGTACATTAAATGTATGTTTTTTTTTTCTAGCAAATGCCCTTGAGCTCTGAAAATGTATGAAAGAAATGGAGTCTAGTCCTGGGACAAAGAGGCAGCTGGACCTATATAAAGTAGACTGAAAATGGTTGCTGACCTCCACTCTGGTTTCTTGTCTCATTCATGAAAAAGAAGTTTGTGTACAAATTGACTATAAATGTATATATGTATGATGTATAGTAGTTTTGTATATATGTATAAGTGTTTTGTATAGTGTTTTTCTCACTCATGAAAAAATATATAAATAGTATTGAAAAATTCCAAAGGGTTTAAATAAAATAACCCCGACAGGTAAAGCTCTCTTCTGTTTGTATGCTTTTTTAGTCGTTTCGTTACCCTCAGTGGGCGTGACAATTAATATATGATTCAATGGTGCATCATTGGTAAAGTAGTCCCTACAGTGAGCATTAGTAATCCCTAAGTGAGTTCTGTGTCGTTTGAGATTAAAAGCTTCTTCATTTCCTTGAGTAGGATTGAAAAAGTCACGATGAGTCTTTTTCACTGCTGGGCTCGCTGCGCTGACAAGACACGGACCTAGTTCCGTTCACCAGCCCCTCTTGAGTTTTTGCGAGGTGGTGCTCCTTTCCGCGGCAAGGCCGCCGCATTGCAAATTTTTTCTACCAGATGCCCTTGAGCTATGAAAAGGCACACATCAGTTCGCCCACCATCCGGCATCTATTTGGTTTCGAGGCTTGATTGCCTCTTCTTCAAAGGCTTGTTTCAAATGACCAGATAAAGCTCTCATCTGTTTGTATGCTTTTTTATTCGTTTCGTTACCCTCAGTGGGCGTGTGGAATTTTAGTTTGCGATCTGAACATCATCTGCGCCAGCTTGTCACCTATGTACTACACGCACGGCAGCCATTTTAGATATCATGGTCTCCCTGTCCACGACCGATCGCCAGCGCGCCCCTCTGACCCAGCAAGCATCCTCCGCGCACCCTGGCTCCCCCCTCCCTCCTCCTTACGAGCATGACCCATCTGCGTGACCCTGTCCTTGGAAGTCATGCCAGCGCCTGACCAACACCTCCTCTCTTCCCATGAATGCCCCTCTGTTGATAAACCTCCCCTCTGCGCTGGATTGTCCACGCAGCATGAATACCACTCCATTGATGGCCCCTCACCCGGTGTCCGACTGTCCACACAGGTCCGAGGCCATTGCCTAAGCCGAGAGATACCATTTACTGCCCTTATTGTATGAGGTCGCTCTCCTTCAAAGGACCCTCTATTGATCCAGGCCTCCCCACCCCCTGTGACATGATCAGGCGCACACATCCTAAGACTCGACGAAACACTCAGCTGCGTGATGACTCTCTCTCTTATCAGCAGGTTGAGGACCTCCATTGTGAATGTATATGGGGGTGGGATTAACACGAGGATTACGGGGATGTCTTTTCCCATGCCTTACAAAGTTGTGATTGTATTAAAAGAAGGTCACATGCCATAAACCAGTGTATAAGAGGCCAGGCCTCTGAGTGGCTGTGAGAGCACCTCGAGACGATACCTTGTTGTCTGATCTGATGTGTTCTGCTCCGTCGGAATAAACTTCTGTTTCCTGCCTTCTGGTCTCCGGCGCCTGCCTCATTGCTTGATAAACTTGAATGGTACAAGGGCGGTTAGCGCCGGGCAAATCTTGAGAAAGGTCCTAGCCCTACCTTTTTCTACAAATTGGCGTCCCAAAGCGTGGGGCCCATCAGCGACACGTGGATCCAGTGGGAGAGGTCCCGATGACAGAGTGAATGACTGCAACGATCGGGAAGAGCTCATGTCCGATAGACCCTCGTCTGACAGCCGATCATCCGACCTTCACTAGTTCTGAACAGACCTCTCTCGAGTGATCTACGGTCCTGACTGGGAACCATCAGGAGTGCCGCGAACATCACGAAGGAGAGAGGACGATCGGGCGCTGGATCCAGAGGACAGGAAACCGTCCATGCGGTCCGGGTAAGGTCGTGTAAACACGACGAATTAAGGAAAATTGTTTGTTTGGATAATACTAGTATTACGCTTTGTTGAAACCTCTGGAGATTCGCTGTCTGCAAACGGGGAAAAACAAACAGGCTCTCTCTTTGCAAACAGTGAAGGATAGGTAACGCGGACTTTTGTACCTATTGTAATCCGCCGTGTCTATCTTCCTCCCCCACTGTTTCCCGAACTGTCGTTCGTGGATTATTGTCTGGAGATTCTTTTTCTGCAAACAGGGAAGAACAAGGTCTCTCTTTGCAGGTAGAGAAAGAGTGGGTAGCGATAACTTTTCGTGCCCACTTATTCTCCCCACTGAATTGTTTGATTGGCCGATTATTCGGTATTGGTTCGTTTGAGGTATTCACCGCCGGCAAACAACGGAGAATAGAAATATTCTGTCTAGTCTTTGCCCGCCGTGATAAGATAGGTAGTGCAGACTTTTGTCCCCGGTGTAAACCGTCATGCCTATCTTCTCCCCACTGGTTGGTAGCCTGTTTAGCCCGGACCGCTTATTAGAGATGAACCACCCAGCTCCACTGGAGGGCACCCCTAATAAGGACATGTTCACTAAGTATGGACTAGTCGCTATAGCTTACACTAGACTATGGCATAAATATACGAAAAAGAACCCTGAAAGTCAGTGGCCACTGATAGGTTCCTTTAATGAAAATAAAATAAAAACATTAGAAATAGCGCTCCAGAAGAATAAGACCACGCCCACTATGCTCGACAGTATCGGCATGTGGCGCAAGGAAACGGAACAACGAAAGAAAAGAGAAGAAGCAAAAATAGGGAAAGAACTACGAAAGGCAGCCCACCTAGCCGCAAAGCAACTAGAAGAAGAAATAAAAGAAAGAAAAGAAGCTACACAAAACCAAGAATCAGGGTCAACAGGCCAATGTCCTGTTAGGACCCCCTCTGCGCTCTATCCTGAACTACCCTCCAAACAACGGACAAACGATGAGCTATTGCTAGGTCCACCGATCATCTACATGCCCCCTCCATATGCTCCCAGCCAACAAAACTTGCAAGCCCCGAGTGTGAGTGAAAGTGACCCTAGTGCTAGTGCACCGGCTCTCACGGCCTCCGCACCAGCCACATTAACAACTTCGTTAGGCGACCCCGAGGCTAGCAAACAATCATCAGCCAGGTTAAATAGGTTAAGCAAAGATGAGCGGGATGGGATCGACAAAATAGCAAAGACATTGGTAGAACGAAGGGAGAGCGAAGAATACACAATGAGCGTATATAATTCACACGCCGACAGCCATAAACGGCATTTCATTTTACGATTCAGCTACCACACCCTGAACGCGTATGAAGATAGGTATCAGAGTAAGGGTCCCGCTAAACTCACAACACTGTATAGAAAGATTGATGTTGGAGATGGGACTGAACGTGAGGCGACGGAACTCTTCATGCAAATGCTCGAGGTCTTCCGCCACCTCGCAGAACAGAAACCAGAAACCAAGGTTACGGTCCCTGAAACAACCTCGGCAGAGGTAGCCAATACTATGATGCCTATCAGAGAAGCGGCTCCTTACTGGATCCCGCCACGGGGCCAGGGAACGAGCGATGATATTAATAATGAACATGCAAAGGGAAGGGTTGTGTACAATTGGGTTTACCAACCATGGGACCGACAAGACATCCTAACCTTCAAGCAAACCTTGCCCGACTTAAGAAAGAACCCGACGGCATTTTATACTGAATTAGGCACAGCCTTGGGTTCGACAATAATGACTTTAGCAGATATTGACTTGTTCTTTGGGTTATGCCTGCCAGCTGATGTGTGGAAGCAAATCCGGAAAGTCGACCACACGGATCTGTTTGGACATACCTGGGACCAACTCGGTAAACTAGATAGACAGCGAGAGCCGGGGAGTAAACCAGTGAAGGACATACTGGAACTCCCAGACAAACTGGTCCAGAAGTTAAAAACCCTGGTCCCGGAAAGAAAAGTAGACTGGTCGATAGTCACGGCCTGTCGACAGAAACCCCAGGAGGATGTGTCAGAATACTTCTCCCGATTCGAGACAGTGTTCTCCGACTACAGTGGCCAAGACATGACCACCGCAACCGGACAACACCTGTTTGTGCAAAATTATGTAAAGGGACTAACGCAAGAAGTCTCCCAAAAACTGCAGACGAGTGAGAGTAGTTGGGGAGCCTCCAAACCCGCAGCCATCCTTCAGATGGCTCAGTATTACGAGCACCAAAAGAATGAGAATGATAGGGCGTCCGAGAAAAAGAAGAAAGATTTGAAGGAAAGGGTAATGATAGCCCAGATACAGGGTATAGCACTAGGACGGGAACACCAAAGGGGGAACTACCAATCAACCACCCCCAGAGATCTACCTCCTAAAGATCACACCCCAGCACCCCACACTGGACGTAGAGACGTTAGCAATGACCAATGCGCCTTCTGCAAAGGGCTCGGTCATTGGAAATTTCAGTGTCCAGTTCTGATAGAAATGAACAGAAATAGGGAGTCCAGGGATGTGGCGGGTGGTCCGAGGAATAGAATACAGGGACGAGGGAGCCCCAACAACACCAATAATGACAGATCAGGAAGACTGAACACATTTGACCGTCCCCGACAGAACCAATATCAGCTATCTGAAGGTGAACATGCCCCCGACTTTGCATAGGACTGCCAGGGGCAAGGGGGGGATCCAGTCGAGCTCTGTGTTGACCAGCAAGGTCCTTATGTCACCGCTAAGGTCTTGGGTACAGAGTCTCCATTCTTGGTAGACACTGGGGCGACACGTAGTGTGTTATCAAAACGACTGATTCCAAGGGCACCCTTGTCTGGCTCACACATAACGTCGATAGGTTTCGATGGGACGCCCTCCACTAACCCCCTGTCCGTACCTATTACCTTTGACCTAGAAAACAACACTACTGACGCGACATTTCTCCTCTCCTCCAACTCCCCTGACGCCATTATGGGCATTGACTTACTGAAGCATTTTCGAGCTACCATTAGGTGTTCCCCAGATGGAATACGAGTCATCCTGTACGACAACCCAGACATGCCCAGATCCCGTCCCCCACGACACATGTGCTCTATAACTGACGCTGACCTATCCCTGCTTGACACCCTACCTTCGTACCTGTGGGCCAAAAATGACTCTGATGTGGGGCGAATGATGATTGACCCTATTCACATAACTGTACGACAGGACGCTATGCTCCCGAAACTCCCGCAGTATCGGATATCGCCAGAGGGTGAGAAGGCACTGGTAGCGATCATTCAGTCTCTGGTAGACGCAGGAGTGGTTGAAGAAGTGGTTAGCAACGTCTGCAACAGCCCAATTCTACCTATTGTTAAGAAGCAAGGTGAAGGAGATGAGAAAGCGTACCGCTTCATCATCGACTTGCGAGAGATTAACAAAGTAGTTGTACCCCAATATCCTGTGGTATCTGATATCACCACCATTCTAACCCTCATCCCGTCCACTGCCACCACCTTTACTGTTATCGACCTTAAGAACGCGTTTTTCTCTATCCCCATCCATCCAGACAGCCGTTACCTCTTCGGCTTCACTCTAAAATCCCGCTCGTACCGATTCTGTAGAGCTCCCCAGGGGTACACTGAAAGTCCCAGCATTTACAGCCAGGCCCTCAAAAGACAGCTGGATGCCTTCCAGCTACCAGAGGGAGTGGTGTTGATCCAATATGTCGATGATATCCTTTTGGCGGCTGACACCACCCCCCTTGCAACAACAGCCACCGTTCAACTCCTACACTTTCTTGCAGAAAATGGCCATAAAGTCTCCAAAAAGAAGTTACAGTTCTGCCAGCCACAGGTGACTTACCTAGGCCATCTTCTGTCCAAAGAAGGGAGAAAACTTACACCCGACCGAATCCAAACCATCCTAGATACCCCCATCCCGAAAACACAAAAGCAGGTCCGCTCTTTGGTTGGCCTGACATCTTTTTGCAGACAGTGGTTGCCTAATTACAGCCTCATTGTGAAACCATTACTTGCCCTACTGACCAAGGATGCCCCCTCCCCGTTTCCTTGGACCGCTGAGTGTCAAGCCTCCTTTAAGGAATTACGGGATGCACTCTGCTCAGCGCCCGTCCTCGGAACGCCGGATTACTCCAAACCCTTCTCCCTCTTCACCCACGAAAGGGAGGGATGCGCATTGTCTGTCCTAACTCAATCAATTGGTCCTAAGCAGCGCCCTTGTGCCTACTTCTCCGCCACTCTTGATCCTGTAGCCAGAGCTTTGCCTGCCTGCCTTCGAGCAGTAGCCGCCGCTGCTGTCTCTATCCGTCAGAGCGAGGGAATTGTACTTTCCAACTCCCTCACAGTGCTAGTACCCCATGCAGTCGACACCCTCTTGAATCAGACAAAGACCCAACACCTGACTAGCGCACGACTGACAGGGTATGAACTGACGCTACTTGCACCCCACATCACCCTAAAAAGATGCACGACTTTGAATCCTGCCACATTGTTACCCCTGCCTGAAAATGACCCTGACATTCCTCCCATCCACGACTGTGTGACCCTCACGGACGAACAAACTAGGAGTAGGGTTGACCTCCGAGACACTGCTTTCCCTGACCCCGATGGAGAGCTATGGGTAGACGGCTCTTGCATCAAACTCCCAGATGGCACCACTTCAGCTGCCTATGCAGTAACGACAGCCCGAACAGTAGTTGAGACAGCCTGCATCACACAACGATCTGCCCAAGCAGCAGAGCTGATAGCCCTCACTCGAGCATGCATCATAGCCGCAGGGACCACCACGAACGTATATACGGACAGCCAGTATGCCTTCGGAGTGGTCCACCATTTTGGGCTCCTGTGGAGGGAGAGGGGATTCCTGACGTCCCACGGCACCCCGATCCTCCACGGAGATTTAGTCTCCGCCCTGATTGAAGCAGTTCTCCTCCCCAAACGATTAGCGGTGATAAAATGTCAGGCACACAAAAGGGTGACTGACTTAGTTGGACAAGGGAATGCATTGGCCGACATTACTGCACGAACCACAGCCGAGAATAGGACGGTGACACGCATGTACGTGACCAGGTCACAAGCAGAAACATGGAGTGACACAAGGATAATGATCAGAGACATACAATCGGCCAGCACCCCTCACGAGCTGACTAAATGGGCAGGGGTGGGTTTGAAGGATGAGGAAGGCTGTTGGCGAACGAAGGATGCAAGCAAATGGATGCTGCCCGACTCATATCTGATTCCCATACTGACCATGGCCCACTCCCCCGCACACATAGGATCTGCACCCATGATCGAACTCATTTCCAAAGTCTGGCATAACAACAAAATCCCTGACTCAGCCAGACGCCTAGTTCAGCAGTGCCTTATCTGTCTGCAACACAACCCCGGGAAAGGGACTGTAGTGCCCCGGGGAGGGTTTGGGACCCCCAATCACCCCTTTGAGGTCCTTCAGATGGATTACATCCAACTAGAGAGATGCCAAAACCTGAAGTATGTACTAGTCATCGTATGTGCCTTCAGCAAATGGGTAGAAGCCTATCCAACCCGTGACAACACTGCCATGACTACTGCCAAAGTACTACTGAAGGAATTCTTCCCTCGCTATGGCCTTTGCCGAATTTTATGGAGCGACAATGGCCCCCACTTCATAGCTGAGGTTATCCAGCTAATCCTGAAAGGGTTGGGGGTGAAGCAACGATTCCATGCGGTCTTCCACCCCCAATCCGCTGGTCTAGTGGAACGCCACAATGCCACACTCAAGCTGAAACTGGCAAAAATAGTGGCCACCACTGGACTTAACTGGCCGGATGCCCTCCCACTGGCTTTGTTATCAATGCGCTCCACTCCCACCAAGCACCATTTGACCCCCTACGAGGTCGTGTTCGGGCGGCCAATGAATCTCTGGACTGCTCCCAAACCGACCTCCATTCATGACGTCCCAGACGTCCTACTATCTGATTATTTGTGCAAGTTAACTAAAACGTTGTCTGTCATTCATCAACAGGTGCAGCAGGCCATCCCCGATGCTTCCAGGGGCCCCGGTCACGACATCCAACCGGGAGATTTCGTATTGATACGAAATTTCCAGCGAACCAAGAGTCTGGAGCCTCGGTGGACGGGCCCCTGGCAAGTGCTGATCACCACCCGAACGGCACTCCGAGTGGAGGGGAAGAGGCACTGGCTGCACGCGCATCATTGCCGGAAGGTCTCTGCAAACCTGGCCACGACAGAAAGCATCAACACCCAAGAAGAGCTCCTGAGCAAAGACCGACCGATATTGGACTGTTATCCAGATACTGAGGCGCTCGAACTTGCAAAATTCTCTGATCCTACTGTGCCATCCAGAGAAGGGTATTTCCTGCGTCGAAAGGAGGGAGTCTCGGCTAAGTAGGCCACGGACTAAGTTAAAATCTCAGAACGGTGACCTACACACAATCAAGGGTTGCCGGAAGAGAAGCTAAACGAAGTCTGTGGTTCTGCCCACTACCGAGCCCCTTGAAGGTGATGGAAGCGCCAAATAAGAAGATGATGGAAGCGCCAGATAAGAAGATGATGGAAGCAACGGGAAATACCCAGTATAGAAATCCAAAGACTGACAACCTGCACAAATCAAAGACAATTGCACTCTTCATTGTCTTCCTTTTCTGCCTCCTTCTCATGACCTCCTTCTGGATTCTGGAAGAGAGCACACCAGCTCATGAGACATTGCTACCTACTGCACAGCCAACACCCCTGAAAGAGCATCACCTAATCTCTCTGTCGCCTCAGCTCCGAGAAAGGCGCAGGGAATTCTGGAACAATTCCTTCGTGCAACTGTTGCACCAACATAACCTTGCTGCAAATGCTACGAACTGTTGGATCTGTGGGTTGCTCCCGCATGCCACTGGACACTCCATCCCCTTCATCCCTTCACCCTTCTCAGTTCACGGCTCTTGCCTCGCCTGGTTGATCCTCATGCAAGAGAGCCACAGGGACAACGCCACCTCCAGTCGGACAGTGTCACTCTTCTACTCTGGGTTCTGGCTGAACAAAACAGGAAAGACTCCAGCTGCCCTGTGCCCTGCACTCGCAGGCACCACCTTCATCAAAGACATTCCAGCCAAAGAACGAGTCGAAGTACAGGTGCTCCACAATCCAGCCAGAACCACCTTCTCTCATCTGCAGAAACAAACTACCGCCACCCTGACTGTGGCTCTGTCCGTGATCAATGTTACTGGCCTTGTGTGCCTAGAAGGCCAGGGAACGCAGCTGGTGGGTTACAGCGCCTGCCGAGTCACCAGAACATTGGACTCAGCTGAACCCCCTTCTTTTGTTGCTTCTCCGAATATGTACTTTGTGTGTGGCACCAAGGCTTACACCTGGCTCCCGAGAGGATGGAAGGGCACCTGTTATATTGCCTTCGTTCTTCCACCCACATATGTAGCCCCTGCCAACCACCACCGGCAGAGGCGTGCAGACGACCTTGGACAAGCCGACTCCACCGGAGCACAGTTCCTGGATGCAGCAAAGGGACTTGTTCCTCTGTGGGGTCCAATGGCAAACAGCCGTGCTATCCGACATCTGACCCAGGCCGTAGAAACAACGATCAACATCACGGCTGGCATCCTCGCTAATAACACTGCGGAACTTCAGGCGGTCCGCCTTGTGACCCTTCAAAATCGACTCGTCCTAGACGTAGTCCTAGCCGACCGAGGAGGAGCATGCCGCATCATCGGAAACTTCAGGGGCTCCTTTAGTACAACATTTTGAAACGTATCAGCACTCGGAGGAGGATATAACCTGGTCAGTATTATGTGTACTAGATAAAACCAAACCAGAAGAACTTGAATCTAAACTAAATAGATTAGAAGCAAGATTAATCGAAAAATATAAAACAGCAACCACGGGGCTGAATGAAAAAGATGAAATCTGGTCATTATTGTAAAATTGTGTGAAATTTGAATGTAACAATCTGTAAATTTGTTCCTTGATATGACATGTAACGGATAATGTAAATTAATCAATGTCAACAGTGTTTAGATTGTGAGGAGCGACTGACCGTGTATTTAAGTATACTAACTATTTTTCAGATTATATCATTAGAGACAATTTAAAGTATTACTCGATTTAGAAATACAGATGGCACTCATAATTCGGTCTATACATGAACCTGTTGTGAATATATCTCTGAAATAGTCCCTCATTTGTGTCGAGATAGATAAACAGGAAGGAGCAAAAGTCCCCTTGTCAGTTTCCATATAAATCACTCTAGAACGGAGAGTCCTTCCTTAGTGTCGCCCAATTAAAGAGGGAGTCGCGAATTAACACTGCAGAGAGACGACCGGTTAGGAAAGTGAGAAAGTCGCCACAAAACGTAAGTGTTGTGAGCCTGCTTAGATAGTTTTCAAATGCGATATGCCTAGAACGCGGTCCTCACGAAAGCGGGTCATGTTTGTATATTCCAGACCTCGGGGTGAGAAGAATGCGCAAGGCGGAGGTCTCCACGCGTGATTAATACTAAACAATTCAGTAACGCTTGAAACGCCAGCAGAGTAAGTTATTTTCCGCTCGCGTTTACACACCATAATGAGTCACACTATTGGTTTATTTATTTATAGTGGTCTCTTTTCTATAGAGTCTGCAGGCTTGAGGTTGATCGACCAAATAATACCGCCATTTTCTGGATTTACATGTGAGCAGAGAGTGGACTATACACAGAAAAAAGAGCCCATGTAAATATTGCTCCATTCTAAATACTCGGTAAATACTATTTCATTTTAATAATGCTATTTAGATTAACCAGACTTGGCAAAATATATGTGACCAATAATTAAAGAGAGTGTCCACAAAAATGAGCCCAGGATAACATACTTTGTTCTGACTAGTTTAATTTGAAAATGTACTAAATATATAGTAGATTACTAGGGTCAGTCCGCTCACAGAAAGATCATTTTATAAACTATGTTGGATTAAATGTTCATTTGTAAATATGTAGATAGGTACTTTTTGATATTAATTCAAAGACCCCTAAAAATGATGTCTGTTTTCCTTCTTTTTTAATTGTTTTTTGTACAGATGGATTGTAAATAGCCCTAGTCCTGAAGAGGCCTAAATTGATTGGCTGAAACGCGTCGACTATATAAGAGACAGCAGATACATATAAATAAGTTTGATTAATTTGAATAGTGTGTTGAGGGATCTTTAAGACATTGGGTTTAAATTGGTTCGACCTAATTGTTTTCCTCACTTGAATCTGCTTGATCTCAATAGGAATGTCTGTTTAAGGATTTGATGTGACATCCTAATTGGAAACGAAGGGCTTATACTCTATTGTATATATGTAAAAAATGTGTATATATACAAATGTGTTTTGAAAATGAAAAATGAGAGATATATAAACTTGTTTATTTGACAGAAAGAAGAAAAGAAAAAAAGAAAAAGTATTCAGTAACAACAGTCAATGTGTCCATGGGTCATGATGAGATAGGAGACTAACATAAAAGAGATAATATAAACTTTAGTGTGGTGATAGTGATACAAACACTAATATAGGGAGTACTTCATTTTTATTCCTTATGATTGCAAAATAGAATACATATTGTATACCGAGGTACCAATTAGTTTATTTGAGTCTATATTACCCAGGTACCGGTTGGTTTAATGGGTTTCCCCTGTCGTACATAGAGCATCATCGGATCCAGCTGCTGCACCTACGTACCTGACAACTCGCCTTCAGTCTACAAAGCCATTGAACACCTCCACAGACTGTCCTCAGAGGTTCACCAAGAGCAGGAAGGATGGTCGCTTGGGAGCTGGTTTTGGGACACTTTGAAAAATTGGGGTTGGAAGTTGTTTTCCTTCGTGCTGATACCTATTGTAATACTATGTGGGTGTTGCTTAGGTATTCAATGTCTGCCACCATTGTTCGGCCTTCTTTCTAGCTATATGTGCCCAAAGACTTTGGACTTCCGAAATGAGCACATGAGCCCCCTCTATGAAGTAGAACTACGTGGCCTTATGGGGATAAATCCGAACTGACAAGTTGGCGAGACATGTTAAAAGGGAGGACTGTGGAATTTTAGTTTGCGATCTGAACATCATCTGC
Source organism: Lissotriton vulgaris (assembly GCF_964263255.1). Taxonomy (NCBI): domain Eukaryota; kingdom Metazoa; phylum Chordata; class Amphibia; order Caudata; family Salamandridae; genus Lissotriton; species Lissotriton vulgaris. The sequence goes on from NW_028245465.1 coordinate 196,070, forward strand.
GCCAGCTTGTCACCTATGTACTACACGCACGGCAGCCATTTTAGATATCATGGTCTCCCTGTCCACGACCGATCGCCAGCGCGCCCCTCTGACCCAGCAAGCATCCTCCGCGCACCCTGGCTCCCCCCTCCCTCCTCCTTACGAGCATGACCCATCTGCGTGACCCTGTCCTTGGAAGTCATGCCAGCGCCTGACCAACACCTCCTCTCTTCCCATGAATGCCCCTCTGTTGATAAACCTCCCCTCTGCGCTGGATTGTCCACGCAGCATGAATACCACTCCATTGATGGCCCCTCACCCGGTGTCCGACTGTCCACACAGGTCCGAGGCCATTGCCTAAGCCGAGAGATACCATTTACTGCCCTTATTGTATGAGGTCGCTCTCCTTCAAAGGACCCTCTATTGATCCAGGCCTCCCCACCCCCTGTGACATGATCAGGCGCACACATCCTAAGCCTCGACGAAACACTCAGCTGCGTGATGACTCTCTCTCTTATCAGCAGGTTGAGGACCTCCATTGTGAATGTATATGGGGGTGGGATTAACACGAGGATTACGGGGATGTCTTTTCCCATGCCTTACAAAGTTGTGATTGTATTAAAAGAAGGTCACATGCCATAAACCAGTGTATAAGAGGCCAGGCCTCTGAGTGGCTGTGAGAGCACCTCGAGACGATACCTTGTTGTCTGATCTGATGTGTTCTGCTCCGTCGGAATAAACTTCTGTTTCCTGCCTTCTGGTCTCCGGCGCCTGCCTCATTGCTTGATAAACTTGAATGGTACAAGGGCGGTTAGCGCCGGGCAAATCTTGAGAAAGGTCCTAGCCCTACCTTTTTCTACAGGCGTGGCAATTAATGTATGCTTCGATGGTGCATCATGGGTAAGGTAGTCCCTACAGTGAGCATTAGTAATCCCTAAGTGGGTTCTGTGACTTTTTGAATCCTTTTTTTGAATTGCAATCAAGCCTCGAAACGCGTCAGGCTGGGAAACAGTTCGAGATGTCATGCTGAGTTGCAAATAGAATCCGGATGGCGGGCGAACTGATGTGTGCCTTTTCAGAGCTCAAGGGCATTTGGTAGAAAATAAAAATATATATATATACACACATATATACAAGCTCAAAGTTCCTCCTTACTCCTTTAGGAACACAGCCAGCACTCACGGGGCAAATTGCGTAAAGTTTTATTTCCTTTTCAGCAACTACAAATGCGTTTCGGCTTCTGCCTACGTCGGTGTTACTCACACATCAGAGGCAGCCATTTTCAAAAGCTATGTCAATTCTGAAAAAACCCTACAAATCATAGACATGGAAAGAGGGATATTTTCTCACTCCCAAAGTGTGAGCGCCATCCTTAAATGGCTAAATGTTATAGCTTCACATATTTAATACAGACAACAGGACCCATGCACTCCCTGATGCGACCTGGGCACCTGCTCCTCTGTCCAGCCATCAAACAAGTTTGCATAGCTGGGAGCGAAGCAAGTGCCCATCGCACACACACACACCACCTAACTAACTCTAAAGCCAGGAGGCCTGAAGCTAAAGCCTTATATTTCACAGAGAGGAGATGAGGCTCCGGATCATATTCAGGAAGCAGGAAGGCTAAAGACCAGAGCTTGCTTTCGGTGGGGGGCACAGATCGGCAGAGGCAGGCTGGTGAGGCAGGGAGCTGGACGAGGAGGGTGGGGGTGGGGGTGGGGGTAAAAGACTGTGACACTGACAAAGCGTAAAGCTATATTTTCCCGCTCCCAGGCCCCATTTGCTATCTCTGCCCTTATGATTTCAGTAAAGCAAAACCCTTTCATTGAATCAATACTGATATCATTTCACCAGATTACTGTAGTTCGCACAGACAAAGCTGCCATAAATCATCTTCGCGACAGGAGCACAGCCACAGGAAGTATTTCCACTCTCAGAACTGTTGGTGCTTCAGTTTCTGCAAATCCAGCAGTAAGAAGATGCTCATTGTCCAGAACCTGGAAACTAAGACCCATGTCTTTCACAGACCATCTAAGGTCCTAGCCACAAAATCATTTATGAAGTAGTACAGGAAGGAGTACTGCTGGGAGGAGATGTGGCTTAGTGGCTCGTAATGCTGCATTTGGAACCTGGGACCTAGGTTCAAATCTCAACCCCAGCAACTAGACTTGAAGATCCTGTGATTCTGGGCAAATCACATGGGGCAGATTTACAAAGATTTGAGGCAACACGGCACGACAACTTGCCGCAATGCATCAAACAGAGAAGGCAGAAATGTACCATATTACGGAGATATGGTGCATTCTTGATCTTCCTCTGTGCTGAGTGCAGCCTCGCGCCAATACACATACCCCTGCGCCATGCTGCAAGGGTGCCAGAGTTACAGCAGGAGTATTGTTGCGCAGGAAGGAGCACATTCCTGCACAAAAACAACTTTGTGGCGTTTTCATCATTTTATGTGTGCTGCAGAATGCAGCACATTTCATCTGGTAAGCGTGGCATTTTGACGCATTTCCAGGTTTACTTGTGTTAGTAAATCTGGGAATGCGCCAAAAACCTTGGGGGATGCATGGAAACACTCATGCTCCACCCATGGAAGGCCCTCCCAGCGCAGACTAATGCAAGAAATCGACTTAGGCTGCCTTACATTACTCCTGGTTTACTATGCCACACAGAGCCGCGTACGGTGGTTCCGCGTGGCATGGAGAATCCGATTTAGGACTTGCATTGCCTTGCAACGCCTTGCATGGTGCAAGGGCAACGCAAGCCCTTAATAAATCAGGTGCATAATCTCCTTGTGTGTAAACTGTATTTGTGTAATCGTCACTTTATGTACACGACCAAGATCATCTCCTGATCCCTCGTCTAATGTACAGTGATAGGTTTGTGCTGATTCAATACATACTACGACAGTGCTCTTTTACGTACCCTACTTGCCTTTGTGATTTAGTTCAAAGCATCTGACTCTCTATGAATGAAAGTGCAAAGAGGGCACAGTCCTTTTCTTTTTTATTTGTGCCAGTTGTATATGAACATTTCCTGAACGTGCACAATGTATTTCATTTTATATGTTTTGGGGCCAATCCAGAAAAAAAGAGTACTACAGAAATAATACTGCACATACTCCAAAAGGCCTTTGTGATTAGCCCCCTCTTGTTTGTTAATAATAACCCTCTTTCCCCATCGCATTCTGCAGCACACAAAGAAAGAGGAAAAAGCATCTTGAGATTGTTATTGCGCAGGAAGGTTTCCCTTCCTCCACAAACATAATCATCCCCGCACCGCCGGCACTGTTGAACCATGGTGCAAAGGTGCCTGCGTTGGCGCACGGCAGCCCATTGTGCGCCGGCGCAGGGGGAAAGGACAGCAGTGCACCTTATCTAATAGATATGGCGCGTCCTGCCCCTTTTCTTTTGCCACAGGGCAGCGCAGCAGCAAGGCCTGCTTCTCTGCCCTGCGACAAAAAAACAATAAATGAGGCCCGTAGAGTCATTAACACAGAAAACACAAGACAAAAGAAGGAAGAGGATACAGAGGAAGAACACGAATCTCGACGAACAGCTACAATGGGAGGAAGTGACATGGGAAAAGGACCAAGAAGGAAAGCATCGGAAATGGACACTGAAGAGGGGCAGGATCACCTCTCAAACTGTGACCCGCCCTAGATACAGATACACAACCCCCGCTTTGTTCTTCGCCAGCAACCCCTCCTCTTTTTCTTGGCCCACAAGGCGTGGGTCTTGGACATGGTACGGTTAAGGTACCCACCACTCTCTCTGTGAGGGGATGGGAGAGTGGGAATGTGGATGGACATGGGGAAGGGTGCAGGGAGGAGGTTACAGAAGTGAGAGATGAGGTTACAGAAGTGAGAGATGCTGGAAATTCCCTCCTCCTGGGAGCTTCTCTTGGCCTTTCATAGTGCACTTTAGCCCCCCCAGGTGCCCAGTTGACATATATTGTGGTAGCAAATGCACCTCTGACACCGACTACGGAAACATTCACCCGAGACTTTCCTCCACAGTGGTGCGGCACTGACCTGCGGTACCTGGGACTATGTGACTCTAGGAACAGGGAAGAGTTAATCAGAGCAAACTATGGCGTCACGCTGTCCCAAATCGCAGACAGTGTTACACGTTGGTTCTCACTACCCCTCTCGCTAGCAGGGCACAACTCACTTATGAAAATGATCCTCCTGCCTAAATTGTTGTATTTATTTCTTAACATCCCTTATCCCCCTTGGCGGCACTTCTTTCTTTCAAGCCCTTCTGATGCAAATGATCTGCTTGGCCTGGGCAGTTAAACAACCCAGGTTGACTTGGGAAGTCCTCATGTTGCCCTTCTCCAAAGGGGGTTTTAAAATACCAGATTTGGAGTTATATTACTTATGTGCGCAAGCGCATTATGCACATTATGCCATTCATTAGTATAGACCCACTCCATATCTACCGCACCTGGCAATCGAGAGATAAATGGCTCCCGTCCCTCCTTCTTCATGGCATGGGCTGCATCTCCTGGGGATTTGTCTCCACTCTCACAGCACCATACCACTCCCGGTTAGGATACTCTTCGATGCAGCATGCACTGGACTCTCATATCTCAATATGTGATGCCCCGGGAGCTGTGAATGAGGGTTGACAATGATTAATGTTGTGTGCTCTCTTGTTCCGCTGTCGGCATGGCGACATATGGTGTGGTACTCATGTACTTCTATGTCCACACTACAGGTGGGTTGTGATGGTATGTGGCTATGTAATGTGGCTGAAGATGTTAAATGTACATTGGCATGCTACGTCGGATCCAGGGTCAGCTCTAGGATGGTGCGATCGGTGCGAGCGCACCAGGCGTTGACTTGGGGTGGGGGCGTCATTTTTGAAAATGTGTATTATAATTTTTAACGCACCTGCTGCCTCGTTGCTGGCCTCCAGCAACTTTCAGACATCAATTAAAATGTCAAGAGAAGTCCCGTTATTAACCGTCTTTCTGGAAAAAGACCGGAGGTTTGTCTAGTGGAAGTTTTGACTCAACCTAAGGTAGTGCAGAGGGTTAAAATGCCTGCTGCTAGGAACGTGTACCATGCAGATAACAGAGTTCATATAATGTGAATAGGTCAGTGGGTTACCGCTTCTGTAAGAGAGCTCCTTTTGTTACTTGTAGTTTATAAGTCAAAAGTCTAATATAGAACATTGAGCTGTTAACTGTCACCATAGAGCTGCTGCAAACTGCAAGGTATATGTTAGAGCTTTATGTTTTTTTGCCCAGTTTTTCATTATCCTAATCTTGTGAAAAGGGTTCATCTGGGAAGAAAACACTTCTTACTATGAAAGAGAACCCCTAACAATAATGTTACATTTTAAATTCTGAATTTGTGCCTTTCCTTTCCTGAATAAGAACTTTAACTATATTGCCTACCAGTATAGATGACATGTCACTCCTACACTACACCTTGTAGTCCTGTCTGATGTAACATTTCCTATACATTGATTTACACACATATGATTGTCTCTGTGCAATGTGTGCATGATGTAAAGTGCTCTGACACCTTACTCTGGTATGAGTGGAGCAATAAAACTATATGAATCTGAGAGACAGTGGATATGGAGACTTGAGGGGCACTGTTAAAGGGCGGTAATAAGGGAATACTTGGCATAGGTGGTCAGTGGGGGGGCGCCAACAGACATTTTCACTGAGGGCGTCACCAGCGCTAAAGCCGCCCTGGTCGGATCTGTAAAGTTACTGAACACTGCAAGGCTGCTAGTTTCCGCTACTGCTGATACATGTTTGGCAATTTGTCTTTTTGAAAATCTCATTAAATAAATATTAGAACATTGGAATGTTGGGAGCTCCATTGAAAACAATGGAGTGCTCCGGGCGTATAATGGCGGGTATAAGCCTGGTGCTCCAACATTCCAATGCTTCTTCGTTCACAGCTCTGGCTGTGAACAAAGGCTTCAGGGAGCCTGAGAGGATTCAAATCCGCTCACGCTCCCATAAGGCTTTGTTTTATTTGTTAGAACATTCTACCCTCTAGTGCCAGAATGTTCTAATAGCCTTACAGCGCTTCGTAGTTGGGCTATACCGGCTATTAAAGTCCTTCTCCCTTGTTAAAGGCCTTCGGTTCGGGCCTTTAATGCTGGAGAGGGCCTTTAATAGCCGGTATAGCCCGCTACGGCGGGCTATAAGGCTATATTAAAAGAAAAAAATACTGGTCAGCCCAGTAAACTACTAATGAACTAAAATTCTGTGCCGTTCAATATTAAAATCCAGTCCTCGCTTCTAGGACAAAATCAGAAATGTGAATCAGAACTATTATGAGGATCGGTCTTTAAAGGCGTCAAGCAGTGAACGATGTCACAATACATCTCAAAACCCAACTGACGTCATAAAAGAAAACAATGGCATTGTTGGCGACTGTTAGATATGGGGAACTAGGCGATGGACCCTTTAACTCCGAATCTACACCCTCTCCAGCGCCTTTCAGGCCTGATTCCTCCCTGGGGCCATCTTCCATCGATCACCTCCCTTGCAAAGGCTTCCTCGCCTCCAGTATCAGCTCCACCCCCCTTTTCCTCGGGTCATGTTGGTCCTGTGCGTGCCACTTTAAGGGGTTTTCTTCCGAACACTCCGGTTGCTTCTGAGAATCCTTCTCAGCAGGCGCGCGCTGCTTCCGCTCCTTATTACATTAACTCCTTTGATTAACTGTAATGACAAGAAAGCATTCTCAAACAGGGTTGCATCGAGCGATCCCTGAGCACTTGGGCCTCGTTTCTTGTGCGCATGCGTGTGTGGAGTCAGGATGCACTTCGCTGCATGGCCGTGCATTAGTGTAGCCAGGCGCTTGCTCTTTACTACCCCTGCCACTGGGACTTCCCATTCAGACCCTGGTGATAGGGCCCGGCCTCGAAGACAGCAGCAGGAAGAGGCTTCCAACTCTGCTGTGTACATTGTGCTGTGTTCACTCCCTGTCTTTCCTCTGACTCCTTAGAAGTGAACAAGAAGCTGCAGACAGGGCCATTGGAATTATGCAGCAGTGGAAGCCCAAATTATGAGGCAGGATAGACTAAATTATGTGGCAAGAAAAGGCAAATGACGTGGCACATTATGTGCCAGTATTATTACCTCATTATTTTGTCCTTTTTACACAAGTTAACACTATTTAGGGAGAGGTTTGACCTTATTAATACCAGTTTGACACCCAAATACAGCATTAAGAAACAGAAAGCTGACGATCAACCTCTGCGAAGGGTCTTCCGCTGAGTTTAGAGGAACTGTTGATCCGTTTGAGATAGAAATAAAGTGCTATGTTAAAATCTGCCGATTATGCAGCACATGATGGATTATGCAGCACATGATGGATTATGCAGCACATGATGGATTATGCAGCACATGATGGATTATGTAGCACATGCAGCAAACCCATAACTATGCAGAAAACGCCACAGCCACAACATTGCATAATTCCAGTGAACCTGGCTGAAGAATGAATAAACCTGCCAGAAGGGGCAATATCACCAGTGATCAAAAGGCGCACACTGTCACTTCTCTCATCTATGATGTTTTTAGTGGATTTATGTCTTACGGTTTCTAGTGGACAACGCAGGGCTACTATGGTAAAGGAGAAAATCAGCAAAATGTAGTTGCAGACAGTCACCACTTGCCCTAATAGGCAGGTCGGTGCAATGTACTTTAGAATACCGTGGAAGCACGTGCTTTCATTATGCGGTTGTGGCCTGCATAGAGATGGAACGTCCAACTCAGAGGCGCTGTCTCAGCCTGGGCTGACACACACGATGGGGGATGGGGATATTGGGGGGGGGGGGGGGGGGGGACCACAAGTTTAATTTAGCTTCTCATACTTATACAACTTTCAAAGAAAAAAAGTAATTTTATTTATTACTATCTCGCAAGTGTATTAGGCTTAAAAAATCTCATTCACTACACTGAAAACAACACTGATTTGATAAAAATGTGTCCATCCATCCCAAAGTCAGGAAGATGGCCCACTTTACCCTCAATTCTTGCTATCAGCCGTTCCATTACTGCTCACCCATGGAGCTTTTAGTACATTCTGCAAGCTATTGCTGCAGCTTTATCCTATTTTGTCCCATTTTTTTCACTGGAGTTTACTAATATCATTTACTAACATCCATTTTAGGGTTCCAAAAGAATGCACACCTAGGACCATAGAAAAGCAGAGACCGAATACAGATTTAGGTAACAGCCCACAAAAGTCAAAGAGACCTAAGTTTGTAAATTCATTGTCCTGAAGAGGTCCCTCTATTAAACAGCTGAGGCCGAAACACAGAATATCATCCACTTCCTGCTCAATCCACAGGTTTAGGTACCAGGACAGCGGGCAGACGTGTGGGCACCTCCTCTACCTCACCCCACAACAAAAGATGGCTAAGTGGCTCAGTTAGACACCTTTATTAATGACGATGTTTTAATATTCACTCAACTGGCACTTATGCGTAATGGAATCACACTTCATTGCACAGGTACGCTTGAGGCAGATATAAGCATAGGTGATCGCAAGTTGTCGCAATGATCTGTTTCCATCACATTGGCCGACACCTGTCACAACACTGACGGTAATACTATTGCTGTGCAATTTAAGTCAAGTGGTTGTATGATGGATGCTGTGGGCAGGAGAGTATACCCATTGGGCATGTGCATAAATATATATTACTTTCCTGCATCTCACCTGGATGCATTTCTAAGTTCTGATAGGTGGAACATGCGTGTGACTCTCAAGTAAACTCCTTATAATTCAGTCAGAGTGGAGTATAAACAAATAAAGTTAAATTAACTTGTGTCAAAATATGAGTGTGTTCTCACAGACACATCAGATATGGTCCCCAGCTATGTCACTGGGGCAGGTACTCTGGCATTTCTGCACAAGGATATTGACATGTTACAGTCATATCTAGATCTAAGGAGCACCCCCTGTGTGAGAATATTCTGGGGCCGATTCACAAAAACATTTCCAAGCACAGGAAGTAGTGCTGCAAGAGTACTCTTACATGCCTTTGTGAATTTGGCATGAAATGTCCAACTACCTTGTAGTTAAAATGCAGAGAGGCACAGCCCTTTCTATGTTTACAAATTGTATATGAATATTCCCTGCTTATTACCATTTTTGAAGTTTTGGGGCCAATTCACAAAGGCTTGAAGATCACATAAATGATGCTACAGGAGTACTACTTTACATACCCCAAAATGCCTTGAAGATGGAGAGTCTACACTTATGTGACAATGTAAGTGATCCAGTCTCAGCCATGCAGCAACGTACTACACTTTTAGGACCGATTAGGATCTCGGTCGAAAAGTCTCCAACCTTAGATCAGAGGCTTTCTGACCGAGATCAGCGGTTTCACTTCCGACCGCCTAATTACAATTTAGGCGGTCGAAAGTTGAAACCGGCCGGTCATTCTGGCTGGCTTCCGTTGGAGACTGGCCCGCAATCCATATTGATGGCATTTTACGCAATGCGGATTACGATGCTCAGTTTCCGGCAGGCTTTCCTTGCCGGGCTTTCTGACATTGAAAGCTTGTTGGAGAGCAAGTTTGAGGGTCCCAAGCCGGGCCCCCTTCTGTTTGTGGCCTCCGTTTGGGGGCCAAGGGGGCACCTATAGTTGATCCCTACACCGTGTGGTAGGCACCCTGAGGTGCCAGCCATGCGGTGGAGGGATGAACACAACCTCCCATTTCCTTATGGGAGCTTGTGCTACAGATGGTTTACGGCCACAGCACATGCTCCCAAAAAGAAATGTAAGTATGCGACCAGACCATGTGTGATCGCATCAAAGTAGGAGGTTGGGACCGCCGACTGGAGGTTGGTTGTTTCCCTTTCTGCGATAGTGTCAGGCAGACGCAAGTCTGTCCGACATTGTAATAAGCCCCTAAGTGTGGATAGCTGAGCCAATCTTTTAGCAGAAAAAATACTTTTGTGGTGTATGCATAACTGATGACAACTGCTGTTTGAGTTACTTTTGGCCTGATTAGGATGGCGTTAAGACCGCCACCGACACATCCTTAGCAAGTTTCTCGTCTGCCATATTAGGATGGAAGTCGGTTTGTTAGCGGTCACCGACCGCCACACATTCCTACAGGCTCCTTGAGCCTAGGTGTGGTGGAGGGCCTCGTATTCCCTATATGGAGGCGGTGCCTACCAGGCACCGCCATAGGGATTACGATCTCCCTTTCCGCCCACCTGTTCATGGTGGGTAGCCCGCTATGAACAGGCAGGAGGAAAGGGACTATGGAGGTCTGCAGCGGTCCCCCCTTCTTTCCTGGCCCTAAGCTGTGGCCACTGGGGGGGACCGATGGTGTCCCCCTACATATCCCTGCACCATGTGGCAGCACCACATGCCTGCCACATAGTGCAAGGATATGCACAGTATCCCTTTTTTTGCATTGCAGCGGGTGCTGCAGGCAGCAGCACCTGCCACAATGCACAATATATGCAAAAAGAACAATTGATGGACAGAATGCAGAACAATATCATACATTCACCCCAGTACAGAGATCTGGGCCTAAATCAATATTGTTTGCTCACCATGCCATTCCAGTTTGGACCCAGCCATATTCGAATCAGTCTTGATCCTGTGCCAAATGGGAACCGTCCAGCCCGAACTGCCAGGCCAGGTCCTCCCTTGACTGGAACAAGCATCCTATGACCGGTTTTCGGCTTTCAGCCCTCATCAACCAGGATAGCTTGACTCCAGTGGCACAGAGAGCATGGGACCCTCGGGCAGAAAAATGTCATACATTCACACCAGTACAGAGATCTGGGCCTAAATCCATAATTTTTTTGCTCACCAATCAATCAATCAGAACATTTATAGAGCGCGCTACTCATCCGTGAGGGTCTCAAGGCGCTGAAGGGAGGGGGGTGCTGCTACTGCTCGAATAGCCAGGTCTTGAGGTGTTTCCTGAAGGTGAGATGGTCCTGGGTCAGTCGTAGGTGGGCGGGGAGGGAGTTCCACGTCTTGGCAGCTAGGTAGGAGAACGTTCTTCCTCCGGTGGTGGTTCTGTGAATCCGTGGGACGGTGGAGAGGGCGAGGCTAGCGGAGCGAAGCTGGCAGGTTGGAGTGTAGAACGTGAGGCGGTTGTTGAGGTATTCGTGGCCCATGTCGTGGAGCGCTTTGTGTGTGTGGGTGAGGAGTCTGAACGTGATCCTTTTGCTGACGGGGAGCCAGTACAAGTATCTCAGGTGGGGAGATATCTGGCTGTGGCGAGGGATGTCGAGGATGAGTCGTGCGGATGCGTTCTCTATGTGCTGGAGTCTTTTCTAAAGTTTGGCTGTGGTTCCTGCGTATAGGGCATTCCTGTAGTCCAGTCGGCTAGTGACGAGGGCCTGGGTGACCGTCTTTCTGGTTTCGGTAGGGATCCACCTGAAGATCTTTCGGAGCATGTGAAGGGTGTTGAAGCATGAGGATGAGATGGCGTTGACTTGCTTGGTCATCGTGAGAGAGGAGTCCAGGATGACTCCCAGGTTGTGTGCGTGGTCCGTGGGTGTCGGTGCAGTGCCCAGCGCTGTGGGCCACCAGGAGTCGTCCCAGGCGCATGGGGATGGTTCGAGGATGAGGACCTCCGTCTTGTCTGAGTTCAGTTTCAGACGGCTGAGTTTCATCCATTCCGCGACGTCTTTCATTCCTTCCTGGAGGTTGGTTTTGGCGGTGGCTGGGTCTTTTGTGAGGGAGATTATCAGCTGGGTGTCGTCGGCGTAGGAGATGAAGTCGAGTTTGTGTTTGCGTGTGATGGTGGCGAGGGGGCTCATGTAGATATTGAAGAGGGTTGGGCTGAGCGACAAGCCTTGGGGTACGCCGCAGATGATCTCGGTGGCAGCGGAGCAGAAGGTAGGGAGGCAGACTCTCTGGGTTCTGTCGGAGAGGAACGAGATGATCCAGTCCAGGGATTTCCTTGGATCCCAGCGTTGTGGAGGTGGGTTATTAGGGTGCGATGGCAGACGGTATCAAAGGCGGCGAAGAGATCTAGGAGGATGAGGGCGGTTGTTTCCCTGTTGTCAATCAAGCAGGGTCATGATGTCGTCGGTGGCTGCAATGAGGGTGGTCTCGGTCCTGTGGTTGGCTCGAAATCTGGACTGGGATGGGTCTAGGGAGTCATTTGGATATCCGCGTCTTTGGCACTCATGGCTAATCTTAAATCTGGATCACCTCTGGATCCTTGCCCTGCCAAATTCCTGGCGAAAATGTCAGATATTGTAAACCCTTTGGCAAACCCGCTCTTGAATCTATCTGTGAGTCAAGGGGTGGTCCCGCAGGCGTGGAAGCAGGCAATGGTCATTCCCCTTCTTAAAAAGCCCGGCCTTGCCTTAGGGGATCTCGCCAATTATAGGCCTATTTCGCTTCTTCCCGCACTGGCTAAGATCCTGGAGAAACATGTACATATCGTGCTCTCCAATTATTTGGAGTCCCACGATCTTCTACATTCCTCCCAATCTGGCTTCCGCCCCAATTTAAGCACTGAGACGGCGTTGCTGGAGGTGTCTGAGGCCATTAAAGGGTCGCTGGATTTGGGTGGCAAAGTCATGCTTGTCATGCTTGATCTGTCGGCGGCTTTCGACACCGTCCCCCATGAGGGTCTCCTCGCCAGACTTTATGAGATCGGTCTGAGGGGGACGGTGCTCAGCTGGTTTAGATCCTTCTTAGCTGACCGCCGACAAACGGTCTGGGCCTCCTCGAGCTCCGCCGAGATGCCGCCATTGGGAGTCGGAGTCCCTCAGGGCTCCGTGTTGAGCCCGACTCTCTTTAACATCTTTATGACCCCTTTGGCGACATTGGTGGAGTCTTTCGGGGCCCAGATCGTTTCTTACGCCGACGATACCCAGCTCCTCTTTTCATGTCAGAAAGGAGAAGATTTCAGGGGAGAGAGTATCCGTGAGTGCCTTGGGGCTGTTTTTAAATGGTTCCAGCAAAACAGCCTCAAGTGCAACTCAGATAAATCCGAAATACTCTTCTTCGGTTGCTTATCTGACCCAGAGTGGCATGAATGGTGGCCTGCTGACATGTTCCCTCCAGCACACCCGCCCCAGATAGCTAAGAATCTGGGAGTAAAGATCGATAATGGGCTGACATTAAAATCCCAGGTTCTGGCTCTCTCGGGAACCTGCTTTGGTCTCCTCAAAATGCTCCGGAAGTTCTTCCCCCTGCTCTCGGAAGAGCACAGGAGGACTACGGTCCAGGCATTAATTGGCTCAAGATTGGATTATTCCAACATCCTTTATCTTGGCCTGCCTGAGTATCTCCTACAACGCTTGCAGGTGGTGCAGAACGCGGCCGCGCGGGCTATCTTTGGCCTTCATAGACGTGCCAGAGTATCCAGCCTATTGCAGTCGCTCCATTGGCTGCCCATCCGGAAGCGGATAGAGTTTAAGGCCTTGACACTGGCCCATAAGGCCCTGCATGCCACGGGAGCTCAGTATCTCCAAAGGAGACTTGCCTTTTACCATCCGGCTCGTTCTCTGAGGTCTGAGTCTCTGTTTTTAGCTGAGGTTCCCCGAGTAAAAAAGGCGCGCATTGGAGGCCGCTCTTTCAGGCTGCGAGCTCCGCAGCTCTGGAACTCTCTTCCACTGTCACTGCGCAGCACATCCAATCTATTGCTCTCGGAAGAGCACAGGAGGACTACGGTCCAGGCATTAATTGGCTCAAGATTGGATTATTCCAACATCCTTTATCTTGGCCTGCCTGAGTATCTCCTACAACGCTTGCAGGTGGTGCAGAACGCGGCCGCACAGGCTATCTTTGGCCTTCATAGACGTGCCAGAGTATCCAGCCTATTGCAGTCGCTCCATTGGCTGCCCATCCGGAAGCGGATAGAGTTTAAGGCCTTGACACTGGCCCATAAGGCCCTGCATGCCACGGGAGCTCAGTATCTCCAAAGGAGACTTGCCTTTTACCATCCGGCTCGTTCTCTGAGGTCTGAGTCTCTGTTTTTAGCTGAGGTTCCCCGAGTAAAAAAGGCGCGCATTGGAGGCCGCTCTTTCAGGCTGCGAGCTCCGCAGCTCTGGAACTCTCTTCCACTGTCACTGCGCAGCACATCCAATCTATTGGCCTTCAGGAAGGGCCTTAAAACATGGCTCTTTGCCCGATAGTGTTCTTTCTCTCTAGGGCTGGAGCTCTCTACCCATTGCAGTAGTTCTGTCTTATGTTGCTGATGTCTGTCTTTTCCAGTCACTGATCAAAGCGCCGGGACACTCCTTTGGAGTAGCCGCGCGCTATAAAAGACCAACCTAACATCTAACATCTAACATTTGCCTCGAGGAATGCCGTGACCTGTTTATTGACGGTTTTCTCAATGACTTTAGCAGGGAAGGGAAGAAGGGATCTGTGGCGGAAGTTCTTGAGGTCTTTAGGGTCCGCTGTGGGTTTCTTCAGTAGGGCGTTGATCTCTGCGTGCTTCCAGCTCTCTGGGAAGGTGGCGGACGTGAAGGAGTTGTTTATGATGTTCCGGAGGTGGGGTGCGATGATAGTGTCGGCTTTGTTGAAGATGTGGTGCGGGCATGGGTCGGAGGGAGAGCCGGAGTGGATGGTGTTCATGATGTGGGTGGTGTCTTCCGTGCTGATGGGAGTCCAAGCGCTGAGGGTGGTGGTAGGGGGTGTTGGTTCGGTGGCTGGAGGCGGAGTCTGGGCACCGAAGCTGTTGTGTATATCGGCGATCTTGCGGTGAAAGAACGTGGCAAGGGAGTTGCAGAGGTCTTGAGACAGTGTGATGTCGTTGCTGCGGGCGCTGGGGTTGGAGAGCTCTTTTACGATGTTGAAGAGTTCCTTGCTGTTGTGTATGTTGTTGTCCAGCCCCTCTTTGAACGATGTCTTTTTGGTGGTGCGGATCAGCTGGTGGTGTTTGCGATGGCGTTCTTGAAGGCGATCAGTTTTTCTGTCGTCTGTTTGTGGCACCAGGTTTTCCTCGAGGTTTCGGCAGGATTTCTTCGATTCTTTGAAGTCGTCGGTGAACCAAGTGGTTTTCCTGTTGGCGGGCTTGCCTGGAGGGTTCTTCAGTGGTGCAAGGGCGTCGGCGCAGTTGGTGATCCACTGTGTGAGTTTGCGGGCTGCGTCGTTGGTGTCAGCAGTGTCGATTGGTGGGTTCTGGCTCAGTGATGTGGTTAGCTGGTCTGTGGTGACTTTGCTCCAGCATCTGCGGGGGATCTGTTGCGGGCGGTGGTGGGATGTGGTCTTCGTAAAGGTGAAATGGATGCAGCTGTGGTCGGTCCAGTGTAGTCCGGTGGAGTGGCTGATGGTAACGTGGCTGCTGGCAGAGAAGATGGGGACGAGCGTGTGGCCGGCATAGTGGGTGGGGGTGTTCACCAGTTGCTTGAGTCCGAGGTTGGCGAGGTTATCGAGCAGGGTGGTGGTTTTGTTGTCGTTGTTGTTCTCCAGGTGGAAGTTCAGGTCCCTTAGGAGGATGTAGTCTGATGAGGCGAGGGCATGCGGGCTGATGAAATCGGCGATGGCTTCACTGAATTGTGTGCGTGGGCCCCGGGGTCTGTAGATGAGGGTTCCTCTGAAGGTGGTCTTGGGGTCGGTGTGGATCTGGAAATGTAGGTGTTCGGCGGTAGTGAGGGTGTCTTTGGAGTTGGTTGTGACGCTGATGGTGTTCCTGTAGATGATGGCGATTCCTCCTCCGGTTTGGTTGATGCGGTCCTTCCGGGTGATCTTCTCGCCGTCCGGGATGGCTATGGCGATGTCGGGGGCTGAGGAGGCGTTCATCCAGGTTTCCGTGAGGAAGGCGACGTCCGGTGCTGTTGTTTCGAGGAGGTCCCAGAGTTCGTGTTTGTGGACGGAGCGGGTGCTGAGTAGGATACACTTGAGGTGGTTGTTGTTGTTGCCTGATCCGGAGGGTGGGTTGCAGGTTCGGAGGCAGGTGAATTTGCAGGCTTGGCAGGTGAAGGGTCCGTGGGTGCGCTTCAGGGTGGCTTGGTAGCAGGTGAGCGGTCTGCCTGTGTTGAGTGCGTGGAGGGCAGCGGTGTCGTATCTCAGTCGGGTATCTTGGATTCGGCGGGGGGCAGAGGTTCTGACGCTGGGCGCGGTCCAGGCGCGGGCGGGTGCAGACGGGCTTGCCTTCGGTGCGCCTACGGCGGGCCAGCGGCGCTGCTGCTGCGCGGCCTCCATATGAGGGGCTGTGGGAGGGAGGAGTACCTGGGACGCGGGAGCGAGGCAGCGGAAGGGGAACCAGGGGGGCGGGGCTGCAGGGGACGCAGTGGCGGGAAGCACGAGGGGGGAGCGGGCGGGATGGAGACACAGAAGGCAAGAAGGGAGGTAGGGGGGAGAGAAGGGTCACAAGTGGGCACAATAACAATACAGAGTGCAGAAATGCAGATAAAAATACAGGCAGGCAGATAAAGATACAGGCAGAACAAGCAAATCAAACCCAAGCAAAACCAAGTAAAAACAGACCGCGGAGATGGAGGTAGCGGTCAGGGCACAGCGGGAAGCGGCAGCGGGGCAGCGGCACAGGAGGACCGTGTGGTGGCTGAGGGGGGCGACCTACCTGGTGGAAGGGTCAAAGGTCGCTCCCTTCACCACCGCGCAGCCTTCATATGAGGAGCTGTGGGAGGGAGGAGCAGCTGGGAGGCGGGAGCAGGGTGGCGGATGGGGAACCAGGGGGGCGGGGCTGCAGGGGACGCAGCGGCGGGAAGCGCGAGGGGGGAGCGGGTGGGAGGGTGACACAGAAGGCAAGAAGGGGGTAGGGGGGAGAGAAGGGTCACAAGTGGGCACAATAACAATACGGAGTACAGAAATGAAGATAAAGATACAGGCGGGCAGATAAAGATACAGGCAGAACAAGCACATCAAACCCAAGCAAAACGAAGTAAAAACAGACCACGGTGATAGAGGTAGGGGTCAGGGCACAGCGGTAAGCGGCAGCGGGGCAGCAGCACAGGAGGACCGTGTGGCGGCTGAGGGGGGCGACCTATCTGGTGGCAGGGTCAAGGGTCGCTCCCTTCACCACCGCGCGGCCTCCATATGAGGGGCTGTGGGAGGGAGGAGCAGCTGGAAGGCGGGAGCGGGGCGGCGGATGGGGAACCAGGGGGGCGGGGCCGCAGGGGACACAGCGGCAAGAAGCGCGAGGGGGGAGCGGGTGGGAGGGTGACATAGAAGGCAAGAAGGGGGGCAGGGGGGGGAGAGAAGGGTCAGAAGTGGGCACAATAACATTTTAAGGAGTACCGAAATGAAGATAAAGATACAGGCAGAACAAGCAAATCAAACCCAAGCATAACCAAGTAAAAACAGACCGCGGAGATGGAGGTAGTGGTCAGGGCACAGCGGGAAGCAGCAGCGGGGCAGGGGCACAGGAGGACCGTGTGACGGCTGAGGGGGGCGACCTACCTGGTGGCAGGGTCAAGGGTCGCTCCCTTGAATGGCCATGCCATTCCAGTGTGGCCCAGCCATATGCACAACAGTCTTGACCCTGCGCCCAATGGGAACAGTCCAGCCCGAACTGCCAGGGCAGTCCTCTCTGGACTGGAAACAAGAAACCTAGGACCGGTTTTGGTCTTTCAGCCCTCATCAGCCAGGATAGCTTGACTCCAGTGGCATGGAGAACACGAACCCATGTCTGGGCATACCCGTCCCACTCGGGGTGACAAATGGCAGTTCGGGCTCGACTCATCCCATTTTGCACAGGGTCAAGACTGATTTGCATATGGCTAGGTCAAAACTGGAATGGCATGGTGAGCAAAAGAATGATGGATCTAACCCAGATCTCTTGACTGGGGGTGAATATTTTGATTTGTTCTGCATTCCGTCCATCAATTGTGTGTCTTTTGCTTTCTCGCCCTAAGTGCACCGGGTATGCCCAGACGTGGGTCCTGGGCTCACTGTACCACTGGAATCAAGTTATCCTGGCTGGTGATGGGTTAAAACCCCTAAACCGGTCCTAGGATGCTTGTTTCCGGTCGAGGGAGGACCTGGCTTGGCAGTTCGGCTGGACTGTTCCCATGAGGCACAGGGTCGAGACTGATTTGCATATAGCCAGGTCTAAACTGGGGTGGCATAGTGAACAAAAGAATGATGGATGTAACCCAGATCTCTTGACTGGGGGTGAATGTTTTGATTTGTTCTGCATTCTGTCCATCAATTGTGTGTCTTTTGCAATGCACAATATCGGCATTGCGACCACTGTGGTGGCGGTCGCATCGTAATGTCTACTACGGTACTGCCGACATCCTGTCGGACGGTCCTGTCTTTTAGGGTGCCTGCCATCCTAATCAGGCCCTTTATGTTTGGACATATGCCTTAAATGTAAGAAAAGGCTGGGCTTGGTCTGTCATTTGTGTTGAGCTTTAAAAATCCTTTTTTGGCTGACCCTCTCATAGAAGTATATCAACCCTTCAACCATGTAAACACCAACCCCATCAGAATTATCTTGACACTTGTATGGAGGGCCTGAATATACACAGAATAGATATTCAGAACCTTAACATATGTACCTAATTTGGCATATACTAAATAGAATGTTTTACACTCAAGATGATCAGAGTAGACATTTTTTCTAGAACTGACTCTGTTATTGCACAACACGCAAAGCCATGCACTAGCATACATTACAGGCCATGATGCATATTTACATGGTCTGTGCTTGTGTGCTGAATTGGCATTGAGTGTGTTCACGTAGCATAAGTGCAGTAAACTAGAAAATAATGTGACTTCTTGCTTTATTTTGAGCAAGCTAGCAGAATACTTCCTATGCCCGCAACTGCCAGGTCTTCTTGCTACAGTACATAAAATGAAACAGAATTGTCCATGTTTACTGCTGAACCTTAGCAGTGACTGCAGCTACAAGGTACATTTTTGCAAGATGACCTTGCAATAAGCTATGGCTTCCATGCCAAAGGGGCTCAAATATTTTCAAGAACTGATGCTTGAAAAGAAAGCATTCTCTTTAGCTGGATGCAAGAAACATAAGGTTCAGAGCAAGTGATAAGCAATAAGAAGAGACAGGAATATAATCTCTCTATAAACATGGAAAGGGGAGAAGGACGCTGAATGCTGGGAGTGATATTGTATGTCGGGTCTCTGCAGGTATACTGGGAATTTAAAATGGCACAGCTACAAGCATCATAATACATGGTGCCGTAAGATAGACTGGAGCTTTAGACTATAGCCTCCTTACGATGTACGTCGGAAAGCCACTGACCACAAGTCAGAGGCTTTCTGACTTATGTCATTTCTTTCAAATCCAACAGCTGTATTACAATGAAGTCTGTAGGATTTTAAACCAGCCGGTCAGATCGACTGGTTTCCGACAGGCTCAAAGTTGGAGCCAGTTGGAGCGATATCAAAGGGGATGATGGACGGAGCGCTTGAGCAAATCAAACACTCGCCCCCAGTCAACTGATCTGGGTTTAATTCATCATCATTCTTTAGCTCACTCCACCACCCCAGTTCTGACATGGCCATATGCAAATCAGCCTGACCCTGGGCAATATGGGAACAGTCCAGCCCGAACTGCCAAGCCATGTCTTCCCAGAACCGGAAACAAGCATCCTAGGACCAGTTTCTGGCTATTCAGCCATCATCAGCCAGGCTAGCTTGAATCCAGTGACAAAGTGAGCAAGGGACCCACGTCTGGGCATACCCTGCCAACTTAGGGCGAACAAAGCGATACCAAAGGGGATGATGGACGGAGTGCTTTAGCAAATCAAACACTCACCCCCAGTCAACTGATCTGGGTTTAATCCATCACGTTCTTTAGCTCACTCCACCACCCCAGTTCTGACATGGCCATATGCAAATCAGTCTGACCCTGGACCTCATGGGAACAGTCCAGCCCGAACTGCCAACCCATGTCTTCCCTGGACCGGAAACAAGCATCCTGGGACCGGTTCCTGGTTAATCAGTTGTTATCAGCCAGGCTAGCTTGAATCCATTGGCAAAGTGAGCAAGGGACCCACTTCTGGGCATACCCTGTCAACTTAGGGCGAACAAGGTGATACCAAAGGGGATGATGGACAAGAACTGATGCTTGAAAAGAAAGCATTCTCTTTAGCTGGATGCAAGAAACATAAGGTTCAGTACAAGTGATAAATAATAAGAAGAGCAAGGAATATAATCTCTCTATAAACATGGAAAGGGGAGAGAGACACTGAATGCTTGGAGTGATATTGTATGTCGGGTCTTCTGCAGGTATACTGGGAATTTAAAATGACACAGCAACAAGCATCATACTAACATGGTGCCATAAGATAGACTGGAGTTTTAGACTAAGGCACTTATTGCGATGTACATCGGAAAGCCACTGACCACAAGTCAGAGGCTTTCCGAATTACATCATTTGTTTCAAATCCGACAGCCGTATTACAATGAAGTCTGTAGGATTTGAAACCAGCCGGTCAGACCGACTGGCTTCCGACGGGCTCAAAGAGCCTGTCGGCCAGTCGGAGGCAGCTCATAAGCCCCTACGTACTGTGTTTACGCTGTGGGGATTATGATGTTAGTTTTCGACAGGCTTTTATTGCCGGGCTCCAAAGCTGAAGAGAATTGGAACCCCTTTCATGTTGCATGTTTACAGTTAGCCCATTACGGGATGTGTTGTATCAGTTCCATATTTCATAGATTAGTTTCCCCTTATCTAAAGATTACATAGTGGATTAGAAGCTGGTTAAAAGAAAATTGCAGAATATACCAAAATGGGAGACTGACAACTTTCCACATCATAAGTTCTTCTAGTCAAAGTTTCTCCACGATTGGATCAACTAGGTGCTACCGAACCCTCCCAAGATCTATAAATGCTTTAGGGTAGATCACACTGGCACCTTGCTAAGGAATAAAGTTAAATTTTAGCCGTTTTTCTTTGATTTATGCATGTCAATGGATTGCCAGACAAATGTAGCCTCCATAGAGGGATATTCAGACAAAAAAATATCGCCATACCAGAATATGGAGTCTAAAATATCATGATATGGAAATATCGTCAGCAAGAATATCAAAGTCAAGAATATCCATTTTAAAGTAAGTAATATTGATTTTTAAAATATAGAAGTCATTAGTATCGTTTGCAGAAATATAGTTGTTTAATATATAATTTTTGTAATTATTGTTATGTGTTTTAGTATATATTTTACATGTATATGATGCCATTTTTTGTATAATTATTGTTTATGTTTTTTAATATATTTCCTACAATATTAGTAGTTATTAACATTAATTTATTTAATTTTGTGTTTTTTAGCTTCCAAGCAGTGTGTGGGTTTATAGGGGTATAGGGAGGGAAGTAAATTAATTATAATACATTTATGATTGTTTTTTATTTAATAATATTTACTTAATTGATATTTATTTATGTTAATTGTGCTATTAGTTTTTTAATGTACATTTTATGTGCGGGTTGTTGGGTTTATAAGGGGAAACGGTGGGAAGTAATTTATTTCTGATTAATAATAAGTTGGCAATTAATTAATTATGGTAATTATTTAATGACATTTATTTTAGGTGCGGGTTGTCGGCTTCATAGTGGTAAAGGGTGGGGGAGTAAATTAATTGTAATTTATTAATAATTAGTTGTTAAATACTAATAATTATTTAACTGACAATTAATTATTTTAACTGTGCAATACATTTTTTTAAAGTTTAATTTTAGGTGCGAGTTGTGGGGTTTATAGGGGTAAATGGTGGAAAGTTAATTCATTTTAATTAATGACTATTTTGTTTTTAATTAATAATATTGTTTAATTGATATTTAATTATGTTAATTGTGCAATTACATTTTCTTATTCGATTTTAAATGTGGGTTGTGGGTTTTGTAAGGGTATGGGATGTAAAGTAAATTATTTTAAGTAATTCATAATTTTTTTAAGTAATATATATTATTAATAGGAGTTTCTGTTTAATTTTATGAGTGTGTTGTGTGATTTGTGGGGGTATATTTGGGGAAATAGGTTAATTATAATTAATTAATCATTCATATTTAATTAATGATAATTTGTTTGTTGGTAAATATTTATATTAATAGTGTACATATGTGGTTTTTTTAAAGTTAAGTTTTAGGTGCAGGTTGTGATATTTTTGGGGTTATAGGGTGGGAAGTAACTACATTAAATTTATGTTATAAATATTTCTTTTCATAAATAATTTCTAAATAAATGTATTTATTTGTATGAAAATATTTTTTTTATTTTATTTATAATAATATTTGTAGGAATTTGTGATATGAATTTAATATTTAAATATGTTTTTATGTTTGAAATTTTTAATATTAAATATATTTGTACTTTATTTTTCATCATATTTATATTATTTCATTTAGTTTGTTTTTTGAATTTTTTTATTTTGTCAAGATATTTAGTTTGTTTTTAATGTTGCACTGACTGGAGTGGGGATAGTAAATTGTACTCCTCCACAATTTAACACTTCCCTACTGTTGAATTGACTGGAGTGGGGAAAGTAAATGTTACCCCTCTGCAATACTTTTGCAATTATTGGAGTGGGAGTAGTAAGTTTTACTCCTTCGCAATCCAACACTTTCCCTACTGTTGTGTTGACTGGAGTGTGAATTGTACATTTTACCCCTCCGCAAAACCCCTCCGCAATCCAACACTTTCCCTACTGTTGCAGTTATTGGAGTGGCAATCGTAAAGTTTTCCTCTCTGCTATCCAGCATTTTCCCTACTGTTGCATTGACTGGGGTGAGAATAGTAAATTTTCCCCCTCCGCAATCCAACACTTTCCCTACTGTTATACTTATTGCAGTGGAAATAGTAAATTTCCCCCCTCCGCAATCCAACACTCTCCCTACTGTTGTACTGACTAGAGTGGGAATAGTGAATGTTACCCCACCGCAATCCAACACTTTCCTTACTGTTATACTGACTGGAGTGGGAATGGTAATTTTTACCCCTCCACTATTCAACACTTTTCTTATTGTTGTTCTGACTGGAGTGGGAATAGTAAATTTTAGCCCTCCACACTCCACTTCCCTATTGTGGTACTGCATGGAATGGGTATAGTAAATATTACCTATCCACAATCCAACACGTTTACTACTATTGTATTTATTGGAGGGAGATTTGTAATTTTTACCCAATTTTATTATTTGCATTGCGTGAAGTGAGAGTAGTAAATTTGAATATATATCTACTATAATAGCTTGCGTAGTTTTGTATAAATTGTAATAGGAATAGTATTACATTTTATATTTTATAATTTATTTGTTATTGTTCTAATATATATAAGTATATTTCTGTTTATTTAAAAATATAATTGTTTCAATTATTAATGTTTTTAATGTGTAAAATATGTTTGACTAAATGTATATGTGTTATATTTTTAGATTATTTTGAAATTATAATACAAATTAAAATTATTCAGTTTGTTATATTTGTTAAAATATATATTACGTCAATTTTTTTCTTGATGTTACAATTTAATATTTATTATTGTATTTTATATATATTTAAAAAACAATCTTTTATACAGCGAAATTCATGACATCGATATTTTTTCCCACGATTTTTGTACTTACCAGTATAAGAACTGGCTGACGATATTTTCAACATAGATATTTTGGTCATGATATTTTTGTATGGCGATATTTTGAGGGTTCTTATTTTGTCAGTGAACCTCCGTAGAGCACAGCCTGTAGACAAGGTTGGACTAATGCGATGCACAACAAGGAATGTACTACAAAAAGAAATATATCAAAGCTACAAGTAGTATATGAAAGTCAGAGCAGTTAAAATACTCAACTTTAGAAACCATGTACCTCTATCCTGATGATGCCCATATCACACAGAACTTTTGCAAATCTTTCAATTGGTGATTTGGTAACCTCCAATGACTCACAGCTGCAACCTGTACTTTTGTGAGACATGACCTGAAAAACAATGCATTAGACCATCTACTGTAAATATGGCTCATGTTCTGATGTACCTACACCAACAGCCTCAACTCAGTCCATTTGCTGGTATAGGGTTCCCAACGGCAGAACCAGTGCTTGCATTGCCGTACGAAACATGACATGTGTCTGACTCAAAATAGAGAGAGTGACCACACAGTTTGGCGGAGAAAGTACTCTGCCAGGTTCGTGGTGGAGTACCACATCTGCCAAACTCTAGATCAGGCCCTTATTCTTTTATTCTAGCTGGATATCAGCCATTTTCGTGTGTCGTTGCTGTTTGTCTTGTGTCTAAGGGTCTGATTATGATGCTACTGCCTTCAAGGCGGTCACAAAGTATATATTTTGCATTGCGGTGGATGCTGTGGGCTGCAGCACACACGGCAATACAAAATGTGCACCCCGTGCAAATCCCTGCACTATGTGGCAGGCACTAAGAGGCGCCTGCCACAAGGTGAAGGGATATGTTGGAGGCCCTAAGTTCCAAGCCTACTACCTCTTCCTGCAAAAAGCCCTGACTGCTCGCTCAAGCTGCTGCTGGAGACTCAGAAGTAGAAGAGGAGTAAGTGTCGCCCACCTCTAGCATAACATGACCCAAGGCCCCAGGACAACATTAATGAACAACATTACCTGCCACTTATACTGCCCAGGAACCCGGGACTCTGTAACAGGACCTGAAGAAAAGGACCCACTGGATGGAAGTGTAATGCTAAGCTCCACAGGAAGGTTTTTAAAACTGGTTGTTTCATTGATAAGTTTAGACCAGGGGTCTCAAAGCTTTGCTTTTCTGTAATATGAGTTGCTTATGTTCTTTTTTTAAATATTTTTATAGAAGCATTTTTCCATGTATATATCTAGTTATCCATGCCAAGGCAACGTAAAAAAAGAAGCTAGTAATGTAACAGGAGAGGAGAAACAGGGGAACTTTTCCAGAATTGTGTTGTAAAATTTGCATTTGCATTTGTTCATAGTTATACATAACATCAGCTAGTTACAATGCATCGCCTCGATGAGAAATACCTTGTCGGGGGAGCCCTCCAGGTCTGCTTAATACCGTATCTCTCTTTGTGTTATAATAAGCGTAAACATAGCCCGCTAACATAATAAACCAATAAAAACTAACTTCCTCTAGGGTCTTGGTCTATACTGACCATCACTTACCATTATTACCGGTCGGCAAGAATTCTCCAGTGCGTTGGGCGGGGAGTGGGGGGGTCTCAAAATTAAGGACTTCTCAGGGCATCTTGTTCTACTGTGTGGTGAGCTATCTCTTGGGGTGGCACTGGGAAGAGATCCCCCCATCTCTATTATCCCTCGGGGGTCCCCATAAAGCTCTCTCCGTCTCCTCCCCCTTGGGAATCCCACGCTTGCTCCACCTCGGTCCAGAGCTCCACACGTGGTCTACACCTTTTACTTACTTTATCTTCCCTTGTCAGGGCCCTTTCTTCTGCCCTCGCCCAGACCGATATAGCTCTCTCCCAGTAGGGCACCCTGGGGGCCATTTTTGCGTGCCATCTGAGAGCGATGTGCCGCTTTGCCAAAACAAATTTATGACCTACTTTTTTAGCTTTGGGTCTCGGGAAGAAACCTAACAGGCAAATCTCCGCACTGCACGGCAAAGATCATGCCAATACCTCATTTAGAACCTCTATGACCCTATGCCAAAACATTTGTATAACCGGGCACTCCCATACCATGTGTGCGAATCTGGTATCCGATGTTTTACACCTGGACAATGTTGGCCATCCTCCCCAAACATAACATTGAGCCTGCGGGGAGTGAGGTAGGTCACATGTAGAATATTGAATTGTGTGAATTTCAACGTAGAGTTTCTTGAATTTTTGGGGTGGGCTTTCCAGGGCCTTCCTCCACTCCCTGTCAGGCAGGTTCCTTCCCACCAGGGTTCCCCATTTCTCTTGCAAGCGAGATAAGGGCGGTACTGTCTGTGTCATAATCACCATATATAATCACTTCACCCGATGCCTCGCCGACCCAAGTGTCACCACTGCCTGTGTGGCTGCTTGTGTGTCAGGCTCGTAACTGTCCCCTCCCATAGAGCAGTAAAGGTTCCCATCAAAGTGTGATCATTTAGGAACTGCCCTGGGGGTCATCAGTCAGGGGAAGTAGTTCTCCGTCCTGGTAGCAGTCGAGAATTTGGTCACTCCTGCTACCGTCCAATCTCTCAGTTGTCTCTCTTTGAAAGAGGAGCTGTCTCTTCTTCGTGGCAATCCTATCAAGGGTAGATTGGACACGTATAGGGCAGTCCCCGCTGTGCAACCAGTGCATCTGCCCAACATTTTAAAGCCACTTGCAGCAGTATTCCCCCACATTTTATCTGGTGTTTGGGGTTTAGGATCTTGGTTGGGAGCCATCTGTGTGGGTGGGGTCCCAGCATTCCCAGTATCTCCAGTCCTCTCCCGTCCAGCCATTGGGAACGCCACTGGAGTTGTGCCTCCAGGTAGTAGGCCTCAAAGTCTGGCATTACCAGACTACCTGCCGCTAATGGTCGCCGCAGAATTGTCAGGGAAACCTTGTTCCGCCCCATCCCAGATCAGATCCCTTAACAATGCGTCCAAATCTTTAAACCATCCCTGAGGAATCACCACCGGGAGATTGACAAAGTAATATAGTAGTCTCAGGAGGATAACCATTTTGGTCTGCGTCACCCTGGCCATAACAGACAATTTAAGGAAACGCCAGAATGATGCCCCTGGCTTCAGAGAGCGAAGCGCTCGATCAAGATTTCCTTCCATAAGATTTACCTGTTTATGGAACACCTGTATGCCCAAGTATCTAAAAGAGGTCTGGGCCCATTTAATGCCCATCGGAAGGTTCCCAGGTCTGAGTAAAGGTGGTGCCAGCAGGAATATCTGAGTTGTCAGAGCATTAACTCGTAGTCCAGACGGAGCTGCACATTTTCTAAGATGGTCATGGCATGAGAGATACCCCAGTTGCCGTCTCTGCTATATACGAGTTACTTATGTTCAATGAAAATCTTCCCGAGCTACTAATATTATTAGAGATTTAATAGTTATCACATCAAACAAGGTTATTTTAGTGGCCACCATATGCAAAGATCACCAGCACTGCTCACTTCAGTGCAGCAGGCACAGTTGCTAGCATTATTGTAAAGCTGTTTTGTCAATTCTGAATGCCTATACACAGGAAATACAAAACAGCCAAAGCTGCAATGCCCAAAGCACCAAGGTAATATTAGTAATACGTCTTCACAGCACCATTTGATTTTTATTACTCATATCAGCTCTGAATATATTTTGGAAATTCAACCATTTTCCCTCCAAGCATTAGCTTATGAATTCTGAAAACACACACATCTCCATCTTGAATACATACATTTCAATTTTGGTGTAGATAAATTATTTCAAGCAATCAAAAGTTTCTAATTTAGTTTACTAAGCTGCACAAAGGAGAGTTATCTTCTTATATCCATGTCTAATCTTGATTAAGCAAAAGACAATTGTCCTTCTCTGTGAGGGCAGGAGGACAATAAGTAGATTGGTATGGGGGTTTTGAAACTAACTATGGATGCCTGAAACTGTTTTATTTCAGTAAGTGTCCAAAGTAAGATTAAAAACTTCAACAAAAACGAATGGGATATCAAGGATCCCGGCGTTCTAATATATAGTCAACATGTTTCTTGCCTGTAGTGCCCTGGAGGAGTCAGTGGCAATTCTTCAGGAGCTTTATGATCCCTAATCTGCTGGGTAGGTTACCAAAATAGGAAGGCGAGATTTACAGCCTGATTCATGAAGCTAAATTGAGGTCGCAATAGCTGCGAAAATGCTATTGCGGGCGCAATTCCCATAATCGGAATTCACCATGAAAAAAGCGAATTCGCAAACACAGAATTGCGAAATCGCTAAAATATTCGCAGAATCCCGGCAGTAGACCATTTGCGAATAGGAAATAGCGAGAAATCACGGATTCTGCGAAAATAATAGCGAATTCGCAAATTCCTCGCAATCGGGATTCATGAAAAATTGCAATTAGCGAAAAACCCCAAAATCGCATTTTGCGAGGCGCAAATTAAGGACAACCCAAAGCAGGTGGTAACCATCAAACCCATAGTAATTTTTTTTTTTTTTAAACCGTTGGCCTATCAGCAACTGGTGCAGGCCTGACCAAACACACTTAAGGAGAAGCAGAGCAGCATAAGGAGCGTCACAATGCCTGGAATGTACATGGTGGTCAGGCGGCGAAGGCTACAGCGAGCAGCACGGAGGAGACGCAGAATCCAGGCCAGGATCTTCCGCCAGCGGGTCACCCTGCTGGGCCAAACCAGAGAGCAAATTTACGCAAAGTACCGCCTGAATGGGGCAATGATCATCAAG
Organism: Lissotriton vulgaris; assembly: GCF_964263255.1. NCBI lineage: Eukaryota > Metazoa > Chordata > Amphibia > Caudata > Salamandridae > Lissotriton > Lissotriton vulgaris. The sequence goes on from NW_028245465.1 coordinate 224,251, forward strand.
CTAATTCAGGACCTTGACCCCCTGATGCAGCACCCAACAAGGCGGACCAATGCCGTGCCAACACATGCCCAGGTATTGTGTAGCCTGCACCTCCTGGCCTCCGGGAGCTTCCAGGGGATAGTTGCGGCTGCTGGGGGGGATATCCCAGCCCACCATGTCCCGCTGCCTAGGGAGTTTCCATGACGCAATGCTGACCCAGCTACACCACCACATCAAATTTCCAACAAGCCAACAGGAATTGGATGAGACCAAGCTGCAATTCTACAATGTTGCGCATTTCCCACACGTGATAGGATGCATTGACTGTACCCACATCCACATCTGCCCACCAGCTGCAACGGAGTACATGTACCGCAATCGCAAGTCCTACCACTCCCTCAACATCCAGATGGTCTGCAATGCAAAGACATACATCACGGACATAGTGGCACAGTACCCGGGGAGTACACATGACTCATTCATATTCCGGCACAGCGGCCTCCACACACGACTGGCCAGGGGAGACTTCGGGGAAGGACACCTACTTGGTAAGTACACTTTGCCCACAATGTCACACTGCGATGAAGTAGCTGCGCTGCACAGGCACTCACCCTCTGCTCCTCTCATTCAGGTGACAGTGGCTACGCCCTGCGTGAATACCTCCTCACCCCATACCTCAACCCTGCTACACCACAGCAACGGCGTTACAACGTAGCACACATACGCACAAGGAATTGCATTGAGAGAACATTTGGGCTACTGAAGAGCAGATTCCGCATACTTCACAAGACAGGTGGGGCCATGTACTACAGTCCTGAAGTTTGCTGCCGCATTGTGGCTGTGTGTGCTATACTACACAACATTGCTACCAAGCGCCGGATACCTGTCGACATCTCTGGCAGTGAATCGGAAGGGGATGACCGGCCTCCTGCACATGCGCGCCGTGCACGCGGGGAGAACCCAGCTGAAGGCCACAGACGACGCAACCACATCACAATGAACAGTTTCTAGTGCACCCTCTCCCCTCACCCAACAAATCACAATTGCATGCAAAATTTTAAAAATGACACAACGCCAATGTGGGATGCTAAATAAAATATAATTGTTTGATTCACAAAAAAGGTTCCTGTTGCCATCCTTTAAATGCTAACAGTATTTCAGCATACTGCTGCGTCCAATACACAGGGCAGGCTTATGTTCAGCCTGTGCCTGTCCAAGTACCATTCAGTCAGGTGCGCCTCTGGCGCGAAGCACCCGCGCGCCTCTCTGGCTCCACCTCAGGCTCCGCACGTGTCCCTGCAGTGGGCCTGGTGCTGCGCCTCAGCGCCCCTACGTGTGAGGCAGAGTGACTGCTCACACTTGATGTCCCCTCACTGGCATCATCACCCCCGACAGTGGCAGGTAGAGCAGGGTGAAGTGCGGTCACAGCAGTGGTCAGGTGCTCAAGTACCCTGGCCACATCCTCGCAGCACTGTATGAGCTGCTGCTGCTGCGCCAGGGACCGGCGCGATAGCTGCGAGGTGGCATTGCCCACAACATAATTTGACCGTGTGTAAGCCGTCAGCCGGGTCAGTAGCTGACGGTGGCGGCGGCGGGCTGTGCTGCGCTGCGCAAACATTGCAGCTGTGTTGGCCTCCATGGCTGCAGTCATGCGGGCCATCCCCTCCCCCACACCTGCCATGGCTGCCGTCATGCGGTCCATCCGGTCCCCCACACCTGCCACATTGCGGCCAATGTTGTATAGCTGAAGCTGTATGGCCCCTTGCCGGCGTGCCTGCAGCTGGTGTATCCTGAGCATGCGACGTTCCACACTCATGCTCGGCAGCCGCTGTCCATTCCCCCTCCTGGTGCTGGGAGCATTGGTCTGCAGGCGAGACCTGCCACGCCTGCTCTGCTCGCCTGACACAGTGGGTGGCCGCTGTGTCGCCGCTGTCGCGGGACCTGATGTTGATGCTCCAGCTGATGGTGGAGTCAAGCTAGGCATTGCTGGTGCGGCAGGGGCTGGAGGCATACTGGTGGTGGACCTGGCTGCAGGAGTTGTTGCTGCGGCTGAGGCTGGAGGCACACTGGTGGTGGACCTGGCTGCAGGGGTTGTTGCTGCGCCAGACGCAGGAGGCACACTGGTGGTGGACCTGGCTGCAGGGGTTGTTGCTGCGGCAGGGGCTGGAGGCACACTGGTGGTGGACCTGGCTGCAGGAGTTGTTGCTGCGCCAGACGCAGGAGGCTGTGTATGTAACGGCACCTCCTCGTCATCCTGTGCTTCCTCATCTATTTGCAGCCTCTCGCTGTCGCTGCTGTCTGCGCCACCTGTGAGGGGAAGTGGACGTTCATTAGTTGCATGTATCTGTCACACTTGCAGTTGCTACATGCATGCTGGGTGACATTCCCTGACTGCCTATGGCTTTGCGTACTTTTGAACCTGTCTGGCTGCATTGGGGTACTTCTACATTGTGGCCACACTACATGTCCCACAATGCTTTAGGGCATTACCTGATGTGCACCGATGGCATGACTATGGAACATTATGGGAGGCTATATGGTCATGGCCATTCATAGGGGACAGGGTCGCAGTCGCATGCCACTTACCTTGGATGTCTTGGGTGGGGCGGGATGAGTCCAGACGGGTCACTCCGATGAACGCCTCAGCCTCCAGCGTGTCTTCTACTCGATCCTCCAAGGGGGGGTTTGGAGGGACTGTAGGTCCTCCCCCTCCAGTGCCCAGGGACTCTCCAAGCCTCTCAGCTACCTTCTCTTTGGCACGACCTCGGAGGTCGTACCAACGTTTCTTAAGTTCATCCAGTGACCTGTCGGCCACACCCACAGAGTTCACCGAGGACGCTATGCCCACCCAGATCCTGCGTTTCTCCTGCTCGGGCACCCTCCTTGAGTCCTTCCCGAACAGTTTGGAGTGGTTCTCCACCACCCCTTCAATTAAGTGCTCCAACTCCTGCTCGGAGAACTTTTGCTTTCTCTTGCACCCTGTGGTGTTGCTGGGCCCAGGTACTGCCTCCTCAGACATAGCTGCAGTGTAGTTGGGAAATGGTAATCCAAGCTGACTTGCAGGAGCTCTCTCTGTGGCTGCCTCGAGGTCTGCCTCACTGTGGTGAATGGGGGTGGGAACTGGCTGCTTCCTGGTTGTGATGTCATCACTGTGCTCGAAATGCGACTTCCCGTTTTCCCGATCTCGCGATTTTGCGATCTCGCAATTAGCAATTTCGCTATTTGCGATATCGCAAATCCGACACGGATGTAGCCGGAAATAGCGATTTTTCTGTGATTTTCGATAATCGCAAACGTTATTTGCGGCCGCGTGCGAATCGCTTTTTTTTATCGCAAAACATCATGAATCCCGTTCTGCGATTTCTCAATTGCGATTCGCAGTTAATCGCTAATTGAGAATCGCAGAATCCGGTTTTCATGAATCAGGCTGTTAGATACTTGTGCATGTGTTACGTCTCTTCGAGATGGTGACCTGAAAGATAAAATTAACAAACAACAAATAAATAAAAAATATTACACTCGAATGAGTAGTATGTTCACCTAAGGTTGTGAATCAGCAAATTAATTCACCCTGCAAAGAGTGTCTGAGAGGTGACAGCACATAGTCATTATTGTGTCTCTTATTATTTTATGTAAATGATGACTATAAAGCTTTACAAGTGTAAGTATGGGAGAGGAATCCTTAGTTATGGATGGATAGGAGACTCGCCATGTAGCTATCTGGGAAGTTACATTTGAAGAAGATTAGTCATAAAGAAAAGAGAGGGGTTCCTCCTGTTATCATTATGGCCTCCATCCACTTAATTACTTGGAGTTACATGTTACACGTTGTACATATCTGCATCTATGACCCCGAAGGTGGATTGTGTAGGACGCCGGGTCAGTTTAAAAACTCTGTTACTACCAGTGTGTGCATGCACATATCAAGCCATCATGCTTCGTCCGAACCGCAAGTGTGTAATGCGGCTCAGTAGACAGAGCCAAGCTACTTTGCTTTCCTTAACCCAATGGTGGCCAAATTGGCATTGTTTCTTAAAGATTCAATCAATCAATCAAAAAATGTGTAAAGCGCACTACATACCCGCAAGGGTTTCAAGGCGCTGAAGGGAGGGGAGGAAGGGGGTGCTGTTGCTACTGGTTGAACAGCCAGGTCTTGAGTTGTCTCCTGAAGGTTAGAAGGTATTTGGTTTGTCGTAGGATGAGGGGGAGAGTGTTCCAGGTCTTGGCAGCGCAGTGGGAGAAAGATTTGCCTCCGGCTGTGGTTTTGCGGGTGCGTGGGACGGTAGCCAGGGAGAGGTCTGCAGAGCGGAGTTTCCTGTTGGGTACGTAGAAGGAGAGTTGGCTGTTAAGATAGGCTGGGCCGGTCTTGTGGAGTGCCTTGTGTGCGTGGATCAGGAGCTTGAAGGAGATTCTTTTGTCAATAGGGAGCCAGTGAAGGTTTCTCAGGTGGGGGTGATGTGGTCGGGTCGCGGGACGTCGAGAATCAGGCGTGCAGAGGCATTCTGGATTCTTTGCAGTCTTTTGATGAGCTTGGGTGGGGATCCAGCGTAAGGGCGTTTCCGTAGTCGTGTCTGCTGCTGACTAGGGCCTGGGTGACTGTTTTCTTTCTGTCTGTCGGGATCCATCTGTAGATCTTGCGGAGCTTACGGAGGGTGTTGAAACAAGTAGAGGAGACAGCGCTGACTTGTTTGGTCATGGTGAGTTTCGAGTCGAGCATGACTCCTAGATTGCGTGAGTGGGTGCGGGGGGTGTCCCCAGTGATGCGGACCACCAGGAGTCATCCCATGCTGAGGGGTTGGGCCCGAGGATGAGGATCTCCGACTTGTCTGTGTTCAGTTTGAGGCGGCTATGCTCCATCCATTCGGCGACGGCCTTCCTTGCCTGGTGGAGGTTGGATTTGGCAGTGAGGGGGTCCTTGGTGAGGGAGAATGCCTGTCGTCGGCGTAGGAGATTATGTTGAGGTCGTGCTGTCGAGCGATGCGAGGGAGAGGCGCCAAGTAGACGATGAACAGCGTCAGGCTAAGGGAGGATCCCTGCGGGATGCCGCAGAGGATCTAGGAGGCTTTGGATCAGAAAGGGGGAGGCGGACTCTCTGGGTTCTGCCGTAGAGGAAGGAGGAGGTCCAGTCCAGGGCCTTGTCCCGGATCCCTGCGTCGTGGAGTCGTGTGTGTAGTGTGCTGTGGCAGACAGTGTCGAAGGCGGCGGAGAGGTCCAGAAGGATTAGGGACGCCGTCTCGCCGTTGTCCAACAGGATCCTGATGTCGTCTGTGGCGGCGATGAGGGCGGTCTCGGTGCTGTGGTTGCTGCAGAAACCTGACTACGAGGGATCCAGGATGCTGTTGTCTTCGAGGTAGCGGGTGAGCTGGATGTTGACTATCTTCTCGATGACCTTAGCTGGGAACGGAAGCAGGGAGATGGGCCGGAAGTTTTTCAGTTCGCTCGGGTCCGCCTTGGCTTTCTTCAGTAGGGCGTTGATCTCGGCGTGTTTCCAGCTCTCAGGGAAGGTTGCGGTCTCGAAGGAGAAGTTGATGATGTTGTGTAGGTGGGGTGCAATGGAGCTGCCGGCTTTGTTGAAGATGTGGTGTGGAAAAGGGTCAGACGGTGAGCCGGAGTGGATTACGCCCATGGTCTTGATTGTGTCTTTGATACTCATGTTGGCCCAGGTTGTCAGAGGGTCGTAGTCGATGGGGTTTGGTGGTTCCTGCGTTTTTTGGGGCCTGTAGTTGTGGATGTCGGCGATCTTGCGGTGGAAGAAGGTGGCAAGGGAGTCGCACAGGGCTTGCGACGGCGGGATGTCATTGGCGTTGGAGCTGGGGTTGGAGAGTTCCTTCACGACGTTGAAGAGCTCCTTGCTGTTGTGTGCGTTGTTGTTGAGGCTGTCTTTGAAGGAGGTCCTCTTGGCGGTCCTGATGAGGTGTTGGTGGTTGCGGATGGCGTCTTTGTGGGCTGTGCAAGGGGGACACTTGCCGGAGCTGGGGCGAAGCGAGGAAGCCCTCCAGTGTTGCCGCCACCGCCAGGAGTCACAACTTGCTTGGGATAGCGCTGCCGCCCCGGGACTACAACACCCGGCTGCCTCAGCGGCAGCGCTGCATTAACACGCAACGTAAGCGCCAGGAGGCGCCTTTAAACTGCGCTCTGACCGGCAGAGCGGGGGGGACACTTACCGGAGCTGGGGCGAAGTGAGGAAGCCCTCCAGTGTTGCCGCCACCGCCAGGAGTCACAACTTGCTAGGGATAGCGCCGCTGCCCCGGGACTACAACACCCGGCTGCCTCAGCGGCGGCGCTGCATTAACACGCAACGTAAGCGCCAGGAGGCGCCTTTAAACTGCGCTCTGACCCGCCTCGCGGGACGCCGGGCGAAGCCCGGGCAAAGGGCGGGCCCTCAGAGGCCAGAAGAGACTGGGCTGGGCCACAGACCCTGATTTCATTCCGTACTGACTAATAACTGCTTGATTCATGTGAGACTTTGGTGTTTTGTTTATGATTTCTAATTGTGTAAAGTGCTTTAGGTATATTTCCATTGTTTTCTCATTGCACATATCTCCCACTGTGTAAGGATAAGACTGTGTAATGTCCAATTCTAAAAAAGATAAGCCTGCTACCGGTTTGGGCACCATGGATAACTATCTGGTTAAAAAGGTGAACCAAATCAACAATGAGAGAAGGGCTTCTCTGGGTCGAGTGAGTCTCCCTTTGTTACATGATGAGGCCTCGCCTCCACTGGGGGGCATTGCATTGGAAAATAGTAATGTTACAAGTGACCGGGCTATTATAACCACAGTAGTACAGGTACATAGGGAGACACTTGATGTCCTGCCTGATACTTCTATGGAGGAATCAGAGCAGACACCATCAGTTAGCAGACCTGTGAGATCCTGCAGAAAATTGCAATCTAAACATGGGGGGAAGCACAGTAAAAAAAGAATAGATCCTCCACGAGTAGTTTGCAATTTCCCTATCCCTGAACCTTGTCTAGTGGACGGAAATAAAGAGGGGGGTACGCTCATACATTCTGAGCAATTTACCGTACTTGTTAGCTCTATAGTAGCAAAAATAGAGGCTAAAATGGAAGATCTGTTGAGACCCCTGACCACTAAGCTGGACGCTGTGTCGCTAGAAGTGGATAGACTGGGTGGTCTAGTGTCAGCATATCTGACCACAGCCCCAGTTGCTCCACCCAAGGTAGTAGATAAGGGTCAGAGTACCAGGTGAGAGAATGTGCAGCAGATCTGTCAGCAAGTACCTGCCACTGAATCTGCTCCCCATGCCCAACCACTAGCAACTGATCAGAACAGACAACCCATAGTAGAGTCTGATGGCAGGCCTGATTTCAAACATATAAGGAAAAGTCGCTATATCAATTTGCACCCTGACTGTGCTCCTTATATAGCGGTTTTAACAAATGTTCCGCCTATTGATGACTTTTCTGCCCAGTCTCATGGGGAATCTCACGATTCCTTAAAAAACAAAACAGTTGCGTGGCTAAGTAAAAACTGTGGGTTTCCGACCAAATACTCTGATCAAATACTATCAACGCGAAGGGTGAATTGGATTGGTCCGTCTAGTAAGACCACCAGTGGGGATTGTATTGTCGTGAATTTTAAGCACCCGCAACATGTGGCAACAGTATTACTAAGGGCGGCCTCTCTAGTATATAACGTGAACAGTGTATGTGTTCGCCCACTTGGCTATTTTTATGCCCATCTGATTGTAGCCCCACCTGACCCCAGGAAATTCAGACCACTGACTCAGTCCTTGACACCGGCACTGAAGACACCACATCTGTATAATATTAATGGCCACCGTTGGAATGGCCCCAATGTGGAAACACATAATAGATATAATGCTGCTATCCAATGTGGGAATGGTTTTAATGTGGACACTCAGAACAGATATGACTTGCTCTCTGGCCTGGAGGCGTGTGATTGACGCAAGGAGTGTGTGGAGCAAGGAAAGGATTATGTTGTAGAAGAAGGTCACGATGGGACTCCCGAGGTGATAATGAATGGTAGCAATGTAATCTGTTGGAACATTGCGGGATTGGGCTTAAAGATGGGAGATTGTAACTGGATCAGGTTCATTAAGCAATATCAGATTATCTGTCTTCAGGAGACCTGGTCAGTTGAATGTGATTTTTTTCCTTGAAGGTTAAAATCATTTTATGTTCCCGCGTCTGCATCTAGCAGGGGTAGGCCAAAGGGGGGATTAGTTACATTCATTTCTGTTGCTTTACCTTGTAATATACGCAGAGCTTTAACGGACAACCCAGGTATTATTGGGTTGATATTAACTGGAGATAACTGTTTGGCTGGCCTGGTTAATTTTTATAATGGTGTAAATTCATGCTCAGCTCTGAGCCAAGTATTGGCACTAAATGATTTTATTCGCCTCTCTATGAAAGAATGTCTCCATAACCTCTTGATTATGGGTGATTTTAATGTCCATCCATGTGGCGATCTCTTGCTGAAATGCATTTCGGATGTGCATTGTGTACGATCCCAGGGCCTGCACCTGGAACACACAGTTGAAGGGGATTTACTCAATGATTTATTGAATGATCTAGACTTAATAATAGCTATGGAATTGAGGGACCCTACTAAGTGTTTTTATACCCCTACCTTTAAAGGGCATGGACGGGGAACCTTCATTGACTATGTGTTACTCACATTGCCAATGCAGTCCTTTGTGGACTCCTTCTCTATTGATAATAGTGAATTCAGTGATCATAACCCGCTCACCGTTCAGTCCCTGGGTAGTTAAGGAAGCCCGGAATTGTGTTTCTGGTAATCTTTGCACAACCGATGGAAGACCCCGCCTTAGATGGTCTATGATTGCTGCTGATCTGCTGTACAAAAAAAATAACGGACACTTGTACAGATGAAATCTTGAGTTGTACCACAGTTGGAACTGAACCATTTAGGGTCCTGGGTGCTTTTCAAAATTTGGCGGATAAAGTGTCTCAGCTGATGTTGGCCCCTGCAAAAAACATAGTAGTCAGGGGACCAAGATGGTTTAACCAGGACTGCTCTAAAGCAGCACACAATTTAAGGTTGGCTCTGGCAGCCAACCCCAGAGTAAAATTGACTGTTCAAGCGTGTAGGAAAGAATATAAATCAGTTATTGCCACACGCAAGGACTTTTTAAGACAGGAGGCATGGAATGAGATTCTTGATCCAGATACCTTGAAGTGCAGCTCTAGATTCTGGGCATTGGTAAAGAAACCTTTCCTGGTGCAGGATTCGGGTGATGGTCTGGAATGTTGCATAACTAAGGATGAGTGGGTAAATCATTTAAAAAAATTATACTGTTGCTCGTCGATGGAAAACCCTAATTTTCCCCCTTGCGATAGTGCTAGCATTATTAGGTTTGAAAGAGGCGAGATTATGGAGGGCATAGTGTGCCTGACAGCTGGGAAAGCTCCGGGCCCTGATGGGATCCCCCAGACTTGTATCGGTCTGATCCTGGCTTTTGGGCACCCATACTGGAGGCGGTCTTCAATGCGGCTGCAACAGTTGGTTGTCCACAATCATGGGGTGTCTCCACAATTGTTCCTGTCTTTAAGAAGGGGGACAGGGGTAGCCCACTCTGTTATAGGCCAATTTCATTAATAGATTCTATGGTCAAAATAATAGGCAGAATGCTACTGCAGAGATTGTCGGACTGGGCGTTGGCAAATAACATCATGTCCATCGCTCGGTATGGCTTCTGCGGTGGACGTTCGACTATAACACAGTGCCTTAATCTCTTCTTAATCCTAAACAAGTACACTGTAGCGAAGAGGGGTACAATCCACCTTGCCTTCATGGGCCTGTCATCTGCTTTCGACTGTGTTAACAGGGGAAAGCTCTGGCAGTCCATGAGGGCAAAGGGTGTTGATAATGGGATTGTAAATTTCCTTGCTGACCTCCACAGTAATACTAGTGCCAATGTAAGGTATTCTCAGGATCTGGGCGTAACTAGTAATTTTGACATCAGAAAGGGTGTGCGCCAAGGCTGTATTCTAGCCCCCTTTCTTTTTAACTTTTATATTAATGACCTAGATAGTGACCTGCAGAATATTCACGCCGACTGTCCTAGAGTCGGTAGGCGGGGTATTCCTGTTCTTTTATATGCAGATGATGCAGTTTTAATCTCTAGAACTGAGAGGGGACTCCAAGCTCTACTTAACGCTTTTAAATTGTTTATGTCAGACAGAGACTTACTGGTCAACAACTCCAAATCATTCATAATGCAAGTTGGCCAACAGCCAAGTAGAAACTTCTTGTTTAAGCTAGATGATGTAGTGATCCCTGTATCGAAATCATTCTCGTATCTTGGGGTTATTTTCGATAATAAACTTTGTTGGGGTCCACATCTTGTCAAGAAGAAAGGTGAATTGGCCAGGGTGAATGCCTCCATTTTTAACTTTGCGGCAAAATTGGGGAAAAAACCTACAAGTGCCATGATGAAACTTTATAATGCGAAATCAGTGGCTACTGCTTTTATTGGCAGTGAACTGTGGGGATATGTCGTGGGGGAGCAGCTACAGACTGCTGAAAATTCTTTCATGAAGCGCCTCTTGTGTGTCCCAGTTGGAACTTCTAACTTTGCAGTACATGAAGAGTTGGGGGCACAATACTTAAGCAACATTTTTTCTTCACGCCCGCTGACATGTTGGCTAAACTTGTGGCTAAATGTGGACATTCCATTGCCTCATTTGATCATGAAAGACTTTTTGTCCCAGGATAAGGCAATGGGTACCCCATGGTTAAATTACTTGAAATCTAGTTTCTCCAGGCTCGGGCGTTTGGATTTGTTTGAACATCCGAGCAGGATTGTAAAAGGGGATGTGGAGGTAATTAAACGGGCTTTCCTCATGGATAGGAGTATGCAAAGGGAAGGAGTGGAGCTTCAAAAACCAACTGTAAGAACATTTGTTATGCTAAAATCTTGTGTATCAATGGAACCATATCTGACTGGCTCATTGACCTCTCATGAGAAGTTTTGCTAACAAGATTTAGGTTAAATCTTTATCACCATCTGCTGATTAGACCAAAAAGTGATATTTTTACTAAATTTGCAGCACCCTCTGGCTGCGACGGAAAGTCTCCACAGAATATGCTGCATTTTATATTTTTATGTAGATTTTATGATTACCCACGTAAACGCTATCTGGTTGCTCTTTTAAAAAAACTTAATTTTAATCAGATCAGACCAGCCCTTATGTACCTACAACTTCTGCATAAGGACAGCATGCTTCAAGTTACTTAATTTTTAAAGCTATGTATTAGGTTGAGAAACTGTTTGGATCAGTGATGGTCCTCTTAGTTGATTTCTTTCTTTCATGAATTCACTTATTGTATGTAAATAACCGACCTTTGTATTTTCTGCACTTTACCGTCCATTTTTATATTTATTGTATTTTTAAACTGCTTTGTTGCACATGTGCTTTTATGGTTTGAATCAAAACCGAAATAAAGTCTCTATTGAATTCAATTGAATTGACTTCTTGCTGTGAAGATTCAAGAGATTTACTCAATCTAATCAATACAATCAATTTGAAATTGACCACCAATCTCATTATCACACTGGGAATTGCAGCACTTTATACAAGTACCCCCCAAAACGCTACACTGGCAGTCAATTTGAAGTTAATGAGGACATCTGATTGGGATTCAATCACTCCAATCCACTTCGCAGTGGACTGTGCTACGCTAGCCCTAAAAGAACATTTTTTCCAATGTGAAAACACTATCTGCAAATCCAAGGAACATCAATGGGGGGCATGTTTGCTCCAAGTCTGGCAAGGTTTTGCATGCAAAATATTGAAAATCCTTAATTTGCTCTGAGTCTAACAACTTCAAACCTGAGATTACTTTATGGCACAGATTTATTGACGATAGTCTGATTATTTTGAAAGGAAAAAAAACAACATAAGAGGATTTGTTCAACCTGTATTAATGGACTATACGTCTACTTGAAATTCTCACACGCATGTTTAGATTCTGAGATCACCTTCCTTGATTTGACAGTGAATATTGAGAGAGGTCTTTTAAAGAGAAATACAGACCATAAGCAGATTGACTCTGTTTCAATGTACCATATGGTCAGTTTCTGAGATTTCGCAGAAATTGCAGCGAGATTCATGATTACAAGATCTATCCAATAAACTCAGGATGAAAAGCTACCCTGAGAAAGTGATTAAAATAGCAAAGAATAGAGCCAGAAATAAAACTCAGGAATGCCTGCCTGGAATGATTCCCAAGATCCAATCTGTAGGAGAGTAGGGTCTGCTTTCCTATGGTCACCCCATTTTTTGCTTTTTGCTTCACTGGTTTTCGACTTAATGTGGCTGTGGGCCTGCTAATCAGACCCACAGCCTGCTGTTCTCTCTCTAAATTCACATCCATGTACTTTGGGTACATAACCAATTGGACATTGGGTCACCTTATCAGCCCCTGTACAGTGTACTATAGGTACCCAGGGCATAGGTGCATCCAAGACCTACCAGGGGCTGCAGCATATCTTTTGCCACCCCTGGCTGGCTATTCAAACTGACACAACTGGCTGATCACTCAGCTGGGGCAAGGTCGTGTAATCACCCCTTGCTTAGATATAGTACGCCTATATCTAAACCTATATCTGGACACATATGCACCTATAAGTCACTCCTATGGCAGGCCTTATCAATCCTGGAGGCAGAGTGCTTGGTTTTATGTGAGATGGTGCTCTAGCATGAGCGGAGCCTGTCTGCAGCTTTCGGGACCAACATCCTTAGCTGTTCTGGGATATTGCCATACCATATACTCTTAAGTGCATTATAATTAGGGCTCCCGGTTTTATGGTATTTATTTTTTTGCCATTTCCGTCTGTATTTATCCATATTTATTTTTTGGGCATTTTTTCTGTATTTATCCACATTTATTTTTGGCACAAACAAAAGACAACGCTAGAGCTAGTATTTTTCCACATTTATTTACATTGACAATTTTATTCGTTTTCTTGTACAATATAGTCTATATTGTACTAGAAAACAAATAACAAGCATTGACATAGCCAATAAGTCTAGCCTTTGGGACTTTATAAGTATTTAGTTATGCAGCACAATATCCTTGGTGCAACAATATCAACTATTACATGGATAAAGACTTATAACGTCCCAAAGGCGAGACCTATTGGCTATGCCAATGCTGGTTAAGGTTCATGTGGCACCAGTTTGCATGTGGAAGAATAGGTGCTTCAACAGCTGAGCACTGATTTTGAGGCTACGCAATAATAGTCACAGTATGCAATTGCAACAAAAGCGTGCACATTTGTAAAACAGTTAAACTTGCATTCAACGCTTAAAAATGAATGCCCTCATAGGAAAATAGTTATCAGGTTTAAAAGATTCCAATCAAGCAGTATGTCATAGCTCTGGGAAACCAACATTAATGACTAAATTAAACAAAAATTAAAATTAAGTAATATATATTCTTAACACAATGTTCTCTTGCAGACTCTGTAAACAGAAAAAAATGGTCAGTTTTTTTTTGGGGGGGGGGGGCATGTGTGGTCCCTACTTGTGAGAGGCTTTTTCACTATTTCACTACATGCATTTCCCCACTGTGGCAGTAAAAATAAAATAAAAAGTAAGAAATAGCGAATAGGCAGATTGGGAACACATGGGATACTGGAATCCATCAACAAAACCTCTCTAAGTAATGTAAATACTCCTTTGAAGACCTGTGAAAAACATGTGATTGTCAGATAAGACGCCAGAAACAACAGCTCAAGCTGCAGCAGCAGCCCCTCGGACACAGGACAGAGGGGGATGGGGGCGAGGGGGGTGAAGGGGTGTTGCATTCCTTTGAGCCCCGTGATCGGCAGCCTGATGACAGGTAACTGGAGACAACTCAGAGGGCATGTGCAGGGCCATTAGGTAGCGCTTTCACAGAAGGCAGAGGGGAATTTCCTTTAAAAAGACAGTTAACTAGGCTTTGTTGTTTATTTCTCCCCTTCTAACCAGACTGCAGGCAGTGTCTACCCCCTGTGAGAGCTGCCTTTTACACGGGTGCTACGTGCCCAAGTCCATTAGCAAAACTTTGCTACTATTGGTCAGTGTCCCTTTGTTTCTACTCGGCGCCCTGCTGCTCTCTAAAGCCCTTGCCTTATCTTATCTAATCGCGCCTTATCTTCCATTCGAAGTGCCCCGTCATTGCAATACCCGACGCCAGTGTGCCAAATTTACTAGTATTTTGCCGTTTATAAATATAAATACAGACATAGGAAATATAGATTTCCGTCTGTATTTATATGTATAAATCCGTAAAAACGGAAAACCGGGAGCCCTAATTATAATCCTCGCAGTTACTTGCTAACTTTGGTTTGGCTTTATCAAAACATGTCGTGTAAGGTGTCATACGCTGTGGAATACTACCCCCTCGCCAGGTCTTGCGACGGGGGTAGCATTCCATCCTTCTAGAGGGAGAAGACATGTTACTTTGCTTAAACGCGGTTAAATCTAACCAGAGCCCCAGCATCACAAAATGGATGCTGCTGCCACAGACACAAGTCTGGCCTCCTGCTGCTGACCGAAACTCCGGCAGGGGAGGCCTGGAAAAATGGTATCCTGTCACAGGGAGGTGTTACACCACCCCAGACAGGAGATAGTGGATTGTAGCAGGGAGGGTTGAATGAAACTAGACACTGCCTGGGGCGCACAAGGCGTCCCATGCATAGCCCAGTTCAAACCGGTGCTGGGGCACTCCAGCTCCAGCTCTGGTGCGAAACTGGACAAAGGGAAAGGGGTGTAACCACCCCCTTCATGGGTCCCACCCATAGGAGGGACCTAGCAGGTGATCCAGCCCCTTGATTTGGAATAAAGGTATGAGCTGTGCCAATTCAATTTAGATCATCCTGACTGAAACTTTGAAACGAAACTCTGGACCCTTCGACATCCTACTCAACGTAGAAGACTGAAGAATCTCCCTTGTGGTCAAGGAGTGGCCACCCTGTGCAAGCAGGCACCATCAGCGCGACAAGACTTTCTTTGCCGTTGCTCCCACCGGAGCTCGAACAACAGAAACTAACAAGACTTGAACTCCCAGACTTCCAGCAGCTCGATCCACAGTCCTAGCAAAGCTTAGACCCGTGGAGGCGACGAGAGACGTGGGACCAGCCATCTTGAAAAGTCGACGAAGTGCTTCCTGTGCAGCTCCCGGGGTTCCCTCGATGCTGTGCTTTGGGGTTTGAGAAGCGCCAGCCCTGAGCAGCCTGTGCTCCAAATATCACCTCTCCACACTCTCCGAGGGCTGCATGGGGCCCTTTTGCACTTTTACTGCTCAACGCGTTGTCCGGTCGCTTGCCCATTGGCAAGTGGCCTCTGTGACGACTAAATATCAAAACTACACTGCTGGTCTGGTTGCTCCAGACTGGCCCCAGTTCCCCTGAAAAGGAGCCATCGATCTGACCTTCCCGGTCCGATCAAGAAGACATCTTTGAATCCTGCATGGGTTGCCTTTGCCAAGGCTTGGTGACTCCGAATCGAGTACCGACACCGCCGACAGCAAGAGCCTTTGTGGAACAGCTCGTGTTCACCAGCTGGTCATCCTCGATCCTTCCTGGTCCACGTGGCAGCGGAGACAAACACCTCGACATCACCTGATTGCAACCCGACATCGCCTGGTTCCTTCCTGGTTCCTCGCTGGTCACTGGATAGTGACCTGAACTCTGTCCCCTCTGCTTTCAGGTACTCTACATCTTCGATCCACCCTTGGATGCAACCGGACTCTCCTGGCCGCCTGCAGCATCTTCATCTCCAGGCACCATAGAACTTCACGACGAAACCCGACACACTTTGGCACCTATGCACCCGCTTCCTGTGGGTGAGGTAACGATCTAACTCCGGTGCTCCTATAGTGGATTACACCTCTAGGGTCCTAGTTTTAAGTGGCTAAGTTCTAGTCCAGTCGGAAGTCTCCGAAACCTATAACTTTCTGATTTTTACGCACCATTGACTTGTATGGTAAACGCGGTTGCCTATAGACTCTGCGCCCGTATCCTGTGGGTCTCTCCCGACCTAACCTTCGTTAGTCCAGTGTAGGCCCAGCGATTCCCAAGGCCCTAGGCCTGTTCATTGTTCGTGACGTGGTACTTATACCACTTTCTTAATATGGTTTGAGTGGTCACGCGGCCTATCCATAATTGTGCAGCTTATTGTATGTTATACTGTGTTCTTTGTTTAACGCTTGTGCTCCTGTGCTCATAAAGAGTTAAGGCATTATTCTAGAAATAAATACATATATTTTGTAATATATAAATTGTGTGGTGTCCTTTAATTTGGTATTAAAAGGGATTGCATATGGTAAAACAGCTGGCTTCATATGCCCTCTTGAGTTTAGCCTAAGACTGCTTTGTCCACGCTACCATTAGGATAGCTGGTCTATAAGGTTGACTTACAACCAATCACCATAAGGGTGTTTTGAACTGGTACAAGGTGCTCACTAGAATTAGTGGTCATCATATACCAGGCCAACTTCTCACACAATCGCAAAAACTAACTTGCATGACAATTTTCATACCCATATCTAAGGAAATAAAGAAGATCATGAATAAGAAATGCAATATTCTGAACACTGGCAATCCCATAATACTGTTAACCTCTATTTGCATTTAAACGCATTGGGAACCTGAGTGACCATGTGCGTACATACCAGAACAAAAAAAGAAGTCACAACAGAACGATTACTATGAGTTGCGGCTTACCAAAAATAACAGGGCATTATGCATGGGGAATTGAAAGATCTGTCACTTCACCGTCCAAACCAAAGAGATTGATTTAGGATTACCAAAAAAGGGTTCCTACAAAAGCATACTGACAGCAGTACCAGTCATTGTGTATAGATGATCACACAGCCAAACAAACTACAATAATTTGGCTTGACCACAAGATCAGTTAAGGTTCAAATTAATAAACATAGGAGCACCATCTGATGTTAATGCTCTACAACTAATCCGGCAAACCACTTCCTAGAAAAAACATACACCGAATGATATGGTGTGGATGGTCCCTGGAGGAAACACACGAAGGAACAAAGACACAAGAACATTTGTTCAATATAGGGCGACAAAGGATACATCGTTAAAAGCCTTAATGGTGAAATCCTGTGGACTACTTTGTCTAAGACATAGCGTATGATATTCTCTGTTTTTTATTTCCATAGACTCTCTCACAGGCATATTGCCTTACACATACAAAGGTTAGCCCTCATGTCTTACAGTCCATCTTGAAAACTGACAAAACCTGTCTCCATGATGCAATATATTGTGCATTCTAAATCTGTTCCCATATTAAACCATATTCCATGTCCCCTAAAATGGGAACCAAATATTTATATATGACCAAAAGAAAACTATATTGTTAGTAGTTTTCGAAAATGAATCAATTTAGCTTAAGATAGGGAAAACATATACTCCCTTTAACATAAAGACTTCATTCTAAGATGGTGACTGCGAAATGGAATAAAGATGCTCGGCCTCCTCCAACATGGCCGTCAAGCTGCATTATGCACCTGCGTTTTAAGGAAGCAAGATGACGCAATACGTAAATATACACACACTGGTAATAACAGCATTTAGGGCTGACCACGCATCCTCCACAACCCACATTTGGGATCATGGATGTAGAAGATAAGCACAAAGCGGAGGCTGCATAATCAGCAAGTGGACGGGGGTCATAACAACAACAGGAGGAACCACTCTCCTTTTTCTGAGACTAATCTTCACACCTCTAGAATAGCTACATGGTGAGTTTACCATCCTTGCATACCTAAGGGGGTCTGACCAACTAAAATCCGGGGAGGTTATCCTTGTAAAGCACTATAGACTTCATTTACATAAAAGAATAAGAGATACAATAATGACTGCATGCTGTGTGTTGCCACCACTCAGACACTCTTAATGCTTGCTGTGTGGGGTGAATCACTTATTCAAAAAAATGGTAAAGAAATGTAGGTAGGGGTTGACCCTCTTCAGCATATGGATTGACCCCTTTGAGGGCTAAGTATATATTTTTTTAAGTGGGTGTTTTTCCCTGGAACTCAGATTGCATCCTCCGAGGGAAAACACACATTTATATAATAAATATACCGCATGGGCCACATAATCTACCATGTGCAGTAAAATCTTCAAATGGTAGAAAGTAGAAATTTGTTTCTTGCGCAAAGGGATCAAAAGTTACTAAAAATGCGGTGACATGTGTTTGCACGCAGTGAAAGGCCCCTGTGCAAAGGTGCACAGGTCATGTTTCAGTTGCTTATTTCTACATTTGGTTAATAAAATGGTACTAATGAGGGGAAATATATGACCAGACAGTATTACCAACTTTACAAATCACAAAATAATGAAGTAATGCATTATACTGCATAATTTTCTTTTTGTTCTCACATAATTTAGTTAACCCTGTCGCATAATTTTGTTCTCCCCTGCAGCATCATTCTGCATCATTCCAGGGGCTTTGGTGATAGGACTGCGAGTTTTCCCTCAAATTGCACTGGACACTATGTGAATGTGTGCTTCTGAGATCAAAGGTAGATATTTGGCTTTAGGAAATTACTGGCAATGGCCCAGCAGCTCCCCCAACAATAAAGTTTTGCATAAGCCATGACAAAAGTGTGCTGCGATGTTGGGTATGCAGCAAGGTGAAATAATACTGTGTCTTTTTTATCTTTTTATAGTGTCTTTCGAGAACCTGCACCTTCAGCGAAAAAGATGTGTTTTTTAACTATTGCATGCATTTCAGATGCACACACCCACCGACTGATTTAGAATAATACATCTGCATTCTAAGTAGCACAGTGTTTTAGAAGGAAAGTTTTAGCCAGTCAGTAGCAATGGCGTCTCAGTGGATGACTGCTGCTCAGGCTCTAACTCAAGTTACGGAGGACAGCTCTGAGCCAGGATTAGATACTGAGACAGTATCTGGGGGAGAGGAAAATAGAGGAGAATCTGGTAGTGATTTTTCAGTTGGTGACTCATTTTCCAGCGATAAACATAATGAAGGCCATTGTGATGTCCCTTTGCAAGGACAGCCTGTGCAGTGGAGTGACCGTAGCAGGGCAGACCAACCGAGGGAGCAGGCACATGTAGTGGCAAGCACAGATGGAGTGCTCTCTTGGCAGCCCCTCAATTTAGAGCAGCCCCATATTCTCCCATTCACTGATGACACTGGATTTCACACCTTCACACTGTACATGAGCAGAGATCGGCGTTTGCTATTGCACCCTATGCTGCATTTCAATTATAATTCTGCTGCTTTGCTCCAGGACCATCCAGACTATGACAAGTTGTTCAAAATTCGTCCTGTCATGGAACAGTTGTCTGTCAGGTTTCCAGAGATTTTATGCTCCTAGAAAGAATATAGGCATTGATGAGTCGTTGATGGGATACAAAGGGTGGCTGCTGTACAGGCAGTACAGTGCAAGCAAAAGAGCTCTCTATGGCATCAAGTTGCAGCTGCTGTTTGAGAGCTCTACTGCCATGCATACAGCTTGAGAGTGTATACTTGAAGCACTCCACTCTAGACCCTGTTGGTTTCCTTCCCACACTAGGAGCCACTGGAAAGACTGCATGGGAGCTTATCCAGTCACACCTCCATAAGGGTTTTAACCTTTATGTGGACAACTTCAATACAGGAGCAGAGCTGTTCAGTTCGCTATACAAAGCTGGCACTGGGGAATGCAGTACAGTTCATTGTCACAAAAAGGATTCCTGCAGGACCGTGTTTGTAAGAAGCACCAAAAAAATCCCAGAGCACTGCGTTCCGTTCGAGAGAACTGCCTGTAGTCAAGTTCTTCGGCAGGCATGATGTGTATGTCCTCATTACAATTCATGATGAGAGCACTTTCCCCATCTCGGATTGGGGTCAAAAGGCAGAAGTTCACATCTCACCTGTATACATGATTACAACAAGTAAATGGGTGGAGTGGATAAGAAAGACCAGGTTCTTCAGCCATATAATGCAAGTCACGTAGTAGGCATAAGAAACTGTTTACCCTCCAGTTCCAAATAGCAACATACAATGCATATTTTTTATCATCGGACCACCACAGGAAAACCCATGTCTTTCCTTGACTTCCAGTTGACCATAATTTAAACTCTCACTTCCACAGAAGCATCAGCCTCCACTTCATATGCTGTGGAGAATGTGGCAAGGCTGCAGGATCGACACTTTGCCGACCGCATTCCTACACCAGCTAGTAAGATCCATGTTGTTGTTGCAGAGTTTGCTCTAAGCAAGGAAATAGGAAGGAGAGTTGGTGTTACTGTCCCCAGTGCACATCTCAGCCAGCCCTCTGTTTTTCTACTTGCTTTATGCTGTACCATACACAAGTGAAGTAGAGAGAAATTGACTGAGATGGAGCTGCGACAATATATACCTTTCAATGGCTGTGCATGGATACATATCTTCCATAGCCAATACTTCACTAGGCAATATTCTTTCCTCTATTTGAGGAAATCATAGACCTGCTTATGGCCTGCTGAATACATTTATCTGCCGTCAGAACATGTTAGGTGTTCTGTTTGCCAAATGACAAGTGTTTTATAGCCACCAAACTGCACATAACCGTAGATGGAACATAAGCTACGTTGTCGCTTAGTACCCTGTGTGACAAAAACATAAAGTGGTTTTTGAAAAGCTGCTTCCCCAGCATCTTTGCCTTAGTTACATAGGTAGATATGTTCACTCAGTTCGATAATTGTGCACCTTGTAAGGCAGTGTTGGACATCCGCAGCATACATCTGCCGACTGGAAGGAGTTTGGTTTAGCATAGTGATTGCCCTGATGGCGCATGAAAGACACTTTTTCTTGAGCTTCAGGTAGCTAGCATTAGAAGATGTTAGTAAAGGTTTACCTGGCAAGCAAACAGGATTAGTCAGGACTTTGAAGGGGACAAAGCCATGAATAGAGAGGAAAAGCTTAGGCTAGGTGTGCTTTGACAGGGATATCACATAGGTAAAAGGAGGCTAGTCAAGGTAGTATTTATACACATGCCATCACTTCATTTTTACAGATGGACTCAAGTCTATCACCACCACACTCCCTCGATTCTGAAATACTCCCTCACTCAACTAAGCAGATGACGCCAAATCATACCAAACACAGCCGCCAGCCTCCTCCTCAACCTTCCACCACACAGAAGCCCTGCTTTTCAAACAGCTTCACTGCCTCCTCCTTTAGAGCTGTTTTCAAACTCTTGAAACACACATTCAAAGCCTTACATAGCAATGACCCAACCTACCTCAAAACTGCCTCAGATTTCAGTAACATTTGCTCAGCCAGACTCGTACTCACACACATTCCATGCGTACACAGCACCTGAAAAGGCATTAGTGACTACCTTGCTTCGGAAGGCTGGAATGGCCTGCCCTGCACATTTGCGCCGCCTCTAAAATTATTGCATTCAGAATGAAGCTGAATATTCAACTCTTTAACTAGGTGAGTTCATTCACACTTGGCTCTTCAACTAGATGAGTCCAGGTAATTTTACCCAGAGGTCCTTGCAAAACGTCACATATTGGTTAAACAAACCAACATATTTTACTCACATTTGTAAATGTGTGTATACTTGTAAAGCGCACTATCACCTAGAAGGTATCTTGGCGCTGTATACCGCTGTGGAACCCTTCCTGGCTTTCCCTGTGAGATGCCCCTTACAGGGTACCTCCAAGATGAGGCCAGGCATCCAAGCGCTTTTGGGGCCGTTGTGGAGATTAAGCAAGCTATTGCCCAGAGTTGCAGAGTGGGACCCATGATTAGAGTAGGCACAGAGGCGAGAATTATCGAGTCCGTGGACATTGAGCCCAAGACCCTGCCGCGTCGGGAATTGAACCCTGGTCCCGGGCCAGACCTCTGCCTCAGGGTCTGCCGCTCTAATCGGTGAGCCACACTTCTCCACTTCTGTGATGGAAAGTTCTAGAAAGTGTTGGAAGTGACAAATATCCTACCACGTGGTGGTCTCACACCTCTCCTGATAAGAGGAGTACCCTACTTGTGTGGGTGGGCCAAGAGACCACGACACAAAAGGCCCTAAAGCGCTACATTGAGAGATAAGCAAGTAGCTGCAGTATTTGGGGAAGTACCGTGGGGCCACCCAGGTGAACATACACAGCACAGATATTTTTAAAAACTAGACAACCAGGGGGTTCCAGTGTTTCATGTTTATTTATTTGTTTGATTAATTAAAATCTTACAAAACGGATAAAAAATGTATACAATATTTAAATATTGATGCATTGCTTATATTCAAATACTTCTCATAAAACAATAAAAAGTACTCTAACCCATTAAAATTATTCCGTTAATCAACTTGAGATTAGTTACACAAAATTCAAACACAAGCGTCCAACTTTTTCTTGGCCAATATAAGAAATTTCACAAATGCTGAATTAATTGCTAGGTCTTCGGGATCTAAGCTTGTCATAAGAGCCTGTCTACAGGTCCTTATACCACGTTCATTAAATAGTTTCTTAAGTACAGCTTTTCTTTCAACTTCCAGGTTCGGGCAAAGGCACATTAGGTGTATGATGTTTTCTTGACCAGATTTACGAAGCGTACACGCCCAAATTCTTCAGGTCTTTTCCATGGTGCCAAATTACATGAGCCTGGAAAGATACCAAACCTAGCATTCATAAGATGTGTTTATTTTTTTTCGTCCATGATGTTTCCAAATAGGTTTGGATCTTCTTTTTCTTAAAACCATTTAATATTGGCCACGCATGGTGTCTTTTAGTGAAATTATCTTTGTCCTTTATCAAAGAAAGATAGTCCGTGATTTTGTTTACTGTCTTCTTGAAGCTCTCCTGTTTGACCGTGTTGTTCCAAATAGAAGCTCAACCGTAGTCCTTGATTGCAGATTTTAAATAGGCGAAAATAGTTAGGGAACGGTTGGTGCTTACTTCTTGCCAAAGAAGCCGGGACATTTCATTGTCATAATCATTTTTTATTTTGTTCCACACCTTCATTATGTTTCCTTTTCTTGCACAAGATTGGTCGTTCAGACCAAATTCCAACCTTACTTGTGATTGTGAGCCAGTGTGTTGTGCCTTGCTTGGATCCCATGAGGTTTTATTATCCATAATACCCTGCAAATTTCAAACTTTGACTGAAATTTCCCATTTTCCTAACATTTCTGTGATGGAAACTTTCAGAATCTGTAGGAATCCACAAATGTTCTACCTTCATCATTAACCCACTTGTGCCAATACAAATGCTGTGAATAAAGAAAGAAGGGGGGTTTGGCCCTGTAGGGAAGAGGGTAGGTAGGGCCTATTGTAGCACAAAAAGGGGGGATTTACCTATGCCTCTGTGAACAACAATGAAAAGGACATTTAATGCCGAACAGAGGGGAACCACGATTAGTTAGTTAACCCAGACATTTATTTATGTCATTGACTTGTTTCGTTGTGTGTTTCACATTTAAGGGCGAGGAAAATACATTGTCAACTTCACTTTAAGCCCAACACTTATTTTTAGAAGGAAAAAGCAGAAAACGACATACAATGCAATTAATGTGTAGAAAAAAGTGAATAAACAAACCATACAAATGTGCTTTTACAAAAAATTTTACCAACAGTTATAAAACAATTATCAGAAAACAGTACAAGGGCGATGTCATTAGGTCAATGCATTAAGTTTCAGGGGGTAAGTACTATTCACTACACAACCCAAAATCCTGTTACGATATTATTGCAATGGGTTATATTATTAGCAACAGGAATGATAGCCAAAACAATCAATTTTTGACAAGCATGAATGACTGAATGCCTGATTTAATGCCGACGCGTTTCGAATCCTAACGTTCTAATCATTGGATTCTCATCAGGGCAGGGAATTATATCCGCAGGTACTGTATAGAGGAAAGGAAAGGGAAATTGTTTAAAAAGGGTCCACCTTTCACGAAGGATGGGAAAAATGCTTTTTCGAATAAATGCATCGAACGATGCAACGTACCTTATGTGACCAATACAAACTGGTCTACATGTTTCTTTATTGAAATGTCATCAAACAACCGTGGAAATCAACCTGCGGGAGAGCGAGATTGGTCTGGTAAGTTATGGTATTCTGCTTGGGGGATGGCACAAGTTGTGTTTGGAAAAAAGTAGGCAAGTGGATTTACCTTAAAGTCTGATTTCCAACCGGACTTCACGAGTCAAGTGTTGGATTATTAATTCCAGTATTAGGTCCCCTTAGGCCATCTACAAAAGAATTTAAATGAATCTTAGCGCGATGGTCGACTAAAAAAGTAACATAGTGCAAGGTGGAAAAACGTTAAAAGGCTTACTTGTTTGTTAATTTGATTGTTGTTAAAGGGGTTGTTGCCGTGAGACGTCCTAGAAAAGAAACGAGCACAAATGGCCAGTGAATGGCGGTGTATACGCGAATGAAAACCAGAGAGAAACTGCCGGGTTTAGCTTGTTGGAAAAACACAAAACGTCTTACCGTTAATTAGGACCCTCGGTGCAGTGTATACTCCGAGTGCCAAAGGCGCCAATCAAGGCCTGCTAATTTCATGAGCCATAACCATGGAGAAAATGACTTTAAGTGGACAGTCCTTACATGGGTTGATCCCAAACACCAATCACAAGACATTGAGGCTGCACTTTTGCGCAAGGAGGCATATCTCATTATGAGATTCAACAGTGTCAACAATGGGTTAAATGTACTAAGTGAAGTTAATAGAATATAAGCACTTCAAGCCATGCCTTGAAAAATTCCAGTGTAAATTAGTAATAACACACGTCCCCATTCCAAGGCTTACTACAATTCCCATAATTCTTGGTGGCATCGGCCCTTGCAGGCCTTGATTGGCGCCTTTGGCCATGTGACTGATTGGTTTCGCTTATAACATTTCACCCGCGTTTGCTCGCTGCTGCCTTCGCATCATTGCTTGAGTCGATCGCGCGACAGCAGGCAGTCACGGTAAGACTCTGCCACTCTCTTTGAACACACACGCAAACTCCGTTTTAATCACGGGTTTTAGGCAATCATTCACTATTGTTGTTTTTTTAGGAATAAATCTGACAGTTGAACAAAAGTCTTCCTGTGACACTCGGAGTATACACTGCACCGAGGGTCCTAATTAACGGTAAGACGTTTTGTGTTTTTCCAACAAGCTAAACCCGGCAGTTTCTCTCTGGTTTTCATTCGCGTATACACCGCCATTCACTGGCCATTTGTGCTCATTTCTTTTCTAGGACGTCTCACGGCAACAACCCCTTTAACAACAATCAAATTAACAAACAAGTAAGCCTTTTAACGTTTTTCCACCTTGCACTATGTTACTTTTTTAGTCGACCATCGCGCTAAGATTCATTTAAATTCTTTTGTAGATGGCCTAAGGGGACCTAATACTGGAATTAATGATCCAACACTTGACTCGTGAAGTCCGGTTGGAAATCAGACTTTAAGGTAAATCCACTTGCCTACATTTTTCCAAACACAACTTGTGCCAGCCCCCAAGCAGAATACCATAACTTACCAGACCAATCTCGCTCTCCCGCAGGTTGATTTCCACGGTTGTTCGATGACATTTCAATAAAGAAACATGTAGACCAGTTTGTATTTGTCACATAAGGTACGTTGCATCGTTCGATGCATTTATTCGAAAAAGCATTTTTCCCCATCCTTCGTGAAAGGTGGACCCTTTTTAAACAATTTTCCCTTTCCTTTCCTCTATACAGTACCTGCGGATATAATTCCCTGCCCTGATGAGAATCCAATGATTAGAACGTTAGGATTCGAAACGCGTCGGCATTAAATCAGGCATTCAGTCATTCATGCTTGTCAAAAATTGATTGTTTTGGCTATCATTCCTGTTGCTAATAATATAACCCATTGCAATAATATCGTAACAGGATTTTGGGTTGTGTAGTGAATAGTACTTACCCCCTGAAACTTAATGCATTGACCTAATAACATCGCCCTTGTACTGTTTTCTGATAATTGTTTTATGACTGTTGGTAACATTTTTTGTAAAAGCACATTTGTATGGTTTGTTTATTCACTTTTTTCTACACATTAATTGCATTGTATGTCGTTATCTGCCTTTTCCTTCTAAAAATAAGTGTTGGGCTTAAAGTGAAGTTGACAATGTATTTTCCTCGCCCTTAAATGTGAAACACACAACGAAACAAGTCAATGACATAAATAAATGTCTGGGTTAACTAACTAATCCTGGTTCCCCTCTGTTCGGCATTAAATGTCCTTTTCATTGTTGTTCACAGAGGCATAGGTAAATCCCCCCTTTTTGTGATAAAAATGCTGTGCCAGTTGTGGGGCTGTTCTTAGTGCCTGGAACAGGAACGGATCAAAACCAGCTTAATGGGAGCCAGGATACTTGTGAGGAAAATGTGTTTTTTTTACCAAAGTTTGACATTTGCAAGGGCTTCTGGGTACAATTACCTAGTGAGACCCATGCAAGTCATGCACCCCTGGACTACTCTGGTTGTCTAGTCACCCATATTGCAAAAAAAAGGGGTCAGTTTTCTGTTTAAAATGTGATATGTTTTTTGTTGTGTTTGGGCCCCTTTCGTGTCACGGGCAGTTGGCTTACTGACACAAGTGAGATGCCATTTTCAGAAAGTTACTTTGGGGAATGATGGTTGGTAGGAAATGTATGGCCCCTCTCAGATTTCTGAAGTTTTCCTTCCAGAAATGTGTGGAAATGTATGTGTTTTTAGTCCTAGTTAGAGGTTTGCAAAAGCTTCTGGGTAAAATTAGTTGGTAATAGTCATGCAAGTCAACCCACCCTGGATTCCCCTGCGTATCTTGTTTTCAAACACGTTTGCTGGGTTTCCGTAGGTACCATCTGAGCTAGACCCTAAAATCCACAGCTACCCACAGTGCAAAAACTTTTTATGTGGATAAATGATATGTGTCCATGTTGATTTTTGGGCCATTTTCTGTTGCAGGCACTAGGCCTACCCACACAAGTGCGGTTCCATTTTTATCGGGAGACTTAGTGGAATTCTAGGTGGAAGGAATTTTCTGGGTTCCCACAGATTCCACAGCTTTCCTTCACAGAAATGTGGGGGGAATGTGTGTTTTTGGTCAATGTGTCAAGTTTGCAAGGGATTCTGGGAAAAGAAATCTGGTGAGAGCCACGCAAGTCACCATGCTCTGGATTTCCCAGAATGTCCAGTTTAAAAAAAAGTTACTGGTTTGCTAGGTTTCCTTAGGTTCGGGCTGAGCTATGGCTTAAAATCCACAGCTACTGACATTGCAACACAGCGGTCATTTTTCAATGGAAAAAAGTGATGTGTCAATGTTGCATTTTGGCATTTTTGCTCTCACAGACACTAGGTCTACCCACACCATTGAGGTACCATTTTTATCGGGAGACTTGAGGAAATGCTAGGTGGAAGGAAGTTTGTGGCTCCCCACACATTTCTGAACTTTCCATCACAGAAATGTGAGAAATGTGTTTTTTTAGTCAACGTTCGAAGTTTGCAATGGATTCTGGGTATAAAGCTGTGGTGAGAACCAAACTAGTCACCCCACAATAGATTCCCCTAGGTGTCAACTTTAAAAAAATGTACAAGTTTGCTAAGTTTCCCTACAAGCCTACTGAGCTAGGATCAAACTCAAGAGCTCCCATATTGGAAAAAAGGGTCCATTTTCTGTGGAAAAATGTGATTTGTCCATGTTGCATTTTGGTCCGTTTACAGTTGCAGGCGGTAAACAGTCAAAATATCGAGTACAAAATATCGAATGGACATAATATCGAGTTTAAAATATAGAATGGACAAAATATCGAATGGACAGAATATAGACATCAAAAATATCGTTTTTAAGGTAAGTAATGTAATATTAAATGTTAAAAATATAGAAAGTTAAAATATCGAAGTATATAATATAGGTTATTAAAATTATCGATTTTCTAATAATATCGATTTTTTATAGTGTTTTTATGTTATTATATGTGTGAAAAGTGTGTATTTATGTTATAATTAATTTTAATTAATGATTTTTTTTTTTAAATTTTTGCGTAATTTAATTATTTAGCGGGTTTTGGGTTTATAGGGGAATAGGATGGGAAGTAATTTAATTATAATTAATTAAATATGTAAATGTATTTATTGGTATTAATTTTTAATTAATTGTTAGTTAATTTATATTTGGTAATTAATTACATTTTAATTGGCAATTCATTTTAATTAATTGATTAATTGCTAATTATGTTAATTTTACTAATTTATTTTCTGTAGTGGGTTGTGGGTTTATAGGGGAATTGGGTGGGAAGTAATTTAATTATAATTAATTAAATATGTAAAATTCTTTATTGGTATTTATTTAGAATTCATTGTTAATTAAGTTTTTATGGGTAATTAATTAAATTTTAATTGCCAATTAATTTAATTTAATTGCTAATTATGTTAATTTAACTAATTTATTTTCTGTAGCGGGTTGTGGGTTTATAGGGGAATAGGGTGGGAAGAAATGTATTTATAATTAATTAAATAATTAAATTTATTTAATTGTATTTAATTTGAATTAATTGTTAATTAATTTTTAATTGCTAAATAATTAATTGTTAATTTGTAATTAATTTGTATTAATAGGTAACTAATTGTAATAATTAATGTTAATTAGCAATTTTAATAGATTAATTATTATATTATATTAAATTGGTAATTACTTTTAATACATTTTTTATAGATATTAATTTATATTTTTTTAAATAATATATGAAGTATTTACTTTCCCTAAAGTTGCACTCTCTGGAGTGGGAATAGTAATTTTAACCCTTACGCTATCCAATGCTTTCCCTACTGTTGCACTCTTTGGAGTGGGAATAGTAATTTTGACCCCTACGCTATCCAACGCTTTCCCTACTGTTGCACTCTTTGGAGTGGGAATAGTAATTTTTACCCCTACGCTATCCAACGCTTTCCCTACTGTTGCGCTCTTTGGAGTGGGAATAGTAATTTTTACCCCTAGGCTTTCCAACGCTTTCCCTACTGTTGCACTCACTGGAGTGGGAATAGTAATTCTTACCCCTACGCTATCCAACGCTTTCCTTAGTGTTGCACCCACTGGAGTGGGAATAGTAATTTTTACCTCTACGCTATCCAGCGCTTTCCCTACTGTTGCACTCACTGGAGTTGGAATAGTAATTTTTACCCCTACGCTATCCAACGCTTTCCCTACTGTTGCACCCACTGGAGTGGGAATAGTAATTTTTACCCCTACGCTATCCAACGCTTTCCCTACTGTTGCACTCTTTGGAGTGGGAATAGTAATTTTAACCCCTACGCTATCCAACGCTTTCCCTACTGTTGCACTATTTGGAGTGGGAATAGTAATTTTTACCCCTACGCTATCCAACGCTTTCCCTACTGTTGTACTCACTGGAGTGGGAATAGTAATTTTTATCCCTACGCTATCCAACGCTTTCCCTACTGTTGCACTCTCTGGAGTGGGAATAGTAATTTTTACACTTCCGCTATTGTACGGTAATAATATTGGATATTATTTAATTATATTATGTTACTATATAGGTATGTTTTAACAAATATGATTTAAAAACATTTTTTATAACTTTCATTAATTATTTAAATATTATAAGTTAATTTAAGTATTTTTAAGTATATTTTAGTAATTAATTTTTAATAGTAATTTAATTTAACATTGTTTTTAATAAAGTCGATATTTTTATAAGCTATATATTTGTAAACAATATTTTATACTCTATATTTTTGTACTTACCTGTTTGTAGATACAAACTCGATATTCTGTCTGTCGATATTTTGTCAACGATATTTTTGATAGTCGATATTATGTCCCTCGATATTATGTCAGTGATCCGTTGCAGGCATTAGGTCTACCCACAAAAGTGAGGTACCATTTTTATCTGAAGACATGTGAGCATATAAAATAGGCCTGGGCAAAGCTCGCAGAGTTGCACTCTGCGGAATTCTACAGAGTTTCCCTAAAACTCCACCAAATTCTGCAGAGGTGTGCATCTAGGCGCAGTATTGCTCGCCCACTGACATCCCCATCGAGCGGCTCGGGCACTCTCATTAGTGGTAAGAGAGAAGCTGCCCGCATTGAAAGACAGAGCTAAGTGCACAGTAGTACAACCGGGCGGTGGGTACATGTGCAGGAGTCTGACACACCAAATAAACTACAGTAAAAAAAAATCACATTAATACACGTTACACCCCTAATCCAGCAGGGTTAGCCTTCTACTCTTACCACAACTGCTGGCTGTACATCCCAGGAACTGTCCGCTGCGGGGTGATAGATGAAATCCTTTCAGCTGGATGCAGGCTTCCTTCACTATGGCCGCCGTGAGGGGACCTTGTACTTGGTATTATTTAAGAGTGGATGTGCAAGTGGAGCTTGACTGCATTGGGGGGTGAGAGTTAGTGGAAACAATGAAAGCTGCAGTTCCTGCTGGGGTCCAGGTGCGGTGCCAGTGGACGGAGGTGGTTCTGTGCATGGCTCCTATCTGTTTTATAGTTGCAACTGTACAATCATGGAGGCTTCTTCCACTGCAATATGTATGATTGGAGAAAGAAAGCTGTGCGGTGTGCATGAGCTGTGTGCACTTGCAGCTGATGGAGACCAGTGCATGGTGGCCTAAACGTGAACTACCCCAAATAGCCGAAAAAGGGCTCAGCACGGGGGGGGGGAGCCCAGGAAGATAAGGGGTAAAACTCCCATCCCAATCTACTAATTAACCTCCTACGTCACAAAGAAGGGCAGTTGTCTTTTGCTTGACCAACCTCAGACATAGAGATAAGAAGATCTCCGGCAAAGTTACCCCTTGGGGGGCCTGTTGGGTATTGCAGCACTCACCTGAGAAACACGACCCAAGGATGAAGCATGCCACCTCCGTCAGTGAGGGTCTGTGCATCCTGCAAAGGATACTCATGGCAAACTGAAACAGTCCACTGACTAGACTATAGTAAGGGAAGGTCAACTATATGGAACTACATACTTTTCATGATATGGTATTTAAATAAGGGAGGATGTGTGCTGGACCGACAGTTCCTCTCATTCCTCTCTTCTTTTTCTACTGGATAGTCTATTCACCTTTGAAAGGTCTGAGGGAGTGTCATCTTTTGCAGATGATTTCTCTGCTTCCGAAGACCCATAGCTTCCTTGTCAATTGGAGATAAAACACAAATTAACTCCTGTTCAAAATCTAGAATTAACACAGACAACAGTATGGTAGCCATCCTAGAATCCAGAGTTGTGAAAAAAATCAGAGACACCCAGTGGCCAGTCTTAATCAAGAATGTCCCAGAGACAGAGCTTCGCTTGAAGTTCAGGAGGATAAATAATGTACAGTAATGATTGTTCCCTAACTGAGGCTCTAGTTGCAAATCTTTGTTTGGCATCCCTTTCCATGTTGCAATCCGGCTTCCAGGGACATAAAAGTTTAGATAATACTAAGTCATCAGGGGCTAGATGTAGGTAAATCTAATTTACCGATTCATAAATACAGAATTTTATCGATTCGGTATTTATGAATCGGTAAATTAGAAGGAGGCAGATGTAGGTAATTTTTTAAACACAATTACCGAATCTGTAAAATTTGGTATTTACCGATCCGAAATACCGAATCGGTAAATACTGAATCCTGCAAAGGTGCAGGGGGTGTCACTTTGACACCCTCTAGCACCGCAAGTACAGGCTTGTGTAACATGTGACACACATACATGCCCTAAGGGCATGTATGTGTGTCACATGTGGCACAACTGAATTCGGTATTTTACCACACAATAGGATTGTGTGGTAAAATACCGACTCCTAAGGGCCTGTGGCACTCTTAGGAGTGCCAGCTAGATATGGATTTACCGATTCAGTAAATATACAGATTCGGTATTTTACCGAATTGGTATATTTACCGAATCGGTAAAATGGATTTACCGATTCAGTAAATATACAGATTCGGTATTTTACCGAATTGGTATATTTACCGAATCGGTAAAATTACCGAATAGGCCAGCTACATCTCAAAAGCCAAATACCGGTCGGTAGCGGCCGAAATCGGCCGTTACCGACCGGTATTAGGGCTCCTACATCTGGCCCCACATCTCTTGGGAGCTTTAGTGGTGACTGGATCCAATTCATCTGAGAACAGATCCGCGATTATTAGTCCCAGCTCCAAATGTTATCAGTAAGAACACCAGGAGTTATGGATGGGATGCAGCATGAATTCCTTTGCCCAGATTTACTAATACAGTGATGTAAACGTAGTGCAACATTTTGTGTTGGAATTTACTTTCCAACACAAATTCTGG
This sequence comes from Lissotriton vulgaris, assembly GCF_964263255.1. Taxonomy (NCBI): domain Eukaryota; kingdom Metazoa; phylum Chordata; class Amphibia; order Caudata; family Salamandridae; genus Lissotriton; species Lissotriton vulgaris. The sequence continues at coordinate 256,504 of NW_028245465.1, forward strand.
TTTGCATTGGATAGATGCCTAAGCAATTCAATGGTGGGCTACTTTGTATCAAAGGAGAGCTCCATGAGTCGTACATGGACGTTCACATGCAATCACCCATGAATTTTTAAGCAAATCCGTATCTACTAACATTGGTATAAGTGCCAAAAATGTATGTCTCCTTGAGGCAGGTATAACTATGGAGCAACTTTTCAAGCTCTCCACATTTCTCCTACTGTGCATGTGTGCTGAACAGACCAGTCACAAAGTGGGAAAAGTATTAATGTATATTTTTTTGTATTAGAAGAGTATCCTTCCAACACAAAATGTATGCTTGACAGAAGACGCACATGCCTTAGCACTGCAGTGCAAGGGGTTGTGCATTGTTGCAAGGCAGTCAAAAGTGGCATGGGGAAGAGGAGAACCAAGCTGTATCTTAGTACATATGGCACTGCTTTTCCCTTTTCATTTGATAATATGCAGTACAGCACCTCTGTCTGCTGCGCTGCTCCAAAAGTTGGTAAATCTTCCCCTTGCGTCTTCAGAACAAATGGTCCCCACAATGCAGGACACAACAAATGAATTGGAAGGGACTGAAGGCAGTCGATAAGTCTCTCTTGGGGTATGGCCTCAGGTTCATGGTGCTTTAGGCTTTAAAGGAATGGACAAAATGACAGCCAAGTCACATATACCGGTCCAAGGGCTTGCCGCTCAAGCTGTCATGATTTTACAGTGAGCCGAACAACACCCAGTGTCTTTTTCAGTCCTTCATAACACTGAAGTGAACTGCACTGCAGCAGACAAACTGAGCAGGATGTTTCCTTCATGCCAGAGCTATTGTCTGAATCCCTTAGTCTAAAAAGAGATTTGCAGGTGATGTGGTCATCTAGTTTATATTTGTTTGCTACAAAGGTGGAAAAGCTCTTAGTGCAAAGTTATGTTCTAAGTTCAGAGAGGAGGGAGCTTGGGCATTAGATGCTTTAACATGACACTGTGGAGAAGTGTGGCTCAGTGGTTAGAGGCGGCAGACCCGGAAGCTGGGATCGACCGTGGACCCAGGGTTCGATTCCCCCCTCAGCGGGTCTCGGGCTCAAAATTCCACAGCCTCGATAATTCTTGCTCCGGTGCCCACTCGACTCACGGGGTCTCACTCTGCAACTCTGGGCAATAGCTTGCTTAATCTCCACTATGGCCCCTCGCGGCGGGATGCCTGGCTTTCACCCTGTGGACACCCTGCCGGGGCCTCTCACAGGGGAATACCAGGACGGGTTCCCTAAGCAAGCGCCAGGATGCCCTTTGGGTGACAGGTTGCGCTATATAAGTACACTTACATTTACATTTACTGGACTTGAGGGCTGCTTTACGCCTCTTCCCTTTTCTCCTGATTCCAAGGATATTGTGGGAGGTCAGGACAGAGAAAGCTGGAGTTATGATGGCTGTTCCCCATGGGTCCCACTCATCCCAGTATCTTCTTCTTCATCAGATGGCGAGGGAGTCTCAATGGAAATATTCCAGTTTCTGCCTTTTCCTCTAAAACCCTCTGTTCTGAATAACATTATTACTTTTTATGTTATGGCCATGGAATTGCAGGTTAGGCCTTCAAAGGGAAGGGCTATCCAGGACGTTACCAGTTCTAGTTCAGGCTTTGAGGAGCCCTTCCACTTTACAATCTTACTCTTGCCCTTGGTATTTAAAGAGTATGATTGTTCCAGTTTCTTGCAATGAAGGGACCATCCCAGCCGTCCTACAGGCCAGGCTTTCCTTAGGTCTGGCAGCTGAAACACCATGACTTCAATGGGCAACAATTAAAGCAATTGGAGTACCTTGGAAAGAAGTTGGTCCCTTATTCTCATGTTTTGAGATTGCTTAGAGTTTTCCTCTTTGCTGCCATGTCCTCAAAAGCTTGGTCCCAGCTTGGCATCTGTTGTTGATGTTGTCTTCTCTTTAAAAACATATTTCTGAACCCTTGGATTGGATTCTTTTTACATTTTGACTTGTAATGTATTTTTATCTTGTTGCCATTACTTTGGCTAGATGATTGGAAGAACTGGCTTCTCTTTTATGCCAACCTCCCTTCTGAAAGTAGGTTGTTCCTGAGGTTATGTCCCTCCTTTGTTCCAGAGGTTGATTCTTCTCTCCATTCAGAGCGGGTGGCAATTCTACTAAGGGCCTGATTCTGATGCGGTTAGGAAAGCATTTGCTCCTTACAAACCGGATCGGGAATGTGTCTTTCCAAACGAGGGCCCAATTATGATGCGGTTAGGAACATATGCTCCCATTGAAGTCAATGGGAGTCCAACCAAATGGTATCAGGAAGCATCCAGATGCATCGTACTCCGTCGGTCGGACTCTCCCGATCCGAGTGGGTCGGAAACCATTTCTAAACCGATTCGGTCAGGAAGCTTTCCAACGCGCATCAGAATCAGGCCCTAAGTTTGTACCTAACTCAGGTTCAACAGATGTTTGGGTGTTGAAAGGGCTGCCTTTACTTGCAAAACGAACAACTGATGGATGGAATGCTGAACAATGTCATACATTGACCCCAGTGAAGAGATCTGGGCCTAAATCCATTGTTGCATTGCTCCCCTTGCCATTCCAGTTTAAACCCAGCCATGTGCAAATCAATTGACTGGAAAGGGGCTCAGAGTAATTACCAGTTTCTGATATTAATTCTAGCATGCCATTCATTACCTTACTGTTTTCCTCTGAAAAAGAAAACAAAGCGTCGGCTCAGTTGCCCCAAATTATATATGATTTTGGGGTGCGCCGTAATTGTGTCTGGAACTGCCAAACTTCAGGTCACGGCAGAAGGGTCCTATTTATTTCAAAAGAACGTTTTTACATGTTAACACCTTGCCTCTTATGAACGTTAATGCCTCTTGCCTCCTTAATATCAATGGACGTCATTGCCACTCATGAGGACCAGCTGTGCCAAAAGATTCGAGTAAGGAAGATTGGCCTCAGAATTACCAATAAGTTATAAAAACATTATCTCCTTTTCCACTTCCTCTTTCAAGTCATTAATTATGAAGAAACACCCAAGCTAAAAATCAATTCGGGCCACTGCAAGCTGATAAGATAAAAAAACACACCAAAGGGAAGCTGAAATGCTGCAGACACTGTAAGAGTTTTCTTTAGAAAAGTGACCCCTGATCACAACACGGCTAAAAGGACTCTAAATGTACATTCTTCATACCCTGGGATACCACAGTGGATCTGTTAACTGTTCCTAAAAGTTAAAGGAACAGCCCAGATAGTCATTCTACAAATTTCCAGAATGGAAGACCGTGGGCCTCCGTGCCCTACTAGTGCAATGCCTCTGTTGGACCTCACTTGTGTTGTAAATCAACGGTGATTAGGTTAAACATTAGCAGAAGACATGCTTCGTTTTGACCGTTATCGTAACAAATGTGCTGACTCCATTTTGTATTTGCAGCGGCCATTTTGTATGCCATACATTGCCATGTGCTCGTCATGTGCTTAGTCCTACCTTCTTGTTCACCGCGCCTGAAGTTTGCCCGGCAACAGGCTATTTTTAGTATTCCCCGCTTCCAGCATGTCCAGACATGCGCAGTAGGGTCAACGACTGTTATTAATTGGTTCCAGATAGGAATATGTTTGCCAGTTATTGAAGATTGTTAACTCCGCCCACTCATCGATTGTGCCTTCCAATATGTCCTTGTATGGTCATGAAACTGCTCTTGTCTTTTGCACCGCCTTCTCTTGAGCCTCTTCATTGTGTATAAAAGGGGCCATGTGCTTTAGTTCGATGTGCTATTCGATACAATACCGAAGGGTGTTGTGTGGATTGTAGTACCGCCTTTAAAGGTTTAATAAACTTTGCTTTTGTATTTTCCAGTTTCATTGCCAACTTCTTCCTAAGGTCTGAGGACTCTGTGCAGAGAAGGGCGAACCCTTGCACTAAGTAGGCCTCGCTGAGGTTTGCTTACAACAAATTGGCGCCCGACACGTGGAGCTTCATCGGCGACTCGGATGTCCGAAGGAGTGGTCGCGACGAAGGATTGGAATCTGCTGCGGATGCGTACGCATGCCAGAGGAGACCCGAGTCTTGGCATCCAAGGCGTTTTTTCCTTTCTTTCCGATCTGACCATCCAGGTGGTGCCGGTCCTCGACTGAGTTCTCTTCTGTTGGCTTTCCGTGCAGTGGCCGTTTGGTCAAATTTAGAACTTGGCAGTTGGAATCTGGACACCCTGTGAGTGGTAAGAACCGTTGTACTGGACTTGCTGTGGGTTTTGGAAGCCTGGGAGTGGCAAGGCAGTTTTAGGATAGGCTTGCTGTGGCAATTTTGGAATGGCTAGTCAATGATGTGTATGTGTATGTGTAATATATGTGTTGCAACACATATAGGCAGGTAATGAGGAGATTTTTCTCCATAATGCGATTTTGATTTGAACGGCCCAACGTATTACAGATACCTTAAGTGCTACTTTGATTATAAAACTGCATATGCTGCACTATTTTTGGCATGCCTGTTTTTAGCGCACTCCGTAGGATGTGCTGCTTTTGTGGAAATAACGGTTAAGTCTTGAGGAATCGCAGCCGGCTCCCCCAGAGGGGACGCCTCATAGAGAGATGTACGTTAAATATGGTCTTTCTTCTATAATGTACAGCACGTTGTAGAGGAAATACACGCGAAAGGATCCTGAGTTATGTTGGCCGATGTATGGGTCGTTTGATATGCAGAAAATTGAGTATGTGAACCAGTGTATGTTTAAGCGAAAATCTATACAAGATATGTTTGAGAGTGTGCGAATGTGGGTGAAAGAAGTACGTGAGCGTGAGAAACGTGAGCAAGCGCTGATTGAGAAAGAACAACGGAACAATGTGTATGAAAAAGCGCAAGAACTAAGAAAGAAGGAGGCGAGAGAGTTGGAAGAGAGAAAGGAGAAGGAGCGCAGATTACAGATCTCTGGCCAATATGCTGTTCGACAACTTCTTTACCCTGTCCTTAATAAATCGCAAGAACTAAACCAGATACCCGCTCCATGATTCCGGTCGATTGTGCGGCTGAACTTAGAAAAATGGCTCGGCAGTCACTTAAGGATACTGTTGCTGTTTCGGATATTTTAGAGACTTTTAAGCGATGGCAAGATAGAGAGCAGATATATTTTACTGAACATTTTGCAGAAGAAGTTGTTGATATGTTTCGAAAAGTAACTCATGTTCTCGAACCTGATGATGTGGCAATCGATTGTAAGCAATTACGTAAAGGTCCTTTTCCTCTTTCCCAGGTGACTGATACGATCAGGCGGCTGGTTAAACTTCGAAATGAGGCGCTTCGGCTACGGGAGGAGAAACGGAAAGCTAAAACAGATGAACAAGCGGGATTGGTCGATGGGAAACAATCATCTATTTTCGAAACAGATAAGACCGCGATAGTGCATGCAAAGCCTATGCGAGAGGCCGCGCCTTTATATGTTCCTCCTAAAGGAGCGGGTACCAGTGACGATAAATATTCTGTAGATGTAAAAGGGTATTTTATTTATAATTGGGTGTATACTCCCTGGAAAAGAGCAGATGTTATGGCGCTTAAAGCTGCATTGCCTGATCCGCGTAAAAATCTTGCTGCTTTTTATGAGGAAGTCAAGGGAGCTTTAAATTCTTGTACCATACCGCTGGCTGATATTGATTTATTTTTCGGGCTCATATTGCTGCCTGACATGTGGAGATCCGTGAGTAAAATAGACGATAGCACCGCGTATGGGGCATTGTGGAAGGAGATAGAGAGGGAAGATATGGACAGGGAACCAGCGAAAAAAGCCATGTCAATTGATTTTAGATCTTCCCCATGCAATATTAGCTAAATTGAAAATGATTATTCCCCCTAAAAAGATTGATTGGACTATTTTAGCATCTTGTAAACAAAAGACAGATGAATCGGTTTCAGATTTCTTCACACGTTTTGAGGAAGCTTTTCATGATTTTAGTGGCAAGTCGCTAAGGGACGATACGGGCCGTCACTTGTTTGTAGATAAGTATGTTACAAATCTACTACCAGGAGTGGCTAGCCGCTTGAAAGCTAGCGAAAACTCTTGGACCACCTCTTCTCCGGCATCCGTCCTGACAATGGCTCAATATTACGAGCGTCAGGAATTAGACGCAAAGGGCAATGAGGATAAGAAATCTAAGGAATTAAAAACAAAAGTTATGTTATCTCAGGTTTATGGTCCACCTCTTCGAGGTAATGATAGAGACGGACGAGGATTTTCGAATTCCTCTTCTACTCGTTTCTCTTTAGCTATTGATCAATGCGCGTATTGTAGGAAATTTGGTCATGGGGCAGAAGAGTGTCCATTGTTGTGCTCACAGCGCTATGTTCGTGGCCGAGGATCCATGCGGAACCGCTCAGGGAACTCAGGACCCAGAGGTGTTATGAACGATCGTGCTAGGTTTGATTCTACTGTGCGGGTACAAAATGGGTGGAATACTTTTGATAGGCGCAATCAATACCAGATGTCTGATTATGTGCAGCCTGAGTCTCATGATTCTGCTTATGCATAGGATTGCGTAGGATGGGGTAAGGAATTAGTGGAAGTTCCAGTAGATCAGAGGGGTCCTTATGTTACAGCACATGTTTTGGGTTCTACTAATTAGTTTCTGGTTGATACAGGAGCTACTCATTGCACTTTGTCTAAACAATTGGTTCTGAGGGCTCCCCTGTCTGGCTTAACGATTACATCGATAGGGTTCGATGGAACACCTTCCCTTAGCCCATTGTCACAACCACTTGCATTTCATGTTGACAAGTTTGCTGCTCCATGCCCGTTTTTGCTTTCCCCAAACACTCCAGATAGTATTGTGGGTCTTGATATGCTCAAGTATTTCAGAGCCACAATAAGATGTTCCCCTGAAGGAGTGCGTGTGCTTTTGAATGATAATTATCCAGTAACAGACAGAGTTTGTATTGTTCAAGAGGATCTTGCATTAGCTTCCCTACCTAACACTCTGTGGGCTACTTCAGATACCGATGTTGGTCAGATGGTTATTCCACCAGGGCAAATTAGTGTAAAGGTGGGAGCTGTGTTGTCACGCCTGCCTCAATATCGAATTTCACAGGAGGGTGAGGAAGCACTCATACGAATTGTGCAGGATCTTATTGAAGTTGGAGTTGTTGAGGAAGTTCCCTTTAACATTTGTAACAGTCCAATCCTCCCAATTTTGAAGAAAGACACTGATACTAGGATCTACAGATTTAATATTGATTTACGGGAGGTCAATAAGATAGTGGTACCACAATATCCAGTGGTTTATGATATTACGACACTTCTTACCCCAGTTCCACCTACTGCAACCACGTTCTCTGTTATAGACTTAAAGAACGCTTTCTTTTCGATCCCTATTCATCCTGATAGCCGATATTTGTTTGGTTTCACTTTGAATAATCGATCATATAGATTTTGCAGAGTTCCTCAAGGCTATACTGAGAGTCATGGTATTTACAGCCAAGCATTGAAAAGACAGCTTGATTCCTTTGTTCTACCCGAGGGTGTGGCGCTCATTCAGTCTGTTGATGATATTTTGTTAGCAGCCGATACCCCTGAACAATGTGAGAAATGCACGCTGTCTTTGCTTTCTTTCCCTGCCTCACATCACCATAAGGTATCAAGAAAGAAACTGCAGTATTGTAGACCAAAGGTAACCTACTTAGGTCACCTTTTATCTAAGGAGGGGAGTGCACTCACATCAGATCGCATTCAAGCAATCCTAGACACACCAGTACCTTCCACACAGAAAGAGGTTCGAGCATTTTTAGGTCTTACCTCTTTTCGTAGGCAATGGATATTAGGATTTTCACATATCGCTAAACCTTTGTTAGCACTTTTGACAAAAGATATTCCAATACCCCTCCCTTGGAAAGATGAGTGTGAGAGTGCTTTTCGACAGTTACGATAAGCCCTTTGTTCAGCACCAGTGTTAGGTACTCCAGATTACACGAAGCTCTTTACATTGTACGTACACGAGAGGGAAGGACGTGCATTGTCAGTTTTAGTACAGACACATGGTGATAAACAATGCCCTTGTGCATATTTTTCAGCAGTGCTTGATCCTGTTGCTCGAGCGTTGCCTGGTTGTTTTCGCTCAGTAGCAGCAACAGCTGTGTCAATACGCCAGAGTGAAGGGACAGTCTTGTCACATAAGTTGTTGGTGCTGGCAACCCATGCTGTTGATGCTCTTTTGAATCAAACAAAGACGCAGCATTTAACTAGTGCTCGTCTGACAGGATATGAGCTGACGCTGTTAGCTCCTCATATTACATTGAAGAGATGTGCAATACTAAACCCAGCCACGTTGTTGCCATTTCCAGCGACTCAGCCTGAGGCGCAGGAAACACACAATTGTATTTTTCTGACTGAGGAACAGACAAAGGGTCGTATTGATTTGCAAGATACGCCTCTTCCAGATGTGGATGGAGAACTGTGGGTGGATGGGTCTTGTCTGAAGTTACCGGATGGTACAACTTCAGCCACATATACAATTACTACGCTTCACATGATAGTGGAGACAGCTCGCATACCACAGAAGTCAGCTCAAGCAGCAGAACTGATAGCTTTGTCACAAGCGTGTGAGCGTAGTACAGGTTTGTGTGTGAATATTTATACAGATAGCCGCTATGCTTTTGGAGTGGCGCATGATTTTGGCCTGCTCTGGAAGGAAAGAGGCTTTCTGGCATCACACGGGATGCACATAATGCAAGGAGAACTAGTGCATAATCTTTTGACTGCATTAACATATCCAAAGAAAATAGCTATAGTGAAATGTAGTGCGCACAAGAAAGTGACTGATAAGGTGGGACAAGGAAATGCATTTGTAGATCGAGTGGCACGTGAGACTGCGATGCAGCCTGACACTACTTTTATGTATGTAGTGAAGTCACAAGCTGAGCGGTGGCACGATGCTATGATGGAAGTACTAGAGATACAGAGGACCGCTTCTGACAATGAACGGGAGCAATGGTCCAAGGATGGAAATTTGGATGATGAAGGTTGTTGGCGAAATAAGCAGATGGATAGATGGAAGTTGCCTATAGCTTTTGTTCAACCTATGGTTCAGATGGCACATGGGCTAGCACATGTTGGAGCTTCAGCAGTAGTGAAATTGCTTATACAAGTTTGGGAGCATCCAGACATTGCTAGCACAGCTAAGAGAGTAGTACAGTCCTGTATGATTTGCCTACGATTTAATCCTGGAAAAGGGACACGAACTCCAGCAGGAGGATTTGCTACACCGACTGCACCTTTTGAAGTTTTGCAGATGGATTATATTCAGCTTGAACGCTGTAATAATTTGAAGTATGTCTTGGTGGTAGTATGTGCCTTCAGTAAATGGATTGAGGTGTACCCCACCAAAGACAATACTGCAATTACTACGGCAAAGGTGCTTTTGAAGGAATTCTTTCCTCGCTATGGTGTTTGCAGATTTTTGTGGAGCGATAACGGACCTCATTTTGTAGGGGACGTTATAAAGTATGTCCTGAAAGGATTAGGGATTAAACAGAAGTTTCATGCAGTATTCCACCCACAATCAGCTGGTTTGGTGGAAAGATACAATGCTACTCTGAAACTTAGCTAAGATACAGGCTTCTACTTCTCTGAATTGGCCAGATGCGTTGCCGCTGGCATTGTTGTCAATCAGATCAGTGCCTCATTCTCAAACAGGTCTCACACTTTATGAGATTCTGTTCGGAAGGCCAATAAATATCTGGGGAATTCCTAAACCGAGTTCTGTGTATGATGTTTTATAAAAGGTAGAGTATGTGTTCCAGGTTTTTGTGAGTGATGTTTTTAAGGTTAAATCCTTTAATCATTGATTCAAATTATCATTCAACAAATGAGGTCGATCCAAGGTTTAGAAAGAGTATAACATTTTTATTGGTGCAAAATTGAACAAAGACAGCCGACACGTGTTTCGCCCTCTTTGGCGAATTGCGCCAGGGCTTCTCAACTCTAAATTCAGTTTCTCAGCAATAATCAATTGGATTCTCAAAATACATCATGATCGATATATACAAAGGCAAATTCCTTAAAAATTTCAATTTGGAGTTAAATCTCCCGCAAGGTCTACATGTTGTCACGATGATGTGTATGATGTACCTTGTGTCTTAATGAATGACTATTTTGCACAATCAACTGATAACTTGGTTTCTATTCATCAACAGGTTTGAGAAGCACTTCCTGACAGATCCACAGGTGAGGGCCATAACCTCCAGCCTGGCGACTTCGTCCTTCTAAAAATCCTTCGAGAGGTCGAGCAGTTTGGAGCCAAGGTAGAGTGGGCGAGAGCAAGTGCTACTTGCTACAAGAACAGCAGTTAGAGTCACAAATCGGAAGAATTGGGTCCATGGAACCCATTGTCGCCGAGTCCTCCCGACTTTGGTGGAGCCTGCTGTGTTGACCGACCACCGAGAGGTTCTGACTGCAGAGAGAGGTCGTGCTGTGACGCCTGACGGATCTGAGGAGTTCTTCCCGGACCAAACAGTCTCTGGAGCAACAAGATATAATTTGAGACCGAGAGAGAAATCTGCAGCATTATGAAAGTTGTCTGTGCATTCCCTGGGTCAGTTAAACGGAGAGCCGATGTGGCAAGGGGGGGGGGATCAGCCCTGCATTAGAGTAGTGACACCCGTCTTGGTCCGTGGTGAAGAAATCAACGGCTACCCAGGGGTAAGAGCTCCGACAACTACTTTAGTTTCAGGAAGATTTTTTTGTGTTGTGACTAAAATGGAAAAGAAGAAGAAGATTTTTTGTGCTGTAGGGTTTGTTGTTGCCTTGGTGATTGTGGCAACAATAATATGGTCTGTTGAGGAGACAACTCCTGCTCGTGAGTTGTTTGTTGTTACTACACCTATACCAGAGGAGCATTATTTCTTTATGCTCCCATATCAAGAATTGAAACATCGACAATCTTATCTTAATAATACCTTCATTCAGATGTTGCATCACACCCACATCGCTACGAACTCTACAAACTGTTGGATTTGTGGGATGATGCCTGCACATCAAAAGAAAGGAGGTACATCGTTTTTACCTCTCCCTTTTTCGCATAATGGCTCTTGTCGAGCCTGGTATACTTTGCTCTTTGCGACTAGGAAGCCTACAGTGGGCTGACTGCTTTTCCGGTTAAATAAAGAGTGCCATCAAGACAAAGATGGGTATCCCAAAGCGAATGGAACTAAATGGGAGTGGGAGGAATACCGACCGGACAATATTTCAACGCCATATATCTTCACCAACACGAGAGACTCATCTAATGCCGAACATTCTGTCATTTCTGTTACTCAAACGCAAACAGAACTATGTGTACAGAGCATTGGACATATTTATTTATTTTTTATTTATTTAAGAAGCTTATAAAGCGCGCAGCTACCCCCATCGGGGGTGTCCCGGCGCTGAGAGAACAAGTAAATCACCAGAGAAGGCAGCCAGGGTCCTACCATCCAGCCTAGTGCTGCAGAGGCACTCCTACTCAAGGTTGGGTAAACAGCCAGGGTTTTAATTTGCGTCGGAAGATCTGCTCAGACTCGGTAAACCTAAGGTCCAAAGGGAGGTCGTTCCAGTATTTAGCCGCCGTCACACCGAACAATCTGCCACCACTCCGGGCGAGCCTAAATCTGGGAACAATCAGTAGACGGAGGCTATTGGATCTTAGGTATTTCTGACTTAGATAGTTTGAGTCTTTTGCTCAGGTAGGTTGGGCCGATTCCGTGAATGGCTCAAAAGGCAAGGGTCAGGATTTGAAACTGAACTCTTCGGGCGATTGGGAGCCAGTGTGAATCATTCCGATATGCTTTAACCGAACTGCGGGTAGGGATGCTTCCAATGAGCCTAGCTGCCGCATTCTGAACGATTTGCAATCTGTCAATGAGAAAGAGGGGGGCTCCAGCATATAGGCTGTTGGCGTAGTCCAGATGTGCCGTAATGAGAGCGTGGACAATTGTTTTGCGGGAAGTCTGAGAGAGGTAAGGAAAGATCTTCCTGATCATGCGCAACTTGCCAAAGCAAGCTGCGGTGACTTTGTTAACCTGAGCTTTACAGGACATGGTGTTATCAAAAAGGAAGCCGAGATTACGGGCTGACTGTACTGGATTGGGAGGGGGGTTCAGCACGGTAGGCCACCACAAGTTGGCTGGGGGGCTGATTTCTGACTAAAAAAGAGCACCTCAGTGTTGTCTGTATTTAGGGCCAGATGATTAGAAGCCATCCAGGTACAGATATTGCCAAGGCAGTTACGAAAGTTGGAAAAACGCGAGTCAGAATGGTCTCTAAATGAAAAAATGAGCTGAGTATCATCAGCGTAAGAGACCACTCTGACTCCCCAAGATTCGACTACCCTGGCAAGAGTGCCCAAATACACGTTAAACAAAAGAGGGCTTAAGGCGGAGCCCTGAGGCACACCGCATACAAGGGGTTTGTCCTCTCATTCAAAAGGACGCAGTAGTACCCTTTGGGATCTCCCTGAGAGAAATGATTTGATCCATGCCAAGGCCGTGCCTCCAATCCCCAACTGCTGCATCCTAGTCACCAGTATATTATGGGACACAGTATCGAATGCAGCGGACAGGTCCAGGAGGACCAGCATGGCCTCCTCGCCCCTGTCCACTGATTCCCTAATTGTCTCCGATACCTCTAGTAAAGCAGTCTCAGTGCTGTATCCGGTTCTAAAACCGGACTGTGAATCATGCAGTAACTGGTTAGTTTCTAGATAAAGGGCCAATTGTTTCTGGACCACTTTCTGTAGAATTTTAGCAGGTTTAGGCAGAAGAGAACTGGGATGGTAATTGCTAACTTGGGAAGGATCTGCATCTGGTTTCTTTAAAATAGGGAGCAACCTAGCTTGTTTCCAAACTGAAGGGAATTGGCCAAGAGTCAAAGAAGAGTTCCATATAGCGAGGAGGGGGTTGATCAAAACAGGGGCAAGATTAACCATCATTTTCGCAGGAACTGGGTCCAGCGGGGATCCTGACTTAACCTGGTTTAAAAGTGTCAGGGCTGAATCTGAGGTCAGCTCAACAAAGGAATTAAATGAACAGAGCTGGGTGTCTGATACTCCTGGCTGGAGACTAGAAAGTACAGGATCAAAGGAAGACGATAGTTTGATGATTTTTTCCTAGAAAAAATCGGAAAGTCCGTTACAGAGGCCTTGAGTGGGGGCACATTGGGCTTTCAATACAGGCGGATTCACGAAATCCTTCACAATTGTGAAGAGAGTTTTTGAAGAATTCTCAGCCTGTTGAATAGGTTTTGAGAAGTAAGCTCTCATCGTGGACCTCTTGAGTTTTTGAAATTTATTTAAAGCCGTTTTATAGGCTGATTTGATGGTAGGGTCGTAAGACTTGCGCCATTTTCGTTCCAACTGTTTGCATCTGCTCTTTTCCTCTCTCAACGTGGGAGAGAACCAAGGAGCAGATGGGCGAGATCTAGAGGAAGTCATGGGGGCCGGAGGGGAAATGATATCTAATGCAGTGGTGAGAGCAGAGTTAAATCTCACTGTTTCCTTGTCAAGGTCTTCCAATGGATTAAAATGATAGCAAAAACAGGGATCAATGGCCTCACAGGTAACTTTAGACCATTTACGTCCTATATCTCTGTTAATGGAGGAGGGAGGGGGCAGGGAGGGGACAGTGATTTCAAAAGGGAGGAGGAAGTGGTCTGACCACGTGAGGGGTAAGGAAGGAAGAGAGGTGATGCCAGGGTGGTTCGTAAAAATAAGATCAAGCGTGTGACCTGCTTTATGGGTAGGACCCTTAATTAACTGGGGCTGGGTCAGGCCCTGTAAAGTTTCAAGCAAAAATGATGCTTTGGTGCAGGCGGGATTGTCAACATGGAGATTGAAATCTACCAACACTGTAAAATAAGAGTGTTTAAGGGAAAAATCCGCAATTGAATGTAGCAAGGCGCTAAGGGATGCGGAAGTGGCAGTGGGGGGATTATAAACCAAGATGCCAGCAAAGATCGTGGTGGCGGAGTCCATTATCGTAAGATACATGGCTTCAATGAGCCCCAGGTTAGGTATTTTTTTTATATTCATAATGAGGTGGGACTTAGCAATAACAGCAAGGCCCCCTCCTGATTTGGAGTTGTCACGATTGACTCCCAACAGGCGATAGCCAGGGGGAATGGCCAAGTATATATCTGGTTTTGAAGAATCTTTAAGCCACGTTTCTGTAAGGAATAATATGTCCCATTTATGAGTATCCAGCAAGAGCCAAATGTCTGATGCGTGCGCAGGCAGGGAGCGGCAATTTATTAGGGCTGCATTTAGATTAAACGGAAGCATCGGTTTAACAGGTATCTGAGTCTGAAAGTCCCGTTTTCGCATACTGGGAATAGAGTAATTACACCGAGCGCAGATAAAGGTAGACTTTTCCAAATCCAAGGGGCTGCAGCAGACCGTAGGTGAACAGACGCCTTGTCTTAGTGTGGCAAGTTGGCTGCTGGTCCAGATGATTGTTTGGGGATGAGAGACAGAGGGAATGGCGCTAGGCGCGGGCCAGGCGTGGACGGGCGCAGACGGGCTTGCCTTAGGTGCGCCTTTGGCACGCCATCGGCGCGCCCGCTGCGCTCGCCCGCTGCGCGGGCGGGATAGTTCCTTTCCTTTATCCATATCCGGAAGAGGGTGGGAGGAGGGTGGGAGGCGTCCAGGAGCTGGAGCGCTACCCTGCCTCCCCCCAAGATGGCGGTTTCTCACGTTCTCCCAGCCGGCGAGAGCGCTGTGCTCGGCTGCACCGGGGGAGAGAGAACAATGACAGGACCCCTGCGACGTAGCAGATCTCGTCAGGTCTGAAGTAAGAGCAATTACCAAATTAAAACCGTATCGATTAAAATATCTACAATATTTAAAATTACATATCCCTGTGGGGGTCAGTGATTGTATCACTGTATTGAATATAGATGGTCTAAATAATAGTACCTTTTTAGCTTCGCACAACACTTATTTTGTGTGCGGAAATCGTGGATATTATCGATTGCCAGCCGGTTGGACCGGCATTTGTTATGTATCATTTTTGTTGCCCCCTGTGTTTCTGGCACCTCCATTGTATCACCGAAATCTTAAATTGTTCAACAATATTACTGTAAATAGATATAAAAGAACATTGATTTCTGATTATGTTGATCAGACTGACACTAGCCTACAACAATATATAGATTTTAATTTAGGATTGTCCTTTTTTGTAGGTGCTGCATTAAACAGCAGAAAAGTGCGACGATTGACTAGAGTAGTAGAAGCTGTTACCGATCAAACAGCTGCAGCCTTAGAAAATATCACTGAAGAATTGCAAATTGCTAGAATTGTGGCTTTGCAGAATAGGATGGTGTTAGATGTCATGCTAGCAGATAGAGGTGGTGCATGTCGTGTTATAGGTAGTAGCTGCTGCATGTTCATACCTGACCACACCCCATCAGTATATAAAGCGATTAATAAACTTCATAAAATCGCTGCAGACCTTCCCACAGAAAATGGTACATGGACTTTTACAGGGTGGCTTTAGACTCTGATTTCCGCCTGGGGCTGGAAAGTATTAACAGCCCTATGTATAATATTTGCAATAATTTTCACCTTCTGTGTATGTATTAAATGCAGCCCGATGATTTGTTCTATGTGTGTCACTGCTTGTATACCAACTAAAAGTAATATTTCAGAAATCAAAACGCAGAATGATCTGAAAAAGGAGATAGCTAGTATGATGGCCATTGATGTAAGAGATGAGTATCTGGCTTTTCCGAGGAAGTCGAATGTCTTCAGCTAATGCTGAAAGGGTCGTCTGTTGTAAATCAACAGCGATTAGGTTAAACATTAGCAGAAGACATGCTTCGTTTTGACCGTTATCGTAACAAATGGGCTGACTCCATTTTGTATTTGCAGCGGCCATTTTGTATGCCATACATTGCCATGTGCTCGTCATGTGCTTAGTCCTACCTTCTTGTTCACCGCGCCTGAAGTTTGCCCAGCAACAGGCTATTTTTAGTATTCCCCGCTTCCAGCATGTCCAGACATGCCCAGTAGGGTCAACGACTGTTACTAATTGGTTCCAGATAGGAATGTGTTTACCAGTTATTGAAGATTGTTAACTCAGCCCACTCATCGATTGTGCCTTCCAATATGTCCTTGTATGGTCATGAAACTGCTCTTGTCTTTTGTACCGCCTTCTCTTGAGCCTCTTCATTGTGTATAAAAGGGGACATGTGCTTTAGTTTGATGTGCTACTCGATACAATACCGAAGGGTGTTCTGTGGATTGTAGTACTACCTTTAAAGGTTTAATAAACTTTGCTTTTGTATTTTCCAGTTTCATTGCCAATTTCTTCCTAAGGTATGAGGACTCTATGCAGAGAAGGGCGAACCCTTGCACTAAGTAGGCCTAGCTGAGGTTTGCTTACAACAACTTGGACCACACCTGAACAAGGTAATTGATTGTCTTCATAAACCTCATGCTATAGTGGAAGGCACTCAACTATTCAAAGAAGAAGTAGAAGGCTTTAACCCTTTTCAAACAGGCCCACATATAACAAACCAGGAACCCACTTTCCTAAAAGAAGAAACTTGTTGCAAGTAAATTACGGGTCTGCCCAGATGTGGGTCCTGAGCTCTCCATGCCACTGGAGTCAAGCTATCCTGGCTGATGAGGGTTAAAACCCTGAAACCAGTCCTAGGATGCTTGTTTCCAGTCCGGGGAGGACCTGGCCTGGCAGCTCGGACTGGACTGTTCCCACTGGGCACAGGGTCAAGACTGATTTGCATATGGCTGGGTTTAAACTGGAATGGCATTAGGAGCAAAAAATAATGGATTTAGACCCAGGTGATTGTATGACATTGTTCTACATTCTGTCCATCCATTGTTCTTTTTGCATTTGTCACCCTGAGTGGGACGGGTATGTCCAGACGTGGGTCCCGTGCTCTTCATGCCACTGGAGTCAAGCCATCCTGGCTGATAAGGGGGTAAAACCCCAAAACCGGTCCTAGGATACTTGTTTCCAGGCCAGGGAGGACCTGGTCTGGCACTTCGGGCTAGACTGTTCCCATTGGGCGCAGGGTCAATACTGATTTGCTTATAGCCGTGTCTGAAATGGCGTGACAAAGTGAGCTAAAGAATGATAATGGAGTCAACCCAGATCTGTGACTGGGGGTGAGTGTCTGAAAAGCTTCAGCGCTCCGTCGGTCATCTCCTTGTGTTTGATTTTTTCGCCCTAAATTGGCAGGAAATGCCCAGACGTGGGTCCCTTGCTCACTTTGCCACTGGATTCAAGCTAGTGTGGCTGAAGAGGGCTGTTAGCCTGAAGCCTGTCCCAGGATGCTTGTTTCCGGTCCAGGGAAGACATGGCTTGGCAGTTCGGGCTGGACCTTTCCCATGAGGCACAGGGTCAAGACTGATGCAGATAGCTGTGTCTGAACTGGGGTGGCAAAGTGAGCTAAAGAATGATGATGGATTCAACCCAGATCTGTGAAAGGGGGTGAGTGTTTGAAATGTTTTAGCGCTCAGTCCATCATCTCCTTGTGTTTGCTTTGGATCTAGCACATTCATCATTCACCATTTATTCTTTCTTTGTGGGATCTAGTAAATTCACCATTCATTCTTCCCTTGTGGGATCTGGTACATTCATCATTTACCATTTATTCTTCTCCTCTGAGACCTCGTTCATTCAATGTTCAGCACTCATTCTTCCGTTGTGGGATCAAGTACATCCATCATTCACGATCCAGTCTTTCTTTTTGGGACCTAGTGCATTTGTTATTCACCTTTCATTCGCTCCTTGTGGGATCTAGTCTGATCTAGTACATTCATCATTTATCACTCATTCTTCCCTTGTGGGACCATGTACATTCATCGTTCATTCTTCTCATCTGGGATCTAATACACTCATTATTCACTATTCATTCTTCCCTTGTGGGTTCATCATTCCCCGTTCATTCTTCTCCTGTGAGACCTGGTACATTCAATGTTCATCACTCATTCTTACTTGTGGAATCAAGTACATTACTTCTTCCCTTGTGGAACCTAGTGCATTCATCATTCACCGTTTATTCTTCCCTTGTGGGATCTAGTAAATTCACCAATCATTCCTTCATTGTGGGACCTAGTAGATTCTCATTCATTCTTCCCTCGTCTGATCTAGTATATTCATCATTCATTCTTTCCTTGTGGGATCTAGTGCATTCATCATTCACCATTCGTTCTTCCCTCGTCTGATCTTATACATTCAACATTCACCGTTCAGTCTTGCCTTGTGGGCCCTAGTACATTCATCGTTCATTTTTCCCTTGTCTGATTGAGTACATTAATTTACCATTCATTCATCCCTTGTGGAACCTAGCGCATTCATCATTCATTCCTTTCTTGTCTAATCTGGTCCATTCATCTTTCACCACTCAATCTTCCCTTTTCGAATCTGGTACATTAATCATTCTTCCCTTGTGGGATCTTGTACATTTATCATTCATTCTTCAATTGTAGGTTCTTGTACATTCATCATTCCCCATTCATTTCTTCCTTGTGGGACCTAGTGCATTTATCATTCATTCTCCCTTTGTCGAATCACGCACATTTACTGGTCATTCTTCTCACAGGATCTAATACGTTCATCATTCACCGCTCATTCTTCCCCTGTGAGACCTAGTAGTTTTTATAGTAATTTGTAACAGATTTGTAAAGCGCTAGAATCACCCCCTAAGGGTTATCTCTGCGCTAGAGAGGAAGAGGATGCCAGGTCAAAGCCCCTAGCAGCGAAACAATTCTGTCTTTAGAAGTTTCCTAAAGAGACGGAGATTAGTGCAGTTGCGTAGCTTAACAGGCAAAGAGTCCCTGTATCTCGAAACCAAGTGGGCAAAGGTGTTGCCCCCAGTTCTCAATGTTCTAAAGCGGGGGACACCAAGCAGCCCTTTGCCCTCAGAACGCAAAGTTCTGACGGGATGGTAGGGTATATGTTTTTCCGCTAGATAGCTGGGGCTAACGCCATGAAGTGCCTTGTGAGCTAAGCAGCAGATTTTAGATGTAATTCTCTGCTGGATGGGAATAGGGATGGGATAGTACATTCATCATTCACCATTCATTCTTTCCTTATGGTATCTTGTACATTCACCATTCATTCTCCCTTTGTCGGATCTCGCACATTTATTGGGCATTCTTCGAGTGAGATCTAACACGCTCGTCACTCACCATTCATCCTTCCCTTATGAAATCCAACACATTCCTCATTCGCCATTCATTCTTCATTGTGCGTTTGGTACATTCAGTATCCACCATTCTTCCTTTGTGGGATCCAGTACATTCATCATTCATCCTTCCCTATTGAACAGAATCAAATGATGACAGCCACACACCTCATCAAGATCAACCCCTCGTCCCTCTGCCCTCAGCCCTCTTCGCGGCTCTCAATGCAAACGCTAGATGGGCTGAGTCCATGTTCATGTGTGTGTCTCCAGACAGGCGGTGTGTGAAGCCGGTGTGTGTCTGTGGCGCCTCCCCATGTAGTTGTAGAGCCGGAGTGTGTTGAGGACATATGTGAGTCCATGTTCAGGTGTGTGTCTCCGGACAGGCAGGGTGGGATGCCTGTGTCTGTTAATAACGCCTCCCCAGGCCGGTGCAGTTCTAAAACCGGAGTGTGTTAAGGACATGTGTGAGTTCATGTTCATGTATGTGTCTCCAGACAGGCGGTGAGTGACGCCTGTGTATTTCTGTGGGCGCCTTCCCAAGAGCATGTGGTTCCAGAAATGGAGTGTGTTGAGGACATCTGTGAGTCGGACTCACTGAGTCCATGTTCATGTGAGTGTCTCCGGAAAGGCAGTGTGTGACGCCTGTGTGCATTTGTGGGCGCCTTCTCGTGCACATGCAGTTCCAGAAATGGAGTGTGTTGAGGACATTTGTGAGATCATGAGTGTGTCTCCAGACAGGCAGAGTGTGACGCCTGTGGCGCCTTTCCATAACCATGCAGTTCTAGAACCGTGATGTGTTGAGGACATGTAAGAGTTCATGTTCGGGTATGTGTCTGTGGTGCCTTCCCACGTAGTTCTAGAGCCGTAGTGTGTTGAGCACATGTGTGAGTTCATGTTCGTGTGTGTGTCTCCAGACCAGCAGTTTGTGATGCCTGTGTGTGCCTTCCCATGCCCATGCAGTTCTAGAACTGTGGTGTGTTGAGGACATGTAAGAGTTCATGTTCGTGTGTGTGTCTCCAAACAGGCGGTGTGTGACGCCTGTGTGTGTCTGTGGCGCCTCCCTATGTAGTTGTAGAGCCGGAGTGTGTTGAGGACATGTGTGAGTCCAAGTTCATGTTTGTGTCTCTGAACAGGCGGTGTGTGACGCCTGTCTGTGGCGCCTCCCCATGTAGTTCTAGAACCGGAGTGTGTTGAGGACATGTGTGAGTTCATGTTCGTGTGTGTGTCTCCAGACCGGCAGTGTGTGACACCTGTGTGTGCCTTCCCATGCCCATGCAGTTCTGGAACCGTGGTGTGTTGAGGACATGTAAGAGTTCATGTTCATGTATGTGTCTCCAGACAGGGGGTGTGTGACGCCTGTGTGTATCTGTGGCGCCTCCCTATGTAGTTGTAGAGCCGGAGTGTGTTGAGGACATGTGTAAGTCCAAGTTCATGTGTGTGTCTCTGGACAGGCGATGTGTGACGCCTGTCTGTGTCTGTGGCGCCTCCCCATGTAGTTGTAGAGCCGGAGTGTGTTGAGGACATGTGTGAGTGCATGTTCATGTGTGAGTCTATAGACAGGCGGTGTGTGAGGCCTGTGTGTGTCTGCGGTGCTTCCCCAGGCCCGTGTAGTTGTAGAGCAGGAGTGTGTTGAGGACATGTGTGAGTTCATGTTCATGTGTGTGTCTCCAGACAGGCGGTGTGTGATTCCTGTGTGTGTCTGCTGCACCTCCCCAGGCCCGTGTAGTTGTAGAGCAGGAGTGTGTTGAGGACATGTGTGAGTCCAAGTTCATGTGTGTGTCTCTGGACAGGCGGTGTGTGACGCCTCTCTGTGTCTGTGGCGCCTCCCCATGTAGTTGTAGAGCCGGAGTGTGTTGAGGACATGTGTGAGTGCATGTTCATGTGTGTGTCTAAAGACAGGCGGTGTGTGAGGCCTGTGGGTGTCTGTGGCGCCTCCCCAGGCCTGTGTAGTTCTAGAACCGTGGAGTGTTGAGAACATGTGTGAGTTCATGCTCATGTGTGTGTCTCTGGACAGGTGGTGTGTGAGGCCTGTGTGTGTCTGTGGAGCCTCCCCAGGCCCGTGTAGTTGTAGAGCAGGAGTGTGTTGAGGACATGTGTGAGTTCATGTTCATGTGTGTGTCTCCAGACAGGCGGTGTGTGACGCCTGCGTGTGTCTGTGGCGCCTCCCTATGTAGTTGTAGAGCCGGAGTGTGTTGAGGACATGTGTGAGTCCAAGTTCATGTGTGTATCTAGAAGACAGGCGGTGTGTGAGGCCTATGTGTCTCTGTGGCGCCTCCCCAGACCCGTGTAGTTGTAGAGCAGGAGTGTGTTGAGGACATGTGTGAGTTCATGCTCATGTGTGTGTCTCCAGACACGCTGTGTGTGACGCCTGTGTCTGTCTGTGCAGTTCTAGAGCCGGAGTGATTTGAGGGCACGTGTGCCTCCCTGCCTTCCTTCCCTCATCTGTATTTCTCCACCTTCAGATCGCTTGGCACCCCCCCCCCCCTGTAGGGGAAGGCGCTCACTCCCAGACACACTCCCTTCAGGACGCTGCATCACAGTTTATCGCTGAATAATTCTCTCGGTTCCCCCGGAAGAGCGCAGCTTCTCCGTCACTCACATTCAGGACTCGGGTTACCAAGCGACGAGTGGCAGTTTACCCGAGCACTGTCCAGGGCGGACCAA
This sequence comes from Lissotriton vulgaris, assembly GCF_964263255.1. Taxonomy (NCBI): domain Eukaryota; kingdom Metazoa; phylum Chordata; class Amphibia; order Caudata; family Salamandridae; genus Lissotriton; species Lissotriton vulgaris. The sequence continues at coordinate 278,313 of NW_028245465.1, forward strand.
GGATGGCTGCACCCCTTTTTACCAGCGCCACTTTAAAAAAAATATATAATAATAAATGTATTATGTGGTTACTTAAAAGCACTACAATTAACAACATGTACAATGTTAAAAATTCCACACTACTAGGCATTGAAATTATTTTTAAATTTAGCAAACTGCCATTATAAAATGTAGACACATAAAATATCTTGAACAAAGAACAAAGAACGTACCCCGCCAGTTGATAACGTGGTCCCAAATCTGGGATCCCAATATATGTGGGGTGATAAACCTAGAAGTTGGCACTGCACATTACAAGATTAACATGATTCAAAAATTTGCACGAGAGAGTTTTTAGCAAAATATAAGTATTTTTATTTTAGTGTAGAAAACATTTATATACACCTATAACACATGATTATTTTATAAATATTTCACAAAACACATAGTCAATTTGAAAAAAGATAAAAGTGACAAAATTGCATTCTTCTTTTGACCTACCCAGTAACATTTCATGCTTCAATCATACTATCATTCTTTCAGTTTTTCACGGCCTAATCTTACCTAAAGTTCAGACATTCCACTCTCATACTTCAATCCATACAAATTGTTCTGTTGTATGCCACATAAAGATGGTAAATATGTGGCATAGAGCAGAGTATCGTTCCAGACAATTGATCTTATTTCGGCACCTAATTGGTACTACATAGTGTGCCGTATTCCTGGAGCCACGAGCCGACGCGCGTTTCGGTGAATGGCCAAATGGGCCACACCTTCGTCAGGGCTGGGAGATGTTGACTGGGAGGAAACGGGATAGTAATCTAAAAATAAAGACACAATGCCTTAGTATTTATCTATACAACAGTTGGGTTAATAAAGGCATATATCATTCTAATGCATTTTTCTTTACCAAAACATAGATAAAAAATTGTTTTTGAGAACATGATTATCATCTTCAATCTCATACTTCTATAGTAGCCATTACGGCAGTGTGCAGTGCCAAACAAACCTAGGACCACTCCCTAAGTCAGACTCCCAAACGGTGAGATCTGTAAGAGGCAATTTAGATAACCTAGGCTAAGTAACCAAGAGAGAACAACTAAAGCATTTTTAGCATCTTTCATATCCCACATTAACTCGCATTATACAAAATACTCATTCTCGAATACATGTTGACCAAACACAAGAAAGGATTATTATACCTCAGGTTGGTCCAGGGGTACAACATTTAGAAGCCAACCTTTTGGTATTTCCAGGGCCTTAGATATAAGATAAATTAAAGTAGGTGACAGCGAACAACAACAATATAGGGTCGTATCTGGTTATTTTGACTGAATATTAGTGCACAAGGTGGACATGATTTACCTATTAATAGTTTCTAGTCTAAGAGACGATGTAAAGACTCACAGCACAGTCTAGGTGTTTTAATTTTACCTGAGGTAGTCTGTGGAGGGTTCCTTAGAGCAAAAGGGTGCACAAGAAGTTTTTTCGGCAAAGCAGGAAACTATTAGAAAAAATATTTTTAGTTTATATATTCTCCTGATTGATTTCTTCCCACCAGATTGCCAGTACATTTTTTAGTTCCATTACCTGAATAATAAATTTGTTTATCAAAGGAAGAATTCCACTGAGTTGGGATTTATAGGTGAACGAGGTGCTGGAGGTTGCTACACTTTGAAGTGTTTTCAGTGGTGTCACGCAGGCGTCCCTAAAGTTAAAAGATACTATGAATGTACATGATGGCCATTATTCACCTAGTAAAAGATTGTAGTTGTTTCTAGTTTATACACACCATGAGTGTTGACTCCGGGGCGGCTAGTCTGAAAAATCTGTGTCCCCCAACGTGGCTGGCATATATCTGCCTAATGGAGAACAGTAGTCGAATAAATTAGGCTTGCTGGCGCGTTTTGTTTGGAGAAAACCGGACTATCGGTTAGTAGTACTTACTTGGCTGGGAGGGCACAGTCCGTAGCTAGAATTCCGTCGACCCTTCCCCACAGGGGACAAGGTTCACTAGTGCACTTAGTCAAAGGGTCCTTACACGAGGCTGCCTAGTGTTTAGAAGCAAAAAGAGGGGAGAGTGAGGAGAACTCTACGCGCAGTTTAATTTTGATGAAACGAGAGACATCAGCAAAACACACTTACTCGGCGTTCCTACCACGACGTCCATCGATGAAGTTCTGTTACAGGCGCATTAGTTTGCAGGTCTTTAAACGGAGCTGCCTGGAGTTTAGAGGTAAAAAGAGGCAGGATGAAAAAACCTCTTTACGCATTCTATTTTAGCGCCAGCGGGGGGCATCGACAGAGCGTACTTACTTGATGTTCTTTCCAAAGCGTCCATATGTGGGGTTCCGTCGATTGACTGAATCGACCTATCCTCAACCGGGGCAGGACTCGCACAGGCACTGAGCCTAGGCAGTTTTTAAATAGCCCGAATCTCGCGCCAAACAAGCAGTCAATCAGCTGCTCATTGATAGTAAGGTAAAAGACGGACTACGTGATTGTCCGCGGCGGCCATCTTTGAATGGGGATAGGAAAATTCTATGACTAGTATTATCTAGCTGTAATCGCCGTCTTTGAAAAGGATTATATTATTTCATTTACAATCATTTAGCGCGATTTGGTTTAATCATATTTAACTTATGATATCAGAAAATTGTTAAATTTTAAACCTATTCTTTTAATTCGGTTGGAACTTGTCCACCATCCACGTTATGATGGAAGAGCCGATATATTTATTTAGGTTCAGATAGGGTTATCTTAGGCATCTTGAAAATACTACTAAAATGCTACGGATGCACACGATGGGCCTATATCACAGATCACCCAGTGATGTGGTGATATTCATTGACATAGCTGGTACTGCAGATGTGAATAATGGACCTATTTGGCAGGACGCTTAAATATTGCTTTTAGGGAGGCAGGCCAATCCATGTGATATAAATCCAAGTGCAATATTCTACAAATATTATGGTTGGATATCACCTACTATATTTTTTAAGGCGAGATAGTTGCTTCATAACTTTTTACAGATTTGTTATGTAAAAAATACATTTCTTAGCTGGACAATAATCATGTTTCACAAAAACGCCTGATGCCAAGGGCATTCTTCATTGAGTCCCCTATTTACAGAATCCAAATAGAAGATCCAGAACACCTCCCGTTTTTTTCTCAGACCTATGGGGTCAGTGCCTGGGTCTGCTTTTATTTTTTCAAGGATGAACCAGCGAAGATCAAGTTCCCTATGCTCTTTTTCAAGCCAGTGAGTAACCAAGGGAGCAGTGGTTTTTTCATTCCTGATATTCGATTTGTGTTCCCCTATTCGCGTTCTACATTCTCTGCCAGTTTCCCCAACATATGGGAGGTTGCATGGACACAAGATTAGATATACGATATTACTTGTGCGACAGTTTGTCATGGTTACATTCCGTCGTACAGATATCGTGCGGTCGTTGGTGCTAACTGTCTCTCCCACAATAGCTTGGGGGCAAATGTGGCAGGTCCCACATTTGTGGTTTCCATATATGGGTTCCAGTCCGGTCACAGAGGTTTGAGTGTTTTCCAGCGTTTCCTTGAATTTACCCCTGACCAGGTGATTCTTTAGATTGGGATTTTTTTTTAAGGCAAAAATCGGTCGAGTCAGATGTGGTTTCTCCTTTTCTACATTCAAAATATGCCAACTTGAATTGATGGCCTGTCTTATCTTGTGGTTCATTTCCGAGTGGCGAGTTATACATACAAGCTGGTTGGTTTTCTCAGAGTTTCTTGGTATAAACATAGCCTCTCTGTCAGTGTATCTGGCCCGTTTAAAGGACTCTTTGATCAGTCTGGCTGGATAGCCTCGAAATCGAAGTTTTTCCTGCAGGATATCCGCTTGGGTCAGGAAGCTCTGCATATCAGAGCAATTTCTCCTAATGCGCAGAAATTGACTGTATGGGATACTGTCCCTCTGGCTCCGTGGATGAAAACTGGAGTACTGAAGTAGGGTGTTTCGAGCCGTAGGCTTCGTGTAGAGTGATACTTTAATGGCTTTTTTGTCATGTTCGATCCAGATGTCAAGAAATTCAATTCTGACGGTACTAGTGTGGCTAGTAAATCTCAAATTAGCATCCGCTAAATTGAGCCATTGGATGAATTCAGAAAGTTGTTCTTCCGTCCCCCTCCAGATGAAAAAGATGTCGTCAATGAACCGTTTCCAGTTCATGACGTTCTCGAAGAAGGGGGCCAGTTCATTGAAGATGTTGATTTTCTCGAATTCACCGATGTATAGACATGCTATACTCGGGGCACAACTAGCCCCCATACTGACTCCAGTAGCCTGCCTGTATATGTTATTATCAAATTCAAAGTAGTTCTCAAAGAGAACTATCCTTAGGCATTGCAAGATAAATTCATCATTGGTAATCTCGGGCTTTCTGGAGAGTATGCTTTCAATGGCTTCATATGCTCCTTTCTGGGGTATATTAGAATACAATGATTCAACGTCAAGGGTGACCATTATTTCAGAGTTCTCCTGGAATGGTAGTCCTTCTATTTGTTGGATAAGATGTCCTGTGTCCCTTACGTACGAGTCTAATTCAGTTACCAATGGATTTAGAAATCTGTCGATATATTTTGACAGTGGCTCGGTGGCAGAGCCAATGGTAGAGACGATAGGTCGCATGGGGGGATCGGTACTGCTTTTATGGGTCTTCGGTAGCCCATATATGATGGGCATTTTGGTGTTGCTCGGAGTAAGGAATTCTGCTTCTGCTTCACATATGTAATTTTGATCAACCCCTCTTTGGACAAGTTTTAGAATTCGTTTTTTCAAAGCGTTTTCAGGATTTCTGGTAATTCGAATATAATGGCCAGACGCGGAGAGCAATTCGGTCATTCTTCTTTTATAATCTTTGGTGTCAAATACAGTAATCCCACCCCCTTTATCACATGGTTTGATTGTGATGTTTTTATTCAATTCAAGCTCCTTAAAATATCTTGGGCTAGATGTAGGTAAACTACATTTACCGAATCTAAAATACTGAATTTTACCGATTCGGTATTTTAGAGTTGGTAAATGCTATGGGCCAGATGTAGGTAGGCAAATACCGGTTGGTAACGGCCGAAATTCGGTAATTTCGGCCGTTACCGACCGGTATTTGGAAAATGAGATGTAGGTGGGTGTTAGACCTGTCTGCTTCTGGGAAGACTCTAACCACCATGATTTATTTTTGTCCCCCTTAGCCTCCCAGAGTTTCTATTTTTTATTTTTACATGTGTCCATCAGGAGTTTTTTTATGCTGTCAGGGGGCTAGGTGTTCCTTGGCGATGACGCCATTTTTCCCTCATCACTGGTGAGGCCTAGTCAGGCCCCTTGAAAATCTAGGGCTCTCCAGAGACCTAAAATGGTGTCCACCAACTGCCATAACGGACACTACTGGAAAACAGGCCATAGGCTAACCTAGGGAATTTTCTAGAAGCAACCAGTGATTTCTGCAGGTTCCAGGCCACCCTATAAAAGGCCAGTGACCAACAGCCATTTTGTGCATTTCTTGGAATGACCAGTGCGGAGAGAGGCAACTGAAGGAGGAGGATTGTACACTAGTTGTGACCAGATCGACCTGCGGGGCCGGCTGTCGCTACCAGGAAGTGCCCCCACCTTGGCTGACCAAACCCCACTGTTTCAGCAAGCATCGTCAAGTTATTAGAGTCCCTGCGACGAGTCTATTAAGGGCTGATCTCCCTGAAGTGTGGCTACCTGGGATCTGTTCAACCCATCCTGAAGGTCGTGGATAAAGAGTACAACGGAGGTCTCGTCCAAGTTGATTGACCCTAAAATCAGGGGGTGACAGACAAGGAAACGCGTGACTGCAGCGCTCCAGTTCAACAACCTCCCCTGTGGGTGAAAGCGGCAGAACCAGCTGTCGTCCCTACCTGGAAACGACGCTGCCGCCGAAAGCATTCCCTGACGTGAGGGCGTCGGAAGAGGGAGAGCCCAGCTGTCGTGTCTCGTCATCTGAAGAGCTCCGTTGAGGCGCCGGAAGAGGCGGGAAGCGAAGCAGAGCCCAGCTGATCGCCTGCGAGGTGGTGAGGGACGCCGTCGCATCGGACGAGGTGCGCAGAGCCGGAACCGGCAAGAAGGACCCAGCGCGACGAAAGAGGCGGGCGCTAGGCGGAGCCAGGAGAGGCCGGTCGCGTCATCGGAGGAGCGCCAAAGCAGAGCTCCAGTCAGCGGTAAGCTCGAAGAGGCAGAAGCGCCGCATCGGTGACCTCCGTGAAGCGCCTCGGCCTGAGGTAGGCTTCCCTGACGCCTCTGCAACTGCGGAGAGACTTCCCTAGCACCGCGTGACCTGGGCAACACCAGTTTGACTGACCGGAACCCAAAAGTAAGCCGGGCAGAGAGGGTGTGGGAGGCGGAAACATCGGGTGTCTGAAGGCATCAATGCGGGGAATCCTGAAACCAGGCAATTGACTTGAAAGTCACCAGAGCTATACACGAGGAACTGAGTACAGAACTGCCCAGATCATTTAAAACCCATCATTTAACTAGATAAGAGGGGTAGAGCGGTGTGCAGAGAGAGTATAAGGCTCACTAGTAAAAACCCTTATAGCCTGTGATTCACTGAGGAAGTAAAACCTTCATTATTAAGGTGCCACCTGTGAGTTGACAAAAGGGGGAACATTGTTGATTCTGCTTTGTTTTCTTTTAGCCACATGGCTGGGGGTTTATGCTGAGAGGACCCACCCCGGTGGTAGAGGTCTGTAGAGTGAGAAGAAGGCTAAGATCTGAATGTAATGTACCTGTTTAAAAGTGGTTAAATAACATATTGAATCTGTAAAGTGCAATTTCCTAACTGTAGCCTCATAGTGGAGTAGTGTGTTGTACTATAGACAGCCCCTTATCACAAATGTATTGTACCTTTGAATCTCACATATTGACTGGGAAAAGTATTGAATGTGATTGGAAAGCTATGAGAACTGTATAAATTTAGTATACACTGCTTTTATTCAAAACAAGAACAAGAAAACATTTATTTTTATAAAAGGTAACGGTATTTTTCCAAACAGAGGTGTTGTGTCTTTATTTTGGTGGTTCATCACTGTGTTACTGTGGGTAAGATTTGTAAGTACTTAGCCAACGCTTGGAGTTAGCTGTAGACCACTACTGTGCCAAGCTACCATATGTAGGCTTGGGTAATCTAGGTCCAACATAATTGGTGTTTTAGCGGTGGGATAGCGGATTTGTACTTACACTTACTTATTAGTAACGCAGTGCCAACCACGAGACCCCACCTGGAGTTTTCTCCCTGCGGCCCTCCTAATTTACGTTTTTGATTTTTCTAAATTAACTTCTGGCGGTGGGTGGAGGTTGACCTCAGGTCACTCTGTGGATCTCTCCTGTATAGCATTTAATACTTCAAACAAGAATGGAGATAAATGTGGAAGAGCTAGACAATTATACTGTGCCTCAATTGAAAGAATGGTGTCAGCAGCAGGGGGTGTTTTTCAAGAAAGGCGCCAGGAAAGTTGAGCTGCTGACCAGTATTCGAGCATGGGTAGAGGCTCATTCCGGGGAGGAGGTAGATCCTGAAGAGAGTGACAAGGACACTGTCCTGGAGACCACAACACTGTACCAGGCGGGAGGGGAGAACCTAGTAACAGGTCCTAGAACACCTTCTAGAGTGGGCAGTAGTGTGTCAGAGAGGGGCCTGACCGACGCCGAGTTAGAAGACAGGAGGGAGGAGAGGAGGATGAGAATAGAACTAGCCAGGATGGACATGGTGAGGGAGGAGAAGAGGTTGGAGCATGAGCGGACCATCAAGGAGATGGATTTGCAAGCCCTAAACTTACGTACCCCCAAACCAGAGAATGGTGGCAGCGATAACTCAACCAACACCCGAGAACATAGACCGTACCTACCAAAAGACATTATGGCTTGTTATGTACCCAGCGACGACATTGCTAAATGGCTAGCCGCCTACGAGGTCTCGCTGAGGGCCCATGGGATTCTGGAAGTCCACTGGGGAGGTGGGTTGTACAAATACATGCCCCCCACTGGCAGGGATACTTTGTTGGCCCTTGACACGAGTGAACAGACCTATTATCCGGCTATGAAATTAGCGCTGCTCAAGAAGTTTGGGTTGACCCCTGAGAAATATAGACAAAAGTTCCGGGGCAGCTACAAGCTGGGCACACAAAACTGGGTAGATTTCTTGGACTACTCCAGGAAGGCCCTGGAGGGTTGGGTAAGAGGCAGTGATGTAGGGGACTATGAGGGACTATATGACCTCATACTCAAGGAACACCTACTCGAGAAGTGTCTTCCTGAGCTAAGACAGCATCTGGTGGACAGCAAGCTGACCAGCCCCAGGAAGCTTGCTGAGGAGGCGGACATCTGGGTTAGTACCCGGGTGTCGACTAAGGGGACTGGAGGGAATTCCCAGAAGCCAGGACAGGGCGCCCCCCAGAAGAAAGAGGGAGGGGAAACTAAGAGGGAGTTCTCTAAAGGGCCACAAAATACTTCGCAAGGAAGGGGCAGAGGATTCATCCCCAAGAGTAACCCCCCTCGCAACCCTACCCCTGGCCAAAGCCAGCAGCCAAGGGTTGTGCATTGTTTTGAGTGTGGTGGTGTGGGACACTATAAAGGAGATGTGAGGTGCCCAAAAAGACCACCCCCTCCCCCTGGAGGAAAAGCCCCGGGACTCACTAGTGTAGTGCTCGGGGAGGAGATGCCTTTGGTTAATGGAGGGGAGCGGGCGGGTGTCACTTTAGTGTCCCTGGGAGATAAGGAGATGGTTCCCAAGACCCAGCTGCCCTCCAATACTATTAAGTATGAGCAGTGGGTCACCATCAATGGCCGTAGAGGGGAGGCTCTGAGAGACACAGGAGCCAGCATGACTATGGTAAGGAGTCAGCTGGTGTCTCCAGAGCAGGTCATCCCAGATGTACTCCATTCCGCCGTAATGGCTGACGGCAGATTGGGCCACTACCCTGTGGCTGAGGTTCCCTTTGAGTGGGGAGGGGTTGCAGGTCCACTTCGAGTTGCCGTAAGCCCTGCCGTGCCTGTTGACTGCCTGTTAGGGAATGATATGGAGCACAATGCTTGGAGGAGGGTGGAGTACCAGACTCACTCTGAGATGCTGGGACCCCCTGACTGGACCTGTGTCAGCACGAGGTCAGCAACTGCCCGAAGGGAAAAGTTGCTTACGCTGGAGCCTGGAACAATGGCCCAGCCAGCTGCCAGAGAGGAGAAGGACAAGAGGCCGGAGGACCCTGCCTCGACATCTCCGCCTCGTGAGACAGCTGGACCACCTGCGGAGGTGGATCTGGAGTCCACAGGGGAGAGTGTTGCTTCCTTGGAGAACCTACCCATCCCTACCGAGTGGCATGTGGAGGGAGGTCCTTCCAGGGAAGAATTCTGTGCAGCTCAGAAGGAGTGTCCTACTCTCGAGGGGCTGAGGCAACAGGCCAACGCCCAGGCAGCAGGAAACATTGCAGGGAGCTACCGGATTTACTGGGAGGATGGACTCCTCTACAGTGAGCCCAAGGCACCTGGCCACGGTTCAGCCAGAGCCTTGGTGGTCCCTCAATGCTTTAGAGCCTTTCTACTGGAATTGGCTCATGAGATACCATTGGCAGGACATCTAGGACAGGACAAGACCTTTGCCCGGCTTGTCCACCACTTCTATTGGCCTCGAATGAAAGTGGCGTCTGACACATACTGTCGGACGTGTGTGTCCTGCCAAGCTAGTGGGAAAACAGGAGTGAAGCTTAAAGCTCCCCTGGAACCACTACCTGTCGTTAGCACCCCCTTTGAGAGGGTGGGCATCGACATTGTTGGGCCATTGGATCCACCAACTTCAGCTGGCCACCGGTTCATACTGGTTTTGGTGGATCATGCCACACGGTACCCAGAGGCCATACCTCTGAGGACCATCACTGCACCTGTGGTGGCAAGGGCCCTGATGGGGATCTTTACCCGAGTGGGTTTCCCCAAGGAGGTTGTGTCCGACAGGGGGACTAACTTCCTTTCAGCGTACATGCGGGCTATGTGGAAGGAGTGTGGAGTTACCTATCGGTTTACCACTCCTTATCACCCACAAACCAATGGTCTTGTGGAAAGGTTTAACAAAACCTTGAAAGGTATGATCAGGAGTCTACCTGAGAGCCTGCGGAGGAAATGGGACATCCTCCTACCCTGTCTCTTGTTTTCTTACAGGGAAGTGCCACAAAAGGGAGTGGGCTTCAGCCCCTTCGAACTTTTGTACGGGCACCCTGTACGGGGACCTCTCAGCCTGGTGAAGGACGGATGGGAACGGACTCCCAGAAAACTTCCCCAGGACGTGGTGAGCTACATGCTGGCCTTCCGGAGCCAAATGGCTAAGTTGTGGAAGCAAGCTTCAGACAACTTGGAGGCCAGCCAAGCAGTGATGAAAGAGTGGTATGACCACAACGCTCACCCAGTGGAACTGGAGCCTGGACAGAAGGTGTGGGTGATGGAACCTGGAGAGCTAAATGCCCTCCAGGACCGTTGGACAGGCCCCTTTGAGGTGTTGGAAAAGAAGGGGAAGTCCACCTACTTGGTGGATCTTAAAGCCCCAAGGCAGCCCCACAGGGTGCTGCATGCCAATCGCCTCAAGCCACATCATGAGAGGCCCGCGGTTGTCTTGATGATGGTAACCGATGGAGCAGAGGAAGAAGAAAGCGAACCTCTCCCTGATCTTCTCTCGTCCCAAGAAAAGGATGGGTCGGTGGAGGGAGTAATTCTCTCGCCATCCCTAACTCCTGAACAGCAGAGTGATTGCCGCCAGATCCTGGAGCAATTCTCTTCTCTGTTCTCCCTTGTCCCGGGTAGGACCCACCTGTGTACCCATGACGTGGACACAGGAGACAGCCCACCTGTGAAGTCTAAAATCTACCGGCTGTCGGACAAGGTGAAGGCCAGCATCAAGGGTGAAGTCGCCAAGATGCTGGAACTGGGAGTGATTGAACCTTCTGGAAGCCCTTGGTCTAGCCCGGTGGTTTTGGTACCAAAGGCTGCCCCACCAGGCACCACACCTGAATTGAGATTCTGTGTGGACTACCGAGGCTTGAACTCAGTGACCAAAACTGATGCCCATCCTATCCCCCGGGCGGATGAGCTGATTGACCGGCTGGGAGCTGCTCAATACTTAAGTACCTTTGACCTAACTTCAGGGTACTGGCAGATTTCCCTTACAGAGGAGGCGAAGGAAAGGTCAGCCTTCTCTACACCTGAGGGACACTACCAATTTCGCGTGATGCCCTTTGGGCTCAAGAATGCCCCTGCCACTTTTCAGCGGCTGGTGAACAGGGTCCTTTCTGGAATGGAAGCTTTTTCTGCTGCATACCTGGACGACATTGCTGTCTTCAGTAGCAGCTGGGAGGACCATTTGCAGCATCTGCAAGCTGTTCTACATGCCCTGCAACAGGCTGGATTGACAATCAAGGCCAGCAAATGTCAGATCGGACAGGGGTCGGTGGTGTACCTAGGTCACTTGGTGGGCAGAGGGACGGTGCAGCCCCTCCAGGCCAAGATTGAGGCTATCATTGCCTGGGAGCCCCCCAAGACTCAAACAGAGGTCCGAGCCTTCCTGGGCCTCACTGGATATTACCGTCGCTTCGTGAAGGGGTATGGCACTATCGTGGCCCCTCTCACTGAGCTTACTTCCAAGAAGCAACCCCGACGGGTAGTCTGGACGGAGGCTTGCCAGCGAGCCTTCCTGACCTTGAAACAAGCACTGTGTTCCGCTCCCATTCTCAAGGCACCTGATTTTGCTAGGGAATTCATTGTCCAAACAGATGCGTCAGAACATGGCATTGGGGCAGTGTTATCGCAGCTAAATGATGAGGGCTTGGATCAACCCGTGGTCTTCCTGTCCAGGAGACTACTCCCCAGGGAAAGGAGGTGGAGTACAATTGAGAGAGAAGCCTTTGCGGTGGTTTGGGCTCTGAAGAAGCTACGACCATACCTGTTTGGTTCGCACTTCCTAGTTCAGACTGACCATCGCCCCCTTCGTTGGCTGATGCAAATGAAGGGGGAGAATCCCAAGTTGCTAAGGTGGTCCATCTCCCTACAGGGAATGGACTTCAGGGTGGAACATCGACCTGGGGCAGACCATGCCAACGCAGACGGTCTATCCAGGTATTTCCGCCTTAGTGATGAGGACTCCCAAGGGGTTGGGTAGTTCTCCCCACTTTCAGCTGGGGGGGACGCGTGTTAGACCTGTCTGCTTCTGGGAAGACTCTAACCACCATGATTTATTTTTGTCCCCCTTAGCCTCCCAGAGTTTCTATTTTTTATTTTTACATGTGTCCATCAGGAGTTTTTTTATGCTGTCAGGGGGCTAGGTGTTCCTTGGCGATGACGCCATTTTTCCCTCATCACTGGTGAGGCCTAGTCAGGCCCCTTGAAAATCTAGGGCTCTCCAGAGACCTAAAATGGTGTCCACCAACTGCCATAACGGACACTACTGGAAAACAGGCCATAGGCTAACCTAGGGAATTTTCTAGAAGCAACCAGTGATTTCTGCAGGTTCCAGGCCACCCTATAAAAGGCCAGTGACCAACAGCCATTTTGTGCATTTCTTGGAATGACCAGTGCGGAGAGAGGCAACTGAAGGAGGAGGATTGTACACTAGTTGTGACCAGATCGACCTGCGGGGCCGGCTGTCGCTACCAGGAAGTGCCCCCACCTTGGCTGACCAAACCCCACTGTTTCAGCAAGCATCGTCAAGTTATTAGAGTCCCTGCGACGAGTCTATTAAGGGCTGATCTCCCTGAAGTGTGGCTACCTGGGATCTGTTCAACCCATCCTGAAGGTCGTGGATAAAGAGTACAACGGAGGTCTCGTCCAAGTTGATTGACCCTAAAATCAGGGGGTGACAGACAAGGAAACGCGTGACTGCAGCGCTCCAGTTCAACAACCTCCCCTGTGGGTGAAAGCGGCAGAACCAGCTGTCGTCCCTACCTGGAAACGACGCTGCCGCCGAAAGCATTCCCTGACGTGAGGGCGTCGGAAGAGGGAGAGCCCAGCTGTCGTGTCTCGTCATCTGAAGAGCTCCGTTGAGGCGCCGGAAGAGGCGGGAAGCGAAGCAGAGCCCAGCTGATCGCCTGCGAGGTGGTGAGGGACGCCGTCGCATCGGACGAGGTGCGCAGAGCCGGAACCGGCAAGAAGGACCCAGCGCGACGAAAGAGGCGGGCGCTAGGCGGAGCCAGGAGAGGCCGGTCGCGTCATCGGAGGAGCGCCAAAGCAGAGCTCCAGTCAGCGGTAAGCTCGAAGAGGCAGAAGCGCCGCATCGGTGACCTCCGTGAAGCGCCTCGGCCTGAGGTAGGCTTCCCTGACGCCTCTGCAACTGCGGAGAGACTTCCCTAGCACCGCGTGACCTGGGCAACACCAGTTTGACTGACCGGAACCCAAAAGTAAGCCGGGCAGAGAGGGTGTGGGAGGCGGAAACATCGGGTGTCTGAAGGCATCAATGCGGGGAATCCTGAAACCAGGCAATTGACTTGAAAGTCACCAGAGCTATACACGAGGAACTGAGTACAGAACTGCCCAGATCATTTAAAACCCATCATTTAACTAGATAAGAGGGGTAGAGCGGTGTGCAGAGAGAGTATAAGGCTCACTAGTAAAAACCCTTATAGCCTGTGATTCACTGAGGAAGTAAAACCTTCATTATTAAGGTGCCACCTGTGAGTTGACAAAAGGGGGAACATTGTTGATTCTGCTTTGTTTTCTTTTAGCCACATGGCTGGGGGTTTATGCTGAGAGGACCCACCCCGGTGGTAGAGGTCTGTAGAGTGAGAAGAAGGCTAAGATCTGAATGTAATGTACCTGTTTAAAAGTGGTTAAATAACATATTGAATCTGTAAAGTGCAATTTCCTAACTGTAGCCTCATAGTGGAGTAGTGTGTTGTACTATAGACAGCCCCTTATCACAAATGTATTGTACCTTTGAATCTCACATATTGACTGGGAAAAGTATTGAATGTGATTGGAAAGCTATGAGAACTGTATAAATTTAGTATACACTGCTTTTATTCAAAACAAGAACAAGAAAACATTTATTTTTATAAAAGGTAACGGTATTTTTCCAAACAGAGGTGTTGTGTCTTTATTTTGGTGGTTCATCACTGTGTTACTGTGGGTAAGATTTGTAAGTACTTAGCCAACGCTTGGAGTTAGCTGTAGACCACTACTGTGCCAAGCTACCATATGTAGGCTTGGGTAATCTAGGTCCAACAGTGGGCATTTTACTGATTCGGTAATTTACCGAATCGGTATTTTAAGGAATCCGAATCGGTAAATTACCGATTTTGCTATGTAGGGAGCACTAAAATGAGTGCTTTTCCCCTTTTAGGATTCGTTATTTACCACCAACTACAAGTTGGTGGTAAATAATGAAAATCTTGGAAATAGCATTTTTTTTGCTTTTCCAACAGTGCCATGTTGCAGACATACATGCCCTTAGGGCATGTATGTCTGCAACCTGTGCACCCATACACAATTGAGGGGTGCAACAGGGTGTCAAAGTGACACCCTGCCACCCTTCAATGTTTCCCCTTTTACCAAATCGGTAAATACCGATTCAGTAATTGGCATTCATCCCTATGGGCCTCCAGGCCCATAGGAATGAATGGCAATTACTGAATCGGTATTTACCGATTCAGTATTTACCGAAACTTACCGATTCGGTAATTTTTTCGGTAAAAATACCTACATCTCATTTGCCTGTTCTTAAATACCGAATCGGTATGTTTCGGTATTTAAAAATTGATAATCTGGGATTACCTACATCGGGTCTGTAGGCCCATAGGAATTACTGGGAATTACCAAATCGGTATTTACCTATTCGGTAAAAGGGGGGAAACATTAAAGGGTGGCAGGGTGTCACTTTGACACCCTGTGGCACCCCTGAATTGTGCATGGGTGCACATGTGGCACACATACATGCCCTAAGGGCATGTATGTCTGCCACATGTCAGTGTTATTAAATGCAAAAAATTGCTTTTTTTAGGGTTTTCGTAATTTGCCACCAACTTGTAGTTGGTGGTAAATAACAAATCCTTACAGGTGAAAAGGACTCACTTGAGTGCTTCCTACATTTCAGATTCAGTAATTTACCGAATCGGTATTTAAGAATTCGGTAATTTACCGAATTCTTAAATACCGATTCGGTAAATTACCTATTCTGAAATGTAGCCACCTACATCCCAAATGCCTAATACCGGTCGGTAACGGCCGAAATTCGGTAATTTTGGGCGGTACCGACCGAAATTACCGAAAAAGGGGCCATATGTAGGGTTCCTACATCTGGCCCCTTAAGAGACAAGTCAAGGTGTCTTTCGAACTTGTAGCAATTGTCATAACTCCTGGTCGTGGCAACGCTCTGGTGCCTAATGAAAACAAAGTGCAGTGTACAAAAAAATAAGAGAAACAACAACTTTTATGCGCTGGAAATGGGCACAAGGCCTGATGCTCGCACCCAGGGCAGGTGCGTAGTTTGAATTGGTGTGTTGTAGTTGACAACTGCTCAGCAGCGGTGGCTCCTCCACTATGGCGGAGAAGCCCCCCTGACCCTCCGCTAGTAGCTAAAAAAAGACAAAATAAAACTATAACAAACCTTTGTATATATTTCTGCTCTTGGAGCCGAGGCTTGGGGTTGGACCAGAGGGATGACAGGCACTTAGTGCGCATGACGGTTTAGCCGGCCGTTTCAGGGCGCCCAAACCGTCATGCGCACTGCACTCTCTCCAAACTGAGCTGCGTTGCTGGGTTGAAGAGAGCCGGCACAGGCTCCCGGTCTGCCTGGGAGCACAAATCGAGGGTGCTCAGGCCAATCCTGACGCGGCTCTTATGCGACCAGCAGCATGAGAGCAGCGTCAGGATTATTAAGATAGGGGCATATTACCAAGGAGGGCGATAGGCAAATTTCGCTGCGTTAGCGGGCGTTTTCGGCCGCTGGGCGGCGATAATTGTATCGCCCTATTAACAAGCTGTCGCTAACAGCAGTTAGCGACAGCTTGTAGGCTATAGCGAGCGGTTTGGGTCCCGCTTTGCATGTCAGCGATATTTATCGCTAATGACATGCAAAGTGGCGTACCCAACCCGTTAGCAACTGACAGCAGTCGCTAACGTCGCTATCGCCTATTAGCAAGGCAGGCGTAGCGATGGAAATATTTGCGCTAAGCGTGAATATCTCCAAATACTAACACCTGCCCAGACCAGTTCTTAGCCATGTTATCCAATGGGAGGTGGATAACATGGCTAAGAGCATTTCGTCGCTAATGCGTGAATATCGCTGTATTCTCAGCGATATTCACGCATTTCGCAGCTATCCCCTGGATTTTTATCGCTTATGAGATAAACCTTGCTAATAGCAAGTTATCTCAGCGATAAAAACCGGTGATGCGCAGCGATAAAAATATTGCCGCTAACCCTAATTAGCGATAAACATCGCTATTTGTTGGTAATATGCCCCAGAGTTCAATGAGAAGGTTTGTCTCTGTGCGCTGTCAGCAGCATTCCTGTGAAATGCTTGGACAAGCAGCACGGCTGCACCACGCGTTAATGCCCCCAGGAAAAGCTTCTTGACCGCTAGAGCCACAAACCTGACCAGCACGATGTTCAGAGTTGTATTGTCAGAGTTCAGGGCATTAATGACTGCCTGCCTGCATGACTGCATGCTTAATTGATTCCATTCCATCTTTAGAAGTAGTTTCTGTTAATCAAGCAATCCAGGCCGCTATAGACAATGTGTTGGAAAGATTCGTTGTACATTCCACAGCCCATACAGGTTGTTGATTCTGAGCCGCCACCTATCAGAGCAGCTATGTCTGTCCCAACACTTTGAGGGATCAGTAGCCACCACTGGTCATGATGTCTCTTGAGGCATTTTACATTTTGTGGAAACAGCCAGTAATTATATCGCTTAGACTATTAGAATACAGGGTCCCTCACCCACCAGGGTGTCAAGCTTCATCATTGGAATCCGCTCCTTGTCGATTGGGTTGACCACCCATGACTGGCTAAATAAGGAACCCTGTATGGAACGTCGTACTCTGCTTTATTGATTTACTCCTGTAATACTACATCTGTACCTTTGTGATTCATGCACCAATGAGTACAGGTGCTCATGGAAGTGAAAAGGTTTCTTCAGTGATGCCAGCCTTCCTATGTGTAGAGTGAAGTGGACGTGAAGCCCACAGAGGATTACTGGCCAGGATTGAAACCCTCTGCGTCTGTAGCAGAAACAGCAGTGGTGGCAAGGGTATTGAGCAGGGCCGGACTGGGAACAGAAACTGTCCCTGGCAAACTGCTCAGCCAGCCCACCGTAGGGTGAGGGGGAGTGCAGCCAAGCAAGTTTGCAAGGACCTGTTTGGGCCGACTTTGTTACAGGGGGCCGATATTACCGACCCCGGCAACAAAAATGGCCTCCCAGGGGCCCAAAACTGGCCCTACCCAAGCAGCCCACCGGGGAAACACCTGGTGCCTGCTATGGCCAGACAGGCCCTGGTATTGAGGAAAATCCAGCCAGGGTCAGATTAGGAAGGCGGGCAGGTGGGCATTGGGCAATGGGCCAGAGCCTCAGGGTCATCTGTGGGAAGTTTTTTAAGGACCTCTGTAAACCAGCCCACAGAACTTTACTATCTACCCCAGTATCCGCCAGACCACTATGAAGTGCCGCCAGTATCATGGGCCTTTCTGTCAATCTGAGGTTGGGGCCAGGTGTTGCTCTGGCCCTATGAACATTCTCACCTCACCCCTGCCTCTTGTGGCCGGCCCTGACCAAAAGCAGTGTTATTGACCCGCTGGGCCATCACTTTCAGGCCATGGCAGGTGTAGGGAGGGTGGGAGTATGCAGGGGCCTCGCAGGGGGGACTTTCTCACTTAAGCCCTCCTGGAGTAGTAGCATCAGCCTTGTGCTTTTCTCGAGCCCCCCTTCCCCAGCCAGGTCATACCCTAAGGCTATAATGGGATAGGAAGGGGGTTAGTATAAGAAGTGGTCTTGTTAGGGGCCAGGTGTTGTCACCTCGGTCCCAGTGTCTTTTAGGCCTCGGTGGAGGGGGGGGGAGTGTTTGCATAGGCCTCGCTGTGAGGTCACCTTTCCCAGAGTACTTTAATTAAGTTAAAGCCATTTGCTTTGTTATACAATACCATTAGCAAAGCAAATGGTTTTAACTTAATCAAACCCCCTCCCCCAGCCCCGTTACTTCCTTACCTTCATCCTTCATCGGGTGACCCGCTTCCGATGTGTTGGCTAAACAAAACTGCAAGCTGGCGGCATAAGACTGGATCTGTGGAGCTCCAAACACTGGCCCTCTGAGATGGGATCCCTTCCTCACCCATCCAAATCTGTCCGCAACCTAGGCTTCATCTTTGATAACGCATTGACCATGCAACATCAGATCAACAAGGTTTCAGCCATCTGCTTCACAATTCTGCGCTGGCTGAAGAAAATTATCTGGATGTTGCCCACCGACACCCAAAAAAACGTGATCCATGCCTTGATCACTTCTCGGTTGGACTACGGCAATGTCCTTTAGGGGCCAACAAAACTGTGACTAGACGTCTTCAGCTAGCCCAAAATGCCGCCGCTAGACTGCTGTGCAAAATCCCCAGATCCAGTCATATTTCCGGTCCCCTATGAGAACTACATTGGCTCAGGGTTGAAAGTCGTATTAAATTTAAAACCCTGAGCTATATGTTCAAGATTAAAACAGGTACAGCTCCCCATTACCTTCAATCCCTTGTCAATTCATACAATCCCCCACGAACCCTCCGTTCTTCTTCTCTGGCATATTTTTCTGTGCCCAGAATCAGATTTGCTATAATGGGTGGCCGGTCTTTTGCCTACTTAGGCCCTACACTTCTCTGCCTCCGAATATACGGACTGAAACCAACTATGCCCGTTTTCGGAAAGCCATTAAGAGTTGGCTCTTCGACCAATAAATTTCGACGTATAATGTTCCAGTACATTTCTGAGTCGGGTGTCTTTCTAGCACCCTGCCTGTCCAGCGTCGGGAAACCCTTTTTGGGTAGCTGTCGCACTCAATAAGCTCAATTAATAAATAAATAAAATAGAGCCGCGATACCTCGGTTTACTTGAATATTAATTATGGACATCCTGATAGCGGGAGTGGCTGCACATCCACATGGGAGGAAGAGAAAAGTGTAAGAACAGAGGCAGCCATGTTTGCACATTCTACATCTTTTCCAAACAGTTGCCCAGAAGCAAGAACTTGTGGGCGGTGAGGGTGGCTTGGAGTCTTTTTTCAGTTTCACGTATCCCTTGGCTCCTTTAAAATATACAGCGCCTGGATACCTTCAGGTTGAGTGCGCTTTATAAATGTAATTCCATTTACTTTCAAAGCAAGGAGAGCAGCTGACACCCTGGCACTGAATATAGGGGTGCTGGAAGACTGCAGGCAGGAATTAAAGGAACTACCAGTGGATAATGTCACAATCAATCTCATAACCCTAGAAGACATCATCAAAGAAAGTACCATCCTAGAACGCCTACTGTTGCTGTTAGTTAGTTGTGGAAACAGACACTATACTCCGCAGCCCTTCGAAGTGCATTCCCCATGCAAATCACATAACAAAGTCCACTGACCATGGGTGATACAGATATTTGACCTCGGTCAAGGCTAATGGGCAAACTATACCAGTTACTTAATACATGCCACGGCCCAATCTATATGAAGAAACAGTCCGAAACCATCATTATCAGTTCTACCTTGTTCGGAGATCGTTTACCCTAAACGGTGACGCCAGCCAAAGGAAAAGAGGGGCGGGGATTAAAGCCCGATAGTGAAAGTCACCTAAAACCATAAAATCTTGCGAGCGAGACTGCACAAGCGCAGCCTACGCAGGCCGAGACCTAAAAACATAGGATGTAGCGTTATGGTACCAGAGCTGCTGACGTTGGAACTGGGGAAGTACATTTGAGTTCTGGTGTCAGCTCAACATCCAGTGATTCTGTGCAAATCACTTAATCTCCCTACCTAAAATAAAAATGAATTTAATTTTGTGCACTATAGCTAGTGGTCATGGTATTTGCTCCAATGCCTTTGGACCGAATTCACGCTTTATAAAGCAAAAGAAAAAAAATACTGACCATTTGGGAATGTAGGCCACATTTTTTTGGGAGTGCCCGGACCTAATTGTGATCCCAATTTGACCCTCAATCCGACCACTCCAGTACTCATGTCAATTGCATTTTAAGGGAGAGCGCTGGTAGAAACAATTGGCGCCATACATTATCTGTCAATGAAGTCAGTCCTGGATGAGACATGCATTACCCAGGCCGCTTTCCGTAATGAGCAGGCCTTCCCTGCTGCTCTCGGTCGCCATTTCTGCTTCTCCTTTTTTACTGCGTTCCTTATCCTCCTACGATGTATGCTTTAAGACGCCACAGACGCAACTTGGCGACTCTGGCGTTTTTCATCTCCCTGGCTTGACCCATGCGCCAAGAGCACATTTCGCTTTTAATTCCTTAGAAAGGCCTGCCGTGCCAGGAGCTGCTCAGAGCTTGTGAGAAGCTGCCTTCAGGGGCAGACTGTTGAGAGGTTAGCAGTATTTATTGATTCAGTCATTTTCACATATTCCTTCTGCAGATTATGTCCCACAGACATTAGCAGGACTGCTTTTTGGTTGATGGGCTGGAGAGGCGTTAAATGCTGAGTTTACCCATTCTTGCTGCAGTCAGTACCAGTCAGTACCAGACAGAGGCGAGTTTCCCTTCCCAGAGAGTACCTTGTTGCCACCTTTTACCTTGGACTCTGGGACTTTTCTCCCCTTTCAAGTAGTCCTCTGTCTGTTGACCCACCATGGGCCTGTCACCTGTGCATGGAGTCTGTTGCGGCCTCTTGCTATCTTCTGCATCCTCCCCTGAGTTTTAAGTCCCTGCTGCTCAGCCAGTGAGTGAGGTCATTGGATGGTTGAAATGGTAGAGTGTTTGTGATTGGATGAGTGCACAGTTGCAGTGAGATGGGCTGAGAAGCAGTTGGTGCTCCGGGTGGGGCTTTATCTGTAACATACAACTAAGTTAATAAAACTACTTCTTTTATAACCCATCTTTCATTATAACAGACTCTCTCAATGTCATGACCGTAGCAAGGACTACTGGACTCAAGTCAATGAGGATTATCAGCAAGTAATCTAAACATTAAAGGGCAACCTTCCCATCACTTGACTGGGCCCTGGCACGCAAACAGACCTATCCAAGAACACATTCAACTCTAGTATCTTTTCTTCTGTGGGGCTCACCTCTCTGTCGCCCCGGCTTGCGTGATCTGCTATTTGATGTACTGAAGTTCTATCTGTAAGATGTTCCTCATCCTCCATGAGGATCATGGAAGTGAGAAGATCCTGAAACTTCTTTCCGCGGTCCACCACACTCTGCAAAATGCCATGGCACCTGCGTAGAACAAATCAAAAATTCCTAAACAAACAGTAACAACCTACCAGCCTTACTCATTACATTCATTTCTACAAAATTTTTAGAGCCATGTCCCTGATTCCCACAATGAATAATACTTGTTCGGAATTTGAATTTCCATATGTTTTTCCCTAATCTTGATTCTCCCCTATCTTGATTTTACCCTAGTCTTGATTCGATTTCATGGTTCTTTTTTCCACACATCTTGGGCCAGATAAGGGTAATCCTCATTTACCGATTCTAAAATACCGAATTTTACCAATTCGGTATTTTAGAATCGGTAAATGCTATGTAGGGAAAAATTCTGTAAGTATTACCGAATCGGTATGATTCGGTATTTACCGAATCGGTATTTACCGATTCGGTAATTCCCATTCATTCCTATGGGCCTGAAGGCCCATAGGAATTAATGGGATTTACTGAATCGGTAAATACCGATTCGGTAATGGGGGAACACATTCAAGGGTGGCAGGTTGTCACATTGACACCCTGTTGCACCCCTGAATTGTGCATGTGTGCACATGTAGCACACATACATGCCCTAAGGGCATGTATGTCTGCCACATGGCACTTTTGGAAATGCACATAATGCTTTTCCAAATGTTTTCGATATTTACCACCAACTTTTAGTCGGTGGTAAATACTGAATCCTTAACTATGCAATTCACTCATTTGAGTGCTCCCTACATTGCAGATTCTGTAATTTACTGATTCAGTATTTTAAGGAATCGGTATTTTACTGATTCCTTAAAATGCCGATTCGGTAAATTACAGACTCTGTAAATTGCCCACCTACATCACAAAAGCCTAATACCGGCCGGTCACGGACGAAATTCTGTAATTTCGGCCATTACCGACCGGTATTAGGCTACCTACATCTGGCCCCAAGTCTTTTTATTCCACTCTTTCAGCTTCTTTTTCTTCTATACCTTCACCCGTTGTTGCTGTTTCCTACCTTCTGTTCCTCTTTCTTTCCCTCTTTTCTACCTATCTCTGTCTTGCTGAAGGTCAAAGTCTGAGGATAAAAAATATAAGTCCAGGGGCCAGATGTAGGAAGCCTAATACCGATCGGTAACAGCCGAAATTACCGAATTTCGGCCGTTACCGACCGGTATTAGGCTTTTCAGATGTAGGGCCCTAATTTAAGGATTCGGTAATTTACTGAATCTGTAATTTAAGGAATCAGTAAATTACCGAATTATTTAATACCGATTCGATAAATTACCGAATCCTTGATGTAGGAAGCACTCAAGTGAGTGCTTTTCACTTGTAAGGATTCGTTATTTACCACCAACTACAAGTTGGTGGTAAATATCGAAAACCCTAAAAAAAGCAATTTTGTGCTTTTTTCAACTGTGCCATGTGGCAGACATATATGCCCTTAGGGCATGTATGTGTGCCACATGTGCACCCATGCACTATACAGGGGTGCAACAGGGTGTCAATGTGACACCCTGCCACCCTTGTAAGTCTACCCCCTTTTACCGATTTGGTATTTACCGAATCAGTAATTCTCATTCATTCCTATGGGCCTCCAGGCCCATAGGAATGAATGGGGAATACCAAATCGGTAAATACCGAATCGGTATTTACCGAATTTTACCAATTCAGTAACATTTACAAAATCATTAGCTACATTTCATTTACCGATTCTAAAATACCGAATCGGTAAAATTCGGTATTTTAGAATCGGTAAATGATATTTACCTACATCTGGCACCAGGGCCCAGATGTAGTAAATCTGATTTACCGACTCTAGAATACCGAATTTTACCGATTCGGTATTCTAGATTCGGTAAATCAGATGTGGGTAAAAATTCGGTAATTTTTACCGAATCTGTATGATTCGGTAATTACCGAATCTGTATTTACCGATTCAGTAATTGCCATGAATTCCTATGGGCCTACAGGCCCATAGGAATCAATGTCAATTACCGAATCGGTAAATACCGATTCGGTAAAATTACCGATTTTGACACCCTGTTGCACCCCTGATTTTGCCTTGCGTGCCATGTGACACATATACATGCCCTTAGGGCATGTCTGTGTGCCACATGGCACAGGTGTACATGCTCAGATGTGCATGTACACTGGAATTCGTTATTTACCATGTAATAGTATTACATGGTAAATAACGAATCGGTAATGGCCTGTGGCACTGTTTTCAGTGCCACCTACATCTGTATTTACCGATTCGGTAAATTTACTGATTCGGTATTTTACAGAATCGGTAAATTTACCGAATCAGTAAATATACAGATTCTGTAAATTAAGCTTACCTACATGTCAAATCCCAAATACCGGTCGGTAAAGGCCGAAATCGGCCATTACCGACCGGTAATTGGCGACCTACATCTGGCATCAGGTCTTTAAAAATGGTGCTGATGTCCACTGCCTGCACCTCTGGCACTAATTAAGCCCCGCCTACAGGCATGGAGTTGTCTGAGAAATATGTTTATATATAGAGAGCTACGAAGACAAGACTTTTTGTACCTTGTAAAAAGTATTATTGCTAATAATCCTACTTAGGGATGCCATGTATATATTAAATAACTGGCTGATTTAGATCTGTGTATAGGTACCTGTTGGTGCATGTGCGCGTGCTGGGCCCAGAGAGATGAAGGTTGGTGGGCTTAGGCATTCTCACCAATGGCATCAAAACAGCACAGCCAGCCCTGTACAAAGTTTCTTTCTCTCTGAACAATATTTACAGTTTGAGGCACAGAAAAATAAAATGATTTACGAAGTTTTGATTAAGTGCAGAGGCAAGGATGAAACCTCAGGTGTCTACGTCCAATTCCTTCAATTTACCTGCTAACCAACATCCACTACCTACACATATGGAATAAAGAAAATATATGGACCAAAAAATATACAAAATTGAAGACTAACAGGACAGCGTCGCAATAACACCCTGGAAAGGTCACAGGAGACGGGAAGAGTAGACGGCTCCAGTTGTCCTCATTAGTGGATGAAAACTGCATAATAGGAGCTCTGCACACAAAGTGCCCACACAATCAGTGTCTAGACATTGAGTTTGAGCAAAGGCAATAAAAGCCTTTAGAATATCACAGAGATTTAGCGCTTAACAAATGCTGAAGAATAATAATGTACCCCACTGATGTGTGTTGACAAATCCTGGGCTGCAGCCCTGCAAAGGTCTCTATTGGCCCTAGTGGCCAGCTTGAGCTGTGTACGGAAGCTCACCTGGGTCAATGTAGGCTCTAGAAAATGGATGCAACATTCAGTGTCCAGGCACCTGGCTTCTGCATAAACAGGAGTGTCTACCCTTATCCAGCCCGGGGTCTGTGCACAGCTTTGAATGAAGGTGCGAAGCAGCCAAGGACATTTCCCAGCAACACGTCCTTGTATTCAAATGAACAAATACCAAGATGTCACAATGTGCACGCTGAGTTTAGAGTGTTTTGAGATTTAGTGTGTACCAAAATATAACAAGGTATATGACGCTATTTAGACTGTGGCATTATAATGTTCAATATCATCTTTCAGATCTGTTCACAAAAGGTGCCCAAATGTATGGGATCAGACCCTTTATTATCCCGCAAGGATAGGGACAGTGAATAGGCCCTAGAAAAACAGGCACTGGCAAAGCCAATCGGTCTCGCCTGTGTGAGAGCTATTCGCTATGCCAATGACTTTTAGCCATGTTGTGCAGCAGCGTGGCTACTGTTCAGCATGTCAAGTGGAGAAGTGTGGCTCAATGGTTAGAGGCGGCAGACCCGGAAGCTGAGATCGGCCCGGGACCAGGGTTCGATTCCCAACGCGGCAGGGTCTTGGGTCAAAATGTCTGCGGGCCTGATAATTCTCGCCTCGGCGCCTACTCTAACCTTGGGTTCCACTCTGCAACTCTGGGCAATAGCTTGCTTAATCTTCACAACGGCCCCTTCAACGCAGGGGATGCCTGGTCTCACCTTGGGGGTGCCCAGAAGGGACCATCTCACAGGGAAAGCCAGGACGGGTTCCCCAGCGGTATATAGCGCCGGGACGCCTGCGGTGCGGGCAGCTGTGCGCTCTACAAGTATACAACATTTACATTTAGGTAAAAAAAGCTCTGGGACACGTCCAGAACTGGCCGCTTTTTTTCTTAGGGTAGGTGGGCGTGGGGTGCACAAACAACAGGAGTGAGGGTGGGAGGGAAAGGACAACATAGACAATGAGAGGAAAGGTATTAGGGAACGGGCAATGGTACATGATAAAAAGCGCTATGTCAGGGCTAGTGTTGGCCATGTCCTATTACTTTTTTTCTTATGGCGGAGAGAGGGGGCAATACAGACAAATGCAGGGTAGGGTGTGGGAGGGAAGACGTAACACAGACAAAGGATGGCTATGGGTAGTGGAAGAAAGAACTGACAATGTGAGGGTGGGGTGTGCAAGGGAGGAAGCAACATGGACAGCAGTGGTGCGGGCAGTGCTTAATTTGTAAAAAGAAAATAAGTGCCAGGGCTCTCATCAGGAGGCCACTGCAGCTTGCACTACACTGTGCCTCTGCCAGCGCTGCCAATGACAGTGCCAACACAACTACTAACCATCACACTCCTCCTGTGGCAGACTGTCACAAGCGCTGGTGTTGACAATTAAGGGACTAACACGGGAAACCACAGTCTCAAATTAAGCACTCGGTGCGGGTGGGAGGAAAGAAACAACACAAATTACTGAGCAGAGTGGGGAGAAGTGGATTACTAAACTGCAGGCTTGAGCATGAGGAAAGGGGTTGAATATCCATTTCTCCAAATGGCCGAATTGTTGGATCCCAGGCGCTGCATCTTCACTCATTGTGCCTCATTACCTCAGTGAGAGAGTTTGTGGTGCGTGGTATGGAAGGCAACGAGTACAAACACACATTGAGCCTTGTAGGTTTATGACAAAAGGGCATGGGGCAGAAGAAAGCTTATGAAATATTAATGAATGATTTGCAATAGTCTTTTGTGGATAGATTCAAGGATTGGCCAGATCACAGTGATTTTTACAAAGACCACCATCAGGACCAAACATCAGGGAGATAGACGGGTGGTCCTGGATTCCTGCCCCTTCTCGTTCCTGAGCACTCTAGCGAGCAACTTGATCAGGTGATCCCCATGAGCATATCCAAGGGCTTCAGCATGGAATGCTGGGAACCCTTTCAGCATCAAACAACATGTCTTGCTCTTGTGTAGCAACATATTTACAACAAGGGGTGGTGAGGGACAGAGTCTGTGAATTAAGCAGAAAGCTCTCACCCAGTCAAGAGATCAGGGCTAGATCCAACACCGTTTTTTAGCTCACTGCACCATCCCAGTTTCAGAACCTGGCTGTATGCAAATTAGTCTGTTCCTGTCCCAAGTGCATGATGGGAACAGGGCAAACCAAACTACAAAAGCCAATTCTTACACTGGGAAGGAAACAAGCTCCCGGGGACCGGTTTCTGGCATTACAGCCGTCTTCGGCCCGGTTTGCTTGAATCCTGATGGTGCAATGAGCAAGGGTCTCACATCTGAGAATACCCTTCCATGCTTAGGGTGGACAAAAATATTTACAACAAGGGGTGGTGAGGGACAGAGTCTCTGAATTAAGCAGAAAGCTCTCACCCAGTCAAGAGATCAGGGCTAGATCCAACACCGTTTTTTAGCTCACTGCACCATCCCAGTTTCAGAACCTGGCTGTATGCAAATTAGTCTGTTCCTGTCCCAAGTGCATGATGGGAACAGGGCAAACCAAACTACAAAAGCCAATTCTTACACTGGGAAGGAAACAAGCTCCCGGGGACCGGTTTCTGGCATTACAGCCGTCTTCGGCCCGGTTTGCTTGAATCCTGATGGTGCAATGAGCAAGGGTCTCACATCTGAGAATACCCTTCCACGCTTAGGGTGGCTCCGGTAGCTTGTCTCCTTTCTGGTGAAGAATTGGCTTGGTAGTTTAGTCTGCCCTGTTCCCATGATGCACTGGGCCAGGGACAGACTGATTTGCATATAGCCAGGTTCTGAGCTGGGATGGTGCAGTGAGATAAATAACGGTGATGGATCAAGCCCTGATCTTTGGACTGGGTAAGAGTGGTCTGCTTAATTCAGACACTCTGTTCATCACCACCGCCTTTTCTGAATCCCTTGTGTAGCAACTACATAACTTTTGTGTCAATATAAGCAGGGCCACTGGTCTTATGCGCAAGAGGAGGACCAAATTATGCAGCAGGGTTGACTAAATTATACGTCAGGCAAAGGCAACCTATGCAAAATAATGCGGCACATTTTGTGACAGTATAACTTCATTATTTTGACAATTTTACACTTGATAACACTGCCTGGGAAAAAAAGGTTTCACCTTATCAGTATCAACCTAACACATACATACAGCAATAAACAACTGAAAGATGACCAGTCAACCTTCGCAAACGGCCTTCCAGTGGCAAGAACAAGTGTCTCCATGTGTTTTACAACTATTAATCCATTTAAACTAGAAAACATTTTGGGGGTAAAATCTGCAGATTATGCATCAGATGATGGATTATGTGGCAAATGCATAATTATAATTGCACAACTCGAGTGGCCCTGATTATAATACATAGGAGCCTCTAATTCCTGTATAAAAGCCCATCTCTAATTTCCTTATTACAGTCCAGTTGTGATGTCTCTGGTCATCTGTAATAAAATTAAGCCGCAGCTCAACTGTCATAGAGTATTACAGTTGAAGTGTGACGTCATTATGCATGCTACCAGAGCTAGCAGTGAAGGTGAAAGGCGGGAAACAGAGCATAATTATAGCTACAGTTTAAACAACAATAACGAAAACGTACTTCTTCTGAATTACTTTTCTAAAAATCAACTGTAATCGGCAGAAAAGGAAAATTTAAAGTATTACTTATTCTGTGAACTCTGTAGGTCAATACAGGACAGGTCTGCTTGTTTTTCCTGCATTCTTTTAATCCGGTTTACATTAAACGGATTCTAATATCTCTTCCAAAAACCTACTGACTGCCTTTTTGGTGTGTTTAATTTCACACTAAATAGTTTACTTTTATTTTCATGTCTGCAAACATACTATTACTTTCATATGACAAAGCAAGACACCACTGACGTAAATGGTTTGTATGAAGTGTGAAGGGGTAACTATGTATTATATGGAGTAAAATACCCTCTGCCACACATCACGAGATATTTCAAATCACTCCAAACTTTCATAACCTTATAAAGGAACTCAGAATTCAGCCTCGTTCCTCTATATGGGTACTTAACTCCTCGATGACTTGCAATATTCTTTTATCCTGTGCCTTATCCAATGTCAATTACACCTCAAATGGTTTCATGTCAAAGATAAGCCAAACTGAACCTTTTAGGTGCTGCAAAAGCAGCAGAAAGATCTGACATGTAGCCTAAAGGTAGTCAATGTGTGCTCAGCAGTCCTGATTTGTTGCCCCCTTCGAGGGACAGTCCACCTGCTAAAGAATCAAGACACATGTCCATGGGTTCAACCACCACAGAGCTCAATAGTAGTGTGTACAAAACATTTTAATGCTTTTAGTAGTGAAAGAAGCCGGCTTCTTACAGGCCACGACTGTCCTGATTATCAAACCCCATGCCATTGAACCTCTTCTAGAAAAAACATCCTTCTGCGTCAATATTTCCAATCAGGATGTAGGAAAGCGTAAGAAAATCCTAAAAGACTAAAACTAACTCTGTGTGGTAGATTACATCTGCCCTGTGCAAATGTTGATAGAGAAAGAGGCAGGTGAGATGGAGTGTGTGCAAGGGAAGCAGGATCCTGCATTATGAGGGGAGAGTGAACCTACTACCCACACACGGGACCATCTCCAAAGTCACAAAGTGTTTAATCCAAGACTCATTTTTGTGCTTAATGTTTATTCAATGTTCTGCACCAGCTCTTCGTTATGCCTGTATTTCACTTTCTGCTTACATGTATTGCAAGAAAAGGAGTTGGGTTGTGAAGCAACACCTGCTAATGGGGGACAGTTCGTTGTTTCATGAGGTGCTAACTCTATAAATAAGAAGTGCTGGGCCCTAGGTTTTGCTCAGAAGCCCAGGGCCGCCACTACCAAAGGTTGGAATGCTCAATTCCAAGACTGCGTCGTCTTGATTCCACCAGACACTCTCCTCCTTTTCATCTCATAATTGTAGGTTCTTTTTCATCCCTGCGTTCTCCCTTTGTCACTGGTTTTCTGACTTTCACTTCATCTTTCTTCCTTCTTTAGCATTTCTCTCTGTTGTGATCTGGATCAAAGTCTGTTGAGGGAAAATGTGGGGTAGTCCCCAGAAATATGTGCCGGTGGGCCCCACCTGTAACCACTGGATCAAATGAAGCACTCGTGGCATGAATGCTTCTTGGCAGTCCTTAAAGAAACTGCAGTGCTGGTTCGTTTTTAAACTTTAAAAAGATGAAATATAAGAGGTTTTAGTACATTTGCACCACCACAGTTCTTAACTTGTAAAAGAATAAGTGTTTTGCTTAGAAGCCCGGGGTCTTTGCTATTATGTTATGTTATATGTTATGTTATGTTGTAACCAATTTGTAAAGCGCACTTTGACCAAGGTTTCATGGCGCTGTTTTGAGCAGTTGTGAGTTGACTGTTCTGACATGACTTCTGAAGGGACGGATTACTCATGTGCCTGTATGAACAGCCATGTCTTACGCTGCTTTCTGAACCGAAGTAGATCGGGGCAAGAACGGATCTCCCATGGGAGTGAGTTCCATAGTTGTGGTGCCAAATATCCAAAGCGACACCCACCATGTCGTTTGCGTTTGAATTTTGTGCTCACCAACAAGTTTTGATATTTGGAACGGAGATCGCGGGTTGGGACGTACCTCGAGATCAATTTGTTGATGAAGATTGGGCTATAACAATTTAGAGATTTAAATGTGAGGCAGGCGGTTTTGAAGGTGGCCCGCTGAAGCAGTGGGAGCCAATGGAGTATTTTATCAGGGCTCTGGCCGATTGCCACTTAGGCTGCTGATAGATCAATCTTGCTGCCTGGTTCTGTACAAGCTGGAGCCTCTTGATCTGATAGGAGGGGAGGCCTAGATAGATTGAGTTCGCATAGTCTAGATGGGATAAGACTAGGCCAATCACAACTTGTATCAGTGCTGCCTGGGAGAGTAAGTGGTTTATCTTTTGGATCTTCCGCAGCTGGAAAAAACATTTAGAGACAACTGTGCCTACTTGAGTGTTTAGGGACAGATCTTTGTCAATGGTCACCCCTAGGCTTTTTACGGAAGAGGAGGGTTTAGGGAACGTCCCTAGTTCTGCTGGCCAATAGTGAGGGCCCCAGGAGATACAACTATCTCCTATCAGCAGTACCTCCGTCTTTCCGGGGTTCAATTTCAGATGGTTGTGATCCATCCAATTGCGGATGGACACCATAGTGTCCTGAAAATTGGAGATGGATTCCTTGGAATTGTCTATGGTAAAGGAAAGCTGCAGGTCGTCTGCATAGTTGAAGGTCGTTACTTTCCTCTGTTTTAAGGCTTTAATTAGGGAAAGTAAGTAGATGTTAAACAAATGTGGGGATAGGGAGGAACCCTGGGGAACCCCACATGTGATATTCAACCCTGATGCTGAAAAATTTGCTAGGCGAACAGCCTGAGTACGGTCCTCTAGGAAGGAGGTGATCCAACTTAGGGCCCTGCCCTGGATGCCTGCGCGCTCGACACGGTCCACCAAGATCTTGTGGTCCACCGTGTCGAACGCAGCAGACAGATCCAAGAGAACCAGAGCCTGGGGGGTACCGATGTCAGCCTCCCTGCGAAGTTCGTCAAGGACTGCCAAGATGACCATCTTAGTCGAATGCCCTGGGCGAAGCCGGCCTGATGAGGATCTAAATGTTCAGTCTGTTCTATAAAGGCAGACATAGATTTTGCAGCATGTGCCTCCAAAACCTTAGCTAAATAAGGAAGCAAGGAGATGGGGCGATAGTTAGATGGATCTGATAAGTCTGCGCCGACCTTTTTTATCAGAGGGACCACAGTGGCATCCTTAAATGATTTCGGGACACAGCCTTGAGTAAGTGATGAGTTTAGAAGGGACAGAGCAGGTTGAGGAATGATGGAGAAAACTTTCCTCATAATGTGTGGGGGGCAGCAATCCCGGGGGGATCCAGATTTGACCTTGGACATCAGGGAAGTGAGTGATTCTACATCGATTGTAGGGAAACTGTCCATAGTGTGGGTATTCCTGAAGGAGTCAGGAGGAATCACAGCTAATGGAGAACACGTAATGCTAGCTTTAATTGCTGTGATTTTTTCTAGGAAGAATGTGTTCAGTTTATCACATAGTTCCTGTGTGGGAGTTGGTTTAGGTGAGACTCTATCAGGGTTGGAAAGTTCATCCACAATAGAGAAGATCTCTCTCGATTTGTTTGTGGACGTTAAAATCTTGGAGGAGAAATATTCAATCTTGGCTACCTTAATGGCTTTGTTGTATTTTGCCTGTTCTTGTTTATAAAGGAGCTTGTCTTCAAGGTCATAGCGAGCTCTCCATTTCCTCTCTTTCTGACGGAGTAATAGTTTATAAGTGGAGGGCGTCAAATACCAAGGCTGCATAGTTTTGATTCCACCTGATGCCTCTTTTGTCCACCACCAGACACTTTCTTCACATCTATCTCACTATTTAAGGTTCTTTCTCAATCCTGCTTTATTTCTTTGTTGCAGTTTTTGTTCCTTTTTTTCCTACTTCATTCCCCCTTGTGTGCTTTTCTCTTACTTGCTCTGGGTCAAAGTCTGAGGAGGAAAAATAAGTACCGGTCGCTGTAAGAAAACAGACTTTTTGCCGGTGTAAACCCTGAGTTACCCAAGTAAATAAATGACAGCAGTCATGCCTTTGCGGACTCCAGGAGTGGTGCAAACTGCTTGAACTCGACTTTGCCCTCACCGTGTGTGGCAAGGTCAAAGCACTATCTTTGAGATATATGCCAGTCACCCCTAGAAAGGTCTCCTAAGCCCGCGAGGCATGGTGTAGTATATAAAAGGTGAGGACATGGAAGTACAAGCTTATATGTCCCGATATTAGCCTTTTCCTTTTAAGACTATTATAAGGGATCTGCAGCCCATAGGATAACATGGGCTAGCACCGGGGCACCCACAAGGTTGCCAGCTCCATTATGGTACCTCCGAAATATGTTTGGTATTAAACAAAGTGCCTACTCACTCCTGACATAATTATCATGCCAGGGTTAATATGGCATACACCCAGGTGGCAACCTTAAAGGTTGACCACCTGGTTGCCTCAGCCTTTCCTGTGCCCTGGCTGACAGACTGAAGCAGATGAATCTGACCCCCTGGAAGGTGGAGGGAACACTCCTAGGAGTCAGAAACAAAGACCTGGATGGGAAGGAGGAGACACCTCCCTCCTGACAGGATGGCTAGTGAAGTTGCACATCATGGTGGTGAGCTTCAAAGCATTCACCGATTCTGATATGCATCCAGGCTCCCTTCCAAAGGAGTAAACAGCCCTCCCTCTACCCCCAAGAACATTTGCATCCGGGCAGATAGGAACATTATGTAGTCAGGAGGTGTACACACCCAGAAGGCTAGCCACACACCTAGGGTGGGCTACCTGGTTTGTACAGCTGAGGAAGAATTCTGCCATTTTTAAAAAGTGATAAAATAGAGGGGTCTGGCTAGAAAAGGTGACACAACCCCCAGATGTGGTCACCCAGGGGCAGATTAGCCTCTAGGGCTAGTACCCGATTGGCCACTTGCACCCACACCCCTGATACCCCATAATCTAATATTTTAATCAATCAATCAATCAATCAAAGACATTTCTAGAGCGCACTACATACCCGTAGGGTCTCAAGGCGCTGGGGGTAGGGGGGGTGCCGCTACTGCTCGAACAGCCAGGTCTTCAGCTTCTTCCTGAAGGAGAGGTGGTCTTGGGTCAGGTGCAGGTCGGTCGGGAGGGAGTTCCAGGTCTTGGCGGCCAGGTAGGAGAAGGACCTTCCTCCTGTAGTCGCTCTTCGGATGCGGGGGACCGTGGCGAGGGCGTGGTTGGCTGAACGGAGGGACACCCCTGCCAACAGAACCTTAGTTCTGATCTGACTTCCAACAAGGACAAAGAAAAAACCTGAATCTGTGACAACTGGAGTTGCACAAAGCAAAGGCGCGATAATATGCACCTGTGGTAACTTCCTGGAACTACACGACTGTGACTCGTCCCGGACCAAATACCAGTTCCCCCAGACAGAGGGAACCCTTCGAGAACCAAAGGCAACTCCTGACTCCCTTGGTCTAGTGGCAGTAGTCCCTTGCAGTCTGCAGGTAAAAACAATCTACTGGAACCAAAGAAACGCTGGCCATCAGGCCCTTCGAGGGATCGCCCAAAAGTAGCTGGTCAAGTGGATTGTGGGAAATGTAGCTCTGAGCTCTAGAACGTTTCAGGAGGCTACTATGTTTCCCCGGACCTCCGGACATCTAAACAACTTTCTGCTGACCTTACTACTGCCAAGGCTTGTTGGTGGCCAGTCCGGCAAGCACCACCTTTACTCGACATTGCACCATGAGGGAACTCTGCAACACCTGCATCCAACACCAGCAGTGGCTTCGTTGTTGACATTTTGCACCTGCTTCCTCACCAGCACTGTGTAGGTAGTAAAACCAGCTTCCCCACGGCTCCTGATTCACCACCTCAAACAGCCAGGACAACTCGGCACCTCGGCTTCTCGAGCCAGGTAACATCAAACTGACTGTCGTGGTTTGGTCCTGAGACCTACATCACCTTAATCCTTCTTGGGTTCCATGCAACTTGACCTGAAAGTGAGCGATTGTCATTGTGCTTTTTCCCATTGACTGCAATGCTAAAGTTCTGGGATGTATGACGTTACAGCGCATACTTTTACCACGCATACCATTACAACAAAACTTTTACAACGCAGGATCCATTACAACGTATGCCATTACAACGCATGCCATTACCACGTATGTATGGGTAAGTATTTTTTATTGTAAGCGTTGGATAGTGTAGGGGTTTAATTTACTATTCTAACTCCAAGGGGGCGTAACAGGAGGGAATGTGTTGGATAGTGTAGGGGTTAAAATTAAATGTAATACTTACCCATACTTGCGTTGTAATGGCATGCGTTGTAATGGCATGCGTTGTAATGGACCCTGCGTTGTAAAAGTTTTGTTGTAATGGTAGTGTGTGGTAATAGTTGCGTTGTAAAGGATGTTCCCCAAAGTTCTGCAGTAGTGAATTGCTGTGATTTATTTTTCATTCTAAAATCCATAACTCCGGTTATAGGTATCCGATTACGTTATTTCTGGTGCCTAAATTAATATAAAATCTGCTTTATTTTCATGAATTGATGTTGGATTTCTATAAAATTGTGTCAATTACATATTGTCCATGTTGGTGCTCTGAAATGCTTAACACATGTTCCTCTAGTAAACCTTGAGTGCTCTTTGCCACTCTACCAGGTCTGAGCTAGGGTTTTTTTTATTGTGAATGCAAGGACCATCTTTGGGGTATTGTGAGACAATTACATAGTGAAGCCTAACCGGCATCATTTCATAATACTCCAACCTCCTACAAGCCCAAAAATGAGAGCCAGTGGGCCCCACCACTTACTGCATGTGAACTATCCCTAACTCCTCCAGAGGAAGAAGTTGAAATTCAGGCAAGGTATTACACCCCAACACTGTAAAAATAAACCACCACCCGCTCTGCCATATGCCATCTAATGTCCTAGAAATTTGAGAATGGTCCTTGACAACTCATTTTTCTCTTGTGAACAGATCAATTCTCACACCTCCTCCTGTAATTGTTCCATGAACATACTCCGTAAGGTTAGACCACTTCGGGCCCTGGACTCTCGGAAGAGGGAAGTGTGAGAAGTTGGCCCGATATGCAACGTTCGCTATCCTAGCGACCGCTATGTATCGTTCCAACGACCCTTATGGTGTTTGGTTGTAAGTCAACCTATAGACCAGCTATCCTAGTAGCGTGGATACGAGCAGTCTAAGGCTAAAGACTCGAGAGGGCGTGTTAAGCCAGCTGTTTACCACACATGTACCCCTTGAACACCCAGTGAAAGGACACCACACAAGTGTTATGAAAATAAACAGTATATTTATTAAGAATCACAACAGCCCTGTACTCTTTATGAGGACAGGGTACTAAGCACAAACCAAATCTCTTTAGCAAATACTTCAAGTGCACAATTTAGAAACAAGTGTCCGAGGACACGGAAAGATTAAGGTCTCGGGCGGACCCGATAAGGCAAGTCGGAAGCGAGGGACTCGGGACCCTAGAGTAAGGAGGCTATGCAGGCACCGAAATGCCGAGTTACCTAGCCACGAGGGCTGCGGCTGCACAAGTCTTACAGGCGTCGGGGTCTTCGCTGACGAGCCAGGAGCCGGAAGAAAAGGCGTTGCTGGCCGGCGACCAGTGCTGAATAGTTCGTAGAGATCCAAGCCTGGATCGGAGATTGATGAAACCTGAAAGCAGAGGGGACCAAGTTCGTACTACTAGCCAGTAGTCAGAGGGTACCAGGAAGGCACCGGTTGGCCGTCACCTCGACCAGGTGAGTGGGCGACGCTAGGCTCTGCAGTCTCACGGACCAGGAGGCGTTATCGGCGACCACGGCGGAGGTGCGAGCTGTCCCACGAAGGATGATGCTGTCGGCGTCGCTGGGCCCAGGATGGGGCAACAAGCCTTGGCAGTTCTCAGGGCCACGTGGTGGGCCTAAGATGGCGTCTTGAGTGGACCAGGAGGGTCCGGGGTGCTTCTCGCAAAGATGGAAGCAAGGGCCAGTCTGGAGCAACCAGACCAGCAGTGATGATTCTCGGATGTCGTCACAGAAGGACACAAGCCAGCGGCTAGTGACCAGACAACGTGCTGAGCAGCGAGCAGAAGGGCCCCACGCAGATCGTGGAGGTGCTGGGGAGACTGCACTTCGGTGCTGGAGCGGCTCAGGGTCGGGGCTTCTCGGACCCCAGAGCACTCACCAGAGAGTTACCTCGATGGTCGTGCTGGTTTTTAAGAGCGTGCAGGTTCTGATGATGGCCGGTCCCTCGAGGTCTCGTCGCACCCACAGATCACAGCTGAGCTGATGACGTGGGTAGAGGTCAGAGGTGCCAGGGAAGCCGGTTCTCGTCGAGCTGGGCCGTCGGATTCCTTGAGGAAGGACTTACAGCAAACCGCAGAGTTCTTAGTTGGTGCCCGCTGATGCAGGGTGACTACTCCTTAGTCACAAGGGAGAAATCTTGAGAAGAGTCTTGAATGTCCTTTCGTAGAAAGTAGTTCTTGAATCAAAGATGATCTAATTTGGAAGGGTCCCCGCTCCGGTCTTTATTCTAAAGAAAGGGGTGGGTACATGACTAGGTCCTGCCCTAAGGGTGGGACCAGGAAGGGGGGTAGTTACACCCCTCTCCCCTGCCGGACTTTCCCCAGGCCAGGGCTGTCGCCCCTGGAACTGGTTCTAACTGGCAGATGCGTAGTGAGCACCGGGGTGCCACTCCGCAGTCACCTTCTCGCCAAAGCCCTACCTACCCAGAATACACAAACCCTGTCTGGGACGGTGCGAACACCGCCCTCGACAGGAAACCCTTTGTCCAAGTGCTCCTCGCTGGAAGGACTCCCAGCAGCAGGAGGTCAGACTCGTGTCTGTGGTGGCAGCATCCATTTTGTGGAGCTGAGGCTTCAGTTAACTTTAACCGGGGTTCACAGTTACGTACATGTCGTGTCCCTCTAGAAGGGTGGGATGCTAACCTCATCGCCAGAATTGGTGAGAGGGCAGCACCCCGATTCGTATGACACCTTACTCGACATGCCTTGATAACGCGACACCGGAGTTACCGATATGGTACGCGTTATCATGGAACAGCTATTGGGTCTTGATTCCGCAAGCTGCAACCGGGCTCGGCTCGGGCCTGAACCTAGCTCACACGAGCCCACGCACTCTGCCTTCAGGATCGTTAAGGCCTGCCATAGGAGTGACTGATAGGAACTCGGGTGTCCATTGTATGGTTAGATATAGAGCTACTATACCTAAAGCGAAGGGTGGTTACACGCCTTCGCCCCAGCTGTCGTGCAGCCAGTTGTGTCAAATTTAGGAGGCCAGCCAGGGGTGGCATAATACATGCTTCAGCCCCTGGCGGCCCTGGGTACACCTATGCCCTGCGTTACGGGGTCTGATAAGGTGGCCCAGTACCAATTGGAAATGCACCTAAGGTACATGGAATCCATTTTAAAGAGAGAGCAGTAGGCCTGGGGTCCTGATTGGCAGGATCCCAGGTCGATTATGTCAAAAACCAGCTAAAACACAGGGCAAAAAGTTGGGGGCAACCATAGTCAGGATGTACCTTCCTACACAAACCCCCCCCCAAACGAAAGGAGATAAGGCTATCCTTGTCCAGGTAAGCCTCTATTACCTAAGTGGCCATATAAGGAAGGACCAGCTCTGGCTTGGTTTCCCCCTGTGTCATGGTCCACTAGGCAACCCCTCACCCTAAGGGTATCTGAGGGTCTCCACCATAGGGAATCTCTGTCTCTGGTGTGTCTTGGGAAAGAAGAAGGCTGATGCTGGGATGGAGTACTGAAGTGAGGCTCCTCTACCTTTGGGCTCATCTTCCTCCAATCACCATTCATCATGCGTGCCTTTCTCTCTTTAGCTGAGATGCACTGAGCTCTCAGGGTCAGCCTCTGGCTACCTAAAGCTGGAGGCTGAGTCCCTCTGTTTGGCTTACTGGAGGGACAGGTCAGGTCTGGGGTTTTTAGGCCCCATGTTTGGCTGTGCCCAACAGTGTCCAGCTGTGGGAGTTCCCTAACTACTTTTAAGGGGGATCCCTCAGGAGTCTGTTTTATTTTCACTTGGCTAGGTTTACCAGCTTCCGTGATCCTAATCTGCTGATTAAGGGGTTCTTTTGGACAGGGGGCCCTTTTGGGTCCACCACTGGCCTCCCTGATCTCTTCAGCCCTGGGCTGACTGAGGCAGGGTAGAGAGGTGCAGGTTACCTGCTCCAGACTGGGTCCCACCTGGGAAGGGTCCACTGCCATCAGGGGCTCTGCCAAGCTAGGCCTGACTACCTCTGGGGCCGTTCCTTCAACAGGGGTAGAGTCAGTTCCCTGAGGAGGCTGGCTCTCACCTAGTGTCTGGGAGGGGGAAGACTCTTCTTCCTCCTCAATGCTCTCTGTTTGAGTGGAGTGATCCATTGTTTCAGGCTTCACAACCTCCTATGTGACTTTTACTGAGTTTTAAATCTGCACATTAACTTTTAAAGGCCCTCTACTCGCGCGTCTGTTAATTGGCACTGATTTTGTATGTATTGCTGCTATAGCGCTTTGCGCGAATATTCATTTATTTTGCCTACCTTTGGGGCATCGAGGTCTTTGCACTTTGCACTTTCCTTCGGCGTTTCTGACATTTCCGGTCATTGCCGCCCTCAGCGCTCGGCCCCAGCGGTTCCCGGAAGTGAGGCGGGACCGCATTGCACCGGGGTTGGCGCTCTAGCTTCCTGACTCGCCCGCCCTATTTAATCGGAGCAGGTAGGAGAGGAACGGTCTATGTGACTTTTACTGAGTTTTAAATCTGCACATTAACTTTTAAAGGCCCTCTACTCGCGCGTCTGTTAATTGGCACTGATTTTGTATGTATTGCTGCTATAGCGCTTTGCGCGAATATTCATTTATTTTGCCTACCTTTGGGGCATCGAGGTCTTTGCACTTTGCACTTTCCTTCGGCGTTTCTGACATTTCCGGTCATTGCCGCCCTCAGCGCTCGGCCCCAGCGGTTCCCGGAAGTGAGGCGGGACCGCATTGCACCGGGGTTGGCGCTCTAGCTTCCTGACTCGCCCGCCCTATTTAATCGGAGCAGGTAGGAGAGGAACGGTCTATGTGACTTTTACTGAGTTTTAAATCTGCACATTAACTTTTAAAGGCCCTCTACTCGCGCGTCTGTTAATTGGCACTGATTTTGTATGTATTGCTGCTATAGCGCTTTGCGCGAATATTCATTTATTTTGCCTACCTTTGGGGCATCGAGGTCTTTGCACTTTGCACTTTCCTTCGGCGTTTCTGACATTTCCGGTCATTGCCGCCCTCAGCGCTCGGCCCCAGCGGTTCCCGGAAGTGAGGCGGGACCGCATTGCACCGGGGTTGGCGCTCTAGCTTCCTGACTCGCCCGCCCTATTTAATCGGAGCAGGTAGGAGAGGAACGGTCTATGTGACTTTTACTGAGTTTTAAATCTGCACATTAACTTTTAAAGGCCCTCTACTCGCGCGTCTGTTAATTGGCACTGATTTTGTATGTATTGCTGCTATAGCGCTTTGCGCGAATATTCATTTATTTTGCCTACCTTTGGGGCATCGAGGTCTTTGCACTTTGCACTTTCCTTCGGCGTTTCTGACATTTCCGGTCATTGCCGCCCTCAGCGCTCGGCCCCAGCGGTTCCCGGAAGTGAGGCGGGACCGCATTGCACCGGGGTTGGCGCTCTAGCTTCCTGACTCGCCCGCCCTATTTAATCGGAGCAGGTAGGAGAGGAACGGTCTATGTGACTTTTACTGAGTTTTAAATCTGCACATTAACTTTTAAAGGCCCTCTACTCGCGCGTCTGTTAATTGGCACTGATTTTGTATGTATTGCTGCTATAGCGCTTTGCGCGAATATTCATTTATTTTGCCTACCTTTGGGGCATCGAGGTCTTTGCACTTTGCACTTTCCTTCGGCGTTTCTGACATTTCCGGTCATTGCCGCCCTCAGCGCTCGGCCCCAGCGGTTCCCGGAAGTGAGGCGGGACCGCATTGCACCGGGGTTGGCGCTCTAGCTTCCTGACTCGCCCGCCCTATTTAATCGGAGCAGGTAGGAGAGGAACGGTCTATGTGACTTTTACTGAGTTTTAAATCTGCACATTAACTTTTAAAGGCCCTCTACTCGCGCGTCTGTTAATTGGCACTGATTTTGTATGTATTGCTGCTATAGCGCTTTGCGCGAATATTCATTTATTTTGCCTACCTTTGGGGCATCGAGGTCTTTGCACTTTGCACTTTCCTTCGGCGTTTCTGACATTTCCGGTCATTGCCGCCCTCAGCGCTCGGCCCCAGCGGTTCCCGGAAGTGAGGCGGGACCGCATTGCACCGGGGTTGGCGCTCTAGCTTCCTGACTCGCCCGCCCTATTTAACGTGTCGATGCGTCGAGCGCGCAGCGGTCGCGCGCTGCGGGCGCGCCGTCTGCGCGCCGAAGGAGCGCCAAAGGAGGGCCCGTCTGTGCCCGTCCGTGTCCCGGGCGGGCCCAGGGCCCTGCCACCTCCTTATACACCTTGTTGTTTTCGTGCTGGCTCTCTGAAGTATACATCTGAGGAGCTGGTTGCCCTCAATACCTTCAGCTGCGATGCCGCCAAACACTGGGAGGTGTTAGAGACTACTCTCCATCGTTGTCCGGCATGCGGGTTTTGTTTTACACGCCAATTTTCCCCTGCTATCATACCCAGGTCCAATTTAGATATCATTAAAGCTGGCCTGATCAACTCAAGATCTATGGTCAGTCATGCGGCTGACATTTTTGAGCTGCTTGATGAGCAGGAGTTTGATCTCCTTTTCATTACCGAAACCTGGCTTACTGAGTCGTGTATGCCGGTGCTTGAACTTGCTATTCCACGCGGATTTAGGATCGCTAGGATGGATCGACCGATTGGCAGGGGTGGCGGCGTGGCGGTAATCTATCGTGACCACTGGGCAGTGGTGTGCGAATCGCCAGATTTACTTGGCGAATCAGAATTGCTACACTTTGCTGTGGTCCTCTCCCCCCACTTTACTTTGGGAGGCACCCTACTCTACCGCCCCCCCGGCCATGCCAGTAGTTTCGTGGGCAAAATTGAGGAGGTTATTGTTCCCCGTGCCCTTAATTTTTCTCGCTATCTCCTGCTGGGCGATTTTAACATCCATATGGACACGGGGGATCTGCCTGAATCAATGGCTTTGGTGGAGGTCCTCGCGCTGGCGAACCTGACACAATGGGTGAACTTCCCCACCCATAAGGCTGGTCACTGGTTGGATCTGGTTTGCTCTAACTTCGAGATCACTATGTTACCCCCTATGAGGGTTACCTGGTCGGACCATGCCTTGCTTTTGTTCACATGGCCCTTAAGTTCTAAAGGGCCGAGTGATCTGCCTGCCCCTCAAGCTCACGCCCAGCGAATAAATGTAACCACTTTTTCAGAGTCTCTTTTGGCTAATCGGCCAATTTTGCCGTCTAACCTAGAGTCTGCTGTGGATTTATTCAATGCCTGGGTTAAACAAAGCGCCGTCGTGCCCACCAATAGAGGTGGTAGTAAACGGGTCAGGTCATCGCCCTCTAAACCCTGGTTCTCCCACGCTCTCAGGGAACTCAAATCCGGCTGTAAAAAAATGGAGCGAGCCTGGCGCCTTGAATTTCGCCCTGACCTGAAGAGCGATCTGCGGAGGGCGCAGAAGGTTTACTATGCCGAAATTAAGGCTGCTAAAAGTAGGTACTTCTCAGAAAGGATAGAGAAGGCGGACAACAATGGCAAAGAAGTCTTTGCCATTGTTCAGAGTTTCCTCTCTCCCAGTGCTGCCACCCCAGTTCTTCCGGCTTCTGATCTTTGGTGCGAGGAACTGTCCTGTTTTTTCGACAATAAAATCGCTAAAATCCAAGAAGAGCTCCAACATTCCTGTGGTCTTCTTCAGCCTTTGTCACCCTTTGCCAGCTCTGGTGGAAAGCAATCCATCAGTCAATTTTCCATCTTCGAGCCAGCTCTGCAAGCGGACGTGCTGGCCATCCTGGAGTCATTAAAGTCGGGTTCGCCCTCTGATCCGTGCCCCGCCAGGGTTCTGGGAGGAGCGGCGAGCTTGGTATATCAGGAGGTCACTCAGGTTGTTAATCTGTCTCTGGCCTCTGCCTTTGTGCCCATCTGTTGGAAACAGGCGAAATTACTTCCCC
The DNA here is from genome assembly GCF_964263255.1 of Lissotriton vulgaris. Lineage (NCBI taxonomy): Eukaryota > Metazoa > Chordata > Amphibia > Caudata > Salamandridae > Lissotriton > Lissotriton vulgaris. The sequence continues at coordinate 320,629 of NW_028245465.1, forward strand.
TGCTAAAGAAACCTGGCCTGGACCCTCTAGCCACATCCAGTTATCGTCCGATATCGCTGCTCCCGGCATTGGCGAAGGTCTGTGAAAAGGTTGTCTTCAGACAACTGAATAATTTCATTGAGTCCTCTAAAGCCCTTCACCCGGCTCAATCGGGTTTCAGGGCGGCTTTTAGCACTGAGACGGCCCTGGTGGAAGTCTCAGAGGCTATTAGGGAGTGCCTTGACAGAGGCGGCAGAGCGGTCCTGGTTTTGCTGGACCTATCTGCCGCCTTCGATACGGTACCCCATGCTCTGCTGCTGAATCGGCTGGCGGAGGTGGGACTGTCAGGCGCGGTTCTGGCCTGGCTGTCCTCATTTCTGTCGGAGCGGACGCAGCAAGTATGGATACCTCCTTACGCCTCGTCTCCCAAGAAGCTCAGCACAGGGGTCCCTCAGGGGTCGACGTTGAGCCCTCTGTTGTTCAACGTTTATATGACTCCGTTGATCCATCTGGCTGAGCAGTGGGGAGCCAAAATAATGGCGTATGCCGACGACACACAGCTGTTGTTTACCTGGCCTAAGAACTGCTTAGATGCCAGTGTCGTCTGCTCCTGTCTATCTAATGTCTTTCGGTGGCTCCTTTCAGCCCAACTCAAATGTAACGAGGACAAGACAGAGCTGTTGTTTTATGGCAACTTCCCGGCCAATTTTAAGGATCTTATTTGGCCGCCTGATTTTGCCTGTCCCAGCTCTCTCAGAGGCCTGGCCAAAAACTTGGGGGTCTGGTTTGGACAGGATCTCAGGTTTGAAGTGCATCTAAAAAAACTTACGGCGACTTGTTTCCTGACCCTTAAGTCACTAAAAAGGTTCCTCCCACTGCTTCATAGGGAAGCAAAAGAGACGGTTCTGCGTGCTCTGATCTTATCAAGGCTAGATTACGCCAATGCCCTTTTTAGCGGTCTCCCTAAATATCTTATCAATCGAATGCAGATCATTCAGAATGCTGCGGTTCGACTTTTATTTCACCTCCCGAGAAGAACTAGCGCATCTGCCCATCTCCGAAAGCTCCACTGGCTTCCTGTGGCCCATCGTATTGTGTTTAAATCACTGGTCCTGGCCTTTCGTGCCTTGCACCAACAAGGACCACAATACTTGCACAAGAGGTTTACTTTCTATATTCCTAGCCGTGCACTCCGATCAGCTAATCTCCTTCTGATGACTACGCCTAAAGTCAGATATGTGAGATTGGGTGGTCAGTCTATTTCTGTCCAAGCAGCTCGGTCGTGGAATGCCCTGCCGCTCTCTTTGCGAGCTTCAGCCACATTGACAGAATTTAAGAAGGGGTTAAAAACCCACCTTTTTAATCTCAGTATCTAATTGCGTTTTTCTTTCTCCTTCTGGTTTGGCCCTGTTTAAGCTCACATATCGCGCCAGGATACTCTGTAGTAGCAGAGCGCGTAATAAAATATTTTATACATACATACATACATACATACATACTATCTGTTTGAGTAGAGGCTGAGACCATTTCAACCTTGCCAACCTTTTCAGGAGGGCACTCAGTCTGTGTTTGGGCTGTGACTGTCACAGCCCTCCTATCCTGTTCTGGAAAGTCTGTCTGAGCCTGGGCAGTGGCTACCACTGCCCTTCCAACCGTTTCAGGGAGGAATGGTGCTTGGACTGGGGCTGTAGCTATTACTGCCCCACTAACCTGTCTGGATAGGCCTATCATTCGGGAGTGAGTTTCTTGCTCCACCTCAGCCCATGCTGAGAGTTCCAGGTCATTCCCCAGTAAGCAATCTACAGGTAGGTTATCTGTCACTGCCACTCTCATGGGCCCTGTGACATTACCCCAGCTGAGCTTGACTACTGCCATGGGATGCCTTCTCTTCACTCCATGAATGTCTGTCACCTGATAAGTAAAACCAGGGGTCAGTTGAGCAGAGGGGACCAGATGGTCACTCACCATGGTGAGGCTGGCCCCTGTGTCTCTGAATGCCTCAACTTTCTGACCATTCACTAAAACTTCTTGTCTATACTTGCCCAAAATGTGGGGTCCAGTAGTGAAGTTGGCAAACCCCATGCCAGTCTCACAGACAAGAGTGTGGTCAGGGAACCTGGCTAGGCCATAGTCCTCCTGATTGCCCAAAGTAATGCCCACCACATTCTTGGGGGCACTCCCACCACCTGGGGGATTACCACTAGTGGTAACAGGAGGTCTGGGAGTGTTACTTGGGGGTATGTTTTCCTTATTGCTATTTTTAGGGCACTTGGCATCACTTTTGTAATGGCCCACCTGTTTACAGGTATGGCAATAAGGTTTCTTCTGTTCTGAAGGGGTGTTCTGGGACCCACCACCCTTGTTGGAGTTTTGGGGCCCTTGGGAAGTCTTCTCTGTGGATTTATCCCCACCCTTCTCTTGAGGCTTGGTTGATTCCTTTTTCTGGTCACCACCCTGGTTTTTAGGCCTAACCCTGGTTCTGACCCATTTGTCTGCCCTCTTACCCAATTCCTGTGGAGAGGTCAGATCAGAGTCTACCAGGTGCTGGTGTAATAACTGGTTCTGACAATTATTTAAGATTTGCTCCCTTATAATTAGATTATACAATCCTTTAAAATCAGAAACCTTACTACCCAGTAGCCAGCCTTCAAAAGCCTTAGTGGCACAATCGACAAAATCAGACCAATCTTGAGACTGCGTTTTCTGGGTATCCCTGAACAGCACCCTGTACCGCTCAGTGGTTAGGCCGAACCCTTCAACGAGTGTATTTTTCAAGATTTGGTAATTGTTAGCATCCTCCACCCTTGTGGTGAGGAGCTTGTCTCTTCCTTTTCCTTCAAAGGAGAGCCACAAGATAGCTGCCCACTGACTCTGGGGAACACCCTGCACAGTGCAGGCCCTCTCCAAAGCAGTAATCCATTTGTGGATGTCGTCCCCTTGTTTAAAGGGGGGCACTATCTTACCAAGGTGTTTCGTATCGAAACTCTTTTCCCTATTACTAGGTACATTGCTGCCACCAGTGGGGACTACCCCACTTAACTGTTGCTCTCTAGCAAAGGCAAGCCTTTCTTTGGCCAGGGCAAGTTCTTCCCTTTCGATCCTCAGATTAGCTGCCCTTTCCTTAGCTTCGTACACTCTCCTCTGAGGGGACGTCATCCCTCTCTGAGAAGAGTTGTGAGAGCCATTGGTTCGAAGGGATCCGCCAGAGTCTCTTGACAGAGATCGGGCTCGTCCATTCCCAATGTTAAGCTGACCTGATAGTGGCCCCAGGGGTCCCCCAGTACCGCTATCATGTTTGCTTAAGTTGGACCTGCTTAGTCTGACGACTTCTACCTGTCCCTTATCTGCCTCATCCCCAGAGAGATCCTCATCCTCATCCTCCTCCACATCCTCGTTCTCAGTTGCGAGGTGAATGAGGTCAGGATCGTCTCGGGTTCCCTCGAGGGGAGGCATGTCTCCTTCTGGATTAGAAGAGCTACGAAGTTTCTCAGCTCTCCTGGCATCATAAGTCTCCAAGAGACCAATCAGAAAGGACGTTGTGGGGTTAGACCCCTGCTGAATCTTCCTGGAGTGACACAGTCGTCTTAACTCCTTGAAGCTCAGCACAGTATATCCTGAAGGGATGACCTGTGGAGGGTCAACTGACACAAGGGGAGACCCAGAGTTTCCTCCTTTGTCCGACATACTGGTTCTAGTGTGGTGTAGGTGATGCACCTACCTACACTACGTGTTTACCTACTGTACCCTCGCTAAGAGTTGTAGCCAAGGTGTGCTAGCCTTGAGGAGCTACAACAGCTGGTTCAGTAGAACTCAGAGTATTCTAAGCTTTTAGTTATATGTACTAACAGTACTTGTGCGATCTTTCAACAAGATATTCTTAGGATACGTGTGGTAAAACAACAGCAAGCTCAAATCCCAACCGCTGCTCACCAATGTGAGAAGTTGGCCCGATATGCAACGTTCGCTATCCTAGCGACCGCTATGTATCGTTCCAACGACCCTTATGGTGTTTGGTTGTAAGTCAACCTATAGACCAGCTATCCTAGTAGCGTGGATACGAGCAGTCTAAGGCTAAAGACTCGAGAGGGCGTGTTAAGCCAGCTGTTTACCACACATGTACCCCTTGAACACCCAGTGAAAGGACACCACACAAGTGTTATGAAAATAAACAGTATATTTATTAAGAATCACAACAGCCCTGTACTCTTTATGAGGACAGGGTACTAAGCACAAACCAAATCTCTTTAGCAAATACTTCAAGTGCACAATTTAGAAACAAGTGTCCGAGGACACGGAAAGATTAAGGTCTCGGGCGGACCCGATAAGGCAAGTCGGAAGCGAGGGACTCGGGACCCTAGAGTAAGGAGGCTATGCAGGCACCGAAATGCCGAGTTACCTAGCCACGAGGGCTGCGGCTGCACAAGTCTTACAGGCGTCGGGGTCTTCGCTGATGAGCCAGGAGCCGGAAGAAAAGGCGTTGCTGGCCGGCGACCAGTGCTGAATAGTTCGTAGAGATCCAAGCCTGGATCGGAGATTGATGAAACCTGAAAGCAGAGGGGACCAAGTTCGTACTACTAGCCAGTAGTCAGAGGGTACCAGGAAGGCACCGGTTGGCCGTCACCTCGACCAGGTGAGTGGGCGACGCTAGGCTCTGCAGTCTCACGGACCAGGAGGCGTTATCGGCGACCACGGCGGAGGTGCGAGCTGTCCCACGAAGGATGATGCTGTCGGCGTCGCTGGGCCCAGGATGGGGCAACAAGCCTTGGCAGTTCTCAGGGCCACGTGGTGGGCCTAAGATGGCGTCTTGAGTGGACCAGGAGGGTCCGGGGTGCTTCTCGCAAAGATGGAAGCAAGGGCCAGTCTGGAGCAACCAGACCAGCAGTGATGATTCTCGGATGTCGTCACAGAAGGACACAAGCCAGCGGCTAGTGACCAGACAACGTGCTGAGCAGCGAGCAGAAGGGCCCCACGCAGATCGTGGAGGTGCTGGGGAGACTGCACTTCGGTGCTGGAGCGGCTCAGGGTCGGGGCTTCTCGGACCCCAGAGCACTCACCAGAGAGTTACCTCGATGGTCGTGCTGGTTTTTAAGAGCGTGCAGGTTCTGATGATGGCCGGTCCCTCGAGGTCTCGTCGCACCCACAGATCACAGCTGAGCTGATGACGTGGGTAGAGGTCAGAGGTGCCAGGGAAGCCGGTTCTCGTCGAGCTGGGCCGTCGGATTCCTTGAGGAAGGACTTACAGCAAACCGCAGAGTTCTTAGTTGGTGCCCGCTGATGCAGGGTGACTACTCCTTAGTCACAAGGGAGAAATCTTGAGAAGAGTCTTGAATGTCCTTTCGTAGAAAGTAGTTCTTGAATCAAAGATGATCTAATTTGGAAGGGTCCCCGCTCCGGTCTTTATTCTAAAGAAAGGGGTGGGTACATGACTAGGTCCTGCCCTAAGGGTGGGACCAGGAAGGGGGGTAGTTACACCCCTCTCCCCTGCCGGACTTTCCCCAGGCCAGGGCTGTCGCCCCTGGAACTGGTTCTAACCGGCAGATGCGTAGTGAGCACCGGGGTGCCACTCCGCAGTCACCTTCTCGCCAAAGCCCTACCTACCCAGAATACACAAACCCTGTCTGGGACGGTGCGAACACCGCCCTCGACAGGAAACCCTTTGTCCAAGTGCTCCTCGCTGGAAGGACTCCCAGCAGCAGGAGGTCAGACTCGTGTCTGTGGTGGCAGCATCCATTTTGTGGAGCTGAGGCTTCAGTTAACTTTAACCGGGGTTCACAGTTACGTACATGTCGTGTCCCTCTAGAAGGGTGGGATGCTAACCTCATCGCCAGAATTGGTGAGAGGGCAGCACCCCGATTCGTATGACACCTTACTCGACATGCCTTGATAACGCGACACCGGAGTTACCGATATGGTACGCGTTATCATGGAACAGCTATTGGGTCTTGATTCCGCAAGCTGCAACCGGGCTCGGCTCGGGCCTGAACCTAGCTCACACGAGCCCACGCACTCTGCCTTCAGGATCGTTAAGGCCTGCCATAGGAGTGACTGATAGGAACTCGGGTGTCCATTGTATGGTTAGATATAGAGCTACTATACCTAAAGCGAAGGGTGGTTACACGCCTTCGCCCCAGCTGTCGTGTAGCCAGTTGTGTCAAATTTAGGAGGCCAGCCAGGGGTGGCATAATACATGCTTCAGCCCCTGGCGGCCCTGGGTACACCTATGCCCTGCGTTACGGGGTCTGATAAGGTGGCCCAGTACCAATTGGAAATGCACCTAAGGTACATGGAATCCATTTTAAAGAGAGAGCAGTAGGCCTGGGGTCCTGATTGGCAGGATCCCAGGTCGATTATGTCAAAAACCAGCTAAAACACAGGGCAAAAAGTTGGGGGCAACCATAGTCAGGATGTACCTTCCTACAGGAAGACCATCGGTCCAGCGATCATTCTTTACGTATTGACTGTTCGAACTCTCTGTACTTTGTCCATCCTCGTCATCTCTTACAGTGAATCCAACTCATTCAAACTACAGCTGCTAGACCTCTCTTAAGACAGCTCCTAGATGTCCTAGCTCTGGCCACTTCAGAACTCTTCATTGGTTCCCTCTGGCACAACGCAGGCTACGTTTAGAGCTTCGTGCATGTGTCATCGTACAGTCCAGCAGCAGAGCCTACTTTATCGTTAGTAAGATAGGTATCTATGTACCTGGTGGGAATCTCCCATCTGCCCCTGCTTCTTTAGTCCAAGGGCCATGCAGCAAAAAAGGCTTGACTGGGTGCGTGCTGCTTTTGATCGGAAGACCCTTTCCTTGCATCTCTGCGCTGAGCTCCACTCACCCTTTCCTGGAAGAATCTTAAAACTGGGGTGTTGTGTCCATTCCCGCCATCTTTGTGTCAGGCACGCAGCTGTGAGTCGCCGAGCGCTCCATAGATGACTTTCATTCATTCATAGAGTTTTTTAGCTTCAAGGTTGCTTTATCCAAGGCAGAAGTTCCTAGCCTGACTTTCCCTAAGGGTGCTGTGAAGAGCAAGCAGGTTATTGAGGGCTGGAGCAGCACAGGTACTTGATTTGGGTGATATGGAAAGGGGTCCTGATGAGCACAGCAGGAGCCCCTGAGCGGGAATTTCCCAGGGAGAAGAATGGAACTGTGTGGTCCCATTTATTCCAAGGCCGTAAAATAATGAAGAAAATGAAGCTGGATTTCAAAACAATGCGCACTTTGCAATCAAACAAGTGACATAAAATACAACTAGAAAGGTACTGCATTCGATGGGTGGGTGCACTAAACTGCCCGTGGTGCTTCTTTAGTGCACGCCGGACCCAGCGCCCCTCTGCACCCCCTCCTGTCCGTTTACCATGGGATCTGCAGCCGGGACGTCCATTCCCTCTCCCCGCTGTGCCCTGCTCTTTACCAAGAAAGGACGAGTGTACCTAGCACATTAAGATAAATATAGCGCCTATTGATTTGTTGTCACAGAGAGCACAAAGCTGGCTTGTAAATTATTGACGATACAAGATATGCATGAAGCTATTTCCACCGATGCTGATGCGCTGAAAAGTAGCGCCTAATGACCTGAGAAGAGAGTGACATCGAGGTACATGGTCATTTACAGGAGGGGGATACAGGTGTGATTGGTGAACAGCCCTAGCCAGGAGCGGTCGGAATTCATCACGGGTGGGGGGCGGGAGCTAGGGGCTGCGGGGGGGGGGGGGGGGGGGGGGGGGTAGGGGATTTGCGGGGGATGTCGCAGGGGAGAATTGCGGTGGTGTCGCGGCAGAAAAAAAAGAAATACAATTAAACTTACCTTTCTGCCGGGTCCTGCGACTTCTCGGGTCCTGCGTCTTCTCTGCTCCTGCTCTCCTGCCTCCGACAAGAACAGGAAGCAGGCAGCCAGGCTCCCTCCCCTAAGCCAATCACAATGCTGCCATTGCAGCGTTGTGATTGGTCGGGACGGCGCCCAGCCAGGGGCTAGTAGAGTTGGAATGTTCTCCAAGCAGAGTGCGCATGCCTGGTTTGGGCGGCCCGAGAGGGCCAACCAAACAATCTTTGCGCACTCAGGAGTGGGCAAACCACTCCTCCTCTGCCCTACTCGCAGAGCAGCCCCGCCTACACGCCCGCCCCCAATGCGCAAAGCAAACATATAAAGGTGATAACTAAAAGTTATTACCATTTTTTGTTTTGCCTTTCGTATACAGCGAGAAAGCAGTGGGACAATGCTGCTCCGTCCTAGTGGAGAAGCCACCCCTGGCCCTAGCGCCTAGAGAGCTGGAGATGGAAGTGACTACGTGGTATATGGTCCTTTTTAGAAGGGAGCATACAGAGCTGAGTGGTGAACGCTCCTAGCGCCTTATGACCCGAGATGAAAGAGACTGCGCGGTGTACGGTCCGTTATAGAAGGAGGGGACATACAGGTGTGAGTGGAGAACACCGCTAGCGCCTTATTACCCAAGATGGAAGAGACTGCGCGGAGTATGGTCCTTTATAGAAGGAGGGGACATACAGGTGTGAGTGGTGAATGCCGCTAGCGCCTTATGACCCGAGATGAAAGAGTCTGCGCGGTGTATGGTCGGTTATAGAAGGAGGGGGAATACAGGTATGAGTGGTGAACACCGCTAGCGTCTAATGACCTGAGATGGAAGAGACTGCGTGTTATAGGGTCATTTATAGGAAAGGGCATACAGGTGTGAGTGGAGAACACCGCTAGTGCCCTATGACCTAAGATGGAAGAGACTGTGCGGTGTATGGTCCTTTATAGAAGGAGGGGACATACAGGTGTGAGTGGTGAACAGCCCTAGCGCCTTATGACCTGAGATGGAAGAGACTGTGTGGTAGAGGGTCATATATAGGAAAGGGCATACAGGTGTGAGTGGCGAATAGCCCTAGTGTCTAATGACCGGGAGGTGGAAGTGATTGTGCTGTATATGCTCAGTTATAGGAGCGGGCGTACAGGTGTGATTGGCGAATAGCCCCTAGTACAAAATGGAAGCAACAAGAGTATTGTGGAAATGCCACAGCGGGTACTTGCGGGTGCATTTTAAGCAATGAGCAGTATGTGAGTTACTGGGGCATTGTTAAAGCTGTCACTGTTTATATACTGGGACATGGTGGCAATAGGCATTGTGTGAGTTACCGGGGCATTGTTAAAGCTGGCACTGTTTATATACAGGGGCATGGTGGCAATGGGCAGTGTGTGCTTGCAGTAGCGGCTGGCATTGCTATGGGGTGGGAGGGCGGGCCCAAGGGGTCATTGGGGGTGCGATTCACAGGCGGTGTTGGGCAAAACAATAAATACAATTAAACTTACCTTTCCTTCTCTGCTCCTGCTCTCCTGCCTCTGACAGGAACAGGAAGCAGGCAGCCAGGCTCCCTCCCTGAAGCCAAACACAACGCTGCAATTGCAGCATTGTGATTGGTCAGGACGGCGCCCAGCGAAGGGTTAGTGGGGTGGACATGTTCTCCATTCACCCTGAAATGCAGCCTGCATGGAGAAGGGCAGAGTGCGCATGACTTGTTTGGGCGGCCCGACAGGGCCAACTAGTCTTTGCGCACTCAGGAGCGGTGGAGCCTTTCTTTTGTGCTTGTTTACTGGAGCACTGTTAAAGCTGGCACTGTTTATATACTAGGGCAGGGTGGCAATGGGCAGTGTGTGCTTGTTTATTGTGGCTCTGTTAAAGCTGGCACCGTTTATATACTAGGGCAGGGTGGCAATGGGCAGTGTGTGCTTGTTTACTGGGGCTCTGTGTATATACTGGGGCAGGGTGGCAATGGGCAGTGTGTGCTTGTTTACTGGGGCTCTGTGTATATACTGGGGTAGGGTGGCAATGGGCAGTGTGTGCTTGTTTTCTGAGACACTGTTAAAGCTGGCACTGTTTATATACTAGGGCAGGGTGGCAATGGGCAGTGTGTGCTTGTTTACTGGGGCTCTGTGTATATACTGGGGCAGGGTGGCAATGGGCAGTGTGTGCTTGTTTACTGGGGCTCTGTGTATATACTGGGGCAGGGTGGCAATGGGCAGTGTGTGCTTGTTTACTGAGACACTGTTAAAGCTGGCACTGTTTATATACTAGGGCAGGGTGGCAATGGGCAGTGTGTGCTTGTTTACTGGGGCTCTGTGTATATACTGGGGCAGGGTGGCAATGGGCAGTGTGTGCTTGTTTACTGGGGCTCTGTGTATATACTGGGGCAGGGTGGCAATGGGCAGTGTGTGCTTGTTTACTGAGACACTGTTAAAGCTGGCACTGTTTATATACTAGGGCAGGGTGGCAATGGGCAGTGTGTGCTTGTTTATTGTGGCTCTGTTAAAGCTGGCACCGTTTATATACTAGGGCAGGGTGGCAATGGGCAGTGTGTGCTTGTTTACTGGGGCTCTGTGTATATACTGGGGCAGGGTGGCAATGGGCAGTGTGTGCTTGTTTACTGGGGCTCTGTGTATATACTGGGGCAGGGTGGCAATGGGCAGTGTGTGCTTGTTTACTGAGACACTGTTAAAGCTGGCACTGTTTATATACTAGGGCAGGGTGGCAATGGGCAGTGTGTGCTTGTTTATTGTGGCTCTGTTAAAGCTGGCACCGTTTATATACTAGGGCAGGGTGGCAATGGGCAGTGTGTGCTTGTTTACTGGGGCTCTGTGTATATACTGGGGCAGGGTGGCAATGGGCAGTGTGTGCTTGTTTACTGGGGCTCTGTGTATATACTGGGGCAGGGTGGCAATGGGCAGTGTGTGCTTGTTTACTGAGACACTGTTAAAGCTGGCACTGTTTATATACTAGGGCAGGGTGGCAATGGGCAGTGTGTGCTTGTTTACTGGGGCTCTGTGTATATACTGGGGCAGGGTGGCAATGGGCAGTGTGTGCTTGTTTACTGGGGCTCTGTGTATATACGGGGGCAGGGTGGCAATGGGCAGTGTGTGCTTGTTTACTGAGACACTGTTAAAGCTGGCACTGTTTATATACTAGGGCAGGGTGGCAATGGGCAGTGTGTGCTTGTTTATTGTGGCTCTGTTAAAGCTGGCACCGTTTATATACTAGGGCAGGGTGGCAATGGGCAGTGTGTGCTTGTTTACTGGGGCTCTGTGTATATACTGGGGCAGGGTGGCAATGGGCAGTGTGTGCTTGTTTACTGGGGCTCTGTGTATATACTGGGGTAGGGTGGCAATGGGCAGTGTGTGCTTGTTTACTGAGACACTGTTAAAGCTGGCACTGTTTATATACTAGGGCAGGGTGGCAATGGGCAGTGTGTGCTTGTTTACTGGGGCTCTGTGTATATACTGGGGCAGGGTGGCAATGGGCAGTGTGTGCTTGTTTACTGGGGCTCTGTGTATATACTGGGGTAGGGTGGCAATGGGCAGTGTGTGCTTGTTTACTGAGACACTGTTAAAGCTGGCACTGTTTATATACTAGGGCAGGGTGGCAATGGGCAGTGTGTGCTTGTTTATTGTGGCTCTGTTAAAGCTGGCACCGTTTATATACTAGGGCAGGGTGGCAATGGGCAGTGTGTGCTTGTTTACTGGGGCTCTGTGTATATACTGGGGCAGGGTGGCAATGGGCAGTGTGTGCTTGTTTACTGAGACACTGTTAAAGCTGGCACTGTTTATATACTGGGGCAGGGTGGCAATGGGCAGTGTGTGCTTGTTTACTGGGGCTCTGTGTATATACTAGGGCAGGGTGGCAATGGGCAGTGTGTGCTTGTTTACTGGGGCTCTGTGTATATACTGGGGCAGGGTGGCAATGGGCAGTGTGTGCTTGTTTACTGGGGCTCTGTGTATATACTGGGGCAGGGTGGCAATGGGCAGTGTGTGCTTGTTTACTGGGGCTCTGTGTATATACTGGGGTAGGGTGGCAATGGGCAGTGTGTGCTTGTTTACTGAGACACTGTTAAAGCTGGCACTGTTTATATACTAGGGCAGGGTGGCAATGGGCAGTGTGTGCTTGTTTACTGGGGCTCTGTGTATATACTAGGGCAGGGTGGCAATGGGCAGTGTGTGCTTGTTTACTGGGGCTCTGTGTATATACTGGGGCAGGGTGGCAATGGGCAGTGTGTGCTTGTTTACTGAGACACTGTTAAAGCTGGCACTGTTTATATACTAGGGCAGGGTGGCAATGGGCAGTGTGTGCTTGTTTATTGTGGCTCTGTTAAAGCTGGCACTGTTTATATACTAGGGCAGGGTGGCAATGGGCAGTGTGTGCTTGTTTACTGGGGCTCTGTGTATATACTGGGGCAGGGTGGCAATGGGCAGTGTGTGCTTGTTTACTGAGACACTGTTAAAGCTGGCACTGTTTATATACTGGGGCAGGGTGGCAATGGGCAGTGTGTGCTTGTTTACTGGGGCTCTGTTAAAGCTGGCACTGTTTATATACTAGGGCAGGGTGGCAATGGGCAGTGTGTGCTTGTTTACTGGGGCTCTGTTAAAGCTGGCACTGTGTATATACTGGGGCAGGGTGGCAATGGGCAGTGTGTGCTTGTTAATTGTGGCTCTGTTAAAGCTGGCACCGTTTATATACTAGGGCAGGGTGGCAATGGGCAGTGTGTGCTTGTTCACTGGGGCACTGGAAAAGGTTGGGCAACAAATGATTTACTCAGACATTTTTTAGCGTGGCAATGCTAGGTCACTGAGTGTTGTGGAAGGTAGAAATGTGCAGAAGGGCTTATTTCAAACCAGACAATATGCTGTTTTTTATTTCGGACAGCTAGATGGTGATATGTGCTGGCGTCAGAGCTAGTCTTTGCTATGGTTTGGTGCCGCATGCAGCTTTTGCACATAAGACATTACAACATGTGCTCACTTAGGGTATGCCGTTGTGAGGAAAATAGATTCATATTCATGCTAACTAAACTGCCTTTCAGCACCCTAAGAGAGATGAGACACAAAGGGATTAAGGTATTTGCCCATGATCACACAGTTTGGTGAAGCTGGGATTCTGACCCGAGTGTATGGGTTCCAAACCCAATCTCTGTGGCACCTAGAAGGGCGCCATGCCTGTTCTCCGCCTCAGCTCTGGTGCCTGCTGTCTATTCTGGTTTGTGTCGTCTTTGCTGCTCCGATTGCCTCCGTTACTGAGGCAGAGTTCTGCACTGTGAGGAGGATGGTGGAAGACGAAGATGCAAGCATAGTCCTGCTGCCTGCCCAGGACTCGATGAAGGGTGCAAGGTGGGAAGGACCCCTTCCTTATTCGGCCTCATCTCTTTAGAAAGGCAAAGCCTGATTTGTAATACATTAAAAGTGGTTTTGATTCAATCTCGGGCCTCCTTCTGGCGTGTAGTACGCTCTGTGTGTAAGGTAATATTGGATTTGCCTGATTCTCATGATCCTAGGGATCTGAACTGGGCTGGCCAGCACTTGCCCCATTCTATGTCCGAGAATTGCCTGCCTATGTCACGCTCCCATGAATGTGTGAGGGGGTCTAAGTTGATCGCAGCGTGTTGGCGCAGTGAGGCTGTGAACCACCGCATCAGGCGTCTGCCTTGTCCCATTACGTTTAAGTATTGTGTAGTAAGGTGTGTGGGCGGTTCAGTGGCTAGGTCTCCCCATCGCACCGTGAGTGTGGCTAACGAAGACCGGTGCAGGAGAAATTGTCCCGCAGGGAGTCCGTCCTCTTCTATCGGTGTCGCGCATAGGGAAGCAACGCGCCTTCATGGTAGAGGTCTCCCAGAGTTTATCCCCGCCCCGCGTGCCACTGTTGTAGTTCTGTAGCAGTAAGTGTCCTGTGTCCTTTAGGAGCGCCCTCTTGGGGAAGGGTGTTGTGTTTCGGGTTATGTAGAGGCTCCTTGTGTAGCATCAGTATGGTATGTTCAGCTACAGAGACTCTGGAGGCCGCATTCGTGTGCCGGGGTGGAAGAGCAGGAGGATCTGGGACAGTGGTCGCGATATCTTCATATTGGTGGCCTGCCATCCACCTGGTCACCCACTAGAGTTGTGCTGCCAGGAAGTAGTGCTTGAGACATGGCGCAGCCAGACCCTCTTGGTCAGTGGGCAGATACAATTTTTTAATCGCCACTCTGTGCCGACTGGGGCCTCATATGAAGTCCCTAACCATCTTCTCTAGTGTAACAAAACATGGCCGATATGTGAACGGGTAGGTTGGTAAAATAGTACAAGAATCTCGGTAGGGCCACCATTTCCACCTTCTCCACTCTGCCTATTACTACAAAGGGCAAGTGTGCTCCAGAATTGCATCCGGGATTTGATGGCTGTTAGCGTCTTACCTAGGTTACCGTCAAAGAGATCTGTAGGCTGGCTGTATATTCGGATTCCAAGGTAGCGAAATGTATCTGCATTCGACTTTACCCTCACAACATTGAGTACAAGGCCTGAGTCAGGGACTCCTGCGCTAACTGCGTAGAGCTTTGATTTGCCGATATTTACCTTTAGCCCAGATATGGCCGCAAATTCCCGTAAGATTTGGGCCAAGCTGTCAGGCACATTGTTGATGTCCTGAAGGTAAATTAATAAGTCATCCACATACCTTATGTATGCCATTGCCTAACAGTATGCCCTCTTGCGTTTGCGTCCTTATCGACTCCGCTAGTGGCTCCGTTGCAAGCACGAAGAGAAGGGGGGACAATGGGCAGCCTTGTCTCGTCCCCTGTCGCACTGGAATCGCCTCTGAGATGTATTGGTCTATCTTTACCCTTACCACTGGGTTTGTGTAAAGCAGGCGGGCTAATTGCAAGAAGGCAGGGCCTAGCTTGTACGTCTCAAGAGTGGTAAACATGTAATTCTACTCGAGGGAAATCAAAAACTTTCTCGAGATCAAGCACAAGGCAGCCGGTCCTCGGCCATGCGTGTGTAGAGTATGTGGCTATTCTGAAGAAGCAGCGCAGGTTAAGTGAGATGCTGCGAGCTGGCACAAAACCATTTGGTCTGCGTGTGAAGGAACCACTTGCGCCAACCTGTCAGCCAATACCTTCGCTAGCAAATTATAGTTGGTGTTGAGTAGGGCGAGGGGCCTGTAGAAGCCCATGTCATTTGGGTCCCTGTTGGGTTTGGGCAGTGAAATCAGGTGTGTCTCGCGTAGAGAGGGGGGAAGTCGTCTGGCGTCTGTGGCGGCTGCATAGACAGGATGCAGTTTTGGGCCTATTGTCACCCGATACGCCTTGTAGTACTCTGCCGGTAGCCCGTCTGGTCCTGGGGTCTTCCCATGGCCAGCGACAATATTGCTTCCTCAATCTCCTTGAGTGAGATCAGCTCGTCTAGCATCTCGCTGTGCGTCGGCTCTACCTCTGGCAATTGTATGTGATCTAAAAAGGCTGTCAGGGCATGTGATTGGCAACTACATTGGGATTGATACAATTGACTGTAATGCTGTGTCAGAGCCTCATGGATGTCTCGCTGTGCGTGTATTAGTGTTTGTGTACTGGTTTGCAGCTCTTCAATGGGTTTGCGGGTGTACTCTTCTCGAATTAGCCAGGCAAGAAGTCGACCTGCACTATCGGCAGTGGCATGGGTGCGGGCTCTGTGCGCCGTGTAATTGTGACGGCGAAGGCGCTTTAGTAGCTCTGCATGCTGTGTGCGCAGTGTTTCCAGGCGTTGCTTGTCCCTGCCCTCAACTTCCCCCTCCACCTCATATCGCCGCAGCTGCTTTTCTATTTTGCTTACGTCGGAAAATAGTTGTCTACGTATGTTCCAGGTCATACCCATGCAATGTCCACTTGTGATCTTGAAGGCCTACAATTCCACCAACGCATCCTCTGCTGTGTTTTCAATAATCTCGAAATATGTGAGTAGGGCTGTGCCCAGTGAGGAACAGTATGCTGGGTCCTCTAGTGCTGCAGTTTGGAGTCTCCATGTGGGGGCAGGGGGGCACCCAAAATCCCAGGTAAGTTGTAATATTTGCAGGTTTTGGCCAGAGTGTGTCCGGCCTAAATATTCTGTCTGGTATACCAGGGGAAGGAGAGATGGGGATCCCACTATTCTATCAAGGCGTACATGTAGCCTATGCACCGCTGAGTGGTATGAGTAGACCGGGGTGTTTGGGTTGATGGCACGCCATATGTCTATGAGTGCCTGGTATGCCATGTATGCTAGCCAGTTTGTGAGGGCCTGTGCGTTGGACGCCGCTGTGGTCTTGGACAGGGGTGGGAACGATCTATCCAGATCTATGCAAAGTAAGGAATTGAAATCCCCCCCCCATGGAGCCAGGGAATTCAGCTCCACCCGGCTAATGTCTTTGTGAGATTCTCCAAGAAGGCCGGCTGGCCTACATGGAACCGAGGAGTATCTATTGGCCATTAAGTCTTCCACTGACTAGCGTGTGGTTCTAATCTCTGTTTTTTTAATACATTCTTTTTTATTAAATAAGAAAAACAGAAACATAACAGTTAACAATAAGGTGACCAGTGCATTTCGTACGTTTACCATCGTTTTGTTGCTACCTTTCAACATTTCCAGTATGTCACATACTGTCAATTCTACATTGTGACCGCAAATTTTCAAGGAGTTATCCATTCCTCCAGAAGGGGATCAGTAAATGGTACACACAACATTCCTCTGGTTTTATTCCACTCCCCCCAAATCTTAGTCCATTTTTGTGGGCATCCCCTCCGTTCCTACATCACCCTTTCCGTCTGCATGCACCAGTCCATGCCGGTCTTCCAGTCCCGGAGCCTCAGTACCGTGGTTCCCTTCCAAGTTCTGGCTATATTACGTTTTGCTACCACATTTCCAAGGTATTCTATTGTTCCAGAGAGGGGTCCTGACTTCTGAGTCCACAGGTTGAAAAAATTTGGGTGGGACTGGGAAGGGTGTATTTTGCAGGGCGTAAAACGGCTAATCTCTGTTCTTGAGCATTGCAGCGAGAGGATGTGGGGCTATTGCACGTGTGCGCACTAAAACAGGAAGACAAACAGGACTCCACAAAATGGCCTCAACAAAGGAATCACTTCTCAGAACATCCTCCTGTTCTGCACAATATCATAGAACCCCAAAAACCATCCTCACTGGTCCTAGAACATGAACTCAGGTGGCCAATCCCCACTCGGAAGAGAGACTGTTCCATAGGGTAACCGTACACGCTCCTCGCCACAAAATGCTCCCACGCCTCAGTAGGTGTAATAAGCGCTATGAAAATTACATTTACCATTACAATTACAATGTAGGAAAGTGATATTCTTGTCAACTTTACAAAGTCATTTAATATGGATATATATTTAAAAAAATGGACGGCCCAAATCACGTCAATTGGGCTGGTTGAAGAAACATTGTTAAATGAGTTAATGGCTGATTAAAAAGGCCGTCTCTAAAGACATGAAGTTATTAACGTGTAATTTTAACCCCAGAGAATAAGTGTGCGTTTCATATCGTTGAAGACCGCGGCGTCTACTCAAATGGCGACGAAGACACAGGATACTTCCGGCTTCGCTGATGTGAAGAATTGGGAGGCGGAGCGGGCGGGGGCGCCGGCGGAAGCACTTAGGGCTTCAGAAGGGGTGGGAGACCCCTGGGAGGGTGTAGTTTATGAGCATCGAGGAGTAATGTGTCTAAGAGTGGGGGAGAAAACGCACACAGAAAAACAAAGCCGGAAATGTACGAGGCGCAGCAGGCGGTGGTGCCCACGAGGCAACCTCCCAGGGCGCCCCTCCTTGGGTCCGGGGTGTGGAATCTAAATCTAAGTGGAATTGGGTCAAGTGGGGAAAGAAACACGGTGTGTTCTATTAGCCCCGCTCGGAATCAGCAAGGGGAAGAAGGAGTGTATATAGTGTCCTTCTGTTGATGATGTCTTGTTGGGTTTTGTGAACCTTTGGGACATATTCAGAGCAAGCCCCCCCCCCCCCCCCCCTCCCCTCCCCGGGAATTTAAGGGAATGAGCAAAATCACACATACATTTCAAAGTGAATCCAGATTGGGAAAAACAGCAGCTACTTGAAATAATATTTATAAATATGTACGAGGATGTGGCAATGGGCATTAGTTGTCAAGCGCTTTGTGGTAAGACTGCAAACCAGCATTGGGCGAAATTGATTTTAAAATTATAAATCAAAAATGGAAATTATTAAAATAGGGCCCCAAAGACAGTCTCTGAACACTGACATGCATTTTACTCTGTCCTGGGCCAGAGTAAAGGGAAAATGGTCTTTGCACATCAGAACCTTTGTGGCATCACTTATGTTACATAAAAAGCAGTGCACGCGCCGGCGGAGTGGCAGCATCCGATAAAGGAGTGTAGTTGTCTTTGTATAGGTGGGTGAGCCAGCAAGTCAACAGAGAGAGCAAAACCCGTGCATCAGACGAGCCATGAAAATGTTTGCTATGTAAATCATACAATAAACATCACAGAACATATGATAACTCTCCTCAAAATTCCCAAAAGTGTATTTCTTTACACATGGAAGCTTTGACATTAGTATGTCACATTATAGCACTGCACCAATAAGTACTTAATGAAAGTGATAGTTTTTAAACATGAACCATTAGTGAACTAAGAGGCATGTCATGTAAGCGCTGTACATGGCCCAGACTATTATAGAGCAACATTATAGTACATTAAATTAAAGATAATCGTTTTTTGTGTTCTGGTATACATCTGGTATACTGAACGCACGTATTTGAAAATGCTTTCATATGCCATAATGAGGAAAAAGGAGTTTTGGTGAAATAGGACATTTGCATAAGATCACACAATTTAAGAGGGGAAGCCATGATTTATCCAGGGTTTCTGGGTCCACTTGGAACAAATCAGCTACTATATGGGTATCTAATAGAATTTGCTATGTTAATGGTTTATTTTGACCTCTTTGTGCATTTTTCTGCAGTTTTTATATAGTGTAAACTCACACGAAGGTATTGGAGCACTTTACATCAACATCAGTTACATCACACAAGGCTAAGGGGGGTATTAAGTGATTTGCCCAGAATCACAGGATGTCAATCTGATGCCAAGAGTGGAACCTGGCACCCTAGTTCTTATGTCGGCAGCTCTGGCGGTAACGTCACCTCCTGCGTGGCAAGCAGAAGCCACATGAAAGCTTGGCTCGTTATGGGCTCGAGGTTCCAAGAGGGCCTCGAGCTGAGTCCGAGCCAGGCTTCAGGATTGAGCCTGGCTCGAGCTTTCAGTGGCTCACCCACCTCTATGCCTCGCCCACTCTCTGAGAGGTGACCAAGAGTGGATGCAGTCCCTAAAGTGCACCCATTAGTATGGATGTCAGTGAAATACAAAACATGAATTCAACTTGTGGTTACATTTCGACTAAGGTATGGATCCCCCAGGTTTTCGGAAATTTGTTGCGCTATTTGAACCTCTGCAGTTTCACTACAGGTTATGTGAAAGAGTGTGAAGCACCGAATTCATAACAACGCTTCGCATATGTGAAAGTGGCAAAAAAATGACAATGAACGCACCGTTAAGCTTTCATCTTCTACAAAAAAAAAGCTGGCCCAGTCTTATCCAGAAGGCACTCCTCAAATGACAGGTGCAGAGCTGATCTGTGCATCCAGTTCTGTAATACATTCCCTGCAGAGATGCTGCTCAGGGATCAGTAGAAATCACCAGGGCCAAGTGATCTGTCAAGGAGGAGGGTGCCTCAAGATCTGTATAGATCAACTGTGCATAGTGATTGATAGAGGTCAATGGTACCTAGTGATCTGCAAACATCATTGCTGCTTCGAGACCAATGCTGCTATAGATCTGACCTGTCGAGAGTACTGGTATCTAGTGATCTGTTGAGATTGATATCCCCAATGGGTCACGGATATCGATGGTGGTGGCAATATGTAGAGATTAACCTTGTCTAGCGCGCTGTCAAGGATGAGGGTACCTAGTGAGCTCTAAAAAGGTTCAAGGCCTCCATTGACAACTATAGTTCAGTGGAGCCCTCTGGCTGACAGAGGTCAAGAGCGTCTGGTGATCTGCTCAATGATCAGTGAAGTTCAATGGTGTCTGGGTATCTCTAGGAATTTGTTGAGGTTGTTAGCATCTAATGATTAAAACATGCTTAGAAATCACACTGGTTTATAAAGCACCTGCTGCAGAGTACCTTGTGTGTCCAGCAGTTTTCAGGCAACAATAAGAATGCCAAGATAACTATGGTGATTAATGTTCCTGCTGGTCAGAGATGGAGTGGTAATTTCCATTCATAATAAAGTAGCACACTGGGTTAATATGCCTGCTGCAAAGAATGTGTACCATGCAGATCAAAGATCTGTATTTTATGTGGATAGTTCAGTGGGTCACTGCTTTTGTCGTAGAGATCCTTTTGTTACTTGCATTTCACAAGTACAACTCTAATAAAGCCCAGTGACCTATGAACTCTCATCAAAGAGATGCATGAAAACTGCATGGTATAGAGTAGATGTTATGTTTTTTCCCAGTCTTTCATTATACTAATGTTGCTAAAATGGGATAATTTGGGTAGAATTACATTCTTATTAGTAAAGCCAACCCCTTTAGTGCATTTTAAATCATGAGATTGTGCTTTTCTGGACCAAACACTTTTAAAATATACTGTCTTCTAGTATTAGTGATATGTGACTCCTACAACTTGTCTTATGTACCATTTCCTATAGACGTCAAGTCAAGTCAAGTCAAGTCAAAGAATTTATATAGCGCACTACATACCCAGAGGGTCTCAAGGCGCTTAGGGAGGGGAGGAGGATTACTTGTCAAATATCCACGTTTTAAGTTGCTTTCTGAATGCTAGGTGGTTCTGGGTAAGGCGAAGGTAAGTTGGGAGTGAGTTCCATGTTTTAGCAGCCAGGTATGAGAAGGATCTGCCTCCCATGGTGGTCTTGTTGATGCGAGGTACAGTGGCGAGGGCTTGGCTGGAAGAGCGTAGTTGGCGGGAGGGGGTGTAGAAGGACAGTCGTGAGTTGAGGCATTCTGGTCCGATGTCGTAGAGTGATTTGTGTGCGTGGGTTAGCAGTCGGAAAGTGATCCTCTTATTGACGGGTAGCCAGTGGAGGTCTTTCAGGTGGCCAGAGATGTGTTCGTTGCGCGGGATGTCTAATATGATCCTGGCTGAGGCGTTTTGGATTCGTTGGAGTTTCTTCTGGAGTTTAGCGGTAGTACCTGCGTAGAGGGTGTTTCCGTAGTCCAGTCGGCTCGTGACCAGAGCATGGGTGACTGTTTTTCTGGTTTCGGTGGGGATCCAGCGAAATGTTTTTTTGAGCATGCGGAGAATGTTGAAGCAGGATGAGGATACGGCGCTGACTTGTCTGTTCATTGAGAGTGAAGAGTCCAGGATAACGCCTAGGTTCCGTGCATGGTCTGTCGGGATGGGTGCTTTTCCAAGGGCTTCCGGCAACCAAGAGTCGTCCCATGCAGAGGGGGATGTACCTAAGATGAGGACTTCTGTTTTATCTGAGTTCAGTTTCAGACGGCTGTGTTTCATCCATTCGGCAACTTCTTTCATTCCTTCGTGTAGGTTAGTTTTGGCGGTGCTGGGGTCATTGGTGAGAGAAAGGATCAGTTGAGTGTCATCCGCGTAAGAGATGATGTTGAGGTTGTGTTGGCGGGCGATGGCCGCGAGGGGGCTCATGTATACGTTGAAAAGGGTGGGGCTGAGTGAGGATCCTTGTGGTACGCCGCAGATGACTTCAGTGGCCTCTGACTTGAATGGTGGGAGGCGGACTTTCTGGGTTCTTCCAGGGAGGAACGAGGTGATCCATTCCAGTGCTTTTCCTTGTATTCCGATGTTGCTGAGGTGTTGTAAAAGGGTGCTGTGGCAGACTGTGTCGAAGGCTGCAGAGAGGTCGAGGAGGATGAGGGCGACTGTGTCTCCATTGTCCAGTAGAGTTCGAATGTCGTCTGTTGCTGCGATGAGGGCGGTCTCAGTACTGTGTTTTGCTCGGAAGCCAGATTGTGAGGAGTCGAGGGATTTGTTGGCTTTGAGGAAAGCGGCGAGTTGGTTGTTGACAGCTTTCTCGATTACTTTGGCCGGGAATGGAAGGAGCGAGATGGGGCGGTAATTTTTGAGTTCGGTGGGGTCCGCTGTGGGTTTTTTCAGAAGAGCGGTGAGTTCAGCGTGTTTCCAGCTTTCCGGGAAGGTGGCGGAGTTGAAGGAGCAGTTGATGACATCTCGGAGGTGCGGTGCTATGACGGAGTCTGCTTTGTTGAAGATGTGGTGAGGACATGGGTCTGTGGGGGATCCTGAGTGGATGGAGTTCATCAGGCGGATGGTGTCCTCAGTGGAGATTGGGTTCCACTCGTTGAGGGTGTTCAAGGGGGGAGACGGATTTACACATGTATTGTTCATTGCCGCTGTATAATATATGTGTGATGAAAAGTGCTGTGGCATCCTACATTGGTATTAGTGGTGCTATAAAATTAATGAAATGCATGTAAAAGGGGGATACAGAGATATGTGAGGCATAGTTGGAGGGTGGTAGTGAGGGACTTTGTGGTAAAGGAAGTTTTGGGTGGGGGGGGGGGGCTTACAAAGATTGTCACACTGGGCACCACCAGCGCTAAAGCCAGCCCTGATCCAGGTTAAGGGTATCTAAGGACTTTATAGAGGTCTGTGGTGCCTTGCGAACTGCAGAGATCTATAGTAACTACTGATCTGTAGCGCTCAATGGTGCCTATTAAAATTACAACTGTGTATTAAACTTACTGTCAGAATTCTCTGCCACCAGGGTGGAGAACTGGAAATGGAAGGGAAAAGGGAAACATCATACACATGACTCAAAACACAAACCTCTCACAAACACATACTAACTCAGAACACATAAATAAAGCACACACTTTAACTCTGAACTCTCTGAACCATGGACTGTCTAACTAATAAGACTCCACACAACACATACAGATTCCAAGATATAGGCAGGCCTACTCATGAAGAAAATGAACTTCACTTCTTAAACTTACCTCTGGATTTGATCTTTCCAAGGAACTACCTGGCCTGCAACTTTATCACTTGCGAAGAAGGCAGCCACATGACAGGAGTCGACAGACTATGTCAATGCACTAGTATTGAAGGCATACACTCTGCAGGACTTTAAGAAAAAATGGCAGGATGAGAGCATGCCGGTGAAGGAGAAATTGTGCAGACTACAAGTAGCAAATGCTTTTCAAGGAGATGAACCTAGATCCAGTCTGGGTCCTACCTAGGGTAACCAGATTTCCAAAACAAAAAACCTAGAAAAACATTGACATAGAAATAGGACTAAATGTTGGCTCTGGTCGTCAGTGCAGTATCAACATTTATTCCTATTGCTATGTCAATGGCTTTATTTATATTTATATATGTGTGTGTTTGTATATATATATATATATATATATATATATATATATATATATATATATATATATATATATATATATATATATATATATATATATATATATAGATATATAACCACTGTAGATCAATTGCAAAACATGCGCTTCCCAGTGCCGAATTGAAAACAGACCTCAGTTGATGCTCCAAAGATTTATTGGATTTTCAAAGTTGCCGTTACGCGTTTCAGCCGCAGCTTTGATCTATCAGGACAGCCATATGGAACACACCACCGCATGGCAGAGGAAGTATTTAGTTTTCATGCTACAGAGAGTGTGTGTGCACAACTCTGTAGCATAAAAATTAAAGACTTCCTCTGCCAAGCCCAGGTGTGTTGCAAGTGGAGCTTTGTGAGACTGGCCTTGGGTGAAGAGCTCTTCAGGGGTTAATTCATCTCGCTATATACCTACTTTTTGTGTCACTCTCCTTTGTATCATTTGTCTGTGAATCATGCGACTATTCATGTTGTGTATTCTTACTTGATGTTGATATTGAGTTTTTGACCTTCCTTCCACCCCTTTTGTAAAGCACTCTGATGACCTTTGGGTTCTTGTTCGGGCTATATAAAACTTTATCTATACTACTATAATAAAGTAAGAACTTTCAGGCTTTGAGTCAGGCAAACTCGGGAACCACTGCACCAATCTACACACCCGATACACCGTTGAAATCGTCAGGGTGTGTAGATGGTATTAGGCTATATAAATGTCAAAATAAAACGTTATTTACAATATTTATCATTTTTTTTAAAGTAGTCCCTCCCAAAGTAGCGCCGGCCGCGACGTGCATGCTCACGTCACCATGGGGAGGAGAGGCGTCAGAGGAGCGGCGGACATGGCGCGGGGGAGGAGCGGTGACGTGAGGCCAGCGACGGTGGGAGCAGCGGAGAGGCGGACATGGCGTGGGGGAGGAGCGGCGGTGGACAGGCGGTGAGGAGCAGAGAGGCGAGGAGCGGTAAACTGAGGAGCGGTGGATCAGGTAAGCCTCCGGGGACAATGTCGGGGCAGGCGGGTGTCGGGCCGTGGGGAGGAGCTGAGAGGAGAGGAGCGGTACACTGAGGAGCGGTAAACTGAGGAGCGGCGGATCAGGTAAGCCTCCGGGGACAATGTCGGGGCAGGCGGGTGTCGGGCCAGGCGGGGGACGGGGCGGGCGGGGGCACAGGCTGCTGGGCAATGTCGGGGCAGGCGGGGGTAGGGGAAGCCTGAATGCTCCCGGACAAGGTCGGGACGGGCTGCTAGTAAATAAATAAATTAAATCCTGCTGTGCTATCTGAATTAAGTCAGGCAGCACAGTAGAAGACTCTTTCAAACAAAACTCTGTCCCTGGTGCCGTGAGAGGGCCGGTGTGAAGGTGAGCTTCCATGCTCACCCAACCGTCTCGCAAAACCGGGACAATTAATTATTTTTAGTGTAGGGGCGACGGGACAGTCCACAAAAAAATGGGACTGTCCGGGCAAATCCGGGATGTCTAGTCACCCTAATCTTACCCCCCCTTGAAAATCCTGTCCCCATCTTGTTCCCCTCGAGGCCATGTCCTGAACAAAGTTTAAATTGTCAGAAAAGATTCCCCTTTGGGTGAACTTTTAAGCTAACCTTAGTTTAGAAACACACATTCACAGTCAATACAAATATCACAACTTAGGAGCAGCAAATGATGTAACCGATACAGTCATACAAAAAATTTACATTTTATTTTGATATATTAAAAACAGGGTTAAAAAACAAATTTAAAAATCGATATACAATATATAATGGGACAATGCATAAGGAAAATAATTCCAATTCATAAGAGGTAAATACATTACTCCTAAACACTATATAGGATCACACTCCAAAATGTATCGTTGGTCACTTTAAGAGGAGTTCTTTGTCCAATGACTTAGTGTATTTCCACTCAGCAAAGCATCGACGCGTTTCGGTTATGGCAAATATAGATTCAGAGCCAAAAACCTTCCTCAGGAGAAAACAATAGTATCCCACTATAACCATGTATCTAGAATAAAAATATATACAATGTAAGATATACACTCTATACATTGCATGACTGATCACAACAATACAGACATCATTCTCAAAATTCTGCTCCTACACATGCATACATTCTATATTTAATCACTAACAATGGTCAACTGCACATTGTTCCCTGTTGAAAAAACAACATTCAACGTTCAGCCTGGCCTGCCACATGGCCTGTCTGTTCCAGGGACCCCCAGCATAAGGCCAGGCCAGACCTCAACACCTCTCTCACACAGCTAGTGCTTGTATGGCCACTCATTCCACTCTGTCCTTCCGGCTACCCTCTACGACATCACACGTCTTCACAGACGTCTGTCTAACCAAACATCATACTTATGAACAAAACATTGTACTTAAAGTCTATTAAACTACACCCAACCAACCTACTCAGTAACACATATCTTAATAAACTCCTTGTCTTCTCTTTCCACCTCAAATAATGGATCAAAGCAAATGAGGTTCCATTCTGGTCCTCCAACCTGAGGGTCATTTAAGGTCTGTGGTTAATAAAAGCAGGAATTCTTCCAGTTTTTAATATGAGCCCTCCCTGATGCTCACCCTTGCCAGTCACTACCCCAGATGCTTTTATTTTCCATCAGGTTTTATTCCCACAGAGTCCACTTTCTGCCAGTGAGGTCCTAACATGTCTCCTTTCTTTGGCAGGGTGAGGGTCTCTGCTCTTGTTCATTCCCTTCATCCATTGTTAGTGGATGCTGTTGTGGGGATGCTGGATTGATGTTCTGTGAACCCTTCAATTTTCTTTTGTTTCCTAATAATTCTGCCCATACTTTGTCTGGCCTCTTTCCTGGATCTGCTTTAAGATTTTGCGCTCCATGGTTAACTGTTAAAGATGCCTCAGATTTGATGTTGAGGAGGAGAATGCCGGACGGAGCAGCATCACAGGACCTCAAGTTTTTATTTAATCACTGAAAAAAATACAACCTTATTAACATGCCAATGAAGTTAATTTTTGGGACTGAGCACCATAAGGAGCGAAAGGAGGAACAGCAGATGAATATGGAATGGTCGCCGCATTCGCCCACTGTCCGAATCCTTCACATCTTGTGCTCTAGAGTGTGGTGGGTTCCATTATAAGTTGTAAATAACTCTTTTGCATAAAGAGTACTACTGGGCCATGCTGACACTGAATGGACACTTGATCATGCATGCAAAGTAATGGAAGCATTCATTTGGCAAAACAAGTTTACAATGGGAACGGTTGAATGTATGAATGTGTGTATGGGGTGGGTAGATGACTGCGTGAATGGGTGGGTGGATGAATGCATGGCTGAACATGGCATCATGATCCTCACTTGTAAGAAGCAGAGTTAGAGATGTGCATGGTCCATTCTGTTAGCACACTCAGCAGTGCTCTAGCTGCTGCTGAGGAGTCTTGGCCATACCAAAGGGCCCGGATCAGAGGCCTGCAGCCTCGGTAGGGGCACAAGCTCCCTGATCCCAGACTGCAGCACACAGAATGCCAGCTTATCATGCCAGCTCAGTAGTGCAAGAGCGGAGGAGCTTTGTCCCACAGGATGAGACTGCAGCAGGCAAACATAAATAAATAAAATGGCATTCAATTCCTTTTATTGTCATGATATCTTATTTTGCGCCGGCTCGTGCGAGTGAGGGCAGGGGGCGGGGCTGAATCCTGCGACGGCAGGATTACAGTTGCCCCTGTATGTCGGGTTGGCAGGCTAGCTTTCTACTGCCAGTTCGACATGCGTACTGTACGATTGCTGGAACTGGCCCTCAGCCTCGAAACGAGCGCTGGGTTAGCCTGCTCCCACCAATCCTAGACCTGTTCTCATGCTGATGATAGGAGCTCTAGGATTGGTGTTCCATGGGCAGGGAGGAAGTCCCATTCCTGCTCGTGGACGCCAGGGAAGAAGGGCCGCACTGAGGTAGCCGCATCTATGGCGAGTTTGGCACCATCTCGGCTCACCATACTTTATTATTGCTAGCCGCCACTGCTTCAAGATCACCCTAAAGACTGGGCATTAGGACATTGCCCGCACGTTATTATGGAACCTTTTCTGTGCACATGATATTTGCAATTGCTGACCCGCCCTGAGGTCGAGTCATGTGAGTTCAATTGATGGGGAAGACACTTCTCTGGCAGACCATCACGTGCTATGTTTAAGGTTGATGCAGCGATTCAGAGAATAGTCACTCGTGTCTGCAGCTGCACAAGCAACCTTTTCACTTATCCACAGGGTGTAATGGCTATAGCACAAATCCTGCACACTTAAAAGTAATGCTAGTGAGGGCTGCCGGCTAGTTTGAAAGAGTAACTTTTGTTTTAGAGGGGAACGTCATGTTAGGCAGACTACACTAGGGGTGGGCGAGCCAACAAGGTAACAGAACGCGCCAAGTCAGAGCCGAGCCAAGGTTCTGGCTTGCCTCTTGCAGACCATGCAGGAGCCACGCCTTGAAAATGTTTGCCATGTAAATCATACAATAATCATGAGGTAAAATATAATAAAGTCTCTTCGCAATTCAAAAAAGTGTATTTCTTTAACATGTGGAAGTTTTGACATTAATGCAGCACATTAGAGCCCAGAACTGAGAAGTACTTATTAAAAGGGATAGATTTAAACTATGAACTTAGAACCATTCCAGTCCACGCCCACCCAGGCGGCAACACTGCCTCTAGTGAACTAAGAGGCAAGAACTTAATAATTGAGCAATATTATAGCATAGTACATCATATACAATAGGCTTTTATACTGCTGGCATTCCAAACTCACATATTTGAAGGTGCTTTCATATATGATATTGAAGATAAAGGAGGCTCGGTAAAATGGCATATTTGTCTAAGATCACACAATTTGGTTAGGCAGGGAAGGCCCGATTAGTTCAGGTTTTCTGGTTTCACTTTCTACAAATCAGCCACTAAATGGGTATCTGTTTGTCTCTTCTTTTTGCCTCAGATGTTAATGCGTTGTGTTTACCTCTGTGTGCATGAGGGTAGAGCAAGGGAGGCAGAAAATTGCTACATGAAGGCTTGGCTCGTTATGGGCTTGAGGTTCCAACGGGACCTCGAGCTGAGCCAGAACCAGGTTTCAGGCTCAAGCTTTCAGCACCTCGGACAACTCTACCGCATCCCTCATATGCTTGACAGGAGAAATGATGGCAAGTTGTTCACTGGCTGCGTAGCCCCCGGCACAGATCCTGGCCCTTTTCTGGTTGACTCCTTCTATCCTCCTCTCAGTGAGCTGGCATTGGGTCTGAGGCAGCCAAGGGCACCAGTGGCTTGTGAAAAGAGGATCTCCACTGAGTGCTGGGAATCAAGTCAAAGTCAAAAAAGCTTTATTTCGATAAAATTTCATTATCATAAAAGCAAGTTAAAAAGAATTGATAATTAATAATGATTAATAATAAAATTAGTAACACATTTCCAGTTAATAACAAGAGGATAACATTTGCTAGAGTTAATAAAAATTAAACAGAGTATTCAAGCTTTCTGGCTCGAATAGCCCAAGCCCAAAATAAAAATTTTGCTAGGGCACAGGCATAGGGTACATAGCTGTCCGAAACAAGTATCCTAATTGCCACATCATGGCTCCTGGTTCCCAGTTGCCGGCACAAGTTCTTCAGCCACGCCCTTCTTGGATTGGCATATTCCTTGCAGACAAATAAGAAATGGGCTAATGTCTCTGGGTGGGCTAAACATGATGGGCACAAGTCAGTTTTGTCTGTGCAGGATTTCCATGTTTTGGTGAAAGTATTCAATGGCAAGGTACCCGTTCTAAATTTAAAATACAAAGACCGGGCAAACGGTTTCCCGATTATGTCTAAGTAGGGTTCTCGCCTAGGACAGTCTTTAAACATCAAAAAATCCTCTGTAAGCCTGCCAATGGATGTGCTAGAATGCCTTTGTGAGCAAATCCAATCCCGGTAAAGTTTTTTAAGAACTTGTTTTGGAGGAGAGGTTCTGCTTGACCAGGAATCCAGTAGGCCCAAGTTCGACAATAAGGTTTTCATGTCTGTTAGCCATTTGACTCTGGCCCAGTGTGGTGACGCCATTATTTCTTCCAGACCTCTGGCATAGGCACTAAGTTCCTCTACCCGCCAAATACGGGCCCATATTAGGAGAGGACGGAATTTCGCAATTTCACCAATCTGGGTACAGCCGAGGTCCATAAATAAGGGTAAAAGTGGGGTGCTTTGAGGGAGGGACATTATTTGTCTACAGAAATTGTTCTCAGATTTTTGTAAAGCTTGAGAAGATGCAGAGCCCCAAAGTTCAGCTCCATATAGTGCAGAGCTGACACCCTTGGCAGCGTAGATCTCTAGGACTGTTCCTATTGGTTTGAACGAACTGGAACGTTGCTCCCTCAATAGGGCACCTGTGATCCTTTTATGGTTCAGCAGCATCTTATCTAGATGGGGAGACCAATCCATTTTGTCTGAAATGCGTATCCCTAAATAATCAAATACTTTAACCCTTTCCAGGGACTCGGTGTTTAAGGTAGGGGGACGCACTTGCTGTTTAGGGGGATTAAGAACGAGGTATTTTGTTTTATTGGTGTTTATAACCAAGCCCCGGTCAGTACAAAAGGATTGGAAATTGTCCAAGAGTTTCTGTAGTCCCATTGGGGTTTTAGAGATTAGGAGCGTGTCGTCCGCGAAGAGGAGGGTCGGTATGCGTACCCCCGCCAGGGATGGTTCGTCGGATGGAAATTTAAGTAAATGCTCAACCACCCCATTGATGTACAAAGAGAAAAGGGTGGGAGCTAGAACACATCCCTGGCGGACCCCTCTCTCGACCGGAATACAGCCCGTTTTCTCCCCTCCAGAGCCCCACCTGATTTGGGCAAAGCTGTCCTGATGGAGCCTGACCAGTAGGGATAAAAGATACTCAGGAAGCCCCATGTCGGCCAGAGCCTTCCACAGCAAGTCCCTGGGGACAAGGTCAAAGGCAGTCTTTAAGTCGATGAATGCGAGATAAAGACTGCCCTTGCCTATCACTACCACCTTCCAGTAAATCATCATAAGCCTGAAGGCCTGCTCTATCGTTCCCGTGCCTACTCTAAAACCGGCCTGAAAGTCGGTAAGTATTTTGTTTTCATCTACCCAGTTGAGTATCCTGAGTAGAATAACTTTACCGACAACTTTTTGGCTTACGTCTAGCAAGCTAATCGGCCTATAATTGGATGGGTCATCCCTAGGGCCTTTTTTGTGGATGGGAACCACCTCTGCCCCTTCCAAGAGACGGGAATGGGGGCACCCCTACAGATGGCAAGAAGGAGGGAGTGGATTAATTTGCCCCAATTGGCACCATCGGATTTTAGCAGGTCCCCGGGGATGCCATCTGGTCCTGCAGCTTTTTGTGGAATGATGGAGTTAATAGCATATTCTACTTCCTTGAGTGTAAAGTCAGGGTCACTAGGGAGAAGAATATAACTAGTGTAGGGAGATGATTGGAAAGACCCTCTTCCATTCAGGTCGTTATGGCAGGAATAAAGTTTGGAAAAGTGAGCCTCCCATACCTGGCCCGAAATATTGCAGGTTACAAGGTCGCTGTCCGGTCTGTTTCGTGCCCTTATGGTATCCCAGAAGGATTTAGAGTCTTTTTTCATACTGGCTTCCTTAAGGGTTAGCCAGTAAGTATCCTCCCACTCCCTTTTAGCTACCTGTAGGGCCTTTTTATGGTCTCTTCTAGCAATTTGGATTAGTGGGGAGGACTTCCCTTTAACTGCCTCTATTAGGCGTGATTTGGCCTTCCTGCATGTTGCCGAATACCAATCATGTTTGCCTTTAGGTTTAGGTTTCTGTTTCCCTGAGGGCAGTTGTACCCAAAAGAGGTCCCCAATGGTTTTTACGGCAGCTTCAAAGATAGCGGTGGCCTTGTCTGCTGCTATAGTTAGATCAATAGAGCCAATTTCGGCTTGCGTGCCCTTCACCACTTCGTCTATTGTGGATAGTTTGTCGGTGTTACACATAAACTTACTCCACTTTAGACGCCTGCCACAAGTGGCAACAGTAATCCCCTGTGGGCGGCTTAGAAAAGCTGGCAATACTTCAATGTGCCATGGATTTTTTAAGGATAAGGAGAGTGGGTTATGGTCGCTCTCTATGGTATTGGTAATAACCATGTCATTAACATGGCTCCAGAGGCCCCTATCCAGCAGAATATAGTCAATCCGTGTGCATTGACCAACTCTGTTAAATGTGGGAGCACCCAGGGGGTCAGATCGAGTGCGACCATTGGCAGCTCTTAATCCAAACTCCAATGTGAGTGCATTTAGATGGATTGCACTGCGAGTCCAGCGCTTGATCGGTGGGATAGAGAGGGTAGGGATACCCCATCTACTATCCTCTTCTCCTAGGTCTGGTATTCCTTCTAGGGGGAGTGGTTCATATGTACAATTAAAATCCCCTGCTACTAGGATGTGTCCAAGTCCACTCTGCTCTCCCAGCTGTTCCTCAAGCTCCATCATTGTGGGTGAAATGCACCCATTTTTTGTTCCCCTGATATAAACATTATAGAGGTCAACAGTTATACTTCCCCGTAGGCCCAGTAGGGAAACACCAAGAATATCCGGGGTTCCTGCCTTCTTAGTAATTATCCTGCAGTTGAGCAGGATACTTATCCAAATAATAAGCCCCCCCGATGGCCGCCCCTTCCCTGCTTTGGATTTTACTGCTGGTGTAAAAAAGGTGACAAACCCCACCCGGTGCTGTGGTTCAGTGGCCCATGTCTCTTGGAATATACAAATTTTATGGGCATCAACCAGGGCATTCCACTCCGGGAGGCCTAGTTTCCTTGAGATCCCAGCAAGGTTCCAACTAAGGATTTTTAACTCTCCATGTGCTGGGTTTCCGTCTGGAATCGCAGTGCAGTGGGGGTTAGATGAATCTACACAGTCCCTAATTAATGTAGGTGGTGACACCTCTAAGTTTGTAGGGAGAAATGTACCCAGCACTGCATCCTTCATAGCGATATTAGCATGAGGGAGGTTAGTATCTGAGCCTCCCTTAGGAGAAAGTCAATCAACCTCATCCAATACACAGTACCTGTTTGGATGGGCAAACTGTGTGTAGGAGGGGTTAAAGGACAGGGATGGAGACGGATCCTGCCATGGCTGTTGCCATTGATGATTAGCAGTGAGTGGTGGCTGAGGAGGTTGTTGCCACTGCTGGGTAGGTTGGAAAAAAGGTGGTAAGGGGTGGAAAGGTTGTTGCCACTGGGGGCCAACATGGTGCGGGACAAAAGGTGGAAAGTTAAGCGGCTGCTGCCAGTGGTTAGGGGCATATTGAGGGGGACGTACAGGCCCTTGATTGCTTGGAATAATTGGCCGGTGGAAGTTGGGTCTTGTCGAGTTGGGGAGGAAGTAAGACAAGGGGAATGGTTTGATCTGGGTGGCGGGACCGCTGTTAGGTGCATTACAAATAAAAGTCGCAGCCCCCACATCCCTGAAATTAACAGTAATTACATCCCCTGGTATTGTTTTCTTACTCCTACCCACCCAATCCCCTCTACGCACAGTAAGGATTTCCCCACTAATGCTACTAGGTAGTGGTTTATGTATTTGGAGCCACTGGGCACATTTATTTCTTAACTCTACATAGGTTTCTTTAACTCCTTCCTTCAGTGGGGGGACAGCAGTCAACACAACCACAAGAGGAGAAACTTCTGGTGGCAGACTAATAGACTTATAGCGGGTCTGCCTTGGCTTAGGGGTTTCAGAGTTATTGGTAGAGTGAGAGGCTAGGATATTCGTAGGTTTCCCTTTGGGATCCGTGGTTTGGGAGGTGTTAGATTTGGTGCCAGCGGCTAATTGCTGCACGGATGAAGGATTGCTCACCGCCTTTTTATTAGAGATAGGTGGCGGCTGAGCAGGGTTGTTCCCTGAGTGGGGAGAATGTGATGCAACTTGGACCTTGGAAGATGGGAAGATTTTCGCTTTATCAGTTGTGGGCTTGGTGACCTTACTTGGCGGTTGGGGATTGGGTGGTAGTTCTCTGTGCCCTTGTTGCTGGACAGGCCCAAGCTCATTAATCTTGTTGGGCCATTTAGTGTTAATGAGCGATGTTAGCCTATCGAGTTTAGAAATCAAGGGTTTGATTTGGGCCGCTATTGTAGCTTCAAGATCATGCTTGAGGTCCGTGACCATGTTTTCGACCCAACATGGGATGCCAGGCGCTGTGTGTGGAGTCGGTGTTACCAAATTATGGTTACTAACTTTGGCTTTGGTCTTCTCCTTAGGTTTGGACTCCTTAGTTTTGGACTTAGTCACTACTTTTGTGGGGATAAAAGTAACCTTTCCCCTGGAATCACTAGGCACGTGAGGGGTCGACTTGGCAGTTAACCCATCCAGGCCAGGCTCCGTCTCTCCGGGTGTCCGACAGGCTTCTAGGTCTGGGGTCGCCTCCAGATCCACAAAGGACGGGTCCGACTCCGAACAGGTAACTGACAAGTCGACAGCACTCGGTACTGTAACAGTGCCTATAGTGGTCAAGGGCAAGGGCAAGGAGCAATTGTTCAAAGCTTGCTGAGAAGGTGAATTTGCATTTGCAAGGGAGCCCAGGGAAGAGCGCTTGGCATTCATGAGGTCCAGGGAGACTCTTTTCTCTAGGAGTACAATGCTCTTTTCAATTGTCTCATTTACCCGTGAGATGAAAAGGTCAATGGGACCAGTCACTTGTGCCACCTCCGTAGCTTTTTTGGTACAGCTTCTTGTTTTGTGCCGCATGCTTGGCGTTGACAATAAAAGTGCTATACCAGGTATTGGATGGCTGTGGCCTCAAAGAAGGCTAAGTGACAATCGGCCTACCTGGATGGCGGTTTCGGGGCGATGAGACAGGGATTCTGGGCCTGGGCCGTCCTCTGCCGTCCTTGAACGGCTTTAAACGGCCCGCTCTTTGCCCGGTCTTCGCCCCGGCCGTTGCCCCGCGCGCGTCCCGCGTGCGCGTTGTACTGCACGAAGTTATAGGAGGAACAGGTGAGGCGAAGGGGGCGGGAAGAGGACCAGCTGCGGCCGATCAGCGCCGCGCTGCACGCTGGTCCTCGCAGTCCCGCCTCGAACAGAAGGGTTGATGTTATCTCCCTGGAATCGCGTTGGTGCTCCTGTGCACTCCGAAGTATCCTTGGGCAGGTTGGTCAGCAAAAGTCTTGCCTTCGAGCGGCTCCCGCGGAGCGGGGGCCGCGAGGCGTGGAGATTTAAGCAGGCACTGGAAAAAGGCTAAGAGGCAAGCAGGCAGCGCTCTCAGCGTCCCAAAGGCAGAACCCACACTGCTCACACACCGCTAGATCTTTATCGGTGGAGGGGGCGGGAAGAGGACCAGCTGCGGCCGATCAGGGCCGCGCTGCACGCTGGTCCTCGCAGTCCCGCCTCGAACAGAAGGGTTGATGTTATCTCCCTGGAATCGCGTTGGTGCTCCTGTGCACTCCGAAGTATCCTTGGGCAGGTTGGTCAGCAAAAGTCTTGCCTTCGAGCGGCACCCGCGGAGCGGGGGCCGCGAGGCGTGGAGATTTAAGCAGGCGCTGGAAAAAGGCTAAGAGGCAAGCAGGCAGCGCTCTCAGCGTCCCAAAGGCAGAACCGGGAATCAGTCTCTTCTGATGCCACTCTGCTCTGCAGTAGTTTTTGTGGTAAGACTTCTGCTGAGACACTAGTGTCTTTGTTACTGCCTCATGGGCGCACCACCTTCTGTGGCCTCTCTGCCTTCCACTCCATCTGCTCCAAGCCCTAAGAACTACAGCTGCCCACCCGAGTCCAGATCATACCACCTGACCCTGCTGCAGAGCTCCTTGTGTCTGAAGGGCTCATGCAACTACTTACACGCTTCATGTAAGGAAACACGCACTACTACTGCCTGTGATGAACTTCTTTTTTTTTTGTGGGGCAGCTGGGTTCCATGGGCACTTGCACTGCTGCTGCATATGGGGAAGCTTGCATTGCTACTGGCTCCAGACCTTACTGTAACTCACTTTGAAGTTCTTTGTATGGAATATTGTGTCTCCTGTTTTCTCCCTGCTCCCCCTTTCTCCTCTCCCAAATCACCCACCACCTCTCTTTTACCCCGCCCCTCTCCCCCCCTTCAATCAGAGCTCTATATCTATGTGGTTGGTCCCTGTCTGTTGTGGCACTGTGAGTGAAAAAACAAAAACAAGAACAAAAATAATGGACTGGAAAGGTGTACAGAGTAAATCGAGTGGACGGGCCCGAGTCACAAAGGTAAACTTAGACCTGAAGTCTAAGTTTAGACTTGAAATCAAATTTTTAACGCAAAGCCTAACTTTAGAGCTAAAGTCTAAGTTTAGACTTTAGGTCTAAACTTATACTTTAGGTCTAAAAATAGACTTTAGATCTAAACTTAGACCTCAAGTCTAAACTTAGGGCCTGATTACGATCTTGGCGGACAGGGTTACTCTTACTCCATCACAAATGTGACGGATATCCCATCGCCAAATTACAATTCCATAATATCCTATGGAACTTGTAATACGGGGGACGCGGTGTCTTTCACATTTGTGACGGGGTATCCCATCCGCCAAGAACGTTCTCAGGCCCTTAGACTTCAGGTCTACAGTTAGACTTCAGGTTTATACTTAGACTACAGCTCTAAATTTACTTTTGTGAATCGGGCTCGCTGAGCTCAAGTCAGGCTTTCCAGCCATGATGCTTTGCTCTCAGTGACCAATCCTGAAAGAGACAGGTGTGCCCTGGCACAGGTCTTGAAGCGCACTGTGCGACAGGACCTCACCGTTGAGGCCCAACAAGGTTTAACCATGTCTGGGGCAGCTTGGCTCCTGTACAGAGGGGATGTGGCCGATACGATCAGGCTGCACTAACCCTTTTGGGGAAGTTCAAAAAGTGATTTACATATTGTTGGTCACTGTTTGTCTTGGAGCAGTGAGCAAAATAGGCAATGGAGTGCTGAGGAGCTACCCATTGCTGAAATTCCAGCCATCGCGTTTTGGTCTTCTCAGAAGGCATACACCAACCACCATTCACCTTCGTCCACCCTATTGCGCCTTTAGTAGAGCTCCAAATGTTCTAATAAATCATGAAACAAATATATGTGTGAGAAATGAATGCAGCAGAAAAGCTGGTGCTGCCACCTCTGTACAAACGAGTTCCCAGCTCTGCTGGCCAGGATGGCCATGGAACCATGGCGGAGCACTTATGTCTATTATACAACAGAGGCATCAGGGACACCTTTTCCCATTCCACTTGCACCCCCGGTATGCCAGTATTGCACATGCACATAGGAATGGCAGACTCTGTCCCAAGAATGCCACTGGGCACTCAGAGTAGGTGGCCCTTGGATTGGCAGTGCTTAATTTGTAAAAATAATATAAGTGCCAGGGCTCTTATCAGGAGGCCACTGCAGCTTGTACCACACATTGCCCTTGACATGCTGCCAATGACAGTATCAACACAACTACTAACCATCACACTCCTACAAGTGTGACAATTCAGGCTATTTCAGGCCCCAAAGCTATAAGAATGGCTTGGGTGGTAAATAGTTTTTTTTAATGTATATTGAATTTATTATTGGCTGTTGTGGTCATCTCTAAATTAGCCAGACAGCACCACCTTGTCGCAGACTGCACAAGCGCTGGTGCTAACAATTGAGTGCCGGTGCTGAGCACCAGAAACCTCAGGCTCAAATTAAGCACAGGCCACAGCCCCATCTTTTGGTGATGAGTGTCTTGGATCATCCACCCATTATTGAAGAAGTCACTGAAGGGCAAGCGGCACCCGGTCCAACATCATCCGTAGTCAACAATAACAGCTGCCACTTGACATGGCCTTGTAGGACAAGTCCAAGAGAAGGAGGCTAGCATACAGTCTGTTTCAAGGGTCCAGGCAGGGTGTAGCATGGGCCAGGACACCATGCAGGCTTCTTAGACATCCTATGACCGGAGGACGCACCTAGGATATGGACAGACACGCTAGGTGGCACCGTTTGCCTAAGGGCCCTACAGGCTGTGAGGATGTTTCTTGCACTATGGCTACTTGGTTCTGTGCCTTGAGTCTAAACACTTGAGCGGTTTACGTCCCTGCGTGCTTGTGTGTCTTTTCTGCCATGCCATCCCTGTGGTCTATGTTCACTTATCCTGTACATCTGACATGAAGCCTTGGTGTTGGCCCAGCCAAAGTGGCAGGCATGCAACAGAAGAAAGGCACAAACTCGCTACCTGAAGCGCCTCCCGAGACCTGTGCCCATTCTTGACTATACTGGACCATGCTGATACCCAAACATCAGATCACTTTTTATATAGCGCTTGACACCACGGCTTTGCATTTTCTTACCGCTGCAAACAACAGCAGTTTCCAGTACCCGCAACAATGATACTCCTTTCTTGGCCTTTTAAGGCTATAAGGCACGTTGTAGGTTTCAGATCTGTAACTTGCAGGTTGCACACTTTTTGCAACAGATGCATCAACGCACTGAGCTACCTTACCAGCTACCGAGTGAGTCACGTGCTGGGCATCAACACATGCCCCATCCACTGCACATTTATTGGACATGGGGGTCCAGTCTCTCCATATCCACACTGTAAGCCTTCTAAATTGTAATATTCCAGCCCTGTAAAATGTCTGAAGTCTCCCTGGGGGTCCTGTTTCATAAACAAGAACAGATGTTTCAACTGCTCTGGGCGGCCCCTCATGCAAAAATCAAATGTCTCAATGATGACTTCGAGGTAGCTCAGTGGACTTATGCCCCTATGTCCCCCAAAGACCATATCTGGCAGCGCTGGCCCACCCTTTCATCCTACCCTAAAATTGGTGATATAAAAATAACACGTCAGCAACGTGAGACACCGTGGCCCTTGATGGTCGATATGATAAGTGAGCTGCGGGCCCAGCTAGAATGTCCCCGCCGGTCGTGAAGCGCGAGGACCCGCCAGCGGGAGGCCACGGGCCCATCTTGGAGACAAATGGCCGGTGAGTGACTCAGCTCTGCAGATCCGGAGGGCGGAAGCGGCTGCAGAGGTCCGCGCGCCAGCCTTCCGCGGAGATGGACCTTTAAAGCGACAACCAATCCACGCCAACCTTCGACCAGTGGAGAAATGACAGGCCACCACAATCAATGTGCCAGCAGAGATGGTGCCAACGACCAGCACCCGACAGAGCTGCGTCGCAAGCGTTTGATGAAATAACTGGGTCTGTTTTGGTGTTCAATGTGAAATCAAGGTCAGCCATGTTTTATAGTGATTTGGCCTTGTTTTTTAGGTACATTTGACCCCTTTCTTTAACCGATAGCTCCCAGTTAGCTGACAAGGACCAGCTGTGATCCTCTGTACTGATGGAGTTTCGCACAGGAGGGCAGAGTTCGCTGTATTTTGTGCCATGAATAGTAACAGAGAGAGCTAGCAGTGAAAGTGACAGGTGTCCGACAAGAACCTGCTGATGACGTGCCTGCCACACAGAGCTGGTGAACATTACCTTACTTCACAGCACATAATCTACTTTGAAAAAACATACCCAGTGGTATCTGTAGACTAGACACCCGGCAACATTACCACCTCTGTTTACCAGGGTATGAGGAATGAGCCCCGCAGTGTAGATTGGAAATTGTTTCCTTGTAGATTACTGGCAGAAACTGGCATAGACCTTCTGAAGGCCCTCCTTTCTATCCCCCTGATGGACAATTCCTGGATATAGCCAGTGCTTAATTTGTAAAAGTATAAGTGCCGGAGCCCAAAGTTCTGCTCAGAAGCACGTGGCCGGCGCTATCGAATGTTGGTGGCAGTGGTATAACCCAAAATGATGAAGGCCCCCCTGCAGAATGATGTGACGAGGGACCTCTGAGTCCCTCATAGCTCACAGATATTCATTGGCCTTGGGCTGAATTGAGCCCCTGAACGTCAGAGGGCCACTTCAAGGCTTTGCCCTCCCACCCCCAAGCCCCTGGGCCGCAGGGGTCCTGCATTCAGTCCCTGGTTGGGGGGGGGGGGGGTGAAGTCCAACGCTGTATGATCTTGATTCCAACCCCAAGCCTCTGTAATCCACCCCCAGATAGTGATACTCCCTGCCCATGTGTCTCACTCATTCAGGTTATTTTTCGTATCTAATTTCTTTTTTGTCACCGGTTTTCTGTCTTTTTCTCCCCACCCCCAACCCCCCACCCCTCCCCCGTTTGTGTTTTTGTCTCTCATGCTTTGGGTCAATATCTGACGGAGAAAGATAAGTGCTGGTCCGAAAAATTAATACCAGTGGGCCAAATCGGTTCATATTAATTAAGCACAAGACCTATAAATACACTTCTATTTTTCTGTCCCTTTTAGGTGACATTTAGGCAAATATATGTATTATATTTGTACTTAACATTAGCATTTAACACTTGAACATTCGCATTGATTCCTTTCTTCATCTTGGAAAATTCTTTTATAGGTTTTTATTCTTCAGGGTCGATTTGTATCTCAGGCTGCGAGAAAATAGCAAAGCTGCTATCCAGAATAAGTACCTCTTTCTAATTAGATTTAGTATTTAATATATTTTCGAGAGATCTGATAATTTGTAATAAGAGATAATATTGCATTTATCTTAAAATGTACGTCATGGCTTTATGGACATTTTATTGTTCATATCCAAAATAAAACCTTCTGAACAAACCTCTGTTGCCTTTCAGCTAGGTTAGTGCTATGAAAAACAGCAAATACAAACATATATACCAGGTCATCCATAAGGGGGCTCTAGGGCTCCTCATCCCCCAGGCCCAAATTTAGATCTGTTACAACAATTAATTATAAAGTTTAAAGCCAGCCAGCCCTATTTAATGATGAGGACGCCAACATGTCTAACATCACAGGGTGGCACCATGTGTAACACCACAGGATGGGACCATGTCTAACACCACAGGATGGCGCCATGTCTAACACCAAAGGCCGGGACCATGTCTAACACCACAGGATGGCGCTATGTGTAACACCACAGGATGGGACTGTGTCTAACACCACAGGATGGGACCATGTCTAACACCACAGGATCGGTACAAAAGGGGTTGGTGATGGACGGAGCTTCTGAATCAATCAGACACTCACACCCAGTCAAGAGATCTGGGTTTAATCCATCACCGTTCTTTAGCCCACTCTGCCACCCCAGTTCAGACATGGCTATATGCAAATCAGTCTGACCCTGTGCCTCATAGGAACAGTGCAGCCCGAACTGCCAAGCCATGTCTTCCCTGGACTGGAAACAAGCTTCCGAGGACCGGTTTCTGGCATTCCAGCCTTCTTCAGCCCGGCTTGCTTGAATCCAGTGGTAAAGTGAGCAAGGGACTCACGTCTGAGTATACCCTGCCACACTTATGGCGGCCAAAAGCGGTACAAAAGGGGTTGGTGATGGACGGAGCTTCTGAATCAATCAGACACTCACACCGAGTCAAGAGATCTGGGTTTAATCCATCACCGTTCTTTAGCCCACTCTGCCACCCCAGTTCAAACATGGCTATATGCAAATCAGTCTGACCCTGTGCCTCATGGGAACAGTGCAGCCCGAACTGCCAAGCCATGTCTTCCCTGAACTGGAAACAAGCTTCTGAGGACCGGTTTCTGGCATTCCAGCCGTCTTCAGCCCGGCTTACTTGAATCCAGTAGCAAAGTGAGCAAGGGACTCACGTCTGAGTATATCCTGCCACACTTATGGCAGCCAAAAGCGGTACAAAAGGGGTTGGTGATGGACGGAGCTTCTGAATCAATCAAACAGTCACACCCATATACATGACCATGAGTATAAAATAGCTTATGAAGACAGAGCCTGTTTGTCTGCTGCTAAGTTTCTTCATGCAGGTGCAAAGTGAAGTAACTCTGTTGCTACTTTACTTTCTGTGTCTTTCTGTGATGGTCACGCAACACCTGGTATGGATTTATTTTAACCTTTATATTAAATAGGAGACCACGCTATAAAAATAATTTTGTTTTAATGGTATCCACTAAGGCATAAAAGGCTCAAGAGATACCAGCTCCAGTGTTTTGCCAACCGGTTTCTAAACCTATGCAGTAAATGCTGCTAGAACAGTGTATTCAGGATATTTCCAGTTTGTGAGAGAAAATAATACAATAAGGGTAAAGAAAGAGGAATTATGCAAGATACGCCTAGCCAAATTATTGAAGTTTACACAAAGTTCAGCTTGCATAATAAGGATTGCGCACATCCCTGGTCTTTTGGCTGTAGTCCTGTACAGTTCAACGTGATCAGGTAATTTCAGTTCGGTCACTTACATTTCAATGTGACCAGATAATTTCACTGTAGTCATGTACATTTCAATATGCCATAGTATTTCAATACGATCACTTACATTTCAGTTTCACTCATCATTTAGCTCTAGTCAGATACAATTCAAAGTGACCAGATTACTTAAATACAGTCACATACATTTCAATGTGACCAGGTCTTTTCACTACAGTCTTACGTTTTAGTGTGACCAGGCCATCTTATTACAGGTATGTATATACCAAGATGCCATGTTTATGTTTATGTTTTGGGTTTTGTAAAGCGCAGGGCTGCCAGAGGGCTTTCCCGTGCTGGTGAGTGCAGAACTGGGAAGCCGTACCTGCTAATGCATTCAGTAAGGGAACAACCAGGTCTTGAGTTTTTTTCTAAAGGTGGGTTCATCTTGGAGTGGTCTTAAACCGTGTGGGAGACCATTCCACAGCCTAGGTACCCAGAGTGCGAATGATCTTCCTCCATATTGTCATTTCATTATGATCACTTTCATTTCAGTCTGACTGAATCATTTCACTAAAGTCACATACATTTCAGTGTCTGCAGGTCATTTCAATATCACCACGTTCTTCATGGCGGCTCCAATCCTGGGCCGGTGCCACGCTGCACCCAACGAGCAGTTTGCTGCAGAGACTACTTCCCCTCCATCAGCTGGGCTGTACATCCTGCAGCTGTCATATTCTCAACTTCTCTTGGCTTCTTTCTTATATATTTAGCTCCCGTAGTCTTGGCAGCAGATCACAGACTGCATTTGTGCATCTCATTCACATTTGTCTGCTGGAGAGAGTGCTGTCTGCAGTGCCCCCCCCTCCTCCACCCCCGCCGTCCCTCATGTTCTCATCTCTCTCCTTTGCACTTTATCCCTCCTAAGTGATGATCCTTATCTTCTCTAACAGTGTGAGATGTATTGTTATCTGGTTCATGTTCTGATGTTTGTGAATAGACTCTCTGCGAAGCACGTATACTGTAGGCATCCATTTTGTCATAGGCCATGCATGGCAAAGGAAGGCCTCCCTACATTTTTCAGAAACATACAGGGGAAATCTACTGTAAGCGTAGTATCTGCCAG
This sequence comes from Lissotriton vulgaris, assembly GCF_964263255.1. Lineage (NCBI taxonomy): Eukaryota > Metazoa > Chordata > Amphibia > Caudata > Salamandridae > Lissotriton > Lissotriton vulgaris. The sequence goes on from NW_028245465.1 coordinate 363,085, forward strand.
GTGTGTTTCTGTTTATTTTTCTTGCATCAAGCACAATGCACAACTGGATTGGTGCTAGGTGCTGGAGCATGTGATTGGTACACACTACGAAAGAGGCTACTTTTGACTAATGCCCTAACATCAGGTTCTGGTTACATAGACTGGGTCTAGGGGGCTTTGGAGGTGCGAGCCATGCAGATGAGTCAGTTAGTGGTCACAGTGGTCAGAATCCTGTCCTGGAGACATACCTTGGTGCTATAATGGCCATTCGCGAGGCTTCTTGGACCGCAAAAAAAGAACCATTCATGTGGATGGCCCAATGGGGTGTCTGGAGTTTTGTATCTTTGGTTGAGGTTGGTAGATTACCCTGGGCAGGTTATTCCAGCTGCGAGGTGGTTGCCATTGAGAAGCTTCAGTCGCTTCTTCTTCTGCACCTGGTTGTGTGGGACCAGAAGATCCTCTTGTGCTGATTGGAGGTTGCTGTAGGTGTACAATTTTTTCATGTAGGTATTGGGCGCTGCGCCATCGGTGCAGTTATAAACGAGTGAGAATCTTGAAAGATCATACTTCCTGCTGCGTTTGCAGCTTTTCACCCTTATTACACAGTCGGTTGGATGTTCAATGTAAAAGGTGTTATCTTGACCTAGCCTTGAGTTAACCAGCGCCCTTACCACCCCTGGGGCATATTTAGACAATGTAAGGGATAACCATGGTCCATATTACCATGGAGTGGCGTTTAGACATTGTATGAGCCAAAGTTGCAAAGAAAACAGTCAACCGAAAACTGACACGATTGATTGAAGAGAACGCCATCCTCATCCCATCCCAATCCAGATTACGAAGCAACAACAGCACAGAGACCACCCTGCTCGCCGCCACAGACGATATCCGCACCCTCCTGGACCAAGGCCACTCCGCAGCCCTCATCCTACTCGACCTATCAGCGGCCTTCAACACTGTCTCCAACCGCACTAGTCGCAAGATTACATGAAGCAGGCATACAAGGAACAGCCCTGGACTGGATCCGATCATTCCTCACTGGAAGAAGCCAAAGGATCAGCCTCCCACCCTTCCACTCCGACCCACAGCGTTTACCACTGAGCCCCAGTTTCTTCAACATCTACATGGCCCCCCTCGCAGCCATCGTACGAAAACACAGCTTCAACATCGCATCCTACGCTGATGACACCCAGCTCATCCTCTCCCTCACCAAAGACCTCACCACTGCCAAACTCAACTTCCAGAAAAGAATGCAAGATGTTGCAGTCTGGATGACAAACAGCTGCCTGAAGCTCAACGCTGAGAAGACAGAAGTCCTTGTCCTCTGTACCACCCCTTCTGCATGGGACAGCACTGGGTGGCCGACCACCCTTGGAAGCCCACCTCCCCCACAGACCACGCCAAGAAACTGGACATCGTACTCGACTCATCACTCACCATGAACTGGCAGGTCAACGCCGCCACCTCCAGCTGCTTCAACACCCTCCGCAAGACCTTCAAGTGGATTTCCCCTAAGTCAAGGAAGACAGTCACCCACGCACTCATCACCAGCAGACTGGACTATGAAAACACACTCTACGCCGGCATCAAAAAGTCCCTACTCCGCAAACTCCAGACAATACAGAACACCGGCGCCAGACTCGTCCTCTGCATCCCCCAACACGAACACATCAGCCAACACCTATGAAGTCTCCACTGGCTCCCAGTGGAGAAAAGAGTCACTTTCAAAATCCTCACTCACGCCTACTAATGCCTACACAACAACGGATCCAAATACCTCAATGACAGAATCAACTTCCACGTACCCAAAAGAAACCACTGATCTTCCAACCTTGCAGTGGCCGAAACCCCACGCATCCACAGAGCAGGCGGAAGATCCTTCTCTCACATTGCAGCCAAGACCTGGAACGAGCTACCGGCAGACATCAGACACGCTCCCTCCCTGTACACCTTCAGGAAGACCCTCAGGACCTTGCTCTTAGGCTAAACAGATCTGCGCACCCCCCTCGCCCCCTCACCACCTTGAGACCCTCACGGGTGAGTAGCGCGCTAACAATTGATTGATTGATTAAGAGTTAACCACGGCCCTTACTACACTTGGGTGGGGTTTAGACAGTATAAGGGATATCCATGCTCCTTGTTACCATGGAATGGTGTTTAGATATTGTAAGAGTTATCCAGGGCCCCTACTACCCTGGGGTGGTGTTTAGGCAGTGTAAGGGTTAACCATGCTCCTTATTACCATGGCGTGGTGTTTAGACAGTGTAAGGGTTAACCAGGGCCTTTACCACCATGGCGTGGTGTTTAAACAGTGTAATGGTTAACCGGGGCCCTTACTACCCTGGGGTGGTGTGCAATGTTCCCTCTAATTTTTTTCCTCTGTGTGCGACAGTATAAGTTCTCTGTGCGCTGCAACCAAGGCTATGTGCGCCGGGAACCAGACCGCGTATATGGTGCAGCGCCAAATATCACTCCAAACCTTTGCTTAAAAAAGTGAAAAGAGAGTGCATTTCCACACATGTAGCTCCACATGAAGCGTCTTAAGGCAGCCAGAAAACACACTTGTCAAACCATAATGGAAACTGCATTTGTACTGCACTACTTTTGAAATGTTATGCCGCCAATTTATATCTCTATTTTATTTCATCATTTGTATTATTGTGTGGCAAAGAAGTGAAGCCCATCTGCTCAGAAAGCATTTATCAGAATGCCCGGTCACAGTTGTGTTCATTAAGTTTCATATGTGGGACTTGACTGTGTGCGAGCTCCATACGTGTCTATGAGTGGCATCAAGAGAGAAGGTAGGTGGCTGCGCACGTGGGCAGGCGAGAGGGAGCTGTGGTCGTTGGGGGACACCATCACTGAATGTTATCTAGTGGCTGTGTTTCAGCCATGAAACCAGGAGACTTCACATCTAAAACTGGGTTTACCATGTTAATGCTGGTTCTAAATATTGTATTAGAAATATCTCGCCATGCACTGGTGTTTCCCTATGATGGATATTTTCTTGGCATTGCCATCAAAATCCTCCCACCCCAGGGCTGGCCTAGATGGAAATTGTGGCTTCAGGAGATAGTTTTTATTTTTGACTTCTTCATTTGGCTAAATACTGTGTACTTAGGCATTCTTATTTCTTTTACCTTATTTTTCTTCTCCCATTTTTTGCCGAATTTAGGAGCACTTCGAATCAGACTTAAAAGTTCTAGTAAGTGATAGGTTAAAAAACTGGACTGGAACCAAACACACTCTAGCCTAGACAATACTCACGGGGAAACAGTCCTGTCTCACAGTCTCCAACAAAATGTCCTACATTGGAAGTTGTAAAGCCTTTGGGGCAAACAGCACAGCATTTCAGTCTCGGATCTCATACTTTACAAAATGTTTTGACCTTGGTCAAATTATACTCGTCCTAATTATACTCGTCCTACGCTTCCGGCCCCTTATCTGTCAATATGCAAGATCTTCAGAGCAAGCCTAGTATCAAGATCTATTCTTAACACTTACATTACAATAAAGATGCGAAGATGTGACATTTTTAACACTTCTCAGTGTTAGAAATGTATCCCAATGACTACTGAAGTCATGAAGTTGTTGCACACTGTAGAATCCACCACATTCCTTAGCACTGTCTTGTCTGGCTAGTGTCTACTGAGGCTGGTTAGTAAGTCATTCAGGTTAATTCACGGTCTTGACTGCATTTAAACCTCCCCACCCCAGTCAGAAGTTTAGGGATACTTAATTATAGTAACTTGCATTCCTCTTCATGCACACAAATTAATGCTGGCTGCTGAGAGGCAATTATTCACAGCCAACAGCAAATGGGGCTGAAAGACAACACAGGGACACGCAGCGATGTGACCCTATGGGACCAGCCTGGTCGCACATGACTCCATATCCTCCTGCTCGCTACCTCTTCTTTGCTGTGCCATTCGTGACTGACACGCAGCAGCTGGCGTAGTTAGAGCTTCTGGCGCCCGGGGCTATCCCCCAGATTGCCGCCCATGGCAGGTAGCGGCAGGGGGGGAACTGGGGAAAAATGACAGCGAGCAGCAGGGGTGGATTGGCAGGGTTTAAGTTACGACGCCAGTCTCTACTCCACTGCATAAGAAAGGGTGTGAAACTGTGGCGTAAGCATAGAGCAAACCTCGAAGGACAAGTCTCAGTTGATGAAGGCCCACCAGCACTAAAATGGTAGCTAATTGCATTAAGTAAATGTATCCCTTCCTCCTCGTTACACCTCTCCATACTTAACTGCTGCTACAAGACCACAGCTGTAAAACCACCCGCCTGACATCAAGCACAACACCAAAACAACTCCCACATAGGTCACACTCTACACCCACACTCTACCAAACAACAACAGTATTTAGAAACATAAGCAAAGCTATAGCTATCTCCTTTTTGATCTACTCCATGCATGTCATTTAAGAAACACCCCTCAGGTCCTTATGCATGAAACCAATGTCACATAGGCCATACTATACACATTCATTCTCGAGAACGCCACTGAAGTTGCACCGCAAGATAGTGCTCAGGAGAAGGCCGCTGAAGTTGCACTGCTAGATAGCAGTGCTTGAAGTGCAGGGCTCCCAGGCCTCCATGATCTGTGGGTAGTTTCAATTTGGAAAGGAAAGTGCTACTATACACCAGTGATTATTTAAAATTAGGTTCCTAGCATGGCATCCTGCATGTGGAAGAGGCTCTTGGATCTGGAAATTGGTAGTTTGAGAAACAGTACAGTGATCTTGACAGCATCACCATTTTAGTCAGGTATGCAACAGACCTATTATGTTTGCTAGGGGTTTTCACCCTGAAAATGGTTTTAAAAAGGGGGTTAAATAGTCCATTTTAATGCAACAAAAAAAACATAGGTTCTATAGGGGAGATGATGAAATATTCCAGTACTTTCAGGGTCTGCCTCAGCCCCCTCAGTCACCCTTCTGTCAGCTTCAGAGGAAGATGGTGATCTGAAGCAGACACTGGTGGCCTGATATGTGCACTGCAGTGTTTCTTTAAAAAATCATAGTATCACGAACACTGATAATGAAAATGTAGAGAAAATATGAGCAGTGGCCAGGGACAAAATGTGGCGACTTATATGTGGCAGGCATTGACATTTATTGGTCCTAACAATTGCTTCTGCAGAAAATTAAAGTAGCCCTACTTTGAATTAAAGTGCTGAAGCCTCCAAGCAAGCAAAGCAAGTGAGCCGAACCCTCAATAGAACAGCTTCCTTGTCTCTTCCATCCATGCATCTATCTATTCATTCTTTCACCCTTCCATCCACCTACTGGCATCCACTATTTCACCTTTAGATTCTGTCATCCTTTCATTCTTTCATCCATTAATCAATATTTCCCCATTCTATCCATTTGTCCATCCATCCATCCAATTTGCCATCCGTCTATTATGCCATCCATCTGCCCATCCACGCAGTCTAAAAACCAACCATCCACTTTGCCACCCATCGATCCATTCACTCTGCCATCCATTCTCTTGCCATCCATCCTCCACTCTGTTATCTTACCATCACGTCTGCCATTCATCGATCAATTGTTATCCTTTCATCAATTCATTAACTCTTCCATTCATCCACTCGGCCATCCATCAGCCTACTCTGCCATCCATCCATCCTTCTATCCTCTCTTCCATCCATCCCTCCATCCACTCTGTCATTCACCCTCTCTGCCATCCACTCTGCCACCCATTCACCATCCATCCACTCTGCCACCCATCCATTCATCAACTATTCTATCTATCCATTCAACCACCCATCCACTCTGGCATTCATTCATCCATCAATCCATCCACTCTGCTATCCAACCACCCATTCATCCCCACTGCCATGTATCAATCCCCTCTGCCATCCATCCGCTCATCCATCCATCCATTCATCCACTCTGCCATCCATCCTGCCATTCATTCATCAATCCATCCATTCTGCTATCCAATCATGCATTCAGTCGCTTTGCCTTTAATCCATTCACGCTGCCACACATCCATCCATTTACTTTGCCATCAATCCAATCTGCCATCCACCCATACATTCATTCACTTTGCCACCCATCTATTCACCCTGCCATCCATTCATCATCCATCCACTATGACTTCCATTCACAGATCTTTTCGCCCACTCACCCAGCCCTTTACTCTATCCTCCTTTCAGCTGTCCCTCCACCTATTCATTCACTGAACGATTTGCTCTGCCATCCTTTCACTTGTCCATCCACCTATCCATTCACTCACTCGCCCATCCCTTTACTTTACTATACTTTCATGTGTCCATCCATCATCATTCACTTCTTCCACCCACATATCCATTCATCCTCCTACTCATTCCTCCCTAATTCCTTTTTTCACCATTTTCTTCCAACATTCCTTGTTTCTTTCCCGTTCCATTTACCCAGCTGTCGGTTTTCGTCACCCCTGCTTGCTCTTCTATTCAGTCTGTACCCTGCATTAAGGAGGGGCTTTTGACTGCCCAGTGATAGACAGAAGTTGCCCATATAGAACGCCCCTCCCCCACCCAACGCTGTAGCTGCTAAAGAGAGAGTTCACGACGTCCCTGGCAGCAAGCAGTTATAACAAAAATGTTCTACTGCATGGAAAACCAAATGATTCGCCTCTCCAACAAATAAAGCAGTACGTGCTGACTATTGAAAAGAGAAGTAGCACTCACTTTAAATTAAAAAGAAAATCTGGGTACTTTTGTCGTGATACAGTCTGCCCTGAGTGCAAAGCGCCACAAAGTTTTCGTCCCAGAATATCGTTGCAAATATATCGTTTGAAACATATATTGTATCCTATATACTGTCTATAAAATATTGCAAAATGTGGATTTAATATTAGAAAATGTATAACTAGTGGCACAGTAGTGTTGGAAACAATATTTAGGACACCATATTTATGCCAGACATTTTTTTGTATGTGATATTATTGCATCCAAACACCACAGTCTCTTCAGTTCTCTTGCGATGCACAGGTTTAAAATACTAACCGGGTCTGTTTTGGGATTACAATCCAACCCTAGGATGTACTTCTTACCTTATTTCATGATTTGATGGTATGTTATATATTGTATATAGCGCACCTGTGCCATTGGTATGGCTTTGCAGCACTTTGCTGGTGTGTACTTTCCTATATGCACTTCCCGCCGATATTTTGCCTCTCAACATTAGAATGCCACAATAGTGTTAGTGTCCATATTTAGAAGTACAATCTCGAATCACGTGCTTAGAAGCAGCCGTTTCTAACTTAAGTAGCATGTTACAAATGGGCCACAGAGAGCTATATCCTAAACATTTCAACTCAGACTCTGACATGACACACATAACATTTCTCCGGCCTGCACTCACCCGTCGGAGATACAACCATGTCACGCTTGAGCCGTCTCCATACTCGAGGCGCTAGATTCTGAGCCTGCAGTGGGCAGTTTCTCGCTTTATGACGCATGTTACTTGTTAGTATCCCTGCTGGGGTTCACGTACATCTCACTTCTCACAGCTGAGGCAGAAGGCACATTTTCTGCCTCGTCTGCGCCTAATATCTTCCGAGCCACGACGTGCAACCTTTGCCCGTTCTCCACCCTGAACAAAGTAGTGCACCACCACACGGGCAGAGTGCAGGGAACGTGTGACGCAGCTAGCGCTGCCTAACGGGAGCAGTCTTGCCAGGCAGGCCAGCAGCGCTATTGATGGAGTCCAGCCTGGTGTGCTTGCACTTAATGCTGCTCGACTATGTGCCCAAATAAATCATGGGCTGACCACCAGAGCCACACAGCTGCCGCCGGCCGCCTCTAAAATAGTGCCGCCTGGGGCGGACTACCGCCCTCTCCCCCCCCCCCCCCACCCCCCTCCTAGCTACGCAGTCACAGATAGGATGGCTGGAAGACCGAGTAGTTACTCTGCCTCTCAAGACCAACTTACAACACATAATAGCTTTTCACTGTAAAAAAACCACAATTAGGCTGCAGATTTGCCCTCGGAGAGACCCGTGGCATTTGTAATTGGCACCCAGAGTTCATAGGATTACAGAACTTGTCTGCATTACTCGAGCAAACAGACCCTGCCAGTCGCTTGAGGGTGTTTAATTTCTTTCAGCAGTAGGAAGTGTGAAGATGCAGGGGCGAAAGAACACAAAGCTCATTAACATTCAAATGGTCTTTTAAAGACCCGTGAAGTACTCGGCGCGGCTGTTGTGTGCCTGGGAAGCTGTCTCGGCTGGGCTGACACTCCGACAGGGGTGTGGGGGGTGAAGCCCTTTAAGCACAATGGACTTTGCATGCCTGCAGGCACTATGTCTCTGCCTCCTGCCTGGATTTCGCGCCACTCGCGTTTAAAAAGCGGCGGCGCGAACGGTCTTGAAGGCATGTCTTTGTCACAGTGTGCGCGCTAAATCAAGGACACTGCGCGCTCCAGGTGACAATCATGCGCGCGCGCCCACCCGCGCACGTTCGAGGGAACAGTGGTGGTGTGGTGTTTAGACAGTGTAAGAGTTAAAAATGGTCCTAATTACCACGGGATGGGGTGCTTAGACAGTTTAAAGTTTGATTTTGATCATGAGGTTGATTTTGGGGTGAGACAATTTCATAACTGCTTCTGCCTGTAGGTTCAGCTGCCTGTCTTCATCCTTTGGACGTACCGGTTTGCATACTTTGATTCTGATGGGAGGTCACTCCTAAAGAAATTAGGGAGTAGTTATTGGGTAGCACAGTTTGTGATTTTATGCTCCTGTAATTGTCTCCCTGGATCCCTTTTAACCTCTCACAAAGGGCGGCCTAGGAGCACACTGATTCTATGGAACCCCTGATACATCAAGCGTCCCTTGAAGGACCTTTTCCTCATCTCCCTGCATCTTCAATGCTGTGGGGATGAATGAGTAAAAGCATTCCCTCAGTTGCATGGTCAATGCTTCAGTGCAGAGAAAGAAATACCTGCTTTGTATTGCACAGGTGCCGTCTTTGTATAGAAGTGGCTGCAAAAGTGTATCCATCTCCACCTGTAATCAAAAAATCTCAGAATAGGTGCACACACCCATTTTCCCCATAGGGCCCTTTCTTAATGAGGATAATGGAGCAGAATTCTGACTTCCCCATCACGTATTTTTCCGTGTCCAAGGAGAAAAATATCAGAATATCAGTTGTTTTACCCTCCCTCTCCCACTAATTTGACCAGGTTTATCTGGTGTCAATCAAAGTGGGGATCCACCAGGTATGTGGTAAGGCCCACATATTGTTGAATTATGTGGTTGCAGGCTCTTGTTTGTACCTTTAATGGTGTCTGTACAGGACTTGTCATGAGTCCTATGATTTTTCAGTAGTAATTAGCAGGGCTATCCTACACCAGACCATTGTGCTCAAGAAGCCTGTCCTAGTAGGGACCGGACCACCATTCTAGTCATGGTAAGCTAGATACACAATAAAAGATAACCTATGCTCATCCTCTGGTACCTTGGCACAGAGCAGTCAGGCTTATCTTAAGAGGCAATGTGTAAAGTAGTTGTGCAACACACTGTAACTCAATGAAAACATCACAAAAGGACTCCACACAGATTTAGAAAAATAGAGAATAATTTCATAAATAAATAAATAAAGACCAAAACAAAAAATTCCAATAAATCTAAGTTGAGGTATGAATTTTTCAGGAATGATAAGAGTTCTAGCACGTACAAGCAAACAGATCTTATGGGGATTATCTGGTCGCACTGGACCAGGGTACAGTCAACAGTGCAGGCTGACCGCGATGGAGTGCAGGCCAAGGACAAGAGCCACGCAGGCCCAGTGGACAGCACAGCAGAAAAGCAAGCCTTCCAGGTCAGCAGTCCAGCAGAGTGTCAGTCCTTGATGCAGCACAGCAGTTCTCCTGTCAGGGTCCAGTTGTAGGTCCTGAAGTGTTAGATTTGGTGGGGTCAGAACCCAGTACTTAGACGCAGTTGTGCCTTTGAAGTGTTGAAGTGGGAGTGACTTCCAAGAAAGATCTCTGAAATGCACAGAAGCCCTTTCTTTCCCAGCCCTGGCTCCAGACTAGCTGCAGGGGGTAATCAACCCTTTGTGTGGGGACAGGGCCCTGTCTATTCAGGTGTAAGTGTCAGGGCCTCCCTCCCATTCTATACATGACAAACCATCAGAATGCAGATGAGTACTCAGACACACCTTACCTGCCTGTGTTTGTGGCGCTGTCAAGAGAGAATGCACAAAGTGCAGCTGCCACCCACCCCAGACATGTATTTGGAGACAGTCTGCAGGCACACAGATCTGTATGAGCGGAGACATTTTCAATTTCTCAAAGTGGCATCTCTAAAATAGTAATTTAAAATCCAACTTTACCAGTAAAGAGGATTTATCATTACCATACCAACTATATGAAACACAGGTACTCCTTTCTGATCAGGAAATTACAGCTTAAAAGTGTATTAAGGAAACACAAATGTTAACGTAAGAGGGAAGTAGGCCTCAGGGTAGTGAAAAACGATATGGGTGTTCCCACTACCAGGACTTTTTTGCTCTATGGGCTACCTAGGGCCTACCTTAGGGGTGACTTAGGTGTAATACAAGGGGAGTTTAAAGCTTGGAATGCCAAGTCGAAGTGGCAGTAAAACTGCATACACAGGCTCTGCAGTGGCAGGTCTAAGACATATTTAAAGGGATACATGTGTGGGTGGTGCAATCAGTGCAGCAGATCCACTAGTAGCATTTAATTTACAGGCCCTGGGCACATGTGGTGCGCTTTACTAGGGGCTTATAGGTAAGTTAAATATGCCATTTGTGGATAAGCCAATGTTACCACATTTTAGGGAGAGAGCACATGCACTTTAGCAGTGGTGAGCAATGGTAAAGTGCCAGAGTCCTAAAGCCAACAGTTTGAAAAAGGGGGGTAAAGGCAACAAGTTTGGGGGTGACCCTTCAGAGAGGGCCATTTTCCAACAGTCACTCTTGCCAACTATTTATAGTATAGTCTGTTATCTTCATCTTTTAAACAAAAATACTTCCTAGCTTAAAGAGACCAAAAGTTATTTGAATTGCTGCACATGAGCTGCAATACCATGCCAGACACTTTACCAATACTAACGCCACCTTCTGCTGACTGCTGGTCACTTTACTACTGCTGCTGATTGCTTTACTTAGCCTGTTAATGAGGTGACTATGTTGCCCTCACAGTGTAACCAGCCTTATTAGATGCACTCAAAGATGGGCTTAGTCTGGAAAATTAATAAAAAACCTGAATACTTAAATGGAATAAAAAAAGGATGGATTGAATGATTTCTTCTTTGACATCAATATTTTATTTTACCACTTACGCTTCTTTGAAATACACTCCAGTTGTGCAGATCTGTTTCTTAATGGAAAGTGTTGCTTAGTTTGAAAATGATTAGTCTTTCCTTGCTACATAATTTAATCAGCCAAAAGTTTGGTAATCAACTGCTGCATAGCATAATCTCAGTTTTTGTGTACAAATACACACACACACTCACTTGCGCACACAAACACTCACTTGCACACACATACACGTGTTACCATCCTTGTGGGGACTATGTGTTTTCACCAGCCTTGTGGGGACTAACCCTTCCCAATGTTTTAAAAATATACCAATAACAGAAAAATGTTAAGAAAAAATTCATAATACAGGATCCTGCTTCAATTTTACAAATATGTTGTTATTTAGTCATGCGCACAGAACCATCATTGTGGGGACTTGGACATGTGTTACCATCCTTGTGGGGACCTACTCAATAATTCTCATTTCTGATTGAATACACTAATTATCTAATAGATAAATGCTATTTTTCAGTGCCATACATACACAACATGATACTTTAGTCAAATTTGAATAGGTCACTATGTCCTAGTTGCACCTAGAACAGAGATTTGTCTAATAATGCATTTTACAGTACAAAATGATCTTATATATAAAGTGCATGAACAGGGATTCAAAAGCCTAAAGTAACTTAACATATATTGAAAAATAGAAATCCAATGGAAAGAAATTACGTTTACAAGAACATTACACTTTGGTTTAGTAATAAGGTCTTACATACGTTAAAAAAAAGAAAAAATAGAAATTCACATGAAAAAACACAATTAAAATACAGCTATGGTTACAATAGAAAACCTAAAAAACACTGACATTCACCAGTTATAATTCAATGAAATAGCTATAACTTGACTTGCACCCTTTTCATGCACTGCTTATGATCTCACATATTACTTCACTCATAACATGTTAAATGACATCATTGATGACCACTGTTGATATCTCAAATGACATGACATCTCAAATGGTGGCGAACTCTCGAAGGGCAGCCAATCCCTCTGTATGACCTGTGCAATGGTGGTTGGCCAAAGGCTCTTGTCTGAAACCAGCCCTTCTATCTTTTTTATTCATTTATTTTTGGATCCTCAAATCCTTTGAGGATCCAGGGAGGAATCGTGGATCGAAACAGAAGGGCCTCGATGAGATCCAAGTATACAGGCACTTGAATTGTGGATCCCACGACAAAATGTATCTTTTTTAAAATAAATGTAAACACTGGTAAGGGCCCTTTGGGACCCCTCCTCACATGGGCTTAGAGGTAAGAGTGTGTTCACTGTGATATCTTTTACTAGTGCATGTTTGCGCTACCACTTCGCATGCTCCCTGCAAGGAGCCCTTTGTCCAAGAATCTTGAGGAACAGGGATTCTGAAAAAGTCAGTCGCTGTGCGCTCATAAGTGCTTTATTCTTTACACCACAACTAGCCGTGTGTTTCATCTTATCTTTCAGAATTCCTGTTCCTCAAGATTCTGGAAATAAGGGCGTCTTGAAAGGAGCATGTGAAGTGGTAGCGCAAACATGTCTAGTGTTGGAACCGGGACTACCGGCCCACTTAGGGTTGCAAGGCACAGAGTGGAAAAGCCAAATCCAGGAGGCAATTATGTCGTACTTGGGCAACACTCACTACAACACCCCAGTGCAAACCCACCAAAAATGACACCACACCATCTTGGTTAAGTAGAAATTAGAGAGGCTTTATCTCTTTGTAGTGAAAATAAAGGTAAGAAGATTCCAATGTGTAATAAACCAAGACTTAGACCTTCCACTTTATGGATTTGTTTACATTAGTTACCAGTATCACCTTTTTACATTGTTGTCTAGCATCAGATTTTTGCATATGTTCACTGAAGCAGTCTGGAGAGGCCGCACTGCCCCCGCCTTCCCGCTCAGTTCTTCTATCACTTCACCTGAGGCGGGGCGGGAGCCGCAGCAAAGCCGTGATGGGTGGATTCTTGGAACCTCAAAGTAGACGAGCCTCCATGCGCCGCTCCCCTTCACCGGAGCAGCAGGAAGCAAGCCAACCCGGCTCTCTGGCGGTCGCAGAGGCCTTCGGAGAGGAGTTCTGACTTCCTTGAACGAGATGATGCGACGCGCTGGGCGGGAGTCCGGTTGCCTAGCGACCCTGCCCAGGGTCTCTCGCTCTCACGCCTGACGTTGGATCTGCTTGGCTCCCCTCAGTACTTAGGCCAACAGCACATTAACACCTATCAGTCCCAGTGCCACAGTACTTGTGGAAGGCGAAAAGGCGCGGGGAAAAGAAAGAGGGGTGTGCCAAAGCGCTAGTAATCTCGGCGCAGGCACGATCACTACTCCTCACCCGGGCAAAACGCAACAAGGGCAAAAATTCTAGGCCCCACGTCTCTTCAGGGGTCAGGGCAAAGGGTTCCTTGTTCTACGTTGCTCAAGAAATAGGCCTCAATGTCACCCTCTAAGGTTCTAAAATCAGGACAAAGTCCCTCTCACCAACAGTTTCAACAGGTGAGTTCTTCTGATGAGTGGCCACACTCAACAAGTTGCTCGTGGTTCATCCCTCATAGGCAGGGCCAGGTCAACAGGAAGGGGGGCAGCACCCACAACTAACTTGCAGCCCCTAGGAGCAGTCAGATTAGCCTGAGCCACAATCCCCCTGACACAGTTGCCTACACTCCAGCCAACCCAGCAGTGACCTAAAATGGCCGCCCAGTGTCCTCCTTTATATACTTTGTCAAAAAAGAGAAATTCCCTTTGGGCACATTAATAAGGACAAAATGATAACATAAAACAATTCTTCAAACATATTTAGAGCAATGCAATAATTAACCAAATTCTGAAACGACGAATAAATTCAATATGCACAGTTTATTTTTATAATTAAAAATAAGTTAAAAACAGATTAAAAAGTATATAAATCAAGGGAAAACAGACAATATACATGGGAACAAATAATACACTAAAGTTCATCCAATAAGTTCCTAAAACTAAACAGAGGGAGATACAAAGAAGGTATATTCAGCACCAGTCAGAATACTCCTTGATTAATATAAGATGGATTTTCTCCCCCAATTCTCAACGCGTTTCGACGGACATAATGTCATACAGCCGTCTTCCTCAGGAAAAATATTAGCTGTCTTCCCCAGATAACTGTAATTAAAGTAAAAGGTATCTTAGATACAGTATTATAACAAATCAGAAAACTGAACATAAGGCAGAAATCCATCTACTAGACAGAATTGGTATTTTCTCGCTATTGCTCTACACATTGAAACAACTCATAACATACATTATAACATATATCTTTGACATATCTCACATTATAGGTGTATCAACGAACATTTTGTCATTAACACTGGTTAACAAAGCAAGTCTTCTCCAAATGCCTTCAGGTTACAAACCATATGAGTTCAGAAAATACTCTCAATAAAACATCTTTGTTCTATTACATTGACATGATTTCATTGTCCATTTATACATCTTGACATAATCTGAGAATGGTTTTTGTGATTCCAAGATCGTTTATACTGTTAGGACCCAAGGGGTTCATTCTCCCAGGTAGTCCCAATTTTTAATACTACATATCATCCTCCCCATTCACCAAGTGCCATACTAACCTTTAAAGGAGGCTTGCTTAATAGGTAGGGGATAGATATCTCCCTCCTCTCTGATAAAACGTAATTCCAGCTGCTAGCAGTATTTATATTGATCGTTTTGAAGAAACTGTAATGTATAGAAGAACACCAATAAACTAATAAGTTCATTTCTTCTCATTAATATTTCAATATCCAGAAATAGCTGTATTATCATATGCATTTTCAACGACTCATGGGTCTTAGGTAAAAGGTCATAGCTTTAGTCAGCTTTCTTTCTATTTATATTGTCCACTATTACAGCTCAATGCTATTTACAATTGGCAATCGCCGTTATGTCTATGGATATTAGCCTTTATCGGTTCAAGTAGGCGGAATATGATACTCACATCCTATTTTTATCTCAAGGTCCTATCTGTGGATGCTAAATACTGCCGCTTCATAGAGTAGATATATGTATTTCTTCGTTTTTATCTCAATCCTGCAGAATAGGGATATAATTATAAGTCTATACTACCACGCTCACTAACATGTTTATAAATTATACTAACTCCATACTTACTTAAAAAAACATTTTATCTTGCTTGCACGCGGTAGAAACGTTCCGATTCTTAGAATTCGAAACTAAAACAGCACTAATAAAAAAAGAAGAAACAGATATAAAGTCTGTTAGGGTCCTATTTTAATTTCTATATGATCGGTAATGTCTTAACCGGAGCCAGAATAATACTCACATTAAAATCCAGACAGGCGCGCTAAGACTTTGAGAGAGTGCCTTAATCTTCTCAGTCTTTAAAATCGCTGCCTCTGTAACAAAAAGGTGCCGTTTTATAGTTAATATTAAGGCACCCTGCACAGATATATTCTCGCTTCATAGCCTACCGACAAACTAACATACTAACATACCTCTGAAGCAAGAAGAACTCAATTCCCGCGTGCAGCTCCCGTGGTGTTTGATAGACAACACGGTTTGGACAAAACGCGCCGTTTATATATCATTCAACGAGCGCGAAAATGCTGGAAATGCCTCCATAGTCAGGCACTCTCGGACCCCGAACATGGAAATAGAAAGCGGGCTCCGAGATAAACATAGAAAAGGGCAAGGTGAACGCCGGTCTAAGGCGGACTGCAAGGGAAAAGAAAGAGGGGTGTGCCAAAGCGCTGGTAATCTCGGCGCAGGCACGATCACTACTCCTCACCCGGGCAAAACGCAACAAGGGCAAAAATCTAGGCCCCACGTCTCTTCAGGGGTCAGGGCAAAGGGTTCCTTGTTCTACGTTGCTCAAGAAATAGGCCTCAATGTCACCCTCTAAGGTTCTAAAATCAGGACAAAGTCCCTCTCACCAACAGTTTCAACAGGTGAGTTCTTCTGATGAGTGGCGACACTCGACAAGTTGCTCGTGGTTCATCTCTCATAGGCAGGGCCAGGTCAACAGGAAGGGGGGCAGCACCCACAACTAACTTGCAACCCCTAAGAGCAGTCTTTGTTTGAAAAAGCTTTATTCGAGTTGTACACTCATAAAAGCACAAACATACATTTTAAAATTCATACAAAAATACATTACAATTAAAATTCATATTTCATCGACACATAAAATAGATATTAAACAGTTGTGCAAGCTTTGACAAGAAAATATATAAACTGTAAAATTTTAATTCATATTAGGAGGTAGAGCCCTCCGCCTGATGGACCATGCCCACCCCAGGTATTTTGCCGTTCCCAACACAATAGGCATTTCGGTGGAGGTACAAATAATTCTCAACCCCTCAACACCGTTGGTAACCCCAAGGTGTCTACAAACTGGAGCTAGCCATGCTCTCCTCGGGTTTGCATAGGCCTCGCACAGGAATAAGAAGTGGGCAATGGTTTCATTGGGGGCACCACATACCGGGCAACAAGAAGTGTTGGTGCTCCTCCACCTACCCATCAATGACCGCAAGGGGAGAGATCCTGATCTTAACTGGAAAAATAATTTCCTGTCTATCGGAACAGTTATACTGTCCCAATACTGTTCTAGTACAGGTCTCATTTTAATTTCCATGAATCTACCCCCCATTGTTTCCGCTTGTGTACCCCTCCAGAGCTTATCTTCAACATAATCCCAATATATGGCCTTGATGGTATTTTTACTTGGGAATACTTCCCCAGACGGGTTTTCCCAAAGGTTGGAGAGGCCGAGCTCAGCAAGAACAGCCCTGAGCTTCTTTAACCATGATATTTTATGGAATGTGTCAGATTCAACTAGGGCTAAGAACCCATCGGCATAGTGTCGGATCTCTGGGGTCGTCCAGAGCCGTCTCCAATAAAGGATAGGCCTTAATCGGGCCCGATCACTAGCCGATCTCCTCCCTAAGTCAAGGCCAAGAGGTATTAGTGGCGCACTCTGGGGGAGACCCGTGATTCCCCTCAGAAACCTATTCTCTGATATTTGCAGATTAGGGAGCCTCTCAAAACCCCATACTTCTGCCCCATACAGGGCTGCCCCTAGAGCTTTAGCATCATAAACCATAAGGACCGGTTTTATGGGCCTAGTTTTTGATTTCACTTGCTCTGAAATCTGCTGGTGTTATGTTATGTTATGTTAAGGGGGTGCTTGTAAAGCGCACTGACACCGTGGGTTTCCTGGCGCTGAATGGATGCAAGGGGAGCAGAGAGATTTTAGCTAGATCGAGGAAACAGCCAGGTTTTTAAAGATTTACGGAATTGGATAAGAGTGTTGGAAGTTTTGACTGGGAGAGGGAGAGAGTTCCAGAGTTTGAGGCCAAGGTATGCAGATCTCCGACCACCAGATCTACAAAGTTTGATGGAAGGGACAGCCAAGAGGTGTAGGTGTGATGATCTGAGATTGTGAGGGGGACAGTAGGGCCGGATGAGGGATTTCAAGAATGCAGGGCAAGAACCAGAGAGAGATTTGAACATAAGACAGCCAAGCTTAAAGGCTGCCCTCAGCCTGACTGGGAGCCAGTGCAACTGGATAAGGAGGGGTTCGGCCGACTGCCATTTCGGTATCCCGAGGGCCAGTCTCGCCGCCTGGTTTTGAATGATTTGCAGCCTATAGATGGAAGATTTAGGCAAGCCATAATAGATGGAATTTGAAAAGTCCAGGCGGGAGAGGACGAGGGCCATGATGACTTGCAGCAGGGCTTCTGGGGTGAGGAGGTAAGCCACCTTCCTGATCCTGCGCAGCTGGAACATACAGGAGGAGACCACCGTCCCCACTTGAGGCCCTAGGGATAGTCCGGCATCAATAGTGACCCCAAGACTTTTCACCGCGGCCACTGGGATAGGGGGGGGGCAAGTTCTGCCGGCCAGAAATGCGAACCCCAGTGGGCGGCGCTCCTACCAGGAAGGAGGAGTTTCGTCTTTCCTGGGTTCAGTTTTAGTTGGTTCTGACACATCCACTGAAGGATATGGGACATGACTGCCTGAAAGTTAGAGATAGCAGAGGGAGAGTTTAGAGGAAAGATGAGTTGCAGGTCGTCCGCGTAATTAAAAACGGTGACGTCCCACTGCCTCAAAGAAAGAAGAAGGGGGCAGAGATAGAGATTGAAAAGGAGAGGGGATAGAGAGGAGCCCTGGGGGACCCCACATGGCAGGTGCTCCCTAGGAGCCCTGAGAGTGCCCAGGCTAAGGGTCTGGGATCTCCCGGTGAGAAAGGATTTAACCCATGCCAGTGCCAGGCCCTGGATGCCGGCCTGTTCGACACGGCGGAGAAGGATGTTGTGATCCACCGTGTCGAAGGCGGCCGACAGATCTAATAATACCAGGGCCTGAGGGGTACCCTTGTCAGCTCCGTCTCTCAGGGCATCCAGGACGGCCAAGATCACAGTCTCCGTAGAGTGGCCGGGGCGGAAGCCGGCCTGGTTAGCTTCGAGGAAGTTGGAGCTCTCGATGAACCCTGAGAGGCAGGCAGTGACATGGGCTTCCAAGATTTTAGAAAAGAAAGGCAAGAGAGAGATAGGGCGATAGTTCGCCGGGACGGCAGGATCTGCTCCCGGCTTCTTCAAAAGGGGCACCAAAACGGCCTCCTTGAAGGAGCTGGGTACCGTCCTGGAAGAGAGAGAGGAGTTCAGCAAAGGAAGAATACAATCAGGTAAAGAGTGGCAGATGTCCCGGAGTATGGAAGGCGGGCAGCGATCATCAGGAGAACCAGACTTAATGCGGACGGCCAAAGTACTTAGGGATGTAGGGTCAAGAGGAGGAAATTGAGTAAAAGAGAGAGCGTTGTGAGGAGGGATAACAGAATCAGCGCCAGGAAGGGTGGCCGGGATGGTGTCCTTAATCATAACAATTTTTTGGATAAAAAAAGTGCTAAGTGCATTACAGGATTCCTGCGTGGGGACCTGAGTCGGGAGTGTCCTGGGGTCAGAGGTGAATTCGTCGAGGACTTTGAAGATTTCCTTCGACTTACAAGGGGCTGAAAGGATTTTCTCTGAGGCATAGGCTTTTTTGGCTGCAGAGATGGATGATTTATACTTATTGCGGGCTGCTATATATGTATCTCTGCTTGGCAAGCAGTAGTCTCTTCTCCACTTACGTTCTGATTGGCGGAGTTCCAGCTGTAAAGCTTTAAGTTGGGGGGTGTACCATTTATGAGAATTACTGTGCCGGGACCGGGGGAATTTAATTAAGGGGGTAAAGATGTCACTGGCTGACGTGAGCCAGTCGGAAATGTGACCGTCTAGCTCATTGGTGCCAGTATTGTTAGGGATTGGGGGGCGTGTGTGGGACAGATGGAGAATTAATTTAGAGGAGTCGACAGCCTTCCACTCGCGAGCGGTGCCACCCTCCCGCGGGGGGATCCTGATCTGACCGGCCATCGAGATGGTAATGTCAATTAGAAGGTGGTCAGACCAAACACAGGGTGTGGTAAGTGGGCAGGAGGACTTGACCCCATGAACCCAAATGTGGTCAAGAATGTGACCGCCACTGTGGGTGGGAGACTTGACTAGTTGACTAAAGTTCAGACTCGAAAGAGCTTCGAACAATTCAGTGGCGTGAGGACCAGCATCCTTATGCTGGAACCAATAATTGAAGTCCCCAACGATGGCTATACGGGGGGAGGAAATGGCGAGGTTGGCAAGCTGTTCAGTGAAGGCTGCGGGGAAAGTAGGCATAGGCTGAGGAGGGCGGTAGAGTACCACAAGGGTGACTGAGCCTACCTCAGTCCCGAGGCTGAGAACCAGATTATCCACTTGAGGGAGGATCATAGAAGTGGAAGCGACGACCTTAAGGTTCTTACGGATTACTGCCGCGACCCCCCCCCCCCCGGAGCGGCCCCCAGGGCGGTTGACATTTAGCATATAATAATCTGGGGGTAACGCTGCAAGGATGTCCGGGAGGGAGGCGTCGGTAAGCCAGGTCTCCGAAAGTAAGAGGACGTCAGGGCTCTCAGTCGTAAGCAGATGAAAAATGTCAGTTTGGTGTCTGACTAAGGAACGAGTGTTTAGATAGAGTAAACGGATCTGTGACTCAGGAGTGGTAGGTGAGGCGAGAGAGATCTCCGAGGCCAAGTGAGGGAGGAGATTGCCGGCGATGTCTAGTGAAGTGATCCGCGTCCAGGTGTCCTGCGATAGGGGGCTGGCAGCGGATTGGAGAAGCAGGAGGGCAGAGGAGGTATAAGAAATGACAGTGGCAGCGCCCCCAGCCCCTGGGCACGTCCGGCCGCGGACGGGCGCAGACGGGCTGGACTTAGGCGCCACTTCGGCGCGCTGACGGCGTGCCCGCTGCGCCCGTCCGCTGCGCTCCCTGTAAGGGGGCGCCATTTTATAGGGCTGGGTCGGTGCTGGTCCGAGCGCTGCACCGCTCACCCACACACCCTCCCTACCCAAGATGGCGGCCACCAGCGCGTCCCAGCAGGAATTGATCTCCTGCGTGGGCGCCCGTGGTCATAAGGCGGCAAGCAACAGGAGCGCGAAAGGGACTGCTCAGCGCGCCGTCAAGGTGAGCCCTGTATAACAAAAAGGGTTAGCATGCACAAAGTAAATAAAATGTTATTAAAAATGTCTTAAAAGATGCGCGGCAGGCGCGTGTCACAGCGCGATTCGGGCGAGTGGCTGGAATCCCACTGCCTCGATGCATCCAATCAATTGCATGTCCCAGAACAATAGTTTTTATAGGGCTGGGTCGGTGCTGGTCCGAGCGCTGCACCGCTCACCCACACAGTACCATACACTCCCCAGCGCAACCTGCGCTCACTGGGACAACACCTCGTGATGGTCCCCCGAACTAAGCTCTGTAGAAAGGGTGGTCGTTCCTTCAGAGTCTTAGGGGCTAAGCTGTGGAACTCCCTACCTCCTCACATCCGTACCCAAACCAATCTGATCGCTTTCCGAAAGAAACTCAAAACCCATCTCTTCTCTGTCATCTAATTCCTCTGTTGGTTCCCCCCCTCTCCTCAGGTACTGGTTAGGTCAGCGCCGGGACGCTCCGTTGCTGGGGCAGCTGTTTGCGCTTTAACAAATAAATAAAATAACATAACATAACACCCTCCCTACCCAAGATGGCGGCCACCAGCGCGTCCCAGCTGGAATTGATCTCCTGCGTGGGCGCCCGTGGTCATAAGGCGGCAAGCAACAGGAGCGCGAAAGGGACTGCTCAGCGCGCAGTCAAGGTGAGCACTGCATAACAAAAAGGGTTAGCATGCACAAAGTAAATAAAATGTTATTAAAAATGTCTTAAAAGATGCGCGGCAGGCGCGTGTCACAGCGCGAGTCGGGCGAGTGGCTGGAATCCCATGCCTCGATGGTGTCTCAATACCGCCTTTTCTATATGTTGTGACCAACCTGGCTTACTTGATATCTCTACCCCTAGGTAAGTAAAAACATTTACTACCTCAAGCTCGATGTTATTCAGAGATACCTTTGGTTGGGGTCGGCGCCTTTGAGAAAAAACCATCAGCTTTGTTTTGCTAGCATTGACTTCAAGGCCATGCTCCTTGCAAAACATATCGAATATATTTAGGGCACGCTGGAGTCCAGCTGGGGTTTTGGACACAATTAGGGTGTCGTCAGCGAACATCAGGATCGGGACCCTGATACCCGCTAGCGAAGGTGCATCCACACTTGCACCCAACATCCTATCCACAATACCATTGATGAACAAGGAGAAAAGCAGGGGTGCCATAGCACATCCCTGCCGTACACCCCGCTCGACAGGAAAATTAGCAGTAGATTCCCCGTTCCTCCCCTATTGGACCTTGGCAAAGTTGCATTCATGGAGACGCATTATTAGAGTTAGCAACTCAAGTGGGACCCCTATAATTTTCAGGACTGCCCATAACTTGCTCCTTGGAACCAGGTCGAAGGCAGCCCTCAGGTCTACAAATGCGACATATAGGCTGCCTTCGCCAAGGAGTACCGTCCCCCACCGCAACATGGTAAATCGAAATATTTGATCCACCGTGCTGGTTGCACGCCTAAAACCTGCCTGATAGGGGGAAAGGGTGTTATTCTCGTCTACCCAGTCCATGAGTTTATTGACCACCATCTTCCCCACCACTTTTTGGATGGTGGCAATCAGGCTTATCACTTCACCTGAGGCGGGGCGGGAGCCGCAGCAAAGCCGTGATGGGTGGATTCTTGGAACCTCAAAGTAGACGAGCCTCCATGCGCCGCTCCCCTTCACCGGAGCAGCAGTCAGCAAGCCAACCCGGCTCTCTGGCGGTCGCATAGGCCTTCGGAGAGGAGTTCCGACTTCCTTGAACGAGATGATGCGACGCGCTGGGCGGGAGTCCGGTTGCCTAGCGACCCTGCCCAGGGTCTCTCGCTCTCACGCCTGACGCTGGATCTGCTTGGCTCCCCTCAGTACTTAGGCCAACAGCACATTAACACCTATCAGTCCCAGTGCCACAGTGCTTGTGGAAGGCGAAAAGGCGCGGGGAAAAGAAAGAGGGGTGTGCCAAAGCGCTAGTAATCTCGGCGCAGGCACGATCACTACTCCTCACCCGGGCAAAACGCAACAAGGGCAAAAATTCTAGGCCCCACGTCTCTTCAGGGGTCAGGGCAAAGGGTTCCGTGTTCTACGTTGCTCAAGAAATAGGCCTCAATGTCACCCTCTAAGGTTCTAAAATCAGGACAAAGTCCCTCTCACCAACAGTTTCAACAGGAGAGTTCTTCTGATGAGTGGCCACACTCGACAAGTTGCTCGTGGTTCATCTCTCATAGGCAGGGCCAGGTCAACAGGAAGGGGGGCAGCACCCACAACTAACTTGCAACCCCTAAGAGCAGTCAGATTAGCCTGAGCCACAATCCCCCTGACACAGTTGCCTACACTCCAGCCAACCCAGCAGTGACCTAAAATGCCCGCCCAGTGTCCTCCTTTATATAGCCTAGGCCCAGGTCACTAGAGTTAACTGGAAGGTTCTGGAACCTCCTAATGTTATCCTATGGGCCAGAGCTCTGAGGTAATTCCTAACAGGCGTCCATCTTAGGAACACTCTCTATCCACCATTTTGGAAAGGCACACCTGTACCTCAGCACTGATTAGCAGTGGTGGGGCAGCCGGAGACCTAAGGCCACACAAAAAGGGGTTGGTGGAGAAAAATAATGAGAGGCAGAAAGGAACAAAAATAAAGGGAGACCATCCAGAAGCTGACAGGTCTACCACCTAGTACAAGACATCACACTCACCTTGCTCCTTTAAGTGCTCTTTCATTTCAGTTTTTAGGATTCAGTGGCGAGTCTCTGAGTCCTATAATCGCTGCCCCTACATTTTCTTTTGCGGTAGAGGCCAACCACATTTTTTCCCCTGTTATGAAGGGATCGATGAAACCCCGCAAACAAGGTGGTGGAGGTAGTTGGCCACTTTGATGAGGCAAACTAAGGCAGCAGCTCAAAGGTGTGCTTCTAGTGACTTGATTACGTGAATTTCTACGAATCCGATGACATGGACAGATCATTTTTTTAATTTGTTTTCAACTTATATCAGAAGACATCACACGACCTATGTTGTTGAATCTGTTACTTTATCCAGAGCTAGCAAAAATGTATAACCAAAGTGTTATATAAGGCATTCAAGTCCTCTCCTGACTTTGGCCACACTGATTCCAGTTATGTCAACTATTTTAATTGAACTAACAATACTGCAGATCATATTGCACCCATGAACAAATGCAAACAAAAGAGTAAAAATAAAATATTTCCTTGATTTACTCAATCCTTAGCCAAACTAAAGCTTGAAGTTCACTAAGATGAGTGCAAATGGCAAGCCCACTTTTCGCCAGACCCCAATTTATAATTTGAAGAGAACTATCGAAATATAAGAGGGCTATTCACTCGGCATCCTCGGAGTTTTACAATTCCCATATCAGAAACACTATAAAAATACAAAAATAAGCTTTTTAAATACTTAAATTAACCACTCCCCCACTCACGTTTTAATGCTCAATAATTCTGTAAATGTTTATGTACTTTTCAAAGTGACTACAATTCAGTCCTCTATTTTAATGATCAAGTCTTCCCATAGACCCTCTTGTGTTGGACGACCTATCCTGCATCATTTAGAAACCGAGGTCTGGTTCCCCTAGTGGCCCAATTTTGCCTCACATTATTTATCTCAAGATTCCTGGCATCAATAATGTCATTTTACAAACAGTCCATGTCACTAGCTCCCTCTAAACTAAAACAAGGCCTGGTCAGACTGATTTTTAGACTGCGAATTAACTCCTACTTATTGGTCAACCATATTCTTTTCTATAGCAACCTGCTCAATGATGCACATGCGGGGTTTCGCCCCCTATAGAAGTACAGAATAGGCTCTCGTTGACGCTTTTAATTATCTGAGTCTAGCAGAAGATAATATCACATCTGTCCTAATTTTCCTTGATTTGTCAGCAGCATTTCATACCTTTGACCACTAAATTTTAATTTCTAGATTAAAGGACTGTGGACTCAACAGTGCCCTTTCAGCCTGGTTCTCTTCTTTTTGAAGTAATATATCTCAAAAGTAATATATCTCCAAGAGTCCACCTAGGGAGGTAAATTTCTCTATGATACAAGGCCCTCTCCCTGCAAGGTCCCGCATTTATTGCCTCCCTGATCCATCGTTATGTTCCCTCTCGTGCTCTTCGATCTTCGGGTACTAACCTATGTCCACATGCACCTTCAGCCGCAGGCAACACGGTGGCTTGCGCTTTTCTTCACAAGCTCCACTCTTTTGGAATTCTCTTCCTCTCTCTCTCCGCTTAACCCCCTCCTACTCCCAATTCAGGAAGGCCTTGAAGACTTTGCTCTTCTCTCAAGCCTACAGTTAACTGGTCATACCCCTTGCATGTTCCCAGCCTGTCCTTAAAGCACCAAGACACCGCTGGTGTACGCGCGCTATATAAATTTCTGTTATCATATCATATCATATCACATCATATCATATCATATCATACATATTCCCTATTCTATTCTCTCTCCTCCTCTAACGCCCACATGCTTCTCCTAACAAAGCTAATATACTCCCTAGGCTGTAGGTTCAATGCCTAAGTTGATGATACACAGCTACATTTTCATCTTGATAGCAATCAGCTTGTGTATATACGAATTGCCTGTGTAATGTCAAAAGCTGGATCGATCTAAACTCGTTAAAGATTAATTTTGGAAGAACTGAAGTCCTTCAGTTGGCGAAGCATGGACTCCTGTTCTCTGTCCAGCATTTCTTAGTCCATTTCCCACCTTAAAACTCTGCATAGTTTGGGTGTTAAATTTAACAGCAAATTGACCATGGCAAATCAGATATATGTTGTGGTTTCTTCATGCACCTACTGGCTGCATAAATTGACACCTTTTCTGTCCCTGCTCTCCCATGATAGCAGGAAAGCAGTAGCAACAGAGGTTACCGAAGTGCGATTGGATCATTACAATTCTCTTATTTTAGGAAGCTCCAAAATTGTGATCAAAACTTCTAATGTAACCAAAAATGAAGCATTCAGGCTTTTTGCTTTGTTGCCCTGTTTTTTTTGCTTCCACTTTATACCATTCATAAAAGAGTTACTTTTAAGACTATGTTTAATTCATAAATACCTATTTGGAGGCACTCCTCTGTTTAAAATCTTCTTAAGGTCGAAAGCAGTCTCTTTTTAGACCCCCACCTCTCGAACTCTCTTCCACTACATCTGAAATACACTTCCAAGTTCAGTATGTTCTGGACAAAAAAATTTACTTTGTTCTTGTCTTGATTTCTTTCTTTCACTTGTCAAGTTTCCACTTTAGGGTTAAGAGACCTCTAGGTGTATATGCACTTTAGAAATTCACATTAACATAACCATCACACCAGTCTCCCAGTTAATAGGTGGTCATTCCACCCTGCCTTCAAAATCTTTGGTCAACATCCTCTGGAGTCCCACCCACTGGCATGGGAAAACTTGCATCAAAGACAATCAGAGGAATCACAGTGCCAGTTGAAGGAGGACAGGGGCCAGGCTTGATTGCCTGCAGATGCAGGTCTGCAGGTCTGCTAGTCTCTAAAAAAGGTTGAATCCTTTCTGGAACAGCACTGTCATGGAGGCGGAAGAGAACAGCTTTTGGCTTTAAGTGTCCCTGACTGCCACTTTATTTTAGTTAACTGTAGCAGAGGTACAAACTTTTAATTAAAAAAATAAATTAATGTATATTTTGGATTGTTTTACTTCAGCACATTTGCACATTATAGCAGTGAACTGAATGGCCTTTTATAGAATTTGTAAACCACACCCTTTCTGCCCTGAAGATTTTGGTAATGACTCAAGAGGCAAGTTAGTTGTCTTGTACCTTTATTGTCACTGGTGGATTGTAGGAGCTATCAAACCATACACAAGAGAGTTTTTATTTAGTGAGCATCCACAACTGAATTATGTCAAGGTGATATTATATGATGCTGGATTTGTAGAGCGCACGGCTACTTCAGCGGAGTATTCCAGTGATGCTCCACCTCGGACCGTATACCACTCACAATCAGCCTGTTGAAAATAAGTATGTTTTCAATTATTCCTGAAGTGGGCCTCGTTCTGGATCAAATGAATGGAAATAGGAGGTTTGTTGCAAGCCTTGCCTGCCAAAACCATGGAGGAACACCCTCCAGACCTGGCCAAGCGAACTCTGGAATCTTGACAAGCAAAGCTGCGTCAGAGCAAATAGATTGGGGAGGATTATAGTGAAGGATTCTCCTAATCAAGTATCTAGGGCCACGCATGTAAACACCATGATGGACAATACTTAACGCTTTAAACAAAATTCTCTTCTTGATGGGTAGCCAATGCAGTTTCCCTCATCAAAGATGTGACTGAGTCTCTCCTGGATAGGCCAAAAATAAGCCGATCTGCTGCATTTTGAACTATGTGCAGTTTCCTGAGCTTATAATCTGACACTACAATATGAAGGCAATTACAGTAGTCCAGTCTTTGTGTTATTAAAGCATGGACTACTGTTCTGCGGGCATGTGCTGTCAAGAAGTCCAAATATGTTCTTCTAGATCGTAACCGACCAAAACAGATCCCAGCTGCAGACCCAATCTGGGTGTCCACTGAAAGCTTATCAATTTTACTCCCAGATTCTTTCCTACCATCGAAGGTGAGGGGCATGGGGGCTGAGGTGGAATATCCCCTGGGAGCTCAAGTTGGTCCAGTGGCTGCTGGCCTTCTTAAACAAGAGAATCTCAATTGTTTCCACAATGCACTGAATAAGGCTCTTACACATCCAAGTCAGGACATCTTTCACGCAAGCATACAACCACTGAAATTTGGTGGGAAGCATAATGCTCAAAGGTGAAAAGTAATTGTGTGCCATCTGCATAAGATATAGTTACCACACCATGATATTCAATCAAGGTAGCTAACAGGGCCATGTAGATATTGAACAAAGTAAGACTCAATGAAGAGCCCGGAGACACTCCAGAGGCAAGCCTCTTCTGAGCTGAAGAATAAAGGGCCAGCTAGATTGTTTAAATTCTGCCTTAAAGGAAGATGTTAACCCAATGCCATGCTTTACCACCTATCCCTATTTCTGCCAACCTTTACAGAAGCTTTGGTTGTTCCACGGTGTCAAAGGCTTTCAGATAGGTCTAACAAAATTAGGGTAGCCCTTTTCCCCTCATAAAGTGCAAATTTTATTTGGTTTCCGTAACTTCCAGGTTGGCCAATTCAGTACTATTCTGTGACCACAAACCTGACTGGGTATCATGGAGAAACATGTTGGCCTCCAGGTAGTCGGATGATACCTAAGTATTGACAATTTTTCTAATATTTTGGAAGCTACCGGTAACCAAGAGATTGGCCAGTAGTTAGACAAGACAACTGAATCATCACAAGGGATTTTTAGGGGAGGAATCAGTTTTTCCCTTTTCCAGCAAGTTTAAACAAATGCTGTGTCCGGGGGATGGTTAAAAAGTTCCTTTGAAACAGAAGCTACAGAGGTGGCAAAAAGTCTGGAAAGAATTGGGGGAACCGGGTTAAGTGGGGAGCCAGAGCAATAGTGCATTTGTGCTGACTGTGTATCAGTCAGAGAAATAGTTCCTAGTATGTTCAATGAACAGGACACAGTCTGCCTCACGCCAGGATCTGCAGCGTCCCTGAGGTCGCTTTCGTGGCCCGAAAGATCAAGCCCTTTGTAGGACTCTTGGGATCCTATCCTCAAAAAGCAGAAGACAACTGTTCACACAAGTCCTCCAAGACCTTGATAGATTACAAGCTGTCGGGGTAGATAAGATTTAGCAATTTTGAAGATTTTCTTAGAGAAACACTCAGCAGCATCAATGTGATCACTTGAATAAGATCACTTAGCATTTCTAACATCAATGACATATAATCACCTCAAACTAAACACTCTCAAAACCAAATTCCTCCTAATCACCCACACAAACAGTACCTGTCATTGAGGAATGGATAAAACTATTAACAGCCCTCAACTGCTTGCCACAAGTTATTGATTCAGAGTGATCACTGGGAATACCTCTCGACAAGAACCTTAACATATAGAAGCAAATCAGTGCTATCAACAAAGGAGTGAACCTTCAAAAGAACATCTTAGGAAAACTAGAACCCTTCCTCCCCCTCGATGACTTCTAGTCTGCAGTGGAAGCCCTATTGATTCCCAGGTTGGACTATGCAAATGCTAACCCTCTGCGGCTTGCCTGGATCCAAAATGGCTCATTTAAGGGCCTAATTTAACTCTGCTGCAATGCTCATCACAGGATCAAAAAGAAACGACAACATCCACCCAGTTTTGAAATCCCTCAATTGTATCCCTTATGTCGCAAGAACTCAGCTAAAACTTGCCCGCAAGACCCATAAAGCCATACACTTCAATACCCTGAGATACCTCACTCAGAAGCTGGAACTTTCTGGCAGCTGCAGATTCTCCAGAATCTCCAGCATTTGCTGAAATCATTCTTTAAAAAGAAAACTTACAACCGAGCCTTCTCTGGCATCACCCCAAGAATTTAACTCCTTGACCCCAGAAATCAGACTGAATCCCTAAAAATGCAGTTTTCAAGAAAAAGTTAAAGTACTACTTATGAACAAATGGCTTTCCTAGATCCTAGAAACTCCTCTCTCTGTGCCTTTCATGACACGTCAATTACAATCATGACTACTGCTCGCTTGTATTGCTATTGATCTATTGGTCCTGACATTGTGGTGATCCCTCCGACATCTATGGAGTTCCCATGTTCTATTGTTCTCAACTATGATATATATAACATACTGGCAGACCGTGTAAGTGAGGCAGGCATCCAGGGCCCAGTCCTTAGATGGATCAACTCCTTCCTAAAAAAACGCACTAAAGCAGTCCATATCGGCCAGTTCACTGCCCCAAAACTAAAAACAACCTGCGGGGTCCCACAGGGTTCCTTGCTCTCCCCACACCTGTTCAACCGCTACCTTCTCCCACTGATAAGATCCTTGAAGTAGAGAAGAGTGACCACCTTCAACTATGTAGATGACCTCCAACTTATATTCACAATCGATAACTCCCCCAGTCAATATCTGACTTTTAACCCCTTCCATGCTAATGACAAGGTCAGCTCGTCATGGGTGTTACCTGCGCTGTGCTTATGACGAGCTGACCTTGTCATGAACAATGGGAAATAAGGATCTGCAGCACAGGAGGGGAAAACCCCCTAGCAGCCAAGGTGTTAATCCACCATGACATTCATCCATCAATGGATGGACCACAACCATTTAAAACTGAACCCAGGCGAAACCAAACAGATACTGACGGGTGGAGGCCACAATCAGTGGGGCCCACAATACTGGCCAGCCGAACTAGGCTCCCCCGCCCCCTCCACCTCAGTAAAAAGTCTAGGGGTCACCATAGGCAAGGACCTGTCCTTAAAAACACATGTAGGCACAGTGATTTCCACCTGCTTCCTTCAGTGGCAAAGAATCAGAAAGATAAACAGGCTACTGACCCAGGCAGCGCTGGTACAGGTTGTGATAGCCCTGGTCCTATCTCGTTTAGACTATGCTAACGTAAGATACCTTGGACTACCACTTGGCCTTACTAACCGACTCCAGTTGGTACAGAACCAAGCGGCCCGACTAATATACAAACAGCCCAGGTGGCAACACGCTTCCCCTCTCCTTAGGAAGCTGTACTGGCTCCCCATCTCCCAGCGTTGTGCCTTCAAAGTTGGCTGCCTGGTGTTTAAATCCCTAAACAGCCGCAGCCCTAAATTCATTGATAATCTCATCTCCCACTACACTCCCTCGCGAAACCTCCGCTCAGCCCCACTCTAACTCCTGACTGTCCCCACCTTCAAGCTGAAGCACCAAAGGGGATGCAGGTTTGCAACCCTGGCTGCACGTTTGTGGCACTCCATCCCCTTGTAAATCAGGTTAAGCGCTAACCTACTAAGTTTTAGAAAATTCCTCAAAACCTGGCTTTTCACACAAGCATACGAATGAACTGTCTCCGGGTCGGCGACCCCCTAGTTTCTCAGTGCCAAGAAACCAATCTATGTACGAGCGCTTTACAAATCTTTGTTAACAACAGTATTGGTTCTATTTGTCTCTTCTCTCCAAACATTTGTAAAGCGCTCTAATACCCACACTGGTCATGTTTGTACTATATAAAATGTTTTTTTTTATGTGATATTCCTTTAAGGGCTGTTTATAACAATCTTTACAGGCAGATCTGTGATCCTGAGGACAGTCATTCTAGCTGTTTCTTGATACCCAAAATATCTAGCCAAAGCTAGAGGGCAGAGGGTGCTTTACGTTTAGGTTGAAACGGGGCAAATTGAACAACCGCCTCCTGGAACCAATTGTTGAACAACAAGGTATCATCATCCAAATCACGTGAATAGGTCAGTTGAGAGGACCTTAAAACGGAATGCATTTCGGTTCGCTTTTCTTTACAGTCCCGGCTTCTCTTCGACTCCCTAAAGTGCGGGTAGGTCTGGTGGCGGCGTCCGTTCAGCGGACAGGGTACCTACATTCGAGGTGCTCAGCACAGGAGAAGACCATTGATGCCATCGCTTTTCCTTAGTAGGGTCCCACTAAGAAGTGGCAGGACCCTTTGCCTGCCCCCCAGTATCCTGTGGTAGGTAGAACTCCCGCTGACCACAGCATGTAGATAGTTACTCCTTAAGGTCCTGATGAATTGCACTGTATCCTTGTGAACAAATAGCATGAAACATGTTGACAAATAACACTAAGTAGAGCGTACTCTCCTGGATAATTGCACCAGCGAGCATTCTCTCTTCGCGTATTTTAATAAGGTAGATGACCAAACCAATACATTTATCCAGTGGATTATCTAACATTTTTTAATTCACCATCCCCCTACGTCTACACTCTCCCTAGGGCCCTCACACACACAGCACCAACGGCAGGAACAAAAGATCTCCGATAAAGAGCCCCTCTATGGGTGCCCGTCAGGCATTGCACCACCAGCCTGACGAGGAGCAAACCCATATGATGAAGCATGACACCTAGCTTGCTGGGTGCGTGAGGGTTTTAGTTCTGAAAGGGAGGATTCCCCTTCCTTTCCTCCTTTGTTGGGGCCTTCACCCATTGCTTGGTTCATCCACTCCTTTTTCACTTTGTCACCCTGGGGAACAGCGTACTCTTCATTCTTTACAGTGACTGACATACCAACATTTCCGCGAGCCTGTCTCCCAAGAAAAAGGGATCTGAAAGTGTTCTGACAATGTTAAAGGCAAGAGAGGGTTGAGATCTAGAGAGAGGTTAGAGACCGTGAGGACAAGCATATGGCAACTTTAATGTGTGGCATATTTAAAGATGAGCTATGGTAAAGCCTGACAAGCTTCTACCAAAGTCTGCCCAGAGCTATCAGTAGGCACATCCACACGAAGATAGAAATCGCCAAGGACAGTCAGGTTGGACACTTAAGGGCCACTGTAAAGAGGGCCTCATCCCAAGACTCCAAAAATTCAGAGACCAGGACCCCAGAAAAGGAAAGCTGGGGGCAGCTGAGATGCAAAAACAATACCTTCTGCTCCTTTGAGGCTGGTAAGTTGAAAAGTGCCACACTGAAAATCACTATGGACGACAACTGCTACACAACCCCTTTTTTATCCAGCTGATCTCTACGGTGTATCACAAATCCCAGATGAATGGGTCTGGCAGATACTGGGAATGCAACCAGGTTTAATGTAGAAATAAAGCGTCCATGTTAATGTCTCCAAGGATTAATGCGATCGAAAGGGCGTTGTTGGCCTGATAGAGCACATTTACCAATCCTCCTTTAAAAATTAATTTGTGAGAAGTCCTAATACTCCTTGTGGCCAAAGGACTGCCCGGCTAAAGACCTTTACTGATTTACAGGTAAAGTAGAGGTAGTTGAAAACAAGATTCAACAAAAGGCCAGGCAGACTGGCATAGTACACAGGCGGATGGACCTCCAGCATCAACAACCAGACGCCGCTGACAGCCATTACGGGAAGGGTTGAGCCCTCAAAGCTTATCGCTCAAATACCGGCAGTAAGGGGCTGACATTTGACAAAAACTGTCGAAAGGGTTTGCACTGGACGCAGGCCGGGCACAGACAGGTGCAGATGGGCTTGCCTTTGGCGCACCAACAGCGCCCATGCCGCGGTTCTTATCGAATAGGCAATCCACACAGCCAAAGTTGACAACTAGAGTGGCCACTAATAATTAATGGCATCTCTCGGTGTCCAACTTGGCTTAGGAGAATCTTACTACTCTCTGCTCTCTCTGCAGAATCGAGTAGCAGACCAGACAGCAGAGCATGAGATGCTCATAAATATTGCCAAAGGTTCTCTATTACAGAAAAGGAGGCAGAGTGAAGAAAGGTAATTGTGTAGGATCACACAGTTTGCTCAAGTTGGAAAGCCAGGATTAAATAGCCTATTAGTAAATAGTTTATACTAATGTGGTACGTATATGATGTTGATCATTTAAAAAGGAAACAAATAAACATTGTTAAAGCCAATTGGTTGCACTTACAAGACTAACTACCTTTGCCAATCTTTTTCTGCCATGCTCTACAACATTATAGCTGCTGTACAGCATGTCAGAAAGAAAACGGGTGCCGCAGCTACCGCATAATTTTGTAGGCATGCACGTGTTTTCAGCATGCATGCAAGCCCGCCTACAAAAGAACACAGGGGGGGGGGGTTAATCGCTTATTTAAAATGCAGTGAGAAAGCACTCGTTTTTTTTATTTAAACTGATTAGTAGGGTGCAAGAGCAGGTTGGGGAGGAGGTAACAGGGAGGGGGGAGAAAGGTGCCCAGGGGAGACAGCTATAAAACACATGCGCTCTCACAGAGTGTCAAACAGAAAGAATTAGTTCCCTAGAAGCAAGCAGAGGAAGCATAGAGGCCAGGCAATCAAAGAGTGGCAAACCCAAGATAGCTAGCCAGAAACAAGGAAGGCCATACAATAGAAAGCAAATAGGAGTGACAGTAAAGCCAACCAGCGGTAAACAATGGGCGGGTGCAAGCCCTGTATATTCTTGGAAAGGTCACAATATGTCTTTCGCAATCAGACTGCTTTGCTGTCTGGTAGATTCAAACCATTCAGCCATGTTCCCTGGAAATCCATTTTGCTCTATTCATTCAATTCTGTTTTATTCTTTTAAAATGTCAGCTTAAACCTGATGAATGAAAACATGTATTTGTTTCTTTATTAGATATGAGCATTGAGAGCAGATGGAGTAAGCGTTTTCAACCGGCGGGCACCACCCATCCCCTTTGTCATCGCTGCCAAAACAACTTCTAACCATCTCTCTCGCCTGCAAGTGCGACAGTTCAGATTATTCCAGGTCCCCAAAGCTAAAGGACAGGCTGGGAGGCAGGTATTAGTGATTGTTAATGTACATTGTATTCAGAAACAACTGTTGTTCTGCTCATCTCTAAATTAGAAGAAACTGTCATAACTGTGGTGTTGACAATTCAGTGCTGGTGCCGAGCACTGGAAATCCCCGGCTCAAATTAAGCACTTAGCGTAGCTACCAGAGGTGCATTAAGCTTGCTTAATCTCCACAACGCCCCCCCCCCCACTCCACCCCCCCTGCGGCGGGCTGCCTGGCTTTCACCTTGGGGATGCCCTGTAGGGGCTATCTCACAGGGAAAAACCAGGACGGGTTCCCAAGGCAAGCGCGGAGGTACCCCTTCGGGGGTCGATTCTGGCGCTATATAAAGAAATATAATAAGAATAATAATAGACAACGGACAGTCTGTGTAAATAACGAGACAGGTGGTCATTCCATATTGTGGACTTCGAGTTAGTGATAACACACAACCGAAATTTTACAATGACCCCATGAGACACACATTTCAAAAGCATCGGCGCGCGTCTAAATCACAATAGGCCTCCACCTGCACCAACAGAGAGGCCCCCCGGGCGGGCATCCGATTCAAGATGTCGTCCACCTGGCCCAGTTCACCTATTTATTTTTCATTGGGATTGTTAATATGCATCGTACCCTCCCTGGAGTGCAGCGGCGCAGTTCATGGAGACTGATTCACCGACAGTGCATTTACAGTCCCTTCGAAAAAAAACACCATAAGCACAGACGTTTCAATGCCGTGTTTAACAGTTTGTTAAATGTGCGTATCGGAATTGGAAAACACAAACACGAATTAATCCCACCTCGACAAGGCGATTTTATTGTGCATAATTTGAATGTGATTATTGTCCTATTTAATTACGGCGCGGCTAATGGTTCCATTTCAATTATGACTCGTTTAATTACAAGGAGGCACAGACACCGATAAGGTAAGCCTCTGGTGGAGCGCGCGCATTTGTCACTTTGCGCGAGAACCGCCGCACACACAGGCGCGTTTCAGGCATCGACGTTCTGAGGGTAGCGCCTCCCTCCCCACTCAGTTCCCTGACGCTATACTTAAGGACAAAGATAACCGAAAACGTAGGTGGGCGCAGTAGACGGCAGCTTCCCATTCCCCTCTTTTGTCTCAGAAACTATTTTGCTAAATTCTTTAAAAATCAAACAATGCTATCGTATCGTTGACAGAATTATGTTTGCAACGTGTGAATTAACGCATACATTTTAATTGTGTCAAATGATTAACCGCATCGTTCATCTTATAGGGGCGCAGCTCATCAGGGACAGGGGATTTCTTTAATTCTGGGGCGTTCCTCACTTTACACTGGGATAAAAAAAGAATACAAATCGCAGGAGGCTGGACAGGATTAGCTACTTTCACATGGAACTGGGAAACGTGAGTGGAACTGGGAAACGTGAGAGCTCTGCTTCTTTTGACAAGCCCTGTCAAAGTCAATAGGTCTTGTCTTTGGGACCGTATTAGCTTTGCCAATGTCTTTTGGCAATGCAGTACAGTATTTGCAGGATAATAAAAAGGCTCGATGACAAAGTCACCTACAACATTTTGTAGGTGTCACCATGCAGGGTCGGATTGGGATCACAATTCGGCCCGGGCACTGACGAAAAAAGTGGCCCACATTCAAGAGGCGTGGCCCATATTTAAGGGGCGTGGCCCACATTCAAGGGGCGTGCCCTTCCATGAAACACCATTTGCACAGACAAGGAATGAAAGTGGGAGGATACTGTTCTTGCACACGACACAGGGCCAAGGTGACAATGGCCTACATGCTGAGCAACTAAAAAAAAATAGCAAGGCCCCTTTTTGTCACAAAATTCTTCCAGCCCTCCAGCACAGGAGCACCTAAAAAGCAGCAAAGCCCCTGCTATTACTAACCTACTCAGCCCTCCCCAGACCTTCAGCTCAGGAGCACATGAACGGAGGTAAGGCCCCTGCTATTAGTAAATTAATCAACCCTCCAGGCCTTGGGAAAATGTCCTGGCAGGGGAGCACAAAACAGCTTTCTGGGTCATCCAAGGTAGCCAGGTAGCCAGGGGGGAGGCTGAGGTGAAGCTGGTGCATGGGAAGTGCCTTTCCAGTGTGTTCTGGCAGTTTGAGTATTTACCATTTACTGTAGTATTACCCTTGTACCTGTGTATGGTACCCTTTTGTAACTTGCACACGTCACTTTTCTCTTGTAACACACTGTTTGCTACCTCTCATTTTTGTTTGCTTTAGATACTTGCACAAGTGCCACCATTGCCTACATAACGTTTGTTCTTGTGCTGGAGTGTCTGCCATTAATTGCAGTATTATACCTCTACTTGTATTTTGTACGCTTTTGTAACCTGCACACATCACTTTCTCCTCCTGTAATGTATCGTTTGCTCCTCTTGTATTTTGGTTGTTCACTATTGCCACTTTTGATTCATGTAACTTAACGTTTGCTTTTGTAATTTGTCCACTTGTAATTTTTCTCCTCATGTATTATTGCTGTTCCTTGTGTGAAGCGCTCTGACACCTTCGGGTAAAGTCCGCGCTATATAAAATCGCATAAATAAATAAAACAAAAAAATTCCAAACATCACCAGGCCCCCATAGCAAGACCCATTCTTCCTCGCCCACTATGCCCTGAATGTGAAGGGCTGTGGGCGAGGTGTTAAGACTAACACTGTTTCTGGGCTGCATGGGCGCCAGGGTGCCGAGGTGCAAATGGCTCAAAGGACTGAGAAACACCTG
This sequence comes from Lissotriton vulgaris, assembly GCF_964263255.1. Lineage (NCBI taxonomy): Eukaryota > Metazoa > Chordata > Amphibia > Caudata > Salamandridae > Lissotriton > Lissotriton vulgaris. The sequence continues at coordinate 399,907 of NW_028245465.1, forward strand.
GCCCCCAGGGAGGCCGATTATTGCAAACAATCACCCCTCCCCAGCCCAGCCTCGGCTTGATTGCTTGGCAGGGTAGGGGTTAAGGAGAGCCCACGCCTGACAATCGCTGTCTGGCCGCACAGCGAGGCTGCTTTCATTTCTCTGTCTGTCTCCGGTCTCCGTGCCCTCTGTGGGCCGGTTTTTTCTCCCCTTTCCTAGTCCACTCTCTGTGGACTGGGACAGGGGAGAAAAAAAAACGGCCCACAGAGGGCACTGAGGCACCGGCCCTTCGGCCCATTCCCGAATGCCCGCCTTGCCAATCCGCCCCTGTCACCATGCACTCTTACAAAATGAAACAGGCGCCATTTTTTGAAAATTTCCGAGTCAAGATGGATTGTGCTTGGCAGAGGTCGCAGGCCGCCTCAGGTTTGGCGCGTAGTTCAGCAAACCACAGGACACAGATACAACATACTGGGTATCGCCAAGTGACCACCAGCAACCCATTTTGCATTTATTTATACTTTTGAGCTGCGTCCAGCCCTCCAGCTGCATGTGAGCTACATTGTATTGTAGAGGCCGGGTGGCACTCTACATCCCTTCCAACTTTTACTAGGATAAAACATTAACAGGTTGTTCTCTTAACTGGAATGCAACATGCATGGTCTCTCAGTCTCTGGCTGGACGCAGGATTGGGCCTGAGGTCAGACTTCTAACTGCGGCCCCTTGCACCCTTGCTTGGGCTTTGCTCATTGTATATGCCCACTGGGGTCTCGGGTAACTGACTGCTTGCTTCGCTTGAGGTCACCACCCCCTGATCTGGTTTTGCTGTTGCGGTGTCTTGGCGGCGGCTAAGTGTGGCCATGTTAGATTCAGGTTCACCATACACTGCCTTCTTGGCTGTTGTCTTGCCCGTCTTCCTCTGAGGAGCTGTTACCAGTTGGTGTCGCTGGTTGCCTGGACAGGTAGTCGGCAGGGTTATTGATCCCGGGTAAGTACACAACCTCAAAGGAGTATGGCTGGAGCTGCATGGTCCACTGATCAATGCACGGTGTTCCGTTTCTGGCAGAGCCGGCAAAGAGAGGAACCAATGGCTTGTGGACGGTCACGACTCAGAACCTATGGTCACAGAGATACAGATGGAAGTGTCGGCAGAATTGATATGATTTGGGCCTCAGAAAATTTTTTAGATAATTGCTCGATTGATATATGCCCTAAAATTACCTCTGACCACAATCCATTATTACTTGAGGTTATGTTTCCTGACCAAGCTAAAGAAACTCGAAAATTTTCTTTCCCGAGACATTTATTAACAGATACAAGATTCTCAACCTTACTCAAGCAACATATTCAGGAGTTTATTTCAATTAATATTAATACTGCTAATATTAATATGGTATGGGACTCATGTAAATGCAGTATCAGAGGTTTCGCCCAACAGTACATATTTAGGCAAAATGCTGAGATTCGCCATGAGACGAAACAAATAATAGACGAGATACGAAATTTGGAAATAAGCTTGGCAGAGGCAACGAAATATGCAAAGAATAACATTGAGAGTATTAGGCTAAAGCTGGCGAAATCACAAGCAGGTTTATTAAAAACACTGAGAGAAAGATACACTACACAACTACAAAAATATAAATTTAGACAATATGAGGGCGGCGATCGCATTGGGAAATTACTGGCCTTTAAAACCGCGGACAGAAAAGCCAAAACAAAAATTAAAGAAATAGTAGGGAATGACTTAAAGACATACGACAGAACGGATCAAATACTAAACCAGTTTGTCAAATTTTACCAACAATTGTACACTCCAGAGACTTCACCTGCAAAATCAGCCATAACACAATATTTAGAAAAATACTTAACTGCATCTCAAACACTCAGTATAGAAACTATTGAACAACTTAATTCTGTAATAACATTAGAAGAAATAAAACTGGCCATAGATAGTCTACCATCAGGGAAAGCGGTCGGAGAAGATAGCCTACCAGGAGAACTTTATAAACTTTGCGCACAAGAACTCTTACCTCTATTAGAGAAAGTGATAAATTCAATTAGTGTATCCAAAAAAGCACCCCCTTCATGGAAAATAGCGAAGATAATATTTTTTTTGAAAAAAGGGAAACCGGAAAAAGAATGTGGGTCTTATCGACCGATTTCTTTACTTAACACTGATGTCAAAATCTTTTCTAAGATACTGGCAAATCGGTTGGCCCCTAGTATGCCCTCCATGGTTAATCTACAACAACACGGTTTTGTTATGGGAAGGGATACTACCACACATGTCAACACCTCAATAATTGCCTTTGATGTTGCTGAAGGTACACACACCCCACTCGGTATGATTTTGTTAGACGCAGAAAAGGCTTTTGACCGAGTGGGGTGGGATTTTTTGTGGGAAGTATTAAGGAAATTGGGTCTTTCCGGGTCTTACCTGGATTGGGTTATGTCCCTTTATGACGAACCTTTAGCTCTGATTAGCTATGGAGATAAAGAATCAGCAAACTTTAAAATACTAAGAGGCACGAGACAGGGTTGCCCCCTTTCCCCTTTACTTTTTGCCCTCTCCTTAGAACCTTTTTTAAACGCACTAAATGACCAAGTAAATATTATTCCAATGAGTCATGGGGGAACTGTTTTGAAATTAACGGCTTATGCCGATGACATAGCTATTTATACGACCGATTTTAACAGAGCTATGCCAGAAATTATTAACGAGGCACACATATATGGTCTAATCTCAGGTTATAAACTGAACGTGAGTAAAACTCAAATTATAGCTAATTATACTCCCGATTTACATGTCTATGACACTTGCAAAGAAGCTACTTATTTAGGTATCAAGGTAATGGCGAAAGTAGGGAAAATATTGGAAACAAACTATGATACTTTTCTAAAAGAAACTTCCATAACTCTTAAAAAATGGCATAAAATCCCTCTTAGTCTGTTAGGTCGGTTAAATCTGATTAAAATGAAAATACTCCCCAAGCTACTCTATTTGTTTAGAGCCATACCACTACAACCGAACCAATCTTTCTTTAAGAAACTAGACTCCGTTTGTAGCAGCTTTATTTGGGGATACAAAAAGGCACGCAGGGCTATAAAATTTTTGAAACTACCAATCTCTAAAGGGGGACTTGTCTTTCCAGATTTTAAATTATATTTCCTGGCAACGTTTTTCTTTAGAATTCGGAGTTTATTAAAGAAAGAGTCTTGTATTTTTTTTTACCAATTTTTGTTAGGTACTGATTCCAACCAATTTCTGCTCCGCACACATGATCCAAATTACTACAAAAGGGTGAGATTTAAGACTGCTAAGCACGCTATAAATATTTGGAAGAAGATTATGCACATCAGTCAGATTTCATTCTATAATACTGAACTCAGGCTATGGGACAACCCGGGTCTTCCAGGAATTTTCTCGGATGGGACTGGGTATCGTTGGATTAATTGTGGTCTTAATACATTAGGCGACATATTTGGACATAATGGTATGTTAGATTTTGACACCATGAAAATGTTAAATGGTGTGACAAATGATATGCACTACCGATATCGCCAGCTGAGAGACTTCTTTATCAATAAAATGAAATTAACATCAATTACTCAGTCTGAAATAATAGAGTGTATATATTCCGATAAAACTAAATCACTTATAAAGTTGGGATATCAACTTTTAACCAAGGATAAAATTGAAAATACTACCAACTTAGCTACTAAATGGTCTCGCCGGTTAAATAGGGATATTAATTCAGAACAGATCAGTAAAGCATTAACTCATATAAATGATGTTGTACACTCCTCCAATTTAAGACTGCAATCATACAGGACTATTACAGAATTATATTATACCCCAAAGAGGATTTCCGCTTGGGCTCAAGGGAACCAAATATCAGAAAAAACTAAATGTATGAAGTGTAACACCTATGCTGCTGATATAGAACATATGCTTTACTCCTGTCCGGCGTACTCTAGCTATTGGATGGGAATTATAAAACATCTTCAAGACAGTCAGATTAAATTACCGGACTTATCACCCCAATTGGTTTTACTTGATATCTATGAGACTCACTGTCTAAATCAAGATCTCATAACAATCTTATTAGCCTGTGCAAGACTAATTATAGCAAGAGCTTGGATATCTAAGAACACTCCAACGGTAGCTGAGTGGCTAACACTGGTTATAGAAATCAGAACTATGGAACTTACACTCGCAAAACATAGAGGACCCAAAACTTTAGCTAGAAAAGAAAAAATTTGGAAGCAATTTTTTGAGGTATAAAAACTGTGGATTAGTGTGGATATATGAAGATATCTGTGAGAATTAATTGAATCACCATTATTTGTTTTAGGGAAATAGCTCTTTTATTAAATAGGGACGTCCAGAAGCGCTCAAATTTAACTCTTGCTCTATCTTAGTTTTTATCCTTCTCCCTTCTTATTTGTGTTTTTGTATTCCAATACCCTAACCCTTTATTATGAGCAATGTAAATCTGTTTTCTAACAATATTTTGAGAATGTAACAGTACTTATGTATGATGTTTGTTTCTTAACGATTCCTGCGACAATAAAAATAATAAAAAAATAAAATAAAAAAAAATGGAAGTGTCGGCAGTCCCATCGAATCGCCAATTCCTCACCCTCAATCTGGGGGATTCCATGTCTCAGTGTCGGTGAGGGCCCTGTGGTCATAGGTGATGGGAAGCCACGAACCTTCTTGCTTTTCCTGCAGTGGTACGGCACCAAGGTCCACGGAGCTCACATCTACTACCAGCTCAGTTCTGTGCTGGAAGTCAAAATACACCATTGTCGCATCATCTAAAAACGCCTCCTTCACCATCCTGAATGCTTGGTCAGTTCTGCAGTCCCACTTCCATGGGCAGTCCTGCTTAGTAAGGACTCAGAGCGGTTCTGATAGAGTAGCCAGGTTGAGGATAAACCACATACAGTAATTGGCCATCCCTGGGAAACTGCTCACCTCCAATGCTTTCTGAAGGACAGCTGCCGTTCTTATGGCTTCTACTTTCTTGGGGTCGACCTGCAGTCTGCCGTCTGAGAAGTGGTATTGGAAGAATTCAACAGAGTTTCTGTGGAATGAGCATTTCTGTCTGTGGAAGGTCCATCCACATTCCGCTAGTCTCTTTAGTGTGGCCCACAGCCTCACGTGGTGGTCTTCTAGGGTATCAGAGTACATCAAGATGTCGCCGCTCACATTCAGCACACCGACTAATCCAGGCAGGGTTTCTCGGTGGACATCCTGGAAGACTTCTGCCAAGCCATAGTCTCATAGCTCCCGGCTGCTTGGGTTTTGGGCTATTACAAGCGGTGATCTCCGTGGGGTAGGTCCTGTCACATTCTCAATTACCCCTAATCGCTCAAGTTGGTCCAATTCATTTTCCACCAGTGGGCACAGGTGGAATGTCATCATTCGGTGTCTGAGAGCTATGGGTATGAGGGTTTCGTCAATGTGGAGCCTTATTTTTGGGTCTTTTAGGTGTCCTAGACCTATGAACAGCTACGGAAACACCTCGAGGATGTTCGTTGCAAGCGAGTCATGAACTAGCCAGGCAAAAAACAACAACCCTAAGTCCTCCACAGTGTGGCATCCGTGGAGGGTACTTGAGTTACCCCATGTCACATGGAATCTGGTCTGCGTTGTCTTTCCTTCACTTTCCACCTTCACATCCACCACCCCTCTCAGGGGCAACTGGTCTGTTCCCCTAAATGTATAAATTCTGCCTTTGGTGGTTGTCAATCTTGGTCGTAGCTTGAGTTTTTGAAACTGAGTAGTGTCCATAACGTTCACAGATGTGCCTGTGTCAATAAGGGCGGTGATTTGAACTCCACCAACGTGCACTTTGCATATCGGCAGGGGGTTCGTGCAATGGTTCTCCCAGCCAGTGAATGACACTGTGAAGACTTCCTCATCGTCGCTATCTTAAGGATGACCCAATAATTTCAGCTTTTGTACTGAATGCCCCACTTAATCTTCGTCCAGGGAGAGCTGGCGGAGGGAAGGACGGTCTCGCCACTGCAACATACATTTGCAAAATGGTTCATGTGGCCACATTTCGAACATAACCTCCCTTGCGCGGGGCACACGTTGGGCATGTGGTGTGTCAGTCTGCGGTTCCCCCACCCTTTTTCAGGTTGTTTGGTAATGGTGGAGCTGGGTGGGGCATCTGGATTTCATCAATCTGTCCCTCTTTGATCTTGACTGTGGGGGACGTGGTCGACGGGGCTGCTGGATCAGTTGGGCCCTGATTTTGTGTGGCTGGTTGATGTCAGTGCAGGTGCTTGTTAGCTTGCGCAGGCACGTATAAAATACATCCACTGACTCAACTTCTGCTTTGTGGGCCTGCTACAGTTAAACCTCACATAATCGGGGTTGAGTTGGGAGTCAAAGTGTTGGGTGAGGGTTGCCATGGCAGCATCAAAATCATCGTTGCCTCATGTGTTGGGGTGGTGTTTGAATAGGTTGTACAACTCTGGGCTGCATCATTACTTTGTTGCACCAGCAGCCCAGCAGCCCAGCAGCCCAGTCGACCAGTAACTTCAAACAAAGTTCACCAGGCGGACCTCGTCATGCCCCAACGTGCTCACAGCAGCACTAACTTGCTCGCAGCCTCCAGTTCTTACTGTGAGCCATGTGCTCAAGTCACCAACTCCCAGGTTGGGCCATGGTGCTGCTTCCAACCACCAGATGGCGTTGTGATCACCACAGCGGGCCATGGCAGCCTTCTTGAAACAGCGAGACGTGCCGCTTACGCGGGCTTCACCAAATCAGTTGCAATGGGGGTGGCACATGGAGCAGGAGGGGCCTATGTCATGGTGCACACACCTGCGGACGGGACATTGCAGCCTCCCACTGACAGGCATCCATACGGCAGAGAGCCTCCCGCAAGGCTGCAGCACAAGCCTTGATGCACCGCATGGCGCTCAGTCGAGCTAGTAGTGTGATGCCGAAGACCCCTGCCCATGAGGATAAGACTGACCTCGTCGCCAGTGTGAGGTCGCGTGTGGCCACCTCAGATATGGTGAGTAGTGCAGCAAATCACACGACACACATACAACATACTGGGTATTGCCAACTGTCCACGAGTAAGTAAGTAAGTAATATTTATTTGTACATGATTAATTAAAATCTTTACAAAAATATAAAATACCAGTAACAACATTAAAAAACTGAACTGTAATTGGAATTTAAAAAGAATACTGCATTGCTGTAAACAGATCAATAATGTCCTCAGGTGCTAGTGAAGAACTTCAAACAGTGTCAAGTCTTTTTTTTAATGAGTCAAAGAACTTCACAACCTGGCAGTTAAATTTTGTGTTGCTGGAGGTAAAACATAGTATAACTGCCTGCCTGCAGGTCCGTACAGCGTGTGACTTAAAAGATGGGAGCAGAAGATCTCGCCTCAGGTCCCTCAGTCTAGGGCATATACATATCACGTGGACAATATCCTCCATGCCAGACTTGCACAGGCGACATTGTTGCAAAAGGGGTGGTCTCACCCAGGGGGGGTAAGTGTGGCAATATCGGGATTACGCCAAGGCGCAGTTTTAAAAACTTTTCTTTGACTTGTATTTTCATCCCGATGTTAAGGTATGCTTGTGACTGTATTTTGCCATATCCACCCAGGGTTGTCCATCCGTGCGCTCTGTTTGCCAAGACTTTCTTGTCTTCAATCGCAGAGATGATATGTGCTGATTTTTTAGCCAATTTTTTTAAGGACTGGAGGTCTGTAGGCGTTTCCCAAGTGTTAGACAAACCTAGGAGTTCAATTGATTCAAAAAGATAAACTCTGTGCAGCGATGTGCGGTGCCGTAGTAGCTCAGCCCATATGTTGGCATTTAAGGAGTCGGCTTCTGCATTGCGGATTTTGCGCCAGGTTGCTACATATGCGCTCCGCCTTTCTAGAGTTTGTCTGATAATGCCGAATTCCAAACGAATCTGGGCAGGGGAGACATATGTAGGAAGGTTGAAAATGGCCCTATAGGAGTTGGCTATAACCGTGTCCAGTAGTTCGGTATCCTTCCCATGTAGTGATTCACTCCCATACGTGAGAGTCGGTTGTAGTTTCGCACGCAAGATTTCAAGAAATGGTTTTAGTGTGAGATCAGGGAGTTTTGCCTTTAGAGATTTTAATGCCAGGTAAGTCATTGTGGCTTTCCCTCGGATGGAATGGAGTTGAGGTCTAGAATTGTTGTTTGAATCCAAGAGGACACCCAGATATTTATATGAGGCCACCCTATCAAGTTTTTCTCCATTTAGGTACCAGCAAGGATTCAATTTTTTCCTGTAATTGACCGTCATGGATTTTGACTTATGAAGATTTATTTGGAGGGCGTTCTTTGCTGAGAAGGCAAAGGTTGCGTTCAGGAAGTGCTGAAGGCCTACTTGGGTGCGGCTTATTAGCACAAGGTCGTCGGCGTATAACAGATTAGAGAGGGTGATGTGCCCTAACTTGGGTGCGTGATTACAGCATTTCTCTAATTCTGCAGGCAGATCCGCTAAGAAGAGATTAAATAGGATGGGCGCTAGAAGACAACCCTGTTTTAATCCCTTTGTCGTCCTGATCGGCTTCGAGACGTGTGTGCCAGCCCCAAGCTTGATTTTAATCCAGATATTGGAGTGGAGAAGTATCAGGACGTCCAAGAGACGCTTAGGAATGCCCCAGTTGTAGAGTTTCAGCCAAAGTTTGTTGCGATCCACGTGATCGAAGGCTGCAGTGTAATCGATAAATGTAAGGAATAAGGGTGACTTAGCTGCTTTTGCTGCGCTCATCAGGAGGGACAAAGCCATGATGTTGGTGATGGTCCCTTGACCTTTGCAGAAACCCGTTCTATTAAGGGGAATGATGGCATTTTCGGAGGCCCATGATGATAATTCCTCCAGGATAAGTCCTGCAAAGTATTTTGCTTCAACGTCAAGCAGAGCAATAAGACGATAACTGTTTGGATGGTTCTTGTTCCCATGTTTGTAAATAGGACTTATGATGGACCCATGCCATGAGTCAGGAAACGTCAAAGTGGAGTTTATGTTTGTAAATATTGGGGCCAGAGATGCACTCCAAAAATCTCCATCTGATTTGTACAGCATAGGTGGAATTCCATTTGGCCCTGGCGCTCCATTTGGTCTCCCTTTTTTTATTTGCCGAATGATGTCTGCTGGAGTAATTTTCAGTTGCTCTTGTTCAGCGACCTTTAGTAGACTATCTTCCTCTTTTGGATGGTCAAATTTCGTTGGCCTTATTCCTTCACCCTCCCATGTTTCTTGTATGCTCGCGATCTTGGGGTAATTGAGTTGTTCCTCATTTCCAGGCCTTAAAGATGTTGTGATAGAAGACAGAGTTGCCATGGCACCTATAGTGTCATTATCATTGAAGTGTGATAATAGGTGTTTTGTCCATACTTCCTCAGATATATGGGAATTTTGCCCTAAGTGGTCAGGGTTCTGCAGCCTTTTTACCATTCGCCAAAACCTGGAACTATTTTTCTGCTTCCCCTCGTGGACAAGTTTTATCCAAAAATCGTAATTTCTTTGTTTTTGACTTTCCCATTTCATCCTTTTAAGCTGTTTATTAGCTTCTCGGAGAACTATTTGCAAGCTGCAGTTTGCCTGGTCCTTTCTCATTAGTCTCAAGGTTTGATTTATTGTTTGTTTTTGTACTTTCATGTCTGTGGTTAGGTGTTTCCCGATCAAAGACCCCTTTGTTTGGCCTGGATTTTTGGACGCCATGCCTCTCATTTTCCTAAACATGGCGTCGCTGAAGTTTTGCCAGACGTCCGAGAGCTTGGTGGAGGACCCCAGAATTTCAGAAAAAAGGGTTTTTGCGGTGAAGCTGATGGAGTCAATGTTGCCGGAATTACACCGTAGCCGCTTTAAGTTTGAGCTAACGTCTGTGTCGGGGCCAGTGAAGGGCGCAATTTCCAGTTTCGAGCTAGTTCTTATTTCAGTCACTAGGGGCAGGTGGTCGCTGAGATCACTCGCTCCAATTTTGAAGGAAGAAACCCAACAAAACATGTTCAGAGAAGCGAAGATGTAGTCGAGGTGCGAGGAATGCAAATCGGAGTGGAAGGTGGCTACTGGAGGGTCGTCTTCGGCGAAGCGACCGTTAAAGGCCCTTAGGTTGAGTTGTTCCAAATGGTGAAGGAATTTTTTTGAGAGCTTCGTTTGGGTATTATTTTTTGTGGTGCCTTGAGGCGGCACACCCCATGCTGTATTTAGTTCTTGAGTGAGGACGCTATCTTGATCATTGCTGATGAGGAGCGTGTTGAAGTCACCCGCCACCAGGAGTAGGTCAGACAGGCTGGTTTCCCTTATTTTTTCTAAAACTTTCACCAGCTCTTCTACCGTCTTGTGTTTCTGTTTGGGATGAACATAGGTGTTGATTATAATTGTTTCTTGGGTTTGCATTTTTAGCCCAAGTGAGAGCTTTACCACCTGGATGGCACTTGGAGGAGAAATGTGAAAGTCCATTGCCTCGATTTTGCCTATTGTTGATATGGATGCGAGGACCGTCAACCCTCTCGATCTGCGACCAAAGATTGAATTTTTGTTTGCCGGTATGAAACAGGACGTGAACCCCTGAAGATCGAATCCTTTGTCTTCCCAGGTTTCTTGTAATAGTAGGAGGTCAAATGTGAGTAGATATTGTAAGAATTCAAGGTCGCTCTTTATGCTTTCTAGGCCGTTGATGTTCCAGGAGCAGATTCTTAAATCCCTGCCCCTTGCTGAGTAATTGGAGAAGACTTGCCCTTTTTGTCAGTTGTCTGCAGTCGTAAAGCAAATTGTACTCTGAATTGACTTCCAATTGAGGTCGGATTAAAAAAATTGACTTCCGTGGTTTTTATTTTGTGCAAGTCGAGGACTTTTTGCGGATCCCCCGAGTGGCCCTGGTGAACTGCTCCTGGCTCCCTTTAGCATTGAACTAATGTTTTTTTGAGATTGTGACCAGGTAGGGGGCAGGAGAGGGGTCGGGTAACGGGGTTGCTTTTCGAGTTTCAAGGAAATCCCCCATTGTTGGAACGTTGCTTCCTCCTTCATTATTTTATGCGCTGTCTCCAAAGAATTCCAAGTTGTTTTTGTTATGTCTGGGCACTGAGCGACGGTGTTGGGCTGGAACCCTACTTAGAGAAGGTCGGTGGAACTGATTTTTGCAAGGTTTGTTAATGAGTGCATAAGTTTTAATATATTGCCCCTATTCAATATATCGTCCTTGCCTCTAGATTTATATTCAGGGATGAGAAAGATCGAACTTGGAATACACGGGTGGTTCGTTGTTGCTGAGACTATTGCTGGACTCTTGTTCTCCTGTTGCACCTGATCAGTCTGAGAACCTGAGGAGGTTATCCCTGAGGCAGGGGAGAGCCCCCTTTGGATGTTGCCTAACCTTGTTGACCCCAATGTGCTGTTTAATTTTGATGTAGGTCGTTGGGGTATCTGGGTATTGCCAACTGCCCACGAGTAATCAGTTTGGCATTTACTTATACCTTTGTACCATGCCCGGCCCTCCGGCTAAATATGCGTTACATTGTATAATAGAGACCGGGTGGCACTTTACAGATCTGTAAGTACAAAAACATTGAAATTGTAGCTGTTCAAAGGAATTTTTTAAAGCGCGGGTAAACAAAAAAAAACATTGAAATGGGAGTAGTACAAAAGCATTTTTTTAAGGCGGAGGTACCAGCAGCGATTTGCTGCCTGCCGCTAAAAAAAAAAAAAGTGGAGAGGAGTTCATTGGTAACAGCAAATGAGGGAGAAGCAAATAAGAGTTAAAGTATATAAGGGATAAAACAAAACAGAGCAAGGGGGAGTTTGGTGTTGGGTAGAAGCACATAAGCCAGAGCTTGCATCACACGAGGGAGGTAGCAGCAAGGATTGGTGGTGGACAGAAGTACAAGACAGAGCAGGAAATAAGCTTTCTCAAGTAGTGCTAAGCCAATCAGCCTGGCCTTTCCCATAGCTTCTGTACTTCAAATAATTACAAGATATCTTTCTTGAGTCAAAAGAAACATTGTTAAATCTTTAAACAAGACTGCAAACCTACAACATTTAAGTAAATATCCATCTTGAGTAAGATGCAACTGCTTCAAAATGTCTTTCACAAAATTGAGGGAGTGTGGCTTTGACATAAAAATTTACATATCCATTTTTGCTACTCTAATAAATTGTGCAAGTTTTCAACAGGGTAGGTAAATACGCCAATGCTGGTATATGCTGATGAACTAATATTGCAACTTTCAATAAATGTCTTGGTTACTATGGAACACTTGTCCTTCATAAGTAAAATGCAAAAGCACTAACAATCTTTCATGAAGCTTCAGTTTCACTTGTTGTTACTTGGTATCCCTATTGAGTCAGAGGCAATGGTATAGAAATTCTTACATGAATCTTATATGAAGCATTTGACTTGTGAGGGACACCTAATAACGACTAGTGGAACTGTCCACTAGTCGTTAGTAGGCATCCCTCACAAGTCAAATGCAAAAGCATTGATATTCCTTCATAAAGCTGCAGTTCCACTAGTCGTTAATAGGTGTCCCTCTTGAGTCAAAAGCAAAAGCATTGATATTCTTTCACGGAGCTGCAGTTCCACTTTTTATTTATAGGGGTCCTTCTCTAGCCAGATGTAACTACTTCAAATGGCATTCAGCAAGCAGAGCGGGTGTGGCTTTAATATATACATTACATACACACTTTTGCTATTTTAATCATTTGTGCTTGTTTTCCATAGGATTATTTTCCAAGCTGGTTCATAATGAGTCAAAACTACAGATTTCAATAAATTTCTTGATTGTTATCAATGTGATTAAACTCTACTATATATAGGAACTTTTATTCACTAGTAAATACAAGTGTGTTTTGCCGCAATACATTTACATTTACATTTACATAACATTTTAGTTTAGATTCGAGATTTGCATTGGCTGCCGGTCCAGGAAAAGGTCCATTTTAAGTCCTTGTGTATTGTTTACAAGGCCCTCTATGGTGCCGGCCCTGCCTACTTCAGCAAATTCATCAGATGGTATGCCCCATAACGCAATCTTACGCAATCGACTGCCTGTCTGCTGGACATCCGTAGGGTGAAGACCGTAAAATGGGGTGGCAGAAGCTTTTTCCATCTGGCCTGTAAACTCTGGAAAACTCTGCCTCTAACACTGAGAAGCCAAACCAACAGACAGCTGTTCAGAAAATCGCTAAAAACATGGCTGTTTGTACCTAAGTCTTAAACCTATGCATGTTCCCTCAGCTCAACTGCAAAGACAGCTCTAACGTGAAGACCCCTCTGAATACATGCACTTTACAAAACTTTCATTTCATAACAGAATGTAGCTGTTTATTTTGATAGTTGTATAAATTAGCGATTCTTTCATCTTTTTAAACACAGAGCAGCAGTGTGTTAATGAGGACATTGAGGGCAAGGGAGAAAAAATCTTTTGAAAAGCCGCAACTCCACAAGTAGTTATTAGGTGTTTCGCTCAAGTCAGATACAAGTGGTTTAAATGTCAATTACTAACCTGAAGGGGTGTGGCTTCAACCTAGAAATCTGCATATACACTCTAGCTACTCTATTAACTTGTGCTCCTTTTCAGTAGGAGACATAAATATACCAACGGAAGTTTATGGTATGGAATCAAAATTGTAGTTTACAATAACTGTCTTGAGAGTTATGAAAATAGTTAATCAAACCCTACTATAGATAGTGACTATTAGTTATTGGGAAGTGCAAGTGTCTAACAAGCTCTATTCTTGGGGAACCATTTATTTAGGTGTATGTGTACATGTGAAAGGGAAAATGCAGTCATTCAAAGCGAAAGTATCCCATGGCTGGAGTGGGATGTCCTGATGATCTATGTCTTTTGGTAGGGTTGAAGGGAGTATCATTTGAGTGACATGTCAACAGACATGGTAAAAGAGTGTTGATTGGTAGGCTCTACATATGTATGTATTTTGTATGATATATTTTGGAAAATATGAGGCTGGCAAGTTAGACCAGAACTAAAAATGCATTCTCTAACAATGAGCACTGGAAGGATAAAAACCAGCCAGTCAGAGAAGTGGTAAACAAGCTATCCTCGAGAGGAGGGACAAGATGACTAGGCTAGGACAAGCAAAGCCATCAAACAGGAAGCAAGTAAATGAGAGTGGCAATAAAGCCAACAAATAGTAAACAATGGCATAGCTGCCAAGTTTCAGATAACCCAGCATAACTAGTAAGTACAGTTTTTTTCCTAGAATGTTGGGAATTATTGTCCTGGTTTTATACTAGGTCAAATAAGACTACAAGTTCCAGAATTCTAAGACGAAGCCAGGACTGGCCTAACTTAGTCATGCACAGGCCTGGAAAACTTGGCAGTAATACAATGGGTGGGCTGTAAGCCCCTGTGAACCTATAGGCCCACAACAGGTCTTCTGCAATCGCTGTCTGGTAAGCTTTATCTAAAATTAGCATTGGCACACTCATTGGATCTCATGTTTGGGACCAGAGCCAGCCTTGGGCATGGGTGGACAGTATGTAAATGTAATGTAAATGTGCTGGACTTGTAAAGCGCACAGCTGCCCGTAAGCGTCCTGGCGCTTGCTTAGGGAACCCGTCCTGGTATTCCCCTGTGAGAAACCACGGCAGGGTGTCCACTTCAACCTACTGCTCGTGGCCTTAAAGGTTCTAGTCTATGTTTTTGTTTAGTGGTTGTCAAAAGAACTTTTTTTGGGGGGTGGACACATTTTGTAATTCTTTTTGTTGTTCTTTTTTTACAACAGCCACTTTAAAAAAAAAAAAAAAGTTAATGATTGAATTTAGTGTAAGGATCGTCTTGCATTTGATTTTCCCTGTGGAGAAGCGTGGCTCAGTGGTTAGAGGCGGCAGACCCGGAAGCTTTGATCGACCGTGGACCAGGGTTCGATTGCGGGTCTCGGGCTCAAAATTCCACGGACTCGACAATTCTCGCTCTGGTGCCTACTCAACTCACGGGGTCACACTCTGCGACTCTGGGCAATAGCTTGCTTAATCTCCACTACGGCCCCTCGCGGCGGGATGCCTGGCTTTCACCTTGTGGACACCCTGCCGTGGTTTCTCACAGGGGAATACCAGGACGGGTTCCCTAAGCAAGCGCCGGGACGCTTACGGGCAGCTGTGCGCTTTACAAGTCCAGCACATTTACATTTACATTTACAGAGACAGTCTTGCCCTCCATGCAATTGAGTGCAAAGATGCTCAGGTGGGGATTGTCTTCTTGCACTTCCTTCAGCACCTCTTGGGGAACATTCTGGAGTTGCTTCGATTTCTGGAATTCCTGTTCCTCTTCTCTTCTGCTCCTGCAGAATTTGAAACCTCCTGTAATCATAGTCTCGGTTCTCCTTGGTGTTGTTGCATGGCTGATGTACCACAAGAGCAGTGTATTCTCTGCTCCTGCTAAGTATTCAGTCAAAGATACTGCACGTGACCCTCCTGGCATTCAGCCCTTCTGCCCTGTGAATGTGTGAAGCACTCCCACACATTAGAGGCTTTGGTAAGTTTCTCCACCTTTTCACTTTCCTCGAGGCATACAAGTTCTCCTCTGGAGCAGCAAAGGATGATCCACGAATCTTTCCTTCGCCTCCTTCTGTGATAGCTGTTTGACTTGGAGCTGTGAGAAACTTTATTACTTGTTCAGAAACTGGTGGCTGTGCCTCCATGTTATTTGGGAAAAACAGGAAATTAGGAACATGGATATCGTATGGACATGAACTGACATCAAAAAGTAATGACTATGGATTGACAGTGTGCATAGTAGAGAAAATAGATTTATTTTATTTGGTGATAATCTTAAAAAATAGTTTTTTTCCTTTTTATATAATGTATAGTCTATAAATACATAATATTGTACACATTCATTATTTGGGTTCAACTGTAAATATCTTACTGTGCAATTTATAATCTTTTTCTTTTAGGTCACAGTACATTACAATTCATTATACAATAGAAAATTAATCAAAAGAGGTGCAGAAATACAACAAAATAGCTTAATATTGGTCTGAGAACATGGCTAAAAGTAATTGGTAATTGCCTCCATGTGCCACACGAGCATGCACTTGTTCATGTGGTGTAAGGGTACCTGAACCTTCGTCTGAGGAAAGCTCAGAATGCCCATTAAAATGTAAAATAGTCCGGGGACTATAGAGGAAGTCCTGCCCTCGTTGCTAGGTGCGTTGAGTTCACAGTCCTCCCAATTTTGAACGCTTCCTATATGATCGGATGACCAGAATTTAAGAACCAAATACCGGGCCGGGCACACGCGGACAGAGAAATAGGACTAAATGTTGACCCTGATTTACATAGAACGAAACCCCTCACTGGTAATCAACCACCGCTGTGGACAGCTTTTGGCTGGTACAGCAGATTTTCGCCACTCGACCTGGCCTTCAACCAGGTCCTGAGAGCACCCCTTCATGGTCAATTAAAAAAAAACTATCTGCCCCACATAGGATGAACCTAAGCCTGTTGCACACAATCTTCAGTTCCAACACTGTGATATTTGCCATCCATAGTTGCACTACCATTTGTTGATGTATTCACTTTTCTTGGGGTTTGCAAATTGACAGACCCAACTTTGAATCCACAAACCACAAATCCGGTGCTAAAAATGTTTTTCGGGGGAGTCGTATTTGTCCCTTTGGGTCCTCCAACAACGTCTGTGGTGTCCGGGGATGCTCCACCAGCCCCCCTTATATGCTGCTGTTGGATACATGCACACGTCAGGATCTGGCCTTCTGATGTGGCTACCTCAACAAAAATGTTTAGTTGCTGCCAGCCAATCAGATTGCCCAGATTCTTGAATTCTCTAAGGATCCGAGGATTCCTCAATGGACAAAGGGGAAAACGCTCGCTCTTCCCATGTGGTTTGTTTATTTTTCAAATGTTTTACCCTCAGAGGATTTGATGATCACGAAGGATTCACAGATTAATGCTTAAGATTTCTAAAAATATTTTTGCCCATTAAGCAAAACAAAAAGCAGACTTTCAGCTGTACTGAATCCTGACCATAAACGCGCAGTGGCGATCACCACGTGAGTTATATGTATATAGCCTTGAAGTGTTCTTGAGGATTGGAAGTTTGGCAAAGTATCAAGTCGCCGCCTCATCTTAAAGAACATGGCTGCCCGTGGAGGGAAGGCCCTTCAGCCCTTCTACCTCAGCGAGCTCAGCGGCTTCAAGAGAGGAGCATTAGCAATAGATGAGGTTGTACCTAATGCACCATTACAACATTACATTAAAGCAAAACATGTCCGCCGCTCTTCGGGGGCATAAGATATTGTGTAAGTGAAGTCTTGGCTAAGCAAACAGATCATTAAACTGTGCGGTGATGGCCACTCATCGAAACGAAGATGGCAGCAGATATTTTATTCTTAATGTGGAACAAATCTAGAGATTGGGAGCCGGAAAGAACTAGTAAGTGGTCCATGGGTCCATGGGTGTACTGGCTCTTTCAGTGAGAGAACACGGGGCAAAAAGGCGCTGTGATACCTCGTGCTTCCATACATACTGATGTAAATAAAGGCACTACGCAGGAAATGCATAAGGAGTTTAGTGTCCTGCTGGACACGTTCCAGTGTCTCAGCAGGCCCCAGTTTACCAGCCACTCCTTTGAGGGCCATACATCCACCACACTCCCATCCAACACAGGCCTCAACAGTCAGGTGACCCTGCTAATAAAAGGGCCCGAGCGCACCTGCTCGCGGCCAGTTCTAGTACCATACACCCTGTGTCATCCTTTTACAAAGTATGTGGGCCAAGAGCTTACAACTTTACTTTGGGGATGAGGGGGTTCGGACTGCATGTGGTGCCGCCTCGCAGTTCTCCGTGAATTCCTTCAGCATTCCGTCCATCATCTATTCTTTTTGTATGAGAAAGAAGACTGGGCTGCTCCCCACAATAAGACTAGTAAGGAGTTGCCTGCCATCGGCCCCACACACATGACCAGCACCACCAGCGCGCCCCAGAGACAAGAGAGGTGGAAAGGCCTAGCACGGCCCGAACGCAGGAAGGAGATCGTGTTCATCCTAACTGCACTAGCACTGCCCTGCAGTGGGCCAAGGACTGCTCAGAGAGTGTCCTCCCCCACACTGCCTTAAGACAGAGTCACCAGTGCCCCATTACAGGCAGGAGAAGAGTCGCACACCCCAAGTGGCAAGCTGCCACCGCCGCAAATGAGAGGAGACCCTAGTCTCCCACGGTGATCCTGAGTTGCACCGAATACCTTGTCCAGGAAAAAAAGGTATGGAAGAGGCTGCAGACCAGATCCATGGAGGGCACACCTACTTCCACTGCTGTTCACGATATGGCTGAGGCACATGCAAAAAACACCCAGTCCTACAGACAGAATAGGACCGGCGAGTGGTCCAAGACGACAGAAGATGCCCAGTCCAACAAACGGACGGAGCTAGCAAGATGTCCCAGTGAGGAGAACTGATGATGCGTGGCAGGACGGCTACACTACAAGCAAGAACCGAGGAAGAACGAGAAGTTTGTGACCAGACCTGTCACACTAACGGACTAGATGGCCACAGATGAGCAGAAGCAAAAAATCATAGGGTGAAGAGACAGAGAACTCATACCACTACATGAGTGCACCTACAAGCACAAGCCACCAAGGCGGAGCGACGTCCCTGGTGACAGCTCAGCGGGGGAACCAAATGCAAGCTGCCTTCAACATGAACTGCATCTCTACCCCACGCTTCCTAGTGTGACCGTCAGTTTCCAAGCATCGGTTGCTTGAAGCAAGCGGCATCCCTGCTAGCAAACGCACATGCCGAAGGAAAAGAATTGCACCAACCATGCAACGAGTTAAGTGGCTGCATAGTCCCTCCAGTCATCCTCACTTCAAGCCAGTCATCGGCACCTGTCATCCAGGTCAAACAGCAACACCACCATCATTACCAAGTACATTACACAACCCAACAAAGTGGCATCTCAGCACCAGGTGGAGCCTTTCACCCGCAATGCATAAAGAGACTGAGGCCCTCCTGGCAACGTGAGA
Organism: Lissotriton vulgaris; assembly: GCF_964263255.1. Lineage (NCBI taxonomy): Eukaryota > Metazoa > Chordata > Amphibia > Caudata > Salamandridae > Lissotriton > Lissotriton vulgaris. Next base: position 418,912 of record NW_028245465.1, read on the forward strand.
GATCATGTGTCTAGAAACTAGCTGACAGCCTACTTGCACCTGAGTCCCGTTAGAGAGCACACTGACCATTGTGTCACCTACCATGGTGCTTTCATGCACACCTCAGCCATGATTCTGTTAGCTATCCTGCAGTGGCCCCCAGGCAGTCCACAAGCAGCCCTGCACAATCCATGCGGCCCTGTGGCAACCCAGCAAAAAGTGCCTCAAGGACATTCCTGCACAACAGATGATCTGGTAGCGGCTCCACCAACAAGCTACTGGGAGGTATCGGGACGTCAGCAAGCATTGTTGACACCCTCCCTGCCCTGGCAAGATGTCTTCCCGGTCCCAAGACACCCGAATAGTACACTCTGCAGTAGGACTCCGCCAACGCTCCTGATGCACCAAATCTGAACTGTTGACACCAACCACATCACAATGAGAGCATGCAGGACTGACCATCAGTACATGAGTGAACACTGACCCAGCTGACATTCTGTCAAAAGATCCGGACTAACTCTACACAGTGTTGTGGTTCAGTGGTAGCTGGTTAAATTATGGATGCGTTTGGAGATGCCTGGGAGCTTCCAGCTGCACCTGTCCCCCACGGTCCCGCAGGCTGCCTCTCTAGGCAATGAGACTGGGTTGTTTTAATTCATTGCCACAGGTTGGACTTTGTTTTGTTTTCCAATAAAGTTTGGGAGGAATGTAGTGTCCTGCTGGACACGTTCTAATCTCTCAGCAGGCACCAGTTGCCACTCCTTTGAGGGTAGCCATACACCCACTACACACCCATCCAACACAGGCCTCATTGGTCAGGTGACCATGCTAATAAAAGGGCCCAAGAGCACTTGCTCGAGGCCAGTCCTAGTGCCATACACTCTGTGTCTGTGTCATCCTTTCACTAAGTATGTAGGCCTAGAGTCCACAACTTTACAAAGGACCTCGTTTAGAGAAGAGCAGTACCAGAGCTTCTGCCAAAAACAGGGAGAAATCCAGCAGGAACACCTTGGCAGCAAGCCGTCCCTCCACAGAATGACTTCTCAGCAGCTTCACGATTTAGGGTAGCTAGGCAGCTGCCATTACTGGCTGCGTTACCTTCTGTCCGGTACTGAAATTAAAACCATCAACTTATAATGCTAGCACGTATTATTTTTTCATGAGTTGATCATTTTTTTTATCCTTCCTCATTTGACAAGATCAGCTCAAGCTTAATTCATTTTTTAGTCTTCATATTGTTCAGGTTTATTTTGAAAAAAAACAAATGGACTACTGAATGTTCCGTTTACGTATATTGCCAAATTTCCAAGAAATATTGAGTCGCCACAATATTTGTTTGATACATTAAACTATGGTGGTTCCAAACATAATTTTTTTTAAACAGGCTTTTTTTAATGTTCCTGAGTGCTGCAACAAACCTTGATGGCCGTTGGTGCATTTTCAGGACCACTTCACAAATATTACCATCACTTTGGGGGCTATTTCCTGGACTCACATAAGTGTGATCAGTTCCGCCATGCTATCATAGCGTGGTGTGTACAAATTGCCAACTTCACCTTACTTGACACCTCCCAAATGAGGAAAACAAACCAGTATTACTATATGGTCTGTTTGGTATATTTACTTAATACCTTTTTGCTTTTATTTCATTTTATTCAAAAAAGTTTAGGTACAAAAAAGACACTTAAATACATTCAACAATTCCAACATAAATTTTCAAAGCAAATTACATTCCACATTGCATATATAAACAACACATAAATTACATTACATATATAGACATCATATTCATTTGATCAACAATTAGACTCACATAAATGATATCTAACTAAACAAAGGACAAAGTGAACATTTAGATACTATTATTCAACAAGTAGCAAATTAGTGCATATTAAATTTGTCAAAGTCATTAAATGTACTGCAAATTAATGCATTCCTGGTCCAGCTGACTTCATGGTTAAGGACCTAACTCCTTAGTGTCAGAAATCATAGCGTGGTGGCCTAGTGCCACAGTACCTTTTCCCCATTGCATTTTCCGCCATTTAGATGAACCCATTTTGAGAGGGAGACTTAATGGCTGCAGGTCCACCATGCCCTGGCATTACACTAAATTTGCTATTCTGAGGGACAAATGCCAATGGTGACTACTAAAAACATGGCTAAACAAGACCATATGTCCATGGCTTAGATTTTTTGGGTGGATGCATACAGAAGAATATACATTTGTGCATGTTCCATAGATGTTTTATTTAGGCGTAAACAGGAGCTGCAACAGCATCTTTATGACTTGCGGCTTGGCATGCAGCCTAACCCCTTTACTTAAAGGGCACGGATAGGAGCAGGTCTAGAAGAGGTTCCAGAATCCTGCATAGGTTGCTCGATGAGGCTGACGGTGGACACACGAGGTGGAAGCGATGGTGAAGGTTCGTCGACAGGTGCAAGTGCTTTGTAGTCCGTATATAGAGACATGGAGAGCACAAGAGAGTTGGAAATGGCCACCGGGAGGCCTCTATCTTGACAGGGAACCCAAACCCAGTCCTGGTCCACTGTTCTATATTACTCAATGACGTGTTGGTTTGTCAAGCACTACAACCATATTATTCTGCTAAATACTTGTTTTGCATGCCCCTTCTAGCTCTCCTACATTTTGAGACCGCGTCATTCTAATCAGCCTGCACCTGCTGGGACTCCGCCATATTTTGGTGGCAAGCAGAAGGTCTCTGTGAGCTCTGGAGTGTTACAGAACAGAGAGAAACTGAAGTGGAGGTTCCAAGATGCTACAGCATCAACACTTCCAGTTTTCTCTGAGTTCCTACTGGATGTGCCTATCTCCGGGGCTTAGAAGGGCTGTCTTCGAATGTAATATGCAACAGATTTGCAAACTAGTTAGTTCAGCCAAAGCTGTTAACATTTTTGCTACTCATAAAAGCCATCTACTAATTCTCAGGAGCACTGCTAGCCACCTCTTTGTTGCTCTACTTGCAAAAGATCCAGTGGAGAAACACACACGTTCTTTTTGACTTTCCTGCTAGAGGGCTGGTGGGGAATGCTTTCAGACACTCTCTTTTCTCTCATGACTTATTTCCCTGCCTCCCGAGGGATGAAATGCTGCCAGGTGGGGCGATGCTCCTCCGCCATAGTGGAGGAGCCGAAGCCTCGAGGCATCAGAGACTGATTGATCCAGAATACAGACCACACGTTTTCCTTTTAAGTCACTCCTCTCCGAGATATGGAGTAACCGTGTGTGTTAACTAACTGGCACTATGCATTACACAGGTGGTGGTGTCTAGTTGGATGTTGCAACTGAAAGCAAAAAAGTTATTTTGGCTGTGCGAAAATGAATGCTCTTCTAGGTTCAATGATTATGTAAATGCTTCACTTCAAAATGCCTAAGGCTTTAGCACAAGTCCCTTCATCTTTGTGGTGGCAATATGCTAGTGTTAAGGGCTGGGGCGGCTACTCCGTTATGGAAGAGGAGCGTCTCCCCGGTGGCAGCAGGAGCAAACATGAAAAATAGAATAATAATAAAACTATTTTAATATCATTTTATTTTTCTTCAGGAGTCGAGTCTTAGGGGTGGGGCCATTATGACGAGAGCACTGAAGGAGAGGTGGTGGGATCTGCTGTAAGTGCGCATGTCAATTTGGCCGGCTGCGATCTCTCCAACCCGATCTGTGTTGCCGGGTGGAGAGAATAGCAGGCACAGGCTCCCAGTCTCTCTGGGAGCACAAATTCTGCCCGCTTCGGACAATCCCAGCGCTTCTCTCATGCTGGTATTACCAGCATGAGAGCAACATCTGGATCGGCCGTCGGGTCTGGGAGCCTGTGCATAGCAGCGAAAGAGCACCAACCCGGCGAGAAGCAGGTAAGTGCTTTTATATTTTTATTTATTGCTATTGTGTGTCCCCTCCCCCCGGGCTGCCCCACTACTTTTATCAGATGGCAGCCGCTACTGGTTAATGGCTATATTTTAACTGCAATCCCTGTCAAGATTAGATAGAACCCAAAGAAGAAGAATCCCAAATATCACAATATCCTTTGTGAAACTTGTCAAGACGATCTGCCAGGCTAGGTGCTCCCTTAATCCAAACACAAGAAACACAAGACTGGTTTTACCCTAATGGGGGCTCATCAGTCGGGTTAATCTTGGTTCCAGTGAGCATAGAACCACAGTATGTGCACACCCTTGCCACTTAGGGTGGTACATCAAACATACAAAAGGTGATGGGGGGTAACTATTGCAATAAATCTAACCACTGACAATAACTTGGGGTAGCATTTCAACCCATCGTTCTGGGTATGCACAAAAGTGGGTCCCATACTCCCAGTGCCACTGGAATCAAGCTACACCCGGCTGACGAACCCCAATCAGGGCCAAACATGTCCTGGGTTTCTTGTGTTCCTTTTCAGGGAGGAACTAGCCTGGTAGTCCGGGTTGAACTGTTTCTATTGGTGCAGGGCCAGAACTGATTTGCATATGGCTAGTTCTAAACTGAGGTGGCAAAGTGGGCAAAAGAGTGAGGGGGTGGAGTGCTACCCCAAGTAATTGCCAGTGGTTATCCTTGTTGCAAGCATCCTCCTATCACCTTTTGTGTGCATCTTGTACTGCATTGCCACCACATCAAGTATCACTAGAGAGAAGAGCACTTCCCAATGTTTCCTTTTGCACTCTATGGTGATAATAATTATTTGCAAAAAGAACAATTGATGGAGAGAATGCTGGACAATGTCAAACATTCACCCCAGCACAGGGTATACAGACAAAATATCGAGTAAAAAATATCAAATTACATAAATATCGACTTCAAAATATAGAATGGACAAAATATCGAATGGACAGAATATAGTCAGCATAAATATCGGATTTAAGGTAAGTAATGTAATATCGATTTTTATAAATATAGAAAGTCAAAATATCGAAGTATATAATATAGGTTATTAAAATATATCGAATTTTTAATAAGATCGATTTTTTAAAGTGTTTTGTATATGTGTGGAGAAGTGTGGCTCACTGGTTAGAGCAGGCAGACCCTGAAGCAGAGGTCAGACCCGGGACCAGGGTTCAATTCCCGACGCGGCAGGGTCTTGAGCTCAAATGTCCATGGACTCGATAATTCTCGCTTCGGTGCCTGACCTAATCATGGGTTCACACTCTGCAACTCTGGGCATTAAGCTTGCTTAATCTCCACAACGGCCTCCCCGCGGCGGGATGCCTGGCTTTCACCTTGGGGATGCCCTGTAAGGGCTATCTCACAGGGAAAAGCCAGGACGGGTTCCCAAAGCAAGCGCGGAGATACCCCTTCGGGGGTCGATTCAGGCGCTATATAAGAAACATAATAATAATATGTGTGAAAAGTGTATATTTTTTTGTAATGAATTTTATGTTATTTAATTTTTGCGTAATTTAGCGTAGCGGGTTGTGGGTTTAAAGGGGAATAGGGTGGGAAGTAATTTAATTATATTAAATAAAATAATATTTTTTAGAAAATATTAATTCTTTTTAATTTTTATTTTGCGTTTTAGTTATGTAGCGGGTTGTGGGTTTATAGGGGAATAGGGTGGGAAGTAATTTAATTGTAATTATTTAAATATTTTAATTTATTTATTGGTATTTATTTTGAATACATTGTTAATTAATTTTTAATTGTTAATTAATTAATTTTTAATTGGTAATTCATTTTTATTAATTGATTAATTGATAATTATGTGAATTTTATTAATTTATTTTCCTTAGCGGGTTGTGGGTTTATAGGGGAATAGGGTGGGAAGTTACTTAATTGTACTTAATTAAATGTTTTTATTTATTTATTGGTATTTATTTTGAATTAATTGGTAATTAAATTTTATTTCGTAATTAATTAATTGTAAATTGACAATTAATTTGTATTGATAGTTAATTAATTTTACTACTTAATATTTTTTCAATTGATTCATTGTTATATTATATCAAATTGGTATTTACTTTTAATTAATTTTTTATTGGTATTGGTATTTAATTTATTTTTATTAATACATTAAATATTTACATTCCCTACTGTTAAGCTCACTAGAGTGTGAATAGTAATTTTTAACCCTACGCTATCCAACGCTTTCCCTACTGTTGCATTCTCTGGAGTGGGCATAGTAATTTTTACCCTTATGCTATCCAACGCTTTCCCTAATGTTGCACTCTCTGGAGTGGGAATAGTATATTTTACCCCTACGCTATCCAACGCTTTCCCTTCTGTTGCACTCACTGGAGTGGGAATAATAATTTTTACCCCAACGCTACAACGCTTTCCCTGCTGTTGCAATCTCTGGAGTGGTATTAGTAAATTTTACCCCTACGCTATCCAACGCTTTCCCTACTGTTGCAGTTACTGGAGTGGGAATAGTCATCTTACCCCTATGCTATCCAACGCTTTCCCTACTGTTGCACTCACTAGAGTGGGGATAGTAATTTTTACCCCTACGCTATACAACGCTTTCCCTACTGTTGCAGTCACTGGAGTGGGAATAGTAATTTTTACCCCTACGCTATCCAACGCTTTCCCTACTGTTGCACCCACTGAAGTGGGAATAGTCATTTTTACCCCTACGCTATCCAACGCTTTCCCTACTGTTGCACTCACTGGAGTGGTAATAGTGAATTTTACCCTCCTGCTATCCTATGGTAAACATATTGAATGTTTTTCATTAATATCATGTGAATTTATATATATGTTTTAAAAAATAACATTTTATTTTTTTTAGCTTAAATTAATTATTTAATAATTTTGAGGTTATGTAAGTATTTTTAAGTATTTTTTAGTTAATTATTTTTAATATTTCATTTATTTTAAATTACTTTTAAGACATTTACAAAAATTCGATATTTTGACTAACTATATTATTTCTAAACAATATTTTTGATTCGATATTTTTGTACTTACCTGTTTGTAGATAGGAATTTGATATTTTTGTAGTCGATATTTTATCCTAGATATTTTTGTATTTCTATATTTTTGTACTCCATATTATTTCAGTGATCCCCAGCACAGACATCTGGGCCTAAAGCCATTGTTTTTTTGCTCCCCACGCCATTTCAGTTCAGACCCAGCCATATGCAAATCAGTCTTAACCCTGCTCCGCATGGGAGCAGTCCAGCCCGAACTGCCAGTCCCGGTCCTCCCTGGACTGGAAACAAGCATCCTGGGACCGGTTTTGGGGTATTACCCCACAGCAGCCAGGCTATCTTGGGACCCACATCTCCTCTCGGGGTGACAAATCCAAAAAAAACTATTCATGGACAGAATGCAGAACAATGGCAAACATTCACCGTAGTACAGAGATCTGGGCCTAAATCCATTGTTTTTATGCTCCCCATGCCATTTCTGATCGACCCAGCCACATGCAAATCAGCCTTGTCCTGCTTCTTATGGGAACAGCCCAGCCGAAATGCAGCGTATGCCCAGACGTGGGTCTCTTGCTCCCTTTGCCACTGGATTCAAGCTTGCCTGGCTGATGAGGGGTAATAACCCAAAACTGGTCCCAGTATGCTTGTTTCTGGGCCAGGGAGGACCTGGCCTGGCAGTTCAGGCTAGATTGTCCCCATGGGAGCATGGTCAAGATGGTCTTCCTGTCTCTGGAATGTGCTTCCAGGTTGAGGTTCCATCTGTCACTACACTTGTTGATGGACTGGGCATTAGCCAGGGAATAGTTGCAAGTGCGGTTTTGCATAATGCACTATTCCTTCCTTGGAAGGTATTTTGATTTTGACAGTTTGATTTATTGTTCTTTCTAAATTGCCTGTATCTTTGTGATGCCAATGGCATGCCTACATCTGGGTTCCCTGGTACAATAGATCCTGCTCCGTTGGGGGCCTAGTGTTGAAGACGATGTGTCAGCAGTTGTATTCAGTGGTGGTTGATGTCCTCCAGTGTGACCAGGACCCATTCCCTGTATCCACCATCTCTTCCCCTCTTCACTGCAGAAGAGAGTGGCTTGTGGTAGAGAGCAATGCTGGGATCAGCCTCAGCTCAGGGGCAGCAGGTGTCTCACCAACTAGGGATATTCATCCAACTGTTAGGAACTTTTTTCACTAAAGAGAGCTTTTTAGGAATTCGAGCAGGATGTCCAGGGGCAAGCTATTATGTTTTGCAGACAGTACAGTAGCCAAGTGACACCTGAATCAACAATTCAGGATGGGATCTTAGCTCCTGAGAATCAGATGGTCTTTCAGCTTCTGTTACTGGCCGAACTTTTGTTGGTTTCTATCAAAGAAATTCACATATGGGGTGCTATCAATTTGAAGATGTGCACCCCTAGGCGGGTGTTGCCCTAATACTTAGCTTTTACTACAGAGCATCCTGGAAATCTATTACTGGTTCAGCACTGCTATAATTGATCTGATTGCTGGCTGGTACAATGCTTCTTGTTCTCTGTTCTCAAGAGTTCCTGATACAACAGAATTAGGGCTGCTGAATGGTTTTCAACCTATTTCTCTTCTCCTGACAAAGATTCATCGGAAGGGTGCCCTGGTCATTATGTTTTTTCCCTTTTGGCTAAGGAGGTTGTGGTTTCTGCTGAATCCATATTTGACCTTATGCTCACTGTACCAGCTTACTCCAACCCTAGATTTAGTTCTGTCCTTGAACCTTTTTCTGTCAGCGTTGAAAGGGCATCGCTTCAATAATTAGTTCTGCCCCTTTCACTTCAGGTCTCCGGCCGACCGTCACCCAGTATGCGCATAACCATCGTCGAGCCTTCATTCCTCGCTGGTGCACTCTTCAGCATGTGTCTCCTTTGCAACGTTCCTCAGAGATGGATGGTCCTTCAGTTTCTGCAGGAGGGTTCTGATGTGGACCTCACTGTATCTGCAATCTCAGCCTGTGTAAAATCATGGGGCGGGGTCTCCAGTCCATAGGAGAATTAGTCGTTTCTTTGTGCATGTTGTTAACACCCAAGTTACGATTACTGTCTCCTTTGTGGGATTTGCCCCTGGTTATCAGTTCCTCTGTGGCCTCCACTGGAGCCGCCAAATTAAAACAATCCTCATTTTAGTGAGCAAATGATATCCACCCTCTGGCAATAGCCGGGCATATTAAGATCTATTCTAACAGACAGGGCTGGACTGGGAACCACAACTGGCCCCGGCAAAGTGCTCGGCCGGCCCCCCCTCTCCACTCGGGGGGGGGGGGGTGGGAGAGAGTTGGAGGTGCCGCCGAGCTCTTTGCAGGGGCTGGTTTTCAGCCGATTTTGGCTCTGCTGTAAAAACGTCCTAGTAACAAAAACGGCCCCCAGGGGCCCAAAACCGGCCCCCACCCGTGCAACGCAGCGCGGGATTGCCCGGTGCCTGCTATGGCCAGTCCGGCCCAACTAACAGACCTGCAGCACTTTGGTATAATGTGGGACACCTACTCGCACTGATAGCTGTGTGATTGCTGGCACACTGACGTTACTACCAGCACCCCAGTATTGTGGCTGCCAGTACCAAGAGCCCTCTGCCATTACTTAACCCTCCATATTGCGATTGTGCTTGTGTATCATAACTTCATAATATATTATTCCACAGGAACCACTGTCTTTCCTATATAAGTACCAAGAGTTGAGCACACTATCAAGTTGGCATGCAGGCTGTGAGCCAAAGAGAGCAGTTGTGCCTCGTCCACCAAGACAGATGGGATAAGAGGTTCAAGAAAACACTTAAGATGGAATTTAGACCTATAGATTAATAAAGGGTAAAAAAATACCAGGCACAAACAACATTAACATGGCAAATCAAATGCACTCAAAATGAAAGAGTGCACTCCAGGATGTTAAAGCAACATTTAAAATGCTCAACGGCGTTGAAGGCGTGCAACCTTGATGCGCGCTCCATGCGTGTTAACTGTATGTAACCCAAATTGGAGCTTTGTCAGGTCCCCACACAAGATGCACAGCCATATATAAGAAAGAATTCCGAATCTTCTACCAGTTTATCATATTTTTATTCTAAATGTTCTCCATCGTTGATCCATATGTTTCCATGTTTACTCAACCTTTTCATCTCCATGTTTTACATATGCCCATTCTGGCTTTTCAAAGCAGCACAAAGGGGGTTCAATATTCCTCATAACACAGCGTCATTTACCCAATTTCAGTGACAAGCCCCAAGCCCAAAGCTCCCCCAAATTAACATGACACATTAAAATAAAAGGCAATGTGACCTTATCTTCGTGTTAAATAAACGTCCCCCATATACGTGAAACCCGTGTTGACTACAAACAGAATTGCATGCTTTCAAATACAACACTCATCCGAATATAACCTATAAAATCTGGCAGCGTAAATAAGTGTACTTACCTAAACTTCAATACAAAATTCACCAGTGTCTTATACAAAAACCAGTCGATGTAAACCGCATTTTTATGGGCCGAGGCCCGTTTTTATCCATCTTATGTCATGCTGGCTATACATTTGGGGGAGTTTTGTGCATACTCTTGGGTTGTTTGTAATGGGGCTTGTCACTGAAATTATATCGGTGTGGAGGCTTTTGAATGTGTGCTTGTGAGCAGGGTCACACTTCTGGCGTTTAACTTAAAGGGTTATATATTATTAGGTGATAATGCAAGATGCAGCACTTATGCTTTCATTCAGTCTATAATTGTTGATTGATCATACTGATGGGTTCCTTTTCTTATATCTTGCCTTGTAGTTACCCGTGAGGAAGGGAGTCATCCCGAAATTCATTGGGTACATGACGCTGTGTATGAGGAATATTGAACCCCCTTTGTGCTGCTTTCAAAAGCCAGGATGGGCAAATATAAAACATGGAGATGAAAACAATGAGTAGACATGGAAACATATGGATCAAAGATGGAGAATGTTTGGAATCAAAATATGGTTGAAGATTCAGAATTCTTTCTGATATGGCTGTGCATAGTGTTTGGGGACCAGGCAAGGCCCCAATTTGGGATAAATCAGGTGCACTGTCATGCCCGTTTACCACGTTGGCGTGTAAGAAAATTAGATTAATGTGAGCAAAGAGTTTTTGTGGCAGCTTTGCATATGTTAATACCGTGCACACTGTTCTGCGGGGGTTGTTACCAGCTAAGCACTATAAGTGCCTGGGCCCTGGGCCCCTGATTGGAGCAAGTGGTAATGCAGATATGACTCCATTTGTATCCATTCCACTCCTTCTCCACAGGGTTGATAAGGATAAAAAAAATAACTTTAGCAAAACCAATAGTGAGCGCTTTTGGAACCTACTGACTTTGCCAATGTTTTTTAACCATGCTGCACGGCCTCTCAGAAGCTGTGCAGCATGGCTAAAGGAAATAAACTTTTTTAAAGGGAGCTATGACTCGGCGATCACATCCTAGTGTAGGTGTGTGCACCACACATGTGGAGCCAACAAAATGACATGAGATCTTTTTTTTGTTTGAAGCACCAGTGGGGGATGAGCAACAAGGAGTATCGGGTGGGACCTTGGGAGGTGTGGAAGAGAAGCAACGGATAAGAGAAAGAGGGCGTGGGCAGGGGTAAGCAACACAGAACTGTAGTGGGGAGGAGATGCAATGTATGGGAGAGCAACATGGAGCAGGCGAGGAGTAGCACACGGGCGAGAACGCAATGATGGTTGTGGAATTATGGGGGTAGGAGGGAGAAGCAGCAGGCGAGAGCGAAAAAGGGTGAGAGGAACCAATATCGAAGACGGGGGATGGGGAGGAGAAGCACAACAGGCAAGACATCAGTGTGGAGCAGGCAGGGGAGAAGGACACAGGCGACGGCGAGACAGTGGCATGGAGTGTAGAGTTTGGAACAGAAGTATGCTGGGGAGACAGCCGGAAAACAGATGCACTCTTGTGGAGTACTTACGACAAAGGACGCAAGTAAATTGGCAAAGCTCCAGAGACCGGACTGACACAGGATGGACAAGACATGCCATTGAATAAGAAGCAATCAAATAAAAGTGGCAGGAAACCTGCTGTGGTAAGCAATGAGGGAGGCTCCAAGCCCCTATATGTTCAGGGTAAGCTTACATTATGCCTCGCAACAGACAGCCCATATTCTGTCTAGTGGGCTCGACCTAACGAGTCCTAGGCCTAATAGCACTAAGAGAGCAGAGGCAAAAACACAGACATGAATGGTGGTAGAAGAGCCACACACCTGACCTTCAGAGATGCACCCTTCTTTGGGACAAGCGGTCATCTGGCTTTGTGAGACAACGAACAGGCAACATGGCGTAACTCGGAGAGGAGCACTGCCCTTAGGTGCAAAGGAGAATACAAGGGGTTGTAGAGGTTATGGGCCCCATTGACATTGATAAAGAGTTGTAAACTTACACCTGCAGATTTAGTAGCGCAGCTTCCCCTCTGCGCACTCGTTGACTCTATGCTTGTCTTTGACCATCTTCAGTGAATCGCTGCTTTTCGACTAGGTTTGTGCTATAGAAATACCCTATACATACACACATACATACATACATAATGTGTGTGTGTGTAGATTTATGACTGTCAGGAAATCACAAATCTTTCCAGAAGTGCGCTTGCAAATGTGCAGCAGTCACATGTTTTCAGACATACATGTGAAAACTATGGTGAATCCAACTTTTTCATCAATCCAGAGGCATTTCAGCATGTCTAAATATACACATTGTACAATTTCACATGATGAAATGCTAAAGCCATTGTGCACTTGCACATTTAAAAAAAACGGAAGAGACTACATTTTCTCCTCAGAAGTAACCCCTTCTCTCTAACCTCGTCACACTTTGTAGAAATTCCAGACCCGTTCTCACCTTGGGACTTACTCCTTCAGTTAGCAGGAGTAAATCTCCCATCATAACAAGAGTGCACTGAAGTCAGAGGTTTGAGAGCACCCACAGTTACTGGGGAAACTCTAACTGGACCACCACTTTCCCACCCTTACGTGTGATTTATTTGCTCCAGCACAATAGTGCGCCATCCTGGGGTGATATTGCTCACCAGTAAAATAATTCACGATTGCAAGGTCACCTTTAACGAATTCCTTCAACCAATAATTGCGTCCATTTGTCTTTGAAACTCAGACTCAGGCTGAATTTGCAATATGACTCGGGCTGGGCAGAGGCTGACCTTTTGTCATTGCATCTCCCCTGTTCAGAGGACCCTCTCCTGATCTCACTAAGCGCCTTGAGCGCCAAGTGAGGTCTCAAGGAGCTATAAAGGGGTGAAAAGGGGCCTACATTGCTGTGGAGCTCGCCAGGGGGGGGGGGGGGGGGGGGGGCTCAGCTGCAGGCTAGTAAATGCCAGGTACCACGTACACAGATCTGTAATCTCTGCCTCCACGCGTGTGTCTAAGAACTCCGTTAATTTGATCGTTTCCCTGTGGGGGAGGAGCACGAGGGGTTAACATCCACCCATGTGAGCAGAGACCACGGCGAGGAACCCTTTGCACTGGTTTCTGGTCCGCTTGCTCGGGAGCCCCACGAACCCGCTCAAACTTCGCTCTTCCGCACAGTAGCTAATTAAACCGGGGAGGAAATGAAGAGAGGAGCGGGCGGGCGGGCAGAGACGAGAGGCTGCGTTGCCATGGCAGCCGTCAACAGGCTCCGCGACGTTGACTGCTTTAGCAAAATTGAGTGGAAACATTTTGCCGGGATAACGTGCGCAGATGAAAAGGCCTTCGCCGGGGGTTTAACCCGGCCTTGTAAGATGCCCGTTGACAGTCGGGCCTCTCAGTGGACCCGGGGAGCGGAGATATCTGTTTCCCGATAGATATAACACAGGTCCATTTAGAAGGATCGATGCAGCGCTTCCGGAAGGATGGAGAATTAGCGTTGTCACCTCGTCCGTCTTGTAGTCAGTCCTGCCGCTCCCGGGTTTCCTGTTTCGTGCTTAAATAGCACAGTCTAGGATTTTTCTTGTCTTTTGTAATCTGTTATTTGTAGTCCTGTTTTTTTAATATGATGAAAAAATCAGAACTACAAATGCCAGAATTCAAAGTAAAAAAATAAATAAACTGGACTGGTCTAGCTACTCGGGTAATATCGGCTGAAGGATATTCCACCACAACAATGACATTGCACAAAATGCTGTTTATTGAAAATATAGACCATGATAGTGAGCGTCAGAACCTATTTCAGAGGCCACGTGGCACTCGGGGGCTACTGGGCCCAACCGTGGTGATTGAGGCCTTTTACTCCTGATGTCCCAGGGCCTGATCTACAGTGGACCCTGAGCAACTGGGACAGGCACCCCTTCTGCACTTGACTTTCAGTGGTAACTGTGGACGAGCAGTCGAAGTAGAAGTTGGCGAGCTTACAAATTAACAGGGAGAACCGAGCCGGAGCCAAACCCAGGGTCTGGCTCCGATCTAAGAGCCTGTTCATAAGTCGAGCCCTGAAAATGTTTGTCATGTAAACCATATAACAAAAATCACGTAAAACATGACTAGGCTTTTAAACATGAACCATTAGTGAACTAAGAGGCAAGATAGCTGTCATATAAACTCTGTACTTGGCCTAGATTATAATAGACCAAAATATGTATTTTTTGTTTTTATCTCTTTGTGCATTTTCTGCAGTTTTTACATAACTCAAACTGGACCAAAAGGTATTGGAGCAATTTACGTGGGCACTGGTTGCATTAGACTAGGTCACATTTATTTTTTAATGGCATAGGGACATTAAGGGGCAGATTTACAAGCCCCTTGCGTCACTTTTATGCTGCTGTTGCGTCACTTTTGTGATGCAACGGCGGTGTAAAAAATGCGGCAAATTTACTATGTGACTCATCCAGGGAGAGGCAGTAAAGCCCTGCGTGGCATTATACCTGCATCAAATATGTATGCAGGGTAGGCGTTCCCATGCAGAATAACCTCGTAAAAGTGACGCAGTGAAATCTACAAGATTTCACTGCGTGACTTTTAGGACGCCACTGCGTCAAAACCTTACGCCTGCTTGAAGTAGGCGTAAGGAGTGACGCAGTGTATTGGAAATAGGCCACAACACGCATTGCTGAAGTTGCGTCGTGCTTGCGGCACAACTCCAGCAATGTGTGACTTTTACACCAACAGATGCGTCAGAATTTCCGACACATCTCTCAATCCTTGCGCCATAGTGCGACGTATTGTAAATACGGTGCATCTATGGTGGCGCAAGGGGTTTCACCCAGGCGCAGGGAATTTGGCGCATCTATACAGATGCGTCAGTTTCTTGTAAATCTGCCCCTAAGTCATTTGCCCAGAATCACAGTATGCTGGCCCACTGCCAAGACTTGGAGAAGTGTGGCTCAATGGTAAGAGTGGCAGACCCTGATGCAGAGGTCTAGCCCGAGACCAGGGTTCAATTCCCCGCCTCGGCGAGTCTTGGGCTCAAAAACTCCACGGACCTGATAATTCTCGCCTCGGTGCCTATTCCAATCATGGAGTCCCACTCTGCAACTCTGGGAAATAGCTTGCCTAATCTCCACAACGTCCCCCACAACGCTAAGGATGCCTGGCCTCCACCTTGGGGGTGCCCAGGAGTGGACGCCTCACAGGGAAAGGCACAATGCTTCAACGGTGGTCCCCTGTTGAATATGGGGTCACTGCAACGTGGCAGGGCTGGCTTAGTGCTCCCCACACAGCTTCCCTCTCCTAGCATAAGGGGTAGCCAAAAACAATCCTGCACATGGGCGACAACCCGATCAATGTACAGCCAAATCCTCACACCCCGCACAGGGAGTCCTCAAGGTGGGCTCCCCACTGGACCTCTGTCTCTCCTACGCCCTTGTCTTTCTCACAAGGCACACTGGTCTTGTCAAGCAGGCAGGCACTGGTGCTCCAAGGCATGTAGTCTTGGTTACCCTGAGTGACAGCCCTTTTCTCAGTTGGGAGCCTAGAAGATCTTGCCCCTCCCCGTCTTGGTCACAAGCAGAAATCTTGCAGAGCTTCCTCTTCTCACACAGCCCGTCTGGCTGTTTGGCAGGTGACAGAGTTCGGTGTCTCAACCTCCCCTTCTTATAGTCCATTTCCAGACACCAAAATGTGATGAAGTGCCTGGGTCTTTGACGTTTTATGTTGGGGTTCTGCTTGCTTTAAAGTGTACACTTCTCTTCAAATTCAATTTTGTTTTGCATTGGTTAATCCTTGAAAACATACAGCACACATATATAAAATCCATCAGGACAAAATCACAATACAATTAGAGATAACATTATCAATACAATTGGTAACTAAAACAGTATTCTTAAAATTACGCATTTTTGTTACAAAATGCTATTCTTTTAATCCATACATCATTAAGGTATCTTTTCCACATTATGAATTATAGTCTTGTCTGTACTTGAGTTTAACATTCATATGGCTTATTGATACTGCCTTGCCCAGAGTGAACGATATATTGGTAAGACACATTTCCTCCTCAGATCGGTGTACAAGGGGCAAAAGAAGAACAAGTGCACCTCATTTTTAGGTTTTCTTTTGCACACTGGGCAAGAGTCATAATCAGAATAGCTTTTAGATCATTTTGAGCAAACTTTTTTAAATTCATGATTTCATATCAAAATTTTGTTTACAATTACTTTGCTCTTTGAAAAGAAATATTGTCTAGAAATGAGGAGTGATATCCCATGGTTTAACCGATCATTAGGCCTACACGAGGCTTATTATAAAGTTCTTTATGATTGGTATCTCTACCCCGCAAAACTCCACAAGATATACCTTGATACACCTGATCGATGTTGGAGGGCTTCTGGAAGACTTCTGCCATATATGGTGGGATTGCGCCACGATTAGATCCTACTGGAATGAGATACTGGCCCAAATGAAAGATATTTTGATATATTCTTTGCCCCAGATGCGTCATTTTGTTTTGTTGGGACTACGCAATCCCTCTTTGAAACATCAAACTATGGGGATAGATCCATAATGCTGCTATCTTTGAGGGCAGCCAAGATGGTGTTGGCTGCAGCATGGAGGAAATGTCTCCCCCTTCCATGACTCAGTGGCATGCTCAACTGTGGCAAAACCTTACTATGAAAAGTCTGACCGACCAACTCACAGAATCCCCCAAAAGGGGTTTGACTATATATGGGGTCGTCTTGTGAGATATCTTTTGTGGGCTTACCGCTATTCTCTTGTCACCCACATACACACGGGCCCTTAATTTGTTCCAGACCTGACCCCACCTCTCGGGTGGCCCCCCTCACGCCAAAACATCTTCGATTGTCCATGTCAACTGCTTTAGGACTTCTGCCCATATCTGCCACTTACTAGTAGATATTACTGGTGCTCTGTACATGCATGTCTCACTATTATTTCTTTTTGTTTGTGAGTTTTCTCTGAGAACAGGAGGATGAGAGGGAAGAGGATGGTTTTCGTGTCTCCTCTTCCTTTGTATCGAGCAACAGGACAGAGTGGAATGACAGGCATTTAATGTACGGTTGATGGAAGTAAACATTGTTTACAATTCTGTTCAATATTAAGGTATTGTCTTTATATATGGTTTCTGAAATGCTATGCTGTCCTGATCATTGTATGTTAATGGCACTGATAAACACAATTTTTGAAAAAAAGGGGTTGCTCTTGTGATGTAAAAATCTATTTGTGATAGACCCATCCTTGCATTTATGCACGTCCCATGAAAATGATGAAAATGTGCTTTAAGACCTATTTCACCTCAGCTGGTTTATCCCATAAGGTTGCTAGACCCGAGTTATATATTGACATTTTTACTTACCCAAGCCATGAGATAGTAAGATAATTTTTGTGGTGTACGATTTCCTCCATCGTAAACCCATGAGGCGAGAGTTCCTCGGTGGACTGCAGCCTTCGCCAATATAAGAGAGGTCTTAATTTGAAAAGATGTTCTATAGGGCAGTGGCTTAAGTCAATATACAATGGTAAAAGAGGAGCACTGTGTGGCAAGCTCACAAGAGTTCTTAAAAATATATTTTCACAGTTTACTATTTTTCTCCGAACCCCATAATTCTGCTCAGTAAAGTGCCAAGCCTAAAGCCTTGATCCCATACATTGCTGTGGTTGGGGCGATGGTGCAGGTATTGGTTTTCTGGTACCTTCTTAAAGAAGTTGATGACTGGTATCTAAGTTTTAAGGTCCTCTTGTCAAGCTGGGATAGTCATTTCACATATCTGGACAATCTTACAACCCAGATCATCAAAGTCAGTGACCCATTCTAACCTTTCATGCTCAGCTTTTAAAGTCATCTAATGATGTTTATGAGGATTGAGTGCCATGTATTTTCCAGCCCATACTTCAGCAAACCCATTTATTAGGACCTGTATGGGATTTTTAGATATCGAAAGGGTGTCATCTGCAAAAAGCAGTGCTGAAATGTTCGGTGATCCAATTTTTTGGGCATCACTGACTGAGATATCTTGGTGGACAACTATCTCATTCACATATGGATAAATGAGGATCGAAGCTAGCATACACCCCTGCCTTACTCCTTTTGCAACTGTTTTACGATCTGCCAGTTCACCGATGTCGCCCCATCTCACATGGGCATAATTACAGTTGTGAAGTCTGATCAAAATAGACAGACTATTCTCAGGAACCCCCATACGAGCTAACACACTTCATAATTTGTGGTAGGGTATTAGGTCGAAAGTTGACCTAAGGTCTACAAATGCAATGTAAAGATGAACTCTATCTAACAGGTCTGTCTTCCAAAATATAGTGCAAAATCTGAAGACTTGGGTCTACTGTGCTTGTCCTCTTCCTAGAGCCCGCTTGGGTGACGGATGATATTTTTTTCTTCCATTCATGCAAAAAAGCTTCTCTAATATTTGGCGGCAGATGACTTTTTGAACTTTTTTGAAGACTGTCAATTAGGCTAATCGGGCTGTAGTTACTAGGGGCGTCACAGGCACCTTTTTTTAATAAGTTGGTTTGATTCCAGCGTCATGTTGAGTAATTTAGTGATCTCTCTAAAAATCAGTAGTTTTATGTATGGGCCCGAAATAAGTAACTAAATCCCCTGAGATCCAGACTGGTCCTGGCGTCTTGCCACAGATAATGTTATGGGTAGAATAATTAGTTTAATCAAGTCAGATTGACAATTGGTTTGATGCTTTCGAGAGGGTAGATAGGATTAATTCTGAATTATCACGACTCACATTACCAACATCAGCATATTGCCCTTGGAAATGATCTAGCCAAATTTGAAGCTGAATATGCGACTACACCTTAGGAATAGTCTAGCGACTGCCATTTGTAACTGTGCACCGAAATGTTTTATTATCACTCTTTTTGGCTGCAGCTGTCAGATCGTTCCAAACCACTTAGTCACATTCAACCCGTGCAAACTTCAAAGCCACTTTTGTGATCTTTCCTTGCTAATGTGATTGGTCTCTGGTACTTACAATTAAGTGCATGTATAAGTGCAGCTTTAGTGTCTTTGAATTGCTTCTTAAACCATGCGATCACGTGGGCTTGCCCACTTTTTGGTTGGCTGTCCTCCCTGTTAATTAGAGTTCTTAGTACTCCATAGAGTTTCTCATGGATGGCTAGGATGTCATTTGAATAAGAATAATTTGAATCAGGATCAGAGCAGAGATTTGCCTTGTTATCTATCTTATCTAATGCTTCCACTACTCTGCCATAAACTTCGGAAAATATGTACGTTGTGGGTGCAACTCGCGACTACTTCAGTATACGCCGGTTATTTGAGGGACGCAAGTACCTATGGTCGATAGAGGACAGGCTCCCCTTCTGCCCCCTCCATTGTTAATTGATTGTACTATGATCGCTATCTGTCTTCTAGAGCCAACCATATCTTCCAATAGTGCCAGGATATGTAAGTCAAGCATAATATAATCTATTCTGCTTGTGCTTTTGGCTCATTTAAGGTTGGGGCTCCTGGGTTATCAGATACGATCCATCTGTTGCAAGCTCTGAGGCCAAGGCTAATGGTCAGTCCCATTAACTGGGTATCTAACTTCGACCATGTTTTGATCAAAGGCAGGTCCAAGCTCATCCTCATCTTCAGTCAGTGTACTTGAAGGGTCATCAAGGCACTTCATATGTGATGTTAAAGTCTCCTGCGACTATTGATGGTCCACTAGCTAGACTCTCCTCAAGTATAATCTTCAGCAGACTAATGGTTGTAGACTCAATGTTTCTACCACAGTTTCTATTGTATATATTTATAATAAACATTTTAGCCCCCTCTAGAGTGTAAGAAGGAATGGGCATAACTTTAATTTTAAGTTTGAGAAAAATTTGTGCCCAAATAACTAGGCCTCTACTGGTCTTCCCCTAGCTTGTTGGAGGACTGCATTAATAGCATATGTTGAAAAAACAGCCATGTGGATAGGATTAGTACACCAAGTTTCCTGCAACCAACATATGTCATAACAGTCAAAAAAATTCCCCAAATCGGGGTCAGACAACTTCATTTGGAAACCCGCTAAATTTCAAGAGAGCATTTTCCAGTAAAGGGGTCAATACTGTTATAGAGCAAAGCACTGTTTGCGATTGAAATATTATGAAGTCAGTCCATAGAGTCTAAGCTCACTGGAGGCCAACGAGCCTGTGCCGTGTCAGTGGCATCTTCCAAATCCATTGACAGATTTCTTGCAAGTGGCGGATTTTATTTCAGGCGAATCCTAGTGTTTGAGAGGGAAGATGAGCAAACATCCAAAGCCACAAGATCATCAATACGTTTGTGAGATTTAAGCATTATTTCAATAGGATCATCACGAGAATCGGAAAGGGAATGTCAAACAGTCTTTAGAATATCAGAGCGGCTCAATCCTCGGTAAGCACACATTTTCCTTATCCATTGGATTACGTTAGTCATTAGATTTGCCCTTTCCTCCCATACTCCAACTAGTAGCTTGAGGACATTGTGCATGTTTATGGAGTGTTTAGAAGAGGTTGTTCCATTCAAATTAGCCAAAGGTCTATGTGACCTAGCCATATAGAAAAGTTGCTCATAGAAAGGAGCAGTAAAAGCAATAAGGATTCAATGTTATATACTCACAATGAATCAATAAACAATATATGGTTCACAATTTAATGAAATCACACAAAAGGTTCATTAATTTACAAATGACCAAACAGCAGCAGTGTCCCAGGGAGGGAGAGGTGTAAGTGCAGGGAGGGTGTGTAGGTTCTTGGGAAAATAGGGAGATAGTGCTGGTCAATATGACCTGATTCATACAATGATTGAAGAGCGTGTTGGCTTATAAGTTCAACCACAGTTTATACATGAATGTTTCAAGACATTACATCACATGCCATCAAAGATAACCATTTGGGTCAATTCAACAATATGGTTGGTTTGTAGGCAGGAAGAATGGTGGTCTCCCACCAGGGTTTTAAGACCCACTACTTCTGCCTTTAGGCCATTAACTACTTTAACTAGCTCGGCTGTGTTAAGTAAAAACCCAGTCTCAAGCAGGGAATGTTGACTTACACCATGATTTGTTTGTGTCCTTGTTGAATCCTCACTGGTCTTTTCGTTGCCCATCATTGGTTTGAATCTATTGTTTACCAATACTGTGGCATTATATGCAACTGAGGGAGGGTTATTCGATATTTCTAAGGGACAATTTTTACAACAGTAGTATTTTCCATCATGATTGTAGTGCCTTTTTGCCTTGGAATCCCACAACTGTCATCCTATTGTTAAAGAATAGGCTGCCATGGGCATCTCAACACCTGCCGATGTTGTTGTATTCTGATTGCTTCAACTTCCTCAATCAAGTTGTCTATTTCACTCAAGGTGTATGACTGCGGGTCTCCACACCCTGCCTTGCACTTTACATTGATTTTGTGCCCCCATTCGGGCTGGCTGCTGCCTTGCGTTTCCCCATATTCTATTGTTTGTGAGCAATATCAAACAATTACCGCTGTATAGTCTTAACTTTGAGATCTGCAGCCATGGCACAGATAGCAATAAAGTTAGATGCTTAAGTGTGTGCAACAAAGCAGAGATGCTCACCATAAGGGCAATAATGACATTTTAAGACTATGCAAGTCTTTCTTCAGTTTTAACGAATGCACATGGGCTTATAAAGTTAGTAAACTTATTCCTCCGTTTACCTGTTCCTGTGAACACAGCCGCGAGGCTCAAACACCATGTTGTGACATAAAATAAATCATCTTTGAGATCTCGTAAGTATTCATAGACCCTGATGGGATGGGTCAATTAGTGGAAATTTTCACCATCCAACACAGACCGGCCCAACAGGCCCTGAACCACTGTGCAGAAAGCAACAAGGAAACATGGATATGGTGAGTTATGGTGTCTTCTGTTCATATCTATTCATAATACATCAATGCATACTTAACAACACTCCAAGAATCTCAGAAAGTGCCTTAGAATTGCTGTTCTACAAAACAGAAAACGCCTTGAAAACGTCACTAGCGGTGAGCGGCTCAAACCATAAATTGCACTCCCTGCAACGCACACCATGTAATGTTCATGAATTCACCCATGATGTAACAGATGACATCACAAATTACATAGATTACATATTACATGAATGGTAACATCACTTATCACCTTAACAATGACATTTCCAACAACATTATTAAGGATACAGTGTCATTTCTTTGGTATTTAATGATTTTAGTTTGTAAGTCCTGTCATGTGTTGGTGTAACTGTGGTGAGGCCTTCAGCACTGTATTTGTCAGTTCTCATGAGATGTTTGTTAATACTTTGTTGAAATCACAGCAGCAGCAAAGCAGTCCGCACGAATGTAAAGAGCTCATTTTGCACAACCCTTGAATACACTTAAGTACCTCCATAGGTTTAACAGACTAGGAACTGAGTTTGCATAACTTATACTTCCTAAAGACCAGGGAGATCAAACATACTTTATTTACATAAGTTATCTGCTTGTTTGTGTGCTTTGCACAACCACACAGGAGGATGCGGCAAGGCCATCGTCTAAGGGGAAGGTTGGGTGAGGACCATCAGGACATTTCCTTATTATGACCTTGTTTCACGCCTACGCCCATTCAATGGACACAGATACACTCATCTAGAATAGAGGTTACATCATGGACAATCACTTGTGCCACTCAGGATACCCTCATACACCTTTCCGCAGTTTCTTTACATTAGGGACTCGCCCATCAGCTAGAAGAAATGGAGATAATGTTGCAATCGAGAGAATGCTCCCTTTGATCCCTTCTCTAGGCGACCTAATATGAGAGTTGAGCTACCTATGGCTCCTAACTTGGAACATCAAAGCTGTGCTCTGGTACTTTGAACCATGCGTGCACGCCAAATCACCTGAACGTTGCACCTTGAGGCTGTGAGAGGCATGGGGTGTTTATTTCCTCTTGGTGGCTGAGTTGGTGGAAGATGAAACAAATCCCCTCCGTGCCAATTGGTGGCAACAGCCAATGCAAAACCTGCTGCTGATGGATGGCAATATTTGTTTGGTTTGAGCACCTCCCTTGGGTGAAGAAGGGGAAACAGTAATACTGCGAAGTGAGCGTGAGCCCTAGTGGCCTGTGTGAGGCATGCAGCGTCCAAGTCGAGCATATTGAGGACACTTGGGTGTGCAAGACAGACTGAAAATGGCACTAGGACAGTCTCACTCCCTTTAGTCCAACCAGTGGGCTATGACTGCATGTGTCTCTGTAAGTCCAACTCTTATCCATACAGATATAAGTGTCCCTTAATTTCTCCCAGTCATTGCCCAGTGCTGCTGGACACCAGTTATCCCTGCATCACTAAGCCATGATTGTGAACAAATTATGGTGTCACCGAGAAATGTTATCCACATGTATATTTGTGTTCATAAATGTAATTTCCAAGGATGTGAGCAGGCTGAAGGCGCAACGCCTTTTGGGTTGAAACTGGCCATCAATGCACCACCAGAGACCACAGGTTAGTGGCTGTTAGTTGGTGGAGAGGATGTCACATGGTTATGGGAAGATTGTAGGTAAACATAGGCCCAGGACCGATGGTCAGTATCACGCTCCAGAACAGAAGAGTTCATAAGAGGGTGGTTGGTGATTTGATTAAGGTTCTGCAATTTCTTTTATTTTTTTTCTACCATGTCTTTACTTGAATCACATACATACTTTCTTGACTAAAAGGCTGCTAGTGCACGTCAATTCTTGGGTTTTTGCTCTCCAAATGTTCTATCCCTTTTCTTTTTCATTTTACATATTTATTTTTTTCTTTGGACCTATTTTTGGGAATCCTTCTTTTACTACACTTTCGATTTTTTGGAAATAAGTAAAAGTGTTTCAGGTTTCCAATGCATTCACTTATTGCCTAGGATAATTTTTTCACTCGGTAGAGTGTATCATATATACTTCTGTTGATATTTGTTTCCTTATTACTTTAAAGAACATCTGGTATGCACATTCCAGCATATTGTTGTGACTTAGTGTTGTGACATAATAGATAGGAATTGTAATAAATGTATGTTTTATTTCACTTTTACAGCCTTGAAAAAGTCGTATAAGTGCGACAAAACAGTTGTCGGCTGTCTTTGTGTTTGTATACGGAATAAAAACGAATGGAATCATCAGCTTTTCTGTGTCTAGCTTTTGCTCATCGAAGTAGATTCTACATGAAGGGACCCGCTAAAGTGAAGGGCCCTTTACTTTTGATTGTGGTGGTGCTCTGGACATTTTTCAAATATTCTTTGTTATGTTCGTTAGGCTAGTCTTGTCATATATGCCCCTTTTTTACATGCATTGTCCCATTCACACGACAATAACGGTATACAGCCGTTACAACGAAACTTTTACAACGAACTACCATTACAACGCAACTTTTACAACACAAACCATTACAACGCATAGCGCTGGGGGGCGCTCTAGGATAGGGAATAGGTTTAATGTACTATCCAACACCTTCCCTACCATCCACGGGGACTAAAGTTGGAGTAGTAAATTAAACTATTCACTATCCAGCGCCCAAAAGCATTATGCGTTGTAATGGTATGCGTTGTAAAACTTGCGATGTAAAGGTAGGCGTTGTAAAAGTATGCGATGTAACGTCATACATCCGATAATAACGGTTTTGAACAGGTGGCCTTTAACCTAGTAGTTTGCTCCGGTCTCGTCAATGCCAGCCTCATTGGACCCGATTCACAGAATGAATTTAAGACTCAATCCCAAACTTACTACTATTTTGGTATTCACAGAATGCACTTACTACTTTTGGTATTCACAGAATGAACTTACTACTTTTGGTATTCACAGAAGTTAGGATTTTGTCTTAAGTTCAGCTTAAGACGGACTTAAGACAGACTTAAGACAGACTTAAGACAAAATCCTAACTTCTGTGAATACCAAAAGTAGTAAATTCATTCTGTGAATGCCAAAATAGTAGTAAGTTTAGGATTGAGTCTTAAGTTCATTCTGTGAATCGGGCCCCTAGTATTTTATCATAATCCTTGAACTTGACGTACATAAACATGTCCTCAGGCACTGCATAATTATTCTGTATAAGGGTCAGTGCTTTTTTCATCCTTGGCCAACAGGTCCACTGTGCATGATCGCTTTGTTTTAGAAAAACATTCATGATTGTTTTGAAAACATTTATGATTGTTTTCAAAACATATTGTTTCTAGAAGAAGCCTTAGAGAATATCTAGGCTAGGTACATTTAGGCAAATTACGTAGGGCGCCCCTTATAGGAGTATGCAAGTGCTACTGTCTTATCTGAACTGTATATGTTCATCTTCTTAGCACTATGGTAGAAATAAATCTACTGTTTAGTACATTAGTACTTGCAATCTCTTTTGTATGCTTCTGTCTCCTGATTGTCGCAGCAAATATGATTTACACAAGACTGACGCAGAACCAATAAGTAATTATTGAAAAACGTCCTAACTGCCCTGAAATGTATTTACTGAGAATAAGTAAGCATGAGTGACTGAGCTAAAAGTACTGTACTGTTTTCCACGATCCCTGAGGAATCAGGGTTGTCATGTTCAGTGGTTGCCATAAACTACCTACACCACTGTAGGATACAGGGGAATGGTAGTGGCACTGTAGAGCTAGCTGGCCTAAAGGCTGATGTATCCTGTGGGGTGTCCGAAGTCAGTTTGGACACCAAGCCCTCAGTTTAGGTCATCCAAAACGGGCAGGTCCTGGGGATGCCTAAGAACGACGTGACAGGGGTGCACCCCTTAGGAATGCACTGATCAGAATAATTACGATAGGATGCCACAGGACCCGCAGAGGATCCCACCTGGTAGGTCGCTCCCCCTCCACGCAGCTCCGCCTGTGTGCCCCTGCCGCCGACTCTAAAGACCCGCTGTACCCATCCGTTTTCTTTTCTTTCTGTGTCACTCGTTTTTCCCCTCCTTGTGCCCTGTTTTTCTTTCTATGTCACTATTTTCCCCCTCCTTTGTGCCCCGTTTTTTCTGCTCTGTGCCACTGTTTCCCCCTCTTTTCTGCCCCGTTTTTCTTTCGGTGTCACTCGTTTTTCCCCCTCCTTTGTGCTCCGTTTTCTCTGCTCTGTGCCACTGTGTCCCCCTCTTTTCTGCCCCATTTTTCTTTCTGTGCCACTTGTTCTCCCGCCTCTGTGCCCCCTGCGGCCCCGCCCCCCTGCTCACTCACTGCCCCCGCCTCCCAGCTGCTCCTACCTACCACCTCCCCATATATGTCGGACGCTGCGCGGCCGCGCCGCTGGCACGCCAAAGGCAAGCCCTTCTGCGCGCATCCGCACCTGGACCGCTCCCAGCGCCAGAACCCCTGGCCCCCGCGAACGCCACAACACCAGACTCCGATACGACGCCAGCACCATCCACGCACTCAACGCTGGCCGAGACTGCAGCTGCTTCCAGGCCTCCCCGAAATGCACCCTCGGACCTTTCTCCTGCCGCACCTGAGACAGAGCCACCAAACCACCAAGGACCGGACCCAACCACCTCCGCTGCATACTCCTAAACACCCGCTCTGCAAGCAAACACGCCGTCGAGCTCTGGGACCTGCTCGACACCTCCACCCCAGACGTTGCCTTCTTGACCGAGACCTGGTGGAACGACTCCTTGGTGCCCGACATCGCCATAGCCATCCCGGACGGCTACAAAATCACCCGCAGGGATCGCGCCAACGGATTTGGAGGAGGAATAGCCTTTGTCCACAAGTCCACCCTCAAGTTCGCCACCCACACAGACGACACCCTCAACACCGCCGAACACCTGCACTTCCGGATCCACACCGACCCCAACACCACCCTCAGAGGAACACTCATCTACAGACCCCCCGGGCCCCAGGCTCAGTTCAGCGACTTCATCGCCGACCTCGCCAGCACTCACGCACTAGCCTCCACGGACTATATCCTCCTCGGGGGCCTGAACTTCCACCTCGAGAACAACAACAACGCCAACTCCGCTACCATGATCGACAACCTCGCCAACCTTGGCCTCAGACAACTCGTCACCGCACCCACCAATGCCGCCGGCCACACGCTGGACCCCGTCTTCTCCACAGGCACCCACGTTGCCTTCGACCACACCACCGAACTCCACTGGACCAACCACCGCTGCATAAATTTCACCTTCAAGAAACCAACCACGCACCACCGCACCCAACAGCTGCCTCGCCGCTGCTGGAGCAAAGTCACTGAAGACCAGCTGATCACCACCCTCGCCCAGATCCCACCCACCGACCCCACCAACCCAGACGCCGCAGCCCGCAACCTCAGACAGTTAATCGACGACTGCGCCATCACCCTCGCCCCCCTCAAGAGACCCTCCAACAGCCACACCAGCAAGAGAGCCACCTGGTTCACCGATGAACTCCAGACCTCCAAATGCGTATGCCGGAAACTGGAGAAGATATGGCTCGACAAACGCACACCGGATAACCACGCAGCCAACATGGACGCCACCCGCAGACATCACCACCTCATCAGATTAGCCAAGAGATCCTTCTTCAAAGACCGCCTGGATAACAATGCACAGGACAGCAAAGAGCTCTTCAGCATCATAAAGGAACTCTCCAACCACAGCGCCAACGCCATCGACATCCTGCCCTCACAAGAACTGTGCACTCACTAGCCATCTTCTTCCACCGCAAGATCGCTGACATCCACAACAGCTTCAACACCACGACTACCCAGAGTACGCCAGACTCCACCTCCCAGTGTGAACACCACCAGCGCCAACCGCTTGACCTCCTGGTCCAACGTCAACGACGACGAGACATGCAAGGTCATGAACTCCATCCACTCAGGATCTCTGTCAGACCTGTGCCCACACCACTTATTCAACAAAGCAGACGCAGCCATCGCACCCCATCTACGGAAGGTCATCAACATCTCCTTTGAAACAGCGACATTCCCGGAAAGCTAGAAGCACACCGAAATCAACGCCCTCCTCAAGAAGCCCAAGGCGGACCCCAAGGGCCTCAAGAACTTCCAGCCCATCTCCCTGCTCCCGTTCCAGGCGAAGGTCATCGAGAAAATCGTCAACATGCAATTGACCCGCCACCTCGAAGACAACAACATCTTGGACCCGTCCCAGTCCGGATTCAGACAAAATCACAGCACCGAGACAGCCCTCATCGCCGCCACAGACTACATCAGGCGGCAATTAGACACCGGCGAAACATCAGCCCTCATCCTCCTGGACCTGTCAGCCGCCTTCGACGCGGTCTGCCATCACAGTCTAAAGACACGCCTCCTAGAAGCCGGAATCCAAGAGAAGGCCCTTGACTGGACCAAGTTCTTCCTCTCGGGCAGAACCCAGAGCATCTGCCCCCCACCCTTCCGATCCGAAGCCACCAACATCATCTGCGGTGTCCCCCAGGGCTCAGCCCGACGCTGTTCAACCTCCACATGGCCCCACTCGCACAAGTGGCCCGCCATCACGTCCTCAACATAATCTCCTACGCCGACGCCACCCAGCTCATCCTCTCCCTCACCAAGGACCCACACACCGCCAAAACCAACCTCCACGAGGGAATGAAGGCCGTCGCCGACTGGATGAGGAGCAGCCGCCTGAAGCTGAACTCGGGCAAGACGGAGGTCCTCATCCTCGGACCCACCCCCTCAGCCTGGGACGACTCCTGGCGGCCGACCACACTGGGAACAGCACCGACACCCACCGACCATGCACGCAACCTAGGATTCATCCTCGACTCCTCCGTCTCCTTGTCTAAGCAGGTCAACGCCGTCTCCTCCTCCTGCTACAACACCCTCCTCATGCTCCGCAGGATCTACAAGTGGATCCCGACCGAAACAAGAAAGGTTACACAGGCCCTCGTCAGCAGCAGACTGGACTGTGGCAACGCACTCTATGCAGGAATCCCAGCCAAACACCTACGACGACTACAACACATCCAAAGCGCCTCCGCCCGACAGATCATCAACGTCCCCCGCCGCAGCCACATCACTCCCCACCTGACTTACCTACACTGGCTCCCCGTCGACAAGAGGATCACCTTCAAGCTCCTAACCCACGCACACAAAGCACTCCACAACACCGGACCAGCATACTTGAACAGCAGACTCAGCTTCTACCCCCCACCCGACAGCTCCGCTCCGCCAGCCTCACCCTCGCCGTTGTCCCCTGCATTCAACGAACGACCTCCAGTGGCAGATCCTTCTCCTACCTCGCCGCCAAGACCTGGAACACCCTTCCTACCCACCTACGGCAGACCTAAGACATACTCACCTTCAGAAGACTCATTAAGACCTGGATCTTCGAGCAGTAGCGACACCCCCTCCCCTCAGCGCTTTGAGACCCTCAAGGTTAAGTAGCGCATTTTACAAGTATTCTGATTGATTGATTGATTGAATTGGAAGACAGATGGGACCTAGACCTATCTAGAGCTGTGACTAGTGATCTGCTGTGGTTACACCCTAAACCATTCCCTACAGTATGGCGCAAGACCTGACGGGGAGCATTGCACTGAGAAGAACTGTTTAGAACTGGAGTGGACAGAAATGCAGGTCAAGACTACATCAACTCTGTGTGTGGGACAGGCGATGTACTAGTTCCTGCCGCATATCCAGGATGGGTGCTGTGAAATTCTTGGCATCAGGCCAGGCATTGTCTGTTCAGGAAGTGGGAGTCACTTGTTGTCCATTCTCTGTACGATTCTTTAACTTGTGCTGTCTTTATCCAACCCACTAGCTGATGGGTGCAGCCAGTGAGGGATGCCACAGGGGCTATTTGAAAGGTTAGTCTGTGAGACCAGTGACAGAGAAAAACATTAGGAAGTTTAGACAATATCTTTACTCTACTCTGCAATCCTGTACCCGGTTCATGTTAGAGCCTTTTGGAATGTGTTTATGAATTGTTTATGAATTGCGTCCCAATGGGATTGTTCGCGGGACTCTTGAGCACATCTTAAATGCCACAGTGGGCCTAATAAACTTAACAAATGCTCCCTCAAGTGAGCTACAGTCTTCTCTTGTATTGGGATTAAGCATGGGCGGAAAATCCGTTTCGCTCGCGGATTTTGCGGATTTTCGGTAAATTCGCAATCCGCGAGATTCGCGAATCTCCCGCAAAATCCGCAAATCCGCGAGCAGCGGATTTTGCTCGCACTGCTCGCACTGTTCGCGTGAGTTCGCGGCTTCCCAGTACAACTTCGCGCCCCGCGAATAAGTGCAAAATTGCAGAAATACGATCTTAGCAAAACTGAAACTACTTACCAGGTTCAAAAGTTCAGGCTCATCATTAGTAGCCATTTCCTGTAGTGCTTCCTGAGGGGCCCCTCCAGAGTTCAGTTGCCAGTTGCAACTATTATGTGACCCTGCTCTGAACCTCAGAATAGTTACACATATGCCACAAAGGTCCTGAATTACAGCTAAGGGAGACAAGCAGGAGCCAGGCTGGAAGTTCAAATCCATTAATCAGCCCCTAATTCATTATTGTCAGTTGGGGCAGGGCAGGTGTTGTAACTAATTTTGCAACAATGAAAGCACTTAGCAAGTACAAAAGATCACTAATCAGGAAGCACTAAGGAAGCAGGTGCCAGCTAAAAAAATATTCTGTGACACATTAATCAGCCCCAAATTAATTCAGGTCACTTGAGGCAGGGAAGGTGTGCTTGCGTTGCCACAATAATGTACACTGACTGGACAACCAGAGGGTGCTGTGATGAAACAGAGGGTGGCATGGGTGGGCCAGAGGGTGGCATGAGTAGTCAGAGAGTGGCAGTGGTGACAGAGAGTGGCAGTGATGAAGAAGAGTGTCCCAAACAGGCTGGACACGTAGAAACAACAAGTTCGCGAAACTTGCGACCCGACAGGTAAGTTCGCAATTTGCGAAAGTGTACAAAACCCTCGCGAACTGGCAGAAACCCGCGCAAACACAAAAAAAAAAAATCAGCAAATTCGCAAGAATTCGCGGATTTTGCGGATTGCGAGTTCGCAAATCCGCAAAATTCGCGAACGCGAGATTCGCAAAATTCGCCCATGCTTAATTGGGATGTTCTGTTAGGAGGAGCTGGCATTAAAGCAGGTACAAAATTCAGAAGTAACATAGCGCAAGCACAGCCATCATCACTGGAGGCGAAAAGGTCCTACATGAAACTACATTCAAATTTGGAAGATTTTATTTCGAAATACATAAAGTTTCAGTCAGAAACTGTTAGTTCAAATCTTTAGCTGCCTACATATTCTGGGCCTCATTTATGAAAACTCTTGCATGGCTGTGACAAAACAGCGATGCAACGGTTTTCACTGCGCCCTCCTTGTGACACGATGGCTGTGCCGTATTTAATGTACGATTATCTATGTAGCAAGGAGAGAGATATGTCAGAAATCCTGCCGATCTGTTGGTGCAAAAGTCACGCATTGCTGGAGTTGTGTCGCAAGCATGGCACAACTCCAGCAGTAATGGGGAAGGCCTATTCCCATTGCACTGCATCACCCTTATGCCTGCCATGAGGCAGGCGTTACGTTTTGACGCAGTGGAGTTCTAGAAGTGTCGCAGTGAAATCTCAGAGATTTTACTGCGCCACTCTTACAACCCATTTTTTTACTTGGAAACGCCCACCCTGCATACATTATACCTGACGCAGGTGTATTGTGGCGCAGGGCTTTACAAGGTGATGCATCTTCCTAGATGCGTTACCTTGTAAATATGTTACAACATGGCGTATTGTTTACGCCACTGCTGTGTCACGAAAAGTGGCAGTGCAAAAGTGTTGCAAGGCATTCAAAATTAAGGCCCCTTGAATTTATTTGGAAGACATCAAGGTGCAGATTTTTGAAGCGTTTTCGGCAGTGCAAAACATTGTAAAGCGATACGTGCTGTTAACGATCCAATGCGCTGGAAAGATGCCAAGTCTTCAGAACAAAAATCACTTTTTTCCCTTTTTTTTGGTCCTCATCTCACCTTTCAAGCCTCTGCGGGTCTTATGAAGCCGCCTTCTCAATCTGTTGCCCCCACGGCTTACCGCACTCGCTTGGGTCATCCGACCTGCCTCTTCTTTTTGTAAGAGGCCATGGTGTAATCATAAGACCAAAGGTGTTTACAGTAATCTTAGAGTCTTACCCCAGCACACGAGGGGAATCCATATGTTTGTTGCCTTGTCCTTCACACCCTCATACTCTAACCGTGACATGATGAATGCAGCTTTGAGCCAGTCTTCCCTTTCGGGGGGGAGGGGGTCCTTCCACCTCTTGCACACCTCCCTTCTAGCCAGCAATATCATTAAAAAAAAAATCACTTTGTGTCACTTTGGGTCAAGGGGCATTACTAGGTTTTGATGCAAAGCTCTATCTACTAAGATAGGCAGACCAGGCTTATCATCAAAGACCACACCTATTTGAAGCAGGCGCAAGCAAGGTGAAATGTGTTCATGTCTCAAAAAACCTTTGCATCGCATGAGTACTGAAGTGTACGACACACAAAAAATATGTGCGATCCTTCTGAGTTTGTTTACACATAGGAACTCGTACCAGTTATTGTTGATGGAAGGGTATGCTGCCAGTACTATTACTATGCTAGACAGTGCACGCTCACCTCTGCACCTTCTAAGGAAGGTGTGCGTTGCGCAAGGCAACCCTGTTTGAGAGTTAGAACATGGGATCACACTATCAGCAGATTAGCCTTAGTGGACATAGCTGTGGGCAGTGTTTCCCACTTGTGCAAAACAGTGCAGCAAATCTTGATGCTGCACTGAATTGCATGAACAATTAGCAAACCTGGGTCTTAGTTTTATAAAGAAGTCAATAGTGTTCTTTTGCACAACTGCGACCAGGCCATAATTTCAGCGCTGGACATAAACCAGCCCTGCCCCTAACTGAACTGATCAGATCTACTATTCTAACTTCAGTCTGAGGTCAAGTGGGTTTGGAGACAAGTCATGGTAATATTAAATTACAAGTCAATAGGGAGGTAATTTTGCTCTATATACAAGAAGAGTGGCTTCCAGCAGTGCATAATTTGAGCCAGTGGTTTCTGGCGCTCGGCACCGGCGCCTAATTGTCAACACCAGTACTTAAGACAGTCTGCCACATGGTGGCGTTGTTTGTCTTATTTAGAGATGAGCATGAATATTATTGCAAATACATTCAAAAATTTTAATACCTGACCCCCCAAGTCATTTTAAAGGCGTTGGGGGCCTGGAATAGTCTGAATTGTCACACCGTTAAGAGTATGATGGTTAGTAGTTGTGTTGGTACTGTCATTGGCAGGGCTGACAGGAGTAATGGATGGAGCAAGTTGCAGTGGCCTCCTGGGGAGCACTGGCACGTATTGATTTATAAATTAGGCACTGTCTACCAGTCTAAAGGACTTTTGTTAGGCAAGGCTGGGCATAAATCCATCTGTAACACGCCCGAAATCCGGCCTGGTATTTCATGAGGGGCATCACAACAGCATGATTGATGTTTTGGCGGATTTCTACAAAAGTGACACAGACGTTTGGAAGTTTCCTTGTTAGAGGAGCAACATATTTGTCTATCTTTGTGTAGAAGCTTTCAGGGTGTTGTAGTTCTTGGTCACATCAGACTCAAACAAAAGGGTGAACTTCTAAGGATGGGGTGCTGTAGTGTCTTCTGAAACAAAGAGGTCTGGACCATGGAGTTGTTGTCCTGACAACAATAAGAATTTCATAGAAAAGGGTAATTTAGATATGCTGCAAAGGGGTATACATATCAAATAGTGTCAGACGTAGTAAGCCCTCTATAAAAGCAATTTCTCTCGAATTCAACTCAATTCAGTAGCAATTTACTGTCAAGAACTGTTCGTTTTTGTCTCGTGTGGCATCAGTTGTGGCCACAGGACCAAACAATAGTCTGAAAGTTAATCTTCAGTGCTAGGTACTGGGTTTTACATAGCACAGCCAATCCATCCCACAAACAAGTCATTTATTTTCAGCAATGGCTGTATGTAAGCCAGAAACTGTGCAGTAGCTCAGTCACAAATGACTGCTTTTTCCTCGACAATGTCTGTGATCCTGGGCATACTTTTACATTTCCCTGGCACCTCAGTTTCATTAGTTTACTAAAATTGAGCTACCCTGCAGTATTGAGTGCTATACGCAAAAGTGGTCCTTGGCAAGCCTCTGGCCAATCCTAGTCTGAACTGAACATGAATGAACAGCACTTTTCAGCAGCACTGCTGATTTAAAACATTATCCCAGCTCAGTAGCAGATACAACCCATAAAACCTCATTTAATCTGAGTTTATTTTCGCAATGATGGCTGGAGATGGTGCCAATCTGCTGCTGCTATGGAAGGCAAAGCACACTTCAGTATCCAAGGAAGCAGTGCAGAGAGAATATTTATACGGCTTATATTTATGACGCTAAATTTACTGGCAGAGCCGGGTCATTCTCTGATCACGCTGTTGATGGCTAGGGCCTGTGAGTCAGTATCAGCCGATGATCAGTCATAGATATTCCTCACACGGTGGCTATCTGCAGAGGTGGGAAATGAAATCACAGTCTTTGGGAGCAGGCGGCCATCTTGTCTCAGTGAGGCATTTCGGCAGGCTATCAGGACCACAAACAGTTTTCATTCAATCTCTGTGAGCTGCTCTTTAATAATGCGCCGCAGATATTGAGACGGATGACCCAAGGTTTGAGATATGTGCGGATAGTGAGATCAAATGGCAGGTAACAGTAAGAGATGAGTTGCTTGAACCTGTACTTCTTATGGTCTGACTGGAACTTCTCATCTGCCCAAGTGCAATGTGTCAACAAAGTTAGGTGATCATGGTGGTGCACTTGAGGTAGGATTGAGAATAAATAATTTATTGTAAGATGGAACTCTGCACACCGGGTACTCATCAGACACAAGAGATGCAATGATGGTCTTTATGCTCAAAGGAGTAGTGACCTACAAGAAAATGACCTGAATGCCCACTAGGCAGTGGTGTATCGTGAGTGGGGCAACAGCGGGGGGGTTGCCCTGGGTGCAAAATTCTTAGGGCCATTCTTTGGGGCGCAAAGTTTTAAAAGAAAAGTAGAAGGATACTTGCCTTGCCCCGGGCGCCGATAACCCACGCTACGAGGCCACCACCAGGTCAGTGTCTCAGATAGGCCAACATGACGAGACAGAGCTAGTCACATATTTGTTGTGCCTGTAGTGTAATGCAGCTCTGTGCAGAGATGCTGGAAGTAAGGGTGCACAACAGTGCTAAATGTGTGCCGTTAGCTGCCGGTGGGTGCTACCGGCATTCATTAACCCCTTCAGTACTGGTGACAAAGCCAGCTCGTCATGGGCGTTACCTGCGCTGCGCGCATGACGAGCTGGCTTTGTCATGTAACGCGGGTTTTTCGAATTTTCAGCGCGCAGCGGGAAAACCCGCTAGCGCGCATGCGTTTAAAAGGGACCAGCGATTATTTTTCTGCATCAGACATTTACCGAGAGTAAGAAAGGGAAAAGCAAACAAAGCGGAAAATGGAGAAAGATGGGCAGGGAGTGATTGGTAGTGGATTAAAGAGGCATGCAGTAAATTCAGTACTAGCAGCCTTGGTATTGGGTGCACCAACATTAACCCTTTCGCTGCGGCCGCGATTTTACTGCTGTGCGGTAAACAAAAGAACAGGGCAGGGCCGTGACGAACCCCAGCCGTCATCAGCACACGCCCACAGTGGGGCGTGACGGCTGGGGTTCGTCACCAGCATGGGAGGGGTTAAATTGCCGACACTCATTCTTTTAGAAATGAAGCACTGGTGGGAGGGGGCTGCAGCACTCCCAAAATAACCATGCTGGAGTTCAAAGGGTGAATGAGCACAACATCTGTCTTTAGATTCTGTTTTTATCTTGTCACAATTGCTATGTGTTTAAAGTCAGAGGTCAAATATAAGGCTATGTCTTGAAACACATTTTTGCTTATTCATTTAACTTGAGGTTTAATGTTCTTTCTCTGACCCCAAAGTAATAGGGTTTTGAAATGTGAGCTATCTAGCAACCTTGCTGGGATACAGGGAGTGTGAAAGGAAAGGCTGAACGATGTCCATGTTTTGTAACTATAGGTAATTGAACAGTACATACATTTCAAAATATACCACAAAACAAGATTCCTTTTATTAACTATTAAATGTGATGGAAACAAAGATTTTAATAGGATAAAAACCAACCAAGAGGTTTACTTGATGATACTCAAATGGTAAATACTTGCTGAAACCTGATTTCCACGCATCGTTTGTGCGCTTTATTGTATTAGCACTACAACTGCATGTCAGTGCAAATTTTGTGGCCATTTCAATGAAAAAGATGTTGTTTGTAAATGAAAGTGCGCTATTATAACCTCTTATAGTAATATATTTGTGTAAAGTACTCCAAAGCATACCTCTTGCTACGATCCACACATTTACCTCTCTCTTGCTGAATGGACGTGGCTCATTTGCAACATTTGTTCTTTGTAAAATGCTTGCATTTTACAATCCCTAGGACTTAAGTGATCTAACATTGATGGGAGCACCCCACTCTGAAAGTTGTTTCAGCACTACTGATTCATTTTGGAATTTAAATAATGTTCTGGTCCAAATGTTATTGTGTGTGAGTAGCAGAGAGCACAGCAAGCAGATTTGGAAAATGTCACAAAATCCCCTAACTCAACACCCGGAGTAGAGTTCTCAAGAGCCCACATTTTTTATGTGAAAGAGCTAATTAGCATATTTTATGACATCACTAGAAGTGAGGCCTCAGCTTTAGACATCAATGGCAACAGGAGACGTGACATCAGTAACATGAGAAAAAAATAATATACATTTAAACTAAATTAAATTTTATTTATAAAGTTTTATATAGCGCGAACGAGAATCACTAGGGTATCAGAGCGCTTTACACTAAAAGAACATAATGGTTGAGGTGGTATACACATATTCAAATTTGTCAATTTGTAAAATAGAAATATAAAATATATGCATAAGAAACATAGAGGACTGAGATTCTGCAGGACGTTGTACACTAGAGAGTTAGTGAACGTTAGGAGATTGTGCTAGCAAACATACATATTATAGCTTCGAACGATTCCAAGTTGATATATAAAATGTATAGCTGACCAGGCGGACCCACAGCCAACTAAGCATTAGGCTGCATACAACTATAGAGCAAAAAGGGCTGTGATATAAGACCTACATACAATAGACTATATCAACCCATCTGAGATAGGCAATGGTAATAGGATCGACACTAAAAACTAATATAAGTAATTGCCAAACTTTCAAGTTATAGAGCAGCACTCTGTGGAGGGTCCTTTTGTCAAATGTAGAGGTCTTTAGCTTGGCTTTCTTATTGGAAGGGCGACTTCTGAAAATCTCTACAGCTGCCAAAAAATGGGAACGATAAAACAGAGCTCTTAACTGTCACATTTAGAATTAAGGCCTAAACCATCTAACCATTGTCCTCTATCTTGCTTTCAGTGAGAGCTCAACCGACCTCCAAATGTGTGTCTCTCACTCACTTAACCCCTTCCATGCTCATGACGAGCTCAGCTCGTCATGAACAATGGGATTTACAGATCGCTCAGCACAGGAGGGGAAAAATCAAAGCACCCAAGGTGTTAAAGCCTGTGTGGGAGTTGAAAAATGATGACAACTGTGCCCTTTTTGGAAATGCGGAGGACACTGGGCGTGAGCAGCTGGCCGGCATGACAGGTAGAGATGTGGAGTGAGACAAGGAGTGGTCTGAGCAATGGAGGAGTCTCAGAAGCAGAGTGAGAAAGGCTTTTGTGTTACACCGGAGCCAACAAATGTATGCAGAATTGGAGGGCAAAAATGTGCAGCAGGGATGACTAAATTATGCAGCACAAGAAAGTTATGCGGTACAATGTGGCACATTCTGTGGCAGCATAAATTAGCCATTTCAACACACATTGATAACTTATGACAAACTGATGTTCAGTATGAGTAATAATAATAATAATACCAGCATTTGTAAACTGCGTAGCTACCTCAGGTGGGGCGTCCCGGCGCTAGGGGCCATCAGGAAGACCATCGAGCTATTGCCAAGAGTCACAAGGTGCTGGGCTAACCTGCTCCTGGCGATCGAACCGTGAGCCCCGGTGTTCCGGAGTCAGCCGACCTGGCCGCTGCACCACACCTCTGGTACCAGTTTAAACCTAGACACAGAAATTAGCAGATGAAAGTTGGCCTGTAACCGTTGCAAGGGGACTGCCATTGTGCGGATCCACGTTTCGGTCTATTTTTAGTGACTTATTTCGTTTGATATATAAACAATTATTTAATGTTAAAATCTACAGATTATGCACCTGGTGGTCATTGTATGGCAGAATTGCATTATTCCAGCTCTGTGGTCCTACCATCTGTTTTGCTTTCACTTCTACATGTTAGTACTTAAAGAGACAAAACACTGTTGGTTGGCTCAGGAACCTTCGAACCATGAGCAGTGATGTGTTGGCTGCTCTGTGGACAGGAGAGGACCTTGGAGGGCAGTGTACCTGATTTCTATGATCTACTTCCTGGCTGAGCTCCCAGGAAGTAAAAGGGCATTAGTAGTCCTGACTGATAGAGCGCGATTGTGCTCTTCAATTTGTAGGGGTACATTATAATCACGAGTAGTTTGCACCTGCATATATTCTTTTGTCATGTTAGCATTTGGCTATTAGAATGTGATATGTAATAACGTGAAAAGTTAAGTGATAGAGCTTTTTTGTGCAACGTGGGCAAAGTAACATTGTAATTGTGTTCCAATTGATGAAATCTTGATTTTAGTTTTATAAATGACTTATGGGAAAATAATTTACTGTCTATGTAATGCACTGATTTAAACATGCACCGTAATAATTTTCATGTATACGTGTGATTAATAGAGTTCATATTAATTCTTATGTTAGCTGATTTTGTACGCTTCATGTGTCTTTTTCCCTGGCTCTTAAAAATGGTTTGTTTGTAATGTTCATGTGTATGCAGAATCTTTCCTTTCTCATGCTTCTGTTGCAGGTGGAGAAACTCATCCTTGTTAGTTAGAATAACGCTTTTGTTTTAGGAGTTAGGCTTCGGGAGGAGAGGATACATTTGAACAAGTGGTGCTGATAATGGGAGACAGTGTTCTTTCTCACTGGAGAAGGCCTGGGAATCAAGGTAATCGAGACAGAGTCTGGGAGCATCGAAAAAGACATTTAAAGTTACCTAAGAGGAGATGTCTAGATGGATGGGACGATCACGTGATG
Source organism: Lissotriton vulgaris (assembly GCF_964263255.1). Taxonomy (NCBI): domain Eukaryota; kingdom Metazoa; phylum Chordata; class Amphibia; order Caudata; family Salamandridae; genus Lissotriton; species Lissotriton vulgaris. Next base: position 458,352 of record NW_028245465.1, read on the forward strand.
TGAAGATGGGTGTGTCCTAGAATTTTGATGTTGGGATTAGGAACAGTGCCCCGGATATTGACTTAGGAGAGGAGATCTGATGAAGTCAGAAGGATCATCTTAGAACGAGCTCTGTAGCTTTTGGCTACTTGGCCCATTCAATGTGAGAGTACTTCTCAGGAAGTCTTCACGCACTGACACATTTTCCTTAACTTGCCTGAGAAATGCTAATTAGGGATGTCACGGTAGTGATAGCGTAGGGACAGACTAATGCTTTTTACCTATGAACCCCCAATGAAGAATAATCTTGATGTAGGTGCAGTTGATAGAGCGCGCAGGTCACCCGGGTCACAAGTTTACCAATTTTCCACGCACTGGGCCCTGGCGTGCACATTAATGACTGAGTTTGCGTGAACCAGGTGATTCTTACACGCTACTATGAGTAATTCGGGGGGTGACTCTTACACCACTTACTATTCATGTACATGACTTACCACAGGCACATTACTCCTGACGGATCAGGAGCTAGCAGTGGATAGGTGACAAGTTTCCTAAAGGGAGAGAAAACTTCTATATACCAAGTACATTTATCCACACTTTATACTGTAAATAATCACAGACACCTGATGAGTTTTAAAGATTTATCAAGAAATTTCAGAATGAATATGCCAAGATGATAAGCCAAATACAAAACAACACATCAATCAGTAGAACTAATGCCACAATGTAACTATGGATTAGGGCAAGTACCATTAGGGTAAGTGTGAACACTACAGGATGAGAGTATTAAGAACAGAGCTACTCACTGTAAGTTTATACTAGGGCATGAACAGGATCTAAACATGTATTTAAACTAGGCTACTTAGGCTATTCTTCCTAAGTTCACTGCAACCATGCTAAAGGATAAGGGAAAATTTGGAACATACTAACAAAATACGACAGTTTGATAATATCCTACAGGTGGGGAGAGAAGTGGAGCATTCCTAAATAACAATTGCATATAATTTGCATTCAAAGGTGATAGAGCAATATCACAGGCAAGAGTGCTTTATTAAGAAGAGGAGAACGAGAGATAGGAAGATGCAAACCCACAGATTGATAATTACCTAGATAGGAATGAGGACTAACCCTGGCCACGGGTCAGTTTGGAAGTCGGGGACAAGGACCCTCAAGGAATGGAATACCAGAAAGCGAGCAGGTACAGCTCACGGACAGTCAGGACAGGATACCCCTCAGGTTTTAGGTCAGGACTGGGCTCACCAAGGTACGACCAACACCCACAGCTTCGGATGCAACGCCTGCGTTACCCCTCTCTGCAAGTAATCCGCCGGTAACCCCGATTGGGTTCTCGAATTTCCCCAGCAAAGTGCTTCGCCAGCACTTAGGACTATTTCCACCCCTAGGAATTTGTGGAAAGTATGGACAGAGTGCTCCGCAGCACTCAAGATTGATCACCTATAGAGTTCGTAGGGTCAGTGACAGGTCTGCTACTCGGACAAGTCGGACAATTTCCCTAAGCTACACTAGGCCAGTTATACAATTTTCGGGACCCTTGGACCACCCACGAATGTTGCAAGTGACAGATTCCCACATTATGATTGGTCAGGAGAGGTGACTTGGTCATTGTCACCTCCTAGAATTCAGTGTTCACATCATTATTATTAAATTTTGCATACCCGCCCCTTGGGTTCACGTTCCCATGCATAGGAATACAGAAAACAATGAGAGAGAGCATGTTACAGATACATTGTTGCACAGTCAAGGAAAAACAGCCGTGTCTTCTAGGTGGGTTCTCAGGCGCATCGAGCTTCAGGAGCCAGCTGGCTGGTTTTAGTTTCTGCGCAGTGGGGTTTCTCCCATGTCACGTGACAGGGTTCAGGAGAGCTTCAAGTATGGCGCAGCTCCCGTTTTCCCCAGCCCCAGATACACGGTACATGAAAAGTAAGCGAAAACAAATTAGAATCATACGTAAAAATGATCACACTGTATACCGTTATAGATTTTAATACACCCCTTATTTTATAATATCTACAGCATTAAAGTTTAGTGCAAAAAGGACAGATTGGCTGAGCAGCGGTGGCAAGCAGAGAGCGTGGTGAGATACAAGCGGCCATGTTTGCAACAGTGCCCATGAGCCATAAAGTCCCTCCAAAATGCGAGTGCGTCACATCACGTGAGTATGACAGACGCATGCGCAGACTGGATTTCTGAAAAGCAGCCATTTCCCTAGTGCAAGCATTGTTAGGATGAAAAGACACACAGGCAAGCCTCTCGGGGACACCCGCGTGTTGGGGAAAATGCTAAATAAATGACGTACAGTTGGATTAATATGATTATAAGTTAGGCGAGGTTCATGAGTAAGAGCAAGTCGCTTTACGTGCGAATCCTTGCTCCATCAATCCCCTCTTTGATGATATTTACTATCATCACTACAAAGGAAACAGATGCCAACTTTCATTCTTCCATATCATGCATCTCAATTTCGATAAACTTATTGTTGAGTTTTCTTTCGGCTTCTCTGTGATTGTGGTGATTCTTGGCCTTTTTGTAGATTTTATTCTTCAATTCTTCTAATTCTAACTCATCAATATTTCTTTTCATTCCTCTCTTATTTACTGTGTACTTTTTGCATTTCTGACATTTACAGCAGATGAATATGATCAGTGCAACCACACCTATTCCAGCTATTGGCATCAGTATTTTCCACAGAAGACTTCTACCTAAGTTAGAAAACCAACTACCTATAGAGGAGAGACCTCCAGTCAGTCTCGTCCAGGCACTGTCAACCTCCAATGGTTTGAGTTCTTTTTCCAAATTAGTTATGTTCCTTACGTATTTCTTAAGTTCGATACTTTTGTCAGGTATGTAGGTGCAACAATGTTGCGCCTTCAGCATTCTACAGACTCCGCCCTCTTTTGCCAATAAGGTATCAAGAGCAAGGCGATTCTGTAAAACCATCGATCTGATCGCAACCATCTCAGTATTGACCAGCAGGAATCCAGCAGCAGTGTCAGTTGATAACCGATCCACTACTGTAGACAATTTGCAGATTCTGTGAGTATTCAGAACTACCCCCATTCCAGGTATCAGTGCACTAAAAATATCACCTATAATTTCGCCTATGCTTTCACGTTTTCTACGCGCTAAGCCATTAGTCTCTTCATTGCTTCCAGCAGCATTATTCACATGGTATATTTTCGGGAAAACAATGCCAAAGTAGCAGCTTCCATACCAGTGATCCGGTAATTTGAAATAAGCCTTGTTCCCACATATATAATAAATTCCGGGAAACACAGTTTCTGACCCATTTTTGAAACCCCAACCTCCAATTACCTTGTAATTATGTTCACACTCGCTGGAACCGATGAATACATTGTTATAATATTCTGTCCTTTCTCTATGGAGACAAAGTTTCCCTTTTCGTTCAAAATCCAGTAACAAAGCAGGAGTAGCTTCGCCTTGCGAGGTGTTGTCCATGTGCTCTGCCCACCTAGGGACTTTATCCTTTTCGTCATTTGCCTTTTTCTGAAACTTTTCCCTCCTTCTGTCTGCCATTTTTATAAACATCTTTTCCTGCTCTTGCAAAGAACAGGTCAGATTAGCTTGTCTTGCTTCATTTAAGTCTATGTCACCTATAGTCAGAAAATATTCTCCCATGTAACGGGTTACCTCGCTCCTAATATGTACAAGGTTCAGGTGTCCTCTAATAGGAAGTTCAGAAAAGATTACATCAGCATTTGAATAGTAGTACTGTAAAGCGCTTCTATAAAACAAGCTTGCCAATATACTACAGGAAATTCCGTAGGTTAGGGGTAAGTGGTGATATGTCACACCTTCAGCTACAGAAGTGGGTAGCTTCATGCAGACATAACAATTTTCTATTTCCATAGCTTCTACGTAATGCACTAAAAGGTTAGCAAAAACATTTAAATGTGTCCGGTTTCTCATCTTGTGAAAATGTAGTCCGCCCTCATCTGATGCTTCTAATTTTGGTCGTGTGTGTCTCAGTCTAACTGGGTTGTCACGTCGTTCTAAGCTTCGTGGAGTTTCTACAGTCTGTACAACGTCTGTGTCTAACGTTTCAGGTTCAGTAGGGGACAAGTTAGGATCTTTACTTATCATAAAAGGTATAAAGACTGTTAGTCCTATCCACATCACTATCAACATAGCTACACTACATAAGCATATTTTACAGCACGTTTTGCAACATTCAAATCTGGACCTTCCAGCTACGTTTGAATCAGACATTATAGCTTACAGGTGGCTTTTGCAACCCCTCTTTGTTTTCTTAAACCAAGAGTTCACTCGGTTCTGTCTCAAGGAGGGTCTTCGTCCGAACTCCAATCAGTACTGGACTCTTCGTCACTTTTGCCACTGTGGTTGGTCTCATCAATTTCTTCCAACACCAGGTATGTCCATTCAGGGCTCCGATACAGCCTGTTCTGTTTCTTTACTCTGTCGCTCTTTCTCAGAGACTTGCCTCGGGCTGCTTTTCTTTCACTTTCAGCCCTTTTTCGGTCTTTTAGTTTTTCTTTAACTGTCTTTATTCGGAGTCTCAGCCTTTTGACGTATCGGGGTTCACCTTTGCCCCTTTTGCTTTCTGTGGTCGAGGAAACTTGGCCTTCCTCGTGCCCTCTTTTGATTTCACTTCGTTGTGGCACTTTTGTGTTGGCAGAGTCTATTTCCCTTCCTGTCTGACTAGTTCCAGGTCTTTCATCTATTTCTTCTGCCTGGTCCCTAAGCTGGCCCTGTTCAGGTTGGAGTTGTATTTGCTCTTTATTTTCAGGCGACTTGGTTTCTACTTCCTGAACATGTTCATCTAGTTCTAGCTGCTCCTGTTCATGCACTTCGTTCCCTTCATTTTCTTCCGCATGAACTTCAACTTTGACCACTATCTGTCCCTTTCCAGACTCCGGAGTTTCAGGAGGAGTGTCGATGTCTTGATCTGTCCCTACCTGGCCTACTTCCTGATCAGGTGTGATGTGAGTCTCGCTGACCTGACCCTCGTCCTCTAGTTCTGTCTCACCTGGACTATCCCACTCACTGTCTAGGTAGGAATATTTCCTGGTTCGTATTGGATCAAGAACCTGGTCGTCGGCAGGGTACCAATCAACGTCTCGACTTGTGCTCGGCAGTTCGATGTCAGCGAGATCCGGACCCTCTTCGGGAGTCTCCTCAGCTGTGCTGCCTTCAGCTTCAGTCGCGTTTTCTCCGGTTACCCGCTTCGTGTGGCTGGCATGGATCCACTTCGGTACACCAGCACACTTTACAGCAGTAGTGGTGACAAGGATCACTTGTCTTGGCTTTCCCCACTTTGGTCCAAGGCAACTTTTCCGGGTGTGTTTCTTTAACACCACCCAATCACCTGGTTGTAGCTTATGTGCTGGAGTCTTGGGCCAGTCGTCAGCTGTCTCTCCAATCTGGTGGGAGAGAGAACGCACTTGGTCACCCAGCTGCTTGCAGTATTCTAGCACCAAATCATCAGAAATGCTTAGCAGTTTATGTCCAGGTACCCATGCCTGTCGCATCACTCTCCCCATTAGCACCTCATGGGGGCTCAGGCCTGTTTTTCGATTCGGAATACTTCTCAAGCTCATCAGCACAAGGGGCAAAGCTTCTGTCCAGTTCATTTTGGTGGAATCACACATCTTCGCCAATCTGGACTTGATGGTACCATTTATCTGCTCAACCACCCCAGACGCCTCGGGATGGTATGCACAGTGCAGTCTTTGCTTCATTTTAAAGGCCGCACAGAGTTCTTCTAGGACCTCGTTGGCAAAATGCCCACCTTGGTCTGTTTCAATCGTCTCAGGAATTCCAAACCTAGGTATCAACTCCCTGAGTAATAATTTGGCTACAGTCAAGGCATCATTTTTCTTTGCTGGGTAGGCCTCCACCCACCTGGAAAACAGGCACACTATGACCAGGACATACCTATATCCCTTGCATCTGGGCATTGTTATAAAGTCCGCTTGCATCCTGACAAAGGGACCTACTGCCTTTCCGATGTTACTTTGTTCTACTACAGTCCTCTTTCCTGCATTGAATTGCTGACACACTAGGCACCTCTGGCAAAGCCTTTCCGCTTGGTTCCTGAACCTTGAATTATAGAACACTTTGTCAAACACACGACACATTGCGTCCCTTCCCATATGTGTTGGTTCATGTATCATTCTGATCATGGGATCTATCAGGCTGTCGGGCAGTACAGGTACCCCAGTCGAGTTTACCACCACACCATCATCCCTTATTCTGCATTCGTTCGCTCTCCATCTGCCTTTTTCTTCCCTGTCTGTTGCCTGTTGTAAATCTCTCAATTCTTCCCATGTTGACACATTCTCAAACAACATCAGTTGGCAGCTGTTTCCACCCCATAACCCAATTTGGAGGGACATTTGGTGTCGGGCACAAAACTGGGCGATTTGGTCAGCGTATCTGTTTCCGGCTGTCACATCATCATTTCCGGATCTGTGAGCCGCACACTTGACCACAGCCAATTCTTTGGGCAATTGAATAGCTTCCAGTAATTCTTGTACCACCTTTCCATTCCTGATAGGGGTACCAGAGGAAGTCATGAATTCTCTTTGTAACCATAGTTGGCCGAAGTCATGAACAACCCCATAACAGTACTGGCTGTCGGTATAAACAGTTATTCTTTTGTTTTTACCCCTCTTACATGCTCTTGTCAACGCGATGAGTTCTGCTACTTGTGCAGATTTCACTTCGCATAGGTAAGAGGCTTCCAGGGTGTTTGTCAAAGTGACTACAGCATAGGCAGCACACAGACCTCCACTCTCATGTCTTAAACACGAGCCATCCACAAAGATTGTAAGATCCCCATCAAGTAAGGCTATTTCTCGGATGTCAGGACGGGGCTTAGTGCTGAATTCTGTTAAATCAATGCAGTTATGTTCCATTTCATCCTCGGCGTCTACATCCAGAGGAACAGGTAACAGAGTAGCAGGGTTTAAGACATTGCACCAAGAGATTGTTACGTTCTCAGCACCAATCAAAATTCTCTTGTACTTAGTCAGCCGACTAGGTGTGAGATACTGGGTCTTGGTTCTTGTCAGTAGGATTACAACAGAATGTGGAACATATACGGTGACAGGATGTCCCATGACAATAGTCTCACTCTGTTCTAGACTGACGCAAGTAGCAGCTACTGCCTTCAGGCATCCGGGTAATCCAGCAGCCACTGGATCTAGAGTGGCCGAAAAGTAGGCCACGGGACGCCTGACCAGCCCATGCTCCTGGGTCAGGACTGAGAGCGCACAATTTTCTCTTGTGTCAAAGAACAGTTCAAAGTGCTTGGAATAATCCGGCATACCTAATGCAGGAGCGGTACATAGACAATTTCGCAATGTTACCCAAGCGGACATTCTTTCACTGTCCCAACTGACTGGGTCTTCTACTCCTTTCTTGGTCATTTTTATCAAAGGTTTGGCTAGAGCTGCGAATCCTACAATCCATTGCCTGCAGTACCCCACAACTCCTAGGAACATTCTTACCTCTTTCTGAGTTCGGGGTAGGTCCATTGTTTTAATTATCTTGATCCTCTCTGTAGTGGCTTTTCGGATCCCTTTCTCTATCTGGTGCCCCAGATATTTTACTGAGTTTTTACAGAACTGTAATTTGTCAGGTGATACTTTATGTCCTCCCTTTCCTAGGTGATTCAGCAAGGCGATGGTGTCTGTGACACAGTCAGTTTGAGTTTTAGATGCCACTAACAGGTCATCTATGTACTGCACCAAAACAGACTCTCTTGGCAGTACTAGAGATTCAAGGCATTTCTTTAGGATCTGGTTGAAAATCGATGGACTTTCAGTGTACCCTTGAGGGACACGATTCCAGACATAGATATGGCTGTCAAATTCAAAACTAAAAAGGAACTTGCTTTCTGGATGCAATGGGATGGAAAAGAATGCATGGCACAAGTCAATGACAGTGAACCATTCCGCATTCCAAGGAATCTGATATAATATCACTGCAGGGTTGGGCACAATGGGACAGCAAGGTATAACAATTTGGTTTACTTTGCGTAGGTCCTGCACTACTCGGTACTTTCCACTAGGCTTTTTAATCCCAATGATGGGTGAATTGCAGGGACTGCTCATTACTTCATGTATGATGTTTGCTTCGAGCAACCTGTTAATCTCAATTGCGACTCCTGCTTTTACTTCTGCACTCATTTTGTACTGTCTTGTTCTGGGGTATACAGCATTTGTTTTTATTGCAATTTTAACTGGGTCCACATTTGCCATTAAGCCTACATCTTTTCCCGTAAAATCCCATACTTCAGGTACCACTCTTAATTGGAGCTCTTCAGGTAAGTCTTCAACAGTCAAGGGTCTAATATCAGTGTCGGGTCTCACTAACATCAGTTTGTACAAGCCATCTTCATCGGGGGTCTGAATTTCGACACCCTTTGGTGTGCAAAAGATGGTGCAGTTCATTTTGCACAACAAATCGCGTCCTAACAGGTTCACAGGACTGGAATCACAGACCACAAATCTGTGCATTTCTTTAAAATTTCCTATAGAGATTTCCATAGGTTCTGTTACTGGAGTACTGATTATTTGATTGGAGACACCCACTACTTGGATTGCTTCTCCCGAGAGGGGTAGGTTAGGAACATCCACTGTTCTCACAGTGGACCGGGTAGCACCAGTGTCCAACAGAAAGGTGACGTCTTTTCCCTCAACCTTTCCTTCAATGTATGGTCCAGTCTGGTCTACCGGTAAGGAGGCGCCAAGCACGCACTCCTTATCCTCCCCTCTCAGGCCCCGTCAATCTTGTTCATCACAGAGGAACGAATCGTTTAACAAGTACTGCGGAATTGCTGCATTTCTCTCATTCTCTCCTTCCCATATCTCCGCCCTTTCATTCTGCTGACCCTGATTCTTATAATTCTGTCTGGGAGCGCGAGGTACTGGAGGTAGCTTTACCTGTTGCTGGTTCTTTCTTGTCCCCTCTTTCTGCACCTGTGGATTTAAACCATTTATAGGGGCATTACCGGCCTGTAGGTGTGGACACTCGTCTCTCCAATGCCCTATCTGGCCGCACCCGTGGCAGGGGAATTTCTTCATAGCCTCTTCCCGACTCATTTTTACCCGGGGCTTCCCTCCTCCCCCAGCATTGGTATTCTGGGCATTATTATTAGAATTCAATTTACTTATTTCTTGCTGTTCAGCCAATTTTACCTGTGCCCACATAACTTTCTCCTTGAGGGCTTTCTTTTTATTCTCTATTTCATCTTCGCAGTACTTGGCGTACTTTAGGACATCATCTATGGGCTTTCCCTGCCAACTGATTTTATTGTCTCGAATCCATTGGGATATTTCAGGCCTTAATCCTAGCACGAATCTGTAACTCAAATGGGTCATGTCTTTCATGTCCACATTATCGATTCCACTGTAAGTTTTGAATACTTGTAACAACCTTTCATTAAAGGAGTGAACAGTTTCATCGCGCTCTTGGGTAGTTCTATTTATCCGGGTCCAATCGGTTTCTTTTGCGGGCACCTTTTCCTTGAGGTATTGTATGACTTGATCATACTTCCTCATTACTTCGGGTGAGGGAGCTCCGGTTTTGGGGTCTCTCACATACTCATCATTGGGCCAATCAATTTCAATTTTACACTCGGTCCACAAGTCTACAGGCACCACAATGTCGAAAAACCCATCCAGGTCTTTCAGGAGACATTTCTGAACCTTTATGAAGCGTTCGACCTGTCTGTACCAATCAACTGGTTTTTCCCGTAACTTTGGAAAGTCATTCGTAAATGACACAATATCCTGTTGGGACCAAGGAACATGGACGTATTTTCCCCCCGGGACCTCCCTCATGGGACACAATTTTTCTGCGGGACTTACTTCTTTGAGCACGTATTCTGAAGTTTGAGACTTAGCCCTACTGTCTTCCTTTTTCTTTGCCCACCGGGTTCTCCATTTTCCCACATCCCCTCATTTCTGTAAGAGTTTCAGTAATTCTTTTATCTGGATCTGTTTTCCTACCACATTCAAGCTCTCTAAGTCTTTGTCTGAAAAATCTACTCTGTAGGGTTTCTGAAGGATTTTGGAGCGACTGACATCGATTCCCATTTCTGTGGCAGTGTCCATCAATCTCTCGTGGAGCAATCTAGCGTTCCGGGTAAGGTTTTTGCTGATGAACAGTAACTCTTCTTCGCTGAAGGAGTTTAATCGGTCTAATCCTACATTTCCAGCCATTAGCTCCTCTATTTCTATCCTTAATTTATAGATTTCTAATTGTTTGGGTTGGGGTGTGGTCTCTTTTTCTAACTCTTTGGTCCATCTGTCCAATTCTTCGGGAGATACTACTGTGGCACTCCTAACCCCTGATGTGCTTTCAATCATAACTTCTTTTGCCCTACTCTGACTCCTTGGACCTGTCATGCTCGCTCTAGATTCCCTAATGGGCATATCCATCAGGACCACTGACTCGCACTCGCTTTCTTGATCATCATCTATGAGCACTTCTTTTCTCGGGAGTGGAATGCTAGGAGTTGGCATGTTTGGGGTCATGACAGGAGGACGTGGACTAGCCAGTCTATCCCCGTAAAGAGGAATAGCGGGACCAATAGTTACTGGGATGGTCAGAGAATCTGGATGGGGATGTATCTGGGCGATAGTCCGAATTAAATCATCTCTCTGTTTAGCCAGGGCTTCCTTCTCTCTCTCACGTAAAGCCTTTTCTGCAGAATTGTCATGCAGCACTTGCGGTACCAAGGGAGGGTAAATACTTGGGGCAGTTGGAGTAACCAACCGAGGTGGATCTTCTCCAAACGGGCGGGAATTTGGGACCGAGGAACTAGGTTTACAAAACCCATCCCCTTCGCTAGTTTTACTATCCGTTCCTGTTCCATCTGTCTCACTATCCCTCCGACATCTCGGATATCTGGAAAACGGGTTTGGTGAACTCAGAGGCTCTGACTCTGCAACATAGGGAGGAGGATTTTTCATCAATAAATCCTCTAGGTGCTCATCTTCAGAGTCCCCCACGGTCATTAAATGGCGGGTTTTCTCAGTACTTTTCCCTTTCTCTAGTTCGGGTACCCCCATCATTGGAAACAACCCCTCAACCATCATATTCTGTCTCCACTGTTTCATTTTCTGCTCTTTGGTTTCTTTTTGGACCCTTGGATACCATTTGCTTACTCCCTTGTCCATCCGGGGTCTATCTCTTTCCAAAGCTTCAATTTCCCATTCTTCTAGTGCTTCGTATTGAGTTAATCTGGGTCTGGGATGCAATTCATTCATTCGGGTTCTTAAGTTAAACAGGATCCTACCATTAAAAGTACCGTCAATAGGAAATGCTAGGACTCCGTCATCTGCAGTATACTTTACCCAATTCTCTAGCCATACACAGGTATGATACCCCTTTTCAAACAACATGAAGGAAGCAGGAGTATTCGGTGGAGGGATGATCACCCCTTCCCTCGTTCTAATGGGCTTGTCCTTTCTGAAAAAATTCTTTACTTTATCGGCAAATGACATTTTTCTTTTTACTCCATACATCATGTGCGGTCTACCTCGTAGAATCTGTTCCTTATAGAAGCCTAAGTTTTGTGGATTAGGTAAGAACTCAGGATACCACATACACCTTTCCAGACCCCTCTCAAGCTCCTGTTGATTAATTTTGTTTACCTTTGTGCTTCCAATGCTAATGCGACTTTTATTTCGTAGTAACCAATCAACTCTGTGAATACAAAAATCCTTGTCCAATGGGTGCGTGGCCCTTTCGCGAGACGAGGTCTCACGCTCCGGCACTCACCCCTCCCTTACAATTTCGGCTCCACTACACGCCCACTGTCTCGACCAATACCAGCGCGGCACGGAGTGAGGTCAGGGCAGTCTTCCGACCGACTCCCTCCTTCACAAGGTAACGGAAACTTTTAACTTTTCCTAAAGTGCGAATGCAAATCTTAGTTAACAACACGCAACGTTTGCCACTATGTCTGAGTGTTCTAAATAGGTAGAAGAATTTTCTTTCACTACTAGTAAACCACTTCTGTCTACTTTTCATTCACTCCGGATAGACTTCTTTGCCTAACCCCTCACACGAGCAATATAGAACCTGTTACTCCTCTGACTCATCCACTTCTTTCCGGGATATATACTGAGCCAGGCTTTCACCAGCGGACTAATTTACTTACCATTCAAGCCTCGGAGACCCTATTACTCCTTCCGCATGTGACCCTTACTAGGTGATATCACAATAGAAGTTTTATACAAAGGACTCGTAGCTATCACTCATTCAGATGCAAAAGATCCTAATTAGTGCTTCCAGGTATTCCTAACCCTGCACTAATGACTCACAACAAGTGACTTTTCCAGCTAACCGGATTCTGCTCACCGTTAGCTATATACCTCCCCGGGGATTCGGACTACACTGAACACTTACAAACAATTCTCTGTTAATTTTACATATAACACTTATAGCAGCAATGCAAAAATCATTTACATACATATACAAATCCTTTAACCACATGGCTGCTAGGCGTTTTCCCGTCCTGCGCTAAAAAATGTAAAACACCATAAATCATGACGAGCTGGCCTTGTCATCCGCGCACGGCAGGTAAGCGCCATGACGAGCCCAGCTCGTCATTAGCTTCGAAGGGGTTAAACATTTGCGCAATATTTGAATTAATGCAATAGAAATTTCAGCAGCACATTTTGTTTTCACGGTTTGTTTATCAACTATCCTGTCTACCTATCTTAACTAGTCCTAACCATCCTCCTGCTACCAGAAAATTACTGATAGAGCGCGCAGGTCACCCGGGTCACAAGTTTACCAATTTTCCACGCACTGGGCCCTGGCGTGCACATAAATGACTGAGTTTGCGTGAACCGGGTGATTCTTACACGCTACTATGAGTAATTCGGGGGGTGACTCTTACACCACTTACTATTCATGTACCTGACTTACCACAGGCACATTACTCCTGACGGATCAGGAGCTAGCAGTGGATACGTGACAAGATTCCTAAAGGGAGAGAAAACTTCTATATACCAAGTACATTTATCCACACTTTATACTGTAAATAATCACAGACACCTGATGAGTTTTAAAGATTTATCAAGAAATTTCAGAATGAATATGCCAAGATGATAAGCCAAATACAAAACAACACATCAATCAGTAGAACTAATGCCACAATGTAACTATGGATTAGGGCAAGTACCATTAGGGTAAGTGTGAACACTACAGGATGAGAGTATTAAGAACAGAGCTACTCACTGTAAGTTTATACTAGGGCATGAACAGGATCTAAACGTGTATTTAAACTAGGCTACTTAGGCTATTCTTACTAAGTTCACTGCAACCATGCTAAAGGATAAGGGAAAATTTGGAACATACTAACAAAATACGACAGTTTGATAATATCCTACAGGTGGGGAGAGAAGTGGAGCATTCCTAAATAACAATTGCATATAATTTGCATTCAAAGGTGATAGAGCAATATCACAGGCAAGAGTGCTTTATTAAGAAGAGGAGAACGAGAGATAGGAAGATGCAAACCCACAGATTGATAATTACCTAGATAGGAATGAGGACTAACCCTGGCCACGGGTCAGTTTGGAAGTCGGGGACAAGGACCCTCAAGGAATGGAATACCAGAAAGCGAGCAGGTACAGCTCACGGACAGTCAGGACAGGATACCCTTCAGGTTTTAGGTCAGGACTGGGCTCACCAAGGTACGACCAACACCCACAGCTTCGGATGCAACGCCTGCGTTACCCCTCTCTGCAAGTAATCCGCCGGTAACCCCGATTGGGTTCTCGAATTTCCCCAGCAAAGTGCTTCGCCAGCACTTAGGACTATTTCCACCCCTAGGAATTTGTGGAAAGTATGGACAGAGTGCTATGCAGCACTCAAGATTGATCACCTATAGAGTTCGTAGGGTCAGTGACAGGTCTGCTACTCGGACAAGTCGGACAATTTCCCTAAGCTACACTAGGCCAGTTATACAATTTTCGGGACCCTTGGACCACCCACTAATGTTGCAAGTGACAGATTCCCACATTATGATTGGTCAGGAGAGGTGACTTGGTCATTGTCACCTCCTAGAATTCAGTGTTCACATCATTATTATTAAATTTTGCATACCCGCCCCTTGGGTTCACGTTCCCATGCATAGGAATACAGAAAACAATGAGAGAGAGCATGTTACAGATACATTGTTGCACAGTCAAGGAAAAACAGCCGTGTCTTCTAGGTGGGTTCTCAGGCGCATCGAGCTTCAGGAGCCAGCTGGCTGGTTTTAGTTTCTGCGCAGTGGGGTTTCTCCCATGTCACGTGACAGGGTTCAGGAGAGCTTCAAGTATGGCGCAGCTCCCGTTTTCCCCAGCCCCAGATACACGGTACATGAAAAGTAAGCGAAAACAAATTAGAATCATACGTAAAAATGATCACACTGTATATCGTTATAGATTTTAATACACCCCTTATTTTATAATATCTACAGCATTAAAGTTTAGTGCAAAAAGGACAGATTGGCTGAGCAGCGGTGGCAAGCAGAGAGCGTGGTGAGATACAAGCAGCCATGTTTGCAACAGTGCGCATGAGCAATAAAGTCCCTCCAAAATGCGAGTGCGTCACATCACGTGAGTATGACCGACGCATGCGCAGACTGGATTTCTGCAAAGCAGCCATTTCCCTAGTGCAAGCATTGTTAGGATGAAAAGACACACAGGCAAGCCTCTCGGGGACACCCGCGTGTTGGGGAAAATGCTAAATAAATGACGTACAGTTGGATTAATATGATTATAAGTTAGGCGAGGTTCATGAGTAAGAGCAAGTCGCTTTACGTGCGAATCCTTGCTCCATCACAGTCATTGCCTTCACCTTGATCTTAGAACTAGTTATCCTTTGTATGCTTCATCGATTAAACTTTGCAAGTAGGTTTGGCTTTGTATTAGTTTCAATGTATTTCTACACCCTCATCCTGAGGTGTTTGAAAACCAATTGTTTTTAGCTTTGTAATAAGCTGACTAAACTTAAAAACTGGAGTCAGAGATTCTTCAGAGTCATGATTTATTGGGAATTTGAAATCTAATTGATCAAGTGTTTTCTCCCCTCCACACTTTTAAGCAGGAACCAGCGATCCATCGACCAGGGGTTCCAGAGTAAATCTAGAATGGGGAATCTGGCTCCATCATGCCTGAGCACCTCGCTGATGAATCGACTGTATAGTTTATCTGAACATTGTAGAAATATTTGCTATGGATTTAGAGGTACCATAACACTGAAATGTCCTTCATTGGCTGGGGGATACCAGTTAAGTGAGTCTTTCCAGATATAGCATTTAGGTTTCAGGTTATTGTGGAAAAATTGAGGCAATTTTCTTACTTGGTCATGGCACATGACACGTGTTGTGTTATGACACAAATCCGTAGCTGTAGGCTTTTTGTGTTGTTTCAAGGAAGGCATGTAAAAGAAACACAGACCTGATCTCTGACTCCCTAGGTCTGTATCTTTAGAAAGTAGTCGAATTGGTACATGGATGTTTGGCACTCGCAAATACCCATCAGACTCCATGAGCCGGAACCTCTGGCAGCAAGTCCCCAGCAATGTCTGCGGTATCCGGGCCTCTGCCATTTTTATGTAGCAAGATAGGGAGCTGAACCAGACTTTTCTATAGGCAGTGATCTAATTGGCTCTACGCTAGACCAATCATATGACTGAATTTCATTTTCTACATCTGTAACATGGTCACCAGCTTGGCTTAGCCTTAGTAGCCTTTTGCTTGATGTGTGTATATGTCCCAAGGAGGGAACCACTCTTACTAAATCCTACTAGGAGGAGGTCAATGTTTCGGGGTCTACTAGAAGAGATTTGCTGGGCTTACATTAGATCTCAGTGTCTGATTATCTGGTGAAGTCACACTGATGCCAGAAGGTGCCCTTGAACATGTTGGACAAGCAACAGCGGGCATTCCTCTTTCTCGTCTGCACCTAGCAGTGTATCATTGAGGACAGCCCAGTGGCCACCTCTGGGATCATTAAGATCTGACCTGCAGAAGAGATGGAAATGTTGCTGTCTTTCTTTGACCTTCTATCATCTGTTTGGAAGTTGGTTGAAGAGTACCAGACTTCACTAGACCTCTCGTCAAGGTTGCATAACATAACATGTATTTGTAAAGCACACGTTCACCTGTGGGCATCTTGCCACTGAATGAAAGATATTTTGTGTTACTCAACTCAATGGTACTCATTGTTTCGACCTCAGAAGGATGAAAGGCTGGGGGAACCTGCCGGGATTTGAACCTGTGACCATGAGGTCAAACACAGGCTCCTACAGTGGACACATTAGTCACCAGACTCGACTTTGGAAGCAGTAGACCATTTCCCTCCCTGCATCACCACAGCCTGCTGCTTCACAAGTATTCAGCCTGTTCAGCTGCTACCTCTACAGAGCTGTAAACCTATGCATGCTCTTTTCCATAGAGGGCTGGGTGAAGCCTGGGGACAGGAAAATCCACAAGGGGGTGCCCTGAAGTCCCAGGGAGACCAGAATAAAATATTTCCCTTGTTGAACTGGTTGTTCATAAAATTACCCAAATTACTTCCAGAGAATCTACCGGAACATTCTGCAGCATGCTGGGTAGCACTGAATCTTCGCCACAGCATTTGGGAGCTGACCTAATCGAAGATTGTTTTCTTGATATTGCAGACATCATCAAACCACCTATCTGTTCCAATCTCTCGGCACTATTACCAGGTGGGTGTAGGCCAGCACTGCTCATCAAGTGCCACTACAACGCCTTCCTTCAACAAGGGGTGACTCGTGGAGTGGCATATGGCCCTAGCCGCACACTTGCAGCCGGCTTTGACCCTGGTGGTGCCCTGTGCGACAATTTTTGTTGGCAATCCCCCCCTAATGATCACCTCAGCCACGGATATCCTTTCTACCACAAATTAAGAGTGCCCCTCAAGTCTCCAAAACCACTGTCTCTCAGATTCATTTAGTTTTATAGCACCACTCATTCCAGTGTAAGGTGTCATAGCACTTTACATCACACACACATTGCACAGAGAAAATCATATGTGTGTAGATCAGTGTATAGGAAAAGTTACATCAGACAGGACTGCAAAGTGTAGTGTGGGAGTTACATGTCATCAATACTGGTAGACAGTATAGTTTAAGAGTCCTTATTCTGGAAAAGCACACATTCGGAATCTAAAATGTAACACCATTGATAGGGGTTCTCTTTAATAAGAAGAATTGATTTCTACCCAACTAACCCTTTTTGCAAGATTAGGACAATAAAAGACTGGGCAAACAAACATATATCTCTAATTTATTCTTTGCAGTTTGAATGCAGCTCTTTGATGACAGCTAATACCTCACTGTTCTATTTAAGGATTTTGACTTATAAACTACAAGTAACAAAACTAGCTCTCTAACAGAAGCAGTAATCCACTGACCCATTTAGATTTTTATACATTTTGTGATATGGATGGTACAGGTTCTAAGCAGCAGGCATGTTAACAGTCTGCACTACCATACGATGAGTCAAAACTTCCACTGAACAAACCTCTGGTCTCTTTCCAGGAAGACAATTAATCACTGGAGTTATCTTGACATTTGAATTGGTGCCTGAAAATTGCTGAAGGCCAGGAATGCAGCAGCAGGTTCTTTTAAAATGTTAATATACTTGCATAAATGACGCCCCCACCCTAAGTCAGCGCCCGGTGCAGTGGCACCAATGGCACCGCCCTAGAGCCGGCCCTGCTTGCAGCAGTTCTGCTCCACGTCACTACCCTTTGTGATCACACCCTGCCACTGCTTAGTGCTCTCGCAATAGGAGCCCTTTAGGATCTAAGTGCCCCAAAATGCTGCAGCACCTAGACATTGTAGGCATGCTCTCTGTAGATCGCATGTCAAAACATCATAATGGAGCTATTAATACTATTTATTTATTTTTATTTATTTAATGAGTTTTAAATAGCGCTGGCTAGACCCGTAGGTACCAGAGTGCTTTAAATTAGGTTACACAATGTTAAAGAAAATGATAACAATTACACATTACATCAAAAATAGGCAGCACATTGAGAGAGGAAAGAAAGGTGAGACAAATTGAGCGGAGTGGGGGAAGGGTGAAGTGTGAAGAAGGAGGATGAGGGAAAAGACAGCAGGAGAGACGAAAGAAAGTCTGTCCAAAGACCGACTGGGTAGTTGACATCCGAGAAGGAAATCCACAGTCTGTCTCCCCTATAGCTAAACAAGGTAGCTCCATTGGGCATTAGTCAAATTGCTAGGTCTCAACTGACGAGGGAAGGTTCACAGAAGAAATCCAGTGAATAAACAGGGTGGGAACTATGAGCAAGGAGAGGTGAGGGCAATGGTCAATAGCTGGAAAGAGGAGAAGAGTAGAGCATAGAGGGGTAGAGGGGAGGGTGAAGGGGAAGGAGGGAGATACAGTCAGGAGAGACGCAGGAGAGTTTGCCTAAAGACCGTCTGGGTAGGTGAGGGTCAAGGAGGGAATCCATAGCCCATCTCCCCTTTAGCTCGCGAGGTAGCTCCACCGGGCATCAGTCAAAATGGCTAGGTCTCAGCTGTCGAGGGAAAGTTCTCAGAGTAAATGTCCTGGTGGGTGAGCAGGAACAGAGTCGGATGAGGGCTGATCAAGATCAGGACGCTGACCAATGATTTTAGACCAAGAGAGATAGAGCATCGAGGAGGGTCCCACTGTGACGACCATCTTGAGGCCAGGCAAGGGTGATGACTCCTTGAAGTTCAAATTCAGTTGTTCCCCATTATTCTCTATAACCCAGAAGGAAAGTGGGTGTAAGCTAAGCAGTGGGTCGGCAAGGGTACTCACAAGCGGCGGTCACGTTTGACCCGCAGTCTGTAGCGCACAGCCATCCTCCGCCTCCCCAATACTACCCAAAGTAACCCTGAGTAAGTTCACACTTTATTCTTGGTATATTCGCTAAACTAAATTCTAGTTGTAGTAGTGAATCGGTTTGTCTTTTTACTGCTTCATTACATTTTTCACTTTCGGTCCCCTACCTAACCTGACACCTGGCCTTATATGACCTTGTGTCTACCCTTCTGCACCCACCCTCTCACGTCATTAATGTTTTCTCTGTTCACATATAATTAGCCTTGAAATATGCCTGTCCGGTTGGCCTTTGAGCGAAACATGTGTTGTCTGCTTTAGCTTTCATTTGCATACAAATAAAGAAGATAAAATCAAAGCAATATTGTTCTCTAGTTCCTGTATTCCCTGAGCCAGATCCAGATTTAGGGATTCTATTACCCTGTGATTATAGATTACCACTGCAAGCACAAGCCTATTAAACCTGTAAAACTTTTTTTTAATCATTTGTGCTTTAGTAATTGTTTATACCTAGGGCTACTGGAATTATGTGGCAGGGGAGGACTGAATTATGCGGCAGTGTTGAGGGGAAAAAAAGCAAATTATGTGTTGTGATAGGGGACATTTTAGAATAGTGTTACTTCATTATTTTGTCATTTTTACACCGGTTAACACTGTCCGGGCATTGGTTACGCTTCATTAGTACCCGTTTTAACCCTTTCTATGCTGATGACGGAACCGCTCCGTCATCAGCTGCGGTGGCGCTGTGCTGATGACGGAGCGGTTCCGTCATGGCCCTGCCGCCGCGCCTGCGCGGCGCTGATTTTGCGCCTGCGCGGCGCGTTCTATTGAGCGGGCGGGGCCATGACGGAACCGCTCCGTCATGAGCACAGCCCAACCACGGCTGATGACGGAGCGGTTCCGGCATCAGCATGCGGCCGCCGAACGGCCGCCCCGCCCACTTAGCGCTGCGGCGGAATAGCCGCCGCAGCGATGTGGTTAAGAACCATATATAGCAATAAGCAACAGAAAGATGACCATTTGAGGATTAAAAAGAGCCTTCCAATGAGTGGCAACATGTGTTGCTAAGTTTTTTTGTAACTTTTGAACCGTTTTAGTTTGAACCAACTTTTTTTGCAAAAATCTGCAGATTATGCATCAGATGATGGATTGTGTGGTAAATGCGTAAAATCTATAACATTGCAGAAAAATGCCACAGGTGCACAATCGCATAATTCCAGTGGCCCTGTTTATACCTTTGTTGCTTGCTCTTGCTAAGTTGTGCTGGCTATGAGGGCCAAGTGTTGTCTTCTCGATTGCCACATTTTGGTCCAGTTCATTGCCCACTTTGGCAATCTGTCCTTTCTCAGGATCCGCTCTCACGATGATTTGAGACGCATTTAGTAACATAGCAAGGATGCCATTGGCACTGGTGCCAGGAAAATGGCCGCTTTGAATGTTGTTGGGTAATAAAAACACCACTGTCAGGGATCAATGAGCCCGGTGCTAGTGCACCTACTGTACCATAAGTAGCTACGACACTGGACACACTCTCCGCTTCAGATGGGGAACTGTATATGTAAACTCTTTCAGAGGCCCCACCATCGAAAGATCTTCTTTCAGCCTAAGAACTCCGGTCCACCAACCCTCCCTGGACTCCATCATCTCCAGGCAGAATGTACAATTACCTACCCACACATCTCTCCCCAGAAATGGACCTTGAAGACAGGGATACCGATTCAGAAAAAAAGGCACAAAGACTACTAAATGTTTTGATTGAAGAAGAGTGAAAACGTTGCATCAGTGCATCATCATGGTGTCCATCCCGGCTTGGATCAGAAAAGAGGAGCCGCTGCAAGGCTTGAAGAACCGAGCAGGTTGTAGGGGGTCTGAATCAGTGCTTAATTTGTCAAAATAATAAGTGCCAGGGGTCTCATCAGGAGGCCACTGCAATGTGCACCACATATTGCTCCTACCATGCTGCCAATGATAGTATCAACACAACTTTTAACCATCACAATTCGGACTCTTCCAGGCCCCCTAAAATATAAGAATGGCTTGGGCAACAGGTATTAGTATTTATTTATTTTTTAAACTCTTTTAATTAAAAACAAAAAAAAGGACATTACAAAAAGGAAAAATAAAGCTCAGGTGCGCCCATTACATTCCAACACATGAGGCATTGTGGCAAAGTACAGAATCAAATACACCAACATTTAATGCAGGGAGTTTGGAGAGTCCTGTGCCTCTGGCACCAGTATTGGCGTAGGTGGTTCGCAAATTTCCCCTCTATGACTATTCCAGGTGTTCCAAATCTTACCCCACTTCTTTGGGCAGCCCCTTGCCACATAATCAGCTCTTTCTCTAATCATGCACCAGTCGAGGTCTTCCGCCCATTTGGTGACTCGGGACGGCTGACTGGCTCCCCAGTGCTGAGCTATGTTTCGTTTAGCCACCATATACGCCAACGTCATCCACTGTTTCTGGTATGTATTTAAATCTGTAGGCTCCCACACATTCAACAAACACCTCCGAGCCTCCGGTCGCAGCTCCGCCCCCCAAAGCTCCCCCCAGCTCATCATGGACCTTTGTCCAATACAACTGTATCTCAACACAATGCCAGAGAATATGCATTAGAGTGCCGACCTCCCCGCACTTTCTCCTACACTCTCTGCTTACAGCTCGTCCCATTCGTACCAAACGGGGTCCAGTTATATAAGATCTGTGAAGTATTTTCAGTTGCACCAGTCGAAGCCGCATCTGGATGGCAACCACCTTTGGGGAGTAGACCGCCTCCACCCAATCCTCATCATCTAATTCTAACCCATCCGCACTCCATTGAGCTCTGAGCCGCACCAGCGGGTTTTCCGTGTTATTGATCAGTTTCCTGTATATCAGGGAGATGGTCTTTTGGGGAATAAATCCACCCAGCACTCGGTCCTCCAGGGGCGATGACTCCGGGAGCACCGTACCTTTAGGAATGTGAGTGGCCAGGGCATGTCTCACTTGCCGATATCGATAATATTCGTTATCGTGTAAACTATATTGTTTTTTGAGGGACTCAAAGGTGTGCACTGTATCTTTCCCCCATACATCTTTTATTTGAGTGATCCCAATAAGATCCCACCTGTCGAACCCCTTCGATTTCCACAGTCTACCCAGCTTCTCAGAGTTTCGGAGAGGAGTGGCCAGCGTCAATTTGCCTTCCCACCCCAGACCTTTATTAGCTGTGTGACACACCTGAATCGCATGTGCAGTTGGGCCAGTCAATGGGAACCTCCCATTGACCTGGAATACAGAGCTCTCTCTATCACCTCCCGGGGCCTGACCCCGGTCCATAGAGTAGCCTGGATCTCCAGGGAGTCCATAGACAATATGGTTCACTGCAGCCAGTTGCGAGGCCCAATAGTACTTCAGCAGATCTGGAATCCCGATTCCGCCGTCATACCACGCGAGAGTCAATTTACCAA
Organism: Lissotriton vulgaris; assembly: GCF_964263255.1. Taxonomy (NCBI): domain Eukaryota; kingdom Metazoa; phylum Chordata; class Amphibia; order Caudata; family Salamandridae; genus Lissotriton; species Lissotriton vulgaris. The sequence continues at coordinate 480,648 of NW_028245465.1, forward strand.
ACGCTATTCGAGCCCTACAATCCCACAGGAGCTGTCTGGAGAGTCTCTATCTCTCGGAAATACGCCGCCGGCACCGGGTCCATCGAATTTTGTAAGACATACAAAAACTGAGGCAAAGCCATCATCTTGAAGAGCGTAGCTCTCCCACTCAAGGAGAGCGGAAGGGCTTTCCAGCGCTCCACATCCTTCTTACACCTATTCAATGGGGAAACTAGGTTATTAGCATTTCGTAACTGTGGATTGAGCGAGATAAATATACCTAAGTATTTGAATCCAACGGTCTCAATATGGATAGGGCACGTCTGCGGAACCATTAGGGGGTCACCCACCAAAACACATAGCACCGACTTCGCCCAGTTTATCGCCAGTCCGGAGTACCTGCCAAAAATAGCAAGCACGTCCAGAAAATTGCTAAAGGAGTCTCTAGGGTTAGTGAGATACAGCAAGACATCATCCGCATAAAGCGAGATCTTGTCCTCCCAGTCAGGCGACCATCGTAAGTCCCGAATCGATCCGTCCCATCTAACCCAGGCTGCCAGGGGCTCCATCGCGAGTGCAAAAAGCAGAGGAGACAACGGACATCCCTGTATTGTGCCTCTACCCAAAGAGAAGTCAGCAGACTTGCAGTTATTGACCACCACTCTAGCAAGGGGCTTAGCATACAGCAAGCAAACCCAATCAATAAACTCTTTACCAAAGCCCAGCTTTACCAACACCGCAAACAGATATTGCCACTCCACTCTATCGAAGGCGATTGTGGCGTCCAAAGATACCAACACTGCCGGCTCATGGATCTTCGAGGTGCAGCCAAGGATGCCATGCAGCCTGCGCAGGTTCAAGGCAGTGTTGCGACGAGGCATGAAACCGGACTAATCCGGGTGAATAAGGGACGAAATCACCCTAACCAGCCTAGTGGACAGGATTTTCACTAGGATTTTAGGTTCTGCGTTAAGAAGTGATATGGGTCTATAAGATGGGCATTGTGTCTTGGGCTTACCAGTCTTATGGATGACCACAATATTGGCCACTCGTTGGTCATATGGGAGCTCACCCTGGTATTAGTATTTTATAATGTATATTGAGTTAATATTTAAACTGTTTTGTAGCCATCTGTAAATTAGCCAGACAGCACCACCTTGTGGCAGTTTCTCACAAGTGCTGGTGTTGAGAATTAAGTGCCGGCGCTGAGCACTGGAAACGACCGGCTCAAATTAAGCACCGTTCTGAATACGTTGACTACAAGATATCCAAAGTCCCCCATGCGAGACGACAAGTCTAGTAGTAGACAACTTGATGATTATCACAACCTAGAAATGCTGCAGAGAACAAGTTTTAAAGGACCTTGTAGAGATATGCACGGAGCAGCTCCATGAGAGTTCCAATTTTGTTTATTGATTTCAGCCTTTTCTGGTGTGCCCCCATGCAAATGAGGGAAGGCCCTCGGAAGCTGGCTCCGGGGGCTCCTTCTGTAGTACCATGGTGGCCCAGAGTGCAGAAAATGGGCGCACACACCATTCACACCCCTGGACACTGTCTGTAATGCGGCACCTGGCAACCTTAAACTTAATAATCTGTCCAATACATAGAAGCTTGTTCTCATTGTGTCCAGTGCTTTGAAACTTCAGTAAATCTATTAATTTATGAATGGCTAGAAAATGTAGGCATTGGAGAAGTACCTCCACAGTGGGAATACATTGTGAATACCACCATTTACATTTTCCATAACATGCAGGGACGTGTAGGGGGCTTTCCCCATATGTTAAGTTTGCAAGAGCTACTTTTTGAATAACAGTTTGCCACACTCTCTGTGGTTGTCTTTCACAGATTTTACTCTGCCATACCCAGCGGGGACTTGGCATCTGTAATAACCTGGATTTCTGGTGAATCTAAGGTAGCCAGGAGTAGTACTTGCTACCCCTGGCTTGTTCTTTGGCACTCCTGACACTATCTATGCTACCTTATTCTCATGGAGTCGTGTGGCCATGGCATGAACAGAAATTTAAACCAAAGGGACGGAGTGTTGAACATTGCAAGCACTCACCCCCAGTCAACTGATCTGGGTTTAATTCATCATCATTTTTTAGCTCACTCCGCCACCCCAGTTCAGACAGGGCCATATGAACAGAAAGTTGACAGAACTCTTTACTTTTTGTGGTTTCCATTCCTTGTCCTTCCATTAGCCCCACAGCATCAAATGGAAGGTTATTCATGGGCTAATGTTGTTATGGGGAGTCAAGTGCCAGATGTCATCGAGGCCAAAATGTGCCTAATGTAGTTTCACTACCCCTGGCATCCACGTCACTTGCCCCACGCTGGTGCCTCTGTCACTTTCTCCAGCTACCAGAGTGAGAGGAGGGAGGAAGGTGGAGAGAAAGTGATCATAGAGAGAATGGAAGGATATAAGCAGAGAGAAAGAATAAGGAGCAGAAGGGAGTGAGGCAGGTTTTTTGCCAAGGCTGTTTTTGGTTCCCCAGTCAGGCCCTGCTGCCCCGTTTGGTTTCCACTTGAGCAGCGCCCTTGTAACACAAACAGAGCACATGTATTTGTAAAGCGCACATTCACCAGGGTATCTTGGCGCTGAATAACTGATGTGTATTGTTACCCAACTCAATGGTACTCATTTTATTGACCTCAGAATGATAAAAGGATTAGTGGACCCACTGGGATTTGAACCAGTGACCATGAGGTTGATCACAGGCCCCAACAGTGGTTGTATTAGTCCTCTGAGCCACCAGACAGTGGCCTTGTAAGGGATTACTCCTTAAAGTAGGGTAATGAGGATAAAAAGTGTGAGAGAGACAGTGTCACTGAGCCCTGTTACTAAACTGAAATACAGGAGACCTGCTACAGCTTTCAGTAAACCCTGACAAGGTAAAGTAACGGATTTCAGGTGTTTGCTTCTATGACCTGGCACACTCATTGTTATTGTGACTCTGCAGCTGCAGGTTTTTAATTTGGTGTGGAAAGAGTGACAGAGCAGGGTGGCATCACAATGAACACTGTGTTCATCAAGAGCTCGTTATGCGTCTAATCTTTGGAACGGGGTGGTGCCCTCACTGTTACATCAATGAATTCATACGGATTGTGAAAAATCCAAATGTCATACAATGAAAAAGTGTAAAAAAAGATCCACGTCCATTCAGCAGAAGAGCGGTACCGGTGCAGTTTGTAGCTTGCGGTGCATTTCGCAACACGCTGTCGCAAAGATATTACCTAAGCATGATGTAGTAGTGCGCTGTCGTTTACAGAAAGTACATATTTTCATTAAAAAGGCCATCGAATTGGCACAGACATGCTGTTTTACTGATAAAACTATATGGTATTTCAACGAAGAGTGGGAGCTCGCACAGCGTAAATATTCCTAACGGTAGCGTAAAGTTGAAGGGTTGTAGTGTACAACCAGAGTATGACACCGTCTGGCCAGGCAGTGTGGAGATTCAACAATAGAATTCAGGGGTCCCCCTGCTGGGAGGGGAACACTCTAGTGCACAACAAAAGGACCGTAGTCTTATTCCATAAACAAAATGGTCAAGAGTCTATATGTTTACTTTCATAGGTTTTTATTCACTTAATGTGAATATTTTCCTTGTATTCATGTTCATCTTTATATTTCAAAGCAAACTAGTGTTATGGCACACTGGGTAAATCCACATTAGTAATCCTCAACAAAAGTCCCGATGCATTTCGGGCCAGAGCCCTTTCTCAAGGGAATACTCTACAATGAAAACATAGAATGAAACCAGAGTCAGTATATGAGCGTGAAAACAACCGAATCATGTCAGTCTGGTGCATGCAAAAAGCGGTGAAAAATTAGTACGTAAATAAAAGCTGAGCCACTCACAGAGTTAAAAAAGTGAATCCGCTGGAAAACGATAATCTAAAGTGATGAAATGAAGTAGACGGAACCGTGTTCAAAGTGAATAGAAAGTTCTAGGTGTGCACAAACCCAGTAGTGAAAGACGTTAAGACGCGCGTGTACATAGTCAGATACCCAGTTTCCAACGTGAATGACAACCTCATGCAGATTAAAAATAAAGCGGGAGGCAAACTTCCCTGATGTTACTTACTCGGTGAATTTGAAAGAAATGCCTCGCGATGTGCCGACGAGACAGAGGTGCAACCGTTCGGTATACGCGTGTGTGTTAAATATCTAGGTAGTAAACAAGGAGAAGGGATGGTGAAGCGCGGGTGGTAAAAATAAAAAACGGAGCATGCAGTGCGAAGGAGAAACGAAAAATCAGCCTCCATGATGGAATAGTCAAAAGAAAACAGTAGAACATGATGAAAAATGTTAGCAAAGTTTCATAGAGTAGCAAAGATGTGAAACAATTATAAATAACATAAAAATTCGATGCGATCATTCAGCCCGTTGGGCACCATCGTGGCAAGGTATCGGATCCAGAAATTTTCTCGCTTTAGTAGATTGTTCTTGTTGTTCTAGGTGATTTGAACTTGTTCCAAAACCTGGAATTTTAATTGAGCAACAGTGTGTCTGAATTCGGTGAAATGAGAAGCCACACTTGATTTAATGTTGTTGGTGCGGATGTTGCTTTTATGTTCTAAAATCCTGGTGCGGATTTTTCTCTCAGTGTGGCCTACATAGCATTTGCCGCACGGACACTTGAGAAGATAAATGACATTATTGGAATTGCAGGTGGCATTCACTTTGAGTCTGATGGAGTGTCCTTTCATGGGGTGACATGTGATGTTACCGGTGATGCAATTGTTGCAATTCGAACAGTTATAACAAGGTTTCAATCCCTTGTATACCGTGAGTTCATCTTCCTGATTGGATTTACACAAAAGATCTTTCAGGTTTCTCCCTCTTGTATAGGCAAAGATGGGTGGTTGTTTAAAAAGACCCATGAAGTCTGGTTCTAGTGTCAGAATAGACCAATGTTTTCGGATAATAGCTTGAAATCGGTTCGAAGTATTAGAATACTTGGATACCACGACCATCCGGTCAGATTGGTCTTTGAACTTTGGTTGCAACAAGGCAGACCTACTTATTTTCTCACTTCTAGACATTGCTAAATCCAAGATCGGTGGAGGGTATCCTCTGGCCTTTAAACGTTCAAGGGTGTACTTCATTTGTGATTTGCATTGATCTTCTTTAGAGACTATGCGTTTGATGCGCAGTAATTGTGCATAGGGGAGATTATTCTTCAAACCAGGGCGATGAAAACTCTTATAATGGAGGGTAGAGTTTCTATCCGTGGGTTTACGGTATACCGTAGTGAACCACTCTCCTGTATTCCTGTGTATTTCAACATCAAGGTAATGTACTTGTCTTTCACTGTGTTCCCATGTGAACTGTATTCTTGGATTGAAATGATTCCATGTATCCAAAAAAATATTAAGAGACTCAGTGGTGCCCTCCCATAGGAGGAAAATATCATCAATAAAGCACAGAAATAATCTGCCATGTTCAAGCCAACTCGTTTGGCATAGAATGTAGGACTCCTCAAATTGCTGCATGTAGAGATTGGCGTAGCAAGGAGCTGCCGAATTTCCCATGGCGGTGCCATTGAGTTGCAAAATCCATTTATCTTTGACTGAGAAGTAGCTGTGGTAGAGTGTGAATATTGTGAGTTGCATAAGGAAAACTTTCAGGTCAGCGTCTAGCTCAGAAGCAGATAGGATGTTCTCAATGGATTCAATACCTCCGTCATGAGGGATGGAGGTGTATAGTGAACATACGTCCACCGTACACATGATGAGCTGAGTGTTTTTGAGTTCGTTCATGATAGGTTCAATTTTTAAGAGGAAATCTGTTGTATCTTTTACATGTGATCTGGTGGCTTGAACAAAAGGTTGTAAGTATCTGTCCAAAAATTTACCTACATTCTCATGTAGGCTGCCTCTCGTCGACACTATGGGTCGGAATGGAGGATGCGTTGGATGCTTGTGCATCTTTGGAAGCATGTACAGAGTGGGTGGTTTGGGGTTGGATGGTGTCAAAAATCTCCGAGTTTTGTCGTTGATAGTTCCTTGATCAAAGGCATTTTTGATGATGAGTGTCAGATCTTGTGAATACTCTTTAGTGGGATCTCCAGGTAAGAGATCATACGTGTCTCTATCATTGATGTGTAGGTCGATTTGCTGGTCGTAAAAAGTGGTGTCCATGATGACCAGGGCACCTCCTTTATCAGCATTTTGAAATGTGATGGACTTGTCATTGGCCAATTTTTGCAGGATGTTTCTCTCCTTCCGGGTTAGGTTTCCTCTTTTTATAGTCGATTGAAAAGGCAGCTTCAAGATGTCTTGTTTGATCAGATTTTCGAAGGCATCTATGATTTTGTGGCTTTGAGGTGCCATGAATACACTGTGTGGTCTTAATCCTCTAAGCATGTCCTCTTCATCTGTAGGTGTGGAGATAATGTTCGAAAAATAGTGTCTTAAGCGGATGTTGCGAATGAGTTTGAATGCGCTAACTTCCAGCTCCAATGTGTTAATGACCGTGGTGGGGACAAAAGATTGACCCTTTTGTAGGGTGTTAATTTCTTCATTTGTTAAGGTAGTTGAAGAGATGTTGATAACAAGATTGTCCTGAATGTTCAACGTCTGCCTTTGGGTTTTTTCTTGGTTTGAGGAGGTGTTTTTTCGATGTCCTCTGCGGGTTTTTCCCCCCCGGGATCTTTCTGTTGGTCCAGACCTAATTCTAAAAAATGCACAGAGGGATCAGTGGAGGTGCTCGGAGTTTGTGTATCCGTACTTGGTGTCGTACGGGTTGATCGAAATCTGGTGTCATCTTCTGAAGATGATGTTTCCGTGGCTGATGTGGGATTGTAAGGTTTGTTGGAGCGTCGGCGGGCATACACCTCCGCCCAGGTATACACCTCGCCGAGCTTGTAATCTATAGTGTCCCTCTTAAATTTGCGTAGTTTTCTCTCCTGTGTTTCGCGGGTATGTTTGTCCAGTTGGATATTGATATCCTCTAACATTTTTTTCAGTTCCTCAGCAGACATGGTATCGGTCAGCTCTTTTTTTACATTTGTTATCTCACGTGTTAATTCCTCCAAGGATTTGGAAAGTTCCTCTACGATCAATAAAATAAGATCGAGGGAACATTTGTTTAGTATAGAATACCAACGTTCTACAAATTGGATGTTGTTCTTGCAGAGAAGTGGTTTGAGTGGGACCCTCAGGCCACGGGGGATCCGTTGTACCCGATGGTACCGTATCAGGGTGCTCGCATGAAGTTTCTGGTTGGATTCCTTTTTCAATAGATAGAGTAGCTGTTTGAGGTTACTTTCCGCGCTGCGGGTGTTGCCAGGCGCGGTAACTTCTTCTTGAATTAGATTGTAGATTTTGCTAGCATCTTCTGTAGTGTATGCGAAAGTGGTTGCTTTTTGATCGGTCATCCCTGACACAGTATCAAAATTCATCTTGAGGCGCGTGCTGAGGTCCAAGGACAGATAATATAGAATTTCAACGAAGAGTGGGAGCTCGCACAGCGTAAATATTCCTAACGGTAGCGTAAAGTTGAAGGGTTGTAGTGTGCAACCAGAGTATGACACCGTCTGGCCAGGCAGTGTGGAGAGTCAACAATAGAATTCAGGGGTCCCCCTGCTGGGAGGGGAACACTCTAGTGCACAACAAAAGGACCGTAGTCTTATTCCATAAACAAAATGGTCAAGAGTCTATATGTTTACTTTCATAGGTTTTTATTCACTTAATGTGAATATTTTCCTTGTATTCATGTTCATCTTTATATTTCAAAGCAAACTAGTGTTATGGCACACTGGGTAAATCCACATTAGTAATCCTCAACAAAAGTCCCGATGCATTTCGGGCCAGAGCCCTTTCTCAAGGGAATACTCTACAATGAAAACATAGCATGAAACCAGAGTCAGTATATGAGCGTGAAAACAACCGAATCATGTCAGTCTGGTGCATGCAAAAAGCGGTGAAAAATTAGTACGTAAATAAAAGCTGAGCCACTCACAGAGTTAAAAAAGTGAATCCGCTGGAAAACGATAATCTAAAGTGATGAAATGAAGTAGACGGAACCGTGTTCAAAGTGAATAGAAAGTTCTAGGTGTGCACAAACCCAGTAGTGAAAGACGTTAAGACGCGCGTGTACATAGTCAGATACCCAGTTTCCAACGTGAATGACAACCTCATGCAGATTAAAAATAAAGCGGGAGGCAAACTTCCCTGATGTTACTTACTCGGTGAATTTGAAAGAAATGCCTCGCGATGTGCCGACGAGACAGAGGTGCAACCGTTCGGTATACGCGTGTGTGTTAAATATCTAGGTAGTAAACAAGGAGAAGGGATGGTGAAGCGCGGGTGGTAAAAATAAAAAACGGAGCATGCAGTGCGAAGGAGAAACGAAAAATCAGCCTCCATGATGGAATAGTCAAAAGAAAACAGTAGAACATGATGAAAAATGTTAGCAAAGTTTCATAGAGTAGCAAAGATGTGAAACAATTATAAATAACATAAAAATTCGATGCGATCATTCAGCCCGTTGGGCACCATCGTGGCAAGGTATCGGATCCAGAAATGTTCTCGCTTTAGTAGATTGTTCTTGTTGTTCTAGGTGATTTGAACTTGTTCCAAAACCTGGAATTTTAATTGAGCAACAGTGTGTCTGAATTCGGTGAAATGAGAAGCCACACTTGATTTAATGTTGTTGGTGCGGATGTTGCTTTTATGTTCTAAAATCCTGGTGCGGATTTTTCTCTCAGTGTGGCCTACATAGCATTTGCCGCACGGACACTTGAGAAGATAAATGACATTATTGGAATTGCAGGTGGCATTTTTGGACAGATACTTACAACCTTTTGTTCAAGCCACCAGATCACATGTAAAAGATACAACAGATTTCCTCTTAAAAATTGAACCTATCATGAACGAACTCAAAAACACTCAGCTCATCATGTGTACGGTGGACGCATGTTCACTATACACCTCCATCCCTCATGACGGAGGTATTGAATCCATTGAGAACATCCTATCTGCTTCTGAGCTAGACGCTGACCTGAAAGTTTTCCTTATGCAACTCACAATATTCACACTCTACCACAGCTACTTCTCAGTCAAAGATAAATGGATTTTGCAACTCAACGGCACCGCCATGGGAAATTCGGCAGCTCCTTGCTACGCCAATCTCTACATGCAGCAATTTGAGGAGTCCTACATTCTATGCCAAACGAGTTGGCTTGAACATGGCAGATTATTTCTGCGCTTTATTGATGATATTTTCCTCCTATGGGAGGGCACCACTGAGTCTCTTTATATTTTTTTGGATACATGGAATCATTTCAATCCAAGAATACAGTTCACATGGGAACACAGTGAAAGACAAGTACATTACCTTGATGTTGAAATACACAGGAATACAGGAGAGTGGTTCACTACGGTATACCGTAAACCCACGGATAGAAACTCTACCCTCCATTATAAGAGTTTTCATCGCCCTGGTTTGAAGAATAATCTCCCCTATGCACAATTACTGCGCATCAAACGCATAGTCTCTAAAGAAGATCAATGCAAATCACAAATGAAGTACACCCTTGAACGTTTAAAGGCCAGAGGATACCCTCCACCGATCTTGGATTTAGCAATGTCTAGAAGTGAGAAAATAAGTAGGTCTGCCTTGTTGCAACCAAAGTTCAAAGACCAATCTGACCGGATGGTCGTGGTATCCAAGTATTCTAATACTTCGAACCGATTTCAAGCTATTATCCGAAAACATTGGTCTATTCTGACACTAGAACCAGACTTCATGGGTCTTTTTAAACAACCACCCATCTTTGCCTATACAAGAGGGAGAAACCTGAAAGATCTTTTGTGTAAATCCAATCAGGAAGATGAACTCACGGTATACAAGGGATTGAAACCTTGTTATAACTGTTCGAATTGTAACAATTGCATCACCGGTAACATCACATGTCACCCCATGAAAGGACACTCCATCAGACTCAAAGTGAATGCCACCTGCAATTCCAATAATGTCATTTATCTTCTCAAGTGTCCGTGCGGCAAATGCTATGTAGGCCACACTGAGAGAAAAATCCGCACCAGGATTTTAGAACATAAAAGCAACATCCGCACCAACAACATTAAATCAAGTGTGGCTTCTCATTTCACCGAATTCAGACACACTGTTGCTCAATTAAAATTCCAGGTTTTGGAACAAGTTCAAATCACCTAGAACAACAAGAACAATCTACTAAAGCGAGAAAATTTCTGGATCCGATACCTTGCCACGATGGTGCCCAACGGGCTGAATGATCGCATCGAATTTTTATGTTATTTATAATTGTTTCACATCTTTGCTACTCTATGAAACTTTGCTAACATTTTTCATCATGTTCTACTGTTTTCTTTTGACTATTCCATCATGGAGGCTGATTTTTCGTTTCTCCTTCGCACTGCATGCTCCGTTTTTTATTTTTACCACCCGCGCTTCACCATCCCTTCTCCTTGTTTACTACCTAGATATTTAACACACACGCGTATACCGAACGGTTGCACCTCTGTCTCGTCGGCACATCACGAGGCATTTCTTTCAAATTCACCGAGTAAGTAACATCAGGGAAGTTTGCCTCCCGCTTTATTTTTAATCTGCATGAGGTTGTCATTCACGTTGGAAACTGGGTATCTGACTATGTACACGCGCGTCTTAACGTCTTTCACTACTGGGTTTGTGCACACCTAGAACTTTCTATTCACTTTGAACACGGTTCCGTCTACTTCATTTCATCACTTTAGATTATCGTTTTCCAGCGGATTCACTTTTTTAACTCTGTGAGTGGCTCAGCTTTTATTTACGTACTAATTTTTCACCGCTTTTTGCATGCACCAGACTGACATGATTCGGTTGTTTTCACGCTCATATACTGACTCTGGTTTCATTCTATGTTTTCATTGTAGAGTATTCCCTTGAGAAAGGGCTCTGGCCCGAAATGCATCGGGACTTTTGTTGAGGATTACTAATGTGGATTTACCCAGTGTGCCATAACACTAGTTTGCTTTGAAATATAAAGATGAACATGAATACAAGGAAAATATTCACATTAAGTGAATAAAAACCTATGAAAGTAAACATATAGACTCTTGACCATTTTGTTTATGGAATAAGACTACGGTCCTTTTGTTGTGCACTAGAGTGTTCCCCTCCCAGCAGGGGGACCCCTGAATTCTATTGAAAACTATATGGTATGCAAACAATATGTAGAATCAGGGTTTTAGAAAATATTTATTATTTCTGACTAACAAAGAAAAGTGTCTTGATTGTTTTCATCCTACTAAAGTCAACCGACGACGGAATAGGTATAATTAAATTAAAAAAAATAATACCTATTCCGTCGACTTTCAACTTTCCCCCTCACTTCAGATTGCCCCACCGCACTTACCTGTGCCGGCCGCTGCTGATTATACACAAATGAGCACAATTCATATTCTTCACCCACACATACATAACACTAGCCTACCATACCTCCACAATCGCATCTGCTTTCACAAACCTTCCACACTCGTCTGCTTGTCCAAACACATACTTGCATATGTCCCATGAATATGGAAAACCAGATTGACAAGCCTTCTCCTACATCACTCCTGAAGCGTGATACAACCGTACAGAGCCTGCTCTTCACTTCTTGAATTCCACAAGAAGCTAAAGACTTGCCTTTTCAAGTAGTCCACCTAGGAACTACATTTGGCTGCACTCACACCTGCTCAGCACCAAGATACCCTCTCGGGAGATAGTGCGCTCTACACATCTGCATAAGATAACATACCTATCCGCACAACAAAGATATCATTCATACTTATCTGTTCTCATTAAAGCATCATTAAACAACTTTACCCACAAAGTAATTATTTTATTAAAAACATATAAAAATATACATTTTGTTCTTCTAAGATTTAGGTTTTATAACAAACTACTCATTGTATAATGTGGCTTACACTATAACTTAACCACCAATACACAAATACATATACATAATTGAATTACAAATATAAAAAATATACAGCCAATCAGAATATCTGAACTAGGGGTGAGTAGAACTCGCAGACTTTCACTCCGCGGAGTTCCATGCATGTACATACAAAATCTGCGAGATTCCGCAGAGTTCTACCAACAGTCAGAAAATATGCATGTCACACTGCAATGTAGTGCCACAATAGCACAAATGGCACCATGTGTTCTGCAAGACCTCACCGCCACTCAAAATGATTTTGCTGCCGCTAGAGTAGAAAATCTACTTGAGAGGCAGGAAATCTACCCAAGAAGCAGCCCTCTGACCACAATCACCAGCGACCATCCATGTTAGAAAATGGCGCTAGGGGACGCCAAATCACACATTTGTGGTCACATTTCTGGAGCCTCGTGGCACAAAATTCCACTAAGCAGCGATTGGTGGAATTTGGCTGGAACTTTGTGTTACAAGAGTAACGCAGACTCGCAAATTCCGCCAATTTCATGGGAAGAATGAAACTTCCGCACCCCTCTAATCAAACCTTTTGTGTGGGGCGGGCGAGCATGTATCTCTATAGTTTCATTTGGCTTTTGCATTTTTTTGTACTTCATTAGTCTCCCCTTGTTCAACTGGTGGCAAAGATTTCACTTGTGGGAGGGGAGTGTGAGTCCTCAATCATATATTAATTTAGATAGACTTTTTCAAGTAGAGACGTAGTGCATGCCAAATTTATGGTGGCCATGAATGGCTTGGACATACCATTGGCTTAAGGCCACAGTGGTATAATCGTCCATTATCTATGCCTAAGTCATGCATGATTCATTTGAATCTGTTGCATTAAGGATCCGTTAAAGAAAGTGATAATTTATTTTGGGGTGAGGGACAGTACTGGTACCCTCAATGAGAGCACAGCAGGCTCAGGTTCGGTATGTCCTCCAGCTCACGGCAGATGCTGCTCTGCTTCAGAGGAGCTTGCAAGTCACTGAGCCCCTCAGTGGCCTTTTGTGGAGTCGCTGCTGGAGATTCCAGCAAAAGACACACAATTGATGGACGGAATGCAGAACAAATCAAAACATTCACCCCCAGTCAAGAGATCTGGGTTAAATCCATCATTCTTTTGCTCACCATGCCACCCCAGTTTAGACTTGGACATATGCAAATCAGTCTTGACCCTGTGCCTCATGGGAACAGTCCCACCCGAACTGCCAAGTCAGGTCCTCCCTGGACCGGAAACAAGCATCCTAGGACCGGTTTCGGGGTTTCACCTCTCATCAGCCAGGATAGCTTGAATCCAGTGGAACAGTGAGTCCGGGACCCACGTCTGGGCATACCTGGTGCAGTTAGGGTGAGAAACCAAAAGACACACAATTGATGGACGGAATGCAGAACAAATCAAAACATTCCCCCACTGTCAAGAGATCTGGGTTAAATCCATCATTATTTTGCTCTGAATGGAGATTCCAGCAGCGCCAACTTGAATGTCCCCAGACTGCAGGGGGTTGAGAGGGCTTGCCTTGCGTCATGCTGTGATCAACAGGACAGGGTCTAGACAAATTCTGCACTGTTGATCAGGTGCGCAATGGCTATTAGGCATAAAATGCTTGAGCTCCCCCCCACCGCTTCCTCCATCAGGGGTGTAAAATGGGCTGGGGCTGCCAGTCAGTAATCCTGTCCTATTTAAGGCAATGTACTGGCCGTACTAAAGTGAGCGGCAGCGACAGACAATCCTCTACCTTCCCCAAAGTAATTTTTTCTCCATCTTTTTGTTCAGCACAGAGGCTGCTTTCCTTTGCGTGCCCCTCTGTTGAAGCAGGAAACCAAGATTTAAAGTGGATAAATGATCTTTATTCAAGGAGTAACATTATAAGGGCCCACACGCAGGTGGAAACAGTACTGTGTGAAGAACAGCTCTCAAAAGATCAAATCCGCGAAATATTCTATAAGGTTATTTATGTAGGATAAATGAACGTTCCAACAGGTGACATAATAAACACTAGTCTACCAATGAAATAAAGATATGGAAAAATATTAGATGACGAGTATATACAAAACAAGCATAGAAGGAAGGGGTGGGGATGAATGTATAGAAGTGAGGTGACAGGTGAAGTATGGATTGCCACTTTCTTCACACAAAAATACTAGATGTTTGTTCAGTTCTGAAATCATGAATGGGCTTTGAAATGGTGTTTTAACACAAATTTTGTATACAGTCAAAAAATCATGTGCATTACTTGTTAACTTTAATAGTCGTTTATACATACATATATATATGTCTGTGTGCTTGCCGACCTGTGTGTGCCTATTTTTGTGTGAGAGAAAGAGGGAGAGAATCAGGACACTCTCAGGAGATATTTTAAAGGGAATGGGTGGAATGCTTTTGTGTTCATCTCAGCTTGTTTCGCTCTCTCTGTGTGTGCTTGCTTGAGAATATATAGTATTTTCCAAACAACAACAGATAACATATGGCATTAAGAAGCAGCACATATTACAAAACAAGGAAATGTTAACATATAATCCTGTTTGGCTTTCTTTTTGTGTAATGAGTTAACCTGTTTTGTTTACATAAACACATTTCTCATGCGTTTTGATATGTGCTGCAACTGGTACAGAGGTCATCATGTATCATCACATCTTGCCCTTATGCCCGCCCCTAGCCCCGCCCATTCGCCACACCTCTAACTTATTTTAATGAGTACCAGCACTTATGTTTTCCCATTTAAAGTACTGCTCAGGAGGCAAGGGTCAGAAACGAATCCCTGTAGTTCTTGACTTTGTTCTCACAAGTTGTGGAACCCTAAGTCAGCGTCTCTTGAAACCTTCCTAGGTTAAAGACAGGCTCGCTGGCACCCCTTGAAAAATGTTGAGAACTCAATGGTGGGTTTGGTCACCATCTTAGTAAACGCTACATTTCATTGCACATCACCCCAAGGCCTAGGACAAATGTGGAACTTTGCAATGCAATCTTCATATACACGTCGGGTGTCTTCTTTAGCTTTCTTTGATCACGAAGATGGATGTGTTCACAGCTAATGTCAATTCATCACCAGGGTCTCCTTGCACCATGTAAAGCCTTTGACTGACTCTTCTAACTGGGAATGTGGCCAATGTGTCTCCATCCCTGTGCCCACCGGTCACTGGTCTCACGCTTTGCTTATGGGTGCAACAGCTTTGCAGGCACCCACACAATGATTCTCCTGCTTACATTTGTGGCACCTCTGACCAATAGCTGGGGACACACCTGCATGCTGAAAGGTCAATCCACACTGTGACACAGCTTCATGCATCATGCACGTTGGTGCTCCCCTTAGCTTCTTCCGCAGTTCTGGTGTGCCCAGCATCCACGTCGAGTGAGGGGTGCTTGCTCTTCTTCTCTCACTTCTCAGTCGGCCATTTGTGGAAACTCTGAAAGTTCCATTTGTTCTTTTAGCAAGTTGGACCTAAATGCTGTTGAAAGGCTTCCTTTAAAGATGTGTAGAAAAATCACAACTGCATTGTGACACATACGAACATCACACTGAGCAATTAGCTTTCTAAAAAATCCATTGATTCATCTAGACCTTGATATGCTGTATTGAAGGTGGAGGCCCAAAAAACCTGAACCCACTTCTTGTTATTTTTTCCCCATTTTATTGTTGTGTGTTTATGGTTCCTTGGCTGAAGACTGCAGTGACCAGAAGAAATCAAAATATGCTGTAACCCACTCAGGTGGCAGAGCAACAGTACAGTGGTGGCTGCCTCATAACGGGGGTGGGGGGGTGGGAGGCAGAATAAAAAACAGAAAAACATACCTTCAACGCTGCACCATCACATGCCTCTACTCCACTGCTGCGCCACCACACACCTCCCCTCCGTCCTCTTCATCTGCAGTAAAGGACCGGAAGTACCCAGGAATCCGTCCTCTCACAGCCAATCACGACGCTGCATGAGTAGTGTTGCAATTGGTCTGAGCGCCGGCAGTGCCTGAGAGCCTGGGCATGTTCTCTACGGGTCTGTGCAACAGAGTCCTGTGGAGTACATGCTAAGTGCGCATGACGGTTTAGCCGGCCCAAAAAGGCCGTCCAAACAGTCATGCACCCTTAGAGGAGTGCAAACCACTCCTCACTCTGCTCTGGTCATAGAGCCCAGAACCCATTGAACTTGCTCAGAGTCCCGCATAGAAAAATGAAATGATAATAACGTCCTGTTATTATCATTATATTTTTATTTTTTGGACTGCTGAAATAGCAGTGGGGGCAACGCTCCTCCCCCTAGTGGAGGAGCCGCCACTGCAACAGTACAAAGTGATTCTCCAATCTGGAGATACAGTGTAAGCATAGAAACATATTTGGTTTTTGTGTGTTTTTATTGTGTTGACAAGGCTTCATAAAGTGCCAGAGCACTGCACAACAGAGTCAAAGAAAATTCTGTATTAAAAATAAATATGATATGGGTTCTGTTCAGGATAGCAAAAACCACCGAGCAGTATACCCCAATACCATAGTGTACTGAGAATCATAACACAGGATCAGACCCAGAGGCTATCACCAGGTGCTGCTATGCTGGCACACGACATCTCTCACAATCGGCGGAGAGCTGGGGGATTTTGGGGAGGAGGGGCTTGGGGGAGGGGCTTTTTGGGTAGTTAGGGAAATACGAGGTGATTTGGGGAGATCCCATGTGCTTATACCTCGTAGGCAGCTGGATGGACAATTGCGTGCGTGACTATCAACATTAATTTAAAAAAAGGCAATTAAAAAACAATATGATCATTTCAGTAAGCAATTTACACACTCAGGATACCATAAGGGTTTAGGAATGCCTGAAACGTCATGGCTCATATATACAAATATAACATCCTGCAAACATTCACTTTTACGGTCTTGCGTTCCTGTTGTTACTTAGATTATGTTTGTCTCATTTGAAAGGGAAGAGAGCAGGTTTCTTGTAGGGGTGGCTGTACAGTAAGATGGGGAGGTAGAGGGGATGTGGGTGAGAAGTGGGAGGTTACATGGACCTACTGACTTGAGAGCAGTCTGAAAGACTTTAGACTGCAATCCATACTTCTGTTTTGTAGGCTGCATGATGGTGGCATCAGAATGTGAGGGTTAAGGGAGATGGCAAAGATGGTTGTTTTTATGAGACAAGGTTGCCATGAGCATTAGGAATTTTATGTGCAGATCATATAAGGTTGGGCTTCCACCCTTTTATCAGCTTCGCCCTTAGACCTGTATTGCATGTGTAAGAAGAAAGGAGGGGCAGGATTGGGATCACGCCCCTACGCTCTTTAGTGACAAGGATGAGGGGGTAGATTGTTGGAATGTAGGACTGTGTGTGGTGAGGAAGGGGACACTTAGGGAGAGTCTGAACTAGTTATACGCTTGAGATGGTCAAGTCTATGGATGAGTGAGGTCTTGAAGTGCAGAGCTGATATAGGGAAGTGGCATCAGGCGAAGGGTGGAGAGGGTGACTATTACCTAAAGGGAAAAAAATACAAAAAAGAGCTTGAAATAATCTTTGCCACTTTTAACTAATCAGGCCAAATCCCATCCAGCAATTGTTTTTGTTCACTGTGCCAACTCAAAATAGAGCCATACACGTGCAAATGAGCCGTGGCGCTTCTCGACTAGGAACAGTGCAGCCCGCACTGCCAAGGCACGTCCTTTCTGAACCAGAACAACAGCAAACCAAGACCAGGTTTGTCCTGTTTGGGCCTCTTTGGGTAGGTGCAGCTCGGGGTCAGTGGCACAGTGAGCTTGGGATGTCTGGCCTTACTCATCAAACTTATAGAGTCACAATGAAAACTACAAAAACAATGATGGATTGAATGCTTGAATGAATCCCAGGGGTCAGGGAGGACCTGGCCCGGCAGTGTGGGACTGTTCCCATTGGAGCAGGGTCAAGACTGCTTTGCATACGGCGGGGTCCAAACTGAGGTGGCACGGTGGGCAAAAGAACAATAGGCTGGAATGCTACCCTGAGTGATTGCTAGTCGTTAGACACATTTCAAGCATTCTTCTCATCACCAATGGTGTTTTTTTGTGTGTTTGAAATAATCCCTGTCACTGATAATTATTTGGGGGTATCCCAATACATCGCTTTTTTGCCGACTATTCCATCTCAGATTAGACCCACCCGCATGCCAACCAGTCTTGGTTCTGCTCCATTAGGAACTGTCCCACCCAAAAACCAAGCCAAGGCTTCTCTGAAATGGAACATAAGCAACTGATGGCCAGTTTTGGCTCCTTCAGTCAGGTGCAGTTTATTTCCAGTGGCACAGTGAGCACACGACCCCATCCGGGCATACCTGTCACACTTAGGAAGTCACACTGAAAAAATAAATAAAGAAATAATGCATTGAATGCTTGAGTTAATTTCAGCCCCTGGTTTAAGTACCTAGGGGTACACAGGCACTTTGGAACAATTATATGTTCATCCTTTATCAAATGTGACCCTTAGTTATGGTTCGGAAACATTCTGGAAGATGAATTTAAACTTGTGTGTACTGTGTAAGAGAAAGGGGTTCATGTCCTTTCAGGAAGATAAGAGGTATGGGGTACAACCCGGGCAGTCGAAAAATCCATACAATCTTAATTAGAGCTTTCGGCTCCAAAGTCAAGGAGTTGAGAATCATTTAGGTTGAAAAAGTAAGCAAGAAGATTCGTAGTTAAGGTCTGAAGACTGCAGTGGCACCCCCCAAAATTGGTATATGCTCTCCAGGTATCTCACCACTATGTGTACCAGTTTGAACCAATAATTTGCCAGGACTGCTTTGAGAAAATATGTAAAACGACCTCAGATCTGTGCTATCCCTGTACTATTTGCCTGCTGTATGCCAGGAGTGTGCTTTAAACTCAGGAAACCACCGTCCTAATTTCACATATCTCAACTTTTACTTGCCTATAAAGATGCTAATGATACTAGGGATAGCTTTACAACTCCCTCCCATGAAGGGATTGCCATCCATTCTGCGTACTCCAAAGTAGACATGGTGATGACATTCCGGCCTTAATTAGAGTTCAATGGTACTCCTTTTTGGCAGATATTGGACATCAATGGCATGATGAAGCCCACAATGGTACAATCCTGGACTGTGAAAAACATTGATAATTCATGGGAATGGGATATTGTGGTCATCAATGGCATCATGGTGCCCACCTCTGGTATACTATTGGCCTGGGTATAATCATGGCAATTCCCTGCCTATTTTATCCATCTATGACATGAGATGGTGACATACAAGGGGCATGCAAGGAAGATCTATCCATGTGTTGTAGGATGTGAGTTATACAGATATCAAACTGATGTTCGCGCAATAAAAACGTTCACTAAAAATAACATGAAAATCTGGTATTTAAGGACAACAAATCTTTTTACATTCATGGTAACGGCAATCTTTTGTTTGGGGGAATCCAGATTAATGTTTTAAAAATAAAAACTTGTATTTGATAGCAATAAACTGACGAGCATATGTTTACAGACAACTGATTGGTGATTCAGTATATTTAAAGATGATATTTGAGTGCTAATCACGATTGCTGTCTAAACTTTAATCTGTGAGAACAGTGTCACCCACATGCGTTTGCACTTTGTGAGGGCTCTGCTATCTAAGCCACAGCATGGCTGTATGAGCGGGTGAATTGCTCTAGTTCACCTGTGCTGCTCAAGGTTGGAGGATCTCTGTATTTCTCTGTTTTCCCACCCTGCCTCTCCCAAGCATATGGTCAGTCCTAGCAGAAGATTGAGAATCTACTTGGAAGGAGCAGAGCTAAAAGGAGAGGAAGTGAAAAGCAGATGTGACTACAGATGCTATGAAAAATGAAAGGTCATGCAAAATTGCATTTTATAAACTGCATGGATCACCTCTGGCTTTTTAGACATTTCCAGGGCCATTATGGTGCAGAATGTACCACCTTACAACCATTGCCACGACATTCTCTAGGTGAGCCTCCAAAGCACCTTGCATGGTATGTGCTTTCATAAGCTACTTTTTTTTTTTTTACAAAATTACGTGGAAATTGTGTCATAAAGCGCTCCATTTGTTTCAACGTTTGTGTGGGTCGAGAACTCCACTGATCCCTTGGAGGAAATCAGTCTCTCTTGATCCACTCTGGGACGGGTGTTTACGCCTCACCACTTCCAAAGATCACAATCCGCCATCGCACGTTATCACATATCCTAGAACTACTACCCTAATGAAGAAGCAAAACTCTTGTCTATTGGTTTCACCATTGCATCCACTGTTAACATAAAGTTCAACACGTTTTTCTCCACAAATTCTTAGCAAGAAATAATCGCTCTCCTTATATTATCTGAGACAATTCTGCATATAAGCCTTTAATTACAAAGCAAGAGATAAATAACTATTGCATCCGGATTTTCAATGTGCTGGTTAATTGAAAGATTGAATATTAATGAATTGACTTTGACTGCAGCTCGAATATTAATGAGGGTGACAAAGTACCCTAAGTTATCCCAAGATCCTCACAACAATTCGTTCAGCACTCAATACAGTGTAATCAATAAAGGTCCATGATAGTAAGCACATAAAGAAGAATCCGGAATTCCAAGTATTTTCTTTTAGTTCCAATGAATTCTTTATTCAGTGTTCATAAACTCAGAAGGACCATTGCCGACGCGTTTCATTCCTAAAAGAGACTTCTTCAGGGCTCAAATGAGTCACAAATTCTTTTCACAGTTGTATTACATTGCTTCAGTCCATAGTTCATATGAAGAAATTCATGTGTTACTTGTTTCCATAATGCGGCAGGTAGCTGGCAGCGCCTCAGTGCATCAGTTCAAAAGTCAAGAAAAAAGTTCTGTGCCCCGTTATTCACCACTCAAATAGTATATTGTTCGGCGCGGATTGTTATAGCTTCAACCCTCAGTATTTGTGTGACTATCCCAAGATCCTTATAATAGAGGTGCACTCCTGACTTGTCAGTGGGGGGCCTCTCCATCAATGACAACCTCTGTATTGCTAATACTACTAGTATTTATTTTAATCGGTTTATATAGCACAAACATGAGCCAAATGGGTATCAGAGAGCTTTATGCATAATCAGAGAGCAAAGACATTGGAAACAAGTAGAGCTCCCACGAAACTGGAGAGATCAGCTCAGAATATAGACACAACTTGATACAGCGGAACAAACACAATATTCATTAGAAGAACAATCAAACCAATGACAGCCAGCAGTAGGCATGGGAGTACCTGACAAGTCAAGAGAGGTCCTGGGAGAGGAGAACCTTGGATCAAGAGCACACATGTATTCATGAGTAACACTTCACTTCTTTCTTTAAAGAAACAGTTGAGTGGTTCAGTCTGTTTCAGGGGGCAGGGAGTTCCAGATTCTCGGGCGATCCCTGAGAATGCTCGGATGTAGGTTTTAATTTGAGAGAATCGCTGTGGTTTCAGGAGTAGGGGCTGGATTTAGTAGTCACAGTGGTGAGAGCTAAGGTAGGTAAGGTCTTATTTTTATCATTAGTTTGTGACTGCTATCATTGCTTTTTTGTAATAACCATTATTAGAAGTAGTAGAATTAATTGAATTAATATTATTGTAACTATAATTATTATTAATAATGATGACAAGAATAACATCGATAGGAATAACAGTAACACGAACACTGATAATAATTATATTAAATAATGATAATTGGAGCGATGATACTACCAATTATTATATTGCTATTATTATTACTACTACTGCTAATCATAATAATAGGTCTCTGTAGCCGCTGTGGCATTGGCTGAGTCCGCTTCAGATCCCAGCGGTGCTTTCAAAAATATCAAGACAAGACCCGCTCCATTTTCATTTATTAAAGAATTGATGAACCAGTGGATTAAAAAATACAGAAACCAGTTCATAGAGTATCAATA
The DNA here is from genome assembly GCF_964263255.1 of Lissotriton vulgaris. NCBI lineage: Eukaryota > Metazoa > Chordata > Amphibia > Caudata > Salamandridae > Lissotriton > Lissotriton vulgaris. Next base: position 502,442 of record NW_028245465.1, read on the forward strand.
CTAACACATACATTGCAAAAAGAAACAAAGAAAACTAAATAAATGAAAGAGACACGATCTAGGTCAAAGGTAGCTCAGTGGACTGAGTGCCTGTTGCAGAGACCGCCGTGAAGCCTGCGGAACATGGGTTCAAATGTTGGTTTGAAATCTATAATCTGGCTCCCCCGTCCACTCTACCCGTGCTGATGACAAAGTATCATCGAGCTGGTAATAATGACATCTCTGTATAGAGTCCAGGACACTTCTGGTGCGTCCCTTTCCCTTCGTTACTTTTGTTTACACTTTCCAATACGCACAACAACTGCCTCAGTGCAAGCGTTGCACGAATAAGAAGCAAATACAATTCAACAAAACTAAAATTAGAACACTTTTACCCCGTGATGAGGCAAAAGTTCCTAAAATAAGAAGTCGTTAACTCGTTTTCTGTACTGCTACAGGGAAGAGTTTGTTGTCCTGTTGGTAACTAGTTCCACACAGTTTGAGCCATTCCTGAAAAGGATTAATTTTCAATGATTTTTTTTTTAAGTTTCAAAAATAAGTTTATTTAAGAATAACAATTAATCAACAGTAGTTCGAACATACAATCAATGGATGAAAATAAAAGGTATTGATAATGCAAAATTATAATAAATATGGAAAGAGAAGTACATTAAGAGATAAACAAAACTATAGGCAAGAAAGGACTGGTTCAGGTTAAAAAACATACAGAACAAAAAGAAAACTGTAATGAAATTTCAATGTAAAATCATGTAAATAATAATAAAAAGATATATAACGCTTGATAATTCATAATAAAGGAAGTCATGGAGGCTTATTAACTTCTTGTACTGAGGAGTGAGGAATAAAGGATCTTTTCGCACAAGAGTTGTGTCTAATCTGTGATTATGCTAAATAGTATAACACCAAGCAAGGTACGACAGCTGGGAGGCATCCTTCCAATATTTCAATGATTTTTTATTTGGGAATCTACAGCAAGCAACGCAACAAGTTGATCGCTAGGTGCAGACAGCTGCTGTAATTTAGAGTACACACGTTCAAAAACAAGTACTTCGACTCTGCCTTTCATCCTTGACAAGCTGTAGTGTGGTTTCACGGTGTTCATATGCTCCCAGTCTAACTGCTTCAGCAACACACTTTATGCTCGAACCAGTCCACTGTGCGCAAAAAGACGTGAAGTTTCACGACTTAAAGCATTCTGTGAACTGGGCGAATTTTGCAAGCATAATAAAAGTAATGTTCACTTCCTTCCATCAAAATAGAACTCAAAGATTCAATCTTTATCCAGGCCCACCCCAGTCTCTTTAGGAGTACCCCCGGGATCGTCCCTCCCCCGACACTTTAATCTGTTTCTGGAACCACTCACAAAGATTCTTATCTCCTCAAACGTCCACTACCACATGTACGCTGACGACACTCAACTCTACATTAAGGTCCACTCACTTGAGGACATCAAATCCCTCAACTAAACACTACAAAAAACGCAGACCTGGCTGGCCAAAAAACACTTAAAACTCAACACCCTCAGAACCGAATTACTCCTAATTGCTCCCCCAAACAAATTACCATCATACACAAGTGAATGAAGCATCTAACAGCACTCGACTGTCAACCTCTCATTATTGACTCTGCAAAATCGCTAGGAATAACCCTGGACAATAAGCTAAATATGCAGGATCACATCAGCGCTGCAACTAAAGGAGCTCATTTTCAGATGAACACTCTGGGACAAATGAAACCATTCATACCTGCAAATGACTTCAAACAGCTCTAGTAACCCCTAGAGTGGATTATGGGAGTGTCCCTCCCTGCGGCCTTCCCAGATCAACGACGGCCCCTCTAGGAGCCTCAATCAATGCAGCCGCCAGACTCGTCACAGGCTCTAAAAGGAACTGTCTCATCTCCCTGGACCTTCGTGCCCTCAATTGGCTACTTTTTGACGCCAGAATCCATCGGAAAATCGCCTGTATGACACACAAGGCATTGCATCACTATACCCCGAGATTGGAACTATTGGGTGGTAACAGAACCACTAGGAGCTCCTCCAATCTTCTACTGAAACCTCAACAATTTACTAAGAAGAAAACGTACAACCGTACCTTCTCAGGATTGTCTCCCAGGATTTGGAATGCCTTGCCTGTAGAAACGAGACAGAACCCATCGCTGGATTTTTCAAAAAAGAAGTGAAAGCGATTCTCATGGCCAAATTCACTTGAACTCTTCACAGAGACACATATATATTTGCTAGTCTGTAAATAGTCTGTAACAGTTACCACTTCTGTATTAACATAAATGATAGTATTCTTATATATAACCCTCACTTGAATTTTTTAAACAGCAGTGTATATATCTGCAATTCTGTAATATCCTCTAAATAGTTTCAACTCCTGTACACCTTATATTATTTATTTTTTGATGTCCATTACCTAAAATTGCCTTGTAAAGCCCTCTGATACACGCAAGGGTCTTGTTTGTGCTACACAAAACCTTCAAAATAAATAAATAAATGTTGTCTGTCTATTCAATAACACACAGTAAATGATTTGTTTGTGGTGATTGGAGACAAGGCAGGGCTTCCATGATTAGTGATGGATAAGCTGTGTTAAGGCCTTCTTCCCAGGGCAGACGCCGGCCACACGCTTGACCCCGTCTTCTCATCCATCAAGCACACCGCCTTCAGCCACTCCACCGGACTTCACTGGACCGACCACAGCTGCGTCCACTTCAGCTTCAGAAAAACCACTACCCACCACCACCCGCAACAGGTTCCTCACAGAAGCTGGAGCAAGATCACCGCCGACCAGCTCACCACCTCCCTCAGCCAGAACCCACCTACCAGCACACCGGACCCCAACGAAGCAGCCCGCAACTTCACGCAGTGGCTGACAGCCTGCGCTGACGACCTCGCACCACTGAAGAACCCCCCCAGCAAACCGAGAAGCAAGAAGGCCCCCTGGTTCACTGACGAACTCAAGGTCTCCAAGAAGACCTGCCGCACCCTCGAGAAAGCCTGGCTCCTTGACCGGACCACTGACAACATGACACCACCCGCAAGCACCACCAGCTCATCCGCACCACCAAGAAGAAATCACTGAAGGATCGACTGGACAACAACGCCCATGACAGCAAGGAACTCTTCAGCATCGTCAAGGAGTTCTCCATCCCCAGCACCGGCAACAACGACATCTCTGCGACTCCCTCGCCTCGTTCTTCCACCGCAAGATTGCCGACATCCACAACAGCTTCGGCACACCATCCTCGCACCCTACCGTCGAACCAACGCACCCCGCCACGACCCTCCGCACCTGGACCATAGTGACCACCGAAGACACAGCCCGCACGATGAACACCATCCACTCCGGATCTCCGACTGACCCCTGCCCCCACCACGTCTTCAACAAGGCCGACTCCACCATCGCACCCCAACTCCGAGACGTCATCAACACCTCCTTCGACACCGCCACCTTCCTGGAGAGCTGGAAGCACGCCGAGCTCAGCGCCCTCCTGAAGAAACCAACAGCGGACCCCACCGACCTCAAAAACTTCCTCCCCCATCTCACTCCTCCCGTTTCCTGCCAAAGTCATCGAGAAGATCGCCAACAGACAGCTTGCCGCCTTCCTCGAGACGAATGGATCCCTCGACCCCTCGCAGTCCGGTTTCAGAGCCAACCACAGCACAGAGACCGCCCTCATCGCAGCCACCGACGACATCCGAGCCCTTCTCGACAACGGGGAAACAGCGGCACTCATCCTCCTGGACCTCTCCACCGCGTTAGACACTGTCTGCCACCGCACCCTAGTCCAACGCCTCAGCAACACCGGCATCCAAGAGAAGGCATTGAAGTGGATCATCTCGTTCCTCGCTGGAAGAACACAGAGTCCGCCTCCCCCCGTTTCGTTCCGAAGCCACCGAAGTCATCTGCGGCGTCCCGCAAGGATCATCACTCAGCCCCACCCTCTTCAACGTCGAGACCTCTCGCAGCCATCGCACGCGAACACAACCTCAACATCATCTCCTACGCCGACGACACCCAGCTGATCCTCTCCCTCACCAGAGACCCCGACACCACCAGAACCAGCCTTCACGAAGGGATGAAAGACGTCGCCGAGTGGATGAAGAACAGCCGCTTGAAACTGAACTCAGACAAGACAGAAGTCCTCATCCTTGGACCATCACCCTCCGCCTGGGACGACTCCTGGTGGCCCCCAGCCCTGGGCACCACCCCAAGCCGACAGACCACGCACGCAACCTCGGCTTCATCCTGGACTCCTCCCTCTCGATGACCAGACAAGTCAACGCCGTCTCCTCTTCTTGCTTTTACACCCTCCGCATGCTCCGCAAGATCTTCCGATGGATCCCGATCGAAACCAGGAAGACGGTCACCCAGGCCCTCGTCACCAGCCGGCTGGACTACGGAAACACCCTCTACGCCGGAACCACAGCCAAGCTACAGAAAAGACTACAATGCATCCAGAACGCCTCAGCCCGACTCATCCTGGACATCCCTCGACGCAGCCACATCTCCAGCCACCTGAGGAACCTGCACTGGCTCCCCGTCAACAAGAGGATCTCCTTCAGGCTCCTCACCCACGCACACTTGTCTCTCCACAACCTAGGCCCCAAGTACCTCAACGACCGCCTGACCTTCCACACGCCCACCCACCAGCTACGGTCTGCCAGCCTCGCCCTTGCCGCCGTACCACGCATCCGAAGAGCAACCGCCGGAGGCAGATCCTTCTCCTACCTGGCTGCCAAGACATGGAACTCCCTCCCCATCCACCTGTAGCTGACCCAGGACCACCTCGCCTTCAGGAGACAACTCAAGACCTGGCTGTTCGAGCAGTAGCGGCCCCCTCCCCCCAAGCGCCTTGAGACCCTTCCGGGTGAGTAGCGCGCTATACAAGTGTTTTGATTGATTGATTGATTGATGCCATGTTGCTGGTGTCTAGGCTAAGCCTGGAATTTACAGGTGCCAGTTATAGCCAGTGGGCAGGCTGGTGCACTGCACGTGCCTGTCTGTTATCTGGAGGGCACAACAGAAGCAGAGTTAGGGTGAGCTTGACTCTTGTCAGGGGCACTGCTGTGGGTGAGGGGGGGTTTCTCAAAAGCAGAGACCGGGAAAGATTTGTGCATTCACACAAACATTCCCCAAGGAAACGGTTAAAAACCTGGGCGTCTGGTTCGACTGTGCTCTCACCTTTCAGGCTCAGACAACACCTGTGGCTGGCAGCTGCTTCGGTCTCCTACGCGGACTAAAACCTCTGCTCGGGTTTTTCGATGCTCAAACACGCCAGACCATCCTCCAATCTACTGCCCTCTCCAGATTAGATTATTGTAATTCCTGTTACCTAGGTGCTCATAAAGCTGGCATTAGTCAGCTTCAGAGTGTGCAGAACGCTGCTGCCAGACCCACTTTGCCCTCCCGAAATCATGCCCTACTTCCAAATGTATACATAAGTTGCACTGGCTCCCAGAAAAGAGCAGATTCCACTGTAAATCCTTGTTTATCTCCCACAAAATGTTTCATGCACAAGCTCCTGTTGTCCTAGCCAATCTTCTTACCCCCTATAAACCAGACTGCGCCCTCCGCTCCTCCAATCAACATCTTTTACGCGCTCTATGCGTTAGAAGAGCATGGGCGTTGGCCTCCTTGCTGTGGAATGCTCTTCCAGGCACTATCATGAGCATTCAGGACCATGGGGGCCTTCAGGAGAGCAGTTAAGACCTGGGGCCCGATGTAGGTAATTGCTATTTACCTACTCTTAAATACCGAATCATACCGATTCGGTATTTAAGAGTAGGTAAATAGGAAGGGGGCAGATGTAGGTAATTTTTATTTTAGAATTACCGAATCTGTAAGATTCGGTATTTACCGATTCGGTAAAATATGGCCCCTACATCTCAGTCACCAAATACCGGTGGGTAACGGCCGAATTCGGCCGTTACCGACCGGTATTTGGTGACCTACATCGGGCCCCTGGCTCTTCCATGAATATCCCCTTTTTTCTGCTCCCAACACTCGGTCTGGTAATCTGTGGATCTAGCGCTGGGATGCCCCGTCGCTGGGGCAGCCATGCGCTTTACAAATCCAATAACATAAATCCTAGAAAGTAACATTCATCAGAGTGACTTCTGAGCACTGAGTGTGCGGGTCCACCACTAGACGCGCAGGTCTGACTGTGGGTGCATTATTATAATCAGCAGAAGTCAGAGCAGGCAAAGTATATTATTAGGTGCAGAGCTGTGAATGTCTCTGGAAATTGTCAAAGGAGTACAGAAGTCTGTGTATTACCAACGCAGAGAGAGTAGATCTGAGTATTAGAAAGAGCAAAGCTATAGGACCAGCTGTCATGAAGAGGGCACCCCAGAGACTGACCATGTGTGCCTGTGATGAGAGCAGAGCCGGGGTCACACTGGGTACCCCCAAGGACAGGCCCCTGAGGTGCTCTGGGTACTATTACAAATAGAGCTTAGAGTACATCAGTGGTCTCATGAGGCACCTTGTGTGAATCTCAGCTTCATCAAGAGCTAGTCTCTACTTGAACTTGGGCAGAAAAAACAAGGCACTGGTTGATCTTGTGAAAACTCAGAAACTGGTTCCACTACTGTGGGTCGCATCAAAAGCAGATCCAAGCTCTCAGTGACTCTCAGGATCGTCCAGAGGAGATCTCTGAGGGATGCTGCCTTCGAGTTTATTGCACATCTTCCTCTGAGTTAGTCTGGATCTTCAGAGAGGACCCACGTCTTCTGGTGATATCACAGAAGAGCCCCACAGGAGCTTGTGTTTTATCTAGAGCAGAGTTCTGAGTGAGGTCGTGTACACCAACAGTACTCACCACTTCCCAAAATATGGCATCTTGCTGATGGTGCATCGGGTCGCACAGGGTAGGAGTGGAGGAGGGAGTTGAGGCTTAGCAAGACCAGAGATGATGACAGTGGGAAGCCAGAGGGAACCCTGGAAGGTGTATGTCTATGCAGAATCTTGCTTCAAAGTTCGCAATAGCCGAAAAGAGACATTCATTCGACTTTCCCCACTCAGTTGAGATCAGTTATTTCCACACTGTTCTCCCCTTCCAATAGAGACCAGTGAAAACTATCATACTCTAGTAAAGAACAAGTTACATACCTTCCGTAACGCTCTTTCTGGTGTATGTTCTAACTGCAGATTCCTCACTTTTAGAATATCCCCAGGCGCCAGACTGGATCCGGAAGATTTGAACAGCATTGCTCCCACCCGCTGGTAGGTGGCATTGTACAGCTTTGCACCAACTTAATTCTGTTGAAGAATTGACATCACCCCCGCAAGTTGAAGTCAGTTTCTTTCGAAACTCTGACATCAATACCAGTGAGCAGATTCCTAAATTAGGTCTTTTTAGATTGTTAATGAGAACATACCACAGAACGGGAGGAGGTAGGGCATTGAGAAATGTTTGGTGCAATAGAGTGTCCACCAGACCAGTGTTACCAAATGTAAATAACTTGTTCTTCTGATGGATACATCTAACCACTTATTCCAAACATTGAGAAGAGATTCCAAAGCAGTACCTCTGGGTCTATGAAATGGGACTCAGATTAAAAAAAGCATTGGTAAATGCATTAGGTTTCGCATGTGTGATAACAAATAAGGTGTTTTTTTGTTGTAAGATGTAGCTTGCTGAGTAGTTGTACAATATAAGTTACAGAAAGTCTGTTAGAGTGTAATGACTTGTCCATGTACAAAAAGGCAATATATTGTGCTGTTATAAGTGGTATAGAGCGGTTAATGAATAGCAACAATTTAAATAATGAAATGAGAGAGGGAAATAATAGAATGAATTGATGTAACAGCAATATTATGTGTTTAGAGGAGTTCTGACAACGTTTGGGCCTGGAGCCACTGCACCTGCTGCACCATTCAAATCATGCCCCTAGTGCCTGCAAGATAATTGCATTTGTGACTGCCTGATTAATAGTAAAATATTGCAATATTTGGTGTTTAGAGGAGTTATGACAACGTTTAGCCCCGGTGCCACTGCACCTGCTGCATCATTCAAATCATGACCCTAGTGCCTGCAAGATAATTGCATTTGTGACTGCCTGATTAGTAGTAAAATATAGCAATATTTGGTGTTTAGAGGAGTTATGACAACGTTTAGCCCCGGTGCTACTGAACCTGCTGCACCATTCAAATCATGACCCTATTGCCTGTAAGGTAACTGCATTTGTGACTGCCTGTTTAGTAGTAAAATATTGCAATATCTGGTGTGTATAGAGGGGTTCCTAGGCCATTGGGCCCCGGTGTCACTGCGCCTGCTGCACCCCAGCGCGTGCCAGGTAACTGCACTTATGACTGCTTATATAGTACGTAGATATAGCAATATTTTGGTGTTTAGAGGAGTTCTGGAAGCTTTTGGCTCTGGTGCCATTGCACGTGCAGCACCATTGGAATCATGTCCCTGGTGCCTACTAGATAACTGCACTTGTGACTGCCCGTTTAGTATTATAATTTTGCAATAATCTGCGTTTAGTGAGTTCCCTAGATCTTTTGGCTCCAGTGCTCCTGCATCTGCGGCACCATTCAAATTAAGATCACTTTAACTGCAAGATACCTGCAATTATGTCTGCCTGTATAGGAGTAAAATATAACAATATTAGGTGTTTAGAGGAGTTCTGACAACATTTGGGCCCTGTGCCACTGCATCTGATCCACCCTTAAAGTCATGACCCTGCTGTCTGCAAAGTAACAACACTTGTGACTGCCTGTTTAGTAGCAAAATATAGCAATATTACGTGTTTAGTGGGATGCCTAGCACTTTTGGTCCTGGTGCTACTGCACCTGCTGCATTATTCAAATCATGACCCTATTGCCTGGTAGATAAATGCACTTGTGACTGTCTTGTTTAGTAGTAAAATTGAGCAATAATCTTGGGTTAGTGGGTTACCTAGAGCTTTAGGCACCAGAGCCACTGCACCTGCTGCACTATTCAAATCAAGTCCCTTTCAACTGCAAGTTGAATGCAATTGTGAAAGCCTGTTTAGTAGTCAAATATAGCAATATTATGTGTTTAGAGGAATTCTGACAACATTTGGGCCTAGTGCTACTGCACCTGCTGCACCATTCAAATCATCACCCTATTATCTTAAATGTAACTACACTTATGGTTGCGTGTTTAGAAATACAATATAGCAATATTTGTTTTTTTATGGTGGTGCCTGGAGCTGTTGGTCTGGGTGCCACTGCACCTGCTGCACTATCTAGTGCTTGCTAGATAACTGCACTTATGACTGCCTGTTTATTTGTCAAATTTAGCAATATTAGGTGTTTATAGTAACTGCACGAAGGGAGCGAACAATGCCGGCCGGGTCTAATTTGTGATAAAGATCATATTGCGATCAAGAAAATAGACACGTGGGGTGAAAGCTTCGACTGCTTCATCAAGCAGTAACATTGGAATCCCGGGCCTAGACAGAGGAAAACCTGAAAGATACTTCCTTAGTTATGGTTTTATAAATTCTCCACGAACGAGGATTGGCATATGAAGACTCCGACTGAATAGCGGGGTATATTTATTTTAAAATCTTCTTCCACACCTTTTTAGGTGGGATACGTAAGATAATACCACTTGTGGAAAACCATAGGAGTCTTCCTATTAGGATTGACTACGGTTGAGAACAGTCGGGAAAACTGTGAATACAGATCTCACCTTTATGAATTAGGTAAATCTACTAGAGCATTTCGTTAAGAGGGGTAAATACTTTGTGGTCCTGAGGAAGGTGGCTTGATCCTGCTTTGTACCACTAAAATGCGTTAACGCTTCATTTTCATGGTTAAATTTGAGGACCGATGTGTTGCATATAGATAATGAAATATTGTGTTATATCCTAGCTATATTGTAGTTTATGTCATCCATTGCTCCACCAGTGGAACTCTGTAAGAATGATCTAATATAGAATGTTGGTCTTTGGAAACCACAGTTGGAGAAGGGCTGAGCACCCTGCTGGCTGCTCCTGGTGGGGCTGTATTACTGCTGTACTATTGATCTACTATACATACTGCTAAAACATCTCAAGCAGCTTGGAGTGATTACTACATAATGCAAATACTCTGATTGATTTCTTCAAATTAACCACGTTTAATGGCAAATGTATATGTCTAATATTGTGTCTCTCTTGGATTTTCTCAGGATTTTGTATACATATATATGATCAACAATTCTTATGATATAATATTAAATGCTGAATTATTTAGAATTGTTTTGGCCTGCCCTTTCAAGACTGGTGGGTGGAATATTTGAGTGTCTTAAGGTGTGTGACTTGAGCCTTTGAGTATTTGAATACAAATTTTCCAAGAGTTATTGAATTTGTAAGCCACTATTAGTACAATGTCTTTTGGAATAGAGGGGTCACTCTCATTTTCTTTTACAAAGCTGCTTCTTGGCCAGTTTGCAGCAAATCATGATGTAGAGGTCTATCCACCTTGACAAAATTATTTTCCACCCTGCCTTACCTTTCTCTGTCCCAAAGAACTTCACAAAGAGATGATTGCTCACCTGATCGCCTTAAGGTTAAAGCTCTTTTAGGATCCAACAAATGAAGTCTCTCCTCCTCTTTGGAGGGGTGAGGTGGGGTGCAGGAAGCTGGCTTTTTATGTAGTGTACCAAAATGAGATACCCAATGTAGAAAGTCCAGGCAACCCTTACGGATTTACAGTGCTTAGTCATAGGATTTTATTAAGCTCACATATTGCCCGTGGGTCTCAAAGAACCAGCCAAAACCAGACGAGGGATGGAAAGACAACAGCAGGAAAAGAGAATGATCAGAATAGCCAGGTTTTTAGCCTTCTACGAAACTATGATCAGTAACCATACGCAGCTGCAGTGGAAGTGAATTTCACAAAGTAGGGGCAAGATATGAAAATGATCGACCATGATTCCTGGTGGTGCAAATCTTGTGAGAGTGAGAAGATGTTTGGTTGTAGACCTAAAGATTCTACTAGTTAGATACCAGATGAATTTTTTTGCAAGATATTTTTGGCCCGGTTCCGTAAATGGTTTTATGTACAAGACAGATGATCTTAAAAAGGATTCGTTTCCTGATGGGGAGCCAGTGGAGAGCTCTCAGACTTGGTGCCGATGGGAACGTGATGGTAGATTTAATACAAGTCTGGTGGCAGTGTTCTGTAGCACTTGGAGTTTGGTAAGAAGCTCCTCATTGATGGAAGGAATCACGGCGTTTCCATAATTGAGCCGCCTGATGACTAGACCCTGGACCAGCGGCTTCCTTGATTCAACTGGGATCCGTTGGAAGATCTTGCGTAGGCTTCACATTATTCCATAGCAGATGCCCGTCACTTGGTTAACACTGTGTTTCATGGACAATTTGTTATCGATCTTCACTCCAAGGTTCCAGACAATCAGTTTAGGGGTAGGACAAGGGCAAAGATTGGGAGGCCAACAGTCACTGGACCATAGTTCTTGGGCCTTCCAAAGAAAATAATCTCTGTCTTACTGGTATTAAGTTGAAGGTGGTTGGTTTGCATCTAGACGTTAATGCCGGTCATTCAGTGTATGAATCTGAGTTTGGTGTCAGTTGGATCTGGGCCAAGAGTAATCAATAGTTGTGTGTCGCCTGCGTATGATACAGTATCAAACCAATGCGATCTAATTAGTCTTGCCAGGGGTGCCACATAGTAAAGATTGAAAAGCATGGGACTTAGAGTGGATCCCTGGGGAACTACCTTGTCATCTGTCTGGGTACGGGAGACAAGGGTACCAATTTGTACCGTTGAAGTACGATCAGTTAAGTAACTCCTAAACCAGTTTAAGGCAATTCCCCTGATTCCCATCTCCCACAATCAATGCACTAGAGTCCTGTGGGAGATGGTGTCAAAAGCAGCTGATAGATCCAGTAGGACCAGCATGGCTGACTGCCCGATGTCCAGGGCAAGTCCTATATTGTCCAATACCTCTATCAGCGATGTTTCAGTGCTGTGGGCCCCCCGGAACCCTGATTAAGAAGGGTCCAACATTTATGGCTCTCTAGTAAGGTTGAAAGTTGCTTATTGATCAAGGACTCTAGGACTTTCTCTAAGAAGGGGAGAAGAGAGATGGGACGATAGTTGTTAGGTTCCTTAGGGTCAGTGGAGGGATTTTTTAAGATAAGTTTGACCCTGGCTGCTTTCCATTATATGGTAACAGTTGTGCAACTTAAGGATAGATTGAAAAGGTCAGTGAGACTTTTGATAAGTCCAGGGCTGATATTGGACAGAGTGTACGGTGAGACTTAGTCGGCGGGACAGCCTGATTTGACCTTAGAATGGGCAATACTGACATCCTCTTGGGTAAATTTGATATATTCTGTTAGAGAACTTAAGGTGGGTGTATGGTTACTCTCGGATGAGTTGTAGTGATGTTCAAATATCTGATTAGGAAAGAGGCTATGGATGGTGTTAATCTTCTCCTCAAAGAAGATGGATAGTGTGTCCCCCCAATCCTTAGAGGCGGGGTTTTCAGATTGACAGGAGGGACTAGTGGATTCCTTTAATATTTTGTAAACTTCTTTGTTTGAATTGGCGGCCTTGTTAATTCTGTTATCTATGTAGGTTTTTTGACTGATTTGATGTTGTCAAGGCAGCGTTTGTCTTTCCTACTGGCCAGTTTGTCGGATTTTAAAGCTTCTGTGAACTGAGGTGACATTTGACGGTTGACGTTTGACAATATTCAAGAGAGCGATAATGTCGAGGGCCTGGGGGATTGCCTTTTCAAAGGTGTCAACTGCAAGGTTTATGTTATCAGTGTTTGTGAAGGGTGGGGGCTAAAGTGGGGGAAGAAAGTGGCTAGGCTGACTTTCATCCAGGGTCTGCTCCATTTCTCTTCTCTGCTTGAGTTACTGTGAGTAGAGACAGGCTGTAAAGAGAATTGTAAGGGGGCACCACTTTGATATAGGGTGTATTGGTGAACAGGAGGTCAAGGTTATGGCATGCTGAATGGGTGGGCCCGGTTACCAATTGTTGTAGACCCAGTGTGTTAAGATGGGAAATCCGTTGGCACGTGTTGGTGTCAGAAGAAAGTTCTGCATGAAAATTGAAGCCGCCAATAAGGAGAAAGTTGTCGGCTGCTAATACATGTGGTGCAATAGTCTCAATCAAGTGGTTGGTAAAATTATTTTCGGTGCTTGGGGGTCAGTAGACTAAGGCACCTTTCCAGGTTCCCTTAGTCTATGCTAAAACTAATAATCCCAAATACTTTCCTTGTGGAAGTGTGGGTGAGCAGTTTAGGCTTATCAGAGGGTAGTGTTAAGCATTTGTTGTACAAACAGAATCAATAAATGAGACACACACTGAAGAAGAACCTCAAGACCAATTTAGAAAAATAACATATCTTTTTATCTAACTTTTGACACCAAGATTATTGGTATCAGGTAAGTACTTTAGACATTATCAAATTTTACAGTAGAAACTGTAGAAAAAAGCAGCTGTCTGATTTGAGGCATGAGCCTCAAACACTGTAATGTAACCCTATAGGAGAAACATACACAGCACAGGCAAACTTACAGGCGACTTATAGGACTGTTCTTCTAGACTTGAAGTAGGTAGGGGCCAAGGTCCAAGAAAGCACCAACTGTTCAAGTTTACCTGCCCTGGGGTGTCTGCATGCAGAGGTGCTTTAAGTGGTGGTAGCCCCAAATGCTGCCTATTAAAATCAATGGGAAAATTCCCTGTAAGAAAAAGGTTGTAAGGAGGGACTGGGGGAACAGTCCGGCAGAACCCAAGAGGGTGCTCAGCTCTCGAGGGTCTCAGGACCACAGAGAGACCTTTGGTTTACGTGAGCCCAGCTGGGGAGCTCGGTTGCAGAGGTGTTTTGTCTGGGGCCCGTGAGTTGAAGTTCTCACGGTTTTTGGGGAACCTGCAGAAGAGGGAAAATAAATACAGCATGGCCACTCTCGGTGTGGAGCTGGCCTCTTTCGGAGTACTTCAACATGCAGGTAAGTTTAGGCAGAGGTGGTTTTCTGATTGAACGCAAATGAGCCTTGGTGCTTGCAACTGGCTCTAGTACCTAGGGTATTGGTGTAGGGTGGCTCCTGGGGGTCCTGGCATCTCCAAACTTTGCATGTAGACATATCTGACCTCCTGGAGCACACAGACCTCTTGCTGGGGTGGTGCTCTATTGTGGGTTTGAGGGTCGACAGGACAGTGTAGCTAGCAGCTGCAGTTAGTGCCTGCTGGTTCAAGGGAGTAGCTCCTCCACTCCAAGGGTGATGTTGCTCGGTCAAGGAAGTGCTGGGTAGAAATCTAAGAGTTTGGGGAGACTGTGCTGATTCTAAACTAGTAGGTGTCTGTGATTGTCGGGAGAACAGCAGTCAGGTAGAGTTCAGCACTAATGGTGATGCTGGTCCACAGTTCTCAATTCTGCACCTCTTCTTTGTCCTTTTTTTCGCAGAGTTCATGTATTTAGCGGTCCACCTAAATACTAAATGTGTGGGTTTTAATGGGAGGAAGGGGTAGTAGCCAATGGGCTAATTACCCCTGGAGTCACTACACCCACTATCTGACCACTTCCTGTGGGTAGAGAGCATAAACCTATCCCAGAATTCCTAATTCTACCATAAATAAGATGGTGGAACCCTTCTTTCGTGGAACACGTCAGGTAGCCCACCTCAAGGGTGTAACTAGCCTGGAGGTGCAACACGCCTACTTGCATTGCGAATTTCCCACCTGTCCTGTTCCCAAATGGGCCTCAGGGCGGGGGGGGGGCATCTCCCAGGTCTAGGGGAAAGTCGGGGTCGCATATCAGAGGCAGCAGGGGCTTTGAAGCCCCTGGCTCTTGAGATGCCAAATCACTAGTCGTCCTGCTGGAGGAGGTGTGAACAACTTTCTACAGAGCAGGCATTGTTTCTGACCTCAGATAGTGTGAGTTCTCACCTGCAGGGCGTCAGAACATTGTCTGTGGTGGCAGGCTGGACCATACCCATCAGTCAGAACACTACATACTGGTAGGTTTTTCAGGGGGCATCTTTAGGGTGTCTTCTGGGTGCATGTCATAATAAATCTAGTACTGGCAGCTGTACAGACCTATTAAGACAATGTGTTTGATCCCAAACACCATAGGGTTCATTGACACCATAATGTAGCTGGGAAACTCGTAATGACCAGCGCCCAGTACATATACTCAAGATGGCTTCCCTGTTCACTTGTACAATCTAGTAATTGAACTAGACAGAACAAGGGCATATCTGCTCATGCAGTTATGCCCTCACATGTAATATAATGCACCCTGCCTTAAGGCTACAAGGCCTGCTGTAGAGGTGACTTACACATATTACATGCAGTGGCTTTAGAATGACAAACAGTCAATCAATCAATCAATCAGGAGTTTTTTAAAGAGCAACTACTCACCCGTAAGGGTCTCAAGGTGCTAGGGGTGGGGGGGTGCAGGTTCCATTCCATCAAGGAGGGGGTTTGTCGAAGAGCCAGGTTTTGAGGTTTCTTGCGAAGATGGGGAGCGATGTTGTCTGTCTGAGGTGGAGCGGAAGGGCGTTCCATGCTTTGGCCGCGAGGAAGGAGAAGGAGCGGCCTCCCGATCTGGTCTTTCTGGTGCGGGGGACCTTGGCGTAGGAGAGCTGGGCTGATCGTAGGGTCCTTTGGGGTGCGTGGAATTTGAGCCGGCTGTTCAGGTATGCTGGTCCGGTGCCGTGGAGGGCCTTGTGTGCGTGGGTGAGCATCTTAAAGGTGATTCTCGCCTCGACGGGGAGCCAGTGGAGTGTGCGCAGGTGCTGGGAGATGTGGCTGTGTTTTGGCAGGTTGAGGACAAGTCTTGCGGCAGCGTTCTGGATGTTCTGTAGCTTGCGGATGAGGTTTTTGTTTATTCCGGCGTAGAGTGCGTTGCCGTAGTCGAGTCTGCTGGTGACCAGGGCGTGAGTGACTGTCTTTCGGTGTTGGAGGGGGATCCATTTGAAGGTCTTACGAAGGAGGCGGAGGGTGTGGAAGCAGGAAGATGAGACAGAGTTGATCTGGTGGTCCATTTTGAGCTCGGAGTCCAGGATGATTCCCAGGTTGCGTGCGTGGTCTGTGGGGGTTGGCGGGTTTCCGAGGGCGGTGGGCCACCAGGTGTCGCTCCAGGCGTCAGGGTTTGGGCCCATGATGAGTACTTCTGTTTTGTTGGTGTTTAGTTGTAGGCAGCTGTTTTTCATCCATTTGGCGACGGCTTCCATGCCTTCTCGAAAGTTGCATCTGGCGGTGTTGGGCTCGTTGGATAGGGAGAGGATGAGCTGGGTGTCGTCTGCGTATGACACAATGTTGAGTCCGTAGGTTCTGACAATGGGGGCAAGTGGAGCCATGTAGACGTTGAAGAGCGTCTGGCTGAGGGAGGAGCCCTGGGGGACTCCGCAGGTGGTAGGTGTGGGGTCTGAGAGGAAAGGGGGGAGTCTGACCCGTTGCGTCCTGCCGCTGAGGAAGGAGCAGATCCAGTTGAGGGCCTTGTCCTGGATTCCTGCGTCGTAGAGTCTGTGTATTAGGGTGCGGTGGGAGACTGTGTCGAACGCCGCTGATAGGTCTAGGAGGATGAGGGCTACTGTTTCTCCTTTGTCCAGTAGGGTGCGGATGTCGTGTGTTGCGGCGAGGAGGGCGGTTTCCGTACTGTAGTTTTTTCTGAAGCCGGATTGGGAGGAGTCGAGGATGTTGTGTTCTTCAATGAATGTGGCGAGTTGGCTGTTGATGGCTTTCTCGATGACTTTCGCTGGGAAATTGAGCAGGGAGATGGGTGTGCCATGTCCTGTTTTTATTCATTGTTTGTACCATATCAGGCAAATGCAATGGCAGCCTGCATGCAAGTTGTATGGGGCCCCTCGGCATGGCATGATACATGCTGCAGCCCTTAGGGACCCTCTTTAGTACCCATGCCCTAGGTACTAGGTACCAGGGGTACCACTTACACGGGAGCTAAAGTGTGTGCCATTTGCGTTACAATTAGACAACTTTACCTTGTATTTAGGGAAGGAGCACTGTTACAGGGGCCTGGCTAGCAGGGACCTAATGCACATCATCCGTAGGACACCCCCGCGCCGCATGACCACCAGCTGTCGCGTGTGCCCCCGCCTGCCGCTGCTCTCAGCCTCGCTGAGCCTTCCCGCCTTCGGGCCACGCCCCCCGCCGCCGCTCGTTGTTTCCCGCATCTTTGCCATTCTGTCGCTTCGTTATTACATTGTACTGTATTTTTGTTTTTAAACTGTTTGTATTTTTGTTTTTAAATTCTTTGTTTTCCTGTGCTAGTATTGTTGTCCCCCCCTGTGCTGTTGTCCCCTGCGCCCACCCGCCCCGCTCCCCGCTTCCCGCTTCCCGCCGCCGGGAATGTGGACATGCCCCCTTCCTCCCCGCTCCCGCCTCCCAGCTGCTCCTCCCTCCCTGCACTTTGCCATAAATGGCGACCTTGCGCACGCACAGCGTTGACGCGCAGCGGGCGCGCCCTAAGCGCGCCGAAGGTGCGCCAAAGGTAAGCCTGTCTGCGCCCGTCCGCGCCTGGACCGCGCCCAGTGCCAGGACCCCTGGCCCCCGCAGTCACCAGCCCACCCGCCGGACCTACGACACCACCGAACTCTACGCACTCAACGCCGGTAGAATCCCGGGCTGCTATCGAGCCACCCCGAGACGCACCCACGGACCCTTCTGCTGCCACTTCTGCAAGTTCACCTGCATTCGGACCTGCACCACACCAGCACCGACCAAGCCGAACTCCTGCTCAACACCCGCTCCGTCCACAGACACACACATTAAAAAAGTGAATATGGCTACCGTAGCCATATTCACTTTTTTAATGTACGCAGACAGCATAAAGGAACAAGAATAAAGTTATCTGTTCATGCTGTATGCGTTGTTTTATGTTATATGTTGTGTGACACCACTATATGTGTTACTTGTATTGTTTCCACTGCACTCATCACTGTTAACACAGTTGTTTTCACTTGGACACTTTTCTTTAAGCTCGATGGCACCAATGATGATAATAGGGCCGTCCTGGTGAGTACCTACCAGGGGTCCCATTGGTGGTGCGCCCGTGAGGTGCTATCTTGCTTGTGCACATTTTTTCTTACCACATTTGGGTGTGGGTTTCTCCTCTTTCCAGATAAGGGGACAGGCTTTTTTAAGGTGGGCAATTGACTGGCGTATACCCTACCCAATATACATAAGAAATGGGAGGTTGTTGTAACTGATTGCGACATGTAATACCCCAGCTCGATTAAAATTGATTGCCCTAGACCTAGGTCATTATTGTGGTTGTGACTTCTTGAGTGGAGGGGGACCTAGGTCTGTATTTCCCTCTTAGCTCCGTGTTGGTGTGCATATTAAGGACAGCACCTAAATGGCCAGCTAGTTTACCTGTGTATGCATTATTATTGACCCATTCTAGCTGTGCGACATAGGGTCTACCCCGTGTGGTACATAAATATATATATACTCTCCTACATCAAGCATAGGTTAGTGAAACCCATGCTACTGACCTACACCAGGCAGAGAAGAGTGAACACCATGCTACTGTCCTACACAAAGTATAGGTCGGTAAATGCCATACTACTGTCCTACACCAAGCATAAGCCAGTGAAAGCCATGCTACTGTCCTACACCATGCATAGGTCAGTAAAAGCCATGCTACTATCCTACACCAGGCAAAACCAAAGGGGATGATGGACGGAGTGTTGAACAGCACTCCCCCCCAGTCAACTGATCTGGGTTTAATCCATCATCATTCTTTAGCTCAGTCCGCCACCCCAGTTCAGACATGGCCATATGCAAATCAGTCTGACCCTGTGCCTCATGGGAACAGTCCAGCGCGAACTTGCCAAGCCATGTCTTCCCTGGACCACAAACAAGCATCTTGGGACCGGTTTCGGGTTCATAACCCTCATCAGCCAGGCTATCTTGAATCCAGTGGCAAAGTGAGCAAGGGACCCACGTCTGGGCATACCCTACCAAATTAGGGGAAACTTAGCAAAACCAAAGGGGATGATGGACGGAGTGTTGAACATTGCAAGCACTCACCCCCAGCCAACTGATCTGGGTTTAATCCATCATCATTCTTTAGCTTACTCCGCCACCCCAGTTCAGACAGACCCAGTGCCTCTTGGGAACACTCCAGCCCGAACTGCCAAGCCATATCTTCTCTGGACCGGAAACAAGCATCTTGGGACCGGTTTCGGGTTCATAACCCTCATCAGCCAGGCTATCTTGAAACCAGTGGCAAATTGAGCATGGGACCCATTTCAGACATGGCCACATGCAAATCAGTCTGACCCTGTGCCTCAAGGGAACAGTCCAGCCCGAACTGCCAAGCCATTTCTTCCCTGGACTGAAAACAAGCATCCTGGGACCGGTTTCAGGTTCATAAAACTCATCAGCCAGGCTATCTTGAATCCAGTGGCAAAGTGAGCAAGGGACCCACGACTGGGCATACACTGCCAACTTAGGGTGAACTTAGCAAAACCAAAGGGGATGATGGACGGAGTGTTGAACATTGCAAGCACTCACCCCCAGTCAACTAATCTGGGTTTGGGCTGGACTGTTCCCATGGGGCACAGGGTCAAGACTGATTTGCATATGGCTGGGGTCAAACTGGAATGGCATGGTGAGCAAAAAAACTATGGATTTAGGCCCAGATCTCTGTACTGGGATGAATGTATGACATTGTTCTGCATTCTGTCCATCAACTGTTGTTTTTGCATTTGTCACCCCGAGTGGGACGGGAATGTTCAGACATGAGTCTCGTGCTCTCCATGCCACTGGAATCAAGCTATCCTGGCTGATGAGGGCTGAAAGCCCGAAACCGGTCCTAGGATGCTTGCTTCCAGACCAGGGAGGACCTGGCTTGGCAGTTCGGGCTGGACTGTTCCCATGAGCACAGGGTCAAGACTGATTTGCATATGGCTGGGGTCAACCTGGAATGGCATGGTGAGCAAAAAAACTATGGATTTAGGCCCAGATCTCTGTACTGGCATGAATGTATGACCATTGTGCTGCATTCTGTCCATCAACTGTTGTGTTTGCACTATCTTACACCAAGCATAGGTCAGTGAAATCCATCTTAGTCTCCCATACTAGGAACGTGCCAGTGAACACCATGCTTCTGTCTTACACCAAGCATAAGCCAGTGAAAGTCATGTTACCGTCCTACACCGAGTATAGGTCAGTGAACACCATGCTGCTGTCTTACCTCAAGCGTAAGGAAGTGAAGGAACAGTTTATTACCTGTAACTCCAGTTCTCTCATAGTGGTATTTCCATGATAAGTCATAAGCACTTGAATAGTCCCACCCTCGTGTGGGGACCCCAGAGTACTCGTTTGCAATATATCTTTTTAAGTGGATATTGTTTGCCTTTCTTCAGGAAGACCTGTAAAGACACTTAAGAGATAGAGAGACAATAATGCAGCCCACATAAATAGGCTGCACTGGCCACATCTTCATTTTGAAAGTCCAAAGACACTGAGCAAAGTACTTATTTGGGAAATTCAGACATGAATTTTGAAGATAAAAAACAAAATTGGTCGAGCTCAATGCTCCAGGG
The DNA here is from genome assembly GCF_964263255.1 of Lissotriton vulgaris. NCBI lineage: Eukaryota > Metazoa > Chordata > Amphibia > Caudata > Salamandridae > Lissotriton > Lissotriton vulgaris. The sequence goes on from NW_028245465.1 coordinate 522,969, forward strand.
TCTTGTTAGGAGGAGCTGGATAAAAGATCTGAAGTAACTGCCACTAGCTGTGCATGATGGGATACTGGTGGACTCTGGAGTATTAAAGGCACAGCCTCTACTTTTGAGGCATATAATGGCAGCCCAGGAAGCTAATCGGTTCTCTCTCTTTCATGTCTGTCATGAAAAAAGGAGTTTTGTGAAGGGGATTCTTTTGTGTGTTAAACACTGCACAATTGTGAAAAATATAGTGTACTGGCACCCTTTTCACTTCAAGATGAAGATGTGGCCAGTGTAGCCGGAGTGCCCGCACGTGGGTGGAACTATTCAAGTGCTCATGATTATACATGGACATTCCTTATGAGTGAAAGTCATGTTACTGTCCTACACCAAGCAAAGGTCAGTGAATTCCATGCTACTATCCTACACAAAGTATTGGTGGGTGAATGCCATGGGACTGTCCTACACCAAGCATAAGCCAGTAAAGTGAAAGTCACGTTATTGGCGTACACCAAGCATTTGTCAATGAAAGTCACATTCCTGTCCTACACCAAGCATAAGCCAGTGAAGTGAAAGTCACGTTACTGTCGCACACCAAGCATAGGTCCCTGAACACCATGCTATTTTGTGAGTATGGTGGAGCACACATTCTTTGGATGCCTGTTTTTCCATTAGGCATGTGCCTATGTATGAGTAGTAAGAAAGGGTTGACTAAATGAGTCATGTGTCAGTGCACCCAATGCCCAAACACCTTCTTAGGCACGAGCCATTTCTTTTGTAAACAGATTTTATAGGCACAAATCATTTTATAACCTTATTGGGTTAAAGGTTTTCCATAAGACACCCCAGGATATCTTCCAATGGCTAAAACACACAAAGCAAACAATACGGATACAATATTTTAAAAGTATATACATTATATTTATGCATTTTGGTGTAGTCACTATAATGAGTGGGGTTCAAGGATCCTTACCTTAAAAGACAGCTCTCATTCTATGGTTACTAGGAGCTCAGAAAGAAATATAAAAAGCTGATTGAAGACTTCAATTAATTTCAGACACAGGTAAGATGCCCGCACTGGATTCCAGTCCATTGTTTTTTTGCTCACAGCACCACTGCAGACAGCACTGTGTCTTAAACCAATTAGGCTTGGTCTTGCTTCAACAGGAACAGACCAGCCAGAACTGCCAGGCCACGTCCCTGCTGAAAGGGGGCAAAAGCAATCCCAGAATATTAGCCGCTTTGTAGGCCTCGTCCATGAGGTGCAGTTTGAGTCCTGTGGACAGTAAGCAAACCTTGCAAACTAAGGGCACCTTGCTGAGGACCCTGAAAGTGATGGGAGGAATGCATGAATTAACCTCAGCCAATTGTAATTACACTGGGAACTCATTAAACCTGATAATCAAGGCAAACCTTTGTTACTTTATTGTCACTGAATACGTCTGTGCAGTGGCGGCTGCCTCGGAACGGGGATGGTGAGACGGGTAGGGGGAGTGGGTGAGGGTTGAAATGGATAAAAAAAATAATAATAATAAAAAAAACGTACCTTTTCCTTCGGCGCCGTCGCCTCTCCTCCATCCTCTTCAAGTCTGTTACAACACTGGAAGAACTCCGACTCCCGGGATATCCCAGCCTATCACAACGATGCAGTAGCAGCGCCCTGATTGGCCGGAGCGTCCTGTTTGGATGCTCAGGCAGTCCCTGGGGAGGCTGGACATGTTCTCCGTAGGGCTGTTCAAACGAGCCCAATGGAGAATATACCAAGTGCGCATGACGGTTTGGCCTGCCCTTTAGGGCCGGCAAAACTGTAATCTGCACTTAGAGGAATGCAAACTACTCCTCACTCTGCTTGGCATCACGGAGCCAGCCCCTCCCAGACTCCTGCATAGAAAAATAGAATGATAAGAACGTCCTGTTATTATCATTTACTTTTTCTTTTGGGCACTGCCTAAATACCAGTGGGGCGATGCTCCTTCGCCTATGCGGAGGAGCTGACACTGCATCTGTGTTTGAAGCAAATCACCCCATTTATCATGAAACACAGGGTGAAAGACCGAGTTGGGAGCCTAGAATCACCTCAGATGTAGCATAAAATAACACACACTAACATAACACAACATACACATGAAAGTTTTTGACCGCAAAAATGGGCATTTCGCCCAGACAGTCCTGTGTGTGCCCCACTGCAAAGATTTTTTGTACGGTCAGTGAAAGAGTGTTCATATGCTTTTTAGTAGGATTTGGCGTTTATTTGGCGTTGTGTCCACCAGGGTGAGCACTTTAATCCACCCGCTGCCTTTCAGATGTCAGTTTACCATGTGAATAAATGCTGTGCAGTTGGTGCGGTACACTACTGTTGAGACACTATCAAGGCAGGGTGGGTGCACTGTGTAAGATTTCTTTCTATACTATAGGAGAGTTAAATCTGTCTTCTCTGTAACTTATCTGAAGTGATCCCACCACCGATGATTAACAAACTGATACACAGTGTTCTGGCAGGGAGTGGGATGTTTGAAGCACTTTCACAGTCCACAGAAGAGAGCTGAGAAGGAGCGGTTTGTCAACTTTATGAACGTGTGAAGATTTCTTTATGTTGTATGAGGCATCTCTTTCATAGATCTTTCCATATAAAAGCAGCTCGTACTATCCTGTTATTTTTTCGCCATTCTGGTACTTGTAGTACGGATGATCCCATTATAGTGTATGGGAGCCCGCAATCCCGGTATAAACCCGGTCTCTAACTAAGGAAGAATGACGGCATGACCATGTATTATAAGGAATAAAGTGCCCTCTATATGATCACAAACTCCTTGGTAAGGTGCAATCTCCTTTTAATGTATGACTGGGGTGCTTTATCATATCTGTAAATTCTGCAATGTAAACGTTTTGGTCAATAGTAGCTATTCATGAATCTCCTCCCTTGTTCCTCTCTCTTGAAACCTCCCTTCCTGGGCTCTCACAGCAATTTGAGGTTGCTACAAGGATACTCTATGTTCTTCACAAAAAACCAACATAACATAACTACAAACACTAGAATATAAATTGAAAACCAGGACTGGATCAGTTACTCATACATAGAAGTGTAACATTTGAGAACGCTACACTTTTCCACATTGCTCCAGTTAAAAGCACATAGAGCACGGCTCTGAGATTCCTTATGACGTTTTTTAGTTTCATCTCCCTCTGCATTCAGAAGATTGATGTATTGTTTTGCTTCCATTGACTCACTGGTACTAAAGCACCTGGCGTCAGATTACAAGCATTGCACTGCGACTGAGAAATATTGCACTGGGACCAAGCATTTGCACTGGCTGAGCAGTGCAAGGCTATATTTTTGCAGAGCGAACAGTGCAATAACGACATTTGCACCAGCAGAAAATTAAAGTTTGCACTGCAGAATTGCCAGTCACCCATGCAAAGATGATAAACCACCGATGAGAGGAGAGTAATGTGGCTTTGATGGCAATGAGTTGCAAAGGGATAGCACAGACAGTAAACATGGACCTAGTTAACGTAGCCCTTTGCGCACCTTGCTTGTCTTACAGGAGTAAATGGCTTGTCTTACAGGAGTAAATGCACTTTTCTGTGTGATTTTACATGGGTAGAAAGACGAATACATAATATTTTGGGTGAGTAAAGCTGGGTAGTTGTAAAGCATACGTAGAGCCTCCAAACTGCACGTAAACTGCACAAATCTCGCAAGTGAATTGAGCAAGCTTGATCTTCGCAGCGGGAGAATGGTAGGGCGCTTTCCGAGGAATAGTTCAAGAAAAAAAGGGACAATCTAGTCTTTTTTCAAATTCCTGGTGCCCAAAACAGCCCCAGGGAACAAGCGTCTGAGCTCCATGACCTGTCTCCATTTCCCACACTGCTTCTTTTTTTATCAGGAAGAAGTTTGAGTAGAAGCTCTTTCCGTGCTGACATTAGGGGACTTCTTCTATTGCATCCTTCAAGAGAAGTACTGCAATCTCTTGCTTTAATAGAGTTAGATCTTGCAGGTCTCTCTTGATGGGTGGATGACTGGGAGGCTTTTCGACAAATTCTAGGGTGTAACCTTTATGTATAACTAGCAGCCCGTCCAGATGTTGTCCGGGTAAGAATTGCTGCCGGCCAGTACTATATTGTTTGGTAGGATTTCGTTTTGATAGCATTTCTTATCTGTAACAGGCCTGTGAAACACTCCGATTCACAGTGCACTGCTGATGCACTTAAGAGTGCGCGTTCAGTAGTGTGTGAACTCGAGTTTCCCTACTTTATTTTTCCTTGCAATATTATATAGCGCGAACTCGACAACATGGCATGAGCACAATTTACATTACAGAAGAACACATTCATTTGTGGTAGGCACGGGGAGACAAAGTGATTTGCCTGGAATCACAGGATGTTGAGCTGATGCCGAGATTCGAACGTAGCTCCCCAGCTCTAAAGTTCGCAATTCTAGAACTTGTGGCGGGAGGTGTCTAAAAGTGTATGTCGGTGCTGGCCATCAATGAGAGAGACCTGTGCATTTTTCAAATGGGTGGTGAAAAAATATGAGTATGTTGCTGGAGATGTGGGCCACCGTGCCACCAATGTACTTACCGGGGGAGGGTAAACACCCATTATTCCGCAACTTTCTTTCCGCATACCATGACTCTGCATACTTTCATTACGAAAGTACCATGACTCCGCAATGCCATTATAACACATGGCATTACATTTTATATGCTTTTACCACGCATACATTTACAGCGAAATTCGTTGTAAATGCATGAATGGTAAAAGTATGTTTTTTTAGTGTTTGGATAAGGTAAGTATGGGTATAGGGGTATATGTTTTGGGGTACTGAGGTATATGTTTTGGGGTGTTTGGGTATTTTAAGGGTTCAGATATAGTTTTGGGTTATGGGGTACAGGGGTAGTTTTAGGGTTTAGGGATAGGTATGGGTTTTGGGGTACTGGGGTATTTTTAGGGTTCAGGGCTAGGTTTGGGTTTTGGGGTATAGGGGTATTTTTAGGGTTCAGGGGTAGGTTTGGGTTTTGGGGTACAGGGGTATTTTTAGGGTTCAGGGCTAGGTTTGGGTTTTGGGGTACAGGGGTATTTTAGGCTTCAGGGGTAGGTTTGGGTTTTGAGGTACAGGGGTATTTATAGGGTTCAGGGCTAGGTTTGGGTTGTGGGATACAGGGGTATTTTTATGGTTTAGGGATAGGTTTGGGTTTTGGGGTACAGGGTATATTTATAGGGTAAAGATGGGTAAGTGCTTAAGGGTGTTGGGGTATTTGAAGGAGTAAGGGTGGGTTATTATGATGGGGTGCAGGGGTATTTAAAGGGAGCAGGGTGGGATTAGCACACAATATAAGACATGGCATTAAGGGCGGAACGTACCACACGCCCCCAGGGTTTGTCACGCCCAGAGCACACGCCCACAGCACAACGCAGATACGCCCACAAGGGACTACTTTGCTGGCACAGTTTTTGTACCTTTTAAATGTATATTGTCGGCGTCTGCATAGCCTATGTCCTTCTGCTGCAACTGCCCTTTCCAACGCTGAATTAGGTGTTGTGTTTGGTGCTGTGGTTCCTGAGATTACCCGCCTCAAAGGTTTGGGCTCTCTCTTTATTATATTAGTATGGATGTCCAACACCCATTTGTTTGTTGTTATATTGCGTCATTGACGGTAAAAGGTAGACAGGTAATGGACCTGCTGAGGTTTGCTTTGGTACAAGGTGACTGGTGGAGCTGAAACGTCACTGACATCTGCTGTTATCCTGGAATTTTCCTCTTGTTGTAGGACATTGTCAAGCAGATTGCTGAGTATAAGGTATGTTAGAGGTTCAAAACTGCTGTTGTCAGGCATACTGTGGTCGATAGCCTTGTTGTGAATATGGCTGATCTCTAAACAACTGAAAAGAGGATCTTTGCGGATATTGACCTCTTCCTCTCCTTCCACGAAAAGATTGAAAACGCTGCTGCTGAAGGGTTCTAAGTGAGCGTCCTGTATCAGTGTCCTCATTTATTCCCTGAAGTGTACCATCGACATGTTTTCCGAGCAAATTTTCACTATCGAATGGCATGAACAGGATTTCCGATTGAATCTCAGGGCGGAAAGAGGTAGCTTTTAACCAGTCCTGCCTGTGAAGTACTATTGCTCATGCTATTTGTTGGAATACGATGGATGATATGCCCTGGCACCTTCCTGAAGAATTTGTTTAGCCTCTAGCTTCATTATCGTCAGGGAGATGGTCCAGAAAGGGTGCCAGGTCAGTCCACATTTGATGGTAGTAGCGCTTCAAGATGGCTAAGTCATTTGATGCCTTTCTTTAATTTTCAAATCATTTTTATTGGATTTTCAAGGAAAAACAAGAACATACATGAAAATAAAGAAACTCACATGAGTTGAAGTACTTTTACATGTGTGATTATAAATGATAATAACAATGATAATAATAATTAATGAAGAGAGAAAGAAAAGAAAGAAAGAAAGAACGAAAAAAAGAAAGAAAGAAAGAAAGATTGAAAGAAAGAAGAAGTTACAGATTAAGTGGCAGTTGGAATTGCAGTTAGGTTAACATAACAGAGTCACAGATGGTCTTTGTATATGAAATTTTTCTGTCGGTCTACGTAAGGTCACATGGTAGGCATACAATTGAAGACATAAAAGTTTGTATACAATGCACTATAAGGATATCATGTTAAAACATCAATTACAGTGATATAGTAATCATAGTCACATATCCTAAGTACAAACCTAATGTCAAAGTGGCAGTTACCAAGAAACTCTCACATATCCACTCACATCATGTCCGCCGATATAATAATAAAGTTTCATCACCACCCCCTTTTCTGAACCCCCCTTTTCTGAATCGATATAATAATAAAGAAATAATGGGGTAGTGTGAGGCTAGTCTTATGTGAAACAGTCCTTATGTGGAGGGACAGGCTAGAGGGCCCACATTCGTGATAGAGACCCATAGGGAGGGTGTCCTATTTCAGGTAGTTGTGCAGTGGAAGTCATTAAGAGGTTCAGTAAAATGTATGAATTAATTGGAAATTATGTGATTCAAGGAGGATCATATTTAAAGGAAAATGCATCAAGGGACCTCCATAGCTGCCTGGGAAGATCTTAGTAAACAAATGAAAACAATTACAGACACTGCCATACACATCCCCTGGACCCAGCCTTAGATAGGAACTCACGGTGTCCCTTTCGTGCCAACAAGTCACAGAAAGCTCTTAACAATTTAAGTACGCGTTTTGATATGATTGACACTTGGAGATTACAGAATTCAACAGGTAGGGAGTACACCTTTTATTCATCTCCCCATAATTCCTATTCAAGCATTGATTATCTGCTTATTTCTGGCAACGCTGTAAACAGAATTGATCAAATTTGCATCGAGCCAAGAGTGACCTCAGACCACTCTTGTATCAGTTTATCCATTACTGACCGGAAACCTTTTGAAAAACAAGCCCTAAGGGGATTCAACAATGAGGTATTAGATATAGATTCAAACAGGCAAAGCATTGAATGTGCGATCCATAACTAACTCATTGTAAATAACATCGGAGACACCTCGGACCTCACGATATGGGAAGCACTAAAAAGCACTCTTAGGGGTGAGATCATTCAAATTAGGTCTGCCATGAAGAGGGAAATCAACAGCAATCGTCAAAAACTAGAAAAGGAGATATCCATAGAGAAACATAAACAGAGGTCTTGAATGAATTGGTGGAAAAGAAATATGAGTATAATAAAGTAATAAGTAATGGGGCAGGGATTTGGATTAATAAACAAAAGAGCATTAGGCTCTGTGAATCCAACAAGGCTGGGAAGAGTTTAGCTTCCTACTTACGACTCAAATTACAGAAAAATACGATCCTGACAGTAAGCTGTTCCAAAAAGGCCTTCGTCTGCTGACTCCTCCATATCTGGAGGATGTGATGGAGGAAGTGGTGATACCTTGCTCAGTGATGTCAATTCTGGAGGCATCTGTGCAGTTTCGGTCAGCAAAGTGTCTATTTTGCTCCGTCGTCGACCAAGAAACTCACAAAATATTAACCGTCGTCATCGAACTCGGGAGTGTCAACGGAGTGGTCGTCAATGAGGTCGATGATGAGGTAATCGCGGGATGGCTGTTGTTGAAGCAGTCGATGAGGGGATTGTCGTCACTCCTCTCGTTGGCAAGGCCTTCATCACTGTCGCGGTTGGAGTGCTTGTCGTTGACGCAGAACTTAAAAATGGCCGTCGACTGTGATTTTGATTTTGCTGCTGTCGACAACAGGTCAGTCGACAAAGTCTTTTTTGTCAACAAAGCCTGTTTATGAGTATGAGGCACAGAAGCAGATGAATTTGATGGCTTCTTGTGACCAGGGTCTGATTTTTCAGATGCTTTTTCAGTTCTCACCTTTTTAGAATCAGTTTGGAATGAGGTAGAACCCACCATTTTTACGTTTGCGCTCACAAGTAGAGCAACTTGAACTTTGCTCATTATCTGAGCCAGATTCAGCTCTGGACTTTTTCTTTAGATGAAGAAAAAACACAATACCTTCTGCTGAATTCTCAAGATTAGTCCTTAACCCCTTCGGTGCTCATGACGAGCTCGTCATGGCATATACCTCTAGGGTGCTCATGACGAGCTGAGCTCGTCATGACCACACCCATTAACATTATGGCCCAGCACAGGAGGGGGATCATCTCAGCAGCCAAGGTGTTAAGAAGAACAGAGCATGGTCAAAAGTTCACCAACAGTAAGAACGGAGCAGAGCTCAGTGAGACTCCCTCACACACGGCATGCAGTTAGAAATATCAGGTAGGGTGGCTATGCAGGGGACTTGTGGTGTTATGGCTTATATCTCATTGGCTGAAGTTTTTTTTATATAATGATGTGAATTGGTTAAAAAATTCAAATGTTTGCTCTATGCTTTCGAATGTACTTCTTTTAGTACTGCTTATTAACCTCTTACATGCTCATGACGAGCTGAGCTCGTCATGAGGCACGGCGCTCCGGTGCTCATGACGAGCTCAGCTTGTAATGAGCCGTGGAACGCTCACACGCTGGGATAATTCCCCTGCTGCGCTGAGCGTTCCACGGGAACGGGTGTGGTCATGACGAGCTCAGCTCATCATGAACACACGAGCGCCGTGCCTCATGATGAGCTGAGCTAGTCATGAACACCGGGGCGCTGCACGCACCGCCCGCCCCCCTGCACAGCGGGGGAATTACCCCTGCACGGAAGTGGTTAAGTACCGAGGTACTCCAACGATGGCGACGTGGAAGATTTATGCATGTGAATCTATGAAAGATTCAATACTGGAGAAACACTGGCTACAGGGTTCTAGGTAGTACAGACAGGTCAAACAACCTAGGTATGCATGTACTGCCTACCCGTTTTTAAACTGTATTTAGCATCTTTTTTTTCTGCTGTATGTGGTGTTGTGTGTCATACCTGGAATCAGGAACACTGCAGTGTTCCGGATTCCATAGTTTCAAAGGTAAAACTATTAATTCCAAGGTTTATGTGGCTAAAGATGGTTCTTGTTTATTGGGATGGCCTCAGCAGAGGGACTTAATGATAAAATTGGATCCCAATCATCCTGAACAAGTACTTGGGTATTCTGATCTGGTCATGAATGTAGAGTCTGATCTCGGCTCTGAATGTGAAAAGAAATTTCCTTCTGTCTTTTTCTACCTCCACGTTAGGTCTTTTGAAAAACTTTGAACACAAAATCATTCTTAGGGAAGATGCCGTACCAAAAGTCCATAAGGTTAGGAATGTCCCTTTACATTTAAGAGATGCAGTAAAGTCTGAACTTAAAAGGTTATGTGATTTAGATGTCATTGAGGAGATAGAATCCTCTGTTTGGTTATCCCCAGTCGTTGTCGCTCACAAGCCCAACGGCAAAGTGAGACTCTGTGTGGATTTGAGGGATTTAAACGGGAATGTTTGGGTGGATAGACATCCGCTCCCTAATATTAATGAAATGTTCACTAAATTGAAGGGGGCATCTATTTTTACTACTTTGGTCCTGTCAAATGCTTATCACCAGATAGCATTACACAAGGATAGTAAGCATTTGACATCCTTCATCACTTCAGAGGGTGCTTTCAGGTACAAAAGGATGCCTTTTGGTCTAATATCAGCATCTTCCGTCTTTCAAAGGGTCATGCACAACCTTTTTAAGGATTTTGACAATGTCTTGTATTTCCAAGACGACATTTTGATTTTTGCATCCAATCCATCTGATCATTCCGAGATTTTGTATAAAGTTTTATGTGTGTTGCAAGATAGTGGTCTAACACTTACGAAAGAAAAATGTAAATTTGGTGTATCTTCTGTTGACTATTTGGGGCACACCATAAGTAAGGAGGGCATTTCCCCGAAAATGAATTTGGTCAAGGCCATAGAATTAGCTCCAGACCCTGTTAACAAAGATCAGCTCAGATCTTTCTTGGGGCTTGCAGAATATTATTCGAAATTCATTCCCCTGTTCTCCTATAAGACTGTGAGCATGAGGAACTTGATGAAAAATAATGTCCAATTTCTTTGGGATGATAATTTCAAAAAAGAGTTTTTATTGCTAAAAAAAAACATCGTATCTGCACCTGCTTTAGCAACGTTTAATACTGCTCACTGTTCATTTATCATCACTGATGCTAGTAATGTAGGAGTCGGTGCAGTTTTAATGCAGCGTCAAAAAGGTCAATTGGTGACAATTGGATTCGCATCTCGACCCTTGAGGGATGCTGAATGCAAATATTCCACCTTAGAAAAGGAGGCTCTTGCTTGCTGGTGGGGCATTGAATACTTCCGCAAGTATGTGTATGGCACTGTTTTTAAGCTTTGGTCTGACCATCGTCCTTTGGTGGATTTATTTACTACCAAGGGTTGTGGCAAAGCGACTTCAAGAATTGCCAGATGGCAGTACAAGCTTCAGGACTTTCATTTCAATGTGGAATATATCCCTGGTATTATGAATGTTTTAGCTGACTGCTTGTCTAGATTGCCCGTTCCTGATGACGATGTTGTGGAAGAAGATAAGGATGATGATAATGTTGTGTCAATTTGTGAAATCTCCAAAGGTTGTATTGATGAGGATGCATGGAAATTAGCGTGTGGTAATGGTTCTGTTCTTGGTGATATTTGCAATTTTGTAAAAACCCAGTGGCCTCGTAAAGAGTTGTTGTCTGATGAGTTTCTCCCTTTCTTTCATGTTGCCCAGGAATTGTCGGTAGTAGAAGGTGTTTTGTTTAGAAGTTTGCAATTAGTGGTCCCTCGTGACTTACAATCCAAGATTTTAGATATGGCTCACGAAGGTCATCCTGGGATGACATCCATGAAAAGAAGGGTTAGAAGTGAATTCTGGTGGCCAGCAATGGATAAGTGCATAGAACGTCATGTTAGAGACTGTTTGGATTGCTGTTTAAGTGATAAGTCTCAAAAGCATGTTCAGTGTGAACGGTTTCCCATATCTAGACCTTCACGAGTTTGGGAAAGTGTATCATTGGATATTGCTGGTCCTTTATCGTTTAACAAGAGTGTGATGTACGCAATAATTTTGATAGACCAATTGTCTCAGTGGCCTGAGGTAAAGATGGTTTCTAGCATAACATCTAGTGTTGTGATCAAGTTCTTAAACGAAGTGTTTGAAAGGGAGAGTTTTCCAGAATCTATTACAACTGACAATGGTGTGCAATTTGTATCCTTGGAGATGAGAGAGTTTATGGAGCGTCATGGTATAAAACATAGACGCGTGTCAATGTATTATCCTAAAAGTAATGGCATCGTTGAGAGATGGATCAGAGTATTTAAGGAAGGTCTTCAACTTGCATTGCAGAATGGAAAAGATTGTAAACAAACCATTAGTGAAGTTCTGTGGTTTTACAGAAACACACCCAGGAGCATGGGTGACCTGTCTCCTTTTGAAAATATGAGAGGGAGGAGGTGTGGTTCCAACTTGTCTCAACCTTGGGTGAGAATGCTTGGTTCCAGGAGGGCTGTTGACGTTGATTGTGCCCCTTGTGGTGGTCCTTCCCAGTTCAGTGTCAATGATTGGGTCCGTGTCAAGAAGTGCAGGAATGTCTGGTGAGTCTCGGTATTCCAGTCCTTTGATGGTCACGCGTGTTGGAAGGCAAGTTGTCGAACTTTCAGACGGAAACGTGTGGAACTTGTCTAGAGTTGTTAAGGTTCCTAGGTGGTTGTGGCCCAAGGATGTGTCTCCAGGGTCTAAGGTTTCATCCGGCTTGAGGACTTCCAATGAAGCAAGTAATTGGAGGAAATTCTTGGGTCCTACAACCCTTCACTGTTTTCCTGAAAATAGGTCTTCCTGTTCCTCTGACGACAATGTGCCAGTCCAACGTGTACAGAGGAAATGTCATGTTCCAGTCTGGTCTAAGGACTATCATCTTTATAGATAATTCAATCTGTTTATTTTGTAAGATGTTTTCCAGATATTTGTATTTATATCTTTTCTTTCCACAATCCTCAATGTGTAATATTTCCACAATCCTCAATGTGTAATATTTGCTAGTTCTTGTTCCTTATCATTTCCTTGTGTTTCTGTAATTCTTCTTTTACGAAGGGGAATGTGTGGTGTTGTGTGTCATACCTGGAATCAGGAACACTGTCGTGTTCCGGATTCCATAGGATGACAGTTACGACCCAGGTTAATAGATAAGATGTGATTTGCTTTGCTCCTCAATAAATTATCTTACATCAGCTTTCCTGGCTCCGGAACCGACTTCATTTCACTGTACTTTGGTAGTTTCCATGATTATACCACTTTCTTTCCAAGTACATTTTGTTATATGTTTATAACTGAGAACTAACTGGTAATGAGCATGGTGGGAACACCAGAAGTTATACAAATCTCCCAATCAAAAGCAATACACAGAACTGCTATACATATCTAACATGCGCTTACAGCAGTGCCATTGCTCAATTTACCAAGACCTTACAAGATCAGAAAGCTGTCAGGTTTCACCAATCGTACATCCTTGTGCTCATGCCTCAGGTAGGACTAGCCATACGATCATAAAACATTTTATCAACATAGATATTTGAATAGGCAGGCACAAGTCACAAAAGAAGAGCCAGATCAGTAGCTGTCCTCTGGTACTAAGTAACCAAGATCAGCAATAACCTTCTCATCACTCAAATATCAGATTTAAATATATCTCAGGAATTCATTGATTTTATTCCCAGTACCATGTGTCTGTTTACTTTAATGTGGCACATAGAAAACTCCTGGGAACCTGCCACTGTCAAACGCAGTACTCATGGAACCCTTCCATTGTCAAAAGCTTCCTAGCGTGCTCATGGAAAACTTTGTGAAAAGTCAAGCATTCTTGCCAAACACAGGATGAAACCTACAGGAGTCCAACTCCAACAGGGAGCGATGTGTTGGTGGCCCGCGAGAGAAAACTACTCCCAATTGGAGAGTCCATCCAACTAGGATCTCTGCGTCCAAATGCCCATGACATCTGGGCTCTAAAAGTGGCTTAACTGGGCAGGATGAAGACACAAACTCATCAGAATGAAAATTCAAATAAAAGTGGATGTGCCCCTTCAATTCTTTGGACGTGACATGCTGAATCAGCACTGAGGTGCCTCACTATGTTGCTCTCAATTCTACAAGATGTGTACTTAATGTAAATATCATGCCTATAGGCACATTTCCAATGGGTGCCCATGTACAGTGCACTGAACACAGCCTTGTGTTTTGAGCTATTGTTATGATTCATATGATTACTATATCATCCTCTAGAGCTCCGTAATTATGATTATGATTCGGATCTTGCTTTCAGACACATATCCCTCAATCTTCTGTCTGCCAGGGCAGCCTCCAGCGCTGAGTCATTGTGGGCAGCGAGGGTCTGGGCAGACGTCTGGGACAGGCAGATGACTCAGGGGCACAATGCCAAAAGCTGTAATGACACGAATTACAATGAGCGGATTGAGAATGACTCAGCCGAAAATAGGGCCAGTCACCTTCTTCCGTACAAGGCTGCTGCAGAACATGTCCTGCTATTCTCCCCACCAAAGGGATGCATGCATGCCTGATAGCTCAGTGGGAACAGTGTCAGCTGCAGCGTTTTGTCTGTAATCTACAGGGCACTTGTGTCAATGCAAGCAAATCTGCAGATCTTTCTGGGGTCTATAAGACATACACTGTCGACGTGGTTGATAATTTAAATATTATAGCCAGCTGCTGAGGGCAATACCAGTTGTTAAAGGCTAGGGACCTGAGTTATAGGTCCAAGCCGCAGGCGAGTAGTAAAAGGACTATAAGGCTGGTAGAACATTCCACCTACTGGGGTACATTTTTTAATAAATCAATAAGAAAGAAAAAGAAAGACGAACATTGGAATGCAGGAGTACAAGGTTGGTACCAGCCATTATTGGCACTGAACCAGATGCCTTCAATCGATCTTTCAACACTGCAGTGTTAAAATAACACTGAACACTTTAATCCACTTGAAAGAACAACATTAAAAATACCATTAAATCAATCAATCAATCAATCAATCATCGCATTTATATAGCGCACTACTTACCCAGAGGGTCTCAAGGCTTTGGGGGAGGGGTATCTGCTAATGCTCAAACAACCAGGTCTTGAGTTGCTTCCTGAAGGCAAGGTGGTCCTGGGTGAGGCGGAGGTGGGTGGGGAGAGAGTTCCATGTCTTGGCGGCGAGGTAGGAGAAGGACCGTCCCCCTGTGGTGGCTCTGCGGATGCGGGGGACGGCGGCGAGGGCGTGGCTGGTCGATCGAAGCTGGCGTTTGGGAGCGTAGAAGTTGAGACGGCTGTTGAGGTATCCTGGGCCTTGGCTGTGTAGGGCTTTGTGTGCGTGGGTGAGGAGGCGGAAGGTGATTCTCTTGTTGACCGGGAGCCAGTGCAGGTCTCTCAGGTGTCCGGAGATGTGGCTGCGACGGGGGATGTCCAGGATGAGTCGTGCTGAGGCGTTCTGGATCCGCTGGAGTCTCTTCTGGAGTTTGGCGGTGGTTCCGGCGTAGAGGGTGTTGCCGTAGTCCAGACGGCTGGAGACGAGGGCCTGGGTGACCGTCTTCCTGGTCTCGGTGGGGATCCACCGGAAGATCTTACGTAGCATGCGCAGGATGTTGAAGCACGACGAGGAGACGGCGTTGACTTGTCTGGTCATGGAGAGGGAGGAGTCCAGGATGAAGCCCAGGTTGCGTGCGTGGTCTGTTGGTTTGGGTGCGCTGCCTAGGGCGGGGGGCCACCAGGAGTCATCCCAGGCGGCGGGTAAGGATCCCAGAATGAGGACTTCCGTCTTATCTGAGTTCAGTTTCAGGCGGCTGTTCTTCATCCATTCGGCTACCTCTTTCATCCCTTCGTGAAGGTTGGCTCTGGCGGTGGCGGGGTCGTTGGTAAGGGAGAGGATCAGCTGGGTGTCGTCGGCGTAGGAGATGATGTTGAGGTTGTGCTGTCGTGCGATGTCTGCGAGGGGGCTCATGTAGATGTTGAAGAGGGTTGGACTGAGCGAGGAGCCTTGAGGGACGCCGCAGATGACTTCGGTGGCTTCAGATCTGAACGGAGGGAGGCGGACTCTCTGTGTCCTTCCGGCGAGGAAGGAGATGATCCACTCCAGTGCCTTCTCCTGGACTCCGACGTTGCTGAGGCGTTGTACTAGGGTACGATGGCAGACAGTGTCGAAGGCCGCGGAGAGGTCGAGGAGGATGAGGGCCGCTGTTTCTCCGTTGTCGAGCAGCGCTTGGATGTCATCGGTGACTGCGATCAGGGCGGTCTCGGTGCTGTGGTTGGCTTGGAAGCCAGACTGCGAGGGGTCGAGGGATCCGTTCGTCTCGAGGAAGGCGGCCAGCTGCTTGTTGACGGTCTTCTCGATGACTTTTGCAGGAAACGGGAGCAGCGAGATGGGGCGGTAGTTTTTGAGGTCGGTGGTGTCAGCCGTTGGCTTCTTGAGTAGAGCGCTGAGTTCGGCGTGCTTCCAGCTCTCCGGGAAGGTAGCGGTGTCGAAGGAGGTGTTGATGATGTCCCGCAGGTGGGGTGCGATGACAGCGTCGGCCTTGTTGAAGACGTGGTGAGGGCAGGGGTTGGTCGGAGATCCGGAGTGGGTGGAGTTCATCGTGCGGACGGTGTCTTCGGTGCTGATCGGAGTCCAGGCGCGGAGGGTGGTGGTGGGGGCGGTGGTTCGGTCGTGGTGTTCGTCGGTTGAGTGCTGAAGCTGTTGTGTATGTCCGCGATCTTGTTGTGGAAGTAGGAGGCGAGGGAGTTGCAGAGGTCTTACGAAGGGGTGATGTCGTTGTTTCCGGCGTTGGGGTTGGAGAGCTCTTTGACGATGTTGAAGAGTTCTTTGCTGTTGTGTGCGTTGTTGTCCAGTCGTTCCTTGAATGCAGTTTTCTTGGTGGTGCGGATGAGTTGGTGGGGTTTTCGGGTGGCGAGCTTGAGGGCAGTCATGTTGTCCGGTGTTGGGTCTCTGCGCCAGGTTCTCTCGAGGGCTCGGCAGTTCTTCTTGGAGCTCTTGAGTTCGTCGGTGAACCATGGGGCTTTCTTGCTACCGGGTCTGCTGGGCGGGGTGCTCAAGGGGGCGAGCTCGTCTGCGCAGTCGCTGATCCACTTCGTGAGGTTGGTGGCCGCCTGGCTAGGGTTCGTTGTGCTGGTGGGAGGGTTCCTGCTCACGGAGGACGTGAGCTGGTCGGCTGTGATCTTGTTCCAGCTCCTGCGTGCAGCCTGTTGCTGGTGGTGGTGGATCGTGGTCCTTGCGAAGCTGAAGTGGACGCAGCTGTGGTCCGTCCAGTGGAGTCCGGTGGCGTGGCTGAAGGCGATGTCCTTGCTGGATGAGAAGACGGGGTCGAGTGTGTGTCTGGCGTAGTGGGTGGGGGTGTTCACCAGTTGCTTGAGTCCCAGGTTGGCGAGGTTGTCCAGCAGGGTGGTGGTGTTGCGGTCGTTGTTGTTCTCCATGTGGAAGTTGAGGTCCCCGAGGAGGATGTAGTCAGCGGAGCAGAGGGCGTGCGGGCTGATGAAGTCGGCGATGTCTTCGCTGAATTGTGTGCGTTGTCCCGGGGGTCTGTAGATGAGGGTGCCTCTGAGGGTGGTCTTGGGGTTGATGTGGACCTGAAAGTGCAGGTGCTCGGCGGTTGCGATGGTGTCGTCGGTGTTGGTCGTGATGCGGATGGTGTTCCTGTGGACGATGGCGATGCCTCCTCCGGTGTGGTTGATGCGGTCCCTCCGGATGATCTTGTAGCCGTCTGGGATGGCGATAGCTATGCCGGGCGCTGAAGAGGCGTTCATCCAGGAACAATGTAGATTTCAGAACGCTCTATAAAACAGTTTTCACATTATCAGTGAGTGAAATAATCAAAGGTTCTTCCATTGTTAAAAAATCTTCGGGGTTAGATTTTATGGAGGAAACAGCATCAGGGGACTAATTCCTGATAGGTTACAGACAAACTGTGAGCCAAGGGTGAGCACCAAAGATTGAGCTCAGAGGACCTAAAGGATATAATCCCAATAGCAGCGGGCGGTCAGGTGAGAAAGGAGAAGGCTTTACATTTTAAAGGGCTTGAGATTCAGTGAGAACTTGGCTATTCACTTCTTGAGAAGCTCAACTAAAAGACTTCAGTCTATGGATAACAACTCCTCAAGTAACTCTCGGGTACATATGGGTACCATGCTTAATTAATGATGAGGGCCTAATGTTTTTCCTAAGGGCCTGACAATGGCTCTGATGAATGCCAAGGTCGGTGAATACCAAGGCTGCCTAGTTTGGCTCGCCCTTGTGCCTCTTTCTTCTGCCACCCTATGTTTCTGAATTCTTTTTCATCCATCGTTCTCCCTTTGTTACTGTTTTCGTGTCTTTCTTTTTGTCATTCAGTCTTCATTGTTCATCCTTTTCTCTCTTGCTCTGGGTCAAAGCCTAATGAGGAATTGTAATTCCTGGTTCCCAAAAAATGAGTGCAGCTGTGAACACAAATTAAGCACTGCCTTTCTCCTATTTCCATTCTGATTAACAGAAACGCCCTTTAATTCCATCATCGAACCAGTAGGCTCCAAGCAAGATCTGAACAGTGAAGGATCAAGTTGATTGGTTAGTAAATGACAACAATGACCAGGGTTCAATTGGTTCCTCAGGCCATTGGGCTCTGGTATTAGAGCACTTACTGCACTATTGATAGCTACACGCTGATTCCTAGAAGAGATACCCTAGATATGCCTACTGCGGAATTGATGTTTTTATTGTAGAGTTGTGATTTTGTGGCCTGAATTGGCTTTGTGCACTCTTCTTTGAGGTTTCTGGTTCAAGAAGAATCCAGCATGACTTCTCTCATCGCCCTACAAGGCCTTTGACGCCGATACATTCAGACCTGGGAAAGTACAGTCATACTAAACTTGCCTAGGAATCCTATTATAGATCCATATTTTCATTGTGGGCTTATGGCCAACTGTACATCCAGTATATACAATTCTTTTTGTGATCTTCCACTTTGGTATTGCATGATCACCCGAGCTCCGAGTACTACAATCTTGAGTTTAATCAGTTTCTGTACTGGGAATAAATATAGGGGGCAATTCTCAAAAGCATTTCAGAGTACATGAAGTAGTTCTAGAGAACTACTACTTAAGTCCTACTTCAAATACTCTCAAATGCCTGTGTAACTCAAACATGAAATTTCAATTGTTTTAGAATTAAAAGTACAAAGAGGGCGCAGTCCTTTCTACTTCTATTAACTGTATGTGAATACTGCCTGAATATTCCCATTTTAGATGTTTTGAAGCCAATTGGCGAAGGAAGGTAAAAGTATAATAAGGAGTGCATACTCATAAATGTTTTTCTGAACTGACTCCTATTAATCTTTCAAAATGGGTCTATTGCTACACGTTACATTTAGGGGCCAATTCCGATTCGGTAAACCAATCGTACGAACAAATCGAATCCGTAGCCCTTTCCGTACGACTCATACAATTCCGTCCAAATCGCGTAGTACGATTCGTTTGAAACATATACGACCGAATTGTTGCGGAACCGTACGAAAAGCAAGGGAAAATCCGTATGACACGCACCTTCACAGTGAACCATACGAATCCTAAACATGCTGTACGACCCGACAAGTATGATCCAGACCGGGGAATGAGAACGCGATTCGTACAGAAAATATTGCGTATGAGTGATTTGTACGGAGAGCCACACAATCACATACGCACCGTACCCCTGCAATCATGGGGTGTACGCATCATACCCCGACGATCATGGGGTGTACCCACCGTACCCCTAAGATCATGGGATGTTCGCACTGTACCCCTACGATCATGGGGTGTATGCACTGTACCCCTACGATCATGAGGTGTACGCACCGTACCCCAAGGGGGTCCATTTCGTACGCGTTTCGAGTCGAAATCTGCTTTTCCGGACGTTTTGAGCTCCCGTAGAAAAAGAGTCGTACGGAGTGTTGACGAGACGAATTGTACTTGCTGGGTCGGAAAATGCTGCTTCAATCCATACAGATGTCACGTACTGCGTGTTTTCCGAATGCGATTCGTACGGATTTTTAAGTCGTATGGTCTTTCGTACGATTCGTTCGGATATCTGCTTTGGGTCTTTTAAGGGTACGATTCGTACGGGAATTATGCTCCGTACGGCTATTTGTAAGGGATTTTACTGAATCGGACCCTTAATGTTTTCTCGACAAGTAACATGTCAAGAAAAGATTGAATCAATCCTGAATGATTCGATAACACAGCTTCAAAGAGGCTTAACTACATAATCCCTATCACTTTACAGGTTTTCCAGCACAGCGGGCTACAGCTTCATGGCACCCAGTTGGGAGTAGCAAAACCTTTCAGAAAGGAAGGATGTTCAAGATATTTCAGCAGCTGCTACTCTGTTTTTTAAGTGGGTTGAAACATTTGGCCCCTTTTTTAGTGGCCACTCCAAACTGTAAGTTCTTTGACCTTCCCGCACAGTTATAATATTTTCTCCTTGCTTTCTGGACAGCGCTCTTCCAGTACAACTCCTACTCAGTGAATTGACTCTGCCTTATTATTTAAAGCATGGTTGTGGTATTTGCCATGGTGCTTTAACTTGTGCTAAAAAGCCCCCTCTAAGGACGGTGACGTCAGGGGCCTTTGCTAATTGTGTTAAGGCCTTGTAAAAAGCATAGGTTTTACCTGTGAGAAATTAGACTGTTCAAGGAATGAAGCCCATTCGAGAACCATTGAAAACATAAGCAGAGGCACTTGCTTCAAGCAATGCAGAATAAATGTTGTCTTTGCCAGGTGTTGGTCACATTTATGCCATGTTGGAGAACCTTTTTGCCACACTGACTAGGAACCTCAACAGACTTTGAAGAAAAGGGGTGGTTTGAGCATGGAAATGAACCGGCAAATTCTAGTCAGATCGAGTAAGTCCTCATTCACACAGCCATACTGTTGGCATTCTTTCGGGGAAACCAGGATGTATCATTGTTGATGCCAGTGGAGATGTTACTGGGGCAGAGTTGTATCAAAATAAAAGGAATGCCATTTTAATAGTGTCCTTTGCAACTCATTTCTTGGGGCCATAGGACAGGCAATATTCAGCTATGGAAAATGAGATGCTTGTTTGCATATGGGCTGTGGAGAAATATAAGTTCTATATCAGAAAAAGAAGGAACATTGTGATGACATAACAAATCGTTAACTTACATTTTGTGGGGGTTGAAGTGCACATCCACACATAGGGTGGTTAGGCTGGGGAGAAGAATTTTCAGGTTGAGCATAGAAGGATGGTATGCTTAACAAAAAGACTAAGGGCCTTATTTTAAAATTTGGTGGTCCGATGGACCGCCAAACCCATGTGGCAGTGTGGCTAACGCCGCTCCAGTGTTCTAACCACCCTATTACAAGTTGGGCAGTTTGTCTGCCATGGGACCCCTGCTGCCGCCAGGGATCTAAGTGCCCTGGCTGTCCTGCAGTGGGCTGAGGCACCTAATATGCTGGCTGCAACACCACGGTAACCCCAATCATATTAGGTGCTTCCACACTGCCACAGTTTTAGCCTGCCATGAAAAGTGTGGTGGTGAGGAAACAAAGGGGGGACTACAGGGGCCCCTGTTGCTTCTGCACCAAGAGATGCATGCGGGGGCACATAGTGTGCCCCCCTGTACACATGTATCCCCAGTTACTGCAGGGCATGAACTTTACAATCCATGCCCTGCAGGAACGTTTGATGGCGCTCCCAATATGGTTCCTTGCTAAGGCTCACGTAGGAGCCTTAGCACTGCACCGCCATTGAGCAGCAGCCGCAGGATTGCCCGACCAACATTGCAGTCGGATTCCGGAGGGCGGTCTCATTATGGCTTTAGCAGTGTGGCAGCAGGATGCAAAAATGTGGGATTCATTTGTGGATACCTATGGTTTTAGTAGGCATGCATATGTTTCGTATATTTTGTATATTGCTTTTTTGTACATTTCTTTTATGTTCATTAGGTTTAACCGGTCAACATAATCACATGTGAATGGCGGAAAGTGTCTCCCCCAGGGTTATTTGGGCAAGTGGTGCCTTTCGGCAGGATGGGGTGATGGGTTAATCTAGAATAAGGGCCAGGTGGGAGTAAAGTTAATTAACTTTGAGCTAGGCTTATTGGCGGAAAGGTTACTCATAGGCTGTGATAGGCATGCTGGTTGTATGATTGAGGAGGGGATGTTTTTTGTAAGCCGTAAGGAGTCTGCAAGGGTTTATAATGTATGAGCAAGCGTGTGCTATCAAAGTAACCTTTTTCATTTATCCAAGAGTGTGTCAGATTTGGTGCCATCTGACTGGATACAGATTTGACTCATACAGACTGTTATCCGAGTGTGCAAGTGCAATCACATACATATTTTGATTCTCAGAATGTAGGATTTTATTGCAGTCTCTCTAGTAGGGATGCTCCTGAGTTGTGTTTCTGGGTTACTTACTCTTGTACAGAAAGGAAGTGCAAGCTAGTTCTTCCAAATGCCCTGCAACCTCCAGTATTTATGTCACAGTATTTGTCTTTGCCTGGTGAACAGGTCTGGCTCCTACACAGAGCTCGGAGACATCAACTAAACGTTGACTCATGTGCTGCAACTCGAAGAAAGGTTAAAGTAGCCTGTCACGCCTGAAGGCGGCTATGCAGAAAATGAAGGATCAGTAAGCAAAGGTACCGCCATACAGGATGAAAAGAAATCAACAATTTAAAGGGCAAACACTTGCAGGGAGAAAGCAGAAAACAAACAAACAAGGGGAAGCAAGCGGGAATGAAAGTGGCTCTTCAATGATTGGTAAGCTGGTGTGCAGGGTACTGTAGTTGCAGGAGTGAAAGAATGAGCCACAATGCATCAATCCATACACTCACACATTTGTCCATCCATGCAATTAATCACTTATCACCACACAACTGCCCACTCATCACTGAACTCAATATCCATTTGCCAAACGACTGACTTGTTCTTACATTAACACTCTCACCCATCCACATTATTACACACACTCACCAGTCAATGTATAGGTACTTTCAGACATATTGGCTTTGCCAGTGTTTGTTTTGGTTACTGTGATTCTGGAGCAGGGTCGCTGGTGAGTAAAGAAATACCTCAAGCATAGATCCAGGTTTATGACACACCGGTCGCATTTGGCAACCTGTATTTTTGTGATCAGTGTGTTATTTTGTAAACCAACCTATGTACTGATAGATCAGTTCGCAAAGTACTGATTCTGAGCGGGTTGCAATTCGACCTATCTCATGAATATTAATGAAAAAGTTTGCAAACTGCAACTCACTATGAATCGCAGCCATCACCGGGGTGGTGACCTGCTCAGTCGACCACAGTGTCTGTGACGGCTTTTAAATTAAAACAAAAAAATCTAATTGCAATCCGTTTTCCTTCAAGGAACACCAGATGCATTTAAAAACAATGAAAAGTTTCTGTAAAAGTAGGAGAAGATGTTTTTGCCAACATTTACATAAGTGAAGGGGTCCTTCTGGGACCTCTTCATGTTTGCAAACAGGTTATCACTACATGTTTGTAGTTAGTAAAGTATTAATGTTTTGGACCGGATTTTTGGTCTCAAAACATTAATACATAGCATTCTGATTCTGTATTTGGAAGGGACGCCCTAAACACACCTCATCTAAATATCTAAATGGTATCTTGTCACAAATTCAAATTGTTATCATGTAACCTGTTACTGAATCGCAATTTAGGTTTCATTCATGACAAAAAGTTTTTTTACGGACGTAAATAGCTTCTGCGAATCGGACAATTTGCAAATGCAAAAAGGCTTCATACATCTGGCCCAAAGGCTCTTCCTCCTTCATGTCTTCCTTGGGCCTGGTCACTTTCAAGGAAAGGTCTTCTTTTCATTTATCAGTATGATCATTGGGGGTGAGCAGTTGGAAAAATCTCCTACACAGAAAGCTTCTTCACACTTGTGCTCTAAAGAAAGTCTATGTCCTGAACTTGACTTGAAACGTCTCACACTAATTAAAGGAATAAATTGTCCTAACTAAAATTGGAAATAGCCGGAGAAATATGTTAACTTCATAAAGACACAGACCAAAGACACATGGAAAGCTGCAACGCGTTTCTGTTGAAAGTAGCAAGGTCCACAAACGTCTATCAAAGCAATGGCAATCCAAAATTTCTGCACCCTGCCCCAGGTAAACTAATGTATCACAACTAAGATTCCAACTTGAGATGGCTGTCAGGACCTGATCCTACAAGATCTACACAACACCCATTGTGCAATGTCAGATCTCTGACTTGCCTAGGAAACAAGCAAAACGAAAACACTGTGCCTGTCTGGGAACACAACACCAATGTGCCTTCACCAGCGGTAGTTACAGACACTTGTAGCAGCCTCACACTTTCCAACCCCTATCTGATTCACCTCAGAAATTAAGTTTGAGCCTTACTAAATTAATTGTATTGTATTTTAGCATTCATATAGTGCTCACTGCCATTATGTGAGGTGCTAAAGAGCTTGCCAACATGTATAGTATCAGTAACAAACGTTGGATATTAGTGAGTGCGGAGAGGGGAGACCCGGCCGGCCAGTTACAAATTAAGCCCCCTGGCGGGAGCCTGAAGCAAGGCCTCACCGAGGCGTTGCCGCCCCTCCCCTCCACCCCCTACCCTCTCTACACGTCCTCAACAAAAACAACAGGGCGCAAATCAGGCATAAATAAGGCAGTACGTTCATAATAATAAGGGCACAATAACGCAGACACAGGAGCTCCGAAGACAGTTAGAGCGGGAGATTGACACCGGATGACTCTGTGCAGGAATGTGCCTGACCCCAAGATGGCTGCCCTCACCGCATCGTAATTAAAATCGAAAGCTCTTCGCACATAGAGTGGGGCCCCATGTACAATCCATACTTATCCTCCTTGCCTAATCCTATCAAGCCCTTTCACCTCTCCAACCTCAGTCCTGCCTTCAGATGCCTGTCCTTAATATGGCGGTCCTACCTGCAGTACCACTACCAAATTTCCTCCACCCACCCCTTACTCTCTCCACAGGACTGCATCAAAGAGAGAAGTACCCTCCAACCCACCCCCTTCTCCCTCCACAGGACTGCACCAAAGAGAGAAGCCCTTCAACCTCACCAGACTACATGGACTGGCTCTGCGAGCTTCACACCAGAGAGGCTAGGGTTGCTCTCCTACCATCCTCCCCCCTTGGATCACCCATCATGACAATGATTTTGCGATTCATCTATTCTCTCGAAATGTCTTATTAGTAACTGATGTAATTTTTTAATTGATGCAAATTTTGTAATGTTTTTGGAACCTCATGTACAGCGCTCTGATACCTTCGGGTCTAGCCAGCGCTACATAAATCTCATAACCCTAACACCCACCTACCTTTCAACCAACAGCTCCTCAAGACCTGTCATCATTTTTGTTGTCACTAATTTGTCGTTAATTGAAAAGTATGAGAGATATACTTTGGGCTGATTTTTCCCTTTGTCTTTCTCTCGTATCTCCCCCCTACCCTGTTGCCCCTCTACGTTTCCTCTGACCTCGTCTTCAAAGATCTCTATATGCTCTCCCTGCAACCGTTGTAACGTATAACTGATGTAATCTTGGAACAATAAAGATATCATGTAAAAAGCTTTGATACCTTCGGGTCTAAGCTATTTTAATCCTGAATGCTGAGACCTGAGCAACATGTCTGATGCCCGGTGGAGCTGCAAGACAGCTAATGAGGAGATTGGCCCTGGTTTCCCCCTCGACCGTCACCTACCCAGCCGGACATTGGGCACAGTTCTTCCTCGTCTCCCTGCTATGGTCCCCTCCTCTCCTACAAATCTCGTCAACCTCGTTGTTTGTTTATTGTACCTTACTACATTACGGTAACTGATGTAACTTGTAACGCAAGGTTCCTCTGGCAAAGCGCTCTGAAACATCCGGGTCTAGCCAGCGATATATATATAATCTTTCTAGATTTACCTTGTAATGTAACGATAGTCTGGTTAAGCGCTCTGATACCTCTGGGTCTAGCCAGCGCTTTATAAACTTATCAAATCAGCTAAACTCAAAACTGGTTCCCCTGACCGCTGAGACCTGAGCAACATGGCTGATGTCCGGTGGAGCTGCTAGACAGCTATTGAGGAGATGGGCCCTGGTTTCCCCCTGACCGTCACCTACCCAGCCGGACATTGGGCACCGTTCCTCCTCTTCTGCCTGCCAATGACTCCTTCCTTCCCTTCCTCCTTCGAATTCTTGCAACATTATTTTTGTGTACTGTACCTTTATATGCTCTTGTAACTAATGTAACTTTTATTGTAACAATCCTAAATGGAAAGCGCTCCCATACCCTCTTGGGTCAAGTTCGTGCTATATAAAACTTTATAAATAAATAAATATAGCATGCTGAACCATGTAGGGTTTTTTCACTACTATTCTAGGATTGTAACTTCACTATATCCCCAAAGCTCTGCACCATATAGAACAAAAGTAATTGCTTGAGCTTTCTAAATTTATATCGGTGGTGATTAGATTTGGTGAGAAGAAGTGTGCCTAACAAGCCTAAACACGGCCAGGACCCTGTGCTTAATGGTAAGGGAACTTTTAGTAATTTGTGACACCCAAGAATTAGAGACAGTTAGCCTAATTCCCAAGTAATCAAATTCACTTACTCTCTCAAGACAATTCTTCCCCGTCTCATTTCCCCCATTACAATCGTTACGTCAGTTGAAGTACATGAATTTGGCCTTCTAGGCACTGACTTCAAGCCCAGGCATGTCACAAAAAGTAGAAATCCTATGAAGGAGGGTTTGTAGTCTTTTTGGGGATTTGGAAATGAGCAAGGTATTGTGAGGAAAACGTAGTGCCAGGACCCTCTCCCCAGCAAGTGTCAGCACATTATTTTCACAATTAGTCAGGAAGCTAATGTAATCATTGATAAAAAGAAGAACTAGGGCAGGGGCCAGGATACAGACCTGATGAACGCCTTTATCAATACTAATTTTGCTTGTCAATTCACTCTTTAGGCCCAACCTAACCTCAGCGAAATTGTCTTTGTGGAGTGATATTATAGTTTTTAACAGGTCAGGTGGAATTCCCATTTTTACAAAAACTTTTCTTAGCCTTGTTCTAGAGGCCAAGTCAAATGCGGTTCTGATATTGACAAAGGCAACATAAAGGTTCTTCCGTCAATGTCCACCGTTCTCCACTTAGTTACCAGAAATCAGAAGGCCTGATCCACAGTTCCTCTTCTTTACCAAGAGCCTGCTTGTTAGTGGCCCAGAATATCATTTCCCTTGATCTAGGGCCATATGTATCAAGCCTTTTTCCTGTTTCCAAACGGGCAGTTTCTCAGAATCGGCCCGTGTTTGCGAATTGGAAAAAGCCTTTTGGGATGTATCATCCCAAAAGACCATCGCAAGATAGAGAATTTCAAAATTTGCGATTCTCTATTTTGCCAATGCAATTAAGGAATTAATAACAATAATAATAATAATAATAATAACTGAAGCTTATACAGCGCCTGGTTACACTAGCCAGTGTGTCCCCGCGCTAATAACTTGGCCACCAGATTACCATACTATTATGACCTCCCACACCAGAGCCTCCTTGTGCCTATCCCCTGGGGAATAAGTGAGTTTTCAAATCTTTGCTGAAAACCACCTCTGAGGTTTCCACACAGAGCCTGAGGGGAAGGTTATTCCACAGACGGGCAGCCAGAAACCGAAAGGACCTACCTCCCTTTCTTGCTCTTCTGATTTTAGGTACCTGCACTAGACCCACCCCCTGGGATCTCAATTGACGATTCGGGTGTATGGAGTTAAGAGGTTAAGAAGAAAGCGGGGTCCATTCCCCTGTGTAATCCGATTACTTACACAGAGGGCTTTAAACTAGACCCGTTCCCTAACTGGCAGCCAATGAAGCATCTCCAAAGCTTTTTAAGGGGCTGCTCTCTTAGGTAACATCAACACCAGGCGGGCGGCAGCATTCTGGATGCGCTTCAATCTCTGGAGACATCTTACATTAGCTCCCAGATAGAGAACATTCCCATAGTCCAGCCTTGAGGTGACCAAGGCATGGACTAGGGATTTCCTGGCTGTAACAGGGAGTAAATCCAGAGTCTTTTTGAGGCCGCATAGAATACCAAAACATATGCCAGCGACAAGCCTTGTGTGGTAATCGAATGAAATTTTGGAATCAATCCAAATCCACAGATTTTTTACTTGATCATTTGGTACGGGGAGTGGTCTGAGTATCTGGGGCCACCATGCTGAGGTCCAGACTGAAGCTGCTTTACCCACAATCAGCACCTCAGTTTTATCGCCGTTTAATCTAAGGCAGTTGGTAGCCATCCAGCAAGCAAGATCTTGGAGACAGGACACAAAATTACTGGCAGCATTCTCAGCTAGTTGCGCTAAGGCACAACCAGCTGAGTGTCGTAAGCGTAAGTCACCACTTCCACCCCATATTGTTTAGTGATTGCAGCCACAGGCGTCACATAAAGATTAAAAAGGGTCGGGCTCAGGCTAGAGCCCTGGGGGACCCCTTGGTTCAAGCTAATAGCCTTTGACCTAAAGGGCCCATGAGCGACTTGAAAGCTTCGATCTTGAAGAAATCATTCCAGCCTGTCCCACAAGTTCCCTGCTACTCCACCCTTCCTGAGACACTGCAGCAAGTTATGATGAGCCACAGTGTCAAACGCGGCACTGAGATCCAAAAGAATCAGTGCCGCAGTATGACCCTCATCCACGTGCCTCCGAAGAGTCTCCGTGGAGAAAAGCAAGGCTGACTCCGAAGAGTGGAAAGCACGGAAGCCAGATTGCGGGGGTGTAGCAGCTTATGGGTTTCAATGTGGGCTGTCAGTTGTTGATTAACCATCTTTTCAGCAAATTGCAAATTGCGATTCCTTAAATGCAATGATTTTTTAAAAGTGCCATATGTCGGGGGCGTGGCTAGCAGCCGAAGATGGCGGCAGCATAGAAGGCGAGCTCCGGGGTTGAAGCGGCCTCCTCGACGATCCGACCACTAATCTGTCACACAAATATCTCCTAGGGGAAAGGATCGACACCCAGGACCGGGCGGCACACACCGAAACAATCGGAACGAAAATCCGACATCGGGAAGTACAGTTCCGAGAGACGCCCGTGCGGGCAGCAGAGCAGGCCTGCAGCCGGGCCGCAGACTGAGGCGGCGAGCCGACAGGAAGTGCTACAATCAGGGCGAGACACCACCGGAAGCGCCCGCTCGTTGACGAGCTAGTGCCGCAGGAAGGAATAGCAGAACAGCGCCATCGCCGAACTTGAGGGGCTGGGGTCCGGAGAACCGAACATCCCGATCGGTAGCTCCGTGGAGGTTCAGAAGCTCCCAGCGAACATACGGAAGCAAAAAACCCCCCTGCGACCTCCGGGACGAGGCCACCATCTTGATCACGGAGCACGAGTGAGCCCGGGGTGCGGAACAGCGAAAAGACCGCGCTGACCTCCCCGAGAACTGACAGTTTTGGTGGACAACAGAACTCATCCTACGGACCATTGGCTGCCCGGTGAAAAAGGGGTGCAAAATCCGTCGCATAGTGGCGCGACCGGAGGCGGAGGCAAGCAGGCGCATACCCGGACTTCACTACCACGGTATAGACGCAGGCCCCAGGGCACGGACTCAACCTCTCGGGGCCCCATACCCCTCATGCAACGATATGCTCGAGATACTCGATCCGTAAAGGCACTGCACAACGATTAGGACCTACATACGGAGATCGGGCGGCGCCAGATGCGAGACAGCAGGCGGGCAAAACCGCGGACGCAGCGGGGGGCAAGAAAGCGACCTTGGACGACGTGATGCGGGCCCTCACCCAGGTACAGGCAACAGTGGGATCGATCTCAGCAGAAATAACTCTTATACGTGCAGACTTCCATAAAATGACAGAAAAAGTTAATGCAATGGAAGTAGTGACCAAATCGTTGGTGGAAGATGTCTCCGAACTGCAGATAAATGTGAAGCGGATCACAAAAGAAAACAAGGAGCTGCGGGACAAGCTGGATGACCAGGAAGGGCGCTCGAGACGGAAAAACATTCGTATCATAGGGGTTCCGGAATCGGAAGACACAAGGGCGATGGACCTGTATGTCGAAGACCTGATCAAGCAAAGCCTTCAACCCAGGGTCTTTCCGCTTTCTTTACAGTGGAAAGAGCGCACCGAGTTCCCGGGGGACGCCAGAAAACCGGGGCTAACCCAAGGCCGATCATTGCTCGGCTCTTCAATTTCAGAGACAGGGATGCGATCCTACAGGCAGCAAGGACTTCGCCCCCCATCAGAATACAAAACTCCACTCTGGCATTCTTCCGTGACGGATCACTGAAATAATATAGACTGCCAAAATATCGACCTGCAAAAATATCGTTGCCAAAATATCGACAGACAAAATATCGACTTTCTATCTACAAACAGGTAAGTACAAAAATATCGAGTACAAAATATCGTTAACAATAATATAGATGTAAAAAATATCAACTTTATTAAAAACAGTGTTAAATTAAATTAATATTAAATTTTAATTACTAAAATATACTTAAAATACTTAAATTAAATTATAATAATTAAATAATAAATGAAAATAATAAAAATAATTTTTTACAATCTTATTTGTTGACCCTGAACCCTAAAATATACCCCTTTACCCAAAAACCCAAAACTGACCCTGAACCCTAAAAATACCCCTTTACCCAAAAACTAAAAACTGACCCTGAACCCTAAAAATGCCCCTTTACCCAAAAACTGAAAACTGACCCTGAACCCTAAAAATGCCCCTTTACCCAAAAACTGAAAACTGACCTTGAACCCTAAAAATGCCCCTTTACCCAAAAAACTGAAAACTGACCCTGAACCCTAAAAATGCCCCTTTACCCAAAAACTGAAAACTGACCCTGAACCCTAAAAATGCCCCTTTACCCAAAAACTGAAAACTGACCCTGAACCCTAAAAATGCCCCTTTACCCAAAAACTGAAAACTGACCCTGAACCCTAAAAATGCCCCTTTACCCAAAAACTGAAAACTGACCCTGAACCCTAAAAATGCCCCTTTACCCAAAAACTAAAAACTGACCCTGAACCCTAAAAATACTCCTTTACCCAAAATTTATCAATATTATTTAATTACCAAATAATTATTAATTAACAATAACAATAAAGTAAATATATTAGCACATTAGCTGTAATTATTTTAATAATTAATATTATTTTTTCCCAATTAATTACTTAACAATAACACAAAATTATATATATTAAAATGTACTCTAATTAATGTAATTAACTAATTACAATTAATCAATTACCAATTAATTACTAATTCAAAATATGTACAAAATTATATTAATTAATTAACTAATTATTATTAATTATCAATTAATTATTAATTATCAATATTTACAAACATATATTAATTAATTAATTATTATTAAATTACTTCCCACCCTATTCCCCTATAAACCCACAACCCGCTACAGAATTACATAACGCAATTATTAAAAAAACAAAATCCATTTAATAAAATATTTTATAACATTAATACACACTTTTCACACATATTATTACATAAAAATACACTATAAAATATTATATATTATTACAAATTCGATATTTTTGCTATCTATATTTTATACAGTCGATATTACTTCACTTACCTGAAAAACGATATTTTTGTAGTCGATATTATGTCCAGTCGATATTTTGTCCAGTCTATATTTAAAACTCGATATTATGTCCAGTCGATATTTTGGAGTCGATATTTTGTCTGTTCACCTTCCGTGACTACACGGCGGAAGTCGCACGTAGAAGAAGAACTTTTTTCGAAGTTAAAAAAGAACTTAGGGCGCGGAGATTCCCTACTCAATGCTTTTTCCAGCCAGCCAGAGGATAGTGGCGGACAATAAAACATGGTTTTTTGACACTCCGGAGGCAGCTCAGGATTGGCTGGAGGGATGGAGAACAGCAGGCCTGCCTCGCCGCTCCAATAGATCGAACAAACATTGCAATAACGGACCCCGAACGGGATCCCAATCATCTGGGGGAGAAGCAGACTCACACTCACCTCTGAACGACATACCAGAAACAGAAGACAATGAGGACCAATGACTTCCCGATGCGGCCTACCTAGGCCAACTGTGTCGCTAACCGGGGGTGCTGCAATGGACACTGGGCAGAGATCCTCCGTGGTCATGGAGGGGGGCCGCCGACTCCGGAGAGTCCTTCACCCCAGCGGGCAAGTACTGTGTTTTGGGTTGGGATCAGGCACTCTGCTGAGTTGGGGGGGCGGGCAGTTTTAGGTCCGTTTAGCAGGGGGGCAGGGAGGGGGGGTGTTGTGGGGCGGGAGGTTTTGCATTGTTTAAATTGTTCTACAGGTCAAGATTGGAAATATATGGTACCCACCAACCGTAAGGCGACACATTGGAAATGCGCTCACACGCAATCCTCACGACACACTAAGGTCGGTCACCACAGGTATTATGGCACACACCACGCGGGTTGAAGTAGAAAGGGAGGCAGCTAGGACGGGGCAGGTGACACCACTGTCCCTAATGACATGGAATGTTAGGGGTCTGGGGGATAAAGTTAAAAGAGGCTTGGTGTTACAGAGCATAAAACGACTAAACCCAGCCCTGGTCCTACTCCAGGAAACACACTTAACAGGCACAGCAACCAAAGCACTGGATAGGAAGGGCTACAGTATGATCGTACACTCAGAGTTCACTAGGGGGTCCCGTGGTACAGGAATTCTGATGCACCGCTCATCGAGATTCATACTCCAATCCGCGAAATCAGACACACAGGGACGTTTTGCGGCGGCACACGGGCAGTGGGAAGGAAGACCGCTCAATGTGGTCTCGGTCTATATCCCACCGGCACTGCATGCTGTTGCACTACCAGAATTGGGGAAATTCCTGCTAGACCTGCCAGAGGGAGATCTCATTGTGGGTGGGGACTTCAACGCAGTAGCACACAACACACAAGACAGGTTCCCGGTGAGAACTCAGTCTCCCGGGCCCTCCCGCCTACATGATTTTATGGAAGCACAGGGCCTGGTGGACCTCTGGCGGCGACTCCACCCAGACGACCAACAATACACATTCCATTCAGCGGTCCATGATAGTTTGTCACGGATCGACTATTTCCTGACACTAGGACGCGGCACCCTCACTATAGAAGATGTACAAATCAAACCGAGGGGTGTTTCGGACCACTCTCCCCTGACACTGAGTCTCTCCAACCCTGGACGGACCCGGACACGCATTTACCCGATCTATCCGGGATACCTTAAAGTACCATTAGTAGCAAAAGCACTAAAAAAAGAGACAAGGACATACTTCGTTGAGAACGTAGGGTCCGTTAAGTCCCCCGTTGTCCTATGGGAAGCGTACAAAACGGTTCTCAGGGGACAGGCTATTTCCACCATCACGAGATACAAACAAACGCAAAAATAAGAGCTCCTAGGCCTAGACGACGGGCTCAACGAGGCCAATAGAGAGCATGAGACTAATCCGACGAGGGACACGCTGCACAGACTTCGACTGTGTCAGCAGCGTCATACTGACCACATGCGCCGCAAGGTAGTGGACAATATAGCAACGACAGCTCACAGAATCTACGATGTAGGTGACAAAGCGGTAGGCTCATTGCCTGGTTAGAGAAAAAACGGGAGGGGCAGAGGGCTATCCTACACTTGAGAGATCCCGCAGGGGTACTACAAACCTGTCCCTCACTGATAGTAGAACTCCTGGCTGACCACTTTCAATCAGTATATTCCCCTGAATGCGATGTTACCCGAGAGATGGCGGAGACGTCTCTCGCAGGAGTACCCACTGGCACCTTGTCACAGGACAATAAAGACGAGTTGGAAATGGACCTGACCGCTGAAGAGTTACAGATAGCCATCACTGCATTACACTCAGGAAAAGCGTTAGGTCCCAATGGGATACCGATCGAATGGTATAAAACCATGTCGGAAATGCTTGCAACCCCCCTACTAGATATGTTTAAGGCCAGTCTGGAACAGGGACAGTTGCCGCCCGATCAACGCGCAGCAACAATAATAGCAATACCAAAACCCGGCAAGCCACCTGAGGAATGCGGGTCATACCGCCCGATATCTCTACTTAATGCTGAGAGTAAGATCTTAGCGAAACTACTAGCCAACAGACTGTTACCTCATCTGGTGCATCTCATACATCCTGATCAATCCGGATTCATGCCGCATAGGAGTACGGCAATGAATCTCAGACGCCAACACGGCGTGCTGGCACGGGCTCTATTACTGTCAGAACCAGCAGCTATCCTGTCACTTGAACCAAAATGGCGTTTGACCTGGTGGAATGGCGCTACCTCATTGCGGTTCTGGAGCATATGGGTTTCGACCCAAAATTTGTAGAGTGGATTAGACTTTTGTATAAAAGCCCAATTGCCCGAGTGACAGCAAATGGCCACATCTCGCGAGAAATACCAATAGCGAGGGGAACGAGACAGGGGTGCCCACTCTCGCCACTCCTGTTCGCACTGGTCCTGGAACCCTTAGCCACCATCATTAGGACCACCCAGTTATTGAAGGGCATACAGTGGGGAGGCGACTGGGAAGATAGGGTGTCACTATATGCCAATGACATGTTGATCTACCTAACAGACTTAGCAACTGGTATTCCGGTACTGCTGGCCTTGTGTGAGAGGCACGGCACAGCCTCGGGGTATAAAATAAATTGGACGAAATCTGTGCTCTATATGCTCCACGGCACGCCGCCGACCCTAAGGGCGGACTGCCCATTAATATTGGAATCCACCTCCTATAAATATCTAGGGATCCAAATCACACGAGAACATGCGACCTTCCAGGACTTAAATCTCAGGCCGCTGCTCGACAGACTAAAATCAGACGTACGTCATTGGAAAACCCTCCCGTTAACACTGTTGGGTAGAGCCGCACTTTTCAAGATGATGGCGCCACCCCGTTTCCTATACGTCCTGGAAAATACGCCAGCGTTGGTCCCAACATCGTTCTTCCGACAAATATCGACTCAACTGTCCAATTTATTGTGGGGTAACAGACCGGCCAGGGTGGCACATGTGAAATTGATTTGAGACTGGTATAGTGGGGGGATAGCACGCCCAAATTTGGAACTATATTACTGGGCAGCCCACCTCAAAGTGATTAACCAGTGGATACACAGGCCGCAGGACGATCCGGCATATATGGCGGATAGGAGGCAGCTAGGGACAAACACGCTTCTGGCCCCACTCTACAATAAAGGACTGATGGCAAAACTCAGCGGCCCGACTAAACACACTATGACGCTATGGCATAAAGCCCAAAACCGATTAAAATGGGAGGGAGTAGTTACACGACTTACACCCCTGTGGGACTCCAGAATTTTGGGGAATCTGAGACACAGTAGAGCCTTCGAACAGTGGGACAATATCGGGATTTCCACGGTGGGTGATATGTGGACGAAGGATGGAGTGGTTCCGTTTGAGACCTTGAGGGAACAGTACGAATTGGGCATTACTGAAACATACCGTTACATACAGATTCGTCACGCATTACTGTCAGCAATAGAACCAGGCACTAATGTCCCAGAATCGGCCCCGCTAGAGGACCGACTACTTACAGACTACATGGAGGCCAGTGCTACTTCCCTCACCTACCGTAAACTCATAAACAACTTACCTGACCCGTTGCAGAAATTGAAGGAAAAATGGGAGGGGGAAATAGGAGAACTAGATGAGACAGAATGGAATGCAGCGCTGGCGTCGCCTAAAGAAGCTGGCATCTTGTCCAAATTTAGGTTGGTGCAATTTAAAATATTGCACCGAGTATACTATACACGCACCGCTCTGCACAAAATCCAAAGAGCGGATCACCCCTACTGCCTGAGGCATTGCGGAGAGGAAGGCACATTGTATCACACCCTATGGTCCTTTCCCTGTATGGTAGACTATTGGCGGAGAGTAACACGCACGATGGCCCAAACCTTACAAATCCCGATCAGACCTGACCCCCGAGTTTGTCTGTTGAATGTGTGGGGCCCAAACAACTTAACATCATATGGAAGGCAATGGGTGGTCATTGGAACGATGTTAGCAAAGCGAGATATAGCGCAGAAATGGGGGTCATCTGAGACGCCGACCCTGGCACTGTGGTGCCGGAATATGGACATGCTTATAGTGGTGGAACGGGCAGTGTACCAACAGAGAGCCAACCCACGTAAATGGAACAAAATATGGACACCTTGGAACACTTATAGGGGGGAGCTGTGTGAGCCGCTGCCGGAAGAGGAAGACATGGATAGCTCAGGGGATGAGAATGGAACTGAGTAGGGGAGAACGGAATGTGGAGAGGGGTTCAGGCAGGGTAGCCCCAGGGTTTGCCGGGCTTGTTGGGTTGGCATAATAGATCTGCAAATTGGGGTATTAAAGGCTTTGCCCATTGTGAGGTTGATTTGAATGCTCTAATAATCTATCAGAAATGTACCAACTATCCAATCGATGACCTTACAGTTAAGAGTTGTTTAATAAAAAAGAAAAAGTTGCGCTATTGGTTGACTGCAGCAGAATGTTGACGCTGCAGCCAACGGAAAAATATGACTGTGATTATTGCTATTTGATGCAACAATAAAAACAAATTAAAAAAAAAAGTGCCATATGTCACACATACATGCCCTTGCCCTTTGTATGTGTGCAAAATGTGCACACATGCATATTTCAGGGGTGCAACAGGGTGTCCTTTTGCAACCCTTGCAACCTTGAAATTGCATTCTCAATTTGCAAGTCTCTAATTGGTGATCGCAAATTGAGAATTTCTTCCCATTCATTCCCATGGGCCTCCTAGCCCATAGGAATGAATGGGAAGGTATTCCTTATTTGCAAATCTCAATTTGCGATTCGCAAATAAGGAATATGTAGGATTCGCAAAAGTTTCAGCAAATCCTACATACATTGCATTTTTCGATTCTCTAATTGCGATTAGCTAAAAATCGCAATTTGAGAATCGCAAAACTCTTTTTTGATACATATGGCCCCATGTCTCTTAAATTATCAAGGACTTGTTCAGAGAAAATCTTTTGGATGTTTTTCAGGAAACTAATGGAGTGATATTTTCCTTTCAACATCCTTTCTTGAAGATGGGTACAATGTCAGCACCCATCCATGAGGAGGGGATTGGAGTACCCACAGCTATGGCACTGGAGATCAGATTTATGTAGGGCACACAGATTTTGGGCTTAGAGCAGAACAAATCCAAAGGATAGGGTCTTTCCCAGCCTCTGGGAGGCAAATGCCTTCTCAGTATCTTGCAAAGAGAAGACTATAGTGTGTCTAATACCCCTTGCTCTGTAAAGGTTGTACTCCTCGTAAAAGGAATCTAGGAAAGAGGGCAGGATTTGACTTGCATGAAGCAATTCAAATGTTTCCCATATTCACCTGGCTGTATATGGGTTTCTGGTCTTGTGGCAATATTATGACTGTCATGGCTCACTCCGTGCTACAAGCTCCTCACATCATTGTTAGACCTGCCAGCCTTAAGGTGGTCTTCCCCCATACTTTTTGCCTTACTCCTCCTGTTTTTGCTGACTTAGATTTTTTTGGCCTTAGACTCTGTGTACTTTACCATTGCTGACCATCAATATTCCCTCTAATTTGTTTCTCAGTGTGCGGCAGTGTAAGTTCTCTGTGCGCTGCAGCCAAGTTTTGTGCGCCAAGATTCCGACGGGCATGTGGCTGCAGCGACAAGGGTTTTGACATGAGGGTTCCTGCTTGATTGTTCAGATAACTGACCTAGGTACTGGAATGCATGAGGCCTGCTTGATGGGGCAGGCAGGGCCATACTGAGAACCCAAAGCGACTCTGGCGATTTTGTCAGCCCTGCCTTAGCCCCCGAGGGGCGGGGGCAGGTGTCAAGCACTACTGCTTAACAAATCCGGTCCCCAGCACTGCTGCTATTGTTACTGGAGGCAGATATTGCAGCATTGCTGCAAAACTGCCCACCAGTAACAAAACCGTCCCCCACTGCTCCAAAACTGGGCCCCACCCTTCCATCCTCCGGGGCAAACGCCTGATGCCTGCTACAGCCATTCTGGTCATGGGGAAGGCCTTAATGTTGGTGACTGGGGTACACTGGTTGTGTAATGTTGGGAAAGAACAGGTGCAGTGCGGTGCAGAGCATCTACAACCATGACAAAGCTACACTAATATATATTAGGAAACCGGGTCAACCTGCTTCATTCCACAGCACCAGTGACCCTCTTCTTTCCTAACTAACTACACAGCAGCGGCTCAGGGACATCTTAAGGATTTTGAGCGCCCTGGGCCAAACGTCTTTTGTGGGTCCCTGTGCGGATACGCTTTGAATTGATGATCCAGTTTCAGCTCTCTCGTGTCCTCTTTGGCCACATCACAAATAGTGCTTAGACACACTGGTTCAAATTCTAATTGTGTTTATAGTTAATATTCAGGGATAATGATGTATTTTTCCAATATTGTAACACAGTTGAAGCTAACTAATACTACTGCAAATAATCACTGTGACATCCTCCCATTTCTCATATCTGAGATCCTGTTTGGATCTAAAAGAAACATTTTTTATGGATGGTGCATGGAGCAAAAACAAATGTCAGTAATAGACTCTCACACATTACCCAGATTGAAAATAAATGAAAGGAAAATACTATTTGCAAAAATCTGTTCAAGAATTCTTCAAGGTCATCAGTGCAAGACTCGTTGCAGAATAGAGCTGGCTCTACCAGGTGGGGATCAGTCTATTCTTCAGAACTGATAATCAATAGTTAATTTATCAGCTCTGTAGATGGTTTCCTGGATATGCAGGAGGAGGAATGTACGTAGAAGTCCATCATGTGTGCTTTCAGAATCACTAATATATGCTAGTGATTCTGAAAGCACATGTGGTGCTTTTAGGCTTGCTCAGGGCTTTAAGTGGGATGAAAAAAACTGGGGGGATCTCAAAGGAGCGTGGCTGATACAATTAAGGGCATGACCTAAAAACACATAAGCTAAAGTTCTGTGCTTCAACATCTATTGTATTGTATTGTAATTGTATTTATATAGTGCTTACTACCACTGACGAGGCATCAAAGCGCTGTTTCAGCGTGTAGCACTCTACTCCGCAACCTATAAAGGATTATTGGTGAATTAGTATAGTGAAATAGAAAGGTAATTTGAGTGGTGTATATGTTAGTCAGTTATTTGGATTGGAAAAAAGTGGCCCTACACTCAAAAGAGCAAATAATTGATTAGTGAAAGGATGTTAATTTCCATCCATAGTCCATCACAGAACAATGAAGAAATACCTTCCCAAATGAAAAACGTTAGTTGGCGTTTTTGCTGTAGAAAACGGTTCCTTTTATTCTTTTGATCCATAGAAATTCCTTAAAGTCACAGCACTCATTTGACAAGGCAGCCAACATCTTGTCTGGTTCATTTGGTATGGTAATATATTGCTTTTACTTGTAACTACATTGTAAATAGCTCTTGTTTTGAGTATACTTTACCCACATTTATAAGGCTTCAATCTCTAGCAGATGAAAATGTCACTAGTCACATTGCAAAATATCTGAAAATGGTGGTCAGAACAAGGTCATCGATGCAAGGTCCAACTCTTGTTGAAACTCACCGATTCACATAATGATTTTGTTACTACTTGAGCATGTGGCTAACACTTTGATATCTGTCTGTTATTTCATATCTATGGTAATTGTAATGGATTTTAATCAGTTTTTAGCTTGATAAACTTTTTAATTATGAATGCTTATTTTTAAATGTTGAATGATACTTCTTGTGCTTTTATGATTTAATACTTGAATCGTATAAAGCAAATATTGATTGTTCGAATGATTGAGTATATTTTAGCTCTGAATAAGTCCCGAGAGGGACAAAAGGTAAACACTTCGGCTGTCTTGTCAAACGCGTGCTGTGATTTTAAATAATTTCTATAGATTAAAAGAATAAAAGGAACCATTTTCTACAGCAAAAACGCTGACTAACGTTTTTCATTTGGAAAGATATTTCTTCATTGCTCTGTGATGGACTACAGCCATTAACATCCTTTCACTAATCAATTATTTGCTCTTTTAAGTGCAGGACCTTTTTTGTTCAAATTTGTGTTGGGAGGTTGTATACCACCTCATTGGGGAAGCATGAAGGTCACGTCCTGGGTCCATTGCACCTAGTTCTAATCAGAATATCGTAGCCACAACACGCCACAACGACTGGTGCAGGGTACTGTCGCCTTGACCTTTTTCTCTGTGCTCCTTTGTGTGAGAAGGTGGCCTGAAATATGCTGTCCACTAATTAAAGTGTGCACCCTGT
The DNA here is from genome assembly GCF_964263255.1 of Lissotriton vulgaris. Taxonomy (NCBI): domain Eukaryota; kingdom Metazoa; phylum Chordata; class Amphibia; order Caudata; family Salamandridae; genus Lissotriton; species Lissotriton vulgaris. The sequence continues at coordinate 562,733 of NW_028245465.1, forward strand.
ACCAGTCCACAGGACCCTTATGATGTATGAGGTCAGAAATAACCTTATTGAAAGCTATCCTAGTGGTAGCTTTGGAGAGCAGCCTTCAGGCTTAATCTTGAAGGAATGTAAAGCAGCTTGCTTTACCAGAATATCACATCCTGAATGACTAAATGAAGGAGAACCACGAAATAGTTATATAAAAATGTGTATTTATTAATATAACACTCTCTACTATCCTCTACACCAAGATAGAACACAAAGCACACAATACAAGATCAATAGAACAGTTGTAAGTAGCACAATACACAGTGGGCTCCAGGGGGAGTCCAACCCCTATACTGAAATAGTGGTCTAACAATCACGACTGGACTAAACACAGTGCCTAGTGCACGTAGAATCGCTGGGACCCCTAGAAACCACCCAAGGTGATGACACAGGAAGCCCACAGAGGACGAGTGCAGTGAGGAAACACTACAGCATGCTCCGTACAACTCAATGGGAAAGTCGTGGTTCCAAAGTTAAAAGTTTAAGGACGCTTATAGGAGGACTTCGAGCAAACCCTTTAGAACTTAAGAGTTTAAAGAGCCACCCCACCCACTGGATAACGTAGTACCAGAGTTACCTATCCCAGGGGAGCTGGGTGCATAGGTCTGAAGTGGCGACGGAAACTCTTGTTGATTTCTATGGAAGGGAATGAAGAAATACTGCTGCCATGAAGGTTAAAAGGGTCCGGTGGAATCCAAGCCTGGATTCTGGATGGAAGGAACCTGAAAGCAGAGGGGACAGAGTCTGGGTCACTTCAGAGTGACCAGGGGCTCGGTAGACGAATGCCCACTGATGTCGGGTGCTTCAGGTGCGAAGAAGGAATGCTTGACTCTGCAGCCACGAGGACCAGGAGATGTCGAGGATGACCATGAGCGGGAGGTGAACTGTCCCACGAAGTATGTCGAGTGTTGAGGGGTCGGTGTCTGGCAGGAGCACCAACAAGCCTTGGCAAAGCAACCCACTCAGGAAGGTCAAACAGGTTACAGTGTGGACCAGCAAGGTCCAGGGGACTCACCAAGCAATGGGGAGTCAAGGTACGTCTGGAGCAACCAGGAAAGTCCAAGAACAATCAAGATGACCCTCAGGAGGTCCCACAGGCCAAATTACCAGGAGTCACGAGAGGACCTCGAGCAACATTGCAAAGCACCAATCCATGGAGCACTCCGTGCGAGGAGGCTGGAGTTCTTTGGTGCAAATACTGCTCAGGGTCAGGACTACACATTGTTAAATGTACAAGCTCAGGAATTGCCAACAAGAATATGCACTTGCAAATGGATGCGGTGCACAGGGGGCATTAGGATGGCGGGCGGACTTTGCCCGCCCGCCATCCTTGTGGTAATAGGGACCGCACGGCATAAGGGCAGGGGTCCCATGGGGGGTATTAGGATGTGCCCGCCACAGTGGCGGGCACATCCTGCATGTTAAGCTTTGTGGCGGAGGGTGCTCTCAGCATCGCCCGCCACAATGCTTAAAAAGCACTTTTGCATTTGCATAATCAAAGCGGCAGGCACCGCAGGGGGGTACCACAGGTACCCCCGTGTGCACCCCCCTACTCTCCTTCACTCTGGGGGCCTGCAGGGGGCCCCCAGAGTGAAGTCCGCATGCCTTTCCGTGCGGGCATTGCTGCCACGGAAAGGCATTGAAAAATTCTATCATAATATGGCTGGCGGTGTCTGATAGACACCGCCACCATATTATTCCTTTTCCGCCCCAGCCGCAAGGCGACCGGGGCGGAAAAGCGGCGGACGGTCTTTCCGTCCGCCGAGATCCCCCCGCCACATTAATATGGCGGGGGAAATCAAGAGTGGATGTCGGGCGATTGCCCCCGCCAGGCTGGCGGGGGCAATCCGCCAAACATCATAATGGGCCCCTATGTGAGAGGGCAGATCAACCTCAGGGACCTTCAAAAACCCACCTCCTGTGTTGCTAAAATCTTTAGAGTCCGCAGGAGCTCTGGAGCAGCAGACCGGTCAGTTGCGCTTAAGGTGCCTGCGAGCAGGGGAGTGACTCCTTCACTCCAAGGGAGATTCTTCTGTTGTCTTAAGTGCCCCACAGATCCTGCACAGATCCTGTGAGGCGTCACAGCACAAACTAAGCTTCATAAGGAAAGGGGGACGAAGTTGAGCCCAGTGAAGGTCCAGCAAAGCCTAAGGTGTCCAGACGGTCGAAGGTCAGTGGTTTCTTCTTTTAGAATCTTATCCATGTAAAATCTTATGTCCTGTAGCCAGGTAACCCATTTTATACCCACGGAGAGGCCTGGATAGATTCAGGGGATCCTCCTAGGGGAGGGGCAGGACATTGGGGTGGCTATACCCATGTCCTTTGTACAGTTTCATGCCAGAGCAGCAGCCAACGGCTCCCAGACCAGGTTTGAACTGGACTATGCACAGGGACACCATATGTGCCCCAGGTGCAGACTTTCAGGCACTCTCAGAGTGCAACCACCCAGCCCCATTACACTAAAACCTGTCTGGGAGGTGGTCACACCTTCCTGGGACAGGATGCCTAATGTGCTGCCTCCCTCTGCTCGAGCTTGGCTCAGCAGCAAGAGGGCAGAAATGTGTCTCTGGCTGGCAACATCAATTTTGTGCAGTCCAGGTCGAGAAGGCTGGCACACAAAGCTTGCTTCTGAAGGTTGGAATCATACCTCCCACACCAGTTACTGGTGTGGAGGTATGATTCCAAGGTACTTGATACCAAACACTATATGTTTCTATGCAGCCATTTTCGGGGAATCTATGACAAAATATCGACTACAAAAATATCTACATACAATAATATCGCAACAAAAATATCAATGACAACAATATCGACTTCCTATCTCTAACAAGGTAAGTACAAAAATATCGAGAAAAAAAATTCGAATGTCAAAAATATCGGGGTTTTTTAAATATTGTTTTTTTAATTAAAAAAATGTAATATTAACAAAATAATACTCATAAATGTAATAAACATCGTTAAAATATATAATAATATTAAAAATTAATAAATTATGTAATAAAAACTAATAATAATAAAGATATAATACATAGTATATACTTCATTATTAATAACTCTAAAAAATTATTTTAATAACTTATAAATAAATGAAAATATAATAAATTACAAATACATTTATATACATAACATAATAATATAAATAACAATTAATAAAAATGTAAAACACATTTAAAATGTAAGCAAATGTTGGATAGCGTACGGGTAAAAATTACTATTCCAACTCCAGAGAGTGCAACAGTAGGGAAAGTGTTGGATAGCGTAGGGGTAACAATTACTATTCCAACTCCAGAGAGTGCAGCATTAGGGAAAGTGTTGGATAGCATAGGGGTAACAATTACTATTTCAACTCCAGAGAGTGCAACAGTAGGGAAAGTGTTGGATAGCGTAGGGGTAACAATTACTATTCCAACTCCAGAGAGTGCAACAGTAGGGAAAGTGTTGGATAGGGTAGGGGTAACAATTACTATTCCAACTCCAGAGAGTGCAACAGTACGGAAAGTGTTGGATAGCGTAAGGGTAACAATTACTATACCAACTCCAAAGAGTGCAACAGTAGGGAAAGTGTTGGATAGCGTAGAGGTAAACATAACATACTTATAATTTAAAAAAAAAATTGAAGTAATACATTTTTTTACTATTAAATAAATATAAACCATTTACAAATACCATTACATAATTATTAAAAACATGATTAGCAATAAATAATTAACTACAAAATTAATAAAAAATACAATTTAATAATATTTATTTACCAATTAATAATTAATTAACTATTATATAATTGAGAAAACAATTAATCAAAAAACATTATTACTTAATTACATTTAAATTACTTCCCACCCTACCCTCCTATAAACCCACAACTCGCTACATAACATAATTATCAATTAATCAAGTAATATAAACTAATTACCAACTAATTAAAATTAATTACCAATTAATTAAAATTAATTTATCATTCCTACTAATTAATAATTAATTCAGTATAATTAAATTACTTCCCACCCTATTCCCCTATAAACCCACAACCCGCTACAGAATATAACTATCAATTAATCAATTATTAAAAGTAATTATCAATAATAAAAATTAATTACCAATTAATTAAAATTAATTTAAAATTCCTACTAATTAATAATAAATATAATATAATTAAATTACTTCCCACCCTATTCCCCTATAAATCCACAACCCGCTACAGTACTAAAATACAAAATGTAATTAAATTACATAAAAATAAATTAAATACATAATAAATACATAATAATATACATTAAAATACTATAAAAATCGATATTAGTAACATCGAAATTATTAACATCGATATTACTAACATCGATATTTAATACATCGATATTACTAATATCGATATTAAAATCAATCGACATTACTTACCTTCGATATTATGTACCTTCGATATTTAAACATCGATATTATTGTATATCGATATTTACATTTCGATATTTTGTCTGAATACCATTTTCGGGATAGCATTTACAGTGAGGTTATAATGCATCTCTGCCTATATGTCCGGCTGAGTCACAGACAACCCGGGAGAATGGTCTCTGAAGGTTACAGAGAGGCTCTCCTCATGCAAGGCACCCACTCACATAAAACCCAGCACCCTACCTTCAGGATTGATAAAGCCTGCTATAGGGGTCACTTATAAGTTTTAAGTGTAGTGACCATTAGATATAGTGAACCTCTATCTAAAGTAAGTGGTGCAAGTACCAGCTTAGACAGGCTGTAGTAGCAGACCTAGAGTTCCATTTTGCCAGGCCTCTCATGGGTTTTTCATGTAAACAAGGGAACCCAATAAATACCTTTGGACCATGGGTAATCAGCTATTAAAGAGAACAAGGGTCCTCAGGGAATTCGATAAACAAACAAATAAACTTATAGACCACAAAAGGGTTTTGATTGACCTAGAGGGGGTCACATATAAACATTTAGATAGGGCACAATCCTGTACCTCTCCCAAGAGTTGGAAAAACCATTGGGTAAGGAAAGTAGGTGAGTCAAGAGAAGAGTTTTTTACATGCAAAAAAAGTTTTGGAGCCAACTGTCGCTTGCAAATTATTAATCAATTACAGCAAGTTTCGACATCCAGTGTCTACAGAATAATATACAAATGAATTTCCTGCAACACTGTTTTAAGCGTCTAAACAGTGTTGCAGGAAATTCATTTGTATATTATTCTGTAGACACTGTATGTCGAAACTGTCGACAGTTGGCTCCAAAACTTTTTTTGCCTGTAAAAAAAAACAAACAAAAGAAAAAAGTCTTCTCTTGACTCACCTACTTTCCTTACCCTATGGTTTTTCCAACTCTTGGGATAGGTACAGGATTGTGCTCTATCTAAATGTTTGTATGTGACCCCCTCTAGGTCAATCAAAACCCTTTTGATTCTAAATTAAACATTCCTCGCCCGGCTGGGCCTGGAAACTGGATTATAGTACTGATTGTGGTCTATAAGTTTATTTGTTTGTTTATCGAATTCCCTGAGGACCCTTGTTCTCTTTAATAGGCCTCTCATGGGTGGCATAATACATGCTTCAGCCCATGGGAGGCCTCTATTGTACCAATGCCCTGGGTAGATGGTGTTCCATATGCTAGGGACTTATTAGGGTACCCCAGTATCCAATCTGGAGTGTACCAAAGTACATGTATGTCAATTTAAGGGAGAAAGCAGATAGGCTGGTGTCCTGATTAGCAGGATCCCAGCCAGAGTAGTCAAAAACAGTGAGACATCAAGCAAAAAAGTAGGGGGAACCATAAGAAGCGGATACTACTTCCCTACATTGTGTAACTTTGGGCTTCCCAGCACAGTCTAATTGTTGGCTTTACTACTGTCCTATAATGGATTTTGATGATAACAGGGAGATCTTTTGGTAAGGGAGATAAATCTATAGCCCAGACTACATCCAAATTACCTAAAAATGAGTGTTTGAAAAATAAATTAATTCATTTGGGGAGACTTAAGAAACAAGAATTTGCCAAATAGTGGGACGGTGCAACTCTTAAAAAGTACTTAGAGAATAAAAAAAATACCACGTGGCCTACGTATCCTAATTTTTCCTAATTATGAGGATCTTGACCCAGACCATTTGGAAGAATGAGAGGATGGTTTATATGTTGCTTCTTATAAGATGATGGACATTTTAGTAAGAAATTCAGAGCGTAAAGTCAGAATAATCCGGAAAGACATTGCGTAATTGGAAAAATAAATAAATTATTCAAACTTGATGGATGTTATACAAAAAAATTATGCCATTTTGAAAAAGGAGTTAGCTAACTATCAGATCTGTCTTAAAGAAAAAAAGCAACAGAAAATACAAAGAGACCAGGGTGACTATGAGTGGGGCCTCATATTTACCTTTGCCAGGAAATATGATGATATTATTGGCAAATCAATATCTACTCCCTAAAACGAAGTAAGAGACCCTAGCGTATTCTCCAGCAGTACATCTATCTCATCAGAGATAGAAAGACCCCTGACCCTCCTGGTAGGTCACTCCCCCTTCATGCAGCTCCGTCTGTGTGCCCCTGCTGCCGCCGCCAACTCGCTGGTAATTGTCCTTGGCTTCTGTGCCACTGCTCCCCCTCTCTGTGACCCGACAGAGCACATGTTGTGCTCTGTGCCACTCGTTTTTTTCCCCCTTGTGCCCCTTTTGCCTGTGTGCCTTGTTTTTGTGCTCTGTGCCACTCGTTTTTCCCCCCTTTGTGCCCCTTTTGCCTATGTGCCCTGTTTGGTGCTCTGTGCCACTCGTTCTTTTCCCAGCTCTGTGCCCTTTTGCCTTCTTTACCACCCTTTTTCCCCTCCTGTGCCCCGCCCCCTGCCTACTCGCTGCTCCTCCCTCCCATCTCCCCATATATGCCGGACGCTGGGCGGCCGCGACGCTGGTGCAACAAAGGCGCAACTAAGGCAAGCCCGTCTGAGCCCGTCCACGCCTGGACCGCGCCCAGTGCCAGAACCCCTGGACCCTGTGAACGCCGCAACACCAGACTCCGCTACGACGCCAGCACCCTCCACGCACTCAACACCGGCCGAAACCACACCTGCTTCCAGGCCGCCCCGAAACTGACCCACGGACCCTTCTCCAGCCGCACCTGCAGCTTCACCTGCAACAGAATCCCCAAACCTCAAAGGACTGGACCCAACCACCTCCGTTGCTTACTCCTCAACACCCGCTCCGCAAGCAAACACGCCGTCGAGCTCTGGGATCTGCTCGACGCCTTAGCCCCAGACGTGGCTTTCCTGACCGAGACCTGGTGGAACAACTCCTCGGCGCCCGACATCGCCTTAGTTATCCCGGACAGCTACAAGATCACCCCCAGGGATCGCCCCAACGGAATCGGAGGAGGAATAGCCATCGTCCACAAGTCCACCCTCAAGGTCAGATGACACCCTCAACACCGCTGAACACCTGCACTTCCGGATCCACACCAACCCCAACACCACCCTCAGAGGAACACTCGTCTACAGACCCCCCGGACCCTGGGCTCAGTTCAGCGACTCCATCGCTGACCTCGCCAGCACTCACGCACTCGCCTCCATGGACTACATCCTCCTCGGGGACCTGAACTTCCACCTCGAGAAAAACAACAACACCAACTCCGCCACCCTGATCGACAACCTCGGCCTCAAACAACTCGTCACCGCACCCACACGCGCCGCCGGCCACACGCTGGACCCCATCTTCTCCACAAGCACCCATGTCGCCTTCAACCACACCACTGACCTCCACTGGACCAACCATCTCTGCATCCATTTCACCTTAAAAAACCAACCACGCACGACCGCACCCAACAACTGCCTCGCCGCTGCTGGAGCAAAGTCATCGAAGACCAGCTGATCACCACCCTCGCCCAGAACCCACCCACCGACCCCACCAACCCAGATGACGCAACCCGCAACCTCAGACAGTGGATCGACGACTGCGCCAACACCCTCGCCCCACTAAAGAAACCTTCCAACAACCACGCCAGCAAGAGAGCCACCTGGTTCACCAACGAGCTCCAGACCTCCAAACGTGCATGCCGGAAACTGGAGAAGAAATGGCTCCACGAACAGACACCAGACAGCCACGTAGCCCACAAGGACGCCACCCGCAGACATCACCACCTCATCAGACTAGCCAAGAGTTCCTCCTTCAAAGACCACCTGGATAACAACGCACACGACAGCAAAGAGCTCTTCAGCTTTGTAAAGGAACTCTCCAACCCCAGCGCCAACGTCAACGACATCCCCAGGGCTCATCCCTCAGCCCGACGTTGTTCAACGTCTACATGGCGCCCCTCGCACAAGTGGCCCGCCACCACGACCTCAACATCATCTCCTATGCCGATGACACCCAACTCATCCTCTCCCTCACCAAGGACCCACACACCGCCAAAACAAACCTCCACAAGGGAATGAAGGCTGTCGCCGACTGGATGAGCAGCAGCTGTCTGAAACTGAACTCAGACAAGACGGAGGTCCTCATCCTCTGACCCACCCCCTCAGCCTGGGACAACTCCTGGTGGCCGACCACACTGGGACCAGCACTGACACCCACCGACCATGCACGCAACCTAGAATTCATCCTTGACTCCTCCCTCTCCATGTCCAAACAGGTCAACGCCGTCTCCTCCTCCTGCTACAACACCCTCTGCATGTTGCGCAGGATCCCGACCGAAACAAGAAGAATGGTGACACAGGCCCTCCTCAGCAGCGAACTGGACTATGTCAACACACTCTACGCAGGAATCCCAGCCAAACACCTACGACGACTACAACGCATCCAAAACGCCTCCGCCCGACTGATCCTCAACGTCCCCCGCCACAGCCACATAACCCCCCACCTGAGAGACCTACACTGGCTCCCCGTCAACAAGAGGATCACCTTCAAGCTCCTCACCCACGCACACAAAGCACTCCACAACACCGGACCAACCTACCTGAAGAGCAGACTCAGCTTCTACACTCCCACCCGCCAGCTCCGCTCCGCCAGCCTCGCCCTCGCCGCTGTCCCCCACATCCAACGAATGACCTCTGGCGGCAGATCCTACTCCTACCTCGCTGCCAAGACCTGGAACACCCTCCCTGCCCACCTACGGCAGACCCAAGACCTACTCGCCCAAATTAGACTCCTCAAGACCTGGCTCTTCGAGCAGTAGCAGCACTCCCCTCCCCTCAGCGCCTTGAGACCCTCACGGGTGAGTAGCGCGCTTTACAAGTACTCTGATTGATTGATCTGTAGAAAGTGACCCGGGTGAAGGGCCGAGCATAGCCACTAATCTCAATCCCCCTTCAGTTTTTTTTCGGGAGGTGCAACGTTACCGCTTGGGCAATAAAAAGAAAAACTTCAACGACGAACTAGGAGGGGTGGTAAAAAAAATACAAGGACAGGCACAAAGGCGAGAACGGAAAATATACAGGGCAAAAAATAATTGAGACTGTTAACCACGAGGTGGGCAGTAGCTTTGATATGACTGAAACTAATACATTGAATAACCCTGGGCGTAGTCCGCGTAGTAGCGCTACGCGTAGCTACGCGAAGTGCACTTCGCACTACGCGAGCTACACGTAGCACTACGCTAACTGCGTGGTGCGGTAGGGAAATTTTCAATGATTGCACAGTGCCGGATGCTTGTCCGTACTGTGCAATCATTGCAAATGGCATCTTGCACAGTGCAAGCTTTCGTTTTCTGCCGCTTGAGTAGATTTGTACTCAACCAGCAGTTTTCTCAACGTGGACTAGTAGTTTCTCATCGCGAGCGGTCGCGACCACTCGCAATGCATAACCTGCCCTCCCAGAGTTGAGAATCTCACAGAGAGATTTATTTTACACTCTCGCGATAGGCAACTTGATGTTGCTGATCGCGAACGAGGAAAAAGTCTCGCCGGGATGTCATTTTGCTTGCTCACTGTCGCCAACTTGGCATTGAGGACCGCGAGCAAGCAAAAAATGCCCGCTACGCTATGCATTGTTGCAGTGTGCTACGTGCAATTCGCGTAGCGCGTAGTTGCGCAAACTACTCTAGCGTAGTGTAGTTTTCCGCCCAAGCCTAACATTGAATGTTGTAAATGTGTCCTCTATAGTCTTGTATGATCTCGGAATTTTAGTACTCTGTAAAGGTTTAAACTTCTGTCCCACAGACAAATCAATCTTAGTACAAATTTGCGCGCAAACAAAAATTAAAACAATATTTTGCGGAACATCCATCTGTACGTCTTCCTACTATTGTGACTGTGCAAGATTCTGAATTCACCATATCAGACATACATGTAACACATTTAATCTCCACCTTGCATGATGAAGGTAAACCAGGAGATTTGGTTGACTTTGCACGCGATCTGAACGTACTTGAGGATGTAACTGTGGATAGGGGTTTGCATAATGCCTCTGCGTTTAATCCTCCAAAGCACTACGAATTCTGTAATTGATGAATTTTCATCCATGGTTACTCTAGACCTTTATCGCTTGCAGGATAGTCATGCAACCAACAAAAAGTGTGTACACCAATCCAATATGAGTAGAGAAGAACAAAAGTTACTTACCTGTAAACTGTGGTTCTCCAGTATTGGTGTCTTTCATAGATTCACATGCTTGAATATTCCCGGTCGTCAAAGTGGGAGTCCCACGGTACTTAAAATAGCAGTAATATATGCATGTATATATGAGAAATATCATAAATAAAAATATACATACATATAATGCAATAGGAATGTAAACTTAAAAAAGTACCATAGAACAGAATAGGCCCATTGAAAAGCCCAAGGGAGAATTCACTTTAGTAACATATTAGAGTCATTATGTGTTGGTCCACATTCCAGTCAATCAGGCTGTAGCCTCCTCTAGAACCTTCTCCTCAGAAGCCCAAGTCCTCAGATTTTCGTAGCACAAAGTAAGTATAAGTGTCTAAGGAGAAGAGAGCCTCTGAGGGGAGGATGGGAGGGTCGCATGTGAATCTATGAAAGACACCAATACTGGAGAACCACAGTTTACAGGTAAGTAACTTTTGTTCTTCTCCAGTATTAGGGGTGTCTTTCATAGATTCACATGCTTGAATAAGAGTAGAAAGCAGTAAATCATCACATAAGTCATAAAGGAGGTACACAATAAAGTCTTGGCAAACATATCACTAAATAAGTAATAAATACCAAAATTATGAGAAAAAACCTTTATGACTGGAGGCAGGTAGCAACAGAGGCTCACCTTCATCGGAAGAGATTCCGCAGCACCGCCTGACCCACTGCTGCATCCGCGGCATCTGTTGATTGCAGGCAGTAGTGCTTCGTAAAAGTATGGCTGCTGGACCAAGTAGCAGCTCTGCAGATGTGTCTCAGAGGTACCCCCGCAAAGAGGGCAGCAGAAGTTGACACAGCTCTCGTGGAATGAGCTCGGGCTGGAGCAGGAAGGGGCTTGCCAGCCCGCTGATGACAGTAGGATATGGCAGACGATATCCATCTGGTGATAGTCTGTTTGGTAACAGCTTGTCCTTTGCACACCGGGCCATATGCCACAAATAATTGATTTGTCTTTCTAAATGCCGCTGTGCGTTGAATGTAAAACTTGAGGCAGCGCTTTACATCTAGAGTGTGCAAAGAGCGTTCCGCTGCAGATTGTGGTGCTGGAAAGAAAGTTTTAAGAATAATTGGTTCATTGAGATGGAAATCACTGGGAACCTTTGGAATGAAACTGGGATTTGTCCTCAACGTAACAGCCTCGTTGGAGAACTGTAGAAACGGTGGCAGTATAGTAAATGCCTGGAGGTCGCTGACACGCCTGGACGAAGTCAGAGCAAGCAAAAGAGCCACTTTCCAAGAGAGGAATTTTAGATTTGCAGAATGGATGGGCTCGAATGGAGGCAAAAGCAGTTGAGACAAAACCAAGTTCAATTGCCAAGTAGGTGGGGGCCGACGGATCGGTGGTAAACATCCGAAAAAGGCCCTTGAAGAATTGCCTAATTATTCTGGAGGAGTACAAAGATGTTACGCCATCATGGCGAAAACGGGAAGTTGCAGCCAGAAACACCTTTAGAGTGGAGTGTGATAGTCCTGATCTTGCTAATGACAGGAAGAATGGCAAGATCTGCTCAGGCTGGGCACACATGGGATCCAAGGTCTTAGTGGAGCACCAAGCACAGAAACGTTTCCACTTTAACTGGTAAGTTTTGATTGTAGATGGAGCGCGAGCACTTGCTAGTACCATACTACAATCCTCGTCGATATTTATGCGTGCAAATTCATTGTACTCAGGTTCCAAGCATGAAGTTGGAGATATGCTGGATCCGGATGGCAGATCTGACCTTGCTGCATCGTTAGTAGATGAGGCAGAGGATGCAAAGTTATCGGAGTTGTCAGAGAGAACAGAAGAAGATCCGAAAACCAAGGACGTCTCGGCCACTTGGGTGCAATCAGGATTATTTGGCACGGTTGGAACCTCATTCTGTGCAACAGGCGAGGGATGAGCAGAAGTGGGGGAAATGCATAGATGAAGTTGTTCGACCAATCTATTGAAAAGGCATTCCTGCTGGACTCCCTGTGTGGATGCCGACTCGCAAATCGTTGACACTTCTTGTTGAGAGCAGTTGCAAAGAGATCCAACTGCGGTTGGCCCCATTGACGGAAGATGAAATCCAAAGTTGGCTGATTGATTTCCCATTCGTGGTTGTCTGAGAGGGCTCTGCTGAGCGAGTCCGCCAGAACATTGGCCACACCTGGCACATGAACAGCTGTGAGATGTAGGTTGCATTGGATAGCCCAATCTCATATTTCCTGTGCCAGTTGTGACAGCACGAGAGACCTTGTGCCGCCCTGTTTGTAGAGGTAGTGCATGCTGGTGGTGTTGTCTGTCCTCACCAGCAATGTTTGTCCCTGCACTAGCCTCTGAAAGGACTTCAAGGCCAAGAAAATCGCCAGGAGTTCCAAGCGGTTTATGTGCCAAGTGCGCTGAGACGCCGTCCATTTTCCCTTTACGGACATCCCGTCGAGATGTACCCCCCAACCTTCTAGGGATGCATCTGTTGTCAGTGTAAGTGTTGGTGGTTCGTCTCTGAATGAACGACCTGTCGCTATGTTTGGAGGATGAGCCCACCACTCCAAAGCTTTTTGAATGCGGGGCGTTAGATGGATCTTGTCTTCGAACGACCCCAATACCTGCTTCCACTGCTTGTCTAGTTCCTCCTGTAGGACTCTCATGTGCAATCTGCAGTTGGGAATTAGCTGAATGCACGAAGAAGCCATGCCGAGGAATGATTTGTACATCCGGACAGAAACGTACTGTCTTGACTGTAGGAACTGTACTTTCTTTATCATTCAATCTTGTCTCTCCCGAGAAACGAATACTTGCCCCAGCCGAGAATCTAGCGAGGCTCCTAGAAAATCTCGTTGTTGAGATGGTAAAAAGTGCGACTTTTGGAGATTGATGGACAAGCCCAACATTTCGAAGAGGGAGGTGCAGACTTGAATGTGCTGTTCCGTTAACTGAAAAGTCTTGGCCTTTATTAGACAATCGTCCAGATAAGGATAAAACTGGACGCCCTGGAGACGCAGGTAGGCAGCAACCGGGGCAAGAACTTTGGTAAATACCCTCGGTGCTGAACGAAGGCCGAATGGCAGGACTTTGAATTGGTAATGAAACTGGCCGACTGTAAAGCGGAGATATTTCCTGTGCCTGGGATGAATAGGTACATGGAAATATGCATCCTGAAGGTCTATCGTTGAAAAGAACTCTCCTGGAATGAGGAAATTCAAGATTTGAAGCAGGGTTAGCATCTGAAAATGTTTTGATGCGATGAACTTGTTTAGAGCCCTCAAATCTAAGATGGGACGCCACTCTCCTGACTTTTTCTTTACTAGAAAGAAACGGGAATAAAAACCCCTGCCACGTTGATTTTGAGGTACCACTTCTATGGCTCCTTTCTTGATCATTAGCTTCACCTGAGCCAACAGTTCCTTTAGATGGGGAGAGGGTGGACCCGAAGGTGGACGAGTGGGGGGGAATTTCGTGAATTCCAGGGTATGCCCTTTTGAGATAACGTCCAAGACCCATTGGTCGGTGGTAATGTTGGACCAATTGTAGAAGAACTTTGAGATCCGACCTCCGAGATGTACAGTCGCCGGAGGGTAAAGCTTGGATTTGTCACTGTTTTTTATTGTTGTTCGCTCCACCTCTGTAATTGGACTTACGCTGGTATGGTCTGGAGGTGGATTGACGACTCTGGGACTGATAAGAGCTCCTCTGTCTATTATCATTGTAGTTGTATGATCGATTTTGGCCTGTTTCACGAAAAGTAGAGGTTCCTCCTCCTCTACCACCTGCCCCACGAAATGGCCGTTTTCGATACTGTAATGTTGCCAAGGACTTTGCAGTGTCCGTGTCCTTCTTTATCAGCTCCAATGCATCGTCGACATGCTTGCCGAATAAAGATTCACCGTCGTAGGGTAAATCTAAAACCCTGGATTGAACCTCTGGGTGGAAAGAGGTCGATTTTAGCCAGCCTTGACGGGCGCAAGACTGCAGCACCCGCTAGTTGCCGAAAACCAGTGGATGAAATGTCGACGGCACAATCGATTATTTCGGCCGAAATTCTCTCCCCTTCTTGAATTATGGCCTCCGACTCATCTCGGATGGAATCGGGCATCTGAGGGATCAGAGCTGTGATCTCAGACCACATTTGGCGGTCGTAGCGACCTAGAATAGCCAAGGCGTTGGATGCTCTCACAGTTGTCGCTGCCATTGTCGTAAATTTCTTACCAATGGAGTCCAACTTACGGCCCTCCTGATCAGGCGGAGATGCCAAAGGTATGGCAGGATTTCGAGATCTTTTTTGTGCCGCCTGAGTGATCACAGAATCCGGTTTAGGTTGAGAAACCAAACAGGCCGGAGAAGTAGGTGGCGCTTTATATTTTTTGTCCAATCTGGGCAAAACTGCTGGTATGGAATTAGGACGTTCCATCAACCTTAGACCTTCTAACCATATGTGATCGATTATAGGAATGTTATGTGATTGCTTCTGAGGCAAGTCCTTAAAATCGTATAAGAAACAATCAGTTTGTTGCGCCTCAATTGTTAGATGGAACCTCTTCGCAGCACGAACCATAAGGTTATGAAAACTCGCGATATCTACTGGCGGTGAGGCTCTTGGTGATGCAGGTGGAGTAGAGGGTGTCTGTGCCCTATAGTTGTCCCAATCCTGCATCTCATTATCGGTGTCGTTATCCCCAGTGTTATGAGGATTTTGATCCTCATTATCGGTATCAGGACGAGTACCAGTTGGAGACGTAGGTGCAACAGGCGCCGGAGCTGGAGGTCGAGGTGCTGGAGACTGAGGTCGAGGCGCTGGAGACTGAGGTCGAGGCGCTGGAGACTGAGACCGGGGCACTTGAGGTGCTGGAGAAGTAGGCAAGGATGGTGGAAACCTACGATTGTAGTCATCCAGCATGTGCTGCAGGTTTTGCACCAAAGACAAAGGGATTTGCGTAACCTGTTCATAACTAGTTGGTTCTGCCTCATCAAGTGGAAAAAGTTCATTCCCATCTTCGACGTCATTATGTTCGTCCTTATCCTCATCACTATCATCCTGACACTTAATGTGTAATTCAGAAGGACTGGAAGCTGGGCCATAAGTTTGATCCACTTCAGAGTCATTTCCGGATTCCTCTTCTCCAGATTGAAATAGTTTTTCCGGAAGCTGTGATCCACTCCTTACTGGACTTAACTGGATAAGTGGTATAGTCTTGAGAGACGAGGCAGTAACCACTTTGAAGGTGGTAGCAGTGGTTAGGGGTTGATGCGACGTCAACGAGCCCGTTGACGAGAACTCCACAGTCTTTGCACCACCCAGGGACCCTTGCGCCGTTGTGGAAGAAACCGGCGTATGAATTGGCAATTTTGTCTTGGTCAACGATGATTTTTTGGTCGTCGACGAGGTTGCAGCTTTAACCGTCGACGAAGATGCTTTCGTCGACAAGGATGTAGCCGTCGACGAAGGTGGAACCGTCGACGGAGCAGTTGTCGACGAGTGGCTACCGTCGACGGAGTGGTCGTCGTCGACGATGAAGATCTCGTTGTCGGAGTTGTCCTCGACGTTGATGGCTTGCTTTTCGTAGACGGAGGAACCGTCGACGAGAGGCGCGTCGACGATGATTTCTTCGTCGACGGTTTGATCGTCGACGAGATCTTAATGGTAGACGAGATGGGTCTCACCTCATGACTGCTCGTCGACGAGATGGTCCTCATCGTTGCAGAACTGGCAGACAGGGAACAAGTGGTCGTCGACGTAGAAACGGCCATGACTGACTTCGTCGACGCTGAAGACGTCGACGGATACGTCGACGGGCCCATCGACGAGCTAGTGCCCGATTTAGATGAGGAAGGCATAGCTTTGGGTCTAGACGCCAGAGAGCCAGGTCCCGTAGGCGCGCCCTGAAGCAAATCCTGAGGGGAGACATCCTTGAAGGAACCCAGCATTCTACTCTTCTTAAGAAAAGGAGAGGGAACCTCAGTCTCAGACCCACGCTTCTGAGAGGATTTAGAAAATCCAGATGACAGACTCTCAGCATCAGAAACCACACTTTCAGTAGATCTCAACTTCTGTAGCCACAGAAGGAGACGGGCCTCTCTATCCCTCAATGTTTTAGGGGGAAAAGTGCGACAGAACTTGCAGGTAGAGGCATTTTGATCCGGGTAAAGACAGTAAATACACTTACTGTGTGGGTCCTCATGAAAAAGGCGCAATTTACCACAGGATGGACAAGCCTTGAAAAGGGTTTTCTTTGTAGAAGACATCTCTGAAGAGAAAACAGCTAGAACTGGTGAAAAACTGAGCAGAGCTCAGGGAGACTCCCTTCACACGACGTGCGGTAGAAAATCTGAGGACTTGGGCTTCTGAGGAGAAGGTTCTAGAGGAGGCTACAGACTGATTGGCTGGAATGTGGACCAACACATAATGACTCTAATATGTTACTAAAGTGAATTCTCCCTTGGGCTTTTCAATGGGCCTATTCTGTTCTATGGTACTTTTTTAAGTTTACATTTCTATTGCATTATATGTATGTATATTTTTATTTATGATATTTCTCATATATACATGTATATATTACTTCTATTTTATGTACCGTGGGACTCCCACTTCGACGACGGGGAATATTCAAGCATGTGAATCTATGAAAGACACCCCTAATACTGGAGAAGATAGAGTTTTTCTTCAATCTAATAAAGATGATCCCAACCTGGTGATTCGCGAAGTGGATAAAGACGGAAATATTATGTTAATGGATCTTAGAGACTACATGGCAGAAATAGACCGACAACTGTTATGAAAAACTCAGTTACAATCCTACAATGTTCACTGAGAGAAATATCAATGCTAAACAGATTGGCATGAGTCTTGTCTTATTACTGACCTAGAACATAGGTATCTTCTGGTAAAGAAATTGAGACATCCTTGTATCTACGTAACCCCAAAGATACATAAAGATGGCCACTTTCCCCCAGGGAGGCCATTTATATCTGGCAATGGTGGCCCCATAGAACATAACTGGCTTGACTGGTGGAAACTTCCTGCATGTAGGGTTGCATTGGTCGCTGTTCTTTCCTGTAAAACGTTGTTTGAATCTGATTGTTTTGGATGTAAATCTCTGAATCCAAGGTCACCCTTGATCGACTTATGGTATAAGTAATACTCAGATCTGCACTGGTTGTATTTAAGATATTAACATTTTCGGCAAATTCATCTTCAGATCTGTCCCAACTGTTAAAAAGGTCCTCTATATATCGCAACCACATGATTGTTTTGGTTACATAAAAATCATTGCCAGGCTAATTCTTGCACCCACCAGCCCACCATGAGACAGGCATAGCTTGGGCTGAAGGAAAAATCAATTGCTGTCCCATTAACTTGTCTATACAGTCCTTCCCCAAATAAGAAGATATTCTGGGTTAAACATAGTTTAATCATTTTCAGTAGCATTAGATTATGGTGGGCATAATGGATGTTTCTTTCGTTTAGGGAGTATTCACAAGCCATAATACTAATGTTGTTGTCAATGTTAGTATACAGTGAGATTGCATCCATTGTAATCAACTTGAATGACTCTTGCCAGGGGATCTCCTGAAGATGTCTCAAAAGATCACTTGTAACCTTCAGATATAAGGTTAAATTTTGTAAATATGGCATCAGAAAGATTTCAGCATAATATGCTACTGGTTCCAAAAGGGCACCCTTGGCAGAGATGATTGTACTTCAATTTATTCCTAGAATTCTTCGCAAATGCTCTGAATGCCTTGAACATCCTCCTCCATATGTATGTGGATGATACTCAACTTTATCTGAAAATCACCTCCCCTGAAAACTTTGTCTCACTCAACTCTACCCTTTTGTTTACTCAAAACTGGCTAACTGACAACCACCTCATGCTCAACACCTCCAAAATGGAATTACTTCTCATTGCTCCGCCCAATCACATCCCCAAGATCGACCACTTGCTGAAACATCTTACATCTTTCAACTGCATTCCCCACATGCGAAATCCCTCGGAATCACACTGGATAAGCACCTGAGCATGCAGAACCATATTAGCAATTTAAGCAAGAGGGCTAAACGCCAGATTATTACGCTAAGGAATCTAAAACCTTTCCTTCCACAAGAGGACTTCAAGATGGCAGTGCAAGCTCTGGTACTGTCTAGGCTAGGCTATGGTAATTTCAAGCTGTGTGGACTTTCCACATATAGCTTGGCCCCACTAAAACCGTTCATTAATGCAGCAGCTAGACTGTTCACTGGTTCAAAATGAAACTAGCACAACTACCCAGCCCTCAAATCCCTAAACTGGCTGCCATATGAGGCTAGAATACAGGTAAAGATAGCCTGCATGACTCACAAAGCCCTACATCTTAAGACTCCCAAGTATCTGGCTCAAAAAGTAGAACTATCTGGAGGTTGAAGACAGTCAAGAAGTGCAAGTTCATGGCTCTTAAGACCACAGATCTTCCACAAAATGAGAACGAGTCACAGAGCCTTCTCAGGCGCTGTCCCAAAGATCTGAAACTCTCTTCCTCCAGAAGTCCGACTAATTTCCTCCACAACTACCTTCAAAAGGGAAGTAAAGAAAATCCAAATGGCTAAGTTCCTGCCTTAAAGCACCTCTGGCCCACTGCTCATTGATTGCCACCTGATTGACAATGTGATTGCTGGTATCTTTTGAATCCCAGCATTCGCCTACCATGCTCATTTATGGAGCGAAGATTATCGAATAGTCTTCACCATGGTATGTATCCCACATACCTTAACTATGTTGCACGACTATCTTGTTGTACTATGTATACCCTTTTAATACCTATTCAAATTGTAAATCGCTCTGATACCCGCCTGGGTCAAGTTCGCGCTATATACAACTTAAAAAAAACAACTATAAATTACCTCTGCTACCCTTTGCCCGACCAAGCATTAAACTCTAAAAATAGCCTTACCACCATTTACCACTATCCACCACAAAACCCTCAAATTACCCTTACTATCCCCAACCTACAAATATCCTTACCACACCTTAGCACTATCCACCCTATAATATTAACATTAACCTCACCACCCTTTACCACTACCCACCCCAAAACCCTAAAATTACCCCTACTTCTCTTTACCACTACCCACAGATAAACCCTATTTTATATAGATAGATAGATAGATAGATAGATAGATAGATAGATAGATAGATAGATAGATAGATAGATAGATAGATAGATAGAGATAGAGAGATACACCTTTACCAATGCTTACCTGCATGGTAACCGCACTGTGTGGTAAAGGCTTTGCGTGGTAAAGGCATTATTGTAAAGGCTGTTTCTTGAATATTGCAACGGCCTCCATTTATGGTTGTGTGTCAGAAAATCATTGACAAAAATATTGCCATTCACTAAATATTGTTCCATTTAGGGCAGATTTTCTATTATCAACCTCTTTAGCGCAGGTATCGGTCAATTACCAACACCCTCACTACTGCCACAGTGAGTCTGTCGACCGTTGGCCAACAGTGGGGAGGTATGTAGAGGCCCCTTTGTGCTTCGCAGCAGACAGAGTCCCTTATTTTATTTTCAGCTCGGCTACTCGAGAAGAGCTTCCCGAGCATCAATGACAATCGGCGTGCAGGGCACGCTGAGTCATTGCAGTAAAAGTGAAAGTAAAAAGAGCCCATGGGCTTGTTTTACTTTCACTGAACCAGTGCTCGGGGGCATATCTCAGTGCCCCCAAGCACTGATTCTTTAGAGGGAGGTATCGTTGGAAAGGGGAGAATCTCTGTTTTCCGATACTACATGTGCCCAAATACCTGCTTGAGGATAGTCATAAAAGAGCGAACCTCAAGCAGGGATCTACCCACTAGGCACCAGGGATGGGGGAGCTGCCCCTTAGCCAAGGGCTTGTGCTCCCCAAGGAGAAAATATAAACTTTCAGTTTTTCCGCTTCCCTGGGGGGGGTGGGGGTGGCGATAGTTATCCTTGGGAGGGCGAGGGGTACAAAGCCCACAAGACACTAGGTTTAATCGAAAAAATAAATGCAGGGGTTGGGCCTGCTCACTATAGGTATGGCCATGCCCCCGCCCGATAATAAAATAAAGAAAGAGTTGTTCTGCCCCCCGGAGGGTAGATTGGGGTGATAGCCCCCAATCTGCCCCCTCCCAGAGGGGCAGAGAGCTGAGAAGACATCAGGGAATGTCCTTTTTTTTTTAAAAAAAACATATGGGGTTTGGGAGCTTACCACCATGGGGATTTTTTCTGTTCCCCCGCCCCCCCCCCCCCCCCCCCCCACCCCCAGGAAGATCAGTTAGTTAGCCCTGATCTGCCCCCCGGGGTGGGCAGAAATCACATTATACGATTTTATGGTTTTTGTATATTGCATTGCTACCCAGAGGCCTCCCAGTTCCTGCAAACAGATACTGTAAAGACATAAGTGACTCATCAATGATTAATTGCAAAACAGCCAGGTCTTCAAGACTTTGCGAACGTGAAGTTCAAGCTCCAGGAGGCACAATTCCAGAGGTAGAGAATTCCAGCGTCTGGGTGCCAAAATGGAGGAGGAACGACCACTCCATCGTGATCGATGGATCCTAGGGACCCTCAGTAAGTGACTAGACGCCAGGTTCAATAGAAAAAACAAATATAAGGGTGGGAAGGACTATTGTGGGCATGGCCGTGCCCCCACCCCTAAAACAATAGTGACAGTCTATCTGCACCATTGGAGGGCAGAATGGGGGGATTGCCCTCAATCTGAAAGCCCACTAGACTAGACTAGACACCAGATAAAAAGGACATAGGAATTGGGGCTGCCCACTCCGGGCATAGACAGTCTTTCTGCCCCTGAGGGGGCGGATTGGGGTAGTTACCTCAATTTGCCCACACGGGGGCAAAAAGTCCACTCGACAACAGAGAGTACATTTATGCAGTATTTTTGTGGGGGAGAGGGGACTGGGAATACACCCATGGTCTCCCCCTGCAACCCAATACACTTTCTCCCACCCCAAGTGACAGTTAAACGTCTTCACCCCCAATCTGCTCCCAGGAGGAAAGAATGCCCACTAAACACCAGGCATTTCAAAACAGAGCCAAAACAAACAAAATGAAGGTGCTGCCTACCCTATCATTGAGCCATACCCCTTCACAGAAAGGGGAATAGTATATTTCTGTCCTCCCTGGGGTCAGATAGGGGTGTTGTTCCAATTGGGGAGATTGCCTCAAATCTGCCCACCCCGGGTAGAAAATCCACCTGACACCAGGGATTCTGCCTTTGGGGCAAAAGAAAGTGGTGCTGGTGTTGCACTCTTCCATTGGTCACAAACTCACCCCTGAAAAAGGAACAAACCAGTCTTTTTGTCCCCACCACTCCTGAGGCAAAATAGGCTGGAGGTTTGCCTCAAATGGCCCCTGGTGGCCAGTAAGCCCACTGTGTGGCCGGAATATATATTTCTACTATAATAATAGATTGGTTCTCGCCCATCCTAATGACTGCTGTACCCTCACCCCTAAAGCCTTAACAGTCTTTCTGCTCCCCTGTGAACTAAGAAATTCCATCCCATTGGCAAATGAGAGGACATTTGATTCCTTTGGGTGTTGTTTTTACATGTGGGCCAGTAGAGCATGGCTAAATCCCAATATCGTCCTACCTGCAATGGAAAATGGCTGAACTTGCTTTGCTTGGGTTGGCTGCCACCTAGAAAAACCTACCTGATCCAGACAGTTCTGAAAACTAGACACCCGGTGGAGTCCAGGGTGGTGTGCTGGATCCCACATTTTCTTACCCACAATGCCCGGAAAACTACAAACTCTGACTTAAAACACTCTCTTTTCTCACATGTATGTGAAGAAATCTTCTGGAATCTGCAGGGAGTCACACATGTAATACCACCCAGCATTCCCCCAAAACTCTCGATAACAAAAGTACCTCACTTGTGTGAGTAGGCCAAAAGACCTTGACATAAAAAAGCCTTAAAATGCTATGTGGAGAGATCAGAGATAGGGGGTATCTGTAGGATGTGTGGCCAAGCTCTGCCGCCACCCATAGAAACCTATGAACCATAGACAATTTGAAAACTAAAGAACAAGAGGATTCCAGGGTGGTGTGTATTACATGTATCCCACAAGGTTTTCTTACCTGCAATGCCCTGCAAACCTCAAAGTATGAATAAAATCATAAATTTGCCTTACAATTCTGTGATGGAAACTTCAAGAATCCAGAGGAATCGACATAAATTCTACCCCCCAACGTTACTACACTTGTGTTATTAAAAAGCTGCATTGCTTGTGTGGCTAGGACTAGTGCCCATGACAGGAACTGTTCAAATCAAGGTCAATAGGAGCCCAAGGGTGCAAGGCACACCACCCTCGATCCCTGGCTGTTTAGCTTTAAAAAATGCCTGTGGTTTGTAAGTTACATGGGTGGCACCACAGAATGGCCCTGTGGACCGCAGCTACCCCTGTTGCTTATCTATGAATGTGGCACTTTGGGGCATTCGTGTCGGGGTCTCGATTCACTCACAGAAGTGAGGTACCGTTCTTATTGGGGGACATGTGGGAACTTAGGGTAGCAGGAAATTTGTGGCTTCCTGCAGATTCCAGACCTTTCCGTCGTAGAAATGTGAGGAAAATATGTGTTTTTACCAAAGTTTGCAGTTTTCAAAGGCTTCTGGGTAAAATTACATAGTGAGAGCCACGCAAGTCATGCACGACTGCACCACTGAACTCCCCCAGTTGTCTATTTTTCAAAAAAGTGCAAGTTAGATTTCTCTGGGTGCAAGATGAGCTATTCCATAAAAAAACACAGCTACCCACTTTGCCAAAAAAGGGTCCATTTTCATTTAAAAAATATGATGTATCCATGTTGCATTTTGGGCTGTTTCTTATCACAGACACTAGGCCTACCCACACAAGTGAGATACCATTTTTATCAAAAGACTTGAGTAAGGGCTGGGTGGAATGATATTTGTGGCTCCCTGCAGATTCAAGAACTTTCTATCACAGAAATGTGAGAATATGTTTTTTTAATTAAAGCTTGAGGTTTGCAAGGGATTCTGGCTAAAAAAACCTGGTGAGAGCCATGCAAGTCACCCCACCCTCGATTTCCCCAAGTGTCAAGTTTGCAAAAATGTGACGTTTGCCAGGTTCCCTAGTTGCCGGCTGAGCTTTGGGCCAAAATCCACAGCTACCCACTTTGCAAAAAAAGAGTCTGTTTTCGATGGAAAAATATGATGGGCTGTTTCCTGTTGCAGACACAAAGCCTACCCACACAAGAAAGGTAGTACCATTTCCGGGGGACTTTCGGGAATCCTGGGTGGAAGGAAGTTTGTGGCTACCTGTACTTTCCAGAACTTTCCATCATCAAAATGTGAGGAAAATATGATTTTTTAGTCAAAGTTTGAGGTTTGCAAGTGATTCTGGATAAAAAAACTCCAGTGAGAGCCAAGTAATTTCAGGTTTGCTAGGTTTCTCTAGGTGCCAGCTGAACGAGGGCCCAAAATCCACAGCTAGGTACAATGGACATCAGTTTTCAATGGAAAATGTAGTGTGTCCATTTTGAGTTTTGAGACGTTTCCTGACGCGGCCACAAAACCTATTCACATAAGTGAGGTACCATTTTTATCAGAAGACATGTAGGAGTATAGCACAATAGAACATTTTTTATTACCAATTGGATTTCGCTCCATTTGTGCCTTCCAAATGTAAGCCAGTGTGTAAGAAAGAAGATATTTTGTAAAACATCCTATAAATCATTTGCTAGTACGAGTACCCACAAATTCAGAGATGTACAAATAACCACTGCCCCTAAACTCCATATCCTGTGGCAGTTTCAGAAATGAATAGGTTTCCTTGATACCCATTTTTCACTGTACATATTTCACCATGTGAACTGGTCTGTACTCCGTGCATAAAGAAAAATCATTGTACGGTGCAGCTCAGTTTTTGGCTCTGGGTACCTTGGGTTCTTAGAGAAACTACAAACCCTTAACATGCTAGCAACTAGAAGAGACCGACGTAATTGCATATTGCTTTTGTTAATCAGCCAACATGACAAAAAGTTACAGATGAAAACGTCACAAATGGCTGTTTTTTCCTAACCATTTTCAATATTTCTTTATTTCAACTCTTAGCTTCTTTGGGAAAACCTTGAGGGATCTACATATATGACTCCTTGTTGAATTTGGGATTTTGCCTCCTTTTTAGACATCTAAAGCTTTCCTGGAACACCTATGGGTTTCTCATTGATTTCCACCACAAACTGGAAGTAGGTTTAGGGCAAAAACAATAGGAACAATGTGATACCTTTGGAAAATGGCAAAACTGTGATATAAATATTGCTTTTTTATTCAGCTCTGCATGTTCCTGAAAGCTGGGTTGATGGTGACTTTAGCACAGTAAAACTATCCGTTGATGCACTCTTTAGGGAAAAAAAAGCAGGCACCGTTATCCGGATGACTTTTTACCTATTTTCCCTTCCAAACCTCAAAAGCCTCAAATTTGGCATACATGGCTTATGTGGAAAAGAATAATTGTACCCTAACCGTGAACTACCCCAAAAAGCCAAAAAGGGCACAGCACTGGGGGGAGGAAAGGCTGAGCAGTTAAAGGGTTAACTCCACAGGGGCTCAGTTTTTGTAAACGTGACTCAGAAAACAGAGTTTTTGTTAGACAATATTTAGCTACCATGCGGTATTTAGGACTTCAACTATGTTACTTTCATTGGTTACTGAATGCAGTCACCAGGTTAGTGACAATTATTGATCATAGTGAACAAACACTGAGGTCTAGCCTGCAACCTTCAAGTGACTTCTTTAAGAAATGCCCTCCATCTTCAATTAGATAACAATCATCCGTATTATCTCACCCCCAGTGCATGTAGAAGGTCTGTCGCATCTGCCTCCCGCTCAATTACTTGTCCGCCCCCACTTTTCCCATACAGTTTGGCATTGAAGTTGTTGAACTATGGCAACATTTCAGCAGTACCCACCCAATGTAGCACGGTGGTCTAACACAGACTCCACCTTCCGACCCTCGCCAGTCCAAGCATGCTCGACTCTCCATGAATCCTGTACCCACCCGATCTACACCAGCTTCTCTCCACCTGCCTACCCAGTCTTCAGCTCAAACACAGTTTTGATTTTCTCAAGCCTCTCGCCTCCTGCTGTTCCTGCCTCTGCACTTCCCATGCCTCTCCAAGCTTCCTGCAAAAAACAGAGTTGATGGACAGAATGCAGAACAATGTCTTACATTCACCCCAGTACACAGATCTGTGCCTGACTCCAGTGATATGTAGAGCCTGGGACTCACGTCTGAGCATACCCAGCCCACTCGGGGTGAAAATTGCAAAAAAACACAGTTGATGGACAGAATGCAGAACAATGTCTTACATTCACCCCAGTACAAAGATCTGTGCCTAAATCCATCGTTTTTTTGCACTCCACACAACCCTAGGTCAGACACTGGCTATATGCAAATCAGCCTTGACCCTGTGCCTCATGGGAACAGTCCAGCCCGAACTACCAAGCCATGTCTTTCCCAGACCGGAATCAAGCATCCAAGGACCGGTTTCTGGCTATCAGCCTTCTTCAGCCTGGATAGCTTGACTCCAGTGATGTGGAGAGCCTGGGACTCACGTCTGAGCATACCCAGCCCACTCGGGGTGAAAATTGCAAAAAACACAGTTGATGGACAGAATGCAGAACAATGTCTTACATTCACCCCAGTACAAAGATCTGTGCCTAAATCCATCGTTTTTTTTGCACTCCACGCCACCCTAGGCCAGACACTGGCTATATGCAAGTCAGCCATGACCCTGTGCCTCATGGGAACAGTCCAGCCCGAACTACCAAGCCATGTCTTTCCCAGACCGGAATCAAGCATCCAAGGACCGGTTTCTGGCTATCAGCCTTCTTCAGCCTGGATAGCTTGACTCCAGTGATGTGGAGAGCCTGGGACTCACGTCTGAGCATACCCAGCCCACTCGGGGTGAAAATTGCAAAAGACACAGTTGATGGACAGAATGCAGAACAATGTCTTACATTCACCCCAGTACAAAGATCTGTGCCTAAATCCATCGTTTTTTTGCACTCCACACCACCCTAGGTCAGACACTGGCTATATGCAAATCAGCCTTGACCCTGTGCCTCATGGGAACAGTCCAGCCCGAACTACCAAGCCATGTTTTTCCCAGACCGGAATCAAGCATCCAAGTACCGGTTTCTGGCTAGCAGCCTTCTTCAGCCTGGATAGATTGACTCCAGTGATGTGGAGAGCCTGGTACTCGAGTCTGAGCATACCCAGCCCACTCAGGGTGAAAATTGCAAAAAACACAGTTGATGGACAGAATGCAGAACAATGTCTTACATTCACCCCAGTACAAAGATCTGTGCCTAAATCCATCGTTTTTTTGCACTCCACACAACCCTAGGTCAGACACTGGCTATATGCAAATCAGCCTTGACCCTGTGCCTCATGGGACAGTCCAGCCCGAACTACCAAGCCATGTCTTTCCCAGACCGGAATCAAGCATCCAAGGACCGGTTTCTGGCTATCAGCCTTCTTCAGCCTCGATAGCTTGACTCCAGTGATGTGGAGAGCCTGGGACTCACGTCTGAGCATACCCAGCCCACTCGGGGTGAAAATTGCAAAAAACACAGTTGATGGACAGAATGCAGAACAATGTCTTACATTCACCCCAGTACAAAGATTTGTGCCTAAATCCATTGTTTTTTTGCACTCCACGCCACCCTAGGCCAGACACTGGCTATATGCAAATCAGCCATGACCCTGTGCCTCATGGGAACAGTCCAGCCCGAACTACCAAGCCATGTCTTTCCCAGACCGGAATCAAGCATCCAAGGACCGGTTTCTGGCTATCAGCCTTCTTCAGCCTGGATAGCTTGACTCCAGTGATGTGGAGAGCCTGGGACTCATGTCTGAGCATACCCAGCCCACTCGGGGTGAAAATTGCAAAAAACACAGTTGATGGACAGAATGCAGAACAATGTCTTACATTCACCCCAGTACAAAGATCTGTGCCTAAATCCATCGTTTTTTGCACTCCACACAACCCTAAGTCAGACACTGGCTATATGCAAATCAGCCTTGACCCTGTGCCTCATGGGAACAGTCCAGCCTGAACTACCAAGCCATGTCTTTTCCAGACCGGAATCAAGCATCCAAGGACCGGTTTCTGGCTATCAGCCTTCTTCAGCCTGGATAGCTTGACTCCAGTGATGTGGAGAGCCTGGGACTCACGTCTGAGCATACCCAGCCCACTCGGGTGAAAATTGCAAAAAACACAGTTGATGGACAGAATGCAGAACAATGTCTTACATTCACCCCAGTACAAAGATCTGTGCCTAAATCCATCGTTTTTTTGCACTCCACGCCACCCTAGGCCAGACACTAGCTATATGCAAGTCAGCCATGACTATGTGCCTCATGGGAACAGTCCAGCCCGAACTACCAAACCATGTCATTCCCAGACCGGAATCAAGCATCCAAGGACCGGTTTCTGGCTATCAGCCTTCTTCAGCCTGGATAGCTTGACTCCAGTGATGTGGAGAGCCTGGGACTCACGTCTGAGCATACCCAGCCCACTCGGGGTGAAAATTGCAAAAGACACAGTTGATGGACAGAATGCAGAACAATGTCTTACATTCACCCCAGTACAAAGATCTATGCCTAAATCCATCGTTTTTTTTGCACTCCACACCACCCCAGGTCAGACACTGGCTATATGCAAATCAGCCTTGACCCTGTGCCTCATGGGAACAGTCCAGCCCGAACTACCAAGCCATGTTTTTCCCAGACCGGAATCAAGCATCAAAGGACCGGTTTCTGGCTATCAACCTTCTTCAACCTGGATAGCTTGACTCCAGTGATGTGGCGAGCCTGGGACTCACGTCTGAGCATACCCAACCCACTCGGGGTGAAAATTGCAAAAAACACAGTTGATGGACAGAATGCAGAACAATGTCTTACATTCACCCCAGTACAAAGATCTGTGCCTAAATCCATCGTTTTTTTGCACTCCACACCACCCTAGGTCAGACACTGGCTATATGCAAATCAGCCATGACCCTGTGCCTCATGGGAACAGTCCAGCCCAAACTACCAAGCCATGTCTTTCCCAGACCGGAATCAAGCATCCAAGGACCGGTTTCTGGCTATCAGCCTTCTTCAGCCTGGATAGCTTGACTCCAGTGATGTGGAGAGCCTGGGACTCACGTCTGAGCATACCCAGCCCACTCAGGGTGAAAATTGCAAAAGACACAGTTGATGGACAGAATGCAGAACAATGGCTTACATTCACCCCAGTACAAAGATCTGTGCCTAAATCCATCGTTTTTTTGCACTCCACACCACCCTAGGTCAGACACTGGCTATATGCAAATCAGCCTTGACCTCTCCTAGCTTCCTGTCCATACTACAGCGCCCTCTTAATCTCCACTCAAACTAGACAGCTGCACCCACTATTAGTCCAAAAGTGCATAAGACCAAAATTTAGACCTCGGCCAAAACAAGAAGTCGGATGCTGACTTCAGCAAGAGTTTAGATGTCCAATACTCCAATGATCAACGCTCAACAGCTTTTTTCCCGGTTAGCTCGGGAACAAATTTTCCAACGTGGATCCCTAATCACGACCAATGGGGAAAGCATGCGCCAATCCTATATCGCATATGCTTGGAACACGGTGCAAGGCATCCTGCTAATGTGATTAGGCGTGTTGATATCTGGTTCGGTGCTTATCAAGAGCCTAAGTTCTTTTGTAATGAACAAAGGAAACTATGTATATCACTGGAAGCGCATCGACCACTTGAAAGCCTCTTGCGAAGGATGGAAGGAAGATATAGCAGCACTATGATAAGTGCAGGATCACATTACTCTTACTAGGCTCGACAGGAAGTGCATTTTACAGTGGGCTTCATGAATATTGCATTATCACATAATGCATGCATTATTTTCAACCTTTTTTGCATACACATTCTTTCTTCTGGTTTGTCCACCAGCCACAAAAATAAATCCCAAAGCAAAAGGCAATCCCTAAATTGACACGACTACCATTCACTCCACAGTCAGTCCTTTTAATGTGAATCAGTCTGATCCGAGAACCAGCTGACGCCCCTCAGTGACGCCATTGCACACTCAAGCTTAGGGATGTTCTGCATCACGAGGGGAAACTGGCAGAACGGCGGCCATTTTCTAGGTCGGCTGATGCACAACCCTCTCTGACCAACTGTGTCTGTCAGAATATTAGACACCTTTCAATTAATTTATTCCACACCATGTCCAAGGTTTTATAGATCAAGGGACCCACTGGTAGGACAGCGGCCATCTTTCTGACCGGGGTCTGCTTAAACTTCTCTGGCCAAATGCTTCTTTCGAAACGAATGTTATTTTTAGGTATTTGATGTTGTTTGGGCCTAGTGCTGCGACGAGCAGCAGAGCGCTCTATAAGAATGTATCAAAACCTACAATCACGTGCATTTGATTGCAGCCGCATATAGCGCCATTAAATGCTTGCTGGCCTATGTTATGTTGCTCCTATATGCATACCGCTAAGGACTATATAGATGGCTTCAGAGCGCTTTCCGTTACTTAAGAATTGGAAGCCACAAAATCAATCGTGTCTTATTTTTTAAAGTGTTTGGATACGAGACAGTGAGCTCAATGTTCCATTTTTAAGTGATTTGTATTTATTAATGTGAACGTAATTAGCTATGGATCTTGGGAGATCTTTACAATGCCTTATGTGTGGTTTGAGGAAGGCTTCTGCTTTTCTGCATTTTGTAGCTGGTTGTAATCCATTTGTATGGGCAAAGGTATATGAAAAACAGACCTTAAAATCGTAATTTTGACGTTTGTATTAGTTTGAAAAACCTGCTGGAAATAAAATCAAGCATTCCTTAGTTATAGAAGGCACTACATATACAAAGAGCGAACACATACCAACAACACAGGAGCACGTGTGCACACGCGAATGATACGGACAGGCACATACGCTAAGGCACACATGAGCATGCTAATGATACCATCACCCCATTGACATTTGTTGTGTGGTGTGTACTTTACAAATACATTAAAAGGAACGAAACGTAATTATACATGGCAATTCATCCCTGAGATTTAGCCGAGAGATGGTTGAGTTTCCAAAGCATGCTACATAGTCAGCCATCAATGAAAACTGGAAAAGAGAAACAGCCACTATAAACCAGCATTGGCATAGCCAATATGTCTTGTCTCCGGGAGCTATTGGCTTTGCCAATGGTTCTTAGCGATACTCGGATACTGTAGAGCCTTCCTGATGCATGCTTAAAGAGCAAACAAAAAAGGTGCTATGATTCACCCACCCGCCTCATTGTGTAGGCACACACAACAATAGTGCGTTGCTACATAATGACACATACACTTTTCTTATTTTTGTGTACTGATCCGAGTTGCATTAGTAAATTTAGGGCAAAAGTGTTTTTTGAGGTGCAGGTGGGGGAAAGCAATATGGAGGGAACAGGTGTGAGAAAGCCACATGGAGGGGGTGAGAGGGGATAGAAGCAATACAGAGGGTGAAGTAACACCAGGGTAGCAACATGGATGGCAGTGGGGAGCAACTTGAGCAAGAGAGACAAACATGGAGTGCGATGAGAGAGAAGCATGTGGACTAGAGAGAGGAACATGGAGTTGTTGGGGGAGCACGCGGGCAAGAAAGCAATACATGGGTAAAGCACACAAGCGCAAACACAGCACGGAGGTGAGGCAGGGGAGAATCATACTAGTGAGAAACAGCAACAGGGAGCACCTCGGAAGGGGAAAGAGCAGTACACGAGGGAAACAGCTGGGAAACACATGCACTCTTGTGGAATGCTTAAAAAAAAGAAAAAAGTAGTGCTTCAAAAGTGAGCAGTGAAAGGGCACAAGTAATGCGCTTGTGCTCTAGGGGAGGGACTAACACAATAAGAGGAAGTAATGCCAACACAGGCTGATGACTAAAAACCAAGAAGATGAGAGTGACAATAAAGCTACCCAATGGCAAGCAATGGGTGGGCTCTAAGCTCACTGTAAACTGACAGTAGGTCTTTTCACCGACAGCTTGCGCTAGCTGGCATGCAAGATCCAAAAACACACTTCTTAATTTAGATCAGAATATGTTCTTACAGAACTATTATACCAACCCACATAAAACTGTTCTCCTAATTTCACTGCAGAGTGATTTTATGGCTTCCTGTTTAAGAAGCCTGCTACTGAAATATCGGAGTGACAGTAACATAACAGGTTTCAATAACAGCCGGGAAAAGTGATTACCACCAAATTTGGTGGTATTAATGCATGTTGTGTAGATTTTCATGAAGTCACAATATTGAGGCAACAAAACTTTAGGTACAACTAGATGTTGTAGAAAAAAACAATTCACAATACAATGGTGGCAATAATGAGCAGCATCTGTTAATGGACGTTTTGGCGAGATCTGCATGTCACCTATTCTGCAATCTGCACCTTTAAGGACATATGGGGCCAATTTAGCATTACATCCTTCTGAGATCGATATAATATATATATATACCTTTAAGAGGGTAATTTTATCTTTATACAACAGTGCTTCACCCTGGCCGTAGTAGTTACTTCCTACTTTTAATTTTTTCCCTTTGTAGAATCAGGCACTAGCGGTGATTTGTGTTGTGTGTTTTTGTTTGGCATTTCAGTGTGGTGTTTAAGAAATCCTCATTCATTTACTTTCGAGCTTTTCTTCTTCACCTGTAGTACTGATTCTTGGGTAGGACCCATGCAATAGCACAGGTATAGAAATACAAGGCTTAACAGTCAACTTGCTGAAACAGTAAGTGATGGTTGAGCTCGTAGAAGGCAACCATAGTTTCTTATCAGTGAAGCACTCGATGGATGTATATAGACAATCCACGCTGAAGGATACGGAAAGCCTTGGTAAGAAGCAACGAGGAGGTTTAAGGAGAACACACCGTGGGCAAGAGAGCAGTGTGCAGCCGGTGGCACCGTTTGAGACTGCGGCGGCGCCACTGTTGGAGGCTTTGGGGTTTCCAGGATCTGACGCCAGTGCAGCAGTGTGTGCCCACAACAACAGTGGTCAGATGTTTGCAGGGTATGCTTGATGTTGACACATGACTTGCATACTGGTTGGTAGTAGGAGATTTACTTTTCACATTGCACGGTTTGGTTGAGTTTTTGAAGCAGCCTTCTCTCAAACAAACTGTCTTAGAAGAAGATACTCAAGCGGTGTAAGTCATGACGAACTACGGGCTCTGAAAAGGTTGTGCAAGGACTGACTCAGCAGCTGATGAAGACTCTTCTAATCCTCAAAACACTGGGAAGGTGGGATTTTTGATCGATTACCTGATCACTCTAGGTCTAGTCCCACCTAAATCATTTGGATCGATTATTGCCTGTCATAGAGTAAAAAGCAATCCTACATCAGGTTAAACCAGCCCCAAGATTGACACGACTCTAAAGGACCACTTACCACTGATAAGTTTTAAAGGTTTATTACAAAGCCAAAGTTAACTGAAGGTACAAGCATCTCAATATAAGGTTCAAAAGGTATACTAGCACTAATACAAACATAAGCTGTCCAAATGCTCTTAGGCGACAGAAGAATATCACCAAAACAAGTTCAAATACCATTAAGGTTGCAAGAATGGACACAAGTTGTAATCTGTGCGACATTTACAAAAGAGAAATTTCAGATTAGACTGTCCCTACACTAGTCTAAGTGACATCCCTACTCAACGAAATCTTAACCTGAAAAGGTGTCAGCTGTGATGACTTCCAAAGAAGTTCACTCACTTTCTCTTAGTCTTTAGGTGAAAATCTATGCATTGTAGCCGTGCCCTCTCTGCCTACCCATCCGCTCTCTAAGGGTCCTCAGGCCATCTGCTCTCACTCCTCCCCAGGGTACTGTCCCTAATACAAAATCACAGTTAAGATTGGAACGCCCCTCTGAGACGCCCATCACGTACACATCTCACGTGGTTTCGGTTCTGGCTTTTTCCATGGTGATACTCCTTTGGGCCTCTTGTTAGCGTTGACCTTGCTTCCCAGGCTTCTTCTCCGACTCGCTGGTACCCCCCATCACATTCCAGTAACCTCCTCCGGGCCTGTGCCTGTCTCCCCGGACAGAGCTCTATTCATCACTCTCTTGATTGGATCCCCCTCACACCTGCATACAGACACCCTTGAATAGGGCCCCAAATTCCAGGCTTCACTTATCTAGTTGAGCCATAAAACTTCGTACTGAATTGACAATTTATTCTTTAACGAGACTCGACTTTAACTAACACGTGCAGATCAAAGAAGCCACTTTATCTTTCTAGGCCTACTAAATTACTTGCAACAGACTGCACTCTGTGAACCATCGTTTCTTAGTTTAAAATAAAAGGCTAACACATTACACTCTGATTATATGAAACACTTCTATAAAACATAACTCTAACATATGATCAATAACTTTGAATTAATAATGAACCCATGTTACGTGGAAGATGTAAATGCACGTTTTCGTTCTTCATACATTGTCATGAGGCCTGCACATTTCTACGTTTTGCAGCATTACATTTCTTCTATAGCAGCTACATAACCTGGATTCTGATTAACACTTCAAATAGTTCCAAACATTTCTACACATTTATACATTAGTTCTACGCTCTATATATGTTCTCTATATTGACTAAAACATTCATGTGTATATGCGGTTATATATTTTCAACACTTCTAGATACTTTAACTGAATTCGTACAACTAGGTTGTACATATGGTGCACTTCTACATTTTACTCAGTTTGCGCTCTCTCAGTCCCCCCCTTTGATGACCTCTAGGGGTCATCACCATTAGTACACTTATTAGGACTTTATCAAACGGAACTTGTTGCAAGGCTCCCTCGCTTGATCGTTTCCAGAGCCCTTAAACTCCTGTATTGATTATCCTGCATGGCAGCTAACCTCTGCTCCTGTTCTCTCATGGATCTCTGCAACCTATATGACCTATACCATTGGTACAATCTCACTAAACCCCACAATATGATTATGCAGATCACTATTATGATGATAGGCTTTAGTATATACCAGACAAAACTCTTCCCGAGATTGGCGAACCAACCTCCAACTTTACCCATTCCGTGACCTACTTTTTCCCAGGCATTTACCCTTGTTAGGTCCTCAATCTCCTGGTGTATCTCAGTTATATTCTGTATGCCTTTCTCAGGAGGTTTTGAATTGTCTGGAATGTAAGTGCAGCATTCCTGGACCTTCAAAGCCTTACAGACTCCGCCCTCTTTCGCTAACAGAACGTCTAAAGCAAGACGGTTCTGAAGAACCATTGCCCTTATCGATTGCATCTCTCCTTCCACCAGCATTAATGATCTTGCAGTACTGGCAGATAATCTGTCTACAACTGTGGCCAATCCCCTGATCTTAACATCATTAAGTATCAGTCCTAGAAGAGGGAACATAGCGCCAAATACATCTCCAACTACCTCAGCATCACCCACATCTCTTCTCCCCCTTGCTGAAGCTTTTCGCTCTATGATCTCTAAATCCTTTGCATGATATATTTTGGGGAAGACAATCGCCAAATAACATGAGCCATACCAATTGCCGGGCAGCTTCACGTAGGCGTTTCTTCCACATACAAAATATACATTAGGAATCACTTGCATTCCCTTTAAGAAATCCTTCGTGTAATATTCTAATCGGAAGGCATGTTCACAACTGACTTCACCTACAAACACATTTTCATAGTAAGTTTGACTCCTGTGAATACATAACTTCCCTTTCTGTGTTCGATCTAAAGCTATTGGACCATTACTACCCTTCCTTTTGTGTGCCTTCTCCTCCTCAGTCCAATCTGTTTTCCACTGTCCTGACATTTTCAGAATCTTTTGCCTTCTGTAACGGTCATCAACTTGCCCCATAAATTTCTTCTCAATTTCTGACACCTTGCAAGTCAGATTATTTCTACGTGCATGTGAATCATCTAGGGTATTCCAAGGAATGAAGAATTTCGCCAATCTATCTTCACTCTTGTAATAGTCCCATTTATTCATCTGTTTGTAGTTCGGGACTTCTGGTAACACTGAATCGTAATTTGAAAAGTAATATTCAAAACTATCTCGTCCATAAAATATGCTAAGCAACAGACTACATGTAATACCATAAGTCAATGGAAGATGATGGTATCTAATGCCTTCATCTACAGAAGCAGGCAGTTGCATGCAGACATAACAGTCCTTAGCCTCCATGACATCAATGTATTCGTATAACAATTTTGCATAGGCATTCGTCTTGAAGTTTCCCTGCGACTCATCCATGTGTAACCTGCGAGCTTCTGCTGCTAGCAAAGCTTTGTCTTTCCCTGCATTGTCCCCCTTCTTGCCAGCAATAGCAGGTTTCGATGTCACTACAGCCTTTGCATCTGTTGCCTTTGTTATACTCTCATGTCCCACTATATATGATACGGTAACTACTATAACTATAAGAAAAATCACTCCTGCTATAAGTGTGCCTACTATGCATTTTGCCTTGCGGTTCGAGCTACCGGCCTCCATGTTCTCAAATAGTGTAGTTTCCTTCTGAAGAGTCTCTTTCTTTGTTTCTTCACTCTGCGTTCTCTCTGCTTTCTCAGTCTGTTAACCACACTTGGAAGCTGGTAAACCCCCTTTGCAAGTTCAGTCTCTTTAATTTCAACAACAGACAACCCTAGCCCTTCTCCGTCCTCTAAGTGAAATGTCCCTAATTTTCTTCTTCTTCCACTTGGCGCTAGGTTATCTTTTCAAATTTTTTATTTACAAACAGCCACATGCATCAAACGTTTGCGAATTCGCAAACATTGCGAATCGCAAAAATAAGGCCATTGCGATCGCAATTTGAAGAGTAGAAATGCATGAACCTTAATTTAGCGAAAATCGCAAAATTTTCGCTAAATTAAGGAATCGCTAATAAATTCTGCGAAACCCATTGCGATTACCCATTTGCGATTCGCAATGAAAGATTCGCAAATAAGGAATCGCTATTCAAATGCATGAAAAATCGCAAATTGCGATTTTGATGAAAATCGCAATTTTGCTATCGCAGTTTAAGAAGGAGCACAACCAGGTGTTAAAAATGAGTGCAAATCACAAACAGCTGAACACCAACAGAAACATATATAAACACACCCACAATGAGGCCCCAGTATCCAAAATGGCTGCCCTGTACCTGATGGCGAGGAGGATGAGGCTGCAAGCGGCTCAACAGAGAGGGAGGCAAATCAATGAGCGCATCTTCAGAATACGCGTCACTCTGCTTGGTCAGGAGGAGGATGAAATTTATGACAAGTATAGGCTGAATGGGCAAATGATACTTGATCTGATCCATGAACTGGACCCTATCCTGCAACAACAGACCCATCGGACCAATGCAATCCCAACGCATGTGCAGGTATTATGTTGCCTACATCTACTGGCGTCAGGCACTTTTCAGGGAGTCATAGCAGTAGCAGGAGGTGTGTCTCAAAGTGCAATGTCACGAATATTGGCTGATTTTCTTGATGCTATGATGGTACGGATACACAACCACATTACTTTTCCTACCACAGCCCTTGAAATAGCTAGGACCAAGCAGGAGTACTATCAAATAGCTGGATTTCCCCAAGTACTGGGTTGTATTGATTGCACCCATGTGGCGATATGTCCCCCAGCAGCTCAAGAATATATGTATCGCAATAGGAAAAGTTACCATTCCCTGAATATTCAGGTGGTGTGCAATGCAAAGACCATTATAACGGACATCGTGTCTCAATTTCCTGGCAGTGCACATGATTCTTATATCTTCAGGCAAAGTGGCATTCAGACCCGTCTAGAAAGGGGAGAGTTCGGAGAGGGACATTTGCTAGGTAATTATGTGCAACACATCTTTCCATACCTTGTAGACATGGAAAACTCAAATAACCACTGACAGCCTTTCTATTCCCTCATGTAGGTGACAGCGCATACGCCTTGCGAAACTACCTGCTGACACCATACCTAAATCCAGCCACAGCCGCACAAAGGAGATACAATGCAGCACATATATCTACCAGGAACGTGATTGAGCGCACTTTTGGCCTACTCAAGAGCCGATTCAGACGCCTCCATAAGACCGGAGGTGCAATGAAATACAGTCCCGTCAAATGCTGCAAGATAGTGGCAGCATGTGCCATGCTGCACAACATAGCAACAAAGGGAGGTTTGGAAGTGGAGCTGTCTGACAGTGACTCGGAGGACGGAAACCAACAAGTACCACGCCACCCTGCCCAACAGGGCACTGGCGAAGCAGAAGGCCGCAGGCGCAGATTGGAGATTACACAGAATTACTTCTGAGGTCAGAAATGAAGACACAAACACAAGACACAAACAGATTCATTGAAATGCAAAGTATACTTTATATGAATGTATTGTGACCGGTGAACATTGGCAAACAGCCATAAGTGACTTATGTCACTGTACTCATTTGAATAGGAAAAGCAAGAGAAAAATTAAAAGAAAAGTACTTGAAAGTCAGTGTTATGGTCACAATGTGTCAATGGTTACCTCACCATTTCGCTATAAATATCAGGTTTGGAGACTAGCGTTTTTTACCCCGTACACCCAGACGTCTGTCTTGCGCAGCATCTTCTTGCCTTTCGTTGGCAGTGGATGGGGTAGCGCTGCGAGTAGTGCGTCTCACAGCATTTGCTACAGGCACTGTGCTACTGCTCATGCTTGAGGCACACTCACTGCTGTCATCCTGTGCAGTCATATGCACTTGCCTACCAGATGCATTCATCAGGTCTACTGCATTGGTCACTTGATGCAGTGCTTGGGCAACATCTCTACTACAGTGACACATTTCCCTCTGCCAAGTCACTGATCTACGCGCCAGCTGTGTGGTGGCTGCGACCATACTATTGCTGCTGCTCCCTTGTAGTTTGAGTTGCTGCATCAGTTGGCGGTGCTGTCTTTTGCGCGCTGCATCCCCCTCCTGTACGACCTTTGTGAGATCCTGTACACTACTGGCCAGTAGAGCAATGTTGCCTGACATCTGTGCAATTTCCTCCTTTACTAAACAAGTGTTCTTGCTTTGCAGGCGATGTGAGCGGAGCATCTGTCCCTCCAAGCCAGCCCAGACAGGAATTGTTGCCTCCACCTGCTGTGGTCTGCATGCCCTGCGTCTTCTCCTTTGCAATCTACACGTGCGTCTCCGGAGCTGTGTTGGTGTGGGTGTTGCGATGTCTGTTTGCCGTACACGGACTGCAAGTGCAGCATTGCCATCATCATCGCTAGCCATGGGACGCAGTGTTGGGACAGGTGCCCTACGGGAATGAGGCACAAATGATTGCGTAGTTACCAGTGCTTGTGTGTTCTCCTGTTCTGAAGCGCTGCTCTGTTGCATTTCCTGTGCATCAATGTCCTGGCCCTCATTGACTTCTGCATCTGTGAGGTAAAACAGTGCAAAACGGCATGAATGTATGCTTGTGAGGGCATGTCACAGTTCTAATTTCATTAAATTGTACTTATTCTGAACATCTGCTACAGCTTTTCTTGTAATTTTGGGCATTACTGTGTGTGTGTGTGTGTGTCATTGTCAGTACTTAGCCAGACTACAACTCCCATGATGCACTTCCCTCAGTAATCTAATAGCAAACAGGCTTTACAGTGTGTGCTCATGTTGTGCTCTCCAGACATCCTGACTTATGTACTTGGGGCTCTTGACACATGCATTTCTCTTACCTGCTGAGGTGTGTGCAGCACCGGAGGTGTCCAGCCGCGTGACTCCAACAACTGCTTCAGGCTGGATGGTAGACTCCACCAAATCATCCATGGGAGTGTTCCCTGTGTGTGGCGGTGTGCCCCCTCCTGTCTTCTCTGCCGCCTTCAACCGGTCTGCAATGCTCGCCTTGGCACGACTGCGTAAGTCATACCATCTCTTTTTGAGTTCATCTGTAGAACGGTGAGTGACCCCAATGGCATTGACTTGGTTCTGAATCCGGATCCATATTTTGCGCTTTTCCTGCTCTGGAACCTTGAGTGAGGCTTTACCAAACAGCTTGTCATTGCTGTCCACTACTCCCTCTATTAAAGTCTCCAGTTCTTTTTCAGAGAATTTCATTTTTCTCTTCCTTGTACTTTGGCTGTCCTGTGGTTCTTTCTCAGCTTCCATTTTGAACTTCTTACAGGGTGTAACACAGTCTTTCTCTCTCTCTCAATCTCCTCTGCTCCCAGAGCCAGCTCCCTCCTCCTCCCTGTGCCTCAGCAGTGAAAATGAGGCTAGGACAGCAGTGAAAATGAGGCTTGGACAGCACATTTCCTGGTTGTGATGTCATCAACATGCATCAAAGCGCGACCTCGCTATTAGCGAAATCGGTAATTGCGAAATCGCAATTTGCGCTATCGCAAATTGCGATATCGCTAATTATTCACAGATTTTTACCGATTCCTTAAAAAATCGCTATTTTTTTGATGCATTTCGTTTTGCGATTCCTTATTAGAGATTCCTTAAAAATCGCTAATAAGGAATCGCTATTTCTTTTAATGATGCATGTACCTGAAAGTCTTTAGGTGTCTACGATGATCCGTGTTCCAGCAGCTCTAATGGCGTATTCTAACAATTCTAAACGAAGGATTGTTTCCTCGTGTTCTGTTACTGGATGACCCAAAGTCGGAAATTCCAATCTGTTCAGTACTAGTTCTCTAATTCTGCTCAAATACGGAGGAATGGGGATAGTGAATGTTAGCAACCCTTCAGTCTCAACTCCAGGTACCAACAATCTCACTTCCAACGTTGTGATGGGTTCAAGGCTGGTCACCTTCACATCCCTCACCCTCCCGGATCTCTGTCCCCAAGACATCTGCCGCCAGGTAGGTCCACTCAGGAGTGGCGTATCTTCTGCAGGGCACACGCACTCTCCTTGATCTTCTTGGACCCTCTGCTTCTGAGTCCAATGCACCTTCGTCCAGGTCTGAGTCTTCGGATATCGGAACAAGGGTTCTCTCTGGAGTTGATCTTAGGCTTGGCCTCCTTCTTCTTTCTGGCCAGCTAGCCTCTCCACGCCTTGACCTCCTGTTCCTTGTCCTTGCACTTGACTCTTGACCACTTGCAGCTTGATCAGTGTCTGATTCGTACTCACAGCAACTTTCTCCTTCTGTGGCAATGTCAGTTTCGCTGGTGTACTGACCGTCCTCGGCTTGATCAGACACGCTCCCAACTTCCTCTGGCACCTCTACAGCTTGACTGGTCCCCTCTCCTGATTCTCCGTCCACAGCTGGATTTTCATCTGAGAGAGGAGCTGTTCCTTCCAGAGGTGCTGGAACTCTTCGAGTGTGCGAGGCGTGTATCCAGTTGGGCAGACCTCCACACTTGACTGCAGTGTTCGTTACCAGTATGATCTGGTAGGGTCCACGCCAGCGCACGTCTAAGCAATTCTTCCTGACGTGTTTCTTCACCACGACCCAATCACCAGGGCACAGGTCGTGGCACACGTATTGAGACGATGGAATTTCAGCAGCCTGCACCTGAAGAGACACAGAATGAATGGCGTCAGAGAGTCCCTTACAATAGTCCAGGATCAGATCATCTGTGAAATTCAACAGTGCTGTAGTTGGAACTGATGGCAGTCTCATTGCCCTCCCCATTAACACCTCGTGTGGAGAGAGACCTGTCCTTCTGTCTGGTGGACCAGTGGCAGGGCATCAGGCCAACTTAGGGATGTTGATGAACAAACTTTGGCAATTCGGGACTTAATCGTGCCATTGATCTGCTCCACAATTCCTGAAGCTTCTGGTCGATAACTACAATGCAGCTTCTGATCTATATTCAGGTCTGAGCAGAGCATCTTCACAATTTCGCTGTTGAAATGTGTTCCCCTATCTGATTCCAAAGAGGCCGGCACCCCGAACCGCGGTATTAACTCCCTAAGCAATAACTTTGCTACTGTGAGTGTGTAGGGTAAGCCTCGACCCATCTGGAAAAAATGCAGACAACCACCAGGACGTATCTGAGGCGGTTACACCTTGGCATTTCAATGAAGTCTAGTTGCATCCTATTGAACGGCCCCCCAGACCTCCCTATGTGACTCAATGTGACTGGTGTTCTCTTTCCCACATTCAGTTGCTGGCAGGTCACACAACGTTGACACACTGCTTCTGCGGCTACTCTAAACTTGGGGTTGTACCAGGTTTGCCTGAATACTCGCAACATAGCATCTCTGCCTAAATGCACTGGACCATGTATTCGCCTTGCCATCGGACTGATTAGTTCATTTGGTAACACTGCCCTCCCATCTGCGGAAACCCAGAAGTCCATTTCACTTTTCACACAACCTGCTGTTTCCCATGTCTTTTTCTCAAAGTCGGGTGCGTTCTCTTGTACACATTTTAACTCATCCCAGGTGTCCACAGTTTCCAACATCATAGTTGATTCTGTCCTTTCCTGAATCCCACTCACTTCCACCTCTGTGAATGAATATCCTTGCTCTGCACAATAGCGTGCAACCTCGTCGGCATATCTATTACCTTGTGACACAAAATCAGTGTTTCGGGTATGAGCTGTGCATTTGACAACGGCAATGGCTGCCGGACCTTGTAGTGCTTCCAACAACAGGCGTACGAATTCCCCATTTCGAATAGGTGAACCCGAAGAGGTCATGTAACCCCTCTGGGACCATAATTGCCCGTAGTCATGAACTACCCCGAAACCATATTGGCTATCGGTGTAAATGGTGACTCGAATTTTGCTACCTGCGAAACAGGCGCGTGTCAATGCAATAATTTCAGCTACCTGAGCGGAGTGTACTCCTTCCAGGCAAGCGGCTTCCACAACTCCAGTAATGGTACAAACAGCATAAGCTGCTCTCAACTGGCCAATATTGTCTCTTACACATGAGCCATCAACAAAGAAAATTTCATCAGGGTCAGTCAACGGCTCATCTACAATATCTGGTCTCGGTTTGGTGCATAGTTCAGTCACATCAAGGCAATCGTGGTCTTCACATTCATCATCTTCTATATCATTTGGAAGTGGCATCAAAGTGGCAGGATTCAAAACAGAGCATCTCTTGAGGGTCACGTTCTCGGCAGCAAGAATAACTTGCTCATAGCGCGTGAGCCTGCTATTTGTCAGATGCTGTGTCTTGGTCCTGGTCATTAACAGTTCCACAGAATGAGGTACATACACCACTAACTGGTGTCCCATAACAATATTCTCGCAATGCTCAATGCTGACACCCGTTGCAGCAACGGATTTGAGACATCCGGGCAACGCTGCGGCTACTGGATCTAAGGTAGCCGAGAAGTATGCAACTGGTCTACGGGCATTTCCGTGAATCTGGGCTAGAACTGACAAAGCACAACCTTCCCTTTCACAGCAGTAAAGTAAGAATGGTTTTCCGTAATCCGGCATTCCTAGAGCAGGGGCACGACACAAGTCCTCCCTCAGCTGCAAGAATGCCATCAAACAATCCTTGTCCCATGGTACCGGATCACTCACCTCCTTGTGCGTCAGTTTTTGTAAAGGTTTTGCTTTCAGTGAGAAGTTAGCTATCCACTGTCGGCAATAACCAACCATTCCTAGAAACATCCTGACTTCTCTCTGTGTCGTGGGCGAATTCATTTTCATGATCGCCTCTATCCTGTCTGGTGACACTT
The DNA here is from genome assembly GCF_964263255.1 of Lissotriton vulgaris. Lineage (NCBI taxonomy): Eukaryota > Metazoa > Chordata > Amphibia > Caudata > Salamandridae > Lissotriton > Lissotriton vulgaris. Next base: position 605,915 of record NW_028245465.1, read on the forward strand.
TTCGTTTCCCTTTTTCAATTCGGTGACCCAAGTACTGCACTTCTGTCAAGCAGTACTGTAATTTGCTCGGGGACACCTTGTGTCCGTTCTCAGCTAAGTGATTCAATAAGGTGATGGTGTCTAATTTGCAAGCTTCCTCAGTTTCTGACGCCACAAGCAGGTCGTCTATGTACTGGACCAGAACCGAGTTCCGTGGCAGTACTAGACTTTCAAGATTTTTCTTCAGCAGCTGGTTAAAAATCGATGGGCTCTCTGTATACCCCTGTGCGATACGACACCATGTTAAAACGCGATTTTCCAGCTTAAAAGCGAAAAGAAATTGGCTCTCTTCATCTAAGGGGATCGAAAAGAAGGCCTGGCAAAGATCTATCACTGTAAACCACTCGGCTTGGAATGGTATCTGAAACAATATTACTGATGGATTCGGTACCACTGGACAGCATGAAACAACTATGTTATTAATCTTTCGAAGGTCCTGCACTATTCTGTATTTCCCACTAGGCTTCTGCAAACCCATAATCGGGGAGTTACATGGGCTTCCCACGATTTCCTTCAGTATTCCCTGCTTGATCATGGATTCGATCACGGGCTTTATTCCTGCAATCGTCTCTGGGGTCAACTTGTATTGGGGTGTTCTTGGGTATTCAACATTTGGCTTTACCATGATTTTCACTGGTTCTACCCCTTTGATCAATCCTATCTCTTCCCCAGTGAAGTCCCATACTTCAGATGACACCGCACCTCTCAAATCCCATGGAAGCTCCTCCACCGTCAAGGTAGGATATAGCTCCACGCATACCTGTAAATTTACAACTTTAAAATCGGCATCATCATCATTAGTCTGCACTTCCACTCCCTGAGGCGTACAATATATAGTACAATTTAGTTTGCATAATAAGTCTCTTCCCAACAGACACACAGGGCTGGAATCACAGACCACAAACTGGTGCTCATCACTGTAATTCCCTATTTTCACTAATACTGGCTCTGTCAAAGAGCTAGTTATTCTTCTGTTTGCGACTCCTACCACTTGTATGGTTTCCTCTGATATGGGCAAGTCCGGAACTACTGCTGACCTTATAGTGGATCGGGTGGCTCCTGTGTCCACCAAGAAGGTTGTAGGACACCCTGCAACTTCAGCCTCTACATACGGACCCCTTTGATCCACCTCTAGAACTGCCCCGAGGGTACAGTCCTCCATGTTACTCACACGCTGTCCAGTTAATGGATCAACGTAATAGCATTCCTCTCCTCCTACGAAAAGTGGCATTTGTCTATAGGTCTTTCCCCCTGTCGCTATTCTAGGTGGTTGAGGGAACTGGGCTCGAGGAGCCGGGGTCCCCTCTTTGACCACCTTTCCTTTGTATGTCGTTGTCCCCTTTACCAGACTGCTCTGGACTTCTTCCTCCTCTGGTTCTAGTTCTCCAGTCTCAATATCATAGGGACACTCGCGTTTTTCAATGCCCCACCTCGTTACACTGGTGACATCTAGTCGTCTTTTTCAATGTCGCAATGTCTAACCTAGGTCTCGAATTTGAATTTTCCTCACTGCCCTTATTCTGGTTATTTTGTCTCCTACCCATGGTCCCTGTTCCCTGTTGCTGCTGTCCACCCTTTCCAGCCGACTGCATCTGCACCATCATCAGCTTTTCCTTAAGTTTCTTTGCTTTGGAATCTATCTCATCACTGCAGTACCTTGCATATCTCAAAATTTCATCTAGTGGTTTGTTTTGCCAGCAAATCAAATGTTGCTGAATCATCAAACAAATATCAGGTCTCAATCCCAAAACAAATTTTGACACAAACTGTCCTATGTCTTTGGGATCCATCACATCTAATCCACTGTACTGTTTGAACGCTTTCAGCAATCTCTCATAATATTCATGAACTGTCTCTTTAGGTTCCTGTCTGGTCCGATCTATTTTGACCCAATCTATGTCTTGCAATGGCACCTTATCTTTCAGCCATGTCATTACCCTTTCGTACTTTTCCATGACTTTTTCCGATGGTCCGTTTGTCTGAGTATCCCTCTCTGGTTCAGACGTGGGCCATTCAACACTAACCTTGCATGCCGTCCATAAGTCTCCTGGGACTACTATATCAAACAGGGTGTTCAGGTCAACCCACAGTACTTTGGAGATTTTTACGAACCTCTCTACTTGCTTATACCACTCCACAGGATTCTCCCTCAGTTTAGGAAAAGAATTGGTAAATGCTGCTAAGTCCCCCCTACTCCAGGGCACGTGCACGTAGCTCCCATTCGCAATTTCTCGCAAAGGGTATGCTTCCATCCTCTGTAGCCCTCCCTCTGGGGACATCCCAATGGTGCTCCGCCTGACGGTCCCTTTCTTGGACCACCTTTCCTCCCATTTATCCAAATCTCTCCACGTTCTTATTCCTGTAATCAGTTCTCTTATGTGTGTTTTTAGCCCGATTGTCCTTCTCTCATCCAGATCCTGGTCTGTATAATGCAACCTATGGTTACCCTGTAATGCTTTTGTTCTCGATAAATCCACCATGTATCTGTCTGCCAGTTCAGATAATCTTTCATGTACTGCTCTCGCCTTTCGAGTAATATCTTTTGCTATAAACAGTACCTCATCTTGTTCTTACATGTCAATCCTCTCCAAAGGCAAAGTACCATCTATTATTTCATCTAAATCCGACTTTAGACTCGTTACATCAAGTCTCCTTGCCTTTATCTCAGCTCTTAATGCTTCATTCTTGGAGGGTCCATTGACGTTTCTCCCGTCCCAACTACGAGTCCTGCGCCTAGGCTCAGGTGAGTTATGGGGAGTCCTCCCCTGTTCCCATCTTTCTAGGTCCCATGCTCTTCCGTCTTCTCTCGAGGTGTGGTGAAACAGTGCTCTGTTTCCCACCATCTCATTCTGTCTATTCTGTTTGGCTTCTCTAGACGCATGATAGGATCCTTCACCGTTCCCCATGTTCCCGCGATCACGTTCTTGTCCGTGATCACTGGACGCACGGTGAGACACCTCGCGGCTCCCCATGCTCCCGCGACTCCAATGTTGCCTACTGTTGCCGGGTGCATGATGAGTACACTGAAAGCTATCCCTATACTCCTGTGTTCTTCGATCTCCCTCGCTGTGAATGGGGCGAGGCACCCCTCCACATCCTGTGTTCCTATCTTCGTGCACTTGTCTACTTCCACTACTGATATGGCAAGTGTTTCCTTTACTGTCCTGACTCTTCCCATCCCACTCTGGACCGCTTTCGCCAGCCCCGCAGTGAGACAAAGTCCCATTTCCTCGGCCTCTCCATTCAGCTTCCGCTCCTAACCTGTTGTTCTGAGTTTCTACGGAATCCTCCCATTCCTTCAAATACTCCCTTAACTCCTTAAAAGATTTCGGCCGTGGTCCCCTTAGATCCGTCAGCCCTCCCTGACCCCCTTGACCTATTATGGGGTCCACTGCTGAATTCAATGGGGTGCTCCGATCTCTTGGTCCTGGCAACTGCCTTTGAGAATTAATCGTATTGTTCCTACTTTCCATTTCTGCTCTCTCCCTGTCCAAGCGTACCTGTTCCTCCTCTCGTGCTCTCTCTGGGTCGTAAATCAATACTACAGGTCCTATGGTAACAGGTACTTGGAGAGCGTCCGGCAATTGGTAAGACCTGGCACGCTCTGTTTCTGGCACCTTTTGTACCACAAACCTTCTGACCACTTTCTGTACTGGACTAGGCTGAGATATCTCCTCACCTTTGGCGTATTCTCTATCTGCTATAGGGGGTGGTCTAATTTCCCCGGTACCAGCCCCGTCCCCCCTTTGGAGCTCGGGACGTTCCATCTCTTTGTTATACGGGGGTGGTCTGTCCATCAATAACCTATTTATCAGGCTGTCATCTGTCTCACTCTCATCATCCTCCACTAGTGGTTTCTTTTCTCCTGTGATTTCTATCACTGGGTACAGTTTATCTACTTCGATTCTCTGCACTCTCCACTTTTTAGCTTCTTCATCCCATTTGGCATCCTGCACTGCTCTTACCGATCGTTTCACTCTTTCTTGACGCCTGTTCAAGCTCCGGTCGTACGCCGCCCTAAACCACGCATTGAGGGCTTCAAACTGTGTTGGTCTGGGTAGAGGTCTCGTCGCGAGCATTACTGCTTTCAACTGGTTCAATGCTTCTAACCTAAACGTTCCGTATTTCGGGAACGTTAATTCCTCATTCCCCTCTGTCATCTTACTCCACTCAGAGATCCACAGTATAGTATGCAACCCAACATTCGTAGCCATGTAATGGGCTGGTGTGCCCTCTGGCGGGGCCTCTTCCCCGTCCACGATTCTCTATTTTCTCTCTTAAAGATCGCTCTTAAACATTTGAAACACTTCATGTTCAAAATCTACAAATTTTCCGTAATTCTCTTCGTTTGTTTACTTCCTGATGACAATCCACCAATCTCTGCGCGGCTCTCGCTAACTGGCCAATCACAGCGCGGCTTTACACCAACCGGCCTATCACAGCGCGGCTCGCGGCAACCGGCCTATCCCAGCGCGGCTCGCTCTGACGTCACTCGCTTCCCCTTCGCAGCAGTTCCCCTCCTTTCTCAGCTCGTATCCCGGTCATGCATGCGTCCCATTCATACACTGAAAAATGACTACTTCCGACCAAGCGATCACTTTTCCTGACTGTACGTCCACAGTCTAACTGTAATTGTCACCTCGACTGACGAAACGTCTTCCGTAAAGCGTTTTAGACGATCGCCTCAACTGATAGGTTACTTACACACAGTAACTTCCGACCAGCGTCCGTTACTCACACACTCACTCTTACGTTCCCCCTATCACGGTCCTGCGGGCGATCAATGGTACCTCATGACCCCCTTCACAATGGTAGACAATTACTCTGGATGTCCGATACACCCGAACCACTTAAGCTCTTCTTCTGAACTTAAGATTTTCACCAGGTTGCGCGCGCTCACAACCGTCTCACAGTCACACTACAGGCATTCAACTCCGCTTGACATTACAACACAAGTACAACACAAAACACCGCAATCTGACAACGCATGACCCTTTATACTCACTCTCGACCGTTTCTGCTGCTTTTCTCTCGCACCGTCAACACCTTCTTCGGCAGGTGATTCTTCTTCTGGTCATCGATCACTAGGGGCCTTGGGGTAATCTTACCTAATCTAGGTCACCTTCCTCAAGAAGGCAACCATCTTTCTCTGCTACCAACTGGGAAGGTGGGATTTTTGATCGATTACCTGATCACTCTAGGTCTAGTCCCACCTAAATCATTTGGATCGATTATTGCCTGTCATAGAGTAAAAAGCAATCCTACATCAGGTTAAACCAGCCCCAAGATTGACACGACTCTAAAGGACCACTTACCTCTGATAAGTTTTAAAGGTTTATTACAAAGCCAAAGTTAACTGAAGGTACAAGCATCTCAATATAAGGTTCAAAAGGTATACTGGCACTAATACAAACATAAGCTGTCCAAATGCTCTTAGGCGACAGAAGAATATCACCAAAACAAGTTCCAATACCATTAAGTTTGCAAGAATGGACACTAGTTGTAATCTGTGCGGCATTTACAAAAGAGAAATTTCAGGTTAGACTGTCCCTACACTAGTCTAAGTGACATCCCTACTCAACGAAATCTTAACCTGAAAAGGTGTCAGCCGTGATGACTTCCAAAGAAGTTCACTCACTTTCTCTTAGTCTTTAGGTGAAAATCTATGCATTGTAGCCGTGCCCTCTCTGCCTACCCATCCGCTCTCTAAGGGTTCTCAGGCCATCTGCTCTCACTCCTCCCCAGGGTACTGTCCCTAATACAAAATCACAGTTAAGATTGGAACGCCCCTCTGAGACGCCCATCACGTACACATCTCACGTGGTTTCGGTTCTGGCTTTTTCCATGGTGATACTCCTTTGGGCCTCTTGTTAGCGTTGACCTTGCTTCCCAGGCTTCTTCTCCGACTCGCTGGTACCCCCCATCACATTCCAGTAACCTCCTCCGGGCCTGTGCCTGTCTCCCCGGACAGAGCTCTATTTATCACTCTCTTGATTGGATCCCCCTCACACCTGCATACAGACACCCTTGAATAGGGCCCCAAATTCCAGGCTTCACTTATCTAGTTGAGCCATAAAACTTCGTACTGAATTGACAATTTATTCTTTAACGAGACTCGACTTTAACTAACACGTGCAGATCAAAGAAGCCACTTTATCTTTCTAGGCCTACTAAATTACTTGCAACAGACTGCACTCTGTGAACCATCGTTTCTTAGTTTAAAATAAAGGGCTAACACATTACACTCTGATTATATGAAACACTTCTATAAAACATAACTCTAACATATGATCAATAACTTTGAATTAATAATGAACCCATGTTACGTGTAAATGCACGTTTTCGTTCTTCATACATTGTCATGAGGCCTGCACATTTCTACGTTTTGCAGCATTACATTTCTTCTATAGCAGCTACATAACCTGGATTCTGATTAACACTTCTAATAGTTCCAAACATTTCTACACATTTCTACATTAGTTCTACGCTCTATATATGTTCTCTATATTGACTAAAACATTCATGTGTATATGCGGTTATATATTTTCAACACTTCTAGATACTTTAACTGAATTCGTACAACTAGGTTGTACATATGATGCACTTCTACATTTTACTCAGTTTGCGCTCTCTCAACACCTTTGGTACCAACTCAATGCCCACAAGCAGCCAGTGAAAACTCTGAAGCCGTGTACCCAGAGTCCCTTACAAAGCCTGGACCTGACGTCACAAGAGCTACAGACCCTACGTGGAAGCAATAAAAGAGTGAGCTTCGCATGTTGCAACTATCGAACTCAGGGGACTGAGGACCGCTGTGAAGCTGAACATCAGTCCGCCCACTGGTGTGCTTCCAACAGAAGCCTTGTCGTTAGGACTGAAATACGGAAAAAATCGTTGGTGTGACAGTGGCGGCTCCTCCGCTAAGTCAATACGGAATGTTATTATTATTTTATTTTGTCCTCCTGCTGCAGCACTGAATGAGGAGGTTGGGTGGAGCTGCAGGGGAGGAGTGGTAGAACACTCCTGTGTGGAATGACTGTTTAGTCAGCCCTCTCGGTCCACCCAAAACAGTCATGCGCAGTTTCCCACTTCTCAATGCAGGCTGCATTACAGCTTGCATGGAGAACATGCCCACCCCTATAGCCCCTGGCTGAGCGCCGTGTCATGGCGCTCAGACAAATCACAATGCTGCCTTGCAGCGTTGTGATTGGCACCTGGCACCTGGCTGCCTGCTTCCTATCGGGTCATTTCCCATTGCAAGTGTCGTTCCGCATTTCTTTTTTCACAAAAACACATTTTGCAATAGTTGGTGGGTATAGTATGCACTCCAAATATGGTAATGTCTTAAAGTCCCATGTGCATTATTATTATGTGCTGTCTCCTTCCTTTTGTGGGTTAAGAATGAGAGACAACAGCTACAGCTTCAAAGCATTAGCACTGTGTGTTGCACAACTGAATAGAGAAGACCGTTTATAATTGAAAAGAGGATTTCACAGGCGCTTTGCACATAAAGGTGAAATGAGGAGAAGATTCAAGTTTCCCTCATCCCCATCATGATCACCTGGTGCCTGTTGAGTACCCCTGCAGAAATCCCTGCCCTTCCTGTACGCCTAAGGCCTGATTCATGAAGGGCCTCCATACTCGTGGCCGAGGCACCATTGTATACCCGCCCCAAGTGCAGAGACACCCCCACAACTACACGGATTTCTCATTGTGGAGATTCCGCCTCGAGTTTGGAGACTCCCCCGCGACCGCAGGGACTCAACCACAAGTGTGGTGGAGGAACTGCAGGCCCTAGCCATGAGGAAAGCTGAATAATACACGAGCAGCAGGAGTTGCAAGAAAACAGTGAAGTGGAGTGAAAGAGGAACATTGGACCGGACCTCACTCTTGGAATAGATCGTCAAAGGCTCTGGATGGCATAGGTCAGCCTTAATAGAGGAGTAATGGTACGTGGCTGAACAGGCTGTAGGGCAAACAAGAGTCCACATATACCTGTAGAAACATATAAGCAGTGCAAGCTAACCAGCTTCAGCAGTGGATGCTGCTATGATGAACCCCAGCAGAACAAGACACCAGATGGGAGTCCTCGGTGCCACCACAAACCAGATCAGCCAGGAGTTAAGATGGTAAGTGGGAGAAGATGCCAAAGTGTATAAGTGCAGACAAATATACACAGGGATAAAGGTACTGAGAGGAAACCTAATGCGAGGGAACCAATAGAGTAAAAACAACAAATGAGGGGGCTGAGTAAACTGGTATAAACTGGTATGAAGCGGAGAGCCACATCAACTAACAACACATTGCCAAGCACATGTTCTATGCAAAAAGAACAGATGTTGGGTGGGATGCTGAACAATGCAAACATTAACCCCCAGTCACAGACCTGGGTTTAAACCATCTTTTATTTGCTCACCTTGCCACCCCAGTTTGGACCCAGTGATATGCAAATCAGTCTTGACCCTGCTCCTCATTGCGATCACTCCAGTCCGAACTGCCAAGCCAGGTCCTCTCTGGACCAGAAACAAGCATTCTGAGACCAATTTCAGTGTATCACCCCTCATCGGCCAGGCTGGCTTGAATTCAGTGACGCAGTGAACACAGGACCCACGTCAGGGATTATCCTTCCCACTTAGGGTGGCAAAAGCAAAAAAGAAAAGATGATGAGAATATGCTGAACAATGCAAACATTCACCCCCAGTCACAGATCTGGGTTTAATCCATTGTGTTTTTTTGCTCACCACGCCACCCCAGTTTGGACCCAGCCATTTGCAAATCATTCTTGGCCCTGCTCCTCATGGGGACAGTCCAGACTGGACTGCCAAGCCAGGTCTTCCCTGGACCGGAAACAAGCATCCTTTGACCGATTTCAGGGTATCACCCCTCATGAGCCAGGATAGCTTGAATACAGTGGTACAGTGAGAACAGGACCCACATCTGAGCGTACCCTTCTCACTTAGGGTGACAAAAGCAAAAAGAACAGATGATGGACAGAATGCTGAACAATGCAAACATTCACCCCCAGGCACAGATCTGGGTTTAATTCATCATTTTTTTGCCACTCCATTTGTCGCCCTAAGTGGGAAGGGTATTTTCAGGCGTGGGTTCAGTGCTCACCATGCCACCGGAGTCAAGCTACCCTGGCTGATGAGAAGCCGGTCCTGGGATGCTTGTTTCCGGACCAGGGATTACCTGGCCTGGCTAGACTGTTCCAATGGAAAGCAGGTTCAAGACGGATTTGCATATGTCCGGTTCTAAACTAGAATGATGTGGTGAGCAAAAAACAATGGATTTAGGCCGACATCTCTGGACTAGGGGTGAGGGGTCCATCGTTTGTTCTTTTTGCACATGTTCTTTGTCAAAATGTCCATAAGTACTGTCTCTACTTCAAGTGCCTAGAAAATGTACTATTCTCCAGGAAGTGAGTTTCTAAGAGTATCACTTAGCAGAAAGTGTTCACTGTTTTCTGAGTTTCCTCTTTTTCATTTTCCCCATTCTCCAGCCCGTACAAGGCCTATACCTTCGCTGAGCCAGAGTCCTGGTGATGATTTGAAGAACAGTACTATTTTGTTAAATGTGGGAATCATGCGCAGAACCAGAGCGATTGACATTGCTATGCATGATAGCCAAGCCAGTATTTGGTGTTGTTTGCACATTTAACACATATGAGAGTGATGAGAATGAAATCTACCACAATAGGGAATGATGCCTACAAGTAATAAGCATTTTCAAAGAAAATGGGTCTCGGCTTTAAAAGGCGAAGCTACTGGCATTTTGCAATCCCAAATATATACATGCATCAAAACGCATGTGCACGTTGTCTGGCAATCGCGCAAAATGGCCACCGATGAACATGGCGACACACGCGAACACATGCTTTGTGATACCTGTGTGCGCTTGCATTTTGACGCATGAGGCCTTTTTTAGTGTAGCATAGCGGGGGCCATGTTACCACTATAATTTAAAATGCATAGTGCAAAAAAGGGGAAGAGAGTGGCATGTTATGGATTTGCAGCTGCCGGGCCCGCACAAACAAAAATAATAAAAATAAAAAATAAATAAATATAACATGGGGAACAGGAGAGGGAGTGGGATGGGAATGGGACGGGAACAGTGAGGAGGGGAGTGAAAAGAGAGTGCGGGCAGGAAGAGAAGCAAACACATGGACTGCTAAATCTAAAATAAAGGAGTGCCCCCAAGTCGGCGGATCAGAAAAGGGGGTGGTGATGGACAGAGTATCTGAATTAAACAGAACACTCGTACCCAGTCAACAGATCAGAGCTTGATCCATCACCGTTTTTTAGCTCACTGCACCATCCCAGCTCAGAACCTGGCTACATGCAAATTAGTCTGTCCCTGGCCCAGTGCATCATGGGAACAGGGTAGACCAAACTACCAAGCCAATTCTTATACTGGAAAGGAAACAAGCTTCCGGGACCGGTTTCTGGCATTACAGCCGTATTCGGCCCAGCTTGCTTGAATCCTGATGGTGCAGTGAGCAAGGGACTCACATCTGAGTATACCCTTCCACGCTTATGGTGGACAAAACGAGTCAGAAAAGGAGGTGGTGATGGACAGAGTATCTGAATTAAACAGAACACTCGTACCCAGTCAACAGATCAGGGCTTGATCCATCACCGTTTTTCAACTGGAAAGGAAACAAGCTTCCGGGGACCGGTTTCTGGCATTACAGCCGTCTTCGGCCCGGCTTTCTTGAATCCTGATGGTGCAGTGAGCAAGGGACTCATGTCTGAGCATACCCTGCTGTCACGTCAGAGGTGAAAGGTACTATTTATCTAGGACTTCCAACATGGAGTGTGTTTTGCTGTACTTCCTTTGCTTTCATTGGCTCCCTCTGGGACTACAGTTTTATAGTCCTCCCTAATACCGCAGTAAATGAAGACACTACAGAAGGCATGGAAATCTTGAGAGTGCTGGCTTCCATTAACATACCAGTTCATAACTTTCTGGAGAAAATATCTAGATTCATAGCAGTGCCTGGTCATGTATGTTGGGATCCACCGTCTGTATTTACACGTATAGTACTGTCCTCTTTTCTGGTTTACGGGAGACTGGGTAATGCTGTACATCTCAATAAATTCCACGTTCCTGTTATTTGGGCCTTGATTCTAGTAGGGTAGCAGGGATTGCGCCTGAAGAGTGCAGTAGGTTTAAAAACGTATCTATATGTAACACGTAAAGGGCATTGAGTAAATGGCAAGCCGAATAAGTATTATATCTTCATATAAACAACAAAACACATTTACCAAATGATAACTAGTATAGTAAAGCACAACCATCAGCAATGGGATACAATTATGGCCAATAGGAGGGTTCCTCTAGGCATTAAACTTGGCTTAGCATTCTGTGTACAAGGAATGTTCACTGATATCAGTATGTTGAGCAGAGGCTCTTGGTGCACGTGAGGTGTATAGATGGGCGGCAGCAGCACAACGTTTGAGTTCATAGCAGTCAATGTCCTGTATGCTTTTGGGTCCTGCCAGGAGCTAGAGGTCTATGTGTCCCGTGTGCTGAATTGCTGCTACTAGAAGTAATCATTGCAAAAAACACAATTGATGGACAGAATGTAGATCAATGTCTTACATTCACCCCAGTACAAGGATCTGGGCCTAAATCCATCGTTTTTCTGCACTCCACACCACCCTGGGTTAGACACTGGCTATATGCAAATCAGCTCTGACCCTTTGCCCCATGGGAACAGTCCAGTCCGAACTACCGGTCTGGTCCTCGGATACTTGATTCCGTTCTGGGAAGGACATGGCTTTTGTAGTTCGGACTGGACTGTTCCCATGGGGCACAGGGTCAGAGCTGATTTGCATATCGCCATTGTCTAACCCAGGGTGGTGTGGAGTGCAAAAAAACGATGGATATGGGCCCAGATCTTTGGACTGGGGTGAATGTGTGACATTGATCCACATTCTGTCCATCACCTGTTTTGTTTGCAATTGCCGCCACAAGTGCGCTGGGGATGCTCAGACGTGGGTCCCAGGCACTCCACACCACTGGAGTCAAGCTAGCCGGGCTGATGAGAGGTGTTACCTCGAAACCGGTCCGGTCCTCGGATGCTTGATTCCGTTCTGGGAAGGACATGGCTTTTGTAGTTCGGACTGGACTGTTCCCATGGGGCACAGGGTCAGAGCTGATTTGCATATCGCCATTGTCTAACCCAGGGTGGTGTGGAGTGCAAAAAAACGATGGATATGGGCCCAGATCTTTGGACTGGGGTGAATGTGTGACATTGATCCACATTCTGTCCATCACCTGTTTTGTTTGCACTAGAAGTAATCATGTCTTAAGAGAGGGTGGGTGCCAGCAGGAAGTCCAAATCTCCTGGACAACCACAGGCAAACAGAGAGAGTCCACCTGGTCTCAATCTAAGCCCAAAAGCAACAGAGGTGGAAGATTATAGCAGCAGTGCCAGTTATGGGGCAGATCGTCCAGTGTCGAGATTTTCAAGGGAATTCAGACTTCTGGGGTTGATGACAGCAATACTTCCTTCCAATCAGCTGTGTCAGAGGCAACCTGAGAAGGAGAATATGGTGGCTCTCTTGGGGATGATGGAGTCACACGGATCCCTGTGGCAGCCATAGAAAAGGAGTAGCTCATTGGGTATCTCGCAAGAAAAGTGGCAAAGGTTTCTTGATCTCGTTCCACAATGATCCCGGGCACCTGCGGGTATGATGGAACAGAAGGATCGCTCTCACAGTAGAGCATGGAGAGAGGTGTGTCATTCATTCTGATCGCATAGTGATCTGGCACCCTGGTCAAGGCGTGGGCTCCTCACAGACAGGTCAGCCGATCATCACGGCAGGCACACAGAACCTGGGCCCCAAACATTCTTTTCACAGGGTTTTGGGTGTTCGTTCCTCTGTTCTACTTGGCAGTCTGACGCCTTCTTATGCACAGAAAGAGCAAACTGCACCACAGTCCTAGAGTATCCATAGCTGTTGAGGACTACAAAAGCATGGCTCTCTGGCTCCATCCATCCTTCTTGCTGCTTCATAGATCTTTGCAGCAGTGTTTGGCCACCAGTATAAAGCCAACTTGTGGCTGTTGAGGACACATGAACAAGCCAACCACTCAGGAGGTGAACCATGCGCAGAGTTCAACCAAATACAAGTACATCTTTTGGTACTTGTTGTTTAACTCCATGGTGATGAGGAATCCAAGGGCGCAATAGGCACCTCAGCAGCGACAGAGTGGTTGATGACTGAAAAGGTATGGACATTATGGGGGCCCTCTCCAATTCTTGCAGGGGGCCCCCAAATATTTTGTTATGCCACTGGGTTAAGCAGGAATAGAGGAAAGGCTCTAGAAAACAAGAAATACCCAGAAATGTATGAAGGCTGGTTTCATGGAGTGCACCCACATTATGGGACTTCGATTTCAGGGGAGGCTTCCTCAAGGTCGTTGACAATTCACGGGGGGAGAAGTTCCTTTGTAGAAAGATTGTTATTGCAGTTACTGTTAGTGGTGAAGCACAATGCTGTGAAAACGACACTGCCTTTAGCCTGGCCCTGCTAAACCGCTCTAAAGTGAAATATAGTGAAATGCACGTAGCATTGAAAGGGATGGGAGGAAATATATAATTACATGAATACTAACCAAGTCTTGATTAAGTGGACTATTGGACTAAGGTCTGGACAATTGTAGCAAATGAACTGTGATAGGTAGCCATGTAATGTACTACAAGGATCACAGAGGAATGGGGGAGGGGGCAGAAAGAGAAGAAGGGTTGTTAAAGCCAAGAAATATACTCGAACCCTTTTTTGTAAAATGTCTTTTAGGCAACAATTTTTAGAGACTGTACAAGGTAGTAATGAAATATAATTAAAATGGTAGATTACAAGTACAGCTTCACAAAATGGCGTATCCACTCCATGGTTCTCCTAATCAAGATGACCTACTCCTCGCCCGCCCAATATTCATCTACTTAACCCCTTCGATGCTGATGACGAGCTCAGCTCGTCATCAGCCACGGGGGGCGTGTGCGGATGACGAGCTGAGCTCGCCATCTTACGCGGCTTTTAGAAAAAAGCCGCTTAGTGGAAAAATAACCGCCGCAGCGATGCGGTTAAGCATGTGAGGGTAACAATATCGGTGCATGGCCTCCACAAGGCTCTTAGGTCTTAGCCTGGAACCTCCTTAAGCACATGTAAATAGCATACAGGAGCATGCCCCGGGCACGTCTGGTTTGACAAGATGTCCTGGGCGAGGGGCCTACAGCCTTTCACAGTGCATGAAAACGAGCTGGATATCCATCTCTCCATTAACAAGAAGGTCCAAAGACCAGCCTGCCATTGGGTTACAGCCACGGGATTTGTCTATTTGTACCGAAGCAATGACAATTGTCGCAGACAAGAGGCGGTGCCAAACCAGAATTCTATTGCTCCTTGATATGGTATCTGTTCTGGGGGTCTCACGCTCAATCATAACCTGAGGGATCGCTGGGAAGGGGGTAGCTAATGTGGTGCCCCCAAGAACCTCTGTAAAACTTTTTTTTACAAATGTTGAACTTTTCCACCGGATAGCCATTGCATCTTCCGTAGACTCACACACATCTCTTTGACAAAGTCGCCCACTGAGACTTACATATAATGAAGCATACCAAAAGTGTAATAACAATCATACCACATCTTAAAATGTACCTCTTTACTGATTATTCGTTATTGATCTGGAAATGTCTTCCAAGAGGCATACAACCTCTGATTCCCAAATTTCCACCACAGTTTTGTTTCATTTATTTTTAATAGGACCCTTGAAAGCTGGTGTAAAATATAGCAATATATCATGTATGTTGTAGATATACTCATGGAGCTTGGGTTTACTGCAATAATCGATCTAGCAGAGCAGCCTATCATATTGTTACATGTATTCACCAATGTCCAATCTGCATCGCCCCATCCCAAAATCAAGTGTGCATGTCGAAGCTGATTGTATCTTCCCCATCTCAAAAGCTCAATCTTTCACTCTCCGGCCCTCCACTCAAAGGTTCCTCTTAGCATAATGGCGGTCACCCCTGATATGTTAGTGGCCTGGCATATTGTGGCCACTCCAGATGTAATGATGGCCCTGGCATGTGGTGGCCCTCTTAGAAGAGACGAAGCAGAAAAATGAAAAGGGCGGAAGGTAGAGGTGAAGAAAGATGCTGTATATATCTTGAACAAGCGATCTACATCTGTGGCAGATTTTCCTCAGTCATGCTTGGGAATAGCAGCTAGAACCTCCAACAACCCTCTAAACACCTGCACTCCTCTTCACTCGCCCTCCCACGCCCCCCCCATCTGTCACAGATGCTTATATTCAATGTGCTAGGGTCTGAGTGAGCCATGTGCCCGGCCTGTGCTTGACATATGAAAGTGCACGCGCCCTTCCTATCCGTGTTGGGAAGCAGCTCTGATTCAATGTTCTGGAACATGGGCCAATCTGTCATTGCAGACCGGTGGGTGCCCACTGGCATCTGTCGTAAGTAAACTCATGAGTAGCTTGCCATTATAGGCTGCTGTAAGTGCGCCTGTGCATCCATGGTGCCCATGATTGCGTTTGCTGCCTGGCTTCTGCGTGCGCACAGATACACATATTAGTTAAACCCGTGTCCAGTCTACTGTACAGATTTAGGTGGGCGCATTTGCACCCCTGGTGCTGGGAACTATGTGTCCCACCTGCCATCACAGGTCGGTGTGCGCACTAGTGCATGTGCGCCCAGGTAATGAG
The DNA here is from genome assembly GCF_964263255.1 of Lissotriton vulgaris. NCBI lineage: Eukaryota > Metazoa > Chordata > Amphibia > Caudata > Salamandridae > Lissotriton > Lissotriton vulgaris. The sequence continues at coordinate 621,689 of NW_028245465.1, forward strand.
GAATACCTATGTTTGTTTTCACTACCTATGAAGCCTGCTCTTACCATAGGTTAACATAGGGAATTGGTTGACATTACTTCGAACTGCAATAGTGGATTGGATTGGAGCAGCCTCATGGTGTTTCATATCCATGGATTTGTAGTGCCAAACCCTTTTCATTGGTAAAGGGGGTTTTGGCATAACTCACTTAGAAATGGCATTCATAGAATATGGACATTTCTATGCTCCAAGAGACTCAAGACTGTGGTGCCTGGCTCCAATGGACTCCAGGGGTCAGGGGGAGCACATCTGTGCATTCCCCAGGCGACAGCCATAAACAATGAGCATCCCATGGGAACGGCAAACCTCTACCATTTGAGGGCCATATAGGACAGATTGAATATAGAGATTTTGACACTTAGCCTCTAAGGGCCGGATCATGGCCCCACTAAAGATTAAGATCTGCATTCCATGGCCCCATGGCACACAGGCGTACAATTTAGATGAGACATCTGTGGTTCAAAGAAAAAAAACCTAAACCAACCCGAACATCAAAGGCACGCACCAGTATAACTAAGGGTGGCATCTTTCAGCAAAGGGTGAGATACGCTTTCGGGGATGAGGGAACGGAGTACACGGACTGTGTGGTGCACATTGCCAGAGGACTCTGTTGTGCAGATGGAGAAGAACTGTCCGAATAGTGGCTGACCTAGGCCGAGGATCTGTGGAAGTGTGGCGCCCTGAAGTTTGCTCTCCAAGGCCCAACCGTGGGCCTACCTTTCTCCTGCAGATCTCAGAGACATCAAAGATCTCCCGTGAGGGTCCTACCTCATCTACCTGTGACATCTGGAGAGCTGTGCCCTCTCAAGTGCGCACCTAGTCTACTAAAGCGCAACTGGCAGCTTGGTGTGAGTTGGAATTAAGACTTATGACTGAAGACCGGATTGTCTAGTGCAGAGCCCCAGAAATCTTGCCCACTTCTAAGGCGCATGGTCCCCGTTTTGCAGAGCCCCTGACACTCAAAAAGCATCTAGTGAGTGGTGAGCTGTTTGCCGGACCTGCGTGGCTCTTTCATCGACTGCGTCGCAACTCTCTCGTGCAACAAGCAGAATGCATGCTTATTGCGTGAGGTGTCCGATTCACAGGATGCAACCTTCGGAGGTGGGGGTGTACCAATACTAGTGCCTTATTGTACTTCATGGGGCTCTGCTGAACTTGCGCCTGTGTGTGTGTGATCAGATTGGTCTGGTGCAACCTGTATCATTGTGCACTGGACTCTGTGCCTCATTTCAAGGGAGGTACGGAATTGCATCTCTTCGCTGTTTGTGCCGGAATTGCCTGGTGCAACCCATGTCAATGTGCACCGCTTGTTGTGCGTCCATTCCAGGGAGGTGAGGAATGTGCAATTCATCATGTTTGAAAACTGAAGTGCCCCATTCGTTAGTTATTCCCTTGGTGACCCTTATAGCGGCAGGCGAACTGTCCTCTCCACACCTGGCCCCTCTCGAAGACATCATGGTGCCAGGTAGTAGCGAGAGAGATTGACTGTGGTGAAGGAACGATTCTGAGACAGTTTTCAGGTGGGTCAAGAGAACGAGCGCCTCCTTTGTGTCTGTAGACCTGTGGGTAAACTTCCTGAATGGTTGCTAACTTTCTCTTGGTTATATCTAAATATTAATTAAAACTGCGACATATTCTCAACTGCTTCCAGAGGACCCAGATTAAATGTGACTTTGGCCGCATGCCCACCCAGTGTCCGGGAGGCAGGGGTATAGGACAATTAGGGTGAACTAGAGGGTGGAGGGAGACTTGGGCCACGGAGTCTGCAGAGTATGAACCATTGACCTGCTGGGTACCAGTGGCATTAGGGTGCTGAGTGCGTATGTGTTCAAGAGTGTTCCATACTGACTGGTTGATACCTGTCACACCGTGTAGGGGTGCAAAGTGAGTGTGAGTGAGTGGGAATGATCATGTGCGGACCGACCGCCTGTGATTCATGACACTGGCCGGAGTTGCCTTTTCATTCGTTGATTTTATGCCAAAAACACAATACATTTGAAACTGGGTTTTTCCCCTTTGCTCTAGCCCCCAGTGCTGCTAAAAGGTGTTCTACTTTCATATGTTCAACACGTGCAGTGTAGGCTTGGCACGTAACAGTGAGCACGCCGCATGGAAATTAAAAGTGTTTAAATAGACAAGAAAGAGTTGGTTAAATGAAGGTGTGCAACCCGGTTCTTTGTGATAATTGTCGCTACTTTCATGTAAGTACATATTGTTGATATTGTGTACCACGCACGGGTGCTAGCTCTCTCAATGGGGGAGAGGGAGTGGAGGGTAGATTAGGAATTGTCCACAGTGAGCGTACTATTGATATCATAACAATGTCCGAATGTGTTTTCTGCCCAAAAGTATATGATGTTAATGTTATAAGGATTGAATATGTGTGCTGAATATACATTATTTTTACATACATCCTATGTGAAGTCTCTTTTGTGACCCTCAGTGTATTTATAGTGTGTGGCTGCTGTGCCTTTGCTTTACACATTGCCACTGCTCAGTACCAAAATACCTAAGGGTGAGCACAAATGTTTACACTGAGGGTAATCACTAACCCTTGATAGGTGAGGTGGCTTGTGCCTGGCTGGAGGAATCCCCTCAGCCAACCACACACTGTCAGTTCCAACAGTGGTGCGATGCGGCTCCACAATGACGCCGTTCCACTACGGAAAATATGTGCAGAGCCTATTTGGGCACTACCCCCGAGTGCTGACATTAGTTGCTTTCAAGGTTGTCCGCACACTCAGACACAGACCCCCAACACCAAATTGATTGTGATCAGTGTGTATATTCCTGGACTTGGGATCTTACTAATAAGTAGTCACAGAACAGGGAGGGTCGGTGAGGAATCTGCGGTTAGATAAAGTCTCTATCAGAAAAGGTGTTACTAAAGGTAAGTGACTTGTTCTTCTTATAGAGGTTTCAAACTGCATATTCCTCATCTTTTGAATAAATACCAAAGCAGTACCTATTTGGAGGTGCGTCCATGAATGGACTCAAACAAGAAAGTCCTGCAGGACTGAGCAGGCAAAATGCTACTCTCAGTGAACCTGGCTAGCCAGACTGTAATGGTTTGTGAACGTATTGAGAGACGCCCAAGTGGCTGCAGATGTTCAGAATGACAATTCTGTGTGACAACGCAATGGTAGCAGTTTTGATCCTGGTGGAATGAGTTTGGAGTCTGTCGGAGGCTGCTTTTTGGTCAGTGCATAGTAGATCGTAATCCAGCGGGAGACAGTCTTTTACTGAACAGCCTTGCTTTTTTTGCTCAAGCAAACCCCACAAGGAACTGATCGTCCAACCAGAGTTTTCTGGTATAATCTATGTAAAGGTTCAGTGCTCTTTTAGGGTACAAGTAGTGACGTCTCTCTTCCTTTAAGGGGTGAGGTGGAGCGAAGAATGCTAGTAAGGTAATACGTTGACTGAGGTGGAAAGGAGTCATAACTTTCGGCAAAAAGGATGGTTACTGAAGGCACCAATGTGAAGGTGACGAGGAACACTGTCTTGAGGATGAGAAGCTACAAAGGGCAGCAGTAAAGCAGCTCAAAGGGAGCACACATCAAATATCTGAGGACCAAGTTAAGGTCCCGCTGTGGCATGAGAAGGGGAGAGGCAGGAAACAGATGTTGTAGACCGTTCAAAACCACACCAAAAGGTGATCTAAATATAAAGGGCTGGTCTGGCAACCGTAAAAAGGCAGACAGAGCAGAAAGGTTTCATTTAACTGTGCCCAGAACAAATCCTTGCCAGGTGAGGGACAAAACAAACAAAAAAACTTCAGATTAACTTGCCTGGCAGGGTCTATTAGCTGTGTGCTGCACCAAGACACAAACCTGTCCCAAAGACAGGCATATACTCTCTTTGTCGAGGGATGCTTGACAGCCAAGATGACATCAACTACCTCGTAGGACAAAGGTGTTCAGCTGTCACCACTCATTTTCCAAGCATGAAGGTGAAATTGTGAAGGCCCAGTTGCAGAACAACCCTGTGGCTGCAACAACAGATCCTCCAGGGTGAGCATCTGCATCGGAGGATAGATTCTCCTTCCCAGAAGCTTAGGATACCATACGATCCACTAGGATGATTTGGGCCTTCTTTAGAACATGGGACAGAAGAAGTATCAGCGGGAAGGCATACAGGGATCCTGAGTTTCACCTAAGACGAAACACGGCTCCTAGTGGGAGACTGCTTGAAAACTCCAATACATAGGCCTGCAGACATGGCATTTTTTCAGCGGTGATGAATAGATCAGCCAAGGTTCTCATTTGTGGAGGAAACCGGTCGCCACCTGCTGCCATTCATAATCCACTAGGCGTCGACAGCTCAGCTCTTCTGCTCAAGCATTCAAGGATCACCACCAGGAAAATTTCTGGATGATTTAGCCATTTCCAGAGGCACAGTGCCTTCTTGCGCAGGGTCCGTATCTCCACTCTGTCCGGTTTGTTTCAATACCACATGGTGATGGTGTCTGTAAGCGCCTGTACCAGCCTCCTCTTGATGGATGGAAGTAAGGCTGCCAACACCAAATGGATTGCCCTCTGCTCCTGAAGGTTGATATGGAGCCAGGACTCCACCAGAGACCAAAGGCCTCTGATCTCCACCTCTCCTAGGTGGCCGCCCAACTCGGAAGTGAAACATCGGTAATCTCTGTCAGCTTCGAGTTGAGTAAAGAAAGGGATCTGCCGCTGACCCAATCACAGTTCAATGACCACCACTGCAGATTTTTTGCAGTCTTCTCCAAAATCTGGATGTCGTTGGAGAGGTCCCCTTAATGTTGGGCCCACTGGGATTCCACTGCAGAACCCACAGATAACACCTGCGTGCTTGACAAACAAGATGCAGGAGGCAATAAGTCCTGCGGCCTCAAAGTCGACCTAAATGAAATCCAGCACAGAGGCGGAAAGATCGGTATCATAGCCTGAATGTCCTGGATGCTCCTTTCTGGGGGAAAGGCACAAAATCAAACAGTGTCCAGAATGGCTTAGATGAAGTGGAGCCTCTGAGAAGGAGTCAGGTGCAACTTCTGCACGTTGATAGTGAACCCCAAAGTTGACAGGATGTTCGACATAGCATGGGGGTGGGTGATGATTACCTGGGGCAAGCTCGCCTTCAACAGCCAGTTGTGAAAGTAAGGGAAGACTGTAAACTCGACTGCTGAAGAAGAGCTCCTACCACTGTCATCATTTTTGTGAGCGCCTGAGGCCCCCTGGTGAGACCAAAAGAGAGCACAGTAAACTGAAAATGCTTCTACCCCATTATTAAATGCATGTAGCATCGATGAGCCTGCAGGACGGGATATGGAAATAAGTATCCTGCATATCCAATACCACCATCCATACTCCAGTGTCGATGGCATGCAAGACGTGGCCCTGGTGAGCATTTTTAATTAATCCTTCCATAGGAAAGCACTGAAAGTGCACAGGTCTAAAATGGGACGAAGGCCTCCATCCTTCTTCGGCACTAGAAAGTAGAGGGAATGAAAACCACAGCCAACTTTTGGCTCAGGCACCCACTTGATAGGCTCTTTGGCGAAAAGTGTTGGACCTTCCTGCCAAAAGTTGGCCAGAAGTTCTTCTGTCAGTCATTTGCAGTGGTAGGTACGGCGGAGCGGCAATGAAGAGTAAAGTGTAACCCTTGAGGTTCTCTTTAAACTCCGGGAGAACATGGGTTCTAATTAAGCGTTCTAAAACTTCTACTGGTGAGAATGCCAATTCTTTTCTTTCAGAGATACCCATAAAATGCAGATTTTATCTCCTTAAGCGGTTCTCCTGGTCTTTCAGTTGGGGTTTAATTGACTTCGTCCCCTTAGCTTGGAAGATATCTGCTGAATTGAGCTCTCCCTGGGTGTCTTCCAAGCAGAGATCCGTGTTTTCACTTCCTTCAATTGAGCAGAGTAGGAGTCAATTTTCTCTCAAATCCCTGCATTTTACCACTCAGGGACCAAGTCAACGAATAATGACTTTATTTTAGCTCCAGTATCTCCCCCAATATAGTAGTCAGCAGTGTCTCAATTTTAATATTGGGGAGCTGGGTTCATGTATAAGCAAATTTTCTCCACAGAGTCAGTTATATCGTTTTCAGAGTTGATTGATTCTGGACTTGCACAGAGGTTTGAAACACCTGGCACCGATGATGGGATACTGGCACTTGAGGTAAGCTACGTGCTGATTGCCAAGCCCTGGACTGGGCTGGCTATCATCCCTCACTGTATCTCCATTTGATTCTAACTCTAGCAACTGAGAATTGGGGAAGCCCCCTCTGTTTATAGCCAGGTTCACACCTCCATTCCAGCTGCAATCTGTCAATCCATTAGCCACAGGGGCACTATTGCCCCTGTGTATTATTTCCATTGTCAATGTCATGGTGTGTCAGGCCACTTCTCGCCACCTTGCTGCTAAAGACTGAATTCAATCTAGCGCCACCCCCTTCTATTCCTTTCCCAGAAAATGAAAGGATGGCTAGCAAATGAGTCTGTGCCTTGTTGACTTAGTCGGCCTCAGTGCCCTCCACCAGACATTCCTGCACACATGCTCTCTCCTGGGCATACTGCTCTCCCAGGCCCACCAGACCTCCTACAGATGACGGTGGGACTGATAATGAAGCAGGCTCCAGTTCAGTGGGGGACATTCCTGGCTGGTGCATTTTAGTCTTGTCCATCATTGGTGCACCACCACTCGTCCTCGCCTTTGCTGGTGCCCCTAGTCCTTCAAGGCAAAACTGCTTTAGTCTTTCCATCAGGGGCTTTCTGACTGACAGCTCTATTCCTTTGTAGATATCCTGGTCCCTTTCTTGGCAGTGGGGGATGTTTAATTCTTTGGCATTGGCTACCCTTAAATGTTCGCTGACTATCCAGTCAATTAACTGATCAGTGGCTTAATCGAGTCCCCTAAATGCGAAATCTCAAGGTTCATCACTTCATCACTACGCCTGTCTCCCACTCCTTTTAGTGGCCTAATGTCCGCCCTTATATGTCCACAAGTCAAGCGAATCCAGCGTCTGCTGTACCCCTTCAGACTTGGATCACCACCTCCTACTGTCATTATCTCTTTTGGTGCACACACAATCTTTCTCTATCTCCCATAAGACACACAGAGACAAAGAGAGAGAGCCCAGCATGTCATAATAACATGCCATCAGATCTTTATTGAGTTTATATCAGGTATTTCAACAAACTTTGCCCCAGGAGTGCTCCTTATCTCTTCCCTTTAATGTGCTTAAAGTCTCTTAGTGTCCATATTAGGTCTCTCAATTCCTGCAGAGTACCTATTTGACCTCCTCTTTTTTTTGGCTGAGGGGGATAGTGCGAGAGGCCGTAATTCCACCATCACCATCGGTGTTGACAGAGGCAAATTTTTCTGCAGTGTACCGCCCACCTCTTTATTGCTGAAAGGGGGCAGTTTTTGGTAGTTGAAGTTAAAGGCAGTTTAGAGGGGGGCTCTTTCGCACAGCATGGGATTGCACTGAGCTGAGCCGCACATTCACTCGCTCTCCGCAGAGGGATCTCACCGACCAATAATACTGCTGACGTTGTGGCGGCCTTACTGGCTGGGGGAGTGGGTTCACTGGTGGAGGTGAAGTTACGCATCAATCCCCCCAAGCACAGCAGGATGCCCGATGAAATCACTGGTTTTCAAGCCAAAACGGATCATAAATTCGACAGCGACATGTCTGTCCTGTAAAGCTTGAGCTCGAACAGTTTGAAGGTCTTCCGGGACAACTGGGAGGACTTGAGTGTCTGATATAGAAGGGGGTTCCCCAAGACTAATAAATGATGTAGGCAGGAACGAGGGGGGGAAAATTGAACGAGCAAATAGAAAGAATCACCCTGCCAGGTATGATGAAGATCTGGGACCACCCTTCATCATACCTGGCAGGGTGATTCTTTCTATTTGCTGGGAGGACTTGAGTGACTGAATCCCATAGAGTGTGGGAATAGAAGCCCAGCAGGAAACTGTAGAGTAACCTAACAGCCAAATTAGTGGAAGAAAATACCTTCTTCCCAAAGGTCTCCATTCTTTTGGACTCCCTATCAGGGGGAGTAGTCGGGAAAGTGTTTGGGTTCCTCAGACTAAAGGAAGCCTGCACCACCAAGCTCTCAGGAGGGGGGTGCTGAAACATAAAGGCAAGGTTGCCAGGGGTAGGTCGGTGGCGCCTCTCAATTTGGCGACTGAAAGCAGCAGCCAGAGCAAGATATGGCCCAGGAGCCTGGGGGAGTAGCAGTGAGTGCCTCAATAAAAGGTAGTAGGGGCTCTCTATTGGCTTGGTCTGACTGGAACACTTCAGTCAGTATATTGCTTTCAACTTCTAAGGTGGGGAGATAGAGGTCAAGAACTTCAGCTCCGCAAGACCACCACAAAGGAAGCACTTTCTTTAGTGGCACAGCTTGGAGGTGTAAGAAAGTCAGAATCAGGATAGATGTGAAGGCCTCTGGCCTCCTTGAGGCATCATACCTGCTCTCTTCGTGGTAGGGTTGGGCAATGTAATCTCCTGTGCCATAGTCATTATACTGATATGTCCCAAACAAGGAGTGCCAGGTATGGGATCTGTCTTGTGGAGCTCGGGCCAGGCGGCAGGTCAATGGAAATTGTGGCCTCCATCAAGGTTGTAGCGGCGCTGACTTGGAGTTGGAGAGCACAAAGGCACTGCTTCCTCCAGCGTCAGTTGAGTCGGCAACAATGTTGACACCAGTGCTGAATTTTTCAAAAAATACGTGCTGGAGCCCTTGTCAGGAGGCCACTGCAGTTTGCACTACACATTGCCACTATTAACACAACTACTAACCATTACACTGCTAAAAGTGTGACACTTTAGACTGTTTGAGGCCACCAAAGCTTTAAGAATGGCTTGGATGGCAGGTATTAGATGTTTTTATCGTGTATTAAATTAGCAACCAACTTTTTTCTGCTCGTCGTTAAATTGTACAAACAGCACCACCATGTGGCAGCTGTCATAAATGCAGGTTCTGGCAATTACGTTCGGGTGCCAGCAATTAAGTGCCAGTACAGAGCACCGGAAACCACTGGCTCAAATAAAGCACTAGTTGACACTCCAGGAACTGGCATGGATCACGGAGCAGTAGGAAGAGTCAGTACATGAGCCAGGGAGATCCCTTGGCAGTTTAGGAGGGTCCAACTGGCCCCAGGGGCAATCTTGGCTGCGGTATCCCAGATGGAGGGCCTCTCAGCTCCTTGGGGCCCGCAGGTATGTCAAAGCAAGTCAGAAAGGATCCAAAGAGTCAGTCTATGGCCTTGCGGAACTCTTGCATCTGCTTCAGAGTGGCAGACGGCCCTGGAAACTGTGGTTGTGTCAGATCGAGCTGTGGGATAGGCTCCGACGTTGACTGACTTCGGAAGAGAAATCAAGAGGCATGGTGAGTGACACAATCATTTTTCAGGAATACAAGAGTGGCGGGAAGCGGCAGAGTCCTACTTCTGGACCGGGAACGGAACTTTGACGACCCTTGGACTTGGACTGGTCCAGACGAGGAATCTTCAGGTGCTTGGTGATGTATACTTTTGCCTTGCTGTTCCGTATGGTCTTCAGGTTTATTGACGCACATCCACTTCAGGCCTTGGAGTTGTGACTCGACTCCAGACACCATAGGCAAACCTGATGGGGATCGGTCACAGACATTTGCTTGTGACAGTCCCTACAGTGTTTAAAACCTATCATTTTGGGAGGTGACATTTCCTTTGCGCACTGTAATTTTTTAGGGAAAAAGCCTCTCAGAGAGACCAGAAATGGCTCTGGATCCGAGTCCCATGGCAAAGAAAGAAAGGAACAGATGTTAGTGCACAAGAGTTGTGCTTATATAGGCTCTGCACATCATTTCTGCAGCAGAACGACACTGTTGCAGGATCATTTGGCGCCACCTACAAGTGCACAAAGGTACTGGCAAAAAAGTTTCCAGATCTAGTCTGATGCCTGGGGAATATTCATAAATTGAGTAATCTGCAGTCAAAAGTCTCTATTAGAACAAGATGGTAAGTATACACACTGGGGGTGAGAAAAGCTATTTTCTGGGGGTGAAAAGGAAGGGATTTAAATTTGTCCACCTCCTCAGATGGAAAAAAAATCCTTTCCTGTTCAACCCCAGAAAAAGGTTTTAATTAAAAGTTCAGTTGTACCTTAATCTAACACACCAGTGTTGGGTTACACACATCCACACAAATCTACAACTTGCAAAGATTTAGCTGTAAATATCAAGGAATATATGTGACTCCCTAAAGTTCAGTGGCATAAACCTATGGCTCGTAAAAGTACTAATTTTTTTCTCTCCCTCAACGTTATTGGCCTAGAATCACACAAATTGTTTAAGCACGGACTTTAGGATACACGCACAGCAACTCAGCCACTAGACGACATATCCTAAGCTACCATTTGCTGTTCTGAAAAGTGAACTGTCTTTGTTTAATTACATTTTTGTAAATAAACAAAATATACACTTTGGTGTGGCTATTAAAGGTAGGACTTTCATTGAAAGGTATGTAAATACACACATACATCTGCAAAGAGCTTTTGCACCATTTGTAATCATGGCACGAGCACTCCCATAAGTTACAGTGCTACTCCTAGAGCACTTATGGAATCATGTTAATGGTTTGGCGGTTTAGGATCATTGAGCTATTGGCACTTTTAATAGCCGGCGCTTTATTGATGATTTTTCTATAGCTAGAACGCCAAGCTTTCACAGCGCATCGATTACGACAAGCAGAAACATTACTCTTACATTTTCATTCCCATCATTGCCAAACAAGCCGCTTCTGTTTTTTTATGGCTTTTTTTTTACATTTTGAATTTATTTATTAGCGCACAGAATTACTACAATCTTAAATTATACTAACATAAAATCAATTAAAATGCAATTCAACATTCTCATCTTAAGAAACAGATAATTGAATCAGAGCTTTAAAAAAAATAACATAAAACGATGATCAAGCAGTTCAAATTGATGCAACCAATTCATAGCAAAATTCTTTCCCAGTACACATATCTAAAATACTAGGCCTGCAACTACAGAAACTAGAATTTCAATTAAGCACCAGCATAGTTAGATAGCACCCTCCTACAACTTATCTTTGTGGAGCATTTCAATAGCTTTCAAATAGGTACCTATTCTATACTCTTTAAAGATCAACAACATATAACGCCTTCTCAGGTCAAAAGGTCCAGGCATCTGTAAAAAAAAAAAAAAAAAGACTCTTTTTTGTTACTTGATTAAAACGTTGTCATATTTCCATCTGAGAAGCCACCTCGTTGTATTATAATTCCATTTATAAATCGCTCATACACCTGATGAGGCACTAAATGCTGATTGGACAGGTAGCATGTTACACTGTGAGGGCATGCTTGGTTGAGAGCGTCATGAACTGCAGTGCCCTCTAGATTGGAAGCGTTTTGGTGTCATACTTGAGTGACCAATCTGGCGCCCTTACCTTGTCTCAGGTTGCTTCACCCATAGGTCTAACTGAGGACGATTATGTTACTATAGCGCTCACTGTTACCACAGAAGGTGTCCTGGCACTGAAGAAGAGCGGCAGTCCGACTTGGGGCAGACACATAGACGTCATTTAGGGGTCGCCAGGGGGCTTGCCCTTTGCTACCCCCAGCACTGCCTTTGCGAGGCTCCACTCTCTTTACTTTCTGTCAATTTTTTATTACACCAATAGTGAATAAATAAAATATATTAGTCACTAATAGTGTAATAAAAATGTACAATAAGCTGAAATATGCCCTTTCAAGGCAGCTGAGATATGTAAAAAAAAAATGCCTTTAAATGTATGTTGTATGTGTGTGTTTGCGGGTGAGAGTTTGTTTATGTGTGAGAGAGTGTATATGTGTGAATTTGTGTGTGTATTTGTGTGTATGTGTATGTGTGTGTGAGTGAAAGTGTAGGTCAAAGGGTGTGTGATGTGTGATTTCACGTCCTCTACCCCTGGCATTTCAGTTAATTGACAACCAAAGCAGCTCTGGCAAAAATGCTCAAACCATCTTCTTGCCCAATCTCTTTCCATCAGTTCATTATCTCTCTCTCTCTCTTCCCTCTCTATTCGCTTTCTCTCTACCTTCCCCTGTCCATCTGTTTCTCTCTCCAGCCCACTGGGGAAATTCCCAGTGGAAAAAAGGCCTGTCCGGCCCTTGTTAGAGAACATGCTAGCAGGTTTATTAGGACTGCTGACATATTTGCTCAGACTGTATTGATGAGTGTTAAAGCAGCGCAATAGTTGCATAATCAATATTGCCACACAGTATGCTTCATTATGCCACACAACTTGCCATTTTGTAATCCATAATTTAGTCAAATTTGCAGCATAATGTGATCCTCCATAGACACATATTTCCAGTGGTCTTACCAATAGGAAATTACCAGGATCTATTCTGGAGAAATTCCAGCTAATCTGTAAATTTCTATTTTTTGTAAGAAAGACGGTTTTACTTCACAAAGAGGTAGAAGAGTAAGACCTGGTTTAGAGCATGAAGGCCTATATTAGAGGGTAGATCCTTTATTCCTGACATCATATTACCTATTGGTAGGGCTTGCTTATGTATCTTGATAGAGCTATGTGTCTCTTTAATCTTCTTCGGGCCTATAAGGCCCAAACGAGAGAGACTCCATTTTCTTTTCTGCCTCGGCTGCTCGAGGCGCTTGTAGGTCAAGAGTGATGTTTTAGTTATGAGCTGTTGTTCACTGGAGAGGAACCGGTCAGAGCTGGCCCTTATCGGAGGAATGTAAGCAGAGCTCGGGTTTTAGATGAAACAGCAGCTGGCCACTGTGGAAGCGTCGGAGGCCCGGAGCCTAGTACAGGAATCTGGTGGGCGGCAGGTTACTGTCTGGAAATTTCCATGAACGAAGAGCTCTTTATATTATCGAGGTGTAGAGAGGAGAGGCAGGCAGTTGACAGTTGGCAGTTGGCAGATGACAGTTGGCAGTTGCAGTCGACAGTTGGAGTTTGGAACGATCGAAGGCTGATGATCTTTTGGAGAGACTGAAGTTACATTGTGAGTCAGTCTGTTAGAGCAGTTGGAGATAGTTAAACGTCGGAGTTAGAATAATCAGAGTGAAGAAGTTAGTTAAACAGATGGTTTCCAGAGCGGTTGAAACTATATCATTAGATTGAAGTCTGGAGGTGAAGACAGTTCGTGGGAGAGAGGAAGCCAGTGCAAAGTGATCGGTGCAGAGCTGAGAAACAGAGGAGAAGACGAGAGAAGGGTTCCAGTGCTTTGAAGGAGCATAGCAGTGCAGGCGTGTATCCGTAGGTGCAGAGTAGAATCTGAGATGAGCCAAGGCGCAGACGAGAGAGGGACCCAGATGACAACTAGAACCGGACTTCGTAATTATAAGGTGAAGTCTGTCCTGCTATTATAGTGCATGAATATACTAACTCTTTCCTTTACTTTTCAGGCTATGCTTAGACTGTTAGGTAGTATTGTGACTTTATAATATAATGTTTTCTTTGTCTGTTATTGTGTAATAAAGGGACCCCAGTTTGTAACGAACATATATATATTTGAGTATTGTTTCTATGATAAAGCTAACCTTTCTTTACAGCCAGGTGCCAGCGTATGGAAGGATGGGCGATTCCCTTCCTATAGGTAACTGATGCGGGAGATTGATGTGAGTTTTATGTCAGGGAATAATTCTTAAGTGTAACAATTTGGCAGTTCTTGTGTGAAAGGATCGGATCTCCTATCTATCACATGAGGGATAACAATTTATATAATATAGAAGATACTCCCAGTAAATATTAGGTATTTAGAAACTTCCCCAGTAAAGAGAGAGAAGAAGGTATTAATAGGACAGTGAGATCGCTCAAGATAGGGTGATAATGAGAGCACCAATTGGGGATGGTGTGTAGTGAGATCGCTCAAGAAGGGCGTTAATGAGAGCACCAATTGTGATTCGTGTGTAGTGAGATCGCTCAAGATAGGGCGTTAATGAGAACACCAATTGTGGTTGGTGTGGTAGAGTGAGCTGCTCTCCACTATGAGAAGGAGGGTAGAATAATCCGGACCAGATTGTCGCAGGGCTATAAGGTAAGATCATAGGATGAGACATGGAATTCCGTAGTAATTAGTGACTATTCTTAGTAATCCCGTAGATCTAGCAGTGTTTTTTGATGATATAAGCTTGTATATTGCGAGTGCCCCATTCAGGAACCATTGTAAATAGGGTCCGGGAAGGGATGGTGTTACGTTTTGGCCGGGTTAGTTGTATCTAGGTGAGTGGGTGATTCTTGGTCTGAGAATCCGGTCATTACAGATGACCAGCTGCTTGATAGAGAGGAGAGCAGCTCTTGGGGTAGGGGATGTCAGCCATCAGCAAGGTGGACCCCGGCAGGGTGAGGTGGAGCTGGGGGAGATGGCAAAACCCCGTGCCCTGGCCAAGATACGCACTTCCGAGGGTGCTGCAAACCGAAGGACTGGGAGGTACGAGCGTACCTGGACCAGCTGGGCGGTGGCTCAACAGGCAGTGGTGAAAAAGTGTCCACTCTTGGAAGAGAGGTAAGTGAGATGATACACTAGCACAATCCATGGGGACTGATCCGAAGAGCCTGGCCCATTTCTGAATCAACATTCCCTGGCAATGGTGACCAGTGAGCCCGAGGAGAAGTGGCAAACATGTTTTATGCATGACAAACAAAGAATAATGCTCTGGGCCACCAAATGTACCAAACATAGGATCCTATATAGAATGTTGACAGTTGGCAAAGAGTGCACTGTATTGTAAAACAAGCTACCCCATTCATTGTTAGACCAGACATAAAGCTACAGAGAAGAATGGCCTAGCGGTGATGAACAGTAGGGGACTTTTCAGTGGACTAAGCCCTGAGGAATACGTGAGGCGTTGAGCAATATTGGTCTTGGCCTGAAAGCATCCTGCTGGCAGACAGAGAATCTGGACACAGATGGAAGAACTGGCCCTAGAGTAAGGCACTGAGAGATAATTTGATGTGACACCATGATAAGAACAACTAATGTTCATCCAAAGTACAGTGTGAACATAAGACACAAAGTGCAACACACTCATGGGATGGAAGCCAAGGGAGCTGAGGGGAGCATTTAAGCACTCCTCCTGGAAATGCACAAAAGCTTTACTGCAATAGATGGCAAACCAGACTACCTGAACATCCTAGTAGACCAGATGGAGAGAATGGACCACCAAGCTTCCAGACTCAACATGCCACAACGTCATATATCAGATGCAGAAGATGCGCTAACAACAAGAACAAGAAGATCCAGTAACTGGAAAAATGCTAGAAATAGTTAGCAAGAAGAACGAGTACTTAGAAGCAACATGCAGGAAGAACAACCTCTGCATCCTGGGTGTCTTGATGACTTCCTCCACTGCAAAGATGGAAGACTTCATGGAACAGCTGAAAGTGAAATTAATTAATTTGAATTTTTCTAAAGTGCGCAAATACCCGAGAGTGTCTTGGTGCTAGAATCCTGAAACCAACGGACCAAGGAACTTTTAGGGTCAAAAGGATGAGGAAAACAGCCATGATTTGAGCTGTCTATGGAAAGATTTAACTGGATTTTGAGATATAATGAAAGTTTATTCCCAAGCTGGTATAAGCAAAGCCCCAAGAGACTTTCTTTATCCTGGGGGTAGAAACTGAACATAAGGCAGCAGATCTCAAATGCTTTGACATCTTTGGCAGGACCAGCATCTCTGATCTCTTAGTGGTGGAGAGAGCTCATAGATCTTTGGCAAAGAGGCCGCCCCTGAAGTCCCGGCGAAGCCCATAATGCAAGAACAACACTAAATGGCAACTCACACTTTTCACTGTGGCAGCAAGAGCTGCTGACTTGATTAAAAGATGGAAATTGTGTAACGGCCCAGAACTGTTACCCATGCACGAAACACCTCACGGGGATACAGGAGATGCTGATCCGTGACAGCAAAGATGAGTAAGACCGAAGTATTGGGAAGCGCGTGGACTGCCTCATCTGGGCAACAAACCTGGCACATTCGATTATACCCAATAAAGACAAACCATTGACTCACTCTCTACATATATATGAGAAGAAATGATCCAAGCAGATTCGTTAACAATATTAAGCTAATGTAAAATCACCCAAGTGAATTGTTGTAAGGAACACACTAACTCTGTTCTGCTGCGGACACTCGCCTAGTTGTCCACCACGCCTAAAGTACATTACAAAGAATAGTTAGCTGGTTATTGGTAATGGATTTGAGGATCCTGCTAGTCGATTGGACTCTGGCCTGGGAGGGTGTGAGACACAAAATGCTTAAAAATTGAACCACAAGCACCAGATAGAGAAGGAATCCTTAGAGAGAAAAATATATTGCAAGCATTTACTGACTTCTACACACAATCAGATACAAGAACTATTCCAGCCACATACGAAGACATAAACACATACTTAGATGATATAGCCTTAGCTTGGCTGATTGCCACCATGAGTGCTTGTAACAGCCGATCACGGTAAACAACATAATAAACAGCATATAATACATGAATAGCAGTAGGACCCCTGGTAATATTTAGTAACAATACATTTTTATAATGAATACGCCTCCATTATCGCCGCACACCTACTAAGCACATACCAAGAGGCTGTTGAATACGGCTGCCTCTCTCCATCTAGGCAGGAAACACGACTTTTTAGTCAATTAAAGCTCGACAAAGACCCAATAAGTTGTGGCTCATCCTACCCCCCCTGTTACCCATTAACACAGACTTCAAAATACTTGCAACATTAGTAGCAGACGGGCTACTCCCACTCATGCGAGTTACTATCCCCCGGAGAAATCTAGCTTTATCCTCTGCAGATCGACAGCGCATTACTTGCGAACGGTGTTCTCTATCCTACACCACATCAAATCAGAGGTGGAAACTCCTACAGTAGTGTAGACGCACCAGACAACTCTAAAGAGTAGGGATTTTTGCTCAGAGTGCTTAAGCACATTGGGAAACGCCCATTTTTCATACCATGGATTACATTCTTTATGTAGCTCCAACACCCAGACTTCAAGTGACTAACCTGCTATCACAGCCTTCTCTGATATTACATATGGCACAAGACAGGGGGGTCCCCTCTTTCCAATGCTTTTTGCTATCACTAACATTATGCGTGGCCCTAGACAGGTGTGTCCCCTTATCCCCCTGCTCTTTGCTATCACTGACATTACATATGGCACTAGACAGGGGGGTCCCCTCTTCCCCCTGCCCTTTGCTATTAGCATGGAACCGATTGCTTGCCTGTTGAGACAGCACCACTCGCCGATGGGGTTTAATTTCACTGCACACCGTTTATTATATCAGTTTACGTAGATGGTGTAGTACTCCTTGTGTTTAAAAAAGGCAACAGGAGATAACGTCCCCCAAATCATAAAGGGTTTTCTGAAGTTCGGACTGCAGAAAATCTACGTTATACCCAGTGACAGGCAATATACACCCAATAGATTTGGAATATCGTCTTAAATGGTGTGAGTCATAAGCAATTATCTCGGAATCCAGCCTCACCATGATAATAATGTAGTGTTTTCCAAGAATTATGGCAAATGCCCTTACCAAACTGAGGTAGAGTGTTGGACTTAACTTTCAGTGTCTATGGCTGGCAGAATTCCTCTAATTAATGGATGTCTGCCAAAGGTATCTACTTGTTAACACCCCCTCTTTCCGAGCCATCATTTCTTCAGTGCATTGGCACTGCACCTAATCAAACCAATATGGACTGGGAAATAGCCCAGAGTGAAATGGAACACACTAGTGGGGCTATGCCAAGGAGGTGTCATGGTGGTCCTGTACTTCGAATTTTTTTATTACAGTGCACAAGCGCCATTTGCCCACTTCTGGTGTTAACCCGATCACACCATTCCCTCTCCACCAGCGTTAACACATATTGTATTTAAGAGAGGTATCTCAGCTCTTATACCATTGTGCACATCTCTATGTGCATACACTATACTCACCAAGCACTAGTGACCCAGTAGCAAGAACGACAAAAGCCTGGCACAATCTAGCTAGGTTTCTTGTGTAATGATCATAAGTGCATACATCCACTGTGAATGCATCCCTGATTTAGGGCACTCCTTAGGTTCTTTTATGACAGACTCCTTTGTATTTATCACATGTTGTCATTTATTTTTTGAAGAAATTCATGTAAGATATTTTACTTCATATCAGTTCACATTTGAGCCATAAAGGTAAGTATAAATCAACAGTATTTCATTGATTACTCCAATGCATTTCGGGCTTTTATAGCCCTTTGTCAAGGAGATCTGCGATATAAACCAATTACTATACGACTGTGGATAACAATGCAGAATATTGAACAATACAAACGGTAGAACATAAGTGACATAGTTTCGTTCTTGAGTGCCCGGGGTGAAAACGACGTGTTTGTGAAAAAGTGCTCGTGGGGAGTGACCAACTTGTGAGAAACGGCGTGTGCTCAAAAATGAAGCTAAGACACACTTATGTGACTGACAATCACGAAGCTCGAAGATAACTGTTGAAGAAATGAAATGTTATCAGAACTCAGAAGAGTTCAATATATGGACATTCTTATGACATGGCAGCCCGACGGGCTGACTTACCGAGATAGATGTGGTAGATTCAGTGTTTCTTACTGTTCAACCCGTTGTGTGGCGAACAGCCGTAGCGAGGGTACTACGGTAAGGTTACCGTACGTGTGAGGACGGCGATAACGTAACAAACTTAAAAAACGGTTCGTTCTAATTGGATGAGTGTGTTGCCACGTGTTAGACCAACATAAAAGTTGGACTACACTCGCAGCCAATTTGGGGGCGGAAAAGTGCACCAGTGGATTGCGTGTTAAATAAAGTTATGTATTCAAAACATGTTGTCACAATATATCTGCACATTAAAACAAATTAATAAATGTCATGAACACAGGCCACATATTAAGACATAATCATCAGAAAATCACAGTGAAGTGGTTAAAGAAAACAACTCAATTCAGTCCTTTCATTGAGCCCGAAGGGCTTCATTGCTTGGAGGCGATATATCCATGATATCTCACGTTGTAACAAAGTTTTGTTACTGTCTTTCCCCTCTTGTTTTCCAATTATTTCCAAAATTAAGTACTTCAATTGCGCAATGTTATGTTTATGTTCAACAAAATGTACAGCAACACTGCATTTTTCATTCCTGGTTCGGATATTTGATTTGTGCTCATTTAATCGGGTTTTTATTTTTCTTTCAGTTTTGCCGATATAGATTTTTCCACAAGGGCACTTTAGCATGTATATAAGATTTGATAAATCACATGTGGCATTAACGTTGAGTTTGATGTTATGACCCTTCATAGGATGGGCAATGGTGTTGCCTTTAATCACGTTATTACAACTGTTACAATTCAAACATGGTCGTGTGCCTTTAGATTCTCCACGTTTTGGTTGTTCTTTGGATAATATTTCTTTAATGTTGTTGCTGCGTGTATACGCAAAGATCGGTGGATGTGTAAATAATTGTTTAAATTCAGGTTCTGCCATCAGTATGGGCCAATGTCTCATTATTATTTTTTTGTATGTATTGCTGAGCGTTGAAAATTTCGACACCAGTACCATTCTGTTATTTTTCAGTTCAGTGTTTTTTTTTAAAGTTTGTTCTCTTGAAATGAGAGATACCCGGTTCTTAGCTTCTGTTATGATGTCTTGAGGGTAACCTCTTGCTGTGAATCTTTCTCCCATCTCTTTGATCCATATTTTTCCTGCTTCACTGTTGGATGCTATGCGTTTAGCGCGAAGCATCTGAGAATATGGTAAATGTCGTTTTAGAGAACCTTGATGGAAGCTGGAGTAGAGGAGAGTATTATTGCGATCCGTTGCTTTGCGGAAAAGGTCAGTTTCAAAACCTGCGGAGGTTTTAGAGATGAGTACATCAAGAAATGTGATATTATGTTCACTTAATTGCCATGTAAGTTGTATTCGATCGTCGCGGGTGTTTAGTTCAGTTAATGCTTGTTGCAAATGCTCTTCTGTACCCTTCCATATGAAAAATAAATCATCGATATATCTTGCATACAGTTTAAGGTTGTTGGACCAGGTAGTGTTGCCATAAATATTTGTTTCCTCGAATTCTTTCATGTACATGTTCGCGTACGAAGGCGTTGCGCTATTGCCCATGGACATTCCCGATAATTACATATACCATACCTCTTCATGTTTAAAATAGCTATGATATAATGTAAACATCATTAGTTCCATTAGAAATTCCTGCATGTGTTTGTCAATTTCACTGTTCATGATGGCTTTTTCAATTGCGTCAATTCCTCCCCCATGGGGGATGGATGTGGATAGGGCTTTTACGTCAGCAGTGCCCAGAATTAGCCTTTCTCCTTCCAATATGGTAACTTCAGACAATTTGATTAGAAATTCGGTAGTGTCTTTTATGTAACTTCTCATTTGTTTCACAAGTAGTTGGAGGTACCTGTCAAGGAATTTCCCTAGAGGTTCGTGTAGGGAACCCCTGGTGGATACTATGGGTCGAAATGGGGGGTCTTTGTGGATTTTGGGGGTAATTTGAATTGTTGGGCTTCTGGGATGTTCCACCAGTAAGTATTTAAAGGTTCTTTCATCAATGGTTCCTGTTGTGTGGGCTCTCGTTAGGATTTCGCACAGTGTAGTTTTGTATTGTGTGGTTGGATTATTCTCCAGTTGCATGTATGTTTCTGGATCCGAGATGTGTTCAATAATTTTTCGTTGATACATTTCTGTGTTTAAAATCACCAATGCTCCTCCTTTGTCAGCTTTAATGCACTTGATGTCTTTGTTGTTAGCGATCTTTATGAGTGTATCTTGATCCTTTTGGGTGATGTTTTTTGATATTTTTTTTATTGAAAATTTGTTTTTAAATAAATCTTGTTTGACCAGCGTTTCGAATGTATCAATACATTTGTGGCTACATGGAGCCAGGAAAGAGCTAGCGGGTCTTAAGCCCATTAATTGATCTGGTTTATTATTGGTATTAGGTGTTACTACATTGTTGAAAAAATGACGTATTCATAATTTACGTGTAAATTTGAATGTGCTGACTTCCAATTCTAGCAGGTTGGTTTTTGTAGTGGGAATAAAGGATGTCCCTTTTTCCAATAATTTCATCTTGTAGGGTGTTAAGGTAGTATCAGAGATATTAATTACTAGGTGTTGCGTTTCTTGTTGTCTTTTTTCTGGATGATGCTCCTTGTTTTGGGGGGACCTTTCTCCTTTTCTTTTTCTTTTACTCCTCCGGAGTCTTCTCTGTCGTTTGGGCCAGTGTTGGAAGGCGGTGACCCCAGGGGTCAAGAGGACTCTCCTAACCACCTGGAACCTCCTCTCCCACAATTACTGCCGAGTCTTATCGAGGGGGGAGTCCCCGCCGGGGAGGACTGATCGTACACACTGTCGACACACCACACTTATGAACGGACACCACACCGTGATTCTTTATCAAGAAAGACTTTATCAATATTAAAAGTAAGGAGCAATACACAGCGATCGAGGGATCGCAAAGTCTCGTAACGAGGGATCGGGGGAGCGGGACAGTCTTAGGAGGCCAGCTGGCACGCAACGCACCCTGCGCACAGTTCTCAATCCTCGAACTGGGGGGTACGGGGGCTGGCGATGGGACTTGCTGTCCTACTCACTTCTGGTTCAAGATGGTCGTGAGGGTAGCGTCGATGGTCCAGCCAGACCAGAGTGTTCATCAAGCCGCGACGAGGTCAGCCGGGCTTGGTCAGGGGTACTCCGTCGTACTCGTAAGCAGGTGGAGCTGCGACAGCATCAGCAGTGCTCCGATGGTTCAGGTCTCGTGTTCCGAGAGGGGGCCGCGACGGCGTCAGTAGGGCCCCGATGGTTCAGATTTCTTGTCCTTCGGGAGGGGGGGCCGCGACAGCGTCAGCAGGGCCCCGATGGTTCCGTTCCGTAGGTTCGAGGATGAGCCGCGATGACGTCAGCAGGGCTCAGTGGGTCAGAGTCTGTTCTCCTCAAAGTCAGCCGCGATCAGATCAGCAGGGCTTTCTTGTCCAAGATACAACTGCCGGCTAGATGGAAGGCAGGCTGTCTTAAAGTACTGGAGCTCTTTGATGTCCGGACCCTCAGAGGCAGGAGGCCGGAAGTCCGAGGGCCAGGCGCCCGATTGTCTGGGCGGTTGGTTCTTTGATGCTTTGGACCATGCGTCCAGGGAGTCCCAGACGCCCATCAAGGCCTGGAGCCAGCTCGCTAGGAGGTCCAAGGTGCGATCGAAACCAGCCCCCAGGGATAGTTCAGAGGTGTGAGGGAAATCAGTTCCTCGGAAGGGGGCCGGAGGTGTGATGGAGGTCTTGGTCTCGGGTACTTGGGGAGTCGTTCACCCCCCGGGCGGATCTGCGCGCGCCGGACGCGCAGGCTTGGCTGTAGCCAGGAGTGGCCAGGGGCTGCCGAAAGGAAAGAAGGCGGCCGGCCGGCCGGGGTGGCCAAACATGGAGTCTGATGGTCACGTGCATGGGTGCAGGCACGCGGTCTGGGGATCGTCTCAGGTCCGGGGTAGGAGTGTCAGGTACAGTTCTGGGTGGACGGGAATCAGTTCCACCCGTAGATCTGGAGCTGCGGAGATCAGCGAGGACCACGCCACGAGGCCGGGTCCAACAGCCAGCCTCTAAAAAAGGCACAGAGGATGTTGTGGTGTTGTCGCTGGTGCTGGGTTTATCACTTGCGTCTCTCTCATAAAGATCGCTAACAACAAAGACATCAAGTGCATTAAAGCTGACAAAGGGGGAGCATTGGTGATTTTAAACACACAAATGTATCAACGAAAAATGATTGAACACATCTCGGATCCAGAAACATACATGCAACTGGAGAATAATCCAACCACACAATACAAAACTACACTGTGCGAAATCCTAACGAGAGACCACACAACAGGAACCATTGATGAAAGAACCTTTAAATTCTTACTGGTGGAACATCCCAGAAGCCCAACAATTCAAATTACCCCCAAAATCCACAAATGCATCAAAGACCCCCCATTTCGACCCATAGTATCCACCAGGGGTTCCCTACACGAACCTGTAGGGAAATTCCTTGACAGGTACCTACAGCCACTTGTGAAACAAATGGGAAGTTACAATAAAGACACTACCGAATTTCTAATCAAATTGTCTGAAGTTACCATACTGGAAGGAGAAAGGCTAATTCTGGGCATTGCTGACGTAAAAGCCCTATACACATCCATCCCCCATGGAGGAGGAATTGACGCAATTGAAAAAGCCATCATGAACAGTGAAATTGACAAACCCATGCAGGAATTTCTAATGGAACTAATGATGTTTACATTATATCATAGCTATTTTAAACATGAAGAGGTATGGTATATGCAATTATCGGGAATGTCCATGGGCAATAGCGCAGCGCCTTCGTACGCGAACATGTACATGAAAGAATTCAAGGAAACAAATATTTATGGCAACACTACCTGGTCCAACAACTTTAAACTGAATGCAAGATATATCGATGATTTATTTTTCATATGGAAGGGTACAGAAGAGCATTTGCAACAAGCATTAACTGAACTAAACACCCGCGACGATCGAATACAACTTGCATGGCAATTAATTGAACATAATATCACATTTCTTGATGTACTCATCTCTAAAACCTCCGCAGGTTTTGAAACTGACCTTTTCCGCAAAGCAACGGATCGTAATAATACTCTCCACTACTCCAGCTTCCATCAAGTTTCTCTAAAACGACATTTACCATATTCTCAGATGCTTCGCGCTAAACGCGTAGCATCCAACAGTGAAGTAGGAAAAATACAGGTCAAAGAGATGGGAGAAAGATTCACAGCAAGAGGTTACCCTCAAGACATCATAACAGAAGCTAAGAACCGGGTATCTCTCATTTCAGGAGAACAAACTTTTAAAAAAA
The DNA here is from genome assembly GCF_964263255.1 of Lissotriton vulgaris. Lineage (NCBI taxonomy): Eukaryota > Metazoa > Chordata > Amphibia > Caudata > Salamandridae > Lissotriton > Lissotriton vulgaris. The sequence continues at coordinate 645,606 of NW_028245465.1, forward strand.
ACCACTGAACTGAAAAATAACAGAATGGTACTGGTGTCGACATTTTCAACCTTCAGCAATACATACAAAAAAAGAATAATGAGACATTGGCCCATACTGATGGTAGAACCTGAATTCAAACAATTATTTACACATCCACCGATCTTTGCGTATACACACAGCAACAACATTAAAGAAATATTATCCAAAGAACAACCAAAACGTGGAGAATCTAAAGGCACACGACCATGTTTGAATTGTAACAGTTGTAATAACGTCATTAAAGGCAACACCATCGCCCATCCTATGAAGGGTCATAACATCAAACTCAACGTTAATGCCACATGTATTTCATCAAATCTTATATACATGCTAAAGTGCCCTTGTGGAAAAATCTATATCGGCAAAACTGAAAGAAAAATGGGGGCGTGGCTAGCAGCCGAGCATGGCGGCCGCTTAGTGTGAGAGCTCCCGAGGGCACTGCAGCCTTCCAGTAAATCCGTCTCACTTATCCGATACTACGCACGCCTGAAGCGGCGGCGTTCGAGTTCGGGGCCGAAGCGGTGTACCCGGTCCAAGTTGCAGAACAATCGGCACACCGGAGCCCGAGTTACGTCGTGTGGCGAGTGAGGGCCTACGACCAGCGGAGAAACACCGGTCTAGCGTACCATCGGGGCCCCGGCGGAAGTGCAGTGAGGCCGGCCGAGGGAAGTGACAACACCCCGGTCCCTGCCGGGAACTTCGATCGAGCCTGGAGACCTTGGCGACATCCATCGGTGGCGAGCGGACTGCGGTACCCACCCAGCGGGACCTGGGCAACACAGTGGTTAGTGCACCCCAGCCCTATCCGCACGGAGCGGAGGCGGCGTCCAGCGGACCCCCCCCCCCCCCCCCCCCCCCCCCCACGGAAGCCTAGCGAGCTGCACAGCACTGCGGAGGACACTATCACACCCCACGTGTCAGCGGGGAAGTAGGGGGACGCCGTATTGCAGGACAGCAGCGCGGGAGTGCAGGAGGAGACCTCGGAAGCCACAATCACCCAGGCGCACCAGTGGCACCGGAGCAGAACCAGAGGCCCACCACGCGGTGGCCTGACCAGTGTGCGGGGGGGCGGAAACCCAGGTCCGACGTCTACACTGGCCGAGGTGGTACCGAGAGGCAGACCGGCACGACAGAATAAGAGTGGGGTCGCAGAGGCCGCTTCGTCCCAGCAGTAGAATATCGGGGACGCCGAAGCACTTCATACCAGTGGCTCTACACATCCCACGCAGGCAGCCAGTAAGACTTGCTTAAACGACAGGGGGGTCGCTCTGTCCGCCTCCCGCTGCAGACTGCTCTTTGGCTAATCTCTGTCTGCGGAACTCCCGAAACCACGCAGGTCGCGACGGCCTATAACTTAGCCCTGGTCCTCGCTAACCCCAACACCATGGCGGGTAAAGGCCTCAGGAGCGGATCCACGCAAGCTAAGCTGGACAAGTTCGCCTATGGTCACCAAGGACAGCAGCAGTCCACAGGAAGATCCTCCACAGGGCAGGCTCCAGACGCAGATAAAACACCAAAAATAACGTTGGAGGACATCATGAGAACGCTCTCGGAGGTGAAAACTACAGTGGGCGCCATCTCCTCGGAGGTCTCCCTTCTGCGAGCGGACTTTCACAAGATGGCGGAGAGGGTGTCGCAAGTGGAAGTGGTCACGAAGTCACTCGTGGAAGACACCTCGGAGCTACAAATGGCCATGGAAAGGATGCAGAAAGTTACCAAGCTCCTACATGACAAGCTGGACGACCAGGAAGGGCGTTCGCGACGCAATAACGTGCGTATCCTGGGGCTTCCGGAGACGGAAGGGAAAGGGGCCATGGACCTCTACATTGAAGATCTCATCAAGAACAAACTCCAGCCCAAAGGCCTGTCCCACTTCTTTTCGGTGGAGAGGGCGCACAGAGTCCCGGGGGGCCCCCCCAAGACGGGAGCAGCTCCAAGACCAGTACTGGCGCGGCTCTTTAATTTCAGAGATAGGGATGCAATATTGCAGGCGGCAAGGACTTCACCGCCTGTGCGGATTCAGAATGCATCCTTGGCGTTTTTCCCTGACTACACGGCAGAGGTGGCCAGGCGACGCAAATCCTTCACGGAGGTAAAGAAGGCGCTACGAGACAGAGAATTACCATACTCCATGATGTTCCCGGCAAAATTGCGGATAGTGGCCGAGGGGAAGACTTGGTTCTTTGACACGCCGGAGGTGGCTCAAGAATGGCTGGAGGGCTGGAGACCGGCAGGACAGCGACATCGCTCACAGCGGGACCGACCGCGACACAGTACAGACAGGACATCACCCAGCCAATCCTCTCAACCACCACGCCAAGGGAGCGGAAACGGCCTGGACTCGGACCTTGAGAGAGACCCGCTGGACTCCGGACAAGGGGCTCCGAGGTGACACTGGACTATACTGCTTTAGAGACTGTGAGGGCCGCGGCGCCGTGGCTCGGACGCGGCTGAGTAGGGTGGGCACAGGCAGTGCCCGGAGGGGACTCACCTACCCCACGAGCAAGTAAGATGTTGAGGGGAGGGTTAAAGCACTCTGCACAGTTGGGGAAGCGGGCGGGAGTTTGTCCGTGGAGCAGGATAGCAGGGAGGGGGGATGGGATTGAAGTTTTCATGTTGAAATGTTTTCTTTTGTTTGTAGTCATCGCACCACACCTTCAAGGTTCTATCACCCGAGCACTTGCGTATCCCCTATGCAGCATAACACAGGTCGGCCCAAGGATCACGCCACAGCACACGTTGTGTGCAAAACTCCCTAGTCAGCCTTATGGCCAGGCCACTTAATCACACACCCGCAGGGGCCACCTCCACGACCAGGGGGGTCCCCCCACTACGCATATTGACATGGAATGTCCGGGGCCTGGGTGACAAAATCAAGAGAGGCCTGGTCCTCCAGGCCTTAAAACGCCAGAATCCTGATATGGTCCTCTTACAGGAAACCCACCTCACAGGGTCCACCTGCAAAGCCCTAGATAGACGAGGCTATACAATGGCGGTGCACGCAGACTTCACTACTGGATCCAGGGGAACAGGCATACTAGTGAGAAAGTCTTCCCCCTTCATGGTGACCCGCCGTGTGGCGGACGACCAGGGTCGCTTTGCCGCGGTTCATGGGCAGTGGGAAGGCAGAGCGCTAAATGTGGTCTCAGTATATATTCCCCCAGCCCTACACTCAGTGGCACTACCAGCACTGGGCAAATTCCTTCTTGATCTCCCCGATAGCAACACGATTTTAGGGGGGGACTTCAATGCTGTAATGGATCCACTTCATGACACCTTTCCCTCCAGAACCAGATCACGAGGCACGACGCCACTGTCGGACTTCGCGGAAGCCCTGGGCCTGGTTGACCTATGGCGAATGTTGCATGCTGAGACCACTCACTACACTTACTACTCGCCAGTACACAATAGCCTATCTCGCATAGACTACTTCATGGCACTGGGAGTGGGACTAGACACAATAGACAAAGTGGACACACTACCCAGGGGGATCTCAGATCACTCTCCAATGGTCCTGTCACTCACCACCGGGGGGACACGGAATGCTCGGCTCTACCCAATCTACCCCAATTTCCTAAAAGTCCCCAAGATTCGGAAAAAGCTCAAACTAGTGACGACACAGTATTTTGCTGAAAACACCGGCACGGTGGAGTCACCCTCCACCCTATGGGAGGCATACAAGACAGTCCTCAGGGGGGCGGCCATCGCTGCGATTACGGGACACAAACGGGACTCACGTAAGGAACTCATTGATCTGGAACTTGCACTCGACACAGCCAATAACGCTCATATGACGAACCCCTCCCCATCCACGACACACACCCTCATGGTCCGGCAGCAACAATACCTAGCACATCTCAAAACGACAGAGAAGGGATATATCGCAAACACTAGACATAGGATTTACGATGTGGGCGACAAAGCGGGTCGTATGCTGGCATGGCTAGATAAGAGAGGGAATGGAGCAAGAGGTATTCATAGGCTTGACACTGAAGATGGACGAACACTGAGGCGCCCAGCGGAAATAGTCTGCGAACTAGCGCGTCACTTCCAGGAAATATACACACCGGAAAGGAGGGTCACACGACACTTAGCGACGGCAACACTCACAGATATTGCTATCCCCACCATAGCGCAAGCGGATAGAGACACCCTAGAACTAGACCCGACGGAGGAGGAGATCCAGCTAGCGATCCAAGCGCTACAGTCCGGTAAAGCACTGGGCCCTAATGGGATACCGGTAGAATGGTACAAGTCCGTGGCTTCGGACATCAGTGCCCCGTTGTTGGCCATGTATTAAGAGAGCAGAGACAGGCTAGAGCTGCCGCTGGATCAACGCACGGCCACGATTGTAACAATACCCAAGCCCGGGAAACCCCCGACGGAGTGCACCTCATACCGTCCGATATCGTTGTTGAACATAGAGGCCAAGATACTGGCTAAACTTTTAGCCGCCCGCTTGCTACCCCACCTCAGTACGTTAATCCACCCTGATCAGTCGGGCTTTATGCCCCACCGGAGCACTGCGTTGAATCTTAGAAGAGTCCACGGAGTGCTGGCGCGATCACACCTCCTCACGGAACCGGCGGTGATCCTCTCCTTAGACGCCAAAATGGCGTTCGATCTGGTAGAGTGGGAATACCTCTTCATGGTGCTGGAGCGCATGGGATTTGGGCCGAAATACATCTCATGGATAAGGTTGCTTTATGCGAAACCCGTCGCACAGGTGGTAGCCAATGGCCACACGTCACCGAGGTTCCCTTTAGGCAGGGGGACTAGACAGGGCTGCCCCCTGTCCCCCCTGCTTTTCGCTTTGGTACTCGAACCCCTGGCCATCCAGATCAGATCGACAACCCTGTTCGCGGGCATCAAATGGGAGGGGGGATGGGAGGACAAAATCTCACTGTATGCAGACGACATGCTTATCTACATGACCGCGCCGGGAACCGGCATCCCAGCCCTGCTAGACCTCTGTGACACACATGGGCGCGCGTCGGGCTACACCCTCAACTGGTCGAAATCCACCATGTACACGTTGAGAGGCCCGGAGCCAAGACTGCAGGGAGACTGTCCACTGCTGGCGACGTCGACTTCCTTCAAATACTTAGGTATTATCATCACGAGCGGAGAGGCTGAATTCTTTGTTAACAACCTAAAACCACCCATAGATCGCCTGCGAGCAGATGTTAAACACTGGGCGGCCCTCCCTCTGACGTTACTGGGAAGGGCGGCATTGTACAAGATGATGGCCCTCCCGAGACTCCTTTACGTCCTGGAAAACACTCCACACCTAGTGCCACCGCGCTATTTCCAACAGATTGTTGCACTGGTGACTGTACTCCTCTGGAATACAGGCCCGGCGCGCATAGCATACGACAAGCTGGTAAAAAGCTGGTACGAGGGGGGTATAGCGCTCCCCAACATTCAGCTATATTACTGGGCAGCCCAACTCAAAATTATAAACTACTGGATCCACGCCCCCAAAGACGACCCGGCTTATCGGGCGGATTGGTCACAACTCGGGACTGACTGTCCGTGCTCTACAACAAGTCGCAGCTGAAAACCCTCATTGGTCCAACCAAACACACGGCGGCGCTGTGGCACTTGGCGCAGGCCCGTCTGGGGTGGGCAGGCCGAATTACTAAAATGACGCCCTTGTGGGACACGAAGGCGTTTGGGAATCTGAGAGGCTGCAAGGGGTTTGACCGATGGGACTCCATAGGTATCTCTACAGTAGGGGACCTCTGGGACAATGACTCAGTGATTCCATTCCCTCACCTGCAACAACAATACAACCTCGGACCTACGGAAACGTTTCGGTATGTACAGATTAGGCATGCGCTGCTACAGGCAGTCCCTGCTGGCACCACATTACCGGACTCCTCCCCATTGGAGGACAGACTGCTTACAGACTTCATGCTCCAAAGCGCCACCTCCCTTACCTATAAAAAACTGATAAACAATCTCAAAGACCCCACGCTAAAGCTTAAAGAAAAATGGGAAAGGGAACTAGGCGAGACAGACGAATTTGAATGGAATGAGGCGTTGGCCTCCCCGAGGGAGGTGGGAATCTCTAGTAAGCTACGACTGGTGCAACTCAAAATCCTCCACCGCATCTACTACACCAGGACACTGTTACACACAATACAGAGAGCGCAACACCCCTTCTGTCTGAGGGGCTGCGGGGAGGAGGGAACACTAATTCACACACTATGGGAATGCCCACAAATACGCGAATTCTGGAGGCAGGTGCTCCGATCCATCTCCCAGGCCCTTAAACTCTCCATCTTGCCTGAACCACGCACATGCCTCCTAAATATCTGGGACCCCAACGATCTGGGCAGGTATGAGCTGATCTGGGCATCACTGGCACTGACCGTGGCAAAGCGGGATATAGCACAGAAATGGGGGGCGCCGGACGTCCCTACCTCCAGTAGGTGGGCTAAAAATATGGACATCCTAATGGTGACGGAGAGGGCGGTTTATGTACTCAGGGCAGCGCCCCGGAAGTGGAACAAGGTCTGGGCGGCGTGGAACGCATACAGAGGGGAAATCTGTGAGCCCCTACCTGAAGGAGAGGACCTAGACTCTGATGAGGAGGAGGAGTGAATGTAACATACAAGGTCAGTGGCCACAGGCACGGAACATTGTTGCACTAGCGACACGGACCTGGCCGTACAACGCGATGTAAGAGGTGGCGCAGGCTGCTAAAGGCTAAGGGTGGCGCAGAGGGGTTGCGATGACACATGGTTGGGGGGATACGTTGGGATGTTTGTTACTATAGTTTTCATAAAAAAGAGATGTAGCCATTACTGATGTTTGAGGGAAGGGTTGATTAGGGACCACAAACTACGTACTGTAAACCTGTAATTGAGATATATGCAAGGCCCAGGGAGCCACCAACGACTCAGTCATTGTTACGAAATCGTCGCTCATTACCTACTGATATGATACTTTTTGTGAACTGTAACGATTACTGACATGATGTATGCAACTAATTAACCATTATTCCTTCCTATCAAAAAGGTTTTGAAAAAAAAAAAAAACTGAAAGAAAAATAAAAACCCGATTAAATGAGCACAAATCAAATATCCTAACCAGGAATGAAAAATCCAGTATTGCTGTACATTTTGTTGAACATAAACATAACATTGCACAATTGAAGTACTTAGTTTTGGAAATAATTGGAAAACAAGAGGGGAAAGACAATAACAAAACTTTGTTACAACGTGAGATATCATGGATATATCGTCTCTAAGCAATGAAGCCCTTCGGGCTCAATGAAAGGGCTGAATTGAGTTGTTTTCTTAACCACTTCACGGTGGTTTTCTGATGATTATGTCTTAATATGTGGCCTGTGTTCATGACATGTATTAATTTGTTTTAATGTGCAGATATATTGTGACAACACGTTTTGAATACATAACTTTATTTAACACGCAATCCACCGGTGCACTTTTCCGCCCCCAATATGGCCGCGAGTGTAGTCCAACTTTTATGTTGGTCTAACACGTGACAACACACTCATCCAATCAGAACGAACCGTTTTTTAAGTTTGTTACGTTATCGCCGTCCTCACACGTACGGTAACCTTACTGTAGTACCCTCGCTACGGCTGTTCGCCACACAACGGGTTGAACAGTGAGCAACACTGAATCTACCACATCTATCTCGGTAAGTCAGCCCGTCGGGCTGCTATGTCATAAGAATGTCCATATATTGAACTCTTCTGAGTTCTGACCACATTTCATTTCTTCAACAGTTATCTTTGAGCTTCGTGATTGTCAGTCATGCAAGTGTGTCTTAGCTTCATTTTTGCGCACACGCCGTTTCTCACAAGTTGGTCACTTCCCACAAGCACTTTTTCACAAACACGTCGTTTTCACCCCGGGCACTCACGAACGAAACTATGTCTCTTATGTTCTACTGTTTGTATTGTTCAATATTCTGCATTGTTATCCACAGTCGTATAGTAATTGGCTATATCTTATTTGTTCATATCGCAGATCTCCTTGACAAAGGGCTCAAAAAGCCCGAAATGCATTGGAGTAATCAATGAAATACTATTGATTTATACTCACGTTTATGGCTCAAATGTGAACTGATATGAAGTAAAATATCTTACATGAATTTCTTCAAAAAATAAATGACAACGTGATAAATACAAAGGAGTCTGTCATAAAAGAACCTAAGGAAGCTCGACAACGAGATGGCCGCACGTTAGCTCGGCTCCACCGCCCTACCTGCCTGAAATCTAATATCCTGTCGAATATCCTGCCCAAAACGGACAACAACTTATATGCAGAGCTTTGCAGCAACTTACCATCCATCCCGTTGGGTCCGGTGTTCGGTGGATCCACAGCGGGGCCCTCCCGGAAAGTGCGGCCTTCCCGGGGCTGAGACCGGGGCCTCGCCCTTAGCGAGTTGCCGGCGAGACGGTGTCGGCGGCGGCCTCGGGTGGAGGTCTGGGGCCGGCCGGAAGATGCCGATGTGCGAAGAGCCCGGAGGCAAATGAACGCGCCTGGGACACTCGTCCGGTGCTCCAGAGGTGGTGTGCGGCAAGTTGTGGGTTGGGGGTGCCGTGGTTGGTGGCCCCCCCCCTTTGTTGCCGTCCGGCTGCACCGGGCTCCTTCACTTGGTGGCGAAGAAGGACTTTGGTGGAGCGCTGTCACCGGCAGGTCCCCCTCCCTTGTGACCATTATTTCAGCGCTGTGGGTGCTGCTTGTGCGCTTGAGGGGGGTCCCGCCGGGGTTCTGCTGTTGGGCTCACCCTTGGAAACGAATCCGGAGAGACAGCGTGATCGTCGCAAAATGGCGGCTGCTGCCATGTTTTGTGCAGGGTCCCGGGATGCCGATTTCTTGCCCTTGCATTCCTCCTGGGCCTGTACTGGTGAGCTCGAACCCACGGTGAGCGATGTCCTGCAAGCTTTGAGGTCCTGGAGGTCGGCCTTGCTCTGGGATTCCTGCGTGCAGAGGGAAGTAATGGCCGCCATTCCTCCCGGGCCAGCCTTTGAGGATGCGGATGGGTCCGGTGCTGTCGTTGGATGTTCCCCGCTTCCTGGCTGGGGAGGCGATGGTCCTACTCATGAACGGTTGGAACCGCTGGAGTTCATTGACATTGGAATATACGGCTGCTGTGAACAGTATCTGCATTGCACACGCGAGAGGGGATCCTATTGGCTGCTTCCGTTTATACTCCAGCAACTTTTCCATGGCTTCTCTTCATCGCCATGTCCAATGCCCACTGGATCTACGTACATAGCGACGATGGCCAAGAAGGGACTAGGATGAACCCGGTTCTTTTCGGAGGACTACTGATTGGTATTTGGAGTTATGGACTGCCTTACATTGTGATACTTTGTTGACTCCTTCGTATTGGCGTGTGGCTACATACTTACTAGTTTCGTTTTGGGCATTACTCATGGCGTACGCGGGCAGGGGGCGGGGGCCGTACCATATGCTAATGGTTCCTCTCCCCAGGCCCTTTCTTTCTCCCTTTCCTTTTCCGTTTCCCTATATTCTCTTTTTCTATATTTCGGGTTCATTATTAGGGCGACAGGCACGCTGCTGGGGGGGGTAGGCCGTAGCCTTCTGCAGGGGTGCAGGGTGGGATGGGTGGAGTAGGGTCTATTAGGTAGTTCTTTGTTTCTATGGCTCTTTTGTATCCTTTCCTTGGGTCTCCACGACTGTTTGTAACCCCTAGGGGTGAGTTACTGTGAGAGGAGGAATAGCTATTTTACGACACATGATACTCATGGCACTGTTTCCCCCTGATTTATTGCTCCGCCCCCAAGCACGTTCGCTATTTGTATTATTGCTCGCCATTATCTTTGAGGGGCGGGTACAATAACGTGGAGTCCCCCTACTTCTTTTCTTCTTTGGTTTTCTCGTTTTCTTATTTCTGGGGTTGGGATGTATAGTGACTGCAGCCTATCTGTTTCCCCGATGGTTTTTATTACTGTGGAATTGCTGTTCAGCTAGTCTCTGGGTACATGTGGCTGGGCGTGGACACTACCATTGTGGAATTATAAGCGGACCTATGTTTTGCATGCTATGGACCTGTCTGATTATTGCTTTTCTGTTGTACTGCAACAACACAGTTGGACTATTCCCCGCCATGTACTCCAGGTTGCTATCTATGCGTCCGATCCTTTATTCTTTAAATATATCAAATTAACCTCCTCTAATCCTGTGTCGAGTGGTTCTAGTTGGCCGATAATATTGACTTGATGCGCTTGATGATATCGTCTAACCACTCTGTGCCTTTAATTGGTAATGGTGCTTTCCAGTTTTGCTCCGTGGCCTGCCCCCGGGTTGTAGGCCCGTATTTGTATGCATCCATTTCTCGAATAAAGGTTTTCAAAAATAAAAACAAAAAAGAACCTAAGGAGTGCCCTAAATCAGGGATGCATTCACAGTGGATGTATGCACTTATGATCATTACACAAGAAACGTAACACGGACGGATACGTTACCTGTAGGCAGCACCCTACCTTTTGGAAAACACAAAGAATTTTTGTTCAAAACCAGATAAAAACATTGGTTGTGCACCTATCCAATCCAGCTAGTACAATCTAGCTAGGCACATAGGGGGTTACAGCAGTTATACCCTCCACATACACCTCTCATAGTCAATCCGGCTTTTCTACCCATGCCAGAGCCCAAGGCTGATCAGCACCTTTGTGCACTGGGGCTCATGAAACTCTTTTTGGAGACCCAACATTCATCTCCTTGGATTATTTAGCTAGCCAAGAGACTCGGTCATCACTAGACACTTTTTTGTATTTTAGAATAAAATTGGCTACCAGCAATACATTTAACACTTTTGCACAGGAGCCTGATGATCTACCGCAGATTTCTTACCTCACATTGACAACTAGGTCATTACCGGCATAGCTATAAGACAGAGAAGGCTAAGTTAAGTAACCCCTTACAAGCCAAAGAGAGATGAGAAGCGGGTCTAGAAATGGCGCTATCCCCTCAACAATGACAATTCTGCTGCACCCAGACTGGGGAGGTATTTTGCAATACCAAGCAGAGGGCTGTCCACTAGAAATTCCTCCATAGGGTGTAGCACATACCAGTGAAACTTAAGAGACAGGATTCGTGTGAAAACGCTGACTGTGCGCGATGTAGTTCGCCGGAGTAGATTTTCTTCATCTAGCACAGCTCTGTCCAGTGATTGCCCTCACTGTGTGCAGGTGGGGGGTGACCTCTCTCAAAGGATAGAGACTAGGGCTGAAACCCTTGATCAGATTACTGAGCTACATAAAGGACATTCCTAAAGCACGCAGTGAGACCACAGCAATGGTGCGGATAATGGCCAAGTGGAGGGGTATGCCGAGACTTGGTTCCCCTGCTTTTCATGCCACTGGAAGTCAAGCTATCCTGGCTGATGAGGGTTGAAAACCTGAAACCGGTCCTAGGATGCTTGTTTCCAGTCCAGGGAGGACCTGGCCTGGCAGTTCAGTCTGGACTGTTCCCATTGGGCACAGGGTCAAGACTGATTTGCATATGGCTGGGTTCAAACTGGAATGGCATGGGGAGCAAAAAACGATGGATTTAAGCCCAGAGCTCTGTACTGGGGTGAATGTATGACATTGTTCTGCATTCTGTCCATCAACTGTTCTTTTTGGATATGTTACCCCGAGTCGGAGGGGTATGCCCAGATGTGGGTCCCCTGCTCTCCATGCCACTGGAAGTCAAGCTATCCTGGATGATGAGGGTTGAAAACCCGAAACCGGTCCTAGGATGCTTGTTTCCAGTCCAGGGAGGACCTGTCCTGGCAATTCGGTCTGTACTGTTCCCATTGGGAACAGGGTCAAGACTGATTTGCATATGGCTTGGTTCAAATTGGAATGGCATGGGGAGCAAAAAACGATGGATGTAAGCCCAGATCTCTGTACTGGGGTGAATGTATGACATTGTCCTGCATTCTGTCCATCAATTGTCCTTTTTGCATTTATCAACCCAATTGGGACGGGTATGCTCAGACGTGAGTCCCGTGCTCTCCATGCCACTGGAGTCAAGCTATCCTGGCTGATGAAGGCTGAAAGCCCGAAACCGGTCCTAGGATGATTGTTCCCAGTCCAGGGAAGACCTGGCTTAGCAGTTCGGGCTGGACTGTTCCCATTGGGCGCAGGGTCAAGACTGATTTGCATATGGCTGGGTCCAAACTGGAATGGCATGGTGAGCAACACAACAATGGATTTAGGCCCATATATCTGTACTGGGGTGAATGTATGACATTGTTCTGCATTCTGTCCATCAATTGTTCTTTTCGTATTTGTCACCCCGAATGGGACGGGTGTGCTCCGAAGTGAGTCCCGTGCTCTCCTTGCCACTAGAGTCAAGCTATCCTTGCTGATTAGGGCTGAAATCACAAAACCGGCCCTAGGATGCTTGTTCCCAGTCCAGGGAAGACCTGGCTTGGCAGTTCGGGCTGGACTTTTCCCATTGGGTGCAGGGTCAAGACTGATTTGCATATGGCTGGGTCCAAACTGGAATGGAACGGCGAGCAAAAAAACAATGGATTTAGGGCCAGATCTCTGTACTGGGGTGAATGTATAACATTGTTCTGCATTCTGTCAATCAATTGTTCTTTTAGCAGATGTGCTTTGTCCTAGCAGAATATGATACAGGATTGGTGACTGCTATGGACATGCTAAACGAAATGAGGCGAGATAAACATGTTGAGAATATGTAATGTGTTGCATTGTGTCTCCTAAGTAATAAAACGTTGTAAATTTATGGAAAGATGTTAAATAACGTTATAAATAAAAATTGGCAAAGCATTTACCGAAGATTCATTGATGTTACAAAGATTGATGCATCTTAAATCTGGACTTGCCTTTAACCCTCACACTGCTATGAGATGTTGCCTTTGTGCTAATCCTTGATTGTGGTCATTCCCTATCCTGGATACCAAGAATCATCTGCATGAGCCTTTACTATGGTGAAAAATCAATGTACAGAAGGCTGCAGGGAGGGGCTAGGCGGCATGAAGATTTGTCAAGCAAAATGTACATTTTCTTCTAAAACATTCATACACATATATACTGGTCGACTCTCTTTCTTAACAGTTTTCATAAAACCTTACACACCCTTACGTCAAATGTATAGCGTGGCATACGTGTAACCCGTCTGCAACTGAACGTAAGAAAGCACAATGTAGCAGCATCTGACTGCAGGATGATCTGCATACACTTTTAGCTTTTTATTTTTAAATTCTACCATTCGTAAGGCATTATAGTCAAGGGTGCAACTAGACTCGAACTTTGGGGGAGAGGGGGAGTTGGGGCCAACAGGGCAACTGATGGAGGCAGGGCTATCACTTCAAAGAGTGGGGCGCAGCTATCCTTGGAGCCAATAGGAAAAGTAACACCTAATTGTGCATTTTAGACATATTGGTCAAACCCGAAACGGTTCCAACAAATGGATTTGACAATGTTTACAGGCTACTGACATGTTTTAGTAGATTTGACAATATTTAATAGGCTTCTAACAAACAGCTTTAAAATGGCAAATGAGTAATTTGACAATTCCTGTAGATTTCATTTCAAAATAACCAGAAAATCATTTTTGCAAAGTTATTGCATGATAATGAACTTTTTTTATCAATGCTCTAAAAATTCCTTCTGTTAAATGACAGTGAGCACATTAGATATTTGTAATTCCATCTACAGAAAGGCAGTGCTGGCTGAATGTTGATCAAAAGTGCATTTTCCGCCTGCTCACCGGGACGTTGCAACATGCACTTGTTTGTGGCCACATACACGTACAGGTCACAGAATATTGGGTTTAGCGGGTTAAGGCACCAGATTTCGAGATGTGAGACTGGCAGATTTGATTCCTAATGCATCCTAAAATAGTTGAATAAGTGAGCTGCAATCAGTTGGCAACATTCCCACTTGTTAATTACTGTACTAGAATGTGCGCTATCCCAAATCAGAATAAAAAAGCAAAATCACATCCACGTTGAGCAGTTCACATATGAGATGACTGAGCTACATCAATGCAGGAAGCCACCAGGCCCAAAGAACTGGGATACGGGTACTTTCTTCAAATAGCTGTGCAACAAGTAGTGTTCTAGAATGCAAAGAATAGAAGTATTCCTTCAATCTCCAGAACAAAAAGAAAGTGTCACCGATGCGCAAGTCCAGCAATGAGCCACTTCAACAGAAACATAAATCGTGCCTCTTAATACTATGTGTTACCATAACAAAAACCATGCTTTAGTTTCTGTTCTGAGGCTCAAAGCATATAATCTACTAAAATATCAATGTTGTTATCAAACCTTATATTGACAATAAGCATTATCATATGCAACATTTGTTAGGGGTTTCTCCAAAATTCCTTTGAGAAGAATCACCATATTCTCTACAATGGTTGTTCCTAAATGTCGACAATTTATAGCAATTATCCTCTTCTGGGTAGCAAAAGGGACAACCTTGAATGGGCCCCTAGAGAAACACCAGGCAGATCACAGCAGGCATTGTTTTCCAATCTGTTCTTGTAACACTGGCACATGTGGTGCACAAAGTAGTGTTTTCATTGTATAATGTTTTACAGTTGGTTGTACGACTGTACAACTAAGGCCTTTACCACACATCCTTTAGCGCGCATATGCTTTTAACGCACAAGGTAAATATAGTTATGCTTAGTTAAACAGATAGATTTTATGTATATATATATATATATAAATCAACAGAAGAGAGGTTTGCATATGTCTCAGAAGCCACAGAGACGGAGTCAAGTAAAGAATGTACCAACCAGCCCAATTTGGGAGGATAGGAAAGCCCTCACACACCGACCTAGTCAGAGTCATGCTTCATCATAGGGCCCCACCTCGGAGGTCGAGTACCTCCTTGGTGTGCTACGACGCCAGAAGACTGCGGAGCAGGTTTGTGTGATTAGGCGTGTAGTGAAAGATAAATTAAAAGTGTCTAATGGGTATCTCAAAAAAACTTTATTGATAGATCCCTATAGCACAATTAAAAATAGGACTTATGTGATTGAATTTAAAGCCAAGAGTAATGGATTGGTTTAATTCAAATTTGGATAGTCAGTCAACATGTTTCAGCCTTTAATTGGTTTGAATTTACCTCGGCATTCGTCAGGACTAGTGTAACCCCGGTGGTATGGATTCTCTAATCATCCACCCTACCTGAGGACGTGAAAGTGAAAAAGAAAAAGGTGAAAAAGTGCAAAAAAGGAGGGAGGACAATTGTCACATCCCAAAAATCCTGAATTAGGATATATCTGCACTTTAAAATTTGGCGCTAAATGCACCATGGGTCTCGGGAGGGGGGTAGAAACGTCCCTGGCACATCGCCCTCATTGTTTGCTACTCTCGTCCGGGTCCGGTCGAGAGCTTAAGCTAGGTGCTGAAGAGGGTAGCAAACGCTGAGGGCGATGTGCCAGGGACGTTTCTACCCCCCTCCCGAGACCCATGGTGCATTTAGCGCCAAATTTTAAAGTGCAGATATATCCTAATTCAGGATTTTTGGGATGTGACAATTGTCCACCCTCCTTTTTTGCACTTTTTCACCTTTTTCTTTTTCACTTTCACGTCCTCAGGTAGGGTGGATGATTAGAGAATCCATACCACCGGGGTTACACTAGTCCTGACGAATGCCGAGGTAAATTCAAACCAATTAAAGGCTGAAACATGTTGACTGACTATCCAAATTTGAATTAAACCAATCCATTACTCTTGGCTTTAAATTCAATCACATAAGTCCTATTTTTAATTGTGCTATAGGGATCTATCAATAACGTTTTTTTGAGATACCCATTAGACACTTTTAATTTATCTTTCACTACACGCCTAATCACACAAACCTGCTCCGCAGTCTTCTGGCGTCGTAGCACACCAAGGAGGTACTCGACCTCCGAGGTGGGGCCCTATGATGAAGCATGACACTGACTAGGTCGGTGTGTGAGGGCTTTCCTATCCTCCCAAATTGGGCTGGTTGGTACATTCTTTACTTGACTCCGTCTCTGTGGCTTCTGAGACATATGTAAACCTCTCTTCTGTTGATTTATAGCCTTAAACCGGGGAATAAGAGAGAGTTTCTCAATCTCCCTATCTCTCCATTTGCTTATATATATATATATATATATATATATATATATATATATATATATATATACATACATACATACATATATATATATATATACATACATATATATATATATATACATACATACATATATATATATATATATATATATATATATATATATATATATATATATATATATATATATATATATATATATATATATATATATATATGTATTACCATATTGGCAGACGCCAGCAGGTAGTTATAGTTAGGATCTATTTTCCATAGGAAATCCGCAACATTCTATTTGGAATAACTTTTGCGCCGGTTGACGAATCACCAGGAAATTTTCAAAACTGCTGGGGCACTCCAGTCGCATTTCTATCCAGAAAGTTTTGGGGTGATTCATGAAGTGGGGAGCTGAGAAAAGAGGGGGGTCCCAAAACGTGTTTTCCCCAAGCAATTTTCAATAGGAATCGTTCCTCACGGCTACAGCCCGAATGGTTGAACGGAATTATACTAAATTTGGCAGAGAGGTAGTCCTCAGTTCAGACTCGTGCCTTTTGCTTAAATGGTGTAAATATGTTAAGTAGTTTCTGAGAAAATTACAAGTAAAAGTACATATATATCTATGGCCTCGGTGGATACGTGTATCTTACGTGCACACTAAGCGCACCGTCCCGATCATGCGCTGAATGCTGATTGGCGGTCAAGTGATTGTCAACATTCGAAACCAGGAAGTGTTGGCAGCCATTTTGTGCATCAGTAGAAGTGAGGTTGAAGAAGTCAGTGGAAAATATAATAAAAATAATAACGGGGGCTCACTGGGGCCTCTGCAGTCCCGAGGCTTCAGTTATGTTGAGAGGGGGGTACAGTAGACTGTGGAAATAGGTCCCGGGGGTATTTGTTAAAAAAATAATAGCGGGGGTTCGCTGTGGCCCCCACAGTCACTGGGCTTCACTCATGCTGGGAGGGGGGTGCATTAGGCTGTGGAAATTATATTGGGAAAACAACAATTCGGCGTATTGCGGCTTTTCTTTAATATAATGTGGAATAATGTTTAAATATTAGGCTGTGTTCACTTTTCTTACGGATAGAGTCACTTTGTTACAGGAAATGTATTAATATGTAGGAGGGCGTGTTCTGTATGTGTGCGCGGAACAAAATTAACGTTTAATTGGCTGAGGTGTTCCAACAACAAGCTTAATGTTCATTGGGTGGAACCATCGAAAGTAGAAGTGTTTTCTGCAATTCACCTCTGCTCCGGAGAGTAGCAAGGACATCTAATTGGCTTACATGTTGTAAGGAGGACCTTCCTGAGCTTTATGTTGGTTGGTTGCGAACTATTGAAAGTAGAAGTGTTGCCAGCCATTCACTTCCTCTCCGCGGAGTAGGAGGGATATCTGATTGGCTGACGTGCTCTAAGGAGGAGCTTCTACAGCTTAATGTGTATTGGTTGCGAACTATTGAAAGTAAAAGTGTTGGCAGACAATCACTTCCGCTCTGCGGAGTAGGAGGGACATCTGATTTGCTGACGTATTCCAAGGAGGACTTTCCCAAGCTTAATGTTGATTGGCTGTAAACCGTTGAAAGTAGAAGTGTTGTCAGCGATTCCTTCCCTCTTCCGGAGTATTAGGGACATTTCATTGGGTAACGTGTTCCAAGTGGGACCTTACGAAGCTTGGCTGTGCAGCATTAAAAGTAGAAGTGCTGGCAGTCATTCCTTCCTCCTCTGCGGAACAACATGGACATTTTATTGGCTAAAGTGTTCCGAGCACAAGTTTGCTCCTTATTGGTTGGGAACGGTTCACTGTTGTCAGTCATTTTATGACGCACTTCCAAAGGAGTATGGGAAAAGAAAGTAGTAGAGGGGAGGGTAGGAACAGTATTAACTCTGTACAGTGGTCACAAGGTGGTGGACAGGGATTGTGAAGGTAAAAATTGTTTTTATATGTGTTAAGGGCCATTTATATAATTGCCGCAGGGTGTACAAATCATGGCGGAAAAATGACAGTGTCTTGCGGTGTTTTTTTTAATCAAGTTTGCGGGTGGGATACTTCCCAGGGGCACTATTTACTTATAATGTGGTGTTTACTTTTCTGATGGGGAGGTGTGGTTGTGCAGCAAAAATTTCACTCTAGGTTTGAAACAGTTTTTATTTAGCAATTACAAATGAACTTTCTTCAGAAACTGACGGTGTATATATGAAAGGGTGACAAATAAAAATGGAATTTCATAAAATATCAGTTAAGCGTGGCCATATCCTCCTTTTTTCCTGTTATAGTTTGTAAAAGTGTTGCCCCATTTTCTTGATAATGTAAGAGGGCATCAGTTACTTTTAGATAAAGTAGAATAGAAGTGCTACAACAAACACTCCTGCACTACATTATCTGAGGTCAGGTGAACAAGTAAAAAACTATTCAATTCAAGTGACTACATATTACATAGAAATGTATGCATCATTATTTTTCAAATTTGTATTTTGTAGAATTCAGGAACGTTCTGTCATAGTGCCTAGAGGTTGCACACTATTCCGCTAACAAATCACATACTCACTTAAGAATATATAGGATAGTACAATTATAATATACAGTACTGGTCCTATATATTCTATAGGGAGAAGGTGAATAGAAATCACAACTGAGAAGAATAGAAATTAGAAAATAACATTCAGAAATGGAGGGTTTATCAAATATTTAAAGTAACAAAGTATGTATGAAAGCTATATTTATTTATTCTGCAATTTTCTAAAATATGCTTACTGAAAAAAATATCTGATCAAGTACGTTCCAATATTTCGTAAGCTGTATTATAGATGGCGCCGACAAATCTCCTATTCCTCTTCTGTAACAATAGGACAATCTATTACAATATAACGAATGACACCATTGTTACAGTAAAAAGAAAAGGAAAATAAAGTTATCTATAGAACAGAAGATCCATAATGAAATACTTTCGAGGGGTACTTATTTTCTGAGCTTAAAAAAGTTTGATCTTCATGGCGACGGGTCTTAAACTCCTCTGAGATCATTATGACTGTGAAAATTATAGTATACATATTCACAGTATATAATCAAAAGGGGGGAACTGGCTAAAAACTAGAAGCTGGTGACGTTGCTTATATATCTTTACTCTTTGTGCCGACGGGTCATGAACTCCACTGAGATCAGCATAACTGTTAATATTATAATATCCATATTAACAGTATATGATCCCTAGGGGAAAACACACTAACAACTGGAAGGTGGTGACGTTGATTGTATATGTTTAGGGTTTGCGCCGACGGGTCACCAACACCTCTGAAGCGAAGTACAGTGTCAATATTATAATATAGAAAGTCATAATATATAAGCTGAAAGGAGCCAGAAAAGGAGCAATGTTTGTTGTAATCAATCTGTTTCTGAAAACAAGCTGCTGATGTTACAGAAAAAAGGGGAAAGCATGCATTAACACTTTTTTCTAGATATAAATGTTTAAATATTGGCAAATAGCCACAAATTATAACTATATACTATTCCATAATGAAACAACTTACAACTCCGGAATCTGTTTTGTTGACGCAAAACAAGAATCCGATGCTAGAAAAGGGAACCTGCATCACAGATTGGCGATGGAGAACTTGTGAAAATGAAACCAATCGCATAATAGGTGTGGTTTATATAGTTTTTGGTTGTTTAGTAGTGTATGGAAGGAAGATGCGGCCCCGCCTATTTAGATGTCACGTTTTACAGTTTACACGTGCTCACGTTTTAACTGTTTTACTTGTGCACGTGTTGGGAAAAGTTACAAACTGTGAAGTTGTAAAAGGTTTCGATTTTCATACTAACACGTATAAGGTCCTTATTATCTACATAATTTGGAGAGTTTAAAAACTGTTACCCGGAAACTGTGTCCTTTGCATTCTCATGATTAAAAACATCTAAATAGAAGACATAAAAAACTATTGTTTACAATAGAAAAAAAAACGTGCTAATATTTCTCATCACTATGCTGTTAAATTTAAAAAATGGCAGCACTTGTAAAGCGTAAAGCTACCCCTGGAAAGGTGTGCCGGCGCTTGGGGCGTTGGGAAGATTAAGCAAGGTGTTACCTACAGTGAGATAGTGGTGGGCTAAGATGCTGATGGACTTTGGAATCGAACTGTGAACGCTGTTGTTCGAAGTCAGGTATTATAGGTGCTGCGTCCTACTTAAACTACACTTCTATGTTAATTACTGCTAATTATGTTGAAAACATTCATAAATTATAAGTAGGGCTCCTTTTTTTATTTTTTTACTGATTTTACAGATAAATACAGACAGAAAAGTATTTATTTTCCTCTCTGTATTTATTTTAAAGTGTGGATAAATACAGGAATTTGTTTTTTATTTTGAGCGATTCAAAATGCTTTCAATGATGAGTACTAGGCCAATAGGTCTGTTGTTCTAAAAGTAAATGGGTAAAAACAATAAAAGACTTTTAGTAAAGAGCCTTAAAGAGCAATATATATGCTTGTATAAGAAAACTTACACATTTTAATATGAAAGTTGTGTATAGTTTATCATCTAAGAGTGTTTACATGAGTGAAAACGGTCAGTCTTTCAGCAATGAGTGCATATTTATCAGTAAAAAAAATGTGCAAATACACTAATTTCAGATTCATTTTTTTACAAAACCCGAAATATATATGGGTAAATACAGATACAATTATTTAAAAAATATATGGATAAATACAGATGGAAATGTCCAAAAAATAAATACCATAAAACCAGGAGCTATAATCATAAGTTATAAAACACTACTGTTAAGTTTGTTTTCACTATAAAAAGTATACACATGTTTTTAAAATTTACTTAACCCCTTCGCTGCGGGGCTTAATCCCCCGCTGTGCTGGGGGGGAGTGGGGGCGCGCACAGTGCCCCCATGCTCATGACGAGCTGAGCTTGTCATGAGCTACGGCGCTCCTGTGCTCATGACGAGCTCAGCTCGTCACAGGTGTATTGCCTCCTGTGGAACGCTCAGCACAGTGGGGGAATTCTCCCCGCACCTGAGAGTTCCACGGGCCATGACGAGCTGAGCTTGTCATGAGCACCGGAGCGCCGTAGCTCATGACGAGCTCAGCTCGTCATGAGCATGCAAGGTGTTAAAAAACACTATAGGTTATAGGGATATTGTAGTTAGATATTGACATTTAAAAAACCTTTGAAATTCACTGAAAAAAACATAGGTTTCAGGCAGGTTATAGTTAGGAATTATCATTTAAAAAAACCTTAGAAATTCATTGAAAAAAACATAGGTTTCAGGGGTGTTATAGTTAGCTGGACATTTCACTCATACAAAGCCATTGAAATTTCTCCGTTATAGTTAGTTGTACTAACTGTAACTCTCACGTCCACAATCCACTGGTGATGATGTCACATATTACATCACTCATGAAATGGTCAGTGACATCACTGATGAAATCTCAAATGACATTACTGATGACATCACTGATAACATCACCCACGTGACAATAAGATGCACCTCATCACACACTAGTATAACCTTTCATCACTCACTGTAAAATACAGAGTACCATAATGAATCCATTGACACAGCAATACAAGTATCTAAAAACCCACTCAGTGATTCCTAGATCTACACACGCATCTAATCAATTACCTATAGATTCACTCATACATGTTGTCAATGATCAATAGAACACTATCAAATATACTTATAAACCTACATTGACATTACACACCAGCACACATCCTATTCTGTTATGCAGTCATCCTACTCAGTTTTGCAAACTTTGTATCCTATTTACATTTACTCCGCTACACACTTATACAAATAGTACTTGATTTATTCAGATAAATAGTAACTCATCCTCAGTGTGTTATGAAATCACTATTACTAGTATACATTTATCTACATTTATCTATACAGTCACTCATGCAATCAATGAGTGTTATGTATACTTATTTATATACAAGAATTGTCACATACCCTGCCTTTTATTTTTTCTACTTTGTTGGACATGTACCATTGAGAAATATTTTGGCTTATCAGCACACCCATAAAGATATTCACTCACCCAAACAATTATTATAACATGTAGTCTTAACCTCATATACGTACTGAATTAACTATTCACATATCTTTGGACAGTCACAGATCCCCCACCGAACCACACACACATTCACTCTCCCATACAAATAATCAGTTAACTAATCAATAACTAATGTAGACTTTCACGTAGCTAGTAACCAACTGGTGCAGCAGTTTACACAACAACTGATAAAGTAATACAGATATTCACACAGTTTAGTCACTATTCAATATATTTACTGAGACACTATAAATTAGTCAAGTAAACAGTCAATGGCACTGCTACTAAATCCTCCATCAAGATAGGTATATATCCACTGATTCATAAATGCAGATTTCTATATATATAATACATATTTAAATAACAAACCAAACCATATTCACTGGATGATGTCATCAGTGATGTCACTGACCATGTCATAAAGGATGTAATATGTGACATCATTCACAGTGGATTGTGGGAGCGAGAGTTACAGTTAGTACAACTAACTATAACGGAAACATTTCAATGGTTTTATATGAGTGAAATGTCCAGCTAACTATAACACCCCTGAAGCCTATGTTTTGTTCAATGAATTTCTAAGGTTTTTTTAAATGATAATTACTAACTATAACCTGCCTGAAACCTATGGTTTTTTTAGTGAATATATATATATATAAATACACATATACAATTTCAAAAGTGTAAATTATAAATTATTTTGTCTTATTGGGGGAACCCCTATTTAAATGACCTTCACTCCTATACCCCTACACCCCTATCAATACCCTTAGCACCTATACTTCTACCCACTGCCTAAACCCTAAAATTACCCTTACCACTCCAAACCCTTGCCCACCCCTAAACCCTAAAATAAGACCTCACCATTCAATACCCCTATCCACCCATAACCCCAAAATATATCCTTACCATTCTATACTACCCACCCCTAAACCATAAAAATACCCTTTCCAATCCCGCCCTACCCCTAAACCATAAAAATACTCTTATGTCTACCCAACCATAAACCCTAAAATTTCCCTTATCACCCTATTCCCTTACCCAACCCTAAGACTTAAAAATACCCTTATCACCATTTACCCTTACCCAACCCAAACCCTGCTATTACCCTTACCACCTTGTACCCTTACCCTCCCCAAAATCCTAAAAAAAACCCTTATCACCTTGTACCCTTACTTTGCACTAAACCCTAACATTACCCTTATCACCTTTTACTATACCCACCCTTAAACCCTGCGGGCTTTGGAAGAGGAATCTTGTGGGAATCCTGACGGGGGATCTTCTGAAACTTTATCAGATTTGCAAATTTGTGAAGCAATGGGTCTATTCACAGGAAAAACTGGGGGAAATGGATGTAAACCACGCTCCAACTTTTGTCCACAATTACCTACTGAAAATAAGGTTGACCTTTTTTAGGAAATTATGGTGGAGGAAATCAATCAATCAGATGGCCAGAACAAAAAGCCAGTTAATAAGAGGAGCAACATGACCATCAAAGAGTGGCAAGCCGTGAGGGATCTACAAAAAGATTGTTGGACCTGCGATGGGCAAGCCCAGCACAAAGGGGGTAGCTTGGCTCAAGTGTCAAGGCAAGTGGAGGCTATCGTGTTAAGCCGGCTTTGACCCAATAATATCTCTTTGTACAACCACCAAAAAGAAGGACACCACACCACTGTTGTAGAAAAATACGATTCCTTTATGTAAAAATTCTCTGTTGTGAATGGGGATCAATTAGGAAAGCACATACACATTTCTTTTGGCCACAATTTGCTAGGTTTCGATTCCGGGTTAAATACAATAAATAAGCTCAGGAATAAATATCATCAATAAATAGAATAAATATCAGGAATAAATATCATCAATAAATAGAATAAATATCACTTTTTGTTTAGCAGAATAAATACTAGTTCATTTAAATAAACAAACACATGTTTATTCTGGTATCGCTGCCACCAATTAAATACTTCAGGAATATTAACTTGCAATACGTTTCAGGATGGAAAGATTACTCTTACAGTTTATGATGACTTCACTGATAATGTACACAGGCTTCTCTGGGCACAAAAGGAGTGTTGGGACTCTTTAAGAATCACTCGGAGAATATGCGCGTGTATCTAAAAGGCAAGGAAACACAGTGAACACTTCATTTACACTCGGCTGCCCCCCGGGTTGAGATCTCTGTTTGCCGGTGGGGTCTAAGCGCGCCTAGGGGTTTGTCCCCGCTAGCACTCAGGCGGCACCAGTTCAAAGTCTTTAGACTGACAAACGGGGCTGCCGAAGAGGTCACACAATCTTCGCGCTCAGTCAAATAAATGCCGGTTCACAGTTCCTTTATATCACCGCTTCCCACCTGAAGAAACGGGCCCACCTCACATCGGCTGCAATCGAAAAGCGATTCAGTCGGGTTCAGCACTTCTCTCGCCAGCGGCGGGTTCTCAGGGGCTCCACGGACCTCCCTCCGACTTCCTCAAACAGGGATGGTTCCCGCCCACAGCTACAGCCGCCGATTCACTGGGGAGGGGCAGAGGCAGTAGTCCCGCCCAACGAAGGGCGGCCTTTCCCCGCCCCGGTGCACCACCTCACCTCAGTCTGCGCAGGAAGCGCTCTACCCCGGTGGAGCTCGGAGACATCCGAGCTCCTCGCTGGAGGCGCCTGTCACAAAAGGGGCACAGAAGACGCTCGCGGTCGCGGCGACTTGCTCTCACCTCGCGACCCGAGTATGTCGTAATTCACCACCGGGGGGGGGGGGCGGGGAAGGCACACGAAAACGGCCACAGTCTCTTGGGGGTGACGAGGCACTCGCTGGGCAGGCGCTGTAGGCGCGAGGTCACCGCACACACAGCTGACTGGAACGCCAGTCAGGATCCACGCCAGTGACCCTTGCTTGCTCTACTGCCCGCGCTACCAGCCGCCTCAGGGGTCAACAGGGCAGGTGTCAATCTGGTGTCAAGTCTGGAATCTTCTTCTTCACCTAGATCTGGAACATCATTATCCTATCTAGTCTTCTGGTCATCTAAAATGGCCGCCAGGGACTGGACCTTATATAGCCAGTGCCCTGAGGTGCTGGCTCGTGCCAGTAGGTTCTAGAACCTTCTTTGGGCTAGGCCAATGACATGGCACTTCTGAGAGGTATTTGGGGCCCTAACAGCCACCATAATGGGGTTCTAGAGCAGCCATTTTGTGTACCTGAGGAAAATAAAGTAATTCCTGTCAGGAATGCGCGCCAAGTAAAAGGGCGCCAAAACCTTGAAAGGTCAAGGTTCATGGAGGCTCCAAGGGGAGTCACTCACATGAGGAAAAGGGACGGCCACCATTTTGAGGTCATTCATACAGGTTGCCAATCCCAGTCCATAATGTCACAGGTTTCGCCAGGTGCCTTGTAAATAGGTGCCAAAAACCTTGTGAACAACTGGGCGTCAAGGAACATCTAGCCCCATGAAACAGCACACAAAAGGTCCTGGTAGACAAAGAAAAGCGACAAATTTTGGGAGGTACAGGGGAACAAAAGAAATCATAGTGGTGAGGGGACTCTCAGAAGCAGACGGGTCTAACAAAGATCATAAGAGTATCATAAAGGCCTTTGATAAAGGGGGCAATATAGTGATCCATGACAGGTCCATGTATATATCAGAAGCTAAAAGACAGCTAAAGGTTGAAGAACACTATATAAAGCTAAAAAGCGATCCAATCAATGAACCTTCTGCAGAATACCATAAAAAAAACTCACTAAATGGGAGGAAATGGGTTTGATTGATGAAGAAGAATGTAGGTACTTGAAGACAGATCATCCTTTCAAAACTATTGTCTTCCAAAGGTGCACAAAACTATAAAGGATCCTCCTGGGCACCCCATTGTCAGCTCTATAGGCTCTCTACTGCAAAATACTTCAAGATTCATCGACCTTTGTCTCTTCTATTATTGGGCAGCACTACCCTCGTATTTGAGGGATTCAACTGATTTTTTAATAAGGTTCATGATATACCTTGTAATGACAATGATCTTATGGCAACCATTGGTATGGTCTCTCTCTTCATAAGTCTGTTCAAAATCCACAAGAAATTAATGCATGCAGGTATTTCCTTAGATCTAGATATGTAAGTTATATGGAACATTTACTTGTTGCTAGAAAAGCTTGACTTCTGCCTGAACCACAACATATTCATTTTTAATGGCACCTACTATCTGCAAAAGCGAGATACGACTATGCCTCCTTTTCCCGCTTTCCCTCACCCCGCATGTTGTTACAATGCGGTTGATACAATGACTGCGTTGTAACAACGCAATAACATTACCCCGCAAGTCGTTACAACGACTTGCGGAGGGGGCGCTGGATGTTGGAATTGTATAATTTACTATTCCAACTCCAGTCTGTGCGGACAGTGGGGAAGGTGTTGGATTTTAAATCCAACATTTTCGACCCCCTCCGCAAGTCGTTGTAATGACTTGCAGGGTAATGGTATTGTGTTGTTACAACGCGGTCGTTGTAACAACCGCATTGTGACAACATGCGGGGTGACTGATGTTTACCGTGAGGTACAGCTATGGGGACTTCTTTTGCCCCAATATATGCATGCAAATGTAATGATTGGATTGTGGGAAGCAGAAGTTGGGTGGACAGAGAAAAATAAAACCATATTGGCATGTGACGTTATGGACCCATTTTATCGATGACTTCTTTATCATTTGGGAGGGCAATAAGGAGAGCTTGGAGTTATTTATCACCTCCCTCAAAGAGAATGCGTGCAATGTGAATTGTACTTATAAATTAATGCAGACAAAATTTACTTATTGGATATAGACATTCAATAAAAAACAAAAGGATGTTCAGTAATATTCATCTTAAGGCCACATCATGTGACAACGTACTGCATTTTAACAGTGGACACCCTAAAGCTCCTAAATGGAGCATGCCATTTGGAGAAATGTTATGTGTCAGGTGTAATTTTTTCTGAAATGAATGACTTCGAGGCACAGGCTGAGGAATAACTTCTATGCTTTGAGCAGAGATGTTATCCTTTGGATGTTCTTCAGAATGCCCTGCAAGGGCTTGCTCCAAAACGCAGGAAGAGCTGTTTGTACTTAGAAAGAAGGTATCAAAAGAGGAAACTGAAGTTCGTTTCATCATAGACTTCAATATTTTGCTCATTGAACTGAAGAAAATTATGTTTTTTTAAACTGGAAGATCTTGTACACGGATCAGCACCTGAAAGGAGTTCTCACTGACCACCAGTGGCGGTGCGTCCATTAGGGGCGTTCGGGCGTTGCCCCACTAGCCTGGACGAGACGACCGCCGCTGCACTGAATAAAAAGTATTTGCAGCTCTATCACTGTCAGTATTATTTATGAATTTAAAACTGAGCGCACTATGGCCCGGGAAAAGCCCGACAGGGTCGGGACTGCATAGGGGTGGGCTGGCGGCATGTGGGACATGGCTGCGTCAGAGTGACAGCCAGGCAAGCCAGTAAGCAGCGCACAGCCGCACAGGCAGAGGGGTGCGCATGCAAAAGGCCGGAGTAGTCGATATTTCGACTGGCCTACGCATGCGCACATTTGACACCTCCACCCCCCCCCCCCACCTACCAATAGTGTCCGACATAGGCATGTACCCGGGGCCCGGGTCTCAAAAGGGGCAGATATCAGTCTGCTCTTAGCCCAATCCTGGCGCAGTGGCGCTGCTAACGCCGCGCCAGGATTGGCTAATCCAGCAAGACGGTGCCGCGCGTGTGTGTTGGCTGCTCTAAAGGCATTGGCGTTGGTGATTGGCCACACTGCACATGCTGGATTCATGCCACGAGCCGAGACCCACGACAACAACAACAGTAAGTGAAAGTGAAACTAAGACTGATGTTCATGATGACTGGTCAGGTCATACTAGTCTCTAGTCAGTGGGGCGCGTGACTGTTGTCGGATTCGTCGACTCAACTCGACTCGTGACCAGACGTGTGTGTAGTTTATGTCACTGAGACTGACTGGTGTCTGCCACTGGAACGCCTGCCTGGAGGGACCTCACCGACCTAGTGTGACTGACTGACATCGAGACGAGACCGCGTCCCCCCCCCCCCCCCCCACCCACGTAAGTTAGTTACTTATGCCACCACCAACCAATGAATTTACTACCTTGAGTTTATGATGAGAGTGAAGATTTTTATGTGTGTGTGTCAATACTCTGAATCACCCGTAATGTGTGCGCGCGCTGCGCTAGAAGTGGAGGCCCGTGATTAGAACGGGCTACGGGGCTAGTCTACTCTGATAATTGTTTTGGGAGGCATCATTGACGTTCGTAATGTTGTTTTCACGGTATTGCCATTGCCAAAAAGCTTGACTATTTAGTGCTGTAATGCAGCGCGCGCCTGCGAACCCGGACACTGTGTGATCCTGGGCGGCGCTGTATTACCGAGTCGACCCCGGGTGAGAACCTGATGAACCGGGAAGGGCCTTCCCGGTTCATCAGGTTCTCACCAGGGGTCGGGTCGGTAATAACTAGGCCTAGGGGCGACTATCTCAGACCACCACATCAGATAACAACACGTATTTCTGAGCTGCAATGCAAGTCTGTGCAGTGCCTTCAGATGGATAAATGCATGTAATTTTCTATAGTTGAAAGGGAATCTTTGGCAGGGGTATTAAAGGCAGCAACATATGTTTACTGAATTAGCTCAGCTCATGCATTTGGGTTAGGAAGCTAATAAATAATGTCCGATCGATCATGTAACAATTCTGCATTTTTTTAACAAAGCCTTTTTAATTAGCACGGGCTTCAGTGGTCCCGATGTGAAGCAAAGGGTCCCGGCACATGTGCATCGGGCGGCGTCTCTTCTTAAAGCGCGCTCTCTCTGCTCTGCCTTTGATTTGGGCTGACCACCAGTCTCCTTGCGATAGAATAGAAACTTCATGGTCCGGTAAAAAAACACATCAGAATTAGATCCACTCAAGAGAATGGAAGTTTACGGAAGGAGTGAGAGGATGTTGTCTCTCTCCTTGGAGAGGAAGATGTGAATATTTTTACTGAGGTCTGATGTCATTCTGAAAACATGGCAGCAGCTGGAAGTGAAAAATCGCACTGAATATGTTATTCCATGAATCATTTTATGGCTTCAGACAGACTGCAAAGTGGCACCGGGTCGATTACTTCCCATCTCCTCCTAACGAGGCCCAAAGAAAGAAAGTTAGTTCAAATGTCCCGTGATAGGCGCGGGAAGTCTAACTCGTCATCGTCACTTTTATTTACGATATTTGTAATCCGTGCTAGAAATGAAAGTGAAGGTACTCACTCCCTCCTTCACTCCCACCACCCCACTGTTTGCTGCTGATTCGTTCTGTGCACTCCCACAACCACATTAAAAGTATTGCGCCCCGGACCGGCAGAGAAGTGAAAGCAGTGCCTCTTTTTACACTTTTTTTTAATTTTATTTTTTAAAGCGCAGATACTCAGCAAGCAACTGTATTATTAGGCTACAGAAATACAAGGAGATTTCACTGTCCCAGACCCAGACCCTAGCTGCTCCTGCCATGAGTAAGGCTGCGCCTGCACCAGAGATCAGACTCAGAGGACACAACTTAAGTGGCAGCCGTAAGAGTCTATTGGAGGATGGATCCCCGTCCTTTTCCGCCAGCACATGCGGGGTTTCGGATTTGCAAAGGTGCTGACTGGGCATTTTTTTCAACAGGACACTTAAGTCTGGGTATGTGTGGCAGTTATAAATATAGGCGCCCCCTGCAGAATATCATCTCCTCGCCTAGCTACTTGAGCAAATATACAGCTTTCTGACACTGTATCATCACCCAACTGATTAATGAATAATGATGTATTTGTCCATCAACGGCCTGGTCCGTTGCTGCCCATTAACAATCGGCTCGAGTGTCGCCCTTCATGGCTGCTCACTGTACTTTACGTTGACACTTAACATTATCCAGCGATGTGTCTATGACAAAGATACTTCCTTGAATGACTGCTAGGCTTAGCGTTGCAAGTGCAAGTAGGTCTTGTCATTTTTTGCAACAATGTCCATGTGCACTGTTGAGCATACTCTCACCAAGACCGCAAATGGAGGCGGCTGCCAGACTTAGTAATGAAGAAGCAAACATAGTGCCAGTAAGATATCTCAATGGATTAGGGTTCCACTGCAAATATCAGTGTGTAAGAAGAAGGTCACATGTGTGTGACGCTTCACTAAGCTCTTATTTTGACCAGACTGATGAAATGAGTACCATTACATTGGGTGATAGTAACCTATCTTACTACAGAATTTTCTCACCGAGGTACCACTGATTGGTTTGACATAACCCTGACAGTAGTCAGTACTTTGCACCTGAAGGATTCCACTTACATCTGGAGAACACTTCCACACTTACAGACACTCAAATCGGATCCTAGAAGAGGAATATTTCAGGAAATCTACAGCACATTTAGAGGTTTTTTTTGACTCAAGTAGAATTTCCACTAGGTGAAAAATGTGTATGTAAATGTGACATGTGCTACTGTGCATGTGCTTTTTAGCTCTCTAGAGAAAATATTTTATTTCTAGAGATCCCCAGTTCCCTCCGGACCACACCCTGGGAAATACATTTATTCCTGCCTCTGACAGGAGCATTTTTGCAAGCCTTTGATGGGAAACATTATGCAAGAGGACTGCCAATTAATTCCCTATTGTTTCAGGTTACTCTGCCCGGGAACAACCAGAATCCCATATCCAGCACCAAACTTGTGAATATGGCAATTTCATTATGTTGGAGGAACAGACATATTCGAAAGTGCACCTTACAATGCAAGATTCAGCCAATCCTGATTCTGTGCATCAAGATTGGCATTTAAACTCGTGAAGTGCATATTTTGCACACCCAAATTGAAGCTAGTCATGGAAATTTCTTTGTAAAGCGGGTCCAAAGTGCTAATTCAACACTCTGTTTTGTTATAGAGGTATACGTTTACCCAATTCTTTCCTGATTAAAACCTTATGAATAACCAACAAACTTTGGAGAACATCTGCCTGACAACTGCCATGCGTTGTGTTGGGCTTTCTTCAGGACCTTGCTCACAGTGAATTAAAATGTGGTGTGGATGAGAAAAGTGAAAGTGAGTGGCAAAATAGTAATTACGCCACATGTAAATGCATTTTAAACAGCACACACGCTAAGGTGTGCTGGCTTATGCCATGTGGACTGACCGTATTTCGTGTCCACCTGCGGTATTTTACATTGGTTACGGAAATACAAAGTAAATCGGGACCCGGGGCAGGAGACCCTTAGCTTCCCTACTTGTATAAAAGGGCTCACCCGGCTCAAAACCTATTCTCGATTCCGCATTCCGATTTCTCACCCACACCACATTTTAATTCACTGTGAGCAAGATCCTGAAGAAAGCCCAACACAATTTGTATATGGGCTGAAACATGTCGACCTAACAGATAACTTAGACCCAACTAAATAAGTCTCTTATAGTTATCCACTAGTTTTTATTATATCCTGGGCCACTGGGAATAAAGAATTTGTGATCAGTTAAAGTCCCATAGATATTTTTAATACACCACTTCATCACAATTTCAGAAAAATACTGCTCTACTGTAATCAGGTGTCGCGATTCAGAAAAGGGGGGTGGTGATGAACAGAGTGTCTGAATTAATCAGACCACTCTTACCCAGTCCAAAGATCAGGGCTTGATCCATCACCATTATTTAGCTCACTGCACCATCCCAGCTCAGAACCTGGCTATATGCAAATTAGTCTATCCCTGGCCCAGTGCATCATGGGAACAGGGCAGACCAAACTAGCAAGCCAATTCTTCACCAGAAAGGAGACAAGCTTCCGGGGACCGGTTTCTGGCTTTTCAGCCGTCGTCCGCCCGGCTTGCTTGAATCCTGATGGTGCAGTGAGCAAGGGACTCATGTCTGAGTATACCCTGCCACACCTATAGTGGCCAAAAACGATTCAGAAAAGGGGGTGGTGATGAACAGAGTGTCTGAATTAAGCAGACCACTCTTACCCAGTCCAAAGATCAGGGCTTGATCCATCACCGTTATTTAGCTCACTGCACCATCCCAGCTCAGAACCTGGCTATATGCAAATTAGTCTGTCCCTGGCCCAGTGCATCATGGGAACAGGGCAGACCAAACTACCAAGCCAATTCTTCACCAGAAAGGAGACAAGCTTCCGGGGACCGGTTTCTGGCATTTCAGCCGTCGTTGGCCCGGCTTGCTTGAATCCTGATGGTGCAGTGAGCAAGGGACTCATGTCTGAGTATACCCTGCCACACCTATAGTGGCCAAAAACGATTCAGAAAAGGGGGTCGTGATGAACAGAGTGTCTGAATTAAGCAGACCACTCTTACCCAGTCCAAAGATCAGGGCTTGATCCATCACCGTTATTTAGCTCACTGCGCCATCCCAGCTCAGAACCTGGCTATATGCAAATTAGTCTGTCCCTGGCCCAGTGCATCATGGGAACAGAGCAGACCAAACTACCAAGCCAATTCTTCACCAGAAAGGAGACAAGCTTCCGGGGACCTTGCTCATTGCACCATCAGGATTCAAGCAAGCTGGGCCGACGACGGCTGAAATGCCAGAAACCGGTCCCCGGTAGCTTGTTTCCTTCCCAGTATAAGAATTGGCTTGGTTGTTTGGTTTGCCCTGTTCCCATCATGCACTGGGACAGGAACAGACTAATTTGCATGTAGCCAGGTTCTGAGCTGGGATGGTGCAGTGAGCTAAAAAACGGTGATGGATCAAGCCCTGATCTTTGGACTGGGTAAGAGTGGTCTGCTTAATTCAGACACTCTGTTCATCACTACCCCCTTTTCTGAATCATTTTGTCCACCATAAGCATGGAAGGGTATACTCAGATGTGAGTCCCTTGCTCATTGCACCATCAGGATTCAAGCAAGCTGGGCCGACGACGGCTGAAATGCCAGAAACCGGTCCCCGGTAGCTTGTTTCCTTCCCAGTATAAGAATTGGCTTGGTAGTTTGGTTTGCCCTGTTCCCATCATGCACTGGGACAGGAACAGACTAATTTGCATGTAGCCAAGTTCTGAGCTGGGATGGTGCAGTGAGCTAAAAAACGGTGATGGATCAAGCCCTGATCTTTGGACTGGGTAAGAGTGGTCTGCTTAATTCAGACACTCTGTTAATCACCACCCCCTTTTCGTAATCAGGTGTCGCAGCACAGCTGAGGAGCGGAATGCTACCCAGCTGAGTAGCATTCGGCTCCTCAGCTGGGAACCCGATGATGAAGCATGACACCAACCAGGTTGGTGTGTGAGGGTTATTCTAACAAACCCCTGCAGTGCCGGACGCTGCAGTGTCGGACATTCTGCTAGACAGGTCCGTCCAACTTGTTTTTCTAAACTATATTAGAGATCCGCATACACGAGGAAACTAGGTAAAATTAATCTTTTGCACATTCTACACATTCTTTAGCAGTCAGAGCCAAAAGTCATAGTGCAGATTGCGTATGTCACAAACATAGTGAGGAGTTGCACACTGAACTGCTATTGCATGAAACTACAAGCTTAATTTTGCACGCTGTTAGTTTTAGCAGACATGGCTGGAGTTTAGCAGATGCTGTAGCCAGAAGCAGCAGTTTCCAGGGTCTGTCTTGCCTCATGCCGAGGCAGCCAATGAGCTGTTAACACCCAGATCCCTGTCTGAGCGCTGATGAACCTACCACCCAGCTGCAGTCTTAACAAGCTGCTCCTGTTAACTTGAGGTTATTACCGCTAGGACCTTCTTCTCCACAATCACTATCTGTAAAAGACCTCAATCACAAAAATTCGCTTGTGGCGGGAAAGAGAAAAAAATATATAACCAGGCAAAGGGGCAGGGTTAAAGCGGGGTCTTTCCCTCTAATTTACCTCGCATCGAGCCACTTCAGCGAACTGCCATGTTTGCAAAATGAAACCTTCCATTGGCATAGCCAGCCTACAGGTCGCGCCTTTGGGGCCTTATAAAAGTTATATGACAGCTCTTTAATAATGTAATACCTGCACTTTGACAATTGCTTTATTAACCTTCCTGCTTCCTCAAATTTGCTTGGAAATGCACCATTTTTCCACTATTTTTTCAAAATTTTCTCGGGGGGAAATACCCCCGAACCCTCCTTAGGGGGTTCGGGCTCGCTCGCTACGCTCGCTCGCTACGGTGCAGTATGATTATCCGTTTCCGCCCCACCACTTTCAAATGTCACCAGCCGCCACTGCTGACCACCCTCAATTCACTTATAGAAAAGTAGCCTCCAGAGGGAATTTATTGATGCAAAGTCATATGCCACCAACAAAAATAAATTGGGTCAACAAGAAAGGTCAGGCTTTTGGAAATGTTCGAAATGTAAAGACTGTTATTATGGGATCAATAAATCTATTTAAAAATTGTATAATAATCAACAACAGAAAATCAAGAAAACCATCTCATGTGAAACAGATTATGCTGTCTATGTGCTGCAGTTTACTTGCAATAAAAAATATGTGGGAAGTACAACCAATAAAGTGAAACTCAGCATTATTCAGCACATACATGCAATAAAGAACAAAGATTTCACATATCCCATTGCCAAGGACATTTGGGAAGAACATGAGGGTAACCCAAAATAATTGAGATACTAAGAAATTCAACATATAAAGAAAGATGTGAGGGGAGGCAACCATGAGTTGAGATTGAGGAAAGCGAATTGAGACTAATCATTCTCATGGAACTGAGACACCTTTGGGTCATAATTTTAATGCAGAACTGCATGTTCATCTGTAGAAACCATTTATCATGAGAATTGATTTGATAAATTAATTGGAGTGCTGATGGTGCTACCAATAAGCTGGTCAACCTTAATATGAGGTGCAATTAGACTTTACAAAGATTACTTGTCGAATTTGTGATTTTATGTGAATTAATTTGATTGATATGTGCACTATGAACCCCTCATGTATTTTATGATTACAACAAAGGCACTTTAGCATAGTCATCTTACTCATTAAAAATGGGGAATGCAAAAAAAAAAAAATGGGGAATACAACATCAATACTGGTAGGGTACGATGTTCAATAACCTGGATATTGTGTTGATACATTCAAAGCAGATCAAGGCCAACAGAGGTGCTCCATTTATTGAACCTGTAGAAACCGTATATCATGAGAATTGATTAGAAAAACTTAATTAGAGTGCTGTTGGTGCTACGAATGAGCTGGCCAAACTTAATATGAAGTGCAGTTAACGTTTTAAAGATTACTTCCCGAATTGCTGGGTTTATAGGAATGTATTTGATTGATATATGCACTATCAACCACTTATGTACTTTATGGTCACAACAAAGGTACTTTAGCATAGGCACCTTATTCATTAATAATGGGGAATATGAAATCAATACTGGTGGGGTCAGATGTGCAATAAACTGAATATCATGTTGGTGCATTCAAAGCAGACCAAAGCTACAGAGATGCTCCATTTATTGAACATGCACTTTAATAGAACTAGCAGTTTTTTACCACAGGCACTTTATTTATAAGCAATGCAGGATATCCCATCATGAGTGATGGGGTCAGATGTGCAATAACATAGATATTGTGTTGATGAGTACAAAATAGATGGTGGCAAACAGAGATGTGCCAATCATTGTAAATGCACTTAAATAGCACTGGCACTTTATTACACTCTAACATGAGGGCAGTGCATACATAATTGTTAAAGAATAGATTTTGAATTATAGATTTAGATTATGGACTTCCCCTAGAGTCAGCTAAACAACTGCCTTTTTTCATTTGATGATAACTCGCCTGTGTTACCCCCTTGAATGCCTTTTTATACACTGTACGCATGATGCCTCAGGGATGTATGCTATTTAATGATATAAAGTATGTTGTTCATTTTGTATTGAATTTCACTTAATTAGAGAATCAATGAATATATGAAGCACCTTAAATTTGTCCACCACCACCTCATAATATTATTTTTTATAAACACGTGCTGTAAAATATTGAATCATGCATGTTGCTCATTAGAGAGGAATAAGAATCAATGATATACTTTACAGAAATCGTGTTCCTTCTCTTGAATTTATATTCCCTCACAATGATACCCATATAGGAAGGTTGAGAACTAAATTATAAGTTCATGCTTTACATGTTTAGCTTTAAATCATTAATTCAATGTTTTGTGAGGTTTTAACATTTTCAAAATTAGATCATGAATATGAAGTTCTACTCATGTTTTAAAAAGTGTTGCTCATGTTTTAAAAAGTGTTTTAAAGATACTTCAAAAAAAACTCTGCACATTGCAAACGAATCACTGTAATGACACTCTAGTTGTTTTTAAAAATGTGGAAGTACTATTTACACATTGTCACTTTAAATGAAGTTTGTTAGGGCAGGACCCTATGGTCCAGTTGAAGGCAGTTTTGCAGTAACGCATCAGTCATTCTTTGACATATGCACTTTTGGACTCACCTGGCTAGCATCTGGGAACTGGTGCTCTTCAAGATGTTTAGAGAGCCGGGAAGCCGGAACATTTCACCAATTTTAGTGAATGCTGGAAAAAGAAACATGAGCCTAGAGTTAGCTTCTGCTCTTGGGCCCAAGTTTCACTTCTTTAAAAGGAGTTTGATACCCCTTTCTTCTATGCACTAACGACAGTGACAGAGGAAAAGAGGAGTAAAGGATGAATACAAGCAGGAGGAACAATTATAGTGTCCATACTGGATATACGCCATTTGGGGACCTCGACTTTAGGGAAGTAAACAAGGAGTAATCCTTCTACCCCTCCTTAATCATTGGGAGAGGAGTGACAAAAAGGGTGAAGGCTTATAATTATGCTGCATGATAAAGGAAGAAATTAGAAGCCTGGCAGTACACTCACAAATGTCCTGATCTTCCCATAGAAAAAAGAGGCCAAAGTATAACAAACAACCTTGGATATGGAAATGTTATTTTGACACAAGTCAGATTGGTGAGACTGAAGGCTGCCTAGAATAGAGCTGTTGAGATATTGGAGGCCTGAGAAATAGAATTTGAAATATAAGAAGTCTCAATAGCATTAGGAGACCATTTGTAATGCTTGTTTTGTTAACACGTATGTGGTGCTATCAAAGTCTGGTGTATGTGTGTGTACTTACAAGTCTGTATTTTGCTCAATGCAAAATTGTATATATTTTACATATGGGTACGGGAGTGCAACCCTTTTTTTGGCCCGATGACCTCAGCAAGATATGCATTGACTTTCTCCAGCCCAAAGAACAATGCTTTAATGTTTATCAGATCATTCTTGTTGTTTTATTATAGCCTTATAGCGCGCCGTAGCGGGCTATACCGGCTATTAAAGGCCCGCTGAATCGTTAAAGGCCCGAGCCGAAGGCGAGGGACTTTAACGAGACAGCAGGACTTTAATTGCCGGTATAGCCCTGCTACGAAGGGCTATATGGCTATTAGAGAACAAACAAAACAAGTGATGGACAGAATGTGGATCAATGTCACACATTCACCCCAGTCCAAAGATCTGGGCCCAAATCCATCGTTTTTTTGCACTCCACACCACCCTGGGTTAGACAATGGCGATATGCAAATCAGCTCTGACCCTGTTGCCCCATGGGAACAGTTCAGTCCGAACTACAAAAGCCATGTCCTTCCCAGAACGGAATCAAGCATCCGAGGACCGGACCGGTTTCGAGGTAACACCTCTCATCAGCCCGGCTAGCTTGACTCCAGTGGTGTGGAGTGCCTGGGACCCACGTCTGAGCATCCCCAGCGCACTTATGGCGGCAATTGCAAACAAAACAAGTGATGGACAGAATGTGGATCAATATCACACATTCACCCCAGTCCAAAGATCTGGGCCCAAATCCATCGTTTTATTGCACTCCACACCACCCTGGGTTAGACAATGGCGATATGCAAATCAGCTCTGACCCTGTTGCCCCATGGGAACAGTTCAGTCCGAACTACAAAAGCCATGTCCTTCCCAGAACGGAATCAAGCATCCGAGGACCGGACCGGTTTCGAGGTAACACCTCTCATCAGCCCGGCTAGCTTGACTCCAGTGGTGTGGAGTGCCTGGGACCCACGTCTGAGCATCCCCAGCGCACTTATGGCGGCAATTGCAAACAAAACAAGTGATGGACAGAATGTGGATCAATGTCACACATTCACCCCAGTCCAAAGATCTGGGCCCAAATCCATCGTTTTTTTGCACTCCACACCACCCTGGGTTAGACAATGGCGATATGCAAATCAGCTCTGACCCTGTTGCCCCATGGGAACAGTTCAGTCCGAACTACAAAAGCCATGTCCTTCCCAGAACGGAATCAAGCATCCGAGGACCGGACCGGTTTCGAGGTAACACCTCTCATCAGCCCGGCTAGCTTGACTCCAGTGGTGTGGAGTGCCTGGGACCCACGTCTGAGCATCCCCAGCGCACTTATGGCGGCAATTGCAAACAAAACAAGTGATGGACAGAATGTGGATCAATGTCACACATTCACCCCAGTCCAAAGATCTGGGCCCAAATCCATCGTTTTTTTGCACTCCACACCACCCTGGGTTAGACAATGGCGATATGCAAATCAGCTCTGACCCTGTTGCCCCATGGGAACAGTTCAGTCCGAACTACAAAAGCCATGTCCTTCCCAGAACGGAATCAAGCATCCGAGGACCGGACCGGTTTCGAGGTAACACCTCTCATCAGCCCGGCTAGCTTGACTCCAGTGGTGTGGAGTGCCTGGGACCCACGTCTGAGCATCCCCAGCGCACTTATGGCGGCAATTGCAAACAAAACAAGTGATGGACAGAATGTGGATCAATGTCACACATTCACCCCAGTCCAAAGATCTGGGCCCAAATCCATCGTTTTTTTGCACTCCACACCACCCTGGGTTAGACAATGGCGATATGCAAATCAGCTCTGACCCTGTTGCCCCATGGGAACAGTTCAGTCCGAACTACAAAAGCCATGTCCTTCCCAGAACGGAATCAAGTATCGCTTTATTAGAGAACAAAGCACGTACCCCGCCAATTGATCTAGTGGTCCCGAAGCTGGGATCCCAATATATATGGGGTGATAAATCTAGGAGTTGGCACTGCACAGGACCAAATTTGCACAATCCAAATATATGCAAGAGAAGATTTTTAGCAAAGATATATGTATTTTTATTTATTTATCTGTACACTTTTAGAATTGATATAGAATTTTTTTTTTTAACATACATAAATAACACATAATATTGCACAACATACATAAAAGATTGGGAAAAGATAAAAGTGACAAAGATGCATTTTCACTTCGGGACCTACCCAGCAACAATTCACACTTCAATCATACTTTCATTCTCTCAGATTCTCAACA
The DNA here is from genome assembly GCF_964263255.1 of Lissotriton vulgaris. Taxonomy (NCBI): domain Eukaryota; kingdom Metazoa; phylum Chordata; class Amphibia; order Caudata; family Salamandridae; genus Lissotriton; species Lissotriton vulgaris. The sequence continues at coordinate 685,080 of NW_028245465.1, forward strand.
AATAGTCCTACCTAAAGTTCTATCATTCCACTTACATTCTTCCATACATTCCCATAGTTCTGTTGTATGTCACACATGGATGGTAGATATGTGGCATAGAACAGAGTATTATTCCAGACAAATAATCTTAGTACGGCCCCTAATTAATATAACACAGTATGCCGTATTTCTGGAGACATGAGCCGACGCGCGTTTCGGTGACAAGCCCGGAGGGCCACACCTTCGTCAGGGCTGGGAGCTGTTGACTGGGAGGGGAGAGGATAATGATCTGGAAATAAAACACAATGTCTTAGTATTTTTCTATATAAAGAGTGAATTTGTCAGGACACATATCTTTCTAATACACATTTTTAAACAAACGGAATTTTTAGACCATGATTGTTATCATTCATTTGATGTCTACGTGGTTGCCATTTTGAAAGTATGCAGTACCAAACTACCTAAGGACACTCCCAGAGACAGACTCCCGGTAAGGTGAGGTCTGTAAGAGGCAATTAGATGGCCAGAGCTAAGTAACCAATCAGGGACACATTTTTCTTCTTACACACTTCACAATATATAGCATTATAACATACAGTCATTCTGGGACACATATTGACCAAGAAAAAAAAGTTATTGTATGTCAGGTTGGCAGCTAGAGGCTACAGTGTTATGGAGCCCAACCTTTAGCTGGAGGAGGGGATAAGTTTAACCCAAAGCGAAGAAATGGGAATTTATTAAAGAACATTTTTTTTAAATGAAAAACTTGAAAGCCAAATAGAGGCAAGCGTAAAAATAAATGGGAGCGAACAACGGTGGTATTGGATAGTGTCGGGTTAGTCTTAATAGAACATTATTACAACAGGGACACAGGGTGTACACTCTGGTTTTACCTATTGCAAATTTTCAGCTGGAAATATTCTGGGGGCTCAAACCCAGAGGTCTTGCATCTATGGAAGGATTTTTTTTCCCCCCCTTTTAATTTTCTTTCAAGGCTGATGCTACAGCACTAGACCTAAAAGATAAAGAGTTTTCTATGTATTTATAATGTTATTTAATTTATAAGAATAAAGGACGATTAGGCCTAGGTTTATGTCCAGAAACTACCATAGTTCGATTTACCTGAAGTGGTATTCACAAGGTTTTCCAATGCAAAGACGCATTAATTGTATTCTCAGGGAACCAGGGATCTCCTAAATAATAATGAGTGAGCTCTAATTATTAACGGTCCACGTTAGTTTATTTTCACCAGACAATGGCCAGTGTTCACAGTTTTGTTACCTGAGTCTTTAAAGTTGTATACCAAATGGTGGGCTCCACTACGTAGGGGTTGGCAGCGGGAAGGTGAATGGAGGACCGCTATGTTTTTGAAGTTTTGGTGGTATCAAGCAGACATCCCTGAAGTAAAATTATGTGATGAGTGTACATGATGGCAATTATTTACAGGGTAATACAAGGTATGGTCACTAATGATTTATACACACCGTAAATGATAGAGGACTTAAAAACGGTGAATCTGGAAAGTATAGGTCCACCAAGGCTACTGGTATATGTAGGACAGCGGATAACACGAGGAGGTACCTAGTAAACAATTGAAATAATGAGTATAAGCAATAGCGAGTAACCCATAGGTATTATGGCATCAAGAGTCCCTTGCACATACACACCGTTAGATGTAGATATGGGCGGCCGCTACGTTTCTCCGATTTGAGAACGGCGCGTTGCTGCCGAGGGTGCCGCCTAATGTGTGGATATAAAAAAGGGGGGCAGATTATGAGAAACGGCTTGGCGCATTCTATTTGGAATAACGAGGGTATCGGCAAAGTACACTTACCTGACGTAGTGGACACGCAGTCCATAGATGGGGTTCCGTCGATCAGCCAAATCGACCGTTCCTCACGGGCGACAGGACTCACAAGCAAACTGAGCCTGTAAGTGTTTAAATAGCCAGCTTTTCGCGCCATACTGAGAGTTAGTCAGCCGCTTAGGGGCAAAGAAATCGATGACGGGCTAGCTCATTGTTGATAGTTAGGTGGCGGCCATCTCAAAGCGGGCAATGTGGTCGATGACGGGCTAAGTCGTTATCGGTAGTTCGGTGGCGGCCATCTTCGAACAGGCAAGCGGTGGCTAGATAACAAGTCTATGCCTCTGTTTGGTCGTCATCTTAAAAGAGGATTATGTTTACCTAGTTTAGATGACATATACCTTAAAAATATTGCCATAATGAACTTTAATTTGTAGTGCAACGAGTTTATTCAGAATGAAGCCTATTTCTTGGGTTATATATGGAATATATCGGCAACGTAAATATGGATGACGTTTTGCGATAGATTTATATATCACTGTTCAAATTGTCGTAACCATCTAAGAAAGGCTATTCAAGTGCTATTGATATAGATAGTGGGCCTAATGCCCAAAGAAATGTGACTATTACTCTCAATAAGGCACCGATCTTGCTGTCCTTTTAGCCTTTATTAAACCAAACCCCACAGTATAGAGCCAGACACAGGGTTGTAAGTGTATTATTATTATAGGTGTAAGTGTATTGTTATTATAGCACGCTCCCTAGAGGGGTTCCAAGTTTCCACATTTTTACGTTGAATATCCAATGCAAAGCAGTTACCTCCTAATTTAATTTTCCATTTCTAGAGAAAATAAGGGTCAGTCAAGATTGTCCGGAAGTTCATATTTTACAGCCTGGTGCCAGGGACATTCTTCATTGAGTCCTTTGTTTACAGTATCCAAGAAAAAGATCCAGAAAACCTCCCGTTTTTTTCGTAAGCCTACGGGGTCAGTTCCTGGGTTCGCTTTTATTTTTTCTAGGATGAACCAACGAAGGTCGTGTTCCTTGTGATCTTTCTCAAGCCAACGGCTTACTATGGGGGCAGTGGTTTTTTGATTCCTAATGTTGGACTTGTGTTCCCCTATCCGTATTCTGCATTCTCTGCCCGTTTCCCCAACTACCGATAACGACTTAGCCCGTCATCGACCACATTGCCCGCTTTGAGATGGCCGCCACCTAACTATCAACAATGAGCTAGCCCGTCATCGATTTCTTTGCCCCTAAGCGGCTGACTAACTCTCAGTATGGCGCGAAAAGCCGGCTATTTAAACACTTACAGGCTCAGTTTGCTTGTGAGTCCTGTCGCCCGTGAGGAACGGTCGATTTGGCTGATCGACGGAACCCCATCTATGGACTGCGTGTCCACTACGTCAGGTAAGTGTACTTTGCCGATACCCTCGTTATTCCAAATAGAATGCGCCAAGCCGTTTCTCATAATCTGCCCCCCTTTTTTATATCCACACATTAGGCGGCACCCTCGGCAGCAACGCGCCGTTCTCAAATCGGAGAAACGTAGCGGCCGCCCATATCTACATCTAACGGTGTATATGTGCAAGGGACTCTTGATGCCATAATACCTATGGGTTACTCGCTATTGCTTATACTCATTATTTCAATTGTTTACTAGGTACCTCCTCGTGTTATCCGCTGTCCTACATATACCAGTAGCCTTGGTGGACCTATACTTTCCAGATTCACCGTTTTTAAGTCCTCTATCATTTACGGTGTGTATAAATCATTAGTGACCATACCTTGTATTACCCTGTAAATAATTGCCATCATGTACACTCATCACATAATTTTACTTCAGGGAAGTCTGCTTGATACCACCAAAACTTCGAAAACATAGCGGTCCTCCATTCACCTTCCCGCTGCCAACCCCTACGTAGTGGAGCCCACCATTTGGTATACAACTTTAAAGACTCAGGTAACAAAACTTTGAACACTGGCCATTGTCTGGTGAAAATAAACTAACGTGGACCGTTAATAATTAGAGCTCACTCATTATTATTTAGGAGATCCCTGGTTCCCTGAGAATACAATTAATGCGTCTTTGCATTGGAAAACCTTGTGAATACCACTTCAGGTAAATCGAACTATGGTAGTCTCTGGACATAAACCTAGGCCTAATCGTCCTTTATTCTTATAAATTAAATAACATTATAAATACATAGAAAACTCTTTATCTTTTAGGTCCAGTGCTGTAGCATCAGCCTTGAAAGAAAATTAAAAGGGGGGGAAAAAATCCTTCCATAGATGCAAGACCTCTGGGTTTGAGCCCCCAGAATATTTCCAGCTGAAAATTTGCAATAGGTAAAACTAGAGTGTACACCCTGTGTCCCTGTTGTAATAATGTTCTATTAAGACTAACCCGACACTATCCAATACCACCGTTGTTCGCTCCCATTTATTTTTAGGCTTGCCTCTATTTGGCTTTCAAGTTTTTTATTTAAAAAAAATGTTCTTTAATAAATTCCCATTTCTTCGCTTTGGGTTAAACTTATCCCCTCCTCCAGCTAAAGGTTGGGCTCCATAACACTGTAGCCTCTAGCTGCCAACCTGACATACAATAACTTTTTTTTCTTGGTCAATATGTGTCCCAGAATGACTGTATGTTATAATGCTATATATTGTGAAGTGTGTAAGAAGAAAAATGTGTCCCTGATTGGTTACTTAGCTCTGGCCATCTAATTGCCTCTTACAGACCTCACCTTACCGGGAGTCTGTCTCTGGGAGTGTCCTTAGGTAGTTTGGTACTGCATACTTTCAAAATGGCAACCACGTAGACATCAAATGAATGATAACAATCATGGTCTAAAAATTCCGTTTGTTTAAAAATGTGTATTAGAAAGATATGTGTCCTGACAAATTCACTCTTTATATAGAAAAATACTAAGACATTGTGTTTTATTTCCAGATCATTATCCTCTCCCCTCCCAGTCAACAGCTCCCAGCCCTGACGAAGGTGTGGCCCTCCGGGCTTGTCACCGAAACGCGCGTCGGCTCATGTCTCCAGAAATACGGCATACTGTGTTATATTAATTAGGGGCCGTACTAAGATTATTTGTCTGGAATAATACTCTGTTCTATGCCACATATCTACCATCCATGTGTGACATACAACAGAACTATGGGAATGTATGGAAGAATGTAAGTGGAATGATAGAACTTTAGGTAGGACTATTTGTTGAGAATCTGAGAGAATGAAAGTATGATTGAAGTGTGAATTGTTGCTGGGTAGGTCCCGAAGTGAAAATGCATCTTTGTCACTTTTATCTTTTCCCAATCTTTTATGTATGTTGTGCAATATTATGTGTTATTTATGTATGTTAAAAAAAAAAAATTCTATATCAATTCTAAAAGTGTACAGATAAATAAATAAAAATACATATATCTTTGCTAAAAATCTTCTCTTGCATATATTTGGATTGTGCAAATTTTGTCCTGTGCAGTGCCAACTCCTAGATTTATCACCCCATATATATTGGGATCCCAGCTTCAGGACCACTAGATCAATTGGCGGGGTACGTGCTTTGTTCTTTATTCAGTTTCCTTTCCCCCTACGACCTGCCTGCATCCCAAAAGAAACCCTTTGGGGAACCCCCTTCTTTCACTTTCTCTATATGGCTATTAGAACATTCTGGCACTAGAGGGCAGAATGTTCTAACAAATTAAACAAAGGTTTCTCGAAGCTCGAGGGGATATAAATCCCCTCGAGCTTCGAGAAGCCTTTGTAGAACATTGGAATGTTGCTCTGCGGGCCTTTACCGGCCCGTAGAAGCAGGGAGCACTCCATTGTCTGCAATGGAGCTCCCAACATTCCAATGTTCTAATTAGTATTAGAACATTGGAATGTTGGTAGTTTGGAAACAATGGAGTGCTCAGGGCTTTTACTGGCTGGTAGAAGCCCGGAGCTCCAACATTCTGTTTGACTTTGTTCACAGCTGTGGATGTGAACAAAGGCGTCAGGGAGTCTGGGGGGATTTTAATCCCCTCGGGCTCACTGAAGCCTATGTTTTATTTGTTGGAACATTCTGCCCTCTAGTGGCAGAATGTTCTAATATCCTTATAGCCCTTCGTAGCTGGGCTATAAGTCCCGCTCCCTTGTTAAAGCTGGAGTGGGCCTTTAATAGCCGGTACAGCCTGCTACGGCAGGCTATAAGGCTATATTATATACTTCGTGATGTCAGTTTCTAGGCACCAGGATCAAATACAGAGATGAAACTAAGGGCCTAATTTGGAATTTGGAGTTTGGTGGAGCAGTAGCACCACCACAGCAGGGGTGCTTCCGCCCAGCCAAACTTGCTGTTCCCCCACTCTGTTTAGAGGGCCATGTTTACACCGGTGATGCCTCTGCTGGTTATCTTGGTGTAACTTCTGACCTGGAGGTGGTACCATCACTCATTTTCTCTGCCAGAGGCATGGTGGATACAGGCAGGAAAAATGTAGAATGGCTTCCACATGCTGGAAGGAATCTCCCTGTGTGTCAGGCCACCTGTATTTTGTATTGAGAGTTTATTTTCATAATACTAATACATTTTCAGAGTGGGTGCTTTAAAAATAGTGTTGACCTGTACGTATGCTGGCGGCCGTGGTAAAGTATGTGCAGGGGGCTGTTGTAAGGTGCGGATGGTTGAAGCTATTTTAGTGCAGTGGGCCTTACGTGCCTGATTACAATTCTTCTGGTTGTCCTGTGATGCTTTTTCAACAGGTTCTGATGTTTCTATTACATACTGGAGTCTGACTGGCTTGTTAAGATCGGAAGGGAGAAAGAGCATATTCCTATGTTAGGTGAATGTATCAACTTCGAAGAGCTGCGGGTGAATAATCTTGGTGGTTGAGACCAAATCACTTGCACATATTCTAGAATGGTGTGCATGCCCATTGCTGTGCTTAATCTTAAGAGAGTAAGTGCCAAGACCCAAAGCTCTGCTCAGAAGCCTGTGGCTCGTGCTACTGAATGTCAGCATGTCAATACTATGGCTACATAATTTTGATTTCACCTCATGCCTCTTTCATCCGCCACCAGACACTCCCAGCACCTTTACCTCATTCTTGCTGGTTCTTTTTCATCGATGCTTTCTTTCTTTCTCACTGTTTTTCTGCCTTTCACTTGCTCCTTTCTTTCTTTAGTGGTTTTTTTCTCTCTAACTCTGGGTCAAAGTCTGTGGAGGGAAAATAAGTCTGGTCCCCAAAAAATGAGTTACTGTGGGCCTCACCTGCAACCACCAGCTCAAATGAAGCACTGCCATTGCCCAGCAATGACGTGTGCAAGACAACCGGTGATAGAGACCGCCATTCTGTGTCGTAAAAACCAATTAATTGCATATTTGGGGTGTGGTGGCTGTGTGTTTTGTCTTAATGTCTTCTGGTATACCAGGACTTGTCCTGGTGCAGAGTACCGTTCTTAGCGGTGTTATCCACAACCATATGGAAAATCTGAGCTTTGTTGGATGGCTGGCAAACTAAAACATACACCAGTTGCATCATTCACACCTCACTATTATTGTGCTATGGCCCGATCACATGACACAGTTGCATTAATACCACTGACCCACTATTCCAGATCCCCGCAATTCCTACCCAATCACTCCTTAAAGTTGAACTTCTCCTTTCGTCCCTCGTTTTAGAACTCTCCTCACTCAAAAGTGCTATCTCACTCCTTCTTAACCCCTTGCATGCTGATGACGGCCCCCATCCGTCATGCATCACGGTGGGCGTGTAATGATGACGGCTGGGGGCCGTCATGAACCCGCCCACTCTTCAAAACGGCCGCACAGGCGCAGAATCGCGGCTGCGCCCAAGGGGTTAAAGCCCATCCCTCAGATCCTGAACACACTTCAATTTTCTCACATTGCACCTCACCGTCGCACGTCGAAACTCATCTCAATCCGCCCTCAAACAGACCAACTAGTGTCTTTACCAACACCGACAATCCTCCCCTCCCCTGTAACTACGCCACCCGATCTAAACACATCGAACCCTCCTTAAACGTCCCAACCTGCAATACTAACAAGACCAACCCGCCTCAACGCGATACTCGCCCTATAACCTCTGGACTCCTCTGTCTCTCCCTCCCCAGCCTCGCCCACTGTCCCCCCTTATATCAATCTACTATCCCTGTTCTCTTAAGAACGAACAGACTCCCCCCCACCCGACATCACCTATCCTCCCCAGCTACTTAGACCTATCCCTCCGACCCCCCACCCCACTACCTGTCCCCTCTCCCCTCCGCTGCATGCTGATAAACTGCAGATCTGCCTCCCGCCACGCAACCAAGATTGCGGCAACCATTCTCAGTGAAAACATAGACTTCGCATTCCTTACTGAAACCGCCCATTTCACTCCTATCCTCGACTTGCTCGTCCCACCATGCTACACTATTATCAGGAAAGATAGAATCGATCAAATAGGAGGAGGCCTTGCCCTTATCTTTAATGAGAAACTCAACATCTCACCGGTCCAGCTCCAAGACCCCTCGTCCTTTGAATACCTTTGCGCTGACCTCTCTTTTCCTGGCTTTCCCACCACTCGGCTACACACCATTTACCACCCCCCTGGAAATTGCCTCCCCTTTACCGAAGAGATGACTGACCTTATTATTCAAGCATTGCTCTCCCACTCCAAGAATCTCTTCCTTGGTGATTACAACATCCACTGGAACAAAAATGATGACCCAGCGGTCACCCTTTTTAATGAAACCTTAGACATCACTGACCTGACCCAACTCTGCCTTGCCCCTACTCACATCAAGGGCGCCACCCTTGATGCTATTTTGATGAACAAGGACATGGCCTCTCTCTCTAATATACTTCCTGTAGACTGGTCTGATCACCACCTCATCCTATTCACTTTGAACAGCCCCACTACTCGCCCCGCCCCTATTAGCACATTACCTATGAAACCCACTTGAAACCTTCACCTCATTCCTCATGACGAATTGGAATCCACAATTAAAACTCGCTTACTTTCCGCCCCTCTCTTAGCACTAACGACCTTACCGATCATTACAACAACTCTATTCTTGACGCCCTCAATCTCATTGCCCCAATTAAACTCAAAAAACAAAAAAAATCACTCCCAAGTTCTGGTTCAATGCCGAGCTCAACAATGAAAGACGAGCCCTCAGACAATCAGAACGTGCTTGGAGGAGTCATCCCTCCTCTGATAAACTGGCTCTCCTGAGAACCAATAGAGCCCATTACAAAAAACATATCTTTAATGACATTGAGAGATTACTAATGACTCCCTTGCCCCTTATCTGGCTTCACTTAAGCCCTCTTCCATTGGTGATGTTCACACGGCGGCTCTTGACTTCTCCAATTCCTTGACGGAGGCTGTCAACTCACTCGCCCCTGCCAGGCTCCACTACTCGGCTAGGAAACGGCCTTCAGCCCCCTGGTACTCTGAATCTCTCAGGATTCTTAGACAAGGATGCAGAAGGCAGGAAAGGCTTTGGAGGACACATCTTGATCCTACAGAGAGGGAAAAACATAGAGCCCTTCTCAAAGAGTACAAATCGGCCGTACTTAGAGACAAACAGGCTCACTTCTCCAAACTCACATCCTCCCTCAAATCATCTAGTGATCTATTTAAGATAGTGGATAATCTCTCCCTCATTCAGATGCCTGATCCCATAACAGCTTCACAGGTTCTGTGTGATCAGATCTCCACTTTCTTCCATGAGAAGATCATGGATATCTACACAGACTTGGAAACTCATAATTCCAGTCCCCTCCTTGCCTCTTCCTTAACTCCCCCTGATATCCCTGTCCCTACCCCCGTTCACGTTCTCTCCCAGTTCCCCGCCATCACCTCCGCTCATCTCAACTCTCTGCTTGACAAGCTTAAGTCTGGATCACCTCTAGATCCATGCCCCCTTAAGGTCCTCAAAGACTGCAGACAGACTATCCTTCCCCCTTTGATGGAAGTGATGAACTTGGCCATCTCAGAGGGGATTTATCCCCTCTCTTGGAAATTGGCCACTGTCAAGCCCCTACTTAAAAAACCTACCCTGGACCCTGGGACATTAAAGAACTTTCGTCCCATCTCCCTTCTTCCTGCCCCTGCTAAACTTTTGGAGACCCATCTCAACCTCCACTTGAGTTCTTTCCTTGACAGTACCAACTCTCTTGATGCCTCACAGCATGGTTTTCGGAGGACCCATAGCACTGAGTCGGCACTTACAGTGGTAGTCTATAGCATTCGCTCTAGGGTCGACACCGGTCACACCACCTTACTGGTGTTACTTGACCTTACGGCAGCTTTCGACACCCTGTCCCCTACTATTCTTGTTAACCGACTCAGTGAGCTGGGAGTCAAGGGTTCTGCACTCAATCTTCTTGCCTCCTTTCTTGACCAACGGAAGCAAAGGGTCAAGCTTGGCGAGTATATGTCACCTGCCAAGGCCGTGAAGTGTGGGGTCCCTCAGGGCTCTTCACTGAGCCCGACGCTTTTTAACATTTACGTCGCTCCTCTCGCCAGGCTTATAAGATCCTTTGGGCTGGAAGTCCTCTCCTATGCCGACGACACGCAGATTATGGCTTCCATCTCCCAATCTGTGAGCCTAACCGCATACAATTTTAAAAACTGTATGGAGGCGGTCGCCGGATGGATGCTTAAGAACTTCCTTAAGTTGAATGGCAAGAAAACGGAGGTCCTTGTTTTCGGAGGCAAAAGTGAGATCTGGTCTATGGATTGGTGGCCGTCTGTCCTTGGGGCCTGTCCTACGCCCACATTTTCTGCCCGTAACCTTGGAATCATATTGGACACCTCTCTTTCTCTGGATAAGCAGGTCAGTAGGACGGTGTCCACTTGCTGTAATGCCCTGAGGATTTTAAGAAAGATCTCTCACTACCTTTTCCCTGAGGCACGCAAACAGGTAGCCATAGCGGTCATTGCCTCCAGACTGGACTATTGCAATGCCCTATACCTTGGCATTAGCAGTGGTCTTATTCAGCGCCTCCAGACCGTGCAGAATGCGGCTGCCCGGTTTGTTGTAGGTGCTCCTAAACGTTCCTCGGGCACTACCATCAGAAAAGACCTGCATTGGCTCCCCATGCAGGCAAGGATCAACTTTAAGGCTTTATGCCTTACTCATCGTGCCCTTAATGAATCTGGACCGGAGGCTATTCGTGCCCTGGTGGCCCATTATGTCCCTGGGAGAGCACTCCGCTCTTCCAACAAAAACCTGCTTGTGGTTCCTCGTATATCCAAGGTCAGGTGGGGAGGAAGGTCTTTTCGCTTCCTTGCGCCCAGACTTTGGAATACGCTCCCTAGTGACCTCAAGTTGATCTCCTCTCACCTTCAGTCCTGCAAGGCACTCAAGACTTGGCTATTCCTAGCAGCTTATCTCTAATTCCCCCCTCTGGTTGATATCTGAGCTCTCTGGTTACCATCTTCAGCGCCTTGATGCCTATGGGTTTAGTTGCGCTTTTGTATACAAATTGCCATTAATAATAATAATATTAATAAGGCCTCCTTTCTCTGGTCACAACTTGACCAGGCCAGAAACCGTCCCAGAGAACTGTTTAACATCATTAAAAAACAAACTTCCTCTGGCCCTCCTAAATTAACAGCCTCTGTGGAAAGATGCGAAGAATTTGCCAGCTTCTTTTCAAATAAAATCAACACCATTGAACTATCCTTCTCTTCCCCTCCTCTCTCTCTCCAACCTCCCCCTATTCAAAAAACCCTCCCTAATATTCCTAAATCACCATTTTCTTCCTCTCCCTACACCTCGTCCCCTCCCAACCCACCTCTACTTGCACCCATCCTGACTCATCCCAGACCTAACACCTTCCTAAAAACAAGGCTTCATGGAGCGAATTTAGTCCAATTTCTGAAACCTCTATCATCAACATCATCTCTAAACTCAAACCATCCTCACACTCTAATGATCCTCTCCCCGCCCATTTAGTTCAAGAACTCAAATACATCATTGCCTCATTATGGACCGAAATCATCAACTCCTCACTTTCCTCTGGCTGTGTTCCTACCTCTCTACAGCTAGGTAAAATCTCCCCCATTCTTAAAAACCCCACCGCTGACTCTAATGACCTGAACAATCTACGCCCTATCTCTAATCTTCCCTTCCTCTCCAAAGCCCTTGAAAAATGTGTCCTGTCTCAGTTAGACAACCATATCCTCTCCTTGAATCTCCTTGACGTTTTCCAATCAAGTTTCAGAAAGGGATGCAGCACAGAAACAGCTATGCTCAATATTACTGATGACATTCATCGCTCTCTTGACAAAGACAAATCCTCACTACTAATCCTTCATTGTTCTCTCGGCTGCCTTTGATACTGTACACCATCCCACCCTACTTAACACCCTCAAGGATCGCTTTGATTTTAAAGACACAGTACTCAAATGGTTTTCCTTGTTCCTCCAAAATAGATCACAACAAATTAAGCTCAGTCACTGCCTATCCAAACTGCAACCTGTTTCCCTCGGGGTCCCTCAAGGGTCTATCCCCTCTCCAGCCCTATTCAATCTTTTTATGGAACCATTCACCCTCATTCTCAAACAAGCCAAAATCAGCTCCCACCTCTATGCCGACGATACTCAACTATACTACAAGATTAAATCCCACAATGACATCCTTCACCTCAATGACACTCTGATCAAAGTCCAATCCTGGTTCCATCTTAATCATCTCAAAATTAACCCTAAAAAAAACGAAATCATCCTTTTCACTCCCAAAAACAATTCCCTGCCCATTCAACTTTGGATCAATGATATCAATGCACTAATTGCTCCCTCTCCACCTCCAATTCTGTCAAATCCCTAGGTATCAACATCAATCAAAATCTTACTCTCATCCCCCACATTAAAAATGCAGCAAAAAGTGCTCTTTTCCCCCTGTGCCACCTCAAAAAAGTTAAACCTTTCATTCCAGCTGATGATTTCAAAATCATTGTCCAATCTCGTGTCCTATCCAGGATTGACTATGGTAACGCCACTCTGGCCAGCACCCCTAAAGTCCACCTTGCACCGATTAAATCTGTCCTCAACCTAGCTGCCAGACTTATTTCTGACTGTAAAAAATTTGACCACATCTCTCCTGTCCTCAAAGACCTAAACTGGCTCCCTATTGAAGGTCGATCCACCTACAAGATTGCTTGCATTATGCATAAAGCCCTTCACGAAAACACCCCCTCTTACCTTTCAAGTAAATTACAAAAAGCAGGGTGCTCTCTGAGGAGCACAAACTCCCTTGTCCTTATCCCTCCTAAACTTAAATGTAAAAAGACCCAATCACGTACATTCTCTGGTAATGCCCCTACGATCTGGAACTCACTCCCCAAAGACCTTCGCTGCAACCCCTCTTTCCCTCTCTTCAAAAAAAACCTCAAAGTAGTTCTCCTCAATAATTATTGGGGTTCTTAATGCTACTGACTTTGAGATGAATGGGGATTACCTACTGTCTCCTCGTTAATCAAGTAAAGGCAGCTGTAATAAGGCCCCCATTTTCAAACTGTCAGGAAACCGGTTAACTGCAAGCTCTTCCCTCAATCATCTCTCTTGAAGCATCTAGAACTCAAACCCTTGAAGAAATGCTAAACATCTGGTCAACCCATTAAATCTGTCAGTTTCCAGCCCTACATCACTGCCACATTCCAGGTGGCAATGTTGCAGAGAGAAGCAATAACTCCAGCAGTGCTTCAACAAGTTACTCTCAAGGACTGGATGCTGAGAAAGTCTCTTGATTGCCAGGGGAAAGAATGAGTCTTCCCACTAGCCACAGTGCCACCGTCCACTCACTAAGCACATGATTGGTCGGAAGAGTCTCCTATATAGGGTCACAATGATGATGAAAATCCACAAAGGACAAAAAACTTCTTTGAAATATTAGTAGATCTTCATTTAAGATACTGAATAATTCAAGAATTGACTAGTAATGCACCAAACCTGCCCTGAGACAGGGTCGGGAAAGAGCCTAGCATAAATTCTTCCAGGAGAGATGTCCAGCTAGGAAAGCTACTGCAGAAAAGGGAAGCAAAAGTCAGGCAAACAGTTTAATCCAAGTGGGCGATAAATAGGATGAAAAATAGTGATTCCAGAGCATTACACCACATATTCATCGTTTAGGCATGAAATGGCATCAAAGGAAACAAGGTAAGCACCATCTTGGATTAGAAATCGATGTTTACACAGGGAATGGGACTATCTTGGAGCCTTCTTTTGGAAAATGGCATTTCCTGGAGTCATCAGGCATAAGAAGATTGACTTACTATTTAGTATCCTTCTTTGCCTCCATTCTCCTCCCACTAACCTCACATGTGCTCACAAATTCATCAGTTTCCAGCATGGAACTCCCCAAAATGGTGCAGCCACACAAATGCTAGGTGATGGGGAGCAGTAGCATAATTCTTACCAAGCAAAACAGCCAAATACACACTGCATTCTCTTCAGCAAAATGAAGTTGAATGACACAACGCCACTTCTTCTTGTGAATGCTACTGATGCATGTAACAGTGACATGAAGGATGAAAGTACACAGAAAGCCAACTTCAACACTTGGGAGACTTGCTAACAATTAGGATAGGGGAAGTACCAGAGGCGGCTGGTGACGTTTGAGGGTGGAGCATAGAGGTCTGAGGTGGCTGCCCAGTGGTGGGAGAGAGGAGGGGGTTCGGGAGGGTTCGGCTGGCTTCTGCCAACCCGAGGCAATGCCTGAGGAGAGCATGCTTGGCATTGGGGCTGTGGTTTCCCCCATGCAGGCATGCCATGTGTGTTGCCATGGGGAGCGGGCTGGTTGCAGTATGGAGGCAATCCAGGCAGGGCATGGATTGTTTGGTTTTGTGCCTACCTGCTGTCGCTCTGCTTGTGCTTGCCTTTCCTAGCTGCCGACCCATTTGCCAAGTGGTGACATCAATCTCTGCACATCCGGACCTGTGGCGTGTGGGGGGCTGGAGGGCGAGAGTGTTCTGCGGTGTGGTGCTATGGCTGTGGCCAGTGCCGTGTCCGTCCTGCGCAGTGAACGGGCTCCACCTCCCATTGTCTAATCAGGAGGCCTGGGAGTGGTGCGAGGGCAAGGGGAGTGTCCGGTTGTTGCGACCCACTGCCCTGCCCCTTGCCATTGGTTTCAGTGGCGCGCTGCTGGGGACGCCTGGGGCGCAGCATGGGCACCCATTTGGGGGCAAGGCATGGCCCCCTTTCTTGCGCCACTCCCTTCGTGGTGACATCACTGTTTCCGCATTTGTTCTTCCAGGCCGAGCAATATTCCTTGCCCCGGCCCAGCACATGTGCGGGAGGTCTCTGACCTCCTGTGACCTCGTCGTCATCGTCCGACCCTTGAGAGCAGAGCAGTTGGAGTCAGACAGAATTTTGTGACACACGGGGCAGTGACTCACTGCCAGTGAGCACTACTTCATTGATTTGACGCTGCCCCTGTGTCTCTCTTGTCTTCCTCCCCGATCCGACTCCTGAGGCTAGTGAGGCTGCACCCCATTCGCCCCTTGCACCAGCCGCCACTGGGAAGTACCATTCCCCCTACATCATACTCAGTGGACTCTAGAAATCTACCTAATCAGTGGACTGAATTAGGATATGTAAACACTTAGGGCCAAATGTATCAACACATTTCCCCGTGGACACAGAATGAGCAAAACCCTTTGATACTTTTGGCCCTTATATCTTTTCCCACAGACCAGACACCAAGATACCCATGCTACAGACTTAGAAGCAAGACCTCCTAACAAAGTTCTCATGCCCACAGATTTGTGATCAATCCTATCCCGTCTTTGAACTCATACAAGGTCAATACCTTCTAGTATAACCAGCCGAACAGAGCTGACCACTGGAAGAAAAATTAACCTAAAAGGAACAAGACTAGAGGTTTCAACAACCACGGCCAGAGACCATCATGTAGATGTACATGGTTTGAACAAATACCTTGCTGAAGATGCTCCTGCCACCACTCTTTCTTTGTTACACATACAGAGGCTTTTTCCATTTCATCTTCCAGAGGTGATCTGCCACTGCAGGATAGAGTGACCACTTCCCTCCAGGTCATTATGGAAAATGTTTCCAGTCCTGGATTTTTGTGTGATACCTTAATGAATTCTGGGGTTTGTAGTCTTGTTTTGCTTCCAAGTAATTAATTGGATTTACATTCCTGAAATCAGTGATTTTTAGGTGAAACGATTGAGACGGGAGACAGCATCATAGGTTAGTAGTCACTGTACCGCCTTATGAGCAGAACGGATATTGAAAATAGGGCTTAATGTGAGCCAGTACTCACCCACACTCATTTTAAGGGGACCGGCACTTCTATATCTGCATCAGACATTTACCAAGAGTAAGTGACTGAAAACCCCACACAGCAGAAAGACAGAGGAAGAGAAAGACGGAAAACTGTTACAAAGGGAGTGAGCATGAACTTGCACAAGTGAGATGAAGAGACAGCGGGTGTCCTGTAGTGGATTAAAGAGGTATGAGGTGGCTTCAAGACCACACAGCCTTGGCATTCGGTGTGCCAACATTCAATTCCACAGGCTGTGGCGGGGGCGGCTCTAGGCTCATGGTGGCCCTGGGCAGGGAGTGTAAGTAGGGGGCCCCAGAAGAGGGGTTCCGGGCGGGGCGTAGCGCGGAGGCCAGTGAAGAGGGGGGGGGGGGGGGGGGGGGGTCAGGGTGTTTTGAAGTGGAACAGAGCCGGAGGCCGCCAAATCCCTGCCAGGGGCGAACTACGCAAATATGTATCCATCCTCAGAGGATTATTATATTAAGGCTATATATTGGCGTGGCTGCCCCTGGGGTTTGGTGGCCCTGTGCAGGTGCACAGCTTGCACATGCCTAAGGCCGCCCCTGGCTGTGGATTTGACAGCAGAGTTTTGGGGACAGGCACTCAATTTATTATTAATCACTGATTGAGCATCTATGTGTTCTTACTAATTGAACTCGAATTTCACTGAAAACCTTGTTTTGTTGTTATAACAGTCAAATAGCAGACATCCAGGGGCGTAATCGCAGCCTCCGCAGTGAAGGGAGGGCACAGTTTCCTCCACATGAATGGGGTCCTCATCAGCATATCTGTGCAGCGTGTCTCTCTTAACAGCTGCAGTGTGCAGCATAATTTGAACTGCCACCACCACGCCCAGGACTGAAAAGAAACAAAATAACGTATTTGTTTCTCTTGACACTTCCAGGCACCTCAAATGAGTGGGTGGGGCCCCTTGAAGGAGACCATCCTTAAAAGAGCACTGCTCCTCGTCGAGGGGAAGAGAAGCTCAGAAATGAGTGGAGCAGACATAGGGTGCCACCTTTCCAAGAGAAAAATGAAAGTTCTCTCTCTTCATGTTTTAAGATTCTGCAAAGGCCTGCACAGGATTCTTAAGTAGAACTTTATTTGAAGTAATCTATTAATTTTAACATTGCCTTTCTATCTTTGTTTACTTACGTTATCAGTCAAGGGCAGTTAGGGCAGCTGAAAACACATTTTAAAGTGTGTTCTTCTTACATTAACTGTTAAAGGTATGCACTGATAATGGAAAAAACACCAGCCAAGACATAAAATCCAATCATTGTACGTGATTTCCCAGTGTTTCCACTAAAGGATCTGAATGGAACCCCAAAGTTCTTGTTTTCCTCAAGCATGCTTTGAATAAAGTGTCAGGCAAAAGTTAAAAGCAACATGCAATGTATATATAGTTTAGAAATAATTGACAAATACATACCACTAAAAGCCCAACATTCAAAAACTAAAGCGATTAGCTTTACTTATATATTTCCAAGCACTTTGTGTATTTGTTTAAACCAAAGTACTCTACACAGCAGATTGCCTTTGTGTTGAATAAAAAGTTTCAATGAATTTAATATTTCAATAGCCATTTTAAATACAGTATTGTAAAGCAGAAATCTCAACCTCTCTCGTAAGATGTATCTTTTTTGGAAACCTGATACTTGTTATTTTGCTTTTCCCCATTATAGGCAGGACTACAAGTACCAGACTGCAATGCATCAACTACTCACACCTGAAATTAAAAATATTAGGTCACTGTGTAGGTTCTAATGGATGAATTCTTGTATACATATACATCATGAAAGCCTTTTCCTTCATTGTTTCCGCAAAGTATATTCATGTTTCATACAGGAATAAAAGAATGTTCAGCAGCATTGCAACTTTAGGTTCCAAACTAAAATCCCTTTCTCATGTATTGAGAAAAAATGAAATTTTACATGGCCAATATGTCCCCTTCGTGTACCCTAACGTTTAGTGTATGTGCATGTCACCCATGCGTTTTCCCTTTGTGGCCTGAATAATGAGGCCTCTGCATTTACGTCCTACATTAGGATGTCAGTCACCAAGTCTCCCATGAAAGAAACGTTAATTTTGCACTGAGGCCCAGGTGGCCCATGTGTTTGCGTTGTGCACTTTTAAAATCGAGATGAACCCATTTTGTGGCTCAGCCTGAGCCAGGACCCGAATTAAGGTTTCATGCCTCCAGGCACTCTGAGGGCTGCAGCTACGTATCCCTGACCTCGCATACTTTTGGCTAAGCCGAGAGAGGCCCAGCCCGGGGTGCCAAGACAGTATTTTGCACATAGTTATCTGCTTGCTCTACAGAATCACATTCCTGCCTGGTGAAGAAGGTAAACAGAACCCGTCTGCAGAGATAGGGCCTAGCCTTTCTGACTCCGTTTAAGTGATTTGCAGAGCTCGCGTCCATAGAAAGGCCACGGCCCCCACGCAATGAACGAAGAAATATATGCCCACACTGGCTCTTGGTGATGAGCGACCTTTGCTTCAGATAATACATCCCCAGACTTAAGATATCAGATAATACCAGACGTGCTGGTCGCCCTGGCACTGAAGGCCTCCCTACCAGACCGAAAGTCAGCTTCCCCCCAGTTACACGTCAATTGCACGTCATGATCAAGTTGCGCACACAAGTAGGGAAAAGTTCAAGCTGGCCATGCAACCCCCATCCATGTATCCTGTATCCACCCACCTATGACTCACCTATGACTCCTCAAAGTGAACACCCGCATGTACGCCCACATGCTCTTATCTCTCTCTTTCTCTTGCTCTGCCTGGAGCGCTCCTCCTCTATGCAATTGAATGTATAAATATTGTACTCTGTGAATAAAGTTTAGAAGACCCTTCCTGAACCTTAGTGGTGATGGAACCGATTCTCCCTTAACTCGAGTTATTGAAATAAAGCCTTTTTGAATCGGACACCACGGACTTTGCCTCTCATTATATGCATGACCCTTTGTTTATTTATAGAAATTATGACAGGGTAATACTTTATTTACCACATAAATCTGGTGCCCGAACAGGAACAAATCCCCTTCCCCACGCGCCGGAGATGTAGGTCCAGCCCTTGCCCCCTTCTACAGCCGTGACGGACTTCAAAGTGTACACGCCAGCGGGACTTCCTGCTTACTCCCTCAGGCCCACGGAGGAGACGGACTGCGACCAGGCATCCACACGAGGCGGTGAGGATCGCGGATCATCCCAACCAGAGCCCAGCCCGTGAGAGAGCAAGGTCCGAGGTTTCCAGAGGTCCACCTGTTCCGCGCATGCGCAGTATCAAGTATCCGAGGCCTTCAAGTTCTGCTTCCCGGTGAGTACCACTATTGGGAACGCATAAAGTTAAAGACGGGTTCATTCATTTGAACGCGGTAAAGACGTGTCCGTTCACACGAACACGGTAAAGACGGGTTCACGGTAAACGTGGACACGGTAAAGACGTGTCTCATTTATGAGACCGGTATGGTTGTGCTGTATTCCAGTGCATAAGGTTAACTGTTTTCAAGTACATGTTTAACTCCATGTATCAAGTTAAACTGTGTCTGTTTAGTGTTGTAGTGTTTTAGTGTTAATGATTGTTTCAGTCAGACTATTTTTGTGTGTATTGTGCTCTCCTGCTTTCCCCCTGCTTTTTGTGTTGGTTTCAACATGTCACTGTTTTCAAAATTACGTCAGATAGGGACCAGGAAAGGAATACTAGAAGAGTCAGTTAACATCCCGCCTAGAGACACACCTGGTCATTTTATGTATAATAAGCACGGGCTAGATGCCATATTGTTTTTAGACTTATGGGTAGATTACACAAAGGATTTAGAGGAAAAGTACAGATGGCCTGCCTCGGGAACGTGGGATTCTGAATGCATTATGAGAGTAGAGGAAGCGCTATGGAAAAAGAAATCAAGACCCTCTCAGAAAGATGCCATTGAGTTATGGCGCAAAGAGTCACATAGGAGAACAGAGAAAGAATTCCACCAAGCAGAGAGAAGTAAACAAGCAGCGGAAAAAGCCAAAGAAAAAGAATTGCGGGAGGAGGGGGAACGGGTCAAGGCAGAACAGGCTGATAGAGAAAGAAATGCCGTCGTTGCTGGTATTTATCCCGTCCTCTCAGAAGAACTAGCTAGAGTGACCCCCTCAGAAACACCCTGTAGGTCGCGAACGCCACCACCTGTACCCTATAGAGTACGTAGAAAAAAGCCGACAGCATCCGAGGCGTTTATTTCCTCCTATCTAGAAGAGTCCCCACCGGACTACGTAATCGCAGATTTCCCTCCGCCCCCACCAGGGGATCAGCTCCAACAGCTCGTAAAAGACGACGTAGGACAAGGGGCCGTAGGGGGAGGGGGACCTACTGTAGATGTAGCAATCCCCCACTGTATATACGATCCAGAACCAGGAAAGGGCTCAATGCTCGTGATTTCACTAAGACTAAGAGAGGCCGTCGAATATTTGGAAAAATACCAGACATGAAAGAACACCTAGATAAAATATACCGTTTCATTAGGACGGGGGAGGGACCCGAGAGTATAGCACAGGCCATGCAAAACAGAAAGGTAGGGGTTAAGAACCACATCCTCCGTTTTATTATTAACTGCCTGATCAGGGAACAAGACGAAGGAGACGGGGATGTAAAGCCTGGTTTGATAGAATGGAGTGATAACATAGATGCCGGTCGGCATGATAAACAGGGACAGACAGATAGCATGATGAAGAAAATACGAAAGTAAATATTAGCAATACACAGAGTAGAGTCTGACGAGAAGAGTGGGTCATCAACGGAAGAGTTAGAGTTAGAAAACGAGGCGAAGGACAAGATAAATTATGTAGGCAATGCACGACGGTTTGACAGGCCCAAGTGCCTCGACTACCGTAAACAGGGGCCGGCTATAAAAGAAAGATATTCCCTTGAGAATCTATTCCAGGCTACTGAAAAAGCACTGAAACGACGGATAGAGAGCGAGCGATCTCACACCCCACACGAAATGGAGTTGGCACGGTCAGCCACCCAGTGGGTGTCCAATTCCAACATATAGCGCAATGATATAGTGGCTCAAAAACGTTCTTGAGCCTCCCGCCGAACGAACAGCGTTTGGCCGGTATTTACATGGTCCAACATTTAATAACGTTGTATGAGAGTCAATATTCCAATCCCGGTCACTTGTATAAATTACTGGGCGACATACTTCTAGACAGATGGACAGGCCTGGGTTCTGAATTAATTAACGTCATTCTGGATCAACGACATAAGTACTTAAATTCTCTGACACATGCATGCTTCCCGCCCCACACCACGACAGAAAGCACCTATACATAGACAGACAGAACCCCCTACGAGAGCTACATCCCGTCAAAAATGCAAACAATGAGCTTCAGCGGGTGTATGTTTACACCCCCTTAACGAAATTAGAAATACTGGAAATTCAAAAGATGTTGCCCTGCAATGATAAAGACCCGGGGGGGTTTCACCGTGAATTAAAAGACATTCCCCGCATCGGAGATTATACGTACGCTGACATTCTGAAACTATTGAAAGTACTGTTGCCTGCAGGCATTTATGAAAAGCTTAAGGAAAAAGACTGGGAGGTGGGAGAGAAAAAGTTAAGTTGGGCAGAATTGGAAACAGAGGATAAAGACAGAGGCCCGGGTGTTGGTCTTGGGCACAAAGCTAGAGAACTGCCTGAACTCCTAATACAGGTTTTGCCGAGACTATTGATTACTAAAAAGGAAGACTGGGATGCTATTTCAGCCTGTAAACAGAAACCAGAAGAGGACACAAGCTATTTCTATTCTAGATTCGAGAAATGCTTTGCTATTAATAGTGGCCTTAAGCCCAGTAGTGAATCCTATCCTCATCTTTTCGTGAGCAAATTAGTAGAGAATTCCCTACCCCAGATCAAGAATAGAGTACTGAAGGTTGAGAGTACTTGGCAAGCAAACAGCCCTTCACAAATGTTGCAAATGCTACAATATCACCAGAACAGGATTAGAGAAGAGCAGGATCAGGAAAAGAGACGCATGAAAGAGACAAAAATGAAGGTGCTGGTTGCCCAAACGGTACCGGCAAATACGAACAAAAATGGCACGATACCTGTCAAGGGGAACTGTAATTATTGCAAACAACCAGGTCACTATGTAAAGGAATGTGCTGTCCTGAAACACAATATAGCTACAGGCAAGACAAAAGAACGACCACACCCTCCTAGGCAAAATAGCACCCCACAGAGCACACAACAGACAATAGCGACTTTTCCACCCCCACCACCGCCTGTTCATGCCACACCACAAATGTATCAGTACACACAGTCAGACTATCCAGAATACCAATCATACTCATGAAACAGCCTTGAGAGGGAAGTTGGCTTGCCCCTTATTGAGGTTCCTGTAGATCAAGAGGGTCCCTATGTACATAGTCGTGTACTGGGACAGGACAGAAAATTTCTGATTGACACAGGGGCGAGCAGAACTACCATCAGCCATGACGAGGTTCCAGGGGCACCCCTCTCGGGCTCACAGAATGTTTCCCTGGGATTTTCAGGAAAGCCAATTGTTAATGAAGTATCGAAACCAGTCTCCCTGGGGGTTGGTCCACTGTCACGTACCACAGACTTGCTACTTACTAAATCATGTCCAGAAAACTTACTTGGTATAAAGACATTAAAAGAACTAGGAGCAGTTATCTGTTGTTCTCCGGAGGGAGTGCGACTGTTCTTACGTGATTTTAAGGGACATTATGTGTTGACAGATTTTGACCACAGACTCCAGAATGTACCACAGCACCTATGGGCACAAGGTCCGACTGACGTAGGTTACATGGACATAACACCACACCGTGTCACTCTCAAAGCAGGAGTAGTGCTACCACGTATACGACAATACAAGTTACCACCTGAGGCCGAAGTGGCCTTATTGAAAATTATTGACGAACTCATTGCACAAGGGGTGGTGGTGGAGACTGACTCGAATGTGTGTAACTCACCTGTCATTCCTATCCTTAAACGATCAGACCCTAATGCACCACCAGTTTACAGACTAGTTGTTGACCTTCGAGAATTGAATAAATGCGTAGTCCCTCAATATCCAGTGGTCCCAGACATTTCTTCATTACTGACTGCTATTGATTCTGAGGCAACGTTCTTTACATTCATTGACTAGAAGAATGCTTTCTTCAGCATTCCCATTCATCCAGATAGCCAGTATCTCTTCGGATTCAGTTTAAAAGGACGCAGTTTTAAATTCACGAGAGCACCACAAGGTTTTACAGAGAGTCCTAGCATTTACAGTCAAGCGTTAAAAAGACAGCTGGACAGTATTAATATGCCCACCAATACTGCACTGCTCCAGTACGTAGACGACATCCTAATTACAGCGCGATCAGAAACAGACTGCAAAGATGCATCACTGACGGTTTTACACTTTCTGGCAGACAAGGGGCACAAAGTGTCCCCTTCAAAGTTACAATTATGTGCACAGCAAGTGGTGTACCTTGGACACTTGCTGTCCAAGAGGGGTAGACAGCTGACACAAGAACGTATTCAGTTAATTGCTAACCTTTCACAGCCCAAGACACAAAAGGAAGTGCGGGCCTTCATTGGCCTCACTTCATACTGCAGGCAGTGGATTCCCCAGTACGCCTATCTAGCCAAACCACTCATACAGTTGACAACACAGGAGGCAGCGTCTTCGACTGTCCTCCCTTGGACACAAGAACACACCTTGGCATTTGAGGAATTAAAAAGAGCCTTATGTCAAGCGCCAGTTTTAGCGACTCCTAGTTACAGCAAACCCTTTATGCTTTTCGTAACTGAACGGGATGGAACAGCATTATCTGTCCTCACACAAGATCAAGCAGGAAAACACAAGCCTTGTGCTTATTTTTCTAGTACACTGGATCCAGTGGCCCAGGCTCTGCCTGCGTGCCTAAAATCAGTTGCAGCAACAGCCCTAGCCATAAGACAAAGTGACTCGATAGTGCTGGACCACCCCCTGACAGTCCAGGTACCGCATGCAGTGGAAGTTCTCTTGAACAGGACACAGACACAACACTTGACTGTAGCGAGACTGACAGGATATGAACTGGCGTTATTTCAACCACACATAGAGATCAGACGATGTAACATTCTTAATCCTGCTACACTTTTGCCCTCAAGTACAGTAGACACCGCACCACATGACTGTGTGGAAGTAATGAATATAGTGACGAAACCAAGACAAGACCTGACAGATATTGCACTGCCAGACCCTGACCTGACACTCTATGTAGATGGATCATGCATGAGGACGAGTACAGGAGAATTAGTGGCAGCATATGCCGTGACCACTGCTACTGAAGTCATAGAGACACAAAGAATAGACATATTGTCAGCACAAGCAGCAGAGCTCATCGCTCTGACACAAGCCTGCATACGAGCTAAGCACTTGAAAGTGAACATTTATACAGATTCACAATATGCTTTTAACGTAGTTCATGACTTCGGAGTCCTGTGGAGGGAGAGAGGTTTCTTGACCTCTCATGGGGCAAAGATTCAGCACGGCCCGCTTATTCAGGCCCTGTTGGAAGCAATACATTTACCTGCAGCCATAGCCATCCTGAAATGCAAAGCACACACCAAAGTTAATGACACCATTTCCCAGGGTAATGACCTGGCAGACCGAACTGCTAAACTTACAGCCCAGACACCAACAGACACGACAAAGACAGAGGTACCATTACTGACAAAAAGTATGACAGTCAGGGATCCTTCTCAAGATGTACTCGACATACAGACACATGCCACTTCAGATGAAATAAAGAAATGGACTGAACAAGGAGGGGTCCAGACTGACCAAGGTTGGATGACTAAGGGCAAAGCAACATGGTTTCTTCCAGATTCCATGGTACAAGTGATCATAAACACAGCACATAGTCCAGCACACTTGGGAGAGAAGGCAATGATAGACAGCTTACAGAATATCTGGTTTAACAAGCACCTGCGCGCATCAGCGAAACAGAAAGTGAGAACATGTATGATCTGTTGTCAGTTCAATCCAGGTAAAGGCATCCCGGTGGAACAAGGCGGATTTCATCCTCCTGACCACCCTTTTGAGGTCCTCCAGATTGATTATATCCAAATGGACAGATGTAGAGGTTACAAGTATGTCCTGGTAGTTGTGTGTGCACTAACTAGATGGACAGAAGCGTATCCAGTCCCAGATTATACTGCTGTAACAACCGCCAGGCAATTGGTGCGTGAATTCTTCCCTAGATACGGATTGCCTCGTGTCGTGTACTCAGACAATGGTCAGCCTTTTTCTTCTGAATTAATGAAACAAGTGTCCCTTCTGTCAGGATACAATTGGAAGTTTCATTGTGTACGACACCCTGAAGCAGCAGGCCTTGTAGAAAGGCATAATCAGACAATAAAGACGAAACTAGCAAAGATCTGTGCAGAAAAAGGCGTGGATTGGATGGTAGCCTTGCCGGTTGCCCTCTTTTACATGCGTATTTTAGCCCATTCCAGAACAGGCCTATCACCATATGAAGTGGTTTTAGGTAGACCGCCAAATATGTGGGGTACGCCTATGCCTAAGAAAATAACTGATGTTGACAGTAACATGCTGACAGATTACCTGGCTTCCTTGATGTCTGCACTACTCTCTTGTCGTTCACAGGTTGCCGCCGCCTTCCCTGACAACACCCAGGTCAAGGAGCACGCCATAGTCCCTGGCGACTTCGTCCTCGTCCGGAATTTTGATCGATCAAGCCCCCTTGAGCCGCGTTGGAAGACACCGAAATTAGTGTTACTAACCACGGGGACAGCCATCAAGGTCGAAGGGAGAAAAGGGTGGCTCCATGCCCATCATTGCAAAAAGTACTTTGGAGACTCTGGAACTTTGGTAAAGACAAAAGACATTACAGACTTTGAGCCCCCTTTTCTAGAAAAGACTCCACAGCAAGAGTACAGGTCTAAATTACGATCTAGAAAGCCAGACAGCGTTTAATCATTTAAGTCCACTAGGTGGTGAATCGGTTAGACAAGATTTCTGACATGTATAGGATCGCGGACCATAATAGTAAAAAGAGCAAAGTGAAAAAAAAATACTGCAAGATATTACGTAGTAGATGTATAGTAACTCTGATTTTTCTGTCTCTACTGTGTATCACTATAATCTGCATCAGCTTAATACTACATGTTTTCTTTCCTCCTATTGCCTCACATATACATTCTTCCATTAATGACACCGTAGAGCATACATTCAGTGATCTGCCACCCCATGAACTATCATATCGAATAGCCCTGCGCAAGAATACTTTTATTCGGATGTTGCACCGTTCTCATCAGACCAGCAATGCGACAGATTGCTGGGTATGTGGCCAACTCCCCCCTTATCAAAAGACGAAGGGAGTCCTGCCCTTCTTCCCTTTTCCGTTCTCCCACAATGGTTCGTGCGGAGCATGGTTTGCCTTAATGTCATCACTAGACAGGAAGTCCACAGTTTACCAGGGTGACTGGATATGGGGAAACTTGAATAAAGTAATAAATGAGGCATGTTTTCCAGACGAAGACGGACTTCCCCAAAGGAAGGGGACCGATCTAGAAAATGAAGAGTACGAGCAAGGAAATGCTTCCCTCAGCTTTATGATGCTGAATGTTCAGCCCATGCAAAATGCAGGTCCACCGTCTATTTCAGTACTACCAGTAAAGGGTGATTTGTGCGTTAGAAAGAAAGGATCAGTACATATGGGACACAGCGAGTGTAATGCTGTAGTCGAGTTTAATGATAAAGGAAAGTCTTCTTTCAAAGCATCTCGCCATACCTATTTCATTTGCGGTCAGACAGCCTATGTACATCTGCCCTTAGACTGGGGTGGGACATGCTATATAGCGTTCCTGCTGCCACCCGTCTTTCTAGCCCCATCCCATTATCATCGAGATTCACAACTATAGCATGTTAGACACAGGAGGGAGACCGATTCCCCAGAGATTGATCAGGCTGAGACAGCCTGGGAGCAATATACAGATTTCAACAGAGGATTCTTTTTCTTCATAGGTCCCGTCCAAAACAGTAAACTCATACGCAGGTTAACAAGAACTCTGGAAGCAGTTGTGAATGAGACTGCATCTGCCCTGGCGAACTTGACCCAGGAGCAGTCTGCCATGCGACTTGTTGTTCTTCAGAACCGCCTTGTTCTTGACGTCATCCTGGCAGATAGGGGCGGGGCCTGTAGAGTGATCGGCTCCAGTTGCTGCGTTTTCATTCCAAATAACGCGCCATCTGTGTACGCAGCAATAACAAGGCTCCACAAGATTGCTCATGATATACATCAAGACCCAGGCACATGGACTTGGTCCAGTTGGCTCTGGGGTGTAATATCGGCATGGGGATGGAAAGTGTTGTCGTTCCTAGGAATGATACTGCTTATGATATTCGGCTGCTGTCTCTGTCTGCAGTGCGACCCGGCCATTTGCGGCCTGTGTGCGACTGCCTGTGTCCCACATCCACGTATACAAAAGATCAAAGATGAACAAATGATGCTGTATGATAAGATATACGGTCTCATGAAAATAGATGTGTACTGAAGGGTACAGTAGGGGACAAGGAGGGAATGAGAAAAAATGAAATTTTACATGGCCAATATGTCCCCTTCGTGTACCCCAATGTTTAGTGTATGTGCATGTCACCCATGCGTTTTCCCTCTGTGGCCTGAATAATGAGGCCTCTGCATTTACGTCCCACATTAGGATGTCAGTCACCAAGTCTCCCATGAAAGAAACGTTAATTTTGCACTGAGGCCCAGGTGGCCCATGTGTTTGCATTGTGCACTTTTAAAATCGAGATGAACCCATTTTGTGGCTCAGCCTGAGCCAGGACCCGAATTAAGGTTTCATGCCTCCAGGCACTCTGAGGGCTGCAGCTATGTATCCCTGACCTCGCATACTTTTGGCTAAGCCGAGAGAGGCCCAGCCCGGGGTGCCAAGACAGTATTTTGCACATAGTTATCTGCTTGCTCTACAGAATCACATTCCTGCCTGGTGAAGAAGGTAAACAGAACCCGTCTGCAGAGATAGGGCCTAGCCTTTCTGTCTCCGTTTAAGTGATTTGCAGAGCTCGCGTCCATAGAAAGCCCACGGCCCCCACGCAATGAACGAAGAAATATATGCCCACACTGGCTCTTGGTGATGAGCGACCTTTGCTTCAGATAATACATCCCCAGACTTAAGATATCAGATAATACCAGACGTGCTGGTCGCCCTGACACTGAAGGCCTCCCTACCAGACCGAAAGTCAGCTTCCCCCCAGTTACACGTCAATTGCACGTCATGATCAAGTTGCGCACACAAGTAGGGAAAAGTTCAAGCTGGCCATGCAACCCCCATCCATGTATCCTGTATCCACCCACATATGACTCACCTTTGACTCCTCAAAGTGAACACCCACATGTACGCCCACATGCTCTCATCTCTCTCTTTCTCTTGCTCTGCCTGGAGCGCTCCTCCTCTATGCAATTGAATGTATAAATATTGTACTCTGTGAATAAAGTTTAGAAGACCCTTCCTGAACCTTAGTGGTGATAGAACCGATTCTCCCTTAACTCGAGTTATTGAAATAAAGCCCTTTTTGAATCGGACACCACGGACTCTGCCTCTCATTATATGCATGACCCTTTGTTTATTTACAGAAATTATGACAGGGTAATACTTTATTTACCACAGTATAACGAAGGAGTCCGTAATACCAAACATTGTCTATGGGTCTGGAAGGATGGCAGATGATGATATTGTCAGGTGGTTGCAGGGAAATTATGCTGAAAGAAGAATCTGAACGGCTTTATTGAATTGTAAAATGGGTGTAGACCATATTGAAAAAATATTTTGTGGTTGCAACCCTATGATTTTTTGAATCGCAGGGACTGGAAATCCAAAATGTTTGGGCTTTTCATTGCCTGTTTGTGTGGGGTTGTTTTTATAATTGGGTGGGATGGGTGGGAAAGAATGATCAAAAATTATCAATAAAGAATTGTTAAAAAAAAAACAAAATGTTTGGGCTTTTAGAATCTATATTAGGTAAATAATTCATTTATATTCAATTGGTATTTTACCATTAAAGATGGAATATGTTTTACATTGGACTTTTTTCTAATCGTTTTTCAGTAAAATATTTATCATCAGCATATCTTACAGGGGTGCCCCCTCAAGTTTTGCTACGCCACTGCAGACATGTACGATGCTGAAAGCTCTCCCCTGAACCCAATTTCGATGGTTATTTATGATTTTTTGTTTGAGACTTAAATGTGTTTTGTTACTGGTAGGGCTCTGAGGGCTCTGAGAGGGTTCACTTCATAGGAAAGAACATGCCATTTCTGGGAATGTAATCATGTTGAATCATCTAGCCCTATTGCCTGAGCCTGATGCATTTTATCAAGTGATTTTCTTAGAAGGGCAATTGATATTAAATACCTGGTACTTGATTTTATACATCCAGACCCTCTGTTCATTTCTTTTGTCCATCATAAGATTTTTAGAAAATGTCAAGATAGGAAGAATTCTGTGATAGATGGATTGAAACATTTGAACTGTCTGATGAATTGGTTTTAAAACGTGTGTGAGCTACAATGCACACAACTATATGTATGTGTTTTGTAAATGTATTGTGATCTAGCAATGATTGACTGGTGCATATGGATTCCTACCTAGCATAATCCAGCTATACGCTTAAAATGTTGCCTAAGGTTTTTTTGTGGAAAGAGGAACCTAAACCTCTTCAGCCAGCTCCTCAAATATATGCAATAATCTGGCACACATGAATCTCCTGTCTTGCTAGTCGGTGTGACAATTACACATCATACATGTAATGTAGCACATGGTTAGGTGCTAACATTGCTGTGTATGCTTTTCGTAGGTGAGTTCTGAGTCCATCACCATGACACGTATGAGAACTGAGTGGCATTGGAGCCTGACCCTAAAGGGTTCGACTTTGGGGAGTTTTTTGCTGTAACCTTCATTGTTAGAAGACCGAGCACCTCTTTTGCATCCAGTGTGATCATTATTTGGTTCCTCTAGCTGCTTATGTGTACCAGGTTGAATGGTGAAGGCAACAAGCTGCCATGTTCTAGGATGATGTTGACCACTATTTATACAAAAGAACACAGTTAAATGTTAGGGTTTAAGGATACAGGGACCAAAGAACTGACAGAGTGTCACATCCACCCTTGATTACAGGTACAGTGCACACAAGTCTGCCCTATCAAGTAGAGCCTTGAGTGTACTGTCAGGCTTTAGTTAAAACCCTGGTGCACCTGTGGCACGATGTGTGTGCTTTGAATCTGATCTGTCTACCGTGCCAACCTTCTTCTGTTTTACAGGGATCCTTAGTGCTGGTTGTTTTTGAGGCCGGACCGGGACCAGGATGGTGGGTAGAGAAAGAAACGCTTGGTTTCTGAAGTATTTGCAGCTGCAGTGTGACTGAGCTGCCATCTTGGTTCACTTGCTCCCTGACTTCACTGTGGGCTTCTACCAAAGGGAACAGCCTGGCTGAAATAGAAACGGGCATACCCCGCGCACCTTGAAAATTATACAGTCATATTCGTGCTGACTCTAGAACGTGTGAACAAAGCCTATTGGTTGAACAGTAATAATTGAATGTCTTTTCAAAGTTCTTGTGAGTAGGTGTCGTCTTTAATGTTCATACAAAGAAACCAGCCGACACGTGTTTCGTCGCGTGTGGGACAATCTTCCAGCGACTCTTCAGGGCTGTTGATGCTGATGGCACATGGTGGAAGTCGCTCTGTCGGGGATAATTCCGACCCGACAGGGCCCTTGATTTGTAGGTGGAGGTGTAGTCGTATTGGCTGAATCTTATTATTGGGGTTGTGGTCCCGATATGATGAGCAAGTAGAATATAGGACACTCTCGGATATATCAAAAATTTTTAGTGGTTCAAGTCAGAAGAACGTGTAGAAAGTTCGGGTGCACATGGCGATGAAAAGCTCTTTGGAATACGTCCAGGATTGGAGCTCGAGGAATGATTGTGCGGATATGCACGTAGGAAGTGTAGCAAGCTAAAGTTAGCTGAGTCTTCTAGGAATCCAGTTCCCATCTGACGTGTGCGTCTGTGGAGGTGAGTCGCTCTGTGTGCCCGGTAGTGGTCGGCCACTACCGGGCACACAGAGCGACTAATTATTTATTTATTTTCCCTCTGCATCGTCCCTCGAAACCCCCCCTTACCTGGCCTCACCGCCCCACTGCTGTTACCTGCATGGACCGCGTCTGCCACATTCGCACACTTGAGACTTAACAAGCACATAAAAAATACCATGAAACCCCAAGTTTACATCAGACTTTTCTCTAACAAATACTCCATTACACACTGTTTGACGGTTATTTAAAATGTCACGGTGTTCGCCTCTGCCAATTGAATTAGGACATTCATGGGTTTGGCAGATGCTCCAATTCATGGAAATCTATTCATGGCTAAATTTGAAATTAACCACATGGTCAATAACTCAGTCTGGAACAATGGCATCCTCCCATCCAAACAATTTATTGATGAGATACTGATTATTTGGTTTGGTGGCACTCAGAATGAGAGTTGAGAAATATCATTGATGAACTACAACTAAAGTATCCAAAAATGAACTTCAAATAGATGCCAAAAAATAGTTTTTTATGTCATGATCAGTTTAACAATTTGCTGCATTATGACAGCTTCAACAAGAAGTCACGCAATGCTAACTCCCTTTATCACATCTGATGAAACCAAAATAATTCAGCTGCGTTTCAGAACAGCATGCTAAAGAAGAATCAACCATGTGCAACAAATTTTTAAAATGAGGATAGCCTAAAAAAATACTGTATGCAGCTAAACACAAAGAAGCACAAAAAATGGAAGGAACTGAAATCAGAAATCAAACAAAACAACAAAAAGGTTGTCTTTGTTTCTTAATTCTCCACATATGGTACTACATTTATAAATCAATACTAAAACATTGAATAAAATGCCAATATGAATTTGACTTTACAGGAATGTTTGTTGAAAAACAATTTCTGCATACCAAAGGAGGGTTAACATAATAAAAACAGTTTTCAAAAAGTCTGAGGGTATGACATGATCCATGGCCTGCACTTATCAGTGTATGCCAAGGAGGCAGGGGGACTTGCTCCTCCTAACATCTAAGGTGCTTGAGTCTTCCATTACAGAGGAGGTCAGTGATGCGTGTAGAGTATGGGCATTGTTTGTTGTGTGGCTTTACAGCTGCAACGCTTGCACCACACAAAATGCACAAGTGGAATCAAGACAGGCTATATGTCCCAGAGCACAATGGGACTCAAAGGACTTACAATAGTGATGGCCACCATGGCAACACAGAGTATAGGTTTTAGGGTGTTACATGGTGGAAAAATCAAGATACTTCACTGCCGGACCCTTGTTGCCAGGAGATTGGAACGGATTGTGCTTTTAGCTGGAGTTATTAAAGACCCACTGAAAACACAGAAGTATTCTGGAATCACAGTAGAATTCAAGGATTTAGGCTTTGAACCGCAAGCTAGTGCTGAAGCCGTCCTGTCCAAGAATTGTTAACTTTATTGAACTGATAGTTTTACAAAAGAAGTAGGACAAATTCTCAACTAGTATAGATTTTATTTATATTACTTTTGAATCACAAACGTAAGTAAGGCTATTTGCAATGGCAGGGAAATGAATATAGAGTATCAGGAAGGAAAGCGTAATAATAACGTTCAACCATTATGTTTCAACTGATGACCTTGTTACACTGAGAATTGTTCAGATCACACAATAGATCTATGAATCACCTATCAATAGAGAAATGCATACCACTGCTCAGGTTATTTTATACTTCTGTTAAAAAGCCTTAGTTTGGGGCATGGTCTAGCTGGGAATGCAGTGAGACGCACGCCGCGGGAGCTCCGGACAGCCACTGCTCTCTAAAGCAATTATAGCGGAGCTGGGGGCTCATTGACACCGCTCCTGGGGGTGCTAAATCAACGAAAGGTGTGAGGAACATATTGCTTAGAGGAGGATTGCTCAGGGGCAGCAGCGGCTGTGGAAAGGCTGCAGCGCTTTGGCCTTTGGATCAGGGCACACGCCATTTTAAGGCGCCCGGACCTGGATTTCCCTGACGGCCGACGAGGGCTGCTACTGGGCACCCGGGACCACCCCTGACCTGCGCAGGCTTGGGGCGGACGATGGAGTGGCTGGGGCGCCTACGCCGGATCGGATGGTGATTGGGACTAGCCCGGAGCAGCTGAACAGACCCCTGACCGGACCTGGGATGCCATTTTAAACACTGTGCCCGAGACGTCCCCCAGCGCGGTGCACTGTTGACTGCCTTCCCCAGCACGGTAGACACATCGCAGGACCTGCGGAGTGATGGTGGAGCCAGAACCTCGGTAGGAGACAACGGAGGCAGCCTCTACAGTGTGCGGTGGCTTTTCACAGTGGCGGCCGCCATTTTACCTGAGTCAGCCCTGAAGCGCCCAACACTGTGAGTGGCTACTGTGTGGCACGGCGCACCAGCCTGAGGAAACGTTGTGGGCCCTGTGGGGGGCTCCCTGGGTGGAGGCCTCATCTGCCCTAGGATACGCCTGACCTCTTGAGAGGCTGGAAACACCATCTTGGACTTCATCCGCTCCCCTGGCACCGGCGTGAGACAGGAAGAGGCGAGTGTGGACGGCAGGGGATTTGGCGATAGCCAGGACTGGCGGCGGCGACTCCCTCAACTGGCCAGATGCTGGATCCCGGCAACACGGACATGCGACGCAGGTGAGGAGTAAGGGGTGGGAACATATCTTGCCGACTCGCCTCTCCACGTCCCCCCCTTGTTCCCCGTGCCTTGCTGGCCCGCGCAGGCCCAATCACCCTACATCTTTTTCGGGCTTGGCTCAGCCTACTGAGAGTGCGATTGACCCGACGGCGGCCAGTGATGGCTTCCCCCAGGGATCTGGTGTGGCTGGCTCCACGCGGCCTCGCCCGAGTTATCTGCACGACCAGTTGCCTCCAACTATCCTCTTATGGACCTTAGGGGGCAGGTACATTTAGGGCGGCACACCACACACTCAGTGACATCCTTAGGGCGCAGGTACAGGACCTGCGAACATTGGGCCCTCCTCTGAACTGACCCCGGCGGACTGCCTCCCCTGCCTGGATACTGCAGCCTCTATGCAGCCTGCATCGATAGCGCCTCAATGGCGTAACGCATGCCCCTTGGCACGGGCAGGTACAGCGGACTAGCAGAGGAGACTGCGGGTTGTCGGCCTTTAGTGGGGCTGGGCTGGTCTGCGCAGCCCCCGGTCTCTGGGCTGTCACCTCCCGATCAGGTGAGGGAGCGGCTGAACGCAACTTTGCATCTATCTCTGGACTGGTTGCATTGCCCACTACTAGCCCTCTGGATAGCGCACCTCTTGAGCAGATGGGTAACTGAGGCAAGAACATTCAGGTGAACAGTAGCCCTGCTCCTCTCATCTGGCACACACCGCTCTATTGACTGCTGATCCTGATATGACACATCCCAGTCTCCATCAACCGACACGAGGCAAGCACACTTGACCCCCAAGCTCGATCCCGAGCAATCCCTCGACCACCCACTGGTTCCTACGCTTGGTGTTGCTGAGGATCACACATATACAAGAGTTGACACGCACCAAAGTGGGGAAGGACTCAGTGGCGCGCCCCCAAAGAAAATCCTGTTGCGGCGATGTAGGGCAAGGCGGGCGCGCTGACTCCTTTGGAGATGGCTTCACAGACCAGAGGGGATTCGCCGCCTGTCATGCAAGCTTTTATGTCCGCCTTTATGTCTGAGCTTAAAAATTAAATAGGCCCTCTGCATACGGAGGTCCACTCCTGTGTCCGGGAGCTCAAGAAGGAGGTCACAGACCTCAGAGAAAGAGTGGATGGACTGGAGAAGACCGTAGATGCCCAACCCAAGGACCAGGAGCAACTCTGGCAGCACCTGCACACCCTGGAGAAACAGCACATAGACTTGCAACTGAAGCAGGAGGACCTTTAAAATCGGAGTCGCCGGAACAACATCCGCATCCAGGGGGTTCCTCTCGGGTCGGAGGGGAAAGACATCATGACCTACGTGGTGCAGCTCCTGCACGAGGTTTGGGTGACGAGAATCCCTCTCCACCGGCTCTGAACTGGGCACACCGGGATCTGGCCCCGCTGGCAGGCCGGGCATTCTACCGGTCATCCTGACCCGGGTCCACTTCTTTACAGAAAAAGAGGCGATTCTCAGGGCTGCTCACGCCAAGCCGGACCTCACCTACAATGGGATCAAGAACCAGATCTTCCAAGACCTCGCACCTACCACCCTTCGAAGACACCAAGATTTTAAACCTGTAACTGACAAACTGCGAAGTATGGACTTTTTATACCAGTGGGGCCACCCGTTCGCTCTCATTTTTCAATGGGAATCCAAGCGCCGGATGATAAGGTCCTATAAAGAAGCTGTGCAACTTCCACACCTCTCCTCAACGCCACCTGTTAGACCTGCACGTCTTCCACCCCTCACGCTGGTGCCTGCCAAGCCATCATGGTCCACCATGCGTCATCATAGACGCTCACCGCCTCCCGATGAACACTCATCCTCGTAAGCTAAGAACGACATTATCCAACCTATCAGATCCCTGGAGGGGGAAAAGCCTACAGCAAACTCCCGTTCTCCGTCACCTTGATCAACTGCAACCCCACCTCTGCAAATGAATGAACATGCTGCCCTCGGAAAGTGCCCCTGACCCCCTTGGGGATGGTGATCAATCTCAGGAATCGTCCATACCCCAGTTCCCTACCTGCAGTGTTAATGGCACTGGACTACCCGCCCAGATAACCCCGTGAGCGGCTGACCTCCCGCCCCCATCTGTTCTTGAGAGCCTTGAGGTCTAGGCTGACCCGAAACTGGAACAGGACACTGTGGCCTGGTTGGCCAATGTTGGTTATCTACTTTTTGTCTCTACATTTCTATGATCCTCTTTCTCTCTTTTCCCACTTTCTTTCTTCCTCTGGATATGGCGAGCGGGGAACCGCCTTCAACGGAGCCCTCCTTTTTGACGAGAGTGACGACCTCCTCCACCTTCTACCCACTATCCCATCTTGCTCTCTATAGTGGCATGACGGATCAATCCGGGTCTTGACGCAACTATGAATATACATTATTCCCTGAAGATTTTATCCCTTAATGTTAAGGGACTTAATTTCCCTAACAAACAGCAACAAACATGGCGCTAACTTCTACAACACAATCCAGACATTATCTTTTTACAAGAAACTCACCTTTTAAAAACTGACACCCCTCGCATGGCTCACCCTAAATATCTGATAGTAGCGTTGCTCCAGCAGGGAGCAACGTCCTCATGAAGCACTCAAAAAGAATATTCCTTAGAACTGTGTTAGTGTCTTTTCAATAAAGTTTTATTTAGATCGTTTGTATCAAGGTTAAATCATATATTCTTTCATTATTGTCATCATTTTTCTAAATCAAAGTAAAAGCGCCCAATGCATTTCGGGCTTTTAGCCCTTCTTCAGGGGCATGGTGTTCTGTTGAGGAAAAACACACTTGTAGTGTAATCATGTAAACACAATAGTAAATTATAAGCACATTGTTTTCATCAAAGTCTCTTTCATGAAAAGTTCCTTATATCCCTTCAAAAACGTGATGTGTATGTAAACCTCTCACTTAAACAAAACATTAGAACCAGTATAGCATAAAACGTGTACTCGGCAGTAATTCAATTGCGTGACTTTGTCATGCTGCATGCGCTGTTGTGCATTAGTTTTATCACCCATATGTCAATTCCAGTTACCTTCGTCGTCATGTAAAAATGTCTGAATGTCGTTAAGTCGGGTACCCCAAAAAGTGTAAAAGACCTATGATGTACAAATAAGCATGCTTTAGCCACGTTGCTCTTTCCGTTTCGAGCAACGTGGCTAAAGCATGCTTATTTGTACATCATAGGTCTTTTACACTTTTTGGGGTACCCGACTTAACGACATTCAGACATTTTTACATGACGACGAAGGTAACTGGAATTGACATATGGGTGATAAAACTAATGCACAACAGCGCATGCAGCATGACAAAGTCACGCAATTGAATTACTGCCGAGTACACGTTTTATGCTATACTGGTTCTAATGTTTTGTTTAAGTGAGAGGTTTACATACACATCACGTTTTTGAAGGGATATAAGGAACTTTTCATGAAAGAGACTTTGATGAAAACAATGTGCTTATAATTTACTATTGTGTTTACATGATTACACTACAAGTGTGTTTTTCCTCAACAGAACACCATGCCCCTGAAGAAGGGCTAAAAGCCCGAAATGCATTGGGCGCTTTTACTTTGATTTAGAAAAATGATGACAATAATGAAAGAATATATGATTTAACCTTGATACAAACGATCTAAATAAAACTTTATTGAAAAGACACTAACACAGTTCTAAGGAATATTCTTTTTGAGTGCTTCATGAGGACGTTGCTCCCTGCTGGAGCAACGCTACTATCAGTTGTTTATCATACTCCCATGACCCAGAAGGGAGATCTCATCTAGCACCTACATACTTTGCCACAAAAGACTCGAATTTCAAAAAATTTATATCAAAATACGAGTGCGAGGATTCTGATATCACCGTGTTCACCCTAAATATCCCCTTCAATTCAGGGCCACAGCAGCCACTACAACTGATGGCATTGGCAATCGTTTGCAGAGCTGGCATCAGGCCGGGGGAATCCAGGGTCTTCTGTAGCTCGGATGGCCGCTTCATCAGGGCTGGGGTTCGAATTATAAAACGCCTCTTCACGCTGTGTAATGGGTATGCGCCCAAGCAGATGCAGGACTCCTATGTACGGGCGACCTTGAGGGACCACGTACCGCAGGACGATCCCTCGCTAATCTTAGGGAGTGGTCTTCAATTTGGAGTTGGACCCTAAAATAGACCACAGTGAGGCCTCCTCGCATGGGACGGGGCCATATCCTCGACCCTCCGGAGACAAATAGCGGACCTTGGTTTGCTGGACTCTGGGAGTTACCACTATCCTGAGACATGCGATTTTTTGTATTACTCACACGTCCATCGTTCGTGCTCACGCATAATTATACTTTTGTCTCTCACACCCTGATCAGCGACACACTTTCAGCATCTATGTCCGCAATCTCGCTTTCCGATCACGCTCATGTTGAACTTCCCTGCAGGAACCGGCCGCTTGTCTATCCCGTGCCCCACGATGGCGTCTGCCACTGCACATCCAACGGGACCCAGTGAACGTGGAGAGCATACGGATTGCCATTGACTCTTATTTTGCGACCAATGATATTCCCGAAACACCCTTCCCTGTAGTATCGGATGCCTTTTATGCTACGATCCGCGGCCATATCACATCCCTAGCAATTGCGCAGGTGCGTGAGGCCCGTCTCCTGGAGGATACCTCTCCAAGGACATTAAAAATCTAGAGAGACAGGACCAGAAACGCCCCACGCTCACACATAAACAACGCCTTGCAAACCTTAGGGGGCAACTCCGCTCCCTCCGTACCAACAAGGCTGAAAGGGCCCTACTAGCGTTAAAGTAGCGACACTTTGAGGGGGAGACAAAGTGGGTAGGTTGCTAGCGAAACGCCTGTGAACGCGCACTACGAGGGCACACATAGCTAACATCCAGCTCCCTGATGGTGAGAGGGCCACCATAGAAAGGGCCAAAAGTGAGGCATCCCGGGCATATTATTCAGCCCTGTAAGCGGCGGACGAGCCTTCCCCATCACGCCAAGCAGTTGGAGGAACCCCTCACAACAGAGGAGTTGGCGACGCCACTAAAGGACCTCTCCTTTGGGAAATCACCGGGCCCGGATAGCCTACCATCGGCCTTCTATCGCCTGTTCCTAACACAACTCCAACCCTATCTCCTGAGACTGAAGCCAGGGAAGAACCCCATGTTGTGCTCATCCTTCCGTCCCATAGCCCTCCTGAACAGAGACCTTAAAATCTATACCAAAATGCTGGCCAAGCGCCCCGTTCCCCATATGCCTGGCCTTGTTGACCCATATCAGGTCCGCTTCATCCGGAATCGACAGGAAGCAGACAATGTACGCAGAATTGCCCATCTTGTGAGGAAGGCACACCACTGGAACATACCAGTATGCCTTCTATCGCTAGACGCGGAGAAGGCGTTTGATCGGGTTGATTGGGCCTACCTACGAGCAGTACTGAAGAGAATCAAACTGGGCCAGAACATGATAGCAGGGATCATGGCCCCTTACCGCTCCCCGCAGTCTTGGGTGCGAGTCAATGGTCAGCTTACAGACCCTATTTCCATACGCAGGAGAACGCGGCAGGGCTCCCCCTGTCCCCTCGGCTGTTTGCCCTCGTGGTAGAGCCCCTACCTGTGATGATTAGGTAAGCTGTGGACATACATGGCCTCTTCCTCCCGGGTCGGCAAAACAAAGTGGCCCTCTTTGCCGATGATCTTATCCTCACGCTTTCTAGCCCGCATATCTCCCTCCCGGCATTACACTCCTTGCTGCAGTCCTTTGAGCGGGCCTCTGGTCTTAAAATTAACCATGGGAAGTCTTGAGCCCTGAACCTTACGATCTCTGAGGAGGAAATACCGACCCTGCAAGCTCTCGTCCCATACCAGTAGGCCACTAACTCCATTCGGCATCCAGGGCTTCAGTTGATCCCCTCTCTTGCCAGATGGACCGAAACAAATTGGCGGGAATGTAGGAAAGCTGTCTTGGAAGACTTGAGGGGTTGGAAATCCCTGACTCTCACCTGGTTGGGCCTTCTAAACGCTATAAAAATGTGGATACTCCCAAAAATACTGTATTTGTTCCAATGCCTACCCACCCCCTTCCCGCAACACCAGATCCAGAGCCTTCAGCGGGATCTCACTAGTTACATATGGTGCGGGCGTAGGCCACGCTTTTCCCACAAAGTTCTCATTCTCCCGCGGGCTAGAGGAGGACTAGCGTGCCCCAATCTGCTGGGATACTATTGGGCCTGCCATCGTTGTATCGTTTTGGAGTGGGCAACGACTGAGAGCGAGAAGATCTGGTTCCATATGGATAGGGCGGTAACCGGACAAACCATCTGGGATCTTTCCTGGCTCCATTGGGCTGTGCGCTTCCGCAGAGCTTATATTGCCGTGCCCACCAAGACAGTGCTGGATATATGGGACAATGTGGCTGTATCTAAGGGGCTCACAACCTTCCCCTCCCCTCAAACTCCCATTGCAGGTAACCCGCTATTCCCTACGGCCCTTAACCCGCAGGTGTTTTTGCAATGGCTGAAAGTTGGATGCAGAACGATCAGCGACCTGTACGCTGGGGGCATGCTCAAAACATACGCTCAATGCAGAGAGGAGTTCCAACTTCCGATGGGAGTATGGGCTCAGTATGCACAGCTGTGACGTTGGTTGTCCTCGCCCGAGATGCAGCAGGCTGCCAACCGTCCATTCACCCCCTTTGAGCCATTGGTTCGCTCCTTCGTTGAGTCAAAGGGTCTCATCTCTCGGATGTACCAGATCCTGTAGGTATGCACCTGTTACAACGCATTTTTTACTCCGCACTACCATTACAACGCGACTTTTACAGCGCATACCATTACAACGCATTGCGCTGGGGGGCGCTCTAGGATAGGGAATAAGTATAATTTACTATCCAACACCTTCCCTAGGGTCCATGGGGACTGGAGTTAGAATAGTAAATTATACTTACCACTATCCAGCACCCCAAAGCGCTATGCGTTGTAATGGTATGCGTTGTAATGGTCGCGTTGTAATGGTAGGTAGTTGTAACGGTATGCGGAGTAACGTCATACATCCGATCCTGTAACATCCCCCGCTAGTAACCATTTACCCATACCAGCACGAATGGCAATCAAAGTCTCCCACTGAATTTACACCTGCTCAGTGGAGCCACCTGTGGCGAGACATACCAAAGGTCTATTGCAGCATATCGCAACGAGAAACTGCATATAAGATCATGACGCAGTGGTACTATACACCCTCTCGATTGCACAGAATGTTCGCCACATCCTCATCATTGGGCTGGAGATGTTCGATTGCTTCTGGAGACTTCATTTACCTTTGGTGGGCGTGTCCTCTCCAGACCTTGTTCTGGAAGGAAGTTCTCAGTCATATTAAGGAAGTACTGGGCTTCCCTCTGTCTGAATCCACAGCCACGGTCCTTTAAGTCCTTAAGGCCGACAACTTAAAAGCGCTTACTCGTAGTGACTGGCACAAGCTCTCCATATGCTAGGAGCCGCTAAGCAACTCATAGCGCTATTCTGGAAAAAAGCTGAGACCCACACCCCGCCCCCCCCCCCCTCCAATTGCTGCCTGGTTTGTGCGCTTATGGCACGTAGTGACTATGGAACTCTTCAGAGCGCGACTGCAGTCCTGCGACACACGCTTCACCAATATTTGGAATCCATTAGTTACATATCTCTGTAAAATAAAACATGCGCGTCTCCTGCCCCCGAAACACCGGGCCTTATGCCTATTTGAAGATGCTGTAGCTCCACCTGAACCTGACAGATTGCCTACACAAACATAATGGCCCTGCTCATAGGCCCGCATGACCCGTGTACCGGCCCATGGCCTGGCTAGGATACAGCACTGGCTCCCCTTGCTTCCCCTCCCGCTCGCCTGCACTTTCCCCATCATCGTCGTCTCAACATAGCTTCCTTGCTGTTGAGGCCCTTCTCTTCCTTGATCCTTTTACTCCTTTACTGCTACCTACCTGTTTGCTCCTTACTACTTTCTTTCCGTAGGCCTCTTGCCCACCCCTTCTGTCCTTCTTTTTGTTATGTTATTGTCCAGGTTAACTATGGGTCTTGAAACTCACCCACGATTATAAATCTAATGCTACGCTACATGCATCACACGGCCGGCCCAACATGGGTTGTAGGCGACATGAGGTGTACAAGCTGTCCCGGTACGCCTCCCCAAAATCCCCCGAGACGCTTCTGAATTGAGCGGCCGGCCCTACATAGGGTTGTGGGCCTTTTGCTGTGTGTACCTAGACCCCCCTTTTGTTCTCTATATGAAAATAAAAACAGGTTTAAACAAAAAAAGGCTTAGTTTAAATCGCAGGCTAAGATGTCACCGAGTTTCAACTAACCATGCAGATATAGCTTATGTCGTATTAGAAAAAGTGAACTGAAATGCAAAAGATGAAATATTAAAGGAATGATGACTTGTTGCAGGTGCCAATGCCTCTGCAGTGCAGGGTGAGTCCAGCAATAGGGACAGAAAGGAATGTCCATTATGTCTGTTTCTCGTTCTCCACTTTCCCCAGGTCTTCTGCTAACTGGCATTACTATCCTTTGGATGGTTCTGGGAGGTGTGACAATTAGCATCGCTCCTGTTGTCATTCTAACACCATTTTACCAGAAAATTAAGTATCACAACCATACTCAAAAATAAATTCAAAATACATGACAAATCTACTTTGTGACACAACCAACTCCATTTACTTGTCAAAATGCCCCTGTGGTAACACATATGTGGGTAAAATGGAAAGAAAAATTAAAGTCCGCGCAAAGAAACACAAGAGTAATATTGGATCAAAACATCTTTAATATCTATATATCTCAACGAGATGGGACATATTAGTTATATTAAATGCCAAGCTCTGGACTAAATTTAAATGAGATCGGAGCAATACAATAACAAACATTTACTTCAAAGAGAGATACACTGGCGAAGACTCCTCAGCAGCCAGCAACCCAGAGGCCTAAACAAAAACATTGAACCGAGTGGATTTCTGCAGTGATTCTGCTTTATACATTTGATCTGACACTCCCCTACGTGAAGAACGTACCAAAAATATTGTATCGGTCATGTGTTTCGAGAAGAGAAGGTGCATTTATTTTACGACATCGATGACAATGGGGTGCATTTTGGTAACTGCGTTGGTGTCGTGACACTGGGCCATGTGCAAAGCTCCAGAGTGGCTCTACAGTGATTGACTTGAGCGGGACTGCTGGCACCTAGGGATTAGAAATGGGGTTGGAGATACTGAAGGCCAGTATGAAAAGTGGGGTTTAAGCTGTGTCCTGAATGACCAAATTGAGGCTTTTCAGATCAAGGGGCAAAGGGTTCAGTATACTGGTGGCAGCAACGCTGAACCCCTGAGGTTTGTATGATGATATTTGGGGACAAATGACTGACTCAGTTGGCTGACTACAGCAGCGATTTTTCGAGGACTTCTTTAAGAACGATGCACCACTCACTACTTGAGATTGGTTGAGCAATTTACGGCCAGATTCATGAAAGACCCGTTTTGCGAGTCTGAAATAGCGATTCATAAGGAATCACTATTACAGACTCACAAAACGTGATTCATGTAGGAATCGCAAAATTAAATGCGATTCCTACAGATTCCTTATTTGCGATTAGCAAATTGCCAATCGCAAATAAGGAATAACTCCCCATTCATTCCTATGGGCCAAAAGGCCCATAGGAATGAATGGGGAGTATTCCTTATTTGCGATTGGCAATTTGCTAATCGCAAATAAGATAGCGAATTCAAGGGTGCCAGGGGTGTCCAAAGGACACCCTGTAGCACCCCTTAAATGCACATTTCAACAGGTGTTGCGCACACACATGTCCTAAGGACATGTGTGTGTGTAACATGCAACTTAGAAAAATGCTTTTAAAAGCATTTTTTTAAGTTTTCGCTATTTACCACGAGGTTTGACCTCGCGGTAAATAGCGGCCGAAATTTGCGAATTCGTAATTTTAAAATGTTTCAAGAATAGCATTTAAGGAATCTCTAATAGAGATTCCTTAAATGCTATTCCTCGCAAATTTGCGAGTTTCTAAATAGCGATTTTTGCATTTGGGATGATGAATCCCAAATGCAAAAATTGCACTCGCAAAGGGCCAGATTCCCAGAATCTGGCCCTTTGCGAGCGCAAATATGATTGATGAATCAGCCTGTTAGTGCTTTAACCCCTTCGATGCTGATGACGAGCTCAGCTCGTCATCAGCTACGGCGCTCGTATGCTGATGACGAGCTGAGCTGTTCATGTAACG
Organism: Lissotriton vulgaris; assembly: GCF_964263255.1. NCBI lineage: Eukaryota > Metazoa > Chordata > Amphibia > Caudata > Salamandridae > Lissotriton > Lissotriton vulgaris. Next base: position 729,189 of record NW_028245465.1, read on the forward strand.
CGGGTTTTTGAAAAATCCAGCACACAGCGGGAAAACCGCTAGCGCGTAAGGGGTTAACACATTTAACACAACCAAGAAAATACCTAGTTGCTTTACTTTCACAGCTATTAGGAATGTCTTGACCATCTGGAATATAGCAGCATTCTTTATAATGTTCAACTGGAGATTAATGCGGGTCATATCATTTTAAATGATAGTTATTGTTTATGTTTGTAATAGTGGGCCGAAGGAGCTTCGTTCTTGACACCTTCAGAAAATGACAGGTGCCATTGGGGATGATTCACTGGAGATTTACAGGGAACCTTTCCTGGAGTCTAAACCAGGTGATCAGGTAAACAATGACTGCATTTAATGATCCATGAATTTGTGTTTTAATATAACAGCAGCCTGCGGGCTGCCCTGACGACTATCACACAGGAAAGAGGGGAAATCTGTAGCCTGTAAGATATTCTGATTGTGGGGAGAAGACAACCTCACCTATTGTATTGTATTGCACTGGAGCAAATGTATAGTGCTTTGCACACCTTGAGGGTCCATGAATCGCTCCAAATTTGATCAATTGCTAGGTGCACTACGAGAGATGTTTAGTTAGAAAGATGTTTCATTTAGTAAAGTCTATGTGGGAAATCTTCCTTACAGTGCATGAGGTTCACAATCATGATTCCAACATGGTAGAGCGCGCATGTACATAAAGTGCAAACAGTCACACATATCTGTATATCAATTTGTACAAATCATAGATTGCATAGAACATAGAACACAATTTCACTGCTAAGTCAGAGCGGGCTTTAAAGCATAAAGCCTTACATTGCAAAGCAATCATTTTCAACAACATTCAGGTTTTCATAGGAAATTGAGGCAGTGTGATCAATGCGGCAGGCCCCGTGAGTAACAACCATAGCATCCTTTCAAAATGAATGCATTCAATTTCCTAACTTCAATGCATTTGAGCATATTGGGATGCCCATTAACACGTTGGCAAAACCAACAGGTCTGACCTCTGAGACTATTAGCTTTTTCAATATTTTTTAGCCAAGCTGTACAGCAACTGTCACAACCAAGTCGCTGTCACCACGCAATATGGCCGCTAATTTCTGAAATTATTTAACAGTTGCAAACAATGTGGTAGAGATCTTGAGCTTGAATAATAATAATAATAATGTGATTTATAGAGCGCGAACAGCTACCTCACAAGGAGGTGTCCCGGCGCATATAGAGGCAGACTGATTTACCTAAATCCAGCCACAGCCCAAAGATCTCAGTTTTATCTAGTGGACAACAGTGTGGAACGAATATTTGCATCTGATCCTAGCCACAGATTCCTTACATTAGAATTATCCCCAGATATCAGACTCAACCCGGAACATTTTACATGATAAGTACCCCATAGGTGGCATAATTCGGCTCTACCTGGAGCTGTCTGTGCAGGAAGTAACAAGCGCAGTGCCTATATAGGCGCCATCCCAGCGCGCTGACATCAGTTCTTTTCTATCTGTGACAGTCAGCGCTGATCCAGAGAAGAGCTAACCCCAGTCGCTTTTTGACTGACCTCTTCTCAAACATTTTGTTGAGGATTTTTGAGACATTGTCTCCTGCTGTGACAGGGATAGCCACTTAGAAGGTCGCTTTCAAGTCCTGCAGCGCCTATGACCGACAGATGTCGGTGATGGACCCACACCTTGTCTAGCTCTGGTGTCCTGAGCGTGCCAATGATGCCAAGACCTGCGTCTATTGTAGTACCACAAGGCCTACTATTCAGTATCGGCCACACAGCATGGTTTTATCAGGTTAATGGAGACTAATCTTTTCCCGTTTTTCCCGGCAAGAGGCCTCAGAAGTACAGTTCTTGTTCCTTCAACGACCAGGACAGGTACAGGCTTTCTGCATGATGTTCTAAATTCTTTTTTATCCGCTATTTCTTCTCTGACCGGATCCCTGACTTTTTGGACCCAGACAGGTTTTGCTGTGCCTGTCTTGACTTCCCCAGTGGTGGTCCTCTTTACTTGGACATTGCTTTGTAGTGCCCTGGATTCATTCAGATCCTGGAAAACAGCCAAACGTTTATGGATGTCAAAAGGTTTTTCATCCGCCACTGTGCCTTCATAATCAAGAACAGGTAACCACATTCTCATCCCAAATAGGACCTCATAAGTATTGACAGTTTCTAGAGAACTTCTTGGCATGTTGTTTAAGGCTCTTTGTACTCCATATAAATGTTTGACCTAACTACCACTCAAACCTAATACTCTAGATGTTAAATATTGCTTTAAGTCCCGGTTTTTCCTTTCCACAACCAAATTTCCCTCAGGATGGTACGGAGAGGAGTACCGCACTGCTAAACCCAAACCTCCCATGGCAGGACCTCTGACCTCCTGGCCAGGGTCCTGCTCTTCCGCCCATGCAGCTCCGACGTTTAGCCTCACCTGCCGCTGCCCCAGACACCTCTCTCCTGATAAGTGCTCGAGGCCCTCCTCCACCCTCCTGCCTGCGCCTCATCGCTGGTGGTCCTGTGGGAGAGCCTTACTCTTCTGCTGCTCCACTTCTGTCTGTCTGTCTGCCTCTTTGTGCCCGTTTTCTGTTGTAGTGTCTTTTCCTGTCATCTCACTGCCTTTTTCTTACTGCTTTTTCACCGTCTTACTCATTTTGTCTCACTGTTATTTCTGTGCCTGTATTTGTTTTTGTGTGCCCTTTGTTTTTGTGTGCCCTCGCTGTTGTTTTTCCCGCTGCTGTCCCCGCGGCCCCTCCCCCTGGCGCTCTCGCGCCCACCTCGCAGCTGGGCTTCCTTTCCCCTGCCCTATTTAATGCTGGCTGCTGCACGGGTGTATGAGCAGGGCCTCTGACCTCCTGGCCAGGGTCCCGCTCTTCTGCCCATGCAGCTCAGTCGTTTAGCCTCCCCTGCCGCTGCCCCAGACACCTCTCTCCTGGTAGGTGTTCGGGGCCCTCTTCCACCCAAAGGCTCTTGCCTGCGCCTCATCTCTGGTGGTCCAGTGGGAGAGCCTTGCTCTTCTGCTGCTTCACTTCTGTCTGTCTGCCTCTGTTTATCCGTTTTCTGTTGTAGTGTCTTTTCATGTCTCACTGCCTTTTTTTTACTGCTTTTTCACTGTCTTACTCATTTTGTCTCACTGTTATTTCTGTGCCTGTATTTGTTTTTGACTGCCCTTCGTGTTTGTGTGCCCTCGCTGTTGTGTTTCCTGCCGCTGCGCCCCCCGTGGCCCCTTCCCCCGCCTTTCTTGCGCCCGACTCCACGCTTTGCTTCCCTCCCCCCTGCTCTATTTAAGGCCTGCTGATGTGCGGCTGCGCAGCAGGCATGCCAAAGGCAAGCCTGTCTGCGCTCGTCCCGGACCGGACTGTGACCAGTGCCAGGAACCCTGCATCTCCCACCATCCATCGCTACGACACCACCACCCTCCTCGCACTCCATCCTGGAAGGAGCAATAACTGCCAGCAGGCCATGCTGAGCACCACCCACGGACAGTTCTCCTGCCGTCATGCTGCCATACCTTCACCACCGCTCGCACCCCCACGGCCACACCCCCATACTGAACGCTAACACCACAGAAGCCCTGAACTGCATCCTCCTCAACGTATGATCCCTACACAGACACGCCGTAGAGATCTGGGACCTCCCCGAAACCCTCTCACCAGACGTCGCCTTCTTTACCGAAACTTGGACAAACATCGCTTTCACCCCCGATATCGCAAACACCATCCTGGACGGATACAAGGTCGAGACGAAGAACCGCCCAACCCTCCAGGGGGAAGACTCACCATCGCACACAAGAGCTTCCAGTTCCAGACAAGTTCTAGAACCACACTTCGCCTCACCCTTGCTACAGACCCCTCGGACCTCGCGCACCGTTCACCACCACATAGCTGACCTCATTTCCCCACACGCCATCCCCTCCATGGACTACATACTCATCGGAGACCTGAAATTCCACCTCGACAACCCCAGGGACCCCAACTCCGCCACACTCCTGGACAACCTTGCCAACATCGGACTGAAACAGCTCATCACTACACCTACCCACAAGGCAGGACACACCCTGGGCCACATCTTCACAGGAGGAAACAACATCCACATCATGCAACCACCATGGACGGACCACCACTGCGTGCACTTCTGCGTCGAAAAACCCACACCAACCAAACCTGCACCTCCATAAAGGAACTGGAGCAAAGTGACAGTGGAGCAGCTCAACTCCACCCTCAACTGAGACCCCCGCCGCCCGGACAGATGCCAACCTAGCAGCCAATTAACTCCACAAATGGATCTCCATCTGCGCAGATGAACTTGCATCCCTACGTAACCTCGACAGACAGCGCCCCTGGAAGGTCACATGGTTCACCACTGATCTCCAAGAATCCAGGCACACCTGCAGATGCCTCAAGAAGAACTGGAGAAACAGCAAAACGACTGAAGATCACACCACCTACAAGAATGCCTTGATAGAACACCATCAACGCATCAGATCCACCAAAAGAACCTTCATCCATAACAAGATCCTTTCCAACTCCAGCAACTCGAAGGAACTTTTCAACATCATCCAGGAATTCACTAAACCCCCCGAGTGACACCGCGGACATCACCCCCTCCCAGGACCTCTGCAACAAGCTCGGATCCTACTTCCATCTGAAAATCAAGGGCCTCTACAGCAACTTCAACGACAAAACGCCTGCCCCCGAAACCACATCCTCCTCCAGCAATGCCAGCCAGCCGACCATCTCCTCCTGGACCCCAGCCACCGAAGACACCACCCCAACCACGAAAGGCATCCACGCAGGAGCCCCCACGGACCCCAGCCCACCGCACATCTTCCACAGAGCCGCCACCATTGCTCCAAAACTACGTCACACAATCAATGTCACCTTAAAGACCGGCATCTATCCCGACGACTGGAAACGTGCAGAAGTCAGACCCCTGCTCAAGAAGCTCTCAGCATATCCCACCGACCTCAAGAACTACCGAACCATCTCCCTTCTCCCATTCGCAGCCAAAGTAACTGAACAGACGTCAATGCCCAGCTGACAAGATTCATCGAAGAAAACTACATCCTCGACTCTTCCCTATCCGGATTCCGCAGCAACCACAGCACAGCACCAAGACCGCTCTACTCGCCACCACAGGCAGCAGCCACACCCTCCTCGACCAAAGACACACGTGGCCCTGTTCCTACTCAACCTCTCTGCAGTGTTCGACACTGTGTCCCACCGCACACTCATCGCCAGAATCCGTGATGCCGGAATACAGGGAACCGCCCTTGACTGGATCCGCTCGTTCCTCACCGGAAGAACACAAAGAATCAGACTGCCACCCTTCCTCTCCGAACCCATGGAAATCAACTGCGGAGTACCCAAAGGATTGTCGCTCAGCCCCACGCTTTACAACATCTACATGGTCCCCCTCTCCGCCATCGTCAAACAGCACAGACTCAGCATAGTATCCTATGCTGACATTACCCAGCTCATCCTCTCCCTCACCAAGAACCCCATCACCACCCCACTCTGCATGGAACAACACCTTCCTCAGCATCCCTCCCACCCCCACGGACCATGCCAGTAACCTCGGCATCGTACTCGACTCCTTCCTCTCCATGACCCGACAGGTAAACGCCGTCGCCTCCAGCTGCTTCAACACCCTCCGCATCCTCCGAAAGTCCTTCAAATGGATCTCCCCGAATCAAGGAAGACCGTCACCCACACATCCATAACCAGCAGACTGGACTACGGAAACGCCCTCTATGCCGGGATTAACAAGTCCCTACTCCGCAAACTCCAGACCATACAGAACACTGCAGCTAGACTCGCCCTCGGCATCCCTTGACACAAGCACATCACTCAACACCTGCAGAACCTCCACTGGCTTCCTATAGAAAAAAGAATCACCTTCAAGATACTCACCCACACCTACAAATGCCTTCACAACACCGGGCCCAAATATCTCAATGAGAGAATCTCCTTCCATGCATTCAAGCGAAACCTCTGATCTGCCGAACTCGCCGTAATTCCGCAGATTCACAGAGTCAGAACAGGGGGAAGAGCTTTCTTGTACATCGCGGCCAAGACCTAGACCAAACTCCCAATCAACATCAGATGCGCCCCCTACCTGATTGATTGATGGCTTCCTTGTAAGCCCAAGAGCTAAACAGGGAGCAGCGGTCAGAATGTAATGTGCCAATTGCGTATATCCCTATAAAGACTCGCAAATCTTTGATAACAGTTCGAGCGTCAGCCGAGCGCTTGGGCCACACCCATAGGAATCTCAAGCAGGAATCAAATGCCACCATTATATACCTGTAAGCCCCATCTGTTTGTAAGGGGCTGCAGTGGTCCAAATAAACACACAAGTGGTGTGTCTGTTATTATTAATGGTATCTGCGCTGGACGTGTTATGGTGGAGCCTTTCAACTGCTGGCAGATGTTGCATTTCAAGACATACTCTTTAGTCTGCTTTGTTATTCCAAGCCACCAATAGCGTTGTTTCAGCAAGGAAACAGTCGCCGTAAACCCTGCATGCACAGAACCCAGACCCTCGTGTGCAACTAATATTAAGCCTAATCTGCGATCCATGTTTGGTATTACTCTATCCCCCACTCCAGGAATCTGAGCAAATGGAACGTTGTTTGCATTTAACGTGTAGGAATACTTGAGTGGAATTTTTTTTGGAAGTGCTGATTTATTGCGTTTAGCAATAATTGTAACCATATTCTCACAGTCTATTCTCGTTTTTGAACGAGTGATTGCAGCTACTGAAGTCGTGCATACAAATCCTTTTGGAGCTTCATCAGCCAATGAATTCCCTTCAACGTGAACGCCATCACGTTGATCACTCAGTGTGTGTATCACGTGATCTCCCGGTAGTTCGTTTTTCAACTCCACTACCTGTTCCCATAGCGTTTGTGCTTAATTGTGCCACTTTTTGCATCCTGGAACCCATTTTGACCCCAGTGGTGTAAGTACTCATTGCACAACTGTATACAGTAAAACGAATCACACACAATTGTGGGGAATCCTCGATCCGTATTTACTACTGCCAGTAACAGAGCCTTTAATTCTGCTAGCTGTGCCATGCAATCTCCTTGAGACTGTGTTTTTGAACAACTTGGATGAAATTTTCCATCGTGCATGCGCCCTTTAACGATTGTGCAAGCAGCGCTGTATTCTTGTTTACTTCCAATGGCCGGCTGAGCAGATCCATCAGTGTAAATTATGTATTCATACTGATCTAGAGGCATTATTTCATTTGGGAGAGGATGTTCTTGTTCCTATTGCAGGAATGCTTGTGTTTTTTGACTTGGGTCGTACCTGTATTCCTCGTCTGTTGCAGTGAGAAAAATAGCCCATTGTATCCATCTCGGATGTAAGGCTTTTGCATTAGGGGCGCTTGCCTTTGTCACAGCTTCTAAGGCCGGTACTGGAGTCACCAAAATATTTGTTTCCCAAGAGCCAGTGCTCTTTCTCTCATTACAGCAGTCTGCACCGTTGTCAGAATTATTTCTGTTGATGCGAAATGCATCTCAGCATTTGTGAACAAGTGTGACTTCTATGCCATTGGTACTGTTTCACCTTCATTGTATGTTAGGTAGGTGTACACTGATTGACTTGCAACTATATCGATCACCAGGTTGTGGACATTCATGTGTGTTTTTAAATATTTAGACGCTATCATGTCTGCTTATAGGGAACGCAAGATATCTGTGTGTCCCTGTGTCCATTGCCTAACTGAAAAATCTGGTCTTATTTGTTCATAGAAAGGTTTAACCCTTTCTGCGTAATCCAAAATGTATGTTCTGCCAAAGTTCAGGAATCCCAGTATTGATTGTAAATTTTTCAATGATTTTGGAGGTTGGGGCAGAGTGCACTTTTCTAAAAAGTTAGCTTGCTAAGACTTTTCCTTCACTTGAGAGCTCATATACCAGAAATAGGACATTGAGGTGGGCTAGCTTTCATTTCTCAAAATTAAATGTATAGCCTTCAGATGTCAATCCCAATATTATGGTATTCACTCTGGTCAAGTGAACACTCCAGGTCAAGTGAACACTCCAGGTCATCATCTGTTAGATAAATATTATCCACATAGGACAATGCCTCTTCATTCAGATTTTGAAGTAATTCAGTTACTGTGGTTGAAAACAACCCCGGGCTGTTCTAATACCCCTGGGGGAGTCGACAAAATTTACGCTGGGAGCCTAACGCGGAGAATGCTGTTAAATACCTGCTTTCAGGCGCTATATTTTGGCAGAAGAATTCATTCACGATGTCTAGTGTGCTTTTGTATTTTTTCTGAGCAATGGTATTCATTAATGCAGAACTGTGTGCATTTTCTACTGCACATGTTTTAGTGCAAGTGTTTAAATGTCTGTAATCCAAAACTAGACGATATGAGTTGTCAGGTTTCATGACGGGAAACAAATGGTCATTCATTAGAGAGGTGCAAGTTTCAATCATCCCTTGGTATTCAAGTTGATGTAAGATCTCCCTGACCTGCTTTTTAGCTTATTGATTTATTAGATACTTCCTCTGTGGAGTCGGAGTAGTTTTCAATGGTATTATGTGGGGCATTGAATCTGCATCCCATCCAACATGGTTTTGATATAATGCTGGGGCTAGGGCTATCGCCCACTCCCGTGTGTATGTGTATTTTAGATACTTGGGAACAGGGTCGGAAAAGGCTGGCAAAATTACTGTTTCCCCCGGGGCAATCCATAACGAATGCTGGCGGCCAATCTTGTTCAGCTAAAGGAATGTCATAGCCAATCGTCAGGTTCTCCCAAAAGAGACTTCTAACTTTCCTGGGCTTGTCTCCTCCCATCTGGAGTGTTATTTCATATAAAGTATGTGGGATACTTACCCGAGTATCAGGTGTTTCCACCGTGATATAATTATTCAAGTCCCCGGTCACCAGAAATTCCATCAGGTTCTGGCGAGCTATTGTCACTTCTGCCGGACTGTCTAGCATCGTCAGAGCCCATTCCACATTCAGAAGTTGAGTCCTCAGAATTCTGGTCATGTCTGATCTTTAGACCTACAACTTTCTTCTTTTTGAATTGAGGTTTTGTTTTTGGTTTGTCTTCTTTTTTGGAAGTATACTCTGGAGCGTGTTGATTGTCTCTAGACTTTGTATGCTCTTCTTATCTGTCTGACCCTTCTTTCCCTCTCTGACTTTTTTGTTGAACCCTGAAAGGAACGAGAGGAACGTGTAGGAGTATCCTGATTTCTGTCAGTTTTTCTAATATTGTCCCAAATCCAAAGGTTATACCTCCTTTCGCAGGGCTCCTGTGAAGGAAACCTACCTCTGGATTGAGATCTATTTTCTTTATTTTTTTGCTTTTTGTTATCGTCCCACTTTTTCTTCAAAGAAGCAGGTGTCTGCTTGTAGGTGTCCTTTTCTGGACCACCCATCAGCTGAGGTTTTACTGCTTTTCCCCTTAAACTGTCTCTGCCTAATTCTGCATACGTACTCTCAATTATTTGGGGTAATTCCTGTTGTAAAGGACTGAACTCCCTTTGGCATTGACGGATTGCCACTGATGCTGCTTCACCCTTAACATTTGCTAATAGTATACCTGATACCCGGGCAAAATTACAAATTAATTTCATCCCTAAGTTTAGACCATGCTCTGCTCCCACTCATTCTGTATTTGTCTTAATACATCTGGTATTACTGCTAATGACATGAGACCATGAGTTCTGGTATGCGAAAACTATATCCCAAGAGGTACAATCCTCTATTTGTGGTGTTATCCCCATGGGCAAGCAGATTGTTAACATTCTGTGTTTTTCAAATGGACTTGTATTCGGGAATACTGCTTCTAGCTGTGTTATTTTTTGAGCTACCCAGAATGGCATTTGTTCACGTTTTGCGTGCATTTTTATCCATTACTGCGTGTAACGTTTGTGGTGTTATTTTAGTTGCTGAATTCTGAATTGGACCTGTTACTGTAGCCATTGCTGGCTGAACCGTGAGTGTCCTCATCAGGAACTTTGTAACTTTTCTGTACAGTTTTATCAGTTCTCTATGAAATGTAAGTAAGTTTCCTCATGGCATTGTTTTAATGTCAGGATATGGTGTGTAGGCCGCTAATACGGGCCATGTTGCTCCGTCTCTTCCAAGCGGGCCGAGTCTTACTCTATTTCTTGTATGGGGAGGGCACCTTTAAACTAGTTTAAGTGCTCCTGGTAATTGAGCGGAACTTCAATCTCCTCATACGATCAATATTCGTTCAGTACTTCACCTTCTATGTAGTAATGAAATGTCTTTGTTCTTGCATTCGCAACTGGGAATGTAACCCATGAGTAGAATACCTCTGTTCTATATGATTCGTGTGCCTCAATCACAAAAGTTGCCAGTCTACTCCTGGCTGTTCAACCATGTGCACCTAGTTTTATGATAACGGAATTCCTAACATTTTTCTCCAATATGAATTGCATCTGTATCTTCCTCATCTGATGAAAGCTACAAATCTTGTGCAGCGTTATCTCTTTCCTCAGTCATTGTTTTAGTAAAAAGACCTTTCCAAAGGAACTAAGATAAGGTGTTATGCACAATTTTAGGAACAATGTGTCCTTCAAACTTGATTAACCAACAGCCAATAAATAGGATTTTTCCTACTCAGCTGCGGTGAATTTTGTACCCTCCCACTACAGATGTCTCTGGGGAAATGTGAGTAGGGGTCTCTGAGAATAGCATGTCTGAACTACTCAGATTTGACTGTTAAAAAAGTACCCAAACAACGTTGGAGGCACCATGTCGTGTGGTTCCTATAAAACTTATACAGGATCTGCGCGTTCAGACGACATACACTCTAGGATTGGTTCAAACTGATTCTAAACACACCCCCGGGTATCTTGGCCTTCTGTATCAGCTAGCTCACAGTGCCACTAGAATCTCCTCTTACGTAGGAGAGAATAGTTATTGGCAACCTTAGAACATGACAACCCTGATCTTTAGGACTGTGGAAACAGTGTATTACTTTTCGCTCAGTCACTTGTGCTCACTTAGTCTCAGAGAGATACACAGAATAAACAGTCTGGATGTTTTTCGATAAACATTTATTGAACAGTTGTTATTCTAGTGTAAAATAGATGAACTGCAACAACCCCTAGACAGTAACAGAAATAAATGATTAGAAGCACTATGAAAGGAAAAGGATGATAGAGTTCTATCATCTTGCAATAATTATGAATATATACGAGTATATAAAATACATGATAATAAACGTGCGTACTCCCTAACTAGATGTACCTAAGTGTACCTAGCATGTGTGTAGGTTTTAAGCCAAGAATCCCTCTAGGATAAAGTCAACCCCATAGCCTGGATTGAGAGACTGTGGGACCCCGTCCTGGTCTCGGGTTGGACACCCCGCAAGGGAACATCCCTTGCGGGGTGTCCAGCCCAAGACCAGGATGGGGTCAGACCACTGCGAGCTGGAGTATCTGCATGCACAGACTTCAGAGTCTTTGGTCAGTGTGTCGGCCGGGAAGTCCTCGTCTCCTTTGCTTGTCTTACTTTGTCGGACTTAGGATGACGTCGGGAATTAACTTTGTACATAGATATTATACAGGAGATGGTAGTCCTGCTGTGCTTCCAAGAATCCTCATGCATAATGTATGAGACTTTTACCAGGGAAAATCTTGCATCCTGTGTGGAGTGTTGTATCTAGGTAAAAGGTCAGCCCCAAAGAACCTTTATGTATGTAATGTAGGGGAGAATATAAGTGAAGGGTTAGGATGTTACCTGAGCCTATATTAGGGTACCTATATGGAATATAACACTTCCCAGCCCCTGTGTGGCTGAGGACACAGAACCCACAGACCCCGTTAGTTGGGCAGGCAGAGGTCGGGCCAGTCCACCAGCAGCCGCAGCCTCCAAGCCTTTTTAGTTTGCCCTCTAGCCAGGATGGGCAGCCAGTGGGAGGCATGATACACCATCACCTGTATCACTGGAGGTCAATGCCATCTGACCGTTGGGTATCCCAGATTGTCTGAAGGGGCTATTTCCTCCCATTCGTGATCAACCCTTTACCCATGCCACCCAGCTGTGACAGACTGATGGACGACCATCTCTCCTTAATCCCCCAGGAAATGGGGACTCTCTTGGCCAAGGGAGCCATAGAGAAGGTGTCAACATCAGAAGTTGGTTGTGGTTGCTATTCCTGCTACTTTCTGGTGCTCAAGAAGGACAGAGGCCGTTTTCCTATACTAGACCTGAGCCCTCTAAATTTCTTCCTGAAAAAGGAAAAATTCAAAATGCTCACAATCGCTCAAGTTCTGTTTACCCTAGACCCGGGAGACTGGATGGTAGCATTGGGCTTGCAGGACACATACTTTCACATTCGTGTACTGCCTGCCCACAGATGTTACTTGCGGTTCACGGTGGACCACAAGCACTATCTGTTTGCTGTGCTCCCTTTCTGCCTTACTAGTGTCCCACGGTGATGGCGGTGGTTGCAGCGCATCTCTGGAGGTCAGGGGTGCCAGTCTTTCCTTATTTCGACCACTGGCTGTTGAAGGCAGATTAGCCCCAGGCAGTTATTTCCCACCTTAAGACTCCAGCAGACCTTCTAAACTTGTTGCGATTCATGATCAATATGTCAACGTCACACTTAACCCCTCTCAGATGCTCCCTTTCATTAGAGCTGTTCAGGACACAGTGCAGTTTCAGGCTTATCCACCTGAACGGCAAGTCAAGGATATTCATGCTTTGATACTGATGTGTCAGCCTCTATCCTGGACATTGGTGAGAATGACCCTGAAGCAGCCGGGCCTCTTGGCCTCCCGCATCCTGCATGTGAGACATTCCCGCTGGCATATGCAGACTCAACAGTGGGACCTGAAGTTCCATTGGGCACAGCATCAGGGGAATCTCTTTGATATGGTCAAGATCTCTGAGGGTACTGCAAAAGATCTGCAGATGTGGACAACGATCAGTGATTGAGCCAGCGGCAGACCCCTCTCCCTTCCTCAACCAGATTTGACAGTGGTGACAGACTAATCACTCCTGGGATGGAGCGGCTATCTGAAAGAGATGGGGATAAGAGGCCTCTGGTCTCCGGCAGAATCCAGACTTCACATTACCCTGCTGGAGTTCCAAGCGATTCAGCTGGCATTGAAAGCCTTTCTTCCCTTCATCAAGAGAAGTTTAGTGCAAGTGTTAACAGACAATACCGCCACCATGTATACTGCAAAAAGCAGTGCGGTGAGGGTATGGACCCTTTGTCAAGAGGCCCTGGCCCTAGTCTCTGGATATGGTTGAAAAATCAGGGCATATCCCTGACTGGCTCTCTGAATGCCAGGGCAGACAAACTCAGCCACAGATACTGAGCAGATCACAAAAGGCGTCTCCATCCAGAGGTGGTGCAAGGTCTCTTTCGGCAGTGGGAAAAGCCTTGGATAAATCTGATCACCACTTCTGGCAACACGCAATTTCAGTAGTTTTGAACGGTGGAGTTTCCAAGGCGGCTCTTGCTTGGAGGCACTTTTCATCTTGAGTGGAGCCCAGGCTTCTGGTACGCCTTTCCGACCAGAGTGCTCAAGAACATCAGGAATGACCGGGCCAAAGTCATCCTTGTGGCTCCAGACTGGTCTCTAAAAGTTTAGTAACCTGAGCTGCTGAGCATGGCCATCAGTCCTTCGATCAGGCTGCGCCTTCGGGAGGATCTTCTGTTGGAGCAATAGGGGAGGGTCCTCTATCCGAACCGGTCAAGCTACATTATTATAAGTGGAGATTGAGCGGAAATAGTTGCAATCTGTTGACCTTTCGCCCAGAGTCTGCAATGTTATTCTGGCAGCCAGGCAATCCCTCTACAAACACGGTATATGCCCGCCGTTGGAGCAAATTTGTGGCATGGTGTGCAGAGAAACAGGCTGACCCCCTTTTGCTCCCCTCTCTCAGGAACTTCTGTTTATTCTTTCTCTAGGGCATTCCTTTGAGCACCTTAAAAGTCTATCTTTCTGCCATCTTGGCACTTCTGTGGTTGCCAGGTCAGTCACCTCTATTCAAATACCCTAGTTAACATAGGTTTTTGAAAGGTCTCCAATACATGTTCCCTCCTTCACCCATTATCATGCCTCGGTGGAACCTTAATTTAGTATGCACTCTTGTTATGTGCGCTTCACTCGAGATGCTACACAAGGCTCCTTACCATTGACTTTCTGGTTTCCATTACATCTACCCGGAGGGTTAGTGAGCTCAAGGCTTTGTCATCTAAGTCTCCGTAGCTCAACCTCTTACGGGACAAACTGGTCCTCCACACTAAGGCTTCCTTCCTCCTGAATTTGGTAACTGCCTCTCATGTAGGCCAATCCATCACCCTGCGTACCTTTTTTTCTCTGACGTATCCCTGTAAAGGAAGAGGAACGACTCCACCAGATGGACCCAGAAAGAGCGTTGCTGTTGTAACTTGACCGCATTAAAGAGTTCTGGGTGAACAACAAACTCTTTGTGGCGTCTGTAGCAGCCAAGAAAGGGAAGCCCGTGCAGAAACAGGCCATTTTCCAATGGATCGAGCTCTGCATTAAAATCTGCCCAGCACTGGCCAAAAGCAACCCCCAGAGGATTTGCATGCTCATTCCACCAGAGCAAAGCCTGCGACCACTGCGTTAGCATGCAGAGCTATGGTCCTGAACATCTGTCGGGCAGCAACCTGGGCTTCTCTGCACACGTTCACAAAGCACTACTGCCTGGACAGTCAGATCTGTCGGGACAACCACTTTGCCCATTTGATCCTGCAGGACTTTTTGGTATGAACTTGTTTCATAGACCCACCTACAGGGAGGTTTTGCGAAGGTAAGGAATCTGCAGCTAGAAACCTCTATCAGATGAAAAAGTTGCTTAACTTTGTAACGCCTTATCTGGTACAGGCTCTATCTAGCCGCAGATTCCTTACCACATGCTCCTCCTTGCCTTACAAACAGATTTCTAGGGACAGGGTTTTCACCCCCCTTTCACGTCCCTAATTTTGCACACCAGTGATCACTGTTGTTCGTGGTTCTGTGCACCTGGCGTGGAAAGTCACAAAAAGAAACTGCCATCAGCTCGCTGGTGTGGCACATACATAGGCACCATGCAAGTCACTTCCGTCGCCGGCGACGATACGTGGAACCGAATGACACCACCTACCAGCAAACAGGGGTACTGCTCACGAAAACCTTTCTGGATCCAGTCTGGGGATAATTCTAAGGTAAGGAATCTGCGGCTAGTAAGGTCTCTACCAGCTAAGGCATTGCTGAAGGTAAGTTACTTGTTCTACAGACCCATGTTTTCAACAACAGGCATGTAATCAACTGGTGTGTATACCCTTGGTTTGTAGATAAAAACAATCTATCTGCTCAGAGTGGCCAGCAGGTGCTCAAGTTCATTTAACCAATCAGCAGTTAAAAGAAAAATCCAATAAATAGGCACATTCATTTATAATAGAGACTTGTTCACTGTGCAAATAAACCAATTCTTTTTTTGTTGCAATGTTTGTTTATTGAAGAACTTGAAAATACAATAAGGGAGAAAAGAGGTGTGTGCAGAAAGAAAGAGGAGAAGAAAAGGGGAGATGAGGAAGGCAAGAAAAACAAATGATTTCAAGAATATTATACTTCACGACGTAATGTGTGCATAAATATTATTATAAGTAATTCTGAATAATCATTGCTTGAGCAGGCACGCAGAGTAATAAGTAATGCAGAGAAGTAATAATTATTTGTGACGTTATATCACATTTCATGGGAATGGACGAGGAGTGGCGGAGCAGATAGGGAGGAGGACCATGGTGAAATGAAGACCAGAATGCCTCTTCTCCGATACAGGCGTCAAGTAGTGGATTCCACCAGTATTGATAACATTATTCAGCTAGACAACAGAAGAAAAGTGAAACGGAAGAGCAGGTAAACGAATAAAGTGCTACACACGCCTGTCTAGCTGGGGCAGCTGCCCCTGAAAAACCAAGTCAGAACTTTGCATTATTTACGAATTAGGGCACATATGCACACATGGGACCTGACTCACAAAGGTACACTTACACTTTTGTGTACGTTTTTGTTTGTTTTGGAATTCACTAAACTGCATTTTATTCTGAAGTTTTTTTGTGAATCAGGCCCATAGGGTGTGACCCGGTGCGTAAAAAGTGTAGTAGGGAGGGTAAAGAGAGCAAAACAGGGCGGAGAAAGCAAAAGACCAATTGAGTGCAGCACAAGTTTCCTTCCAAGGTAATCTGTATTCCAATAGCAAAAGGACCAGTAACGACCCACCAGCGTCAGTGTTAGTAGTCTAATAGTCTTAATCCAGCACTGTGCAGAAGATATCTACAGTGATCGCATTGACCAATGGAGGAGGGTTCATAACACAACATAGTGCTTTTCCCCGCTACTAGCTTAATTTAAATGCATGTGTCATAAAAGGTGTGTGAGTTATTTTATAGGCAGGTCCCTGAAAAACCAAAAACATAGTTACAGAATATTTTGTCCTTATTAGCAATGTACAACCGCTGACTGAAAATAGAGTTTAGAAGGCAAAGAAGTTCACATTGTTTCACATGAATAAAGTTCTCATTGAAACTAATCGCCAGTTAGATGGCCTCTGCGAATGGTCAAGAGGTAGAGAGAGGCTACGCCGTAGCAGCCACTCGTAGTACAAAGTGGTGAGGCGGGGGACGCAAACACTAAAAACTTACCTGCTCCGACGGCCACTGCCTTGAACCCGATCCTCGCCTCTTTGCCAGGAGCCTGCAGTGGAGAGAGAGAGAGAAAGAGCAAGAGAGAGGAGAGAGAGTGGAGAGAGACAGTGGAGAGAGAGTAGAGAGAGAAAGAGTGGAGAGAGAGTGGAGATAGACAGTGGAGAGAGAGAGAGAGTGGAGAGATTGGAGAGAGAGAGTGGAGAGAGAGTAGAGAGAGAGTGAAGGGAGACAGTGGAGAGAGAGTGGAGAGAGAGTGGAGAGAGTGGAGAGAGAGTAGAGAGAGGGTGGAGAGAGAGAGAGTGGAGAGAGAGAGAGAGAGAGTGGAGAGAGAGAGAGAGTGGAGAGAAAGAGAGAGTGGAGAGAGAGAGAGAGTGGAGAGAAAGAGAGAGTGGAGAGAGAGTAGAGAGAGAGAGAGAAGGGAGAGAGGGTGGAGAGAGAGAGAGTGGAGAGAGTGTAGAGAGAGAGAGTGGAGGGAGACAGTGGAGGGAGACAGTGGAGAGAGTGGTGAAAGAGAGAGAGTGAGAGAGTGGAGAGAGAGAGAGAGTGGAGAGAAAGAGAGAGTGGAGAGAGAGAGAGAGTGGAGAGAAAGAAAGAGTGGAGAGAGAGTAGAGAGAGAGAGAGAGGGGAGAGAGGGTGGAGAAAGAGAGAGTGGAGAGAGTGTAGAAAAGAGAGTGGAGGGAGACAGTGGAGGGAGACAGTGGAGAGAGTGGTGAAAGAGAGAGAGTGAGAGAGTGGAGAGATTGGAGAGAGAGAGTGGAGAGAGAGTAGAGAGAGAGTGAAGAGAGAAAGTGGAGAGAGAGTGGAGAGAATGGAGAGATTGGAGAGAGAGAGTGGAGAGATTGG
The DNA here is from genome assembly GCF_964263255.1 of Lissotriton vulgaris. Taxonomy (NCBI): domain Eukaryota; kingdom Metazoa; phylum Chordata; class Amphibia; order Caudata; family Salamandridae; genus Lissotriton; species Lissotriton vulgaris. The sequence continues at coordinate 746,696 of NW_028245465.1, forward strand.
AGAGAGAGAGAGTAGAGAGAGAGAGTGGAGAGAGAGTGGCGAGAGAGTGAAGAGAGAGTAGAGAGAGAGTGGAGGGAGACAGTAGAGAGTCAGTCAAGTCAAGTCAAGTCAGAGAATTTGTATAGCGCACTACATACCCAGAGGGTCTCAAGACGCTTGAGGGGGGGTGGGGAATTACTTGTCGAAAATCCACGTTTTAAGTTGCTTTCTGAATGCTAGGTGGTTCTGGGTGAGGCGAAGGTAAGTGGGAAGTGAGTTCCAGGTTTTAGCTGCCAGGTAGGAGAAGGATCTACCTCCCATGGTGGTTTTGTTGATGCGAGGTACAGTGGCAAGGGCTTGGTTGGATGATCGTAGCTGGCGGGAGGGGGTGTAGAAGGACAGTCGTGTGTTGAGGCATTCTGGTCCGATTTCGTAGAGTGCTTTGTGTGCGTGGGTTAGGAGCCGGAAAGTGATCCTCTTATTGACGGGAAGCCAGTGGAGGTTTTTCAGGTGACCAGAGATATGTTCTTTACGCGGGATGTCTAATATGAGCCTGGGTGAGGCGTTTTGGATTCGTTGGAGTTTTTTCTGGAGTTTAGCGGTAGTCCCGGCGTAGAGGGTGTTTCCATAGTCCAGTCGGCTCGTGACCAGAGCGTGGGTGACCGTTTTCCTAGTTTCGGTGGGGATCCAACGAAATGTTTTTTTGAGCATGCGAAGAATGTTGAAGCAGGATGAGGAGACGGCGTTGACTTGTCTGTTCATTGAAAGTGAGGAATCCAGGATGACGCCCAGGTTCCGTGCGTGGTCTGTCGGGATGGGTGCTTTTCCAAGGGCTTCTGGCCACCAAGAGTCGTCCCATGCGGAGGGGGAGGTACCTAAGATGAGGACTTCTGTTTTATCTGAGTTCAGTTTCAGACGGCTGTGTTTCATCCATTCGGCTACTTCTTTCATTCCTTCGTGTAGGTTAGTTTTGGCGGTGCTAGGGTCATTGGTGAGTGATAGGATCAGTTGAGTGTCATCCGCGTAGGAGATGAGGTTGTGTTGGCGTGCGATGACCGCGAGGGGGCTCATGTACACGTTGAAGAGGGTGGGGCTGAGTGAAGATCCTTGTGGTACGCCGCAGATGACTTCAGTGGTCTCTGACTTGAATGGTGGAAGGCGGACTCTCTGGGTTCTTCCGGTGAGGAACGAGGTGATCCATTCTAGTGCTTTTCCTTGGATTCCGATGTTTCTGAGGCGCTGTAGAAGGGTGCTATGGCAGACTGTGTCGAAGGCTGCGGAGAGGTCGAGGAGGATGAGGGCGACTGTGTCTCCATTGTCCAGTAGAGTTCGGATGTCGTCTGTTGCTGCGATGAAGGCGGTCTCAGTGCTGTGTTTTGCTCGGAAGCCGGACTGTGAGGAGTCGAGGGATTTGTTGGCTTCGAGGAAGGCGGCGAGCTGGATGTTGACAGCTTTTTCGATGACTTTGGCCGGGAATGGAAGGAGCGAGATGGGGCGGTAATTTTTGAGTTCAGTGGGGTCCGCTGTGGGTTTTTTCAGAAGGGCGCTGAGTTCAGCGTGTTTCCAGCTTTCCGGGAAGGTGGCGGAGTTGAAGGAGCAGTTGATGACGTCTCGGAGGTGCGGTGCTATGATGGAGTCTGCTTTGTTGAAGATGTGGTGAGGGCAAGGGTCTGTGGGGGATCCTGAGTGGATGGAGTTCATCAGGCGGATGGTGTCCTCAGTGGAGATTGGGTTCCAGTCATTAAGGATGTTCGAGGGGGGTGAAGGTCCAGCAGATGGTTGGGTGGGTTGGTCTCCGGGTTGGTTGTCGAAGCTGTTGTGGATGTCTGCAATTTTGTTGTGGAAGAATGAAGCTAGGGAGTCGCAAAGGGCTTGAGAGGGGGTGATGTCGTTAGAGTTGGCCGAGGGATTGGTAAATTCCTTGACGATGTTGAAAAGTTCCTTGCTGTTGTGGGCGTTGTTATCTAGTCGGTCTTTGAAGGCGGTTTTCTTGGCCTTTCGGATCAGTTGGTGGTGTATGCGAGTGGCGTTTTTGAAGGCATCCTTGGTGCTGGTGGTTGGGTCTTTTTTCCAGGCCTTCTCAAGGGAGCGGCAGAGTTTCTTGGATTTCTTAAGATCATCGTTGAACCATGAGGCCTTCTTGCTGCCAAGTTTGCTTTGTCGTTTTTTCAGTGGTGCTAGGATGTCGGCGCTGTTGGATAACCATAGTGTGAGGTTGGTGGCGGCTTGGTCGGGGTTTGAGGAGTGAGTTGGGGGGTTTAGAAGAAGTGATGAGGAGATCTGGTCGATGGTGATTTTGTTCCAGTTTCTTTGCAGAGTTGGTAGGGGGTGGTTGTTGGGTTTGGGCTTGAGGAAGTGGAAAGAGAGACAGTGGAGAGAGAGTGGAGAGAGAGACAGTGGAGATAGAGTGGACAGAGTTGAGAGAGAGAGAGAGTGAAGAGAGAGTAGAGACTGACTGACTGACTGACTGACTAAGAGACTGAATACTGACTGTCCGAGAGACTGACTGGCTTAGAAACTGACTGAGAGAGAGAGAGACTGGCTTACTGTGAGAGTGACTGACTGACAGAGAGAGGAAGAGAGAGAGAGAGACTTATTGAGAGTGAGACTGACTGACAGAGAGAGAGACTGACTGACTAACAGAGACTGACTGACCGAGGTAGAGAGATACAGACTGACAGAGAGAGAGACTGACTGACAGAGAGACTGAGAGAGAGAGAGAGGCAGAGACTGACTGACTGAAAGAAATAGACTGATTGACTGCGAGAGAGACTGACTGACTGAGAGAAACTGACTGAGAGAGAGACTGACAGAGAGAGAGAGAGACTAACTGAGGTAGAGAGAGAATGACTGACTGAGAGAGATTGACTGACTGGGAGAGAGAGAGAGACTGACTGGGATGGAGAGAGAGACTGACCGACAGAGAGAGAGACTACGAGAGAGAGAGAGACTAAGAGACTGACTGGCTGAGAGAGAGACTGACAGAGAGAGAGAGACTGACTGACAGAGACTGACAGAGAGAGAGAGACTGAGAGACTGACAGAAAAAGAGAGACTGACCGACAGAGAGAGAGACTGACTGACAGAGAGAGACTGACTGAGAGAGAATCACAGAGAGAGACTGAGTGACAGAGAGAGAGAGAGAGAGACTGATTGACAGAGAGAGGGACTGACAGAGAGAGTCAATGACTGAGAAAGAGAGAGAGACTGACTTAGAGAGACTGGCTGACTGCGAGAGAGAGAGAATGACTGACTGAGAGAGACTGACAGAGGGAGAGACAGAGAGAGAGAGAGAGTGTCTGGAAGACTGACTGACTGAGAGAGGCTCAGAGAGAGAGACTGACAGATAGACTGACAGAGAGAGGGACTGACAGGGAGAGAGACTGACAGAGAGAGAGACTGTGAGAGAGACTGACAGAGGGAGGGACTGACTAAGAGAGAGACTGACTGACTAAGAGAGAGAGACTGACTGACTGAGAGAGACTGATTGAGAGAGAAACTCACTGAGAGAGAGACTGACAGAGAGACTGGCTGAGAGAGACACTGACTGGGAGAGAGAGACTGACAGAGAGAGAGACTGACTAAGAGAGAGACTGACTGACTGAGAGAGATTGATTGAGAGAGAAACTGACTGAAAGAGAGACTGACGGAGAGACTGGCTGAGAGAGAGACTGACTGGGAGAGAGGGACTGACAGAGAGAGAGACTGACTAAGAGAGAGACTGACTGACTAAGAGAGAGAGACTGACTGACTGAGAGAGACTGACTGAGAGAGAGACTGACAGAGAGACTGGCTGAGAGAGAGACTGACAGGGATAGAGAGAGACTGGCAGAGAGAGAGAGAGACTGGGACTCTGACAGAGAGAGAGACTGAGAGAGAGAATACAAGAGAGAGAGAGACTGACAGAGAGAGAGAGAGAGAGAGAGACTGACTGAGAGAGAGAGACTGGCTGACTGAGAGAGAGAGACTGACTGACTGAGAGAAACTGACAGAGAGAGACTATGAGAGACTGACTGAGAGAGAGACTGACTGACTGAGAGAGACTGACAGAAAGAGAGAGATAGAGAGACTGACAGAGAGAGAGAGACTGAGAGAGAGACTGGTAGACAGAGGGACTGACAGGGAGAGAGACTGACTGAGAGAGAGAGACTGACAGAGAGAGGGACTGACTGAGAGGGACTGACTGAGAGAGACTGACAGAGAGAGAGAGACCAACTGACTGACAGACTGACAGAGAGACTGACTGACTGACAGACAGAGAGACTGACTGAATGAGAGAGACTGAATGACAGAGAGAGACTGAATGAGAGAGATAGACTGACTGAATGACAGAGAGAGATAGACTGACTGACTGAGAGTGAGAGACTGACTGACTGACAGACTGAAAGAGATTTAGGGCCAGATGCATCAAGCGAAATGCGCTCGCAAAAGGGCTAGATTCTCAGAATCTGGCCCTTTGCGAGTGCAATTTTTGCATTTGGGATGCATCATCCCAAATGCAAAAATCGCAAATAGAGAATTCGCTAAATTGCGATTGTTTGCATTTAAGGAATCTCAAATTGAGATTCCTTAAATGCAATGCATGAAAGTATCAAAAATAGCAAATTCGCTAATAGGGCACGCAAATTACCACGAAGTACAACTTCATGGTAATTTGAAAAAACATTGAAAAATGCACTTTTGTGCATTTTTCTAAGTTTCATGTTGCGCACACACATGTCCAAAGGGCATGTGTGTGCGCAACATATGTGCACAGATCACATTCAGGGGTGTAACAGGGTGTCCTTTGGACACCCCTTCACCCTTGAACTCGCAATCTCAATTTGCGAATCGCTAATTGCGATTCGCAAATTGAGATTGTCTTCCCATTCATTCCTATGGGCCTCTAGGCCCATAGGAATTAATGGGGAGGTATTCATTAATTGCGACTCGCAATTTGCGAGTCGCAATTAAGGAATTCTAAGGAATCGCTATTTTAATAGTGATTGCTTGATGCATTCCATTTTGCTATTCCTTATTAGCGATTCCTTATTTTTCGCTAATAAGGAATCGCAAAATGGATGCTTGATGCATCTGGCCCATAGAGACTGACAGAGAGAGAGAGACCGACTGACTGACAGAGAGAGACTGACTGACTGACTGACAGACTGACTGACTGAGAGAGACTGCCTGACTGAGAGAGACTGACTGACAAGAGAGAGATAGACTGACCGACTGAAAGAGAGAGACTGACTGACTGAGAGAGCGAGTGAGAGAGAGAGAGAGAGAGAGAGAGAGAGAGAGAGAGACTGTGATGGAATTGGGGTCAAAGTGTGTATGAAGCTATGCAATGTCTCTTAAGATTGCTATTGTCTAATAATAAAAATGTATTATCAAAATGTGTGTAGTTACATCTGCTTTTGAAATACTGCATTGTCGCATTGTATAATGTTTTAAAACGGAAACGAGAAGCAGTAGTGAATGCACCTTTGTCAAAGCTGAACAATGATTGGGACGGATGTTGTATATCATGACAGGAGTCTGCATCAGGAAACCCACCTAAAATTGGGCAAACTTCCCCGGCCTACTGATGGCAGGGACCCTGTAATGAATGGACCACCACCTATGATAGCCTGTGGCAGACTAAGCCCAACCTTTAACTCCTCCACCATCCAGTGTTACTTATAACGGCTGTATTGGTGACAGTGGCGTAACAATAGCCCCGCATCTCCTGCTGTATGGCGGGTCGCAGGTTTAAGACCTCTAGAATGGGGGGCCCCCCTCCATGTAGTTTGCAGGGGGCCCCTCAAGTTTTGTTACGCCACTGAGCCTGCTGTACACTGCACAGGCTCCTAGCTCCCAATCCCAGGGCTGCTCACATGCTGGGAATGCTCCCAGCATGTGAGCAGCGCTGGGATTGGTCTGAGCACCTCAGTTCGCGCTCAGTAATAAAGCGGAAGCCTCTGTTGGTTTCTCCACCCAGCTGTACAATGCAACTAGGTGGAGAAAGGCTTAGTGCGCATTGCACGTTTGGCCGGACCCAGAGGGCTGGCCAAACTTTCATGAGCAATTGGCAGTGCCCACCACTCCCCCTCCCCCCCTCCTCCCTGGTGCTGCAGCGTCAGGATGGAAGGCCAAGCCCTTCCCTTGCAGGAGGGGCTTTTAAAAATAAAATGATGATAAAAATGTTTTATTATCATTTTATTTGTGCCCTTTGCCTCTGCTGGCTTTCAGCAGTGGGGCGAAGCTCCTCTGCCCTAACGGAGGAGCTGCCCCTGAGGCTTCGGACTCCTGGTAGACAGCATAGTGAAGGCACTTCTTACCTGTACAGTAGGAGGGGCTCTGAAGCATGCTTCTTGAAGTGGCTGCGACCCAACAGGAGAAGGGCTAGTCAGTCAAGTCAAGTCAATAAATTTATATAGCGCGCTACATACCCACAGGGTCTCAAGGCGCTTCAAGAAGGATGGGGAATTACTTGTCAAATAGCCACGTTTTAAGTTGCTTTCTGAATGCTAGGTGGTTCTGAGTGAGGCGAAGGTGAGTGGGAAGTGAGTTCCAGGTTTTAGCTGCCAGGTAGGAGAAGGATCTACCTCCCATGGTGGTTTTGTTGATGCGAGGTACAGTGACAAGGGCTTGGTTGGAGGATCGTAGCTGGCGGGGGGGAGTAGAAGGACAGTCGTGTGTTGAGGCATTCAGGTCCGATTTCGTAGAGTGCTTTGTGTGCGTGGGTAAGGAGCCGGAAAGTAATCCTCTTATTGACGGGGAGCCAGTGGAGGTTTTTCAGGTGACCAGAGATGTGTTCTTTACGCGGGATGTCTAATATGAGCCTGGCTGAAGCGTTCTGGATGCGTTGGAGTTTTTTCTGGAGTTTTGCGGTGGTACCGGCATAGAGGGTGTTTCCGTAGTCCAGTCGGCTCGTGACCAGAGCGTGGGTGACTGTTTTTCTAGTTTCGGTGGGGATCCAGCGAAATGTTTTTTTGAGCATGCGAAGAATGTTGAAGCAAGATGAAGAAACGGCGTTGACTTGTCTGTTCATCGAGAGTGAGGAATCCAGGATGACGCCCAGGTTCCGTGCGTGGTCCGTCGGGATGGGTGCTTTTCCAAGGGCCTCTGGCCACCAAGAGTCATCCCAGGCGGAGGGGGAGGTGCCTAGGATGAGGACTTCTGTTTTGTCTGAGTTCAGTTTCAGACGGCTGTGCTTCATCCATTCTGCTACTTCTTTCATTCCTTCATGCAGGTTGGTTTTGGCAGTGTTAGGGTCTCTGGTGAGTGATAGGATCAGTTGAGTGTCGTTGGCGTAGGAGATGATGTTGAGGTTGTGTTGGCGTGCGATGACCGCAAGGGGGCTCATGTATACGTTGAAGAGGGTGGGGCTGAGTGAAGATCCTTGTGGGACGCCGCAGATGACTTCAGTGGCCTCTGACTTGAATGGTGGAAGGCGGACTCTCTGGGTTCTTCCGGTGAGGAACGAGGTGATCCATTCCAGTGCTTTTCCTTGGATTCCGACGTTTCTGAGGCGTTGTAAAAGAGTGCTATGGCAGACCGTGTCGAAGGCAGCGGAGAGGTCGAGGAGGATGAGGGCGACAGTGTCTCCATTGTCCATTAGAGTTCGAATGTCGTCTGTTGCTGCGATGAGGGCGGTTTCAGTGCTGTGCTTGGCTCGGAAGCCGGATTGTGAGGAGTCGAGGGAATTTTTGGTTTCGTGCAATGCGGCGAGGTGGTTGTTGACCGCTTTCTCGATGACTTTGGCCGGGAAAGGAAGGAGTGAGATAGGGCGGTAGTTTTTGAGTTCGGTCGGGTCAGCTGTGGGTTTTTTCAGGAGGGCGCTGAGTTCGGCATGTTTCCAGCTTTCCGGGAAGGTTGCGGAGTTGAGGGAGCTGTTGATGACGTCTCGGAGGTGCCGTGCTATGATGGAGTCCGCTTTGTTAAAGATGTGGTGAGGGCATGGGTCTGTGGGGGATCCTGAGTGGATGGAGTTCATCAGACGGATGGTGTCCTCAGTGGAGATTGGCTTCCAGTCATTGAGGATGTTCAGGGGGGTGGGGGTCCTGCGGGGGGTTGGGTGGGTTGGTCTTTGGGTCGGTTGTCGAAGCTGTTGTGGATGTCTGCAATTTTGTTGTGGAAGAATGAGGCTAGGGAGTCGCAGAGGGCTTGAGAGGGGGTGATGTCGTTGGAGTTGGCTGAGGGGTTGGTAAATTCCTTGACGATGTTGAATAATTCCTTGCTGTTGTGGGCGTTGTTATCTAGTCGGTCCTTGAAAGCGGCTTTCTTGGCATTCCGGATCAGTTGGTGGTGTATGCGGGTGGCGTTTTTGAAGGCATCCTTGGTGCTGGTGGTTGAGTCTTTTTTCCAGGCCTTCTCAAGGGAGCGACAGAGTTTCTTGGATTTCTTAAGATCATCGTTGAACCAGGAGGCCTTCTTGCTGCCTAGTTTGATTTGTTGTTTTTTCAGTGGTGCTAGGATGTCAGCGCTGTTGGATAACCATTGGGTGAGGTTGGTGGCTGCTTGGTCTGGGTTTGAGGAGTGGGCTGGGGGGTTTTGAAGAAGCGATGAGGAGATCTGGTCGATGGTGATTTTGTTCCAGTTTCTTTGCAGAGTGGGTTGGGGGTGGTTGTTGGATGTGGGCTTGTTGTAGGTAAAGTGAACGCAGCTGTGGTCAGTCCAAAGGAGAGCTGTGGTGTGGCTGAAGGAGACATGTTTGCTGGAGGTGAAGATAGGGTCGAGTGTGTGACCTGCGATGTGGGTGGGGGTAGTGACAAGTTGTTTAAGTCCGAGGTTGGCGAGGTTGTCCAAAAGGGTGGTGGTGTTGCGGTCGTTGTTCTTCTCAAGGTGAAAGTTGAGGTCTCCCAGAAGGATGTAATCCTCGGAGGGGAGCGCGTGTGGAGTGATGAAGTCCGTGATGTCTTCCCTAAATTGTGCGCGGGGTCCTGGTGGCCTCTAAAGGAGGGTGCCTCTGAGTGTGGTCTTGGGGTCGATGTGGATCTGGAAGTGAAGGTGTTCAGAGTTGGCGAGATTGACGTCTGAGCTGGTTGAGATGGGGATGGATTTCCTATGGACGATAGCAATGCCTCCTCCTGTGTGGCCGGTACGGTCCTTGCGAATGATCTTATAGCCTTCCGGGATGGCAATGGTGATGTCTGGAGCAGATGTGGCGTTCATCCATGTTTCTGTTAGAAAGGCGACGTCCGGAGAGATGGTGTCTAGTAGATTCCAGAGGTCAATGGCGTGCCTGTGGACCGAGCGGGTGTTGAGCAGGATGCATTGTAGGTGGTTGGGGTCGGATATCTGTTGTGTGTTCGTAGATGAGCAGTTGTTCTTGGTGCCGTCGAACTTGCAGGAGTTGCAGGAAAAGGGTCCATGGGTGTGTCCAGGAGTGGCTAGGACGCAGTTGGGGGAACGGCCGGGGTTAAGGGCTAGGAGGGTGGTGGCATCGTAAGTAATGCGGGAGGGGTGGACATTACGAGGACCAGGGGCTCTGGCGCTGGGCGCGGTCCAGGCGCGGACGGGCGTAGACGGGCTTACCTTTGGCGCACCTTCGGCGCGACTGGGGCGCGATCGCTGCGCGTGGACGCTCCGCGTTAGGTCATTGGTCATAAATGGATGGTGGAGGGGGCGGAGCGTGGGAGGGGCAGCAGCTGGGAGGCGGTGGCGGGAGGAGGGGCGGACCAGGGGAAAACAACAACACAAAATCGAGGGTCAAAGGCGAGCACAGCCAGGGGCAGCAAATGCACAGCGTGTTTTAGGGAAAAGAGCCTTACACGCACAAACCAGCGATATAGTAGCCAAAATCAGAGTTACTGCTTCAGCGACGTCGCGCTACTAATTAAATAAATAAAGCGACAGTGCAGCGCAATTTAGTAAATAAATTCGACAGTGCAGCGCTATAAAGCGACCGTGTAGCGCTATCAATTAAATAAATAAATGAGTCAATGCAGCGCTAGAAACTGAAAGGAGGCAGGAGATCAAAACGATACCAGCGTGCAGGTCAGCTGGAGCGTGGGGGAGCAACCGGACTGAAGGAGGGTCCAGGCGGTCACAGAGAGCTCGGGAGCGAGGAAGGAATCATAATCATATTGAAAAGGAGGCCTATTATCTTGTTGCCAGACAACTCACTTTACATGTGCTTGAGTGAAACTAAAGGAATTGGCACCCAAGGCTCGCAAAGTGAGGAAAGGGAGAGCTCCCTTGCACTCTGAATTTCACCCAAGCACCTGGCAAGAGCAGCAGGGACAACACAGAACACATTAAAACGACAAACCAACATACGTTGCAGCATACAAGACACATCCATAACTTCATAAACACTGCTCTGGTAGCTGGACAGCTTTGGCAGAGCTAAGGAAGCATGATACTACACTGCAGCGAATAGGTAAGACTATTTTACAGCCAATGGTAAAAATGTTGGCATTATGAAATGCGTTAGTAAGCTCTGTCATGGAAATAACACTCCACCCAACCAATGGCTGAAGGCCCATACCTAAAGCCCCTTTCTGTATGTTTTGTTTATGTTTTATGCTGTGTTTACATGAGCTCTGGCAGAATGCTAATGCTGTTTGTAACCAGACTTTAAAAGGGTGATGAGTGTAATGATTCAATTGATCTAGACCATGTTCCAAGCCATTATGTTTGCCAACTGTGCCATGTCAGACATGGACCAAGCCTTTGGAAACCAGCCTTGGTCCAGCTCCAACAGGAACAGTCCAGTCCAAACTGCTAGGTCACGACTCCTCTGATCTGTAACAAATGCAATGATAGACAATGATAGAAAGGCAGTGGTGGCTGGCACGGATCAGGGGTGGCGGAGCAGGGGCTTGGGGGGGGTGGGGGGTGGGGGAGAGGGGTGTAAATAAGAAGAAATAAATGTACCTCCTTGCCTCGTCTCTTCTCCGTCGTCGCCGCGTCTCGCCTCCATCTTCTTGCCGGGTCTGTCCCAGCCAGGAACAGGAAGAACCCAGCCTTCCCTGACCAATCAAAATGCTGCAATGCAGCATTGTGATTGGTCTGAGCCAGGGAATGGGAGCCTGGGGATGTTCTCCATCTAAGGCTGTAATCCAACCTGGGTGGAGACCATGCAAAGTGCGAGTGACTGTGAGGCACATCTGAGTTCTTTGGCACAGTGAGCACGTACTACATTTGGGCATGCCTGTTGCACTTGAGGCAACTTAGGTAGAAAACAAGGCACTAAATAAAATACAGAACAAACGCAGATTTGCGTAAGATTGGTCCCTGTCTGTAATGGCGCAGGCATAAAAAAAACAATGGATTGAAAAGCAAACCAAAATACATACCAGTGCCTGAAATTATTTCTAGCATTAAAAAACCATATCATTTTTTGACAGCCAAATGGGACTTCAGTTGAAGCTTGGAACCTGCTATAGGTGTCTTATACATTTTCAGCTATTTTTAAGTAGCTGCTAAAATTAGCGTCCTTTTTCTGGTAAACATATTTAGAAGTCCCAAAAACTGACGCAAATGGATCCAATACAGTCAAAAGTCATTTGTAACTGGAATTTTCACCAGTGCAGTCACTGTTTTTAAGTAAGCCTTGTCTTGGTGTACTTGCCCTTACATGCCTGAATGCGGTTTTCCTTTTCACGTCTATAAAAGTGAACCTGCGATTCTTTTAACCAGCCTTGGACAGACATGCAAGCTTAGTCAACTGAACTCATTTTTATATCTGTCATAGTACAGTAAGACAGTCGTGCACAATATAGTTGAGGTTTGAAACCAAAGCCAAACAAGCATTGGCATAGCCAATAGGTCTCGCTTTTGGGACCTTATAAGTATTTTGTTATGCAGCACAATATCCTTAGTGCAACAACACATGTTGCATGGCATATAAGGTCCCAAAGGCGAGACCTATTCGCTATGCCAATGCTTGTGTCATGATTGTATTTGATACCGAGATATAGGAGGGTGATCTGTTTTGTGCCCTGGCACAGGCGGTCAGTAACAGCAGGCACATCTATGTGCACCTGCTCACTTCTCACTAGTGGAGAAGTTACGGCATGACATCATGCCAGGTGACCGTTGTAGGGAAAGGGAAATCCTTTGAAGAGAGGCATTTTCTCTCTGGATTGCCCTCCTTTTTTTGAAACTCAGGAGCAGCAACATTGTTGTGGTGTCACCAGGGCTTTACGTGGAAGCTTCTTCAATATTATATACAAACATCGTTGCTGCTTATTTCTTATGCAACTAACAACCATTGACAAAGCCAACAGTCCTGACTTGTAGGTATGATGTTACTTGTTGTGTCGTATATCTGAATGCAATGACAGAAACAGCCTAATAAAAGTCGGGTGGCACAATATGCTAAGCACAGATTTTTAGCTTACGTGTTTTAAAACCACATCCTTAATTACATTGGCCATGCCCCTTTGAGAGACCCCCCAGTTTTTTCAGCCCACTTAAAGCCCTGCCTACCTGAATAATAAAATCTAGAGATACTAGGATTACAGATAAATGCCCTTTTAGACACCACTGTTATAACGTTGGTTGCAATAATGGATTTGTTTGGATAACATACATCTCGAGTATACATGATCGGACAATGGCAGTGGTGGATGGTGTAGCTGTGACATTGAATCTGATAGGAATATACACAGATAAGGAGCATGGCTTGGCATGAGGGTTGATGTTATTTTACATTATTTTGTCATTTATTTGTAGAGCACTCATACATAGATGCCTCTTGACACTTTAGGAAGACGCAACCTTAAAACCTAACTGTGACCAGGGAAAAACGCCAGAAGATGCATAATTATTTAAATGAAACATGTTTCATCTGGTGTTTGAAGCAGTAGATGTAATTCTGTCTGCCAGCTCAAATTGAGCAAGTGCCACAATTTGGGCACTGCTGCATGACTGCTCTGGTCCTAGTGGTGGCAAATAAAAACTTGTTTTTCCAATCTGAGCCAGTGTGACAGGTAATAGTAAGAAAAAGTGTTGGCCAGAAAGGAGGGTGACGTGAGGTGCAGGGTGGGTTTTATGGGCAATTGTTGGATCCTTAACGGCTACCTGAGACCAAACTGGTAGCCAGTGTAAAGGGGGAGCTTGAACGGCCTCGTATACTCATAGAATGTTACAGAAACCAGGAGGAACTTTGAAGCATGTCACAATTCACAGGACGCGGGCAGTCATAGGAGGACCGCAATCCAGAAATGCTCAGCAAACCACATGAGTACTTAGAGAATCGTAATCTATTGTGTGAAGCGCTGCTGATGATGAACAAAAATACACAGAGCCACACCATGTCCATTAATACACCTAAGCAGCTCATCAGAATAAGCAGAATGACTCAGTGAGCCCAGATTTTGTTTGTTGCTTCAGGGCTGCACAACATTTAATCTCCCCAAAGAAAAAAAGGTTTCTGGGCGTGATGGCAATATGAAGAGTGGTAGTGAGGCAGCGGGTCACTGTGATCTAAAAGCCAGGCACATCCCTGAAACAGCTGCTAACTAAGCAGTAAGTGTAATGAAATGGTTAAAATCTGTGGCATATGTTTCTCCAAAGCAAGCAGGACGTACTTTACAGTTATCTCATACGACAAGCACCATACTCGCGAGATGATGGGCTCAATCTAGCGCAGTCCGCGGCTGCAACACTTTGCTATCAGTAAGAGGTGGCACTTTGGGCCTCAGCAAAGCTAAGGCATGTATCTAACCTGAGTGTCATACACTGAGCAGAAAACAAGCGCCCCGTGGGGTCAATCAGTAGTCTTTCCAGGGCAGGCAATACGGTCTATACAGCCAGAACACGCTGGCAGGAAGGACAGAGGCGGCCTTAGCCACATTACAAGGGGCGCTTCAAAATATATCCCTGCGCTCTTTAAACAAGAACTTAACATCTTTACGTTGTATGAAAAGTAATGCCAAACAGGTTATTGTAGCTAATAAATAACATTGGCTAATAATGTACATTAGTTTCTGTCAAAATGTTTTCGAGGATAACCTCTGCTAACTCACAAGCTTGCAATATTTCGCCTCATTGGAATATCCGTTTATTGAGAAAAAGCGGCAAATAATATTATTGGTCGACTTTAAAATCTTGGGTCATTCACAATACTTTAGATGGAATATGTTTATTGTCAAAAATCCGTTTTTGTCTACAATTCTTGCACGAAAGAAATACCAAACTATAATATTTTTTTGCTTGCTGGCAGCATTCAAAAGTTTGCATATTAATTGCGCGAAATATTACCCGTTACTTCGTTTGTGAGAGTAGGAACAAATTGTCTTTTGCAGGATGAAAGGCGGGGAGCTCATTGAGGCACGCATGGCTTAATGAGCCTTGACAGAAACCCAAAAGCAGGTGGCAGCACTTTAAAAACCCACACACACAATTTCTCGCAGAGCAGCACATGCGCTGACTCACGAGACCTAAAAAACGAATTCCAGAGGGTTTTAATCTAGAACATCTTGAATCAGAAACACAAGAATCTCAGCCAAATCAAGGTTCGGAACACTGCTGAAAACTTTGAGAAGTTGCCCATAAATTAGCTCAATCACGTGACTGTTCAGGCTGCAGCAACCCGCTCAGCTAAAAAAAAAGCTGACTGTCCATGTCCAATACTTTCAGCTCTCTGGAGTAAAGCCAATATTCCTATGTGTCACTTATCGGATCACTGTCATCATCCCCACCACGACCATATTTATTTTATTTTATTTCTGGTATTTATAGAGCGCGACACTCATCCCATAGGATATCACGGCGCTATAAGAAAAGGGGGGACTACTGAGATTATGAAAAGGGAGTTCGTTTTTTGGAAAGAGGTGGGTTTTTAGTTTTTGACGGAATTGAAGGAGGTTTGCAGTGTGTCTAAGATCCATGGGTAGCTCGTTCCATCTTTTGGCCGCCAGGTGTGAGAAAGCTCGTCCACCTGTCCTCGCCCTGAAAATGCGCTTGGGTTTTGCCAGAGCTGAGTTGTTGGATCTTAGGTTCCTGTTTGGAATATAGAATTCGATTTTACCTTGCAAGATTGTAGGGCCTGTTTTGTGGAGGGCTTTGTGCGCGTGACAAAGTATTTTGAAGGTGGCTCGCTGACGCATTGGTAGCCAGTGGAGTTTTTTTAGGCATGCGGATGCCGAATCTCGTTTGCCTTTGTTGCATACCAGTTTGGCTGCCTGATTTTGTAGGACCTGTAAGCGGGAGAACAGCTGCTCGTTCATCCCTTCGAATAAAGCATTGCCATAATCCAGGCGGCTAACCAGGAGGGCCTGGGTGATTGTGCGCCGGCAGTCCAATGGGATCCAAGAGAAGATTTTAGCCAGGAGTTTCAAGATTGCAAAGCCTTTGCCCCAGAGTATGCGTACGTGGTCTTTCATGGACAGTGCGTCGTCCATCATGATGCCAAGGTTTCTGGCGTACTGTTTTGGGGTGGGGGCTGTTCCCAGTGACGGTGGCCACCACGTATCATTCCATGATAGTTTGGCTCCTCCGAACAGTAATATTTCAGATTTTCCGGCGTTGAGTTTAAGGCAGTGGTTGCTCATCCAATCTGCCATTTCGGAGAGACAGCTGTGTAGTTTTTGCTTAGTTGTTTCCGACCCTTCGTCCATAGTCACCATCAGCTGTGTATCGTCGGCATATGAACATATGCCGATGCCCCACTTTCTTCCAATGTCGGCCAGAGATGATACATAGACATTAAAGAGAGTGGGGCTTAGTGAGGCCCCTTGTGGGACCCCACAGCCAATGGGACGGGGTTTTGAATGGCATTGACCCATGCGCACTGCTTGGGTGCGGTTGCTTAGAAATGATTTGATCCACTATTAACCCCACCCTATATTCATCTTCACCACCAGCTCAACACCCACCAAACCACCCCATCACCATCACTAGACATCACCATTAAGTTTAAATTCTACTCAAAGTAGTAACAACACTGTACATAAAGATTATTAATATATTAATTAAAATAGGGAAGCATTACATTTAAGATACAGCAAAGTTCCTAGCTGCTGGGCAATAAAGATAAATAAATGGTAGACTTAACAAACATCTAGCAGGATACTTGAGAAGGTCTCTAATTTGCGGAAATATTTTAACGATCCCTTAAAAATTACTGGTTATTAATTTGGGATAAAATGATTCATCCGGTAATGGAGAAGGAACCTCCATGGCACACAGCAAATGAAGTATAGTGAGGGACTACATTTTTTTGTTGTTGCAGTCTTATATAGCGCAAACTCGACCCAAAGGTATCAGAACGCTTTACATGAGCACCACTTGCATTACAGATGGACAAATTCATTTTGTTAGTCACAGAGAGATTGAGTGATTTGCCCAGGATCACAGAATATTGAGCATCCCTGCCCGGACTAGAACCCGGTTCCGCAGTTTCCAGGTCGACCGCTCTAGACGTCAGGCCAGAATCTTTCCCCTGTTTGGTAGGTTGATCCACCTGTCAACCTTGTGCAAGGGAGTCAGCATCCACGACCCATGCAGGTAAGAGCGGTGAAGCTGAGTGGGGGGGAGGGATTTTGACAGACGAAGATGAGGGAAATTAATTATTTTATTAATTTTCCCTTGTGGTCGTCTGTCAAATCCACCCCCCCAAACCAGCCCGACCGATCTTACCTGCAAGGGCTCTGACTCAGAGTCAGAGGCACAGACTATGCAAAGTGTTTGCTGGAGACTTAATTTCTGCAGCAGCTGCTGGCATAGGTAAACACAGTGAAACGGGGTAGGGAGGGATTAGGAATAGATATAATTAAATAAAGAACAACCTATTCCGTCATCTGTCACCTCCCCCACCCCTAATGCCCTGCCCACCCGCACCGCCCCACGTGCTTACCTGTGCCGGCCGCCACTGCTTTCTGAGCATCCTGCTCTGCGCAACACCAACTCAAAAGATGCACGATTCAGTAAGAGATATCATCAAATATTATCCACCTACAACATTCTCATTTAGGTTTCAATAAAAAAAAGTCTACTCTCAGACGTTTTCCAGAATCCCGCCTGCAGAAGGAGACCATATTTTAAGCTACCCTTAATCAGCCAGTGTCACCTGGACCACATGTTCGAAGATACTTCTCAACATCAGTGTGTACAGACCATTCATAAGAACAAGCGGAAATTTTTATAATTATTTTTTTAAAATTGATTTTTTATTGTCATAAAGGGCAATTAGCAATATACATAAAGAGAGAAAAGGCAAATAAGACAGCACTTTCAAATCAAGGATAGACGGAAAAGCCGGATCATTTACAAGAAACAATCGCATATGATCCTGGCATATCAAGATATTAGCATAGTGTATACAATACAGATCTCCTTATTTAGTTAATTAGTGTGATGTCTCCAGAGCCATGTGTCCCCATATTGCTTCTAGCTTAACCAAGGAACGAACACCCCTAGCTTTAGCAAGAGCAGTTTCTAAGTCAAACGTTTCCCTAACAATAGTCCACCACTCGCCGATAGATGGTGGTATCGGGGAGACCCATGCACGAGCAATAGCCAATCGAGCGACGACCATCAAAATTGAGAAAAGTCATGCGAGTGCTGGTTTGTCTCCCTTATAGCATAAGATTATTTCTGGGACTGTTAATGAGGGATCTAGTTCCTTTATTTCTGGGACCCTTGGGCCCTTTTGGCTATCTTTTCAGGAGTATAGTACAGCATGCATATCGAACGAAATTGCTGTAGTTGTAAGCTCACAGAGTGGACGGTATGGCCTACTTTTACTAAGCTAATACACAACAACAGTCCTAGTTCTCATGGCAATATTCATTTGTTGCATTGTAAACATCTGTGGTCAACATTCGTAATCCAAGGGATCTCTCTATTCTTAAGAGAATCCTAAGATGATTCAATCTATTGCCTCTTTAAAACAACAACCTCTCTGATTGAAACAAACAGGACAGCACAAACAAAAAATGTGTGAAAAGCGAGATGGCACCTCACGGGCGCACCACCAATGGGGCCCCTGGTTGGTACTCACCAGGATGGCCCTGTTCTCATCATCGGTGCCATCATGCTAAAACCAAAAACGTGTCTCGAACCTCAAAAATAAAAAGACAGTGAATGGTGCAGTGGACACAACTTATATGTGACAAAACTGACAACATTTAACATATAAGTCACTGAGCAACTGGGACCATAAACTTTACTTTCATTCCCTTCTCTGTTGCAAAACAGTGAACACACATATACTAAAAAAGAAGAGAGTAAATACTACCTATCGATTCACTCTCTACTTACAGCCGACATGTTTCATTGCCTTGGTTTCTATCAGGCAATTTCTTCAGGGCAATACACTTTAAATGCCACTGCAAGAGACACTGAAGCTTGGGTGCTGTAACATAAACAAACAAGAGTGTGGTCACCTGGCGTCCCTCTCTGTGTTCTGCATCTCAGACTATCAAAACACCATGCTATATTAGTAGATAAAAGAAAGAATTCTGTTTACCCTGCATGCAGTATTGGCTCTCATACCAGTGATGAAATTATGCTAAAAACGGAATCCAGCTCCCTTAGGTGAGCATGGTCCTTACTCCCCGTTCGAGAACACAGAGAGGGACGCCAGGTGACCACACTCTTGTTTGTTTATGTTACAGCACCCAAGCTTCAGTGTCTCTTGCAGTGGCATTTAAAGTGTATTGCCCTGAAGAAATTGCCTGATAGAAACCAAGGCAATGAAACATGTCGGCTGTAAGTAGAGAGTGAATCGATAGGTAGTATTTACTCTCTTCTTTTTTAGTATATGTGTGTTCACTGTTTTGCAACAGAGAAGGGAATGAAAGTAAAGTTTATGGTCCCAGTTGCTCAGTGACTTATATGTTAAATGTTGTCAGTTTTGTCACATATAAGTTGTGTCCACTGCACCATTCACTGTCTTTTTATTTTTGAGGTTCGAGACACGTTTTTGGTTTTAGCTTGATGGCACCGATGATGAGAACAGGGCCATCCTGGTGAGTACCAACCAGGGGCCCCATTGGTGGTGCGCCCGTGAGGTGCCATCTCGCTTTTCACACATTTTTTGTTTGTGCTGTCCTGTTTGTTTCAATCAGAGAGGTTGTTGTTTTAAAGAGGCAATAGATTGAATCATCTTAGGATTCTCTTAAGAATAGAGAGATCCCTTGGATTACGAATGTTGACCACAGATGTTTACAATGCAACAAATGAATATTGCCATGAGAACTAGGACTGTTGTTGTGTATTAGCTTTCAGAGTGGAGGGCGTCCTAGTTCGGTTTGTCTTTCCCTCTAGACTCCTATTTTTGTAGTGCCTTGTGTACGGCGGCTCAGCCGTGAGAGTACTCCTATGCAACCTTACGTCGTAACTCTGATTTTTAACGCATAAGTGTGGTCACCTTAACCTGGTTTCCCTACCACTCACTGCATAATCAAACCACCAATAAGTCTGTATTCTGAGAATGGACAAAAATTGCCTGGCTTTCACGAATGAACAGATCGCGGCAATTTTTGCACGCCCATCATTATTCGAAGGGAATCCCCTCTCCGGTAACAACAAAGTCAGAGAAGAATGGGAGAAACTAAGTAATCTGAAAAAGAAACACATAAGAATTGCCCTGCATGGGGCTCTTATGACTGAATATTATCAAGCTGGAGCCTCACCTGCAAGTCTAATAGTGAGAATAGAACCGCGGATCTTCCTTGATGATAAACAGTTCCGACGTGACTGGAGCTTTATCGCTAATAAGTGTACCAGGGATTGGTTAATATTGATAATAAGTACAGCTCAGAGATTAAGTGAAGAAGTCCTTAAGGAGATCGTAGAACTTGAGGAGGCCATCAGTCGGGACAGTAGTTTCACTGACGCGAAAGACCATCTACAAAAAATTCAAGATGATCTGGAAGAATACAAACAATACATGATAACACAGAAAATAAGGGGACTGCAGCGTAATTTACAACGCTATACACATGAATGGGCTTTTCCCTACGTTAATGATTCATACTACGAACCAGCTCAAGAACAACAACAGCCACAGCAATTCGGAGGAGGGAGAAGAGGCAGAGGAGCCAGATTTCAACCACAAAGACGAACACCTGCAAACTGGACCTTTGACAATACTTCCAGCGAGGACGAGCCTGAGCCAGGACCTAGTACCAGCAGAGTAAGATTTAACCAATCGGAAGCTTCTAACACTGACCTGAGTACCTTGCTACGGAGTTTTTTAGAACAGGGACAAGCGTCCAACAAGGGACCGGGACAACAAGGGAAAGGAAAAGGACGCGGCAGCCGGCTACCACAACAATGGCAAACGTTCTCCCCACGATTGACACGGAGCAGGGGAAAGAAGCCACTGTGATGAGCATTGTGGTTAACCTGTCCGACCATCAATTAACAGTGGAGGAAGAACGTGTACTTAACAAAGGGCTGGGATTCGTTCCCACCCCGATCCATGATGCTTTTAAATGCCGGACTGAGTTTCATGAAACCATGAGGAAGATTAAACTGAAGAAATTCTTCGCGAAACAACCATCTGAGGAGAATAAGGGCTTCAATACCAACTTGAAAAAACCTTCTACTTTTTGCCCCCCTACTGGAGCAACAGGCCCGGAAGTGGCAGTTTTTGAGGCTAAAGTTCTAGAGGAAATTGGGAGAATAGAAAACGACAACAAATCAGGTGGATTCAAAAATATGACGAAAAATGATTGGGAGGCAATGAAGTCCCTACAGAGGAATGACAACATCACTATAAAAAGCGCCGACAAAGGCGGAGCCATCGTTATATTAAACACTTGTGATTACGAGGCTGAAGTCCGCCGCCTACTTAATGTGAGAACCAACTACCAACCGCTCACCAAAGATCCCACTCCAGATCTTATGAAAATGATAACTGACCTAGTGGGGACTGCGAAGGAGAAGAAGTGGATAAGTGCGAAGGAAGCTGAGTTCCTCGTTAATACCAATCCCAGGACCCCGGCCTTCTACATCTTGCCGAAGATACATAAGCCGGCCCGGCCTCCCCCGGGTCGGCCTATTGTATCTGGAATCCAATCTATTCTGGAGCCCTTATCGCAGTTCGCTGATTACTTCCTCCGTGAATCAGTGGTAACTCAGAAATCTTATGTCAAGGACACCATGGACATTTTAAATGTCCTGGACCAAACAACATTTGAACCTGCCAACGAATACATTGTAACTATAGACATAGAGTCTTTGTACTCATGTATCCCTCAGGATGCCGCACTAGTGGCTGCATCCAGAGCATTGGCCACACAGGAATGGTTCTACGATGCCCCACAAAGCTTTGTGTTACAGTGCGTGGAAATCGCTCTCACAAGAAACTTTTTCTGCTATAAAGATGACCTCTTTTTACAAGTGACGGGAACGTCTATGGGAGCCACGATGGCACCTAGCCTTGCCTGCATTTACGTGGGCCAATTTGAGGAGCACATCATCGAATCAGACATCAATCCCTTCAGAGACCACATACGCCTCTGGAGGCGATACATTGATGATGTGCTCCTCCTCTGGACAGGGGAAGAAGTACTCCTGATCCAATTTTTAAACTGGCTAAACACTCAAGACATGAGCCTGCGGTTCACCTGGAATTACGATCATACAAAGGCAGTCTACCTTGATCTGGATATTGAGGCATCTGGAGGAGGTTTCCGAACAAGTGTACACCAAAAGCCGACCGATAGGAATTCACTACTGTCATATCGGTCGTATCATCCAAGAGCACTGAGAGACAATCTCCCTGTAGGACAATTTCTCAGGTACAGGCGAAACTGCTCATCAACAGAACTATATAAAGAACAAGCGGGAGTCCTAAGTTCGAAACTGGAAGCCCGTGACTACCCACGGAGAGTAGTCAAGCAAGCCCAAAAAAGAGCCTTGAATACACCCAGAGCAGCCTTGTTAGAGACACAAGTCAAAGAAAAATCAGACTGTCTACCTGTAGTCATGACCTATGATCCCATGGCCACAAAAATCCGCCAGTCGATCAGGAAACACTGGTCTCTACTTTCTACAGCGGACTTTAAGATGCCACCTCCACGGTTTGCTTTCCGAAGAGCGAGTAACCTGAAAGACAAACTGGTTCATACCAGAAGTGTTGGAAGACCAGAAACCGAGAACACTACCATCCCTAAAGGACATTTCCCATGTGGGAGCTGTTCTGTGTGTCCCTTGACTAAGAAAACCACCACCGTGACGCTTCAATCTGGGAACACGTGGTTACTGAATCACTTCAGTAACTGTAACACAACCAACGTGGTATACAGATTGAAATGTGAGTGTGGTTTGGAATATATCGGACTCACCACACGTAAGATCAAACTCCGCATCCAGGAGCATGTCAGTACGATAAGGATTGGAAAACTGACTACGAAGTTAGTGCAACATTGCCACCGCAATAAACACACCTTTACCTGGGTAGTGTTGGAGAGAGTGATGGGCGATGCACAGTCTGTGGAAAGACGACTAATCAACAAGGAAGCTCGCTGGATATATCAAGAACAAAGCGAGCAGAAAGGGCTGAACGAACTACTGGAATGGAATAAGCTGCGTTAACCACCTGAAGAGCTGTCTTCTAGCGCAATGGTCTGCTGTCCTTCATGACTGGTGGTACTCCTCCATCCTAAAATAAAAATTAAAATTAACATATAATAACAACATCTATATTAATAAACACCTTTCTCCATTTCAGCAGTACCATGACTCTCACCATATCTGATCTGACCAGGCTTAACATGTGATAGTCCCTTATTAGCCTTTAATTGTCCTTTCCACTCTTAGAACACGGGGTGAGTTGCCATTATAAATCCTTAATATACTGTGAATTTGTTAACACCTAAATTCTACACTAGATAAATACGGGACACGTTCTACTAAACCTGTTTATCTTAATAGTGCAGTGTAGCTATAAACATTGGTGTACACTACACATTAAACACATTGGTTTAACTTCCATTTTCCATTCTGATCCAGGTTTAAGTGCCCGTTTAAAAATGTCCGCGCCCTTCTGCTGAAGACCGGCATTCAATATTAGGATAGTCTGAGTCCTTTCACAGTCTCTGTAAATCGGCACCCGTGTCATCTGACAATGTGGACCAATGGAAACGCGCGGTACGCGATCTCAAGAACCAATCCGAGATCGGGAATACCGGCATCGCGGACCAATCCTAGCGCGCAAACGCGCAACTCCACAGCCGGTAAATAAACAGAGATTCATTCGGTCGGCGCTCGAGGGTTGAGAGGACGCCGACCGCTACTCTGTTACCGGTAACATCTAACTTAGCTGCATTTAGGCTGTGTGTAACGCGCTAGCTAGGAGCAGGCTCCTATACTGAATGAATTAAATGCTCTGTGTTTTTACATTGCAGTAACTTTCTCGAACGGGGAGTAAGGACCATGCTCACCTAAGGGAGCTGGATTCCGTTTTTAGCATAATTTCATCACTGGTATGAGAGCCAATACTGCATGCAGGGTAAACAGAATTCTTTCTTTTATCTACTAATATAGCATGGTGTTTTGATAGTCTGAGATGCAGAACACAGAGAGGGACGCCAGGTGACCACACTCTTGTTTGTTTATGTTACAGCACCCAAGCTTCAGTGTCTCTTGCAGTGGCATTTAAAGTGTATTGCCCTGAAGAAATTGCCTGATAGAAACCAAGGCAATGAAACATGTCGGCTGTAAGTAGAGAGTGAATCGATAGGTAGTATTTACTCTCTTCTTTTTTAGTATATGTGTGTTCACTGTTTTGCAACAGAGAAGGGAATGAAAGTAAAGTTTATGGTCCCAGTTGCTCAGTGACTTATATGTTAAATGTTGTCAGTTTTGTCACATATAAGTTGTGTCCACTGCACCATTCACTGTCTTTTTATTTTTGAGGTTCGAGACACGTTTTTGGTTTTAGCTTGATGGCACCGATGATGAGAACAGGGCCATCCTGGTGAGTACCAACCAGGGGCCCCATTGGTGGTGCGCCCGTGAGGTGCCATCTCGCTTTTCACACATTTTTTGTTTGTGCTGTCCTGTTTGTTTCAATCAGAGAGGTTGTTGTTTTAAAGAGGCAATAGATTGAATCATCTTAGGATTCTCTTAAGAATAGAGAGATCCCTTGGATTACGAATGTTGACCACAGATGTTTACAATGCAACAAATGAATATTGCCATGAGAACTAGGACTGTTGTTGTGTATTAGCTTTCAGAGTGGAGGGCGTCCTAGTTCGGTTTGTCTTTCCCTCTAGACTCCTATTTTTGTAGTACTACTTTTACTAAGGCCTGTTTTATCACGCCAGGTGTTATATCTATCCCCAGTACTTGACTCCAATGCCTCGCCAATTTTTCACTGCTGTCCATTCTAAAATTACACATATGTTTATACATGTCGCCAATTAGGGACTTTGTTTTTTTCCCCACATACAGGCAGTCCCAGATCCTAGAATGAGTTATAGCGTTCAAAGCCAAGTTTTTCACCAGGTAATCCCTGATCTCCAGAAATGGGCGCGTATTTTATAACTAAGTGGTAAACATTCAAATGACATAAGTCCGCTCCCGTCATACAAATCGTCTAAGAATGAAATCCCATATTTAGACCAGGATTTACTGGCCTAGTCATGGGAAACCTCATGAAACTTAGGATTCCACCACAGCGGGAGCTTATCATGAAATAACGATAGTTTGCCTCGGGCAGCCATAGCCCGCCAAATGTAAATACTGTCCCTTACTGTCTTAAACCTTACTCGCTTAAAGTAATTTGAGTCATTAGTGCGATATAGAAATAATTGGCTATCATTTCCTAAAATCAACCGGTAAAAAGAATCTGTCTGGTCAAGACTGAGAAGGCTGCGAAAACGTCCAACTAACGCAGCCCAAAAATAAATTTTAAAGTCTGCTAGGCCTAATCCACCTTGATTATAAGGAGATTTGAGCGAATCAATCGCCCGTCTAGGCTTCTTATACTCCCATATGAAGCTACTAAGAGCCCCTTCGAGTTTTAAAAAAAATGTATTGGAGACCCGCAGGGTAATTGAGCAAAACAAACATAAAAACTTAGAAGGTATTTTCATTTGTATTACGTTACATCGCCCTAGAATCCAAATGGAAAGCTTATGCCAGTTCTTTAGTAGTTTGATAGTATCGTTCAGCAATGGTATGTTGTTTAAGGTTACAATCTGACCAGTTTTAGCTGAGATCTTAACCCCCAGATATGTAGCTGTGGTACAAACCCCCATAATTGGAGATTCGGGTTTAAAATTAACAATCACTTGCATTTTATTAACGTTTAATTTGTATCCGGAGACAGCGCCAAACTTAGTTGCTTCTGTCTCAATAGCTATTACGGCCTTGGCTGGATTAATTGTAAAAATCGCAATATCATCTGCATATGCAGCAATCTTGAGTTTAGTTATCTCAGACACTAACGGTTTTATATGTATACAAGATTGCAACATACGGATGAATGGCTCTATGTACAAAGCCTATAATAGTGGGGAGAGTGGGCATCCCTGTCTAGTGCCGCGACAAATTCCAAATGGAGTTGAATAAGATCCTGAAAGGACAGTTTAGCTTGAGGTTTGTAATATAGTGCTTGGACCCACTGCCTAAACTGCCCCCCCAGGACAAGCGTAGTTAGTGTGGCCCACAGGAAGTCCCACCGACCCTGTCAAAGGCCTTTTCGGCGTCCAAAAGAATCATACCAAGACCTACCATCTCCTTCTTAGTGAAATCGAAAGCCCCAATGGCCATGTTAATTGGCCACGGAAATTATTTTCATCCCTTACTTTTTAAACTTCTATTAAGACACTGTCTTATGTTTGGGGATATTCTCTGCTTTAGTTGTTTAGCAGCTTCGTTTCTTTTCATTGAATTGCAAAACATGTATTTAGATAGAATATTGTTAGGATATGTCACATTTCGTAACAACTGAGCACTTTTTCACACATGAGTGTGAAGGAATTCCAAACGATTATTGGTAACACAGAAGTTTCCTCCATGCGAATTTCACTCGATAATGTTTTGTGGGGACTACCTTCCGGAGCTCATCTGAGAGTGTTTTTACTGTTTCTATGAAAACATAATCCTAGGTGAGCAGCGTGTCCTTTTACATTGTTTAGTAACGTACTGACCCATGATGAATTGGGGAGTACATTCATTGTGTACACGGGTAGGTTTGCACACTTCTTGCATGCTTGTAACTTTGAGGTCTGGCACCAGATACCGAAGGCTCAAGAAGGACCCAGACACACATCTGAGACCTAGGTACCACTTGAGATTGAAAGTGGCAGATGCCAGCACAGGCAGAGCAGGCTTCCTCGCATTGATAATGTAAGGGTGCACTCGCTTGAGACCCAAAACACCAAACTAACTTTTTTGTTAAAGCAACAATGACAAAGTCAAGTACTGGAGGGTGTGAGCCCGCACAGCATTAGACAAAATGCCTAAAACAATAACTTGTGACATTACAGGTCACTCATATCACAATGCCAGGTGCCTTTTAATGCCCCACCAGTGTCCTCTGTTGATAAAATTGTCCGGATAGGTTTTCCAATAAAACTCTGCGCATTCCACATACCACTCCATCTTCTCTAACATACTGGTCAACAGAGCTCCAGACTCCTCCTAATTGCCCCAGGCAATCTCTTACCTGTAGGTTTCCCTGGCCCTAGCAAGGGAGAGAGAGAAACACTGTCATTATCCGCAGGCAAGAGTCTTTCAGATGTGGGCCAGAACCAACCTGAGTAAATTACTCACAGTGGTGTCAAAAGTTGGATTAGTCAGATATTCACTAAGATGGAATCCCTGTTCCACAAGTTAGTTGAAGTCCAACATTAGCTTACACTAGTTCTTCAAGTACACCAGCAACAGGAACAAGAAGAAAGACAAATGACGCAACACATGATTCAGCTTCAGGGAGATCGCCAGAAAGTGGGACAAGAAACGAGTCAATCGGTCAATTTCAAGTTCAAGTTCGGGCATTTGTATAGCGCACTACTCACCCAGAGGGTCTCAAGGCGCTTGGGGAAGGGGTTCGTTATTTGTCGAAAAGCCAGGTTTTAAGTTCTTTTCTGAAGGCGATGTGGTTATTAGTAAGGCGGAGGTCAGTGGGGAGTGAGTTCCAGGTCTTGGCAGCCAGGAAGGAGAAGGATCTGCCACCCATGGTGGATCTTCGGATGAGCGGGACTGCGGCGAGGGCTTGATTGGACGATCTTAGTTGGCGGGTGGGTTTGTAGAAGGACAGTCGAGTGTTGAGGCATTCGGGTCCTAGATTGTAGAGTGCCTTGTGTGCGTGGGTGAGAAGACAGAATGTAATTCTCTTGTTGACGGGAAGCCAGTGGAGGTCTTTTAGGTGTTCGGTGATGTGATATTGGCGAGGGATGTCCAATATGAGTCTCGCTGATGCGTTTTGGATGCGTTGGAGTTTTTCTGTAATTTTGCTGTGATTCCGGCGTATAGTGTGTTACCATAGTCCAGTCGACTCATGACGAGTGCGTGGGTGACAGTCTTTCTTGTCTCGAGGGGGATCCAGCGGAAGATCTTTTTAAGAATGCAAAGTACGTTGAAGCAGGAGGATGAGACTGCGTTGACTTGTCTAGACATCGAGAGAGAGGAGTCTAGGATGAAGCCAAGGTTACGTGCATGGTCTGTAGGTGTGGGTGCTGTGCCCAGAGCGGAAGGCCACCAAGAGTCATCCCAGGCAGTGGGGGAAGTTCCTAGGATGAGTACCTCTGTTTTGTATGAGGTGAGTATAAGGCGGCTAAGTTTCATCCATTCAGCTACTTCTTTCATGCCTTCGTGAAGATTGTTTTTGGCGGTGTTAGGGTCTTTGGTGAGGGAAAGGATTAATTGGGTGTCGTCGGCGTAAGAGATGATGTTAAGGTTGTGTTGGGGCGCGATGGATGCGAGTGGGCTCATGTAGACGTTGAAGAGGGTGGGACTGAGTGATGATCCTTGTGGTACTCCACAGATGACTTCAGTGGCCTCTGAGTTGAATGGGGGAAGTCGGACTCTCTGAGTTCTCCCAGCTAGGAACGAGATGATCCAGTCCAAGGCTTTTCCTTTTATGCCGACGTTGCTGAGGCGTTGAATGAGGGTGCTGTGGCAGACTGTGTCGAAAGCGGCAGAGAGGTCGAGTAGAATGAGGGCCGCTGTTTCTCCGTTATCCAATAGTGTTCGGATGTCGTCTGTTGCTGCAATGAGGGCGGTTTCGGTGCTGTGTTTGGCTCGAAATCCGGACTGAGAGGGATCGAGGTAGTTGTTGGATTCAAGGAAGGCGGCGAGTTGGCTGTTGACGGCTTTCTCAATGAATTTGGCCGGGAATGGGAGGAGGGATATGGGTCGGTAGTTTTTAAGTTCAGTGGGGTCTGCTGTGGGTTTCTTCAAAAGGGCGCTGAGTTCGGCATGTTTCCAACTTTCTGGGAAGGTGGCAGAGTTGAACGAGCAGTTGATGACGTCACGGAGATGGGGTGCGATGATGGAGTCAGCTTTGTTGAAGATTTGGTGGGGGCAGGGGTCGGTAGGCGAGCCAGAGTGGATTGAGTTCATTAGGCGGATGGTGGCTTCGGTGGAGATTGGGTTCCAGGCGCTAAGGTTGTTAGTTGGCGGAGTAGGATCTGAGGGGGGTGGGGAGGGTTGATCGCTGGGAGTATTCACGAAGCTGTTGTGAATGTCGGCAATTTTGTTGTAGAAGAAGGAGGATAATGCATCGCAGAGGTCTTGGGAGGGAGTGATGTCGTTAGATGTTGTGGCGGGGTTGGTGAATTCTTTGACGATGTTGAAAAGTTCCTTGCTGTTGTGAGTGTTGTTGTCGAGACGATCCTTGAATGCTGATTTCTTGGCGGAGCGAATCAATTGGTGGTGTTTGCGGGTGGCTACCTTGAGGGTGGCCATGTTGTCGGTGGTAGGGTTTTTTTCTCCATGTTTTCTCCAGGGTGCGGCATAACTTCTTGGATTTTTTAAGGTCATCATTGAACCATGGAGCCTTTTTGCTGGCTGATTTGATCTGATGCTTTTTCAGGGGAGCTAATTCATCAGCACTGTGGGTGATCCATTGTTTGAGATTGGTGGCCGCTTGATTTGGGTTCGATGAGAGGGTGGGAGGGTTTTGGTTGAGTGATGTGAGGAGTTGCTCCGTGGTGATTTTGTTCCAGTTTCTTCGCGGAATAGGTTGTGGGCGGTTGTGGGTCATGGTAGTTTTGTAGCTGAAGTGAACACAGCTGTGGTCCGTCCAGTGGAGAGCTGTGGTGTGATCGAAGGAGATGTGCTTGCTGGAGGTGAAGATAGGGTCGAGCGTGTGACCGGCTACATGGGTGGGGGTGTCAACAAGTTGTTTGAGTCCGAGATTGGCCAGGTTGTCCAGAAGGGTGGAGGTGCTGTTGTCGTGTTTGTTTTCAAGGTGGTAGCTGAGGTCTCCTAAAAGAATGTAGTTCTCGGAGGCGAGGGCATGTGGGCTGACGAAGTCCGTGATGTCATCCCTGAATTGAGTGCGGGTACCTGGAGGCCTGTAGATGAGGGTGCCTCTAAGTGTGGTCCTAGGGTCGGTGTGGATCTGAAAGTGGAGATGTTCGGCGGTTGCAAAATTATATTCGGAGCTGGTTGAGATTCTGATGGTGTTCTTGTGGATGATGGCGATGCCTCCTCCTGTTTGATTGGTGCGGTCTTTCCAGATAATCTTGTAATTGTCCGGGATGGCTATGGCGATGTCGGGTGCTGATGATGCGTTCATCCATGTTTCTGTAAGGAAGGCGATGCCCGGTGATGCAGTGTCGAGTAGCTCCCAGAGCTCAGTTGCGTGTCTGTGGACCGAGCGGGTGTTGAGTAGGATGCACTTCAGGTGGTTAGAGTCGGAACTTTGTTTGGAGGAAGTGGATTTGGTGAGGGTCCTGATGCAGTTGAAATTGCAGGAGAGGCAGGCGAATGGGCCGTGGGTACGTCCTGGGGTGGCTTCGCAGCATTGTGGTGTGCGTCCAGGGTTGAGGGCGAGGAGAGTTGCGGCATCATAAGTGAATCTAGTGGGTTGGGTGCGGCGGGGACCAGGGGGACAGGCGCTGGGCGCGGTCCAGGCGCGGACGGGCGTAGACGGGCTTACCTTTGGCGCACCTTCGGCGCTCATAGGGCGCGATCGAATACGTTGAAAGATGTCACTATTGCATCCCAAGTACACCCCAATGCTCTTGGCTCTGTCCTAAGAAATACACCCTAGGATACAATCAAGCTTAGTTTTTCATTACCTATGAGCAAGAATGCTATATTGCCGATTGAATGATGGAGTCAATACGTTGTACCACTACTTCTTTGTCACAATGAAGTTGTATAACATTCTGCTGACCAAAATGGTTATAGCACATATGGAGAGATTACAAAAGGCCATGTTGGAGCCTATTGGACTTGGCCCTTTCTGCAGGGTCATCCCCAAACGTTTTGCCTTCATCCTCCTGTTTTCTGAACCTTTAAGGTCTCTGCGCATTACACTACTGGTAACCAGTGCGAAAGTGCTCATGCTCTCTCCTTTAAACATAAGAGAATTGGCTTACAACCAATTGTCATAGTTATTTACTTGTAAGTACCTAGTAAAGAGGTACTCTATGTACTCATGGCCTGTAAATCAAATGCTACTAGTAAGCGAACAGCACTCATTGTGCCACCCACTTAAGTTGCCCTTTAAACATGTCTCAGGCCTGCCATTGCAGCCTGTGTGGGAAGTTGTAAACTGTAATTTCAACTTTGCAAAATAAAACATTTGCCAGGATTAACCCTTCCTTTAAATGCATATAGGTCACCCCTAGAGTATGCCCTTAACAGCCCAGAGTGCATAATGACGTGCATTTAAAACGCTGCACATGTACTTTTAAGTATTATATGTACCTCTCCCTCAGGATAACATTGGGTTAGCTTATTACATTTAATAAGTGATAACTTTCAATTGGGAGAAAGTAGGAATGTCGAATTCGGTGTCTAAAGCAGGTGTCTCCAACCAGTCAATCGTGAGCTACTAGTAGCTCGCAGAAACCTTCAGAGTAGCTCCCAGCCTTGAGTTCATTTTTAACTACGAATGGCAAGTAATTGTTGTGTTTTCCTTTAAAAAGCTACGGAAAGAATATTTTTATGTTACGTTATTATCAGACTGCAGATATTAGAGTCTGATAATGTGCAGTGCCCCACAAAGGTTTTATGACCCATGTGGGTCATAGCGGTTCGGAACTGAAGCACTGAGGTATTTCACTGTTAAATAAAAGTTGTTCTCAACTCAATATTTGAGCATGAGAACAAAATGATATTTCTGAATGCTTCTAAACGATAGAAAATTAAAATGAGGAGTTAATTGATGTAATGCATATGTGTATACATATTACATATGTAATTTATGTAATACATTTGAACATAAAGTTAACTCTTCAGTTTAATTTTCTCCCATTTCAAAGTGTCGCATTTACACACAGCAGCCATCCAGGGACGTAACATAGGCCCCCGCGGTGCGGGGGCTCCCGAACTGCAGAGGGCACCCTCAGCACAATCCTTAGGACTGAGAGCACCAGATTAAATCCGGAGCGGGGACCCCTCCGTGTACCTAGCAGGGGGGCCCCTTCAACTTTCGTTACGCCACTGCAGCCATCTTGCTCCCAGTGGCTGGAAACACGCTGCCATATTTATTGCTGATATCTGTTTTTCAAATGGAAGGAATTTAAAGTGTAGAAAAATGTTCCATCAAGTGCAGAAAAATGTTCCTTACTACGAACATTTCTACAGAATATTTGTCTGCACTTTAAATTTCTCCCATTTAAAAAAATGGTTTTATGTTTGTGTTGTACATGTAACAGTGCCACATATGGTGAAAGGTATGTCCTTGTCCACAATTAAATACAGCACAGGCTTTCTGTCACCCATATACATATATCCCTTTCATTCACTCACATGTTCATACATCCCCAGAGACAAAGCACTTAGTGACACACATGGCAGCCCTATCATTGTGTCCCTTCGTCACAGTATTTTGTTCGAAGCAGAGTATCGGGCTCCATGGACATTAGGTTTAAAGTCAATAAAGCTGTTTGAGGGATGTCTGGTAACAATGCTTGAGTAACATGGCATTCAGTATCTCACCATGGTTTTTACTGATCAGAAGTAGATCTCAGTATAGAAAAGTTTGGAGACCCTTAATCTAAAGAATTGTAATTTAAAATCCCCTTTAATGGTAAAGCGTATTTTCACAATTCTGAAAATGCCACTTTTAAAAAGTTGCCATTTTCTTGTCTTGACCATTTGGTGCCAGCAGCCTGATTATGGGTCACATGACTAGTTGTAACTGGCAGCTGGTCTTTGTGTATTGCTCCCACAGTGAGGCACAGGTAAAATAGGTGTTGACAGAATGATTATCTCTGACCTGATGAGGAGGAGGAGCTGTCACCCACCACACTTGCACATGACAAGGGCTCTGTCTAGCACACTTACAAATGGTTTTATCTATTGTGTCTCCAGACATGTTTGGGCCAGTTCAGAAGGCAGAAAATTCCAAGCACCTCTGGGGGAGAAAACCTCCAGAACATTCTCCTACTTCAAAGTGGGTACCAGGTATAAATAATGGACACTCGGACCCAACTCTTCAGTTCACCTCTGAACCTGTGGAAGACTAAGAAGGACTGCTTTGCCACTCTGCAAGAATGACTGCTACATTGTTGCGCTGCTGCCTGAGTGAAAAGGACAGGACCTGCATCTTGAACCCAGGACCATCAGAGTGACTCTAAGGGCTGGCTGGCTGGCCTCCAGATCAGAGACTCAGGGACAGAAAAGGCTCCAACCATGTTGAACCTAGCACCTGGACTGTACTTGCTATGAGAAGTGCCATCTAAGTGGTGTCACCCAGTCCTAGACCATTGGAAGTGGGCCTGAATGTGCTTTGA
Source organism: Lissotriton vulgaris (assembly GCF_964263255.1). Taxonomy (NCBI): domain Eukaryota; kingdom Metazoa; phylum Chordata; class Amphibia; order Caudata; family Salamandridae; genus Lissotriton; species Lissotriton vulgaris. Next base: position 779,472 of record NW_028245465.1, read on the forward strand.
CAGCCCAGCTGTGGCCCCCACCGAACTGATGCAGTGCGACGCATCATCCAGCGAAGCGTCTCTGAAACTTTGCTGCACAAAGCTTCTCGAAGCAAGTCTTCGCATCACAGCCCCACAGCTCCTCAGATCCACTGCTGCATGACACTTCAGGATGCAAGTCTTTGCTTCACAGCCTGCGGGTTGTCGAAACTACTGCTGCATGACGCACTTCAAAGTATCTCAATGCAAGTCCTCGAATTGCAGCCATGCAGCTCATTTGACCAGCTGCTGTTTGACGCATACACAATGCTGGATCCCGGAATGCTCTGTAAACCAGGATTTAAGGTACTTTGTTCAGCAGGCCTTACTTGGTCCATGAATCCGGCCCACGCTCAATCACATACGGCCTGAACGTGTGACTTTATCCCAGTCCGGTCTGAGCAGATAACCACAGTTGCAGCTTTGTGCTTTTAGGCACTATTTTCTCAAACCTTTAAAATTGCATATCTCAGATTTTAATGATTAGATTTGTGTTGTTTTGGTCTCAAATAATTTATTAAAATATCCTCTATTTTCCGGCAAACTCCTCTACTGTCTCGCAACCAAAGAAGCAACATCTAGAATTGTTCTATCTATTCGAGACACTGTGGGCTGCAGCCGTAACTGTCCTACGGAGGTTGCGCAAGTCTTTGCGGACTAGTATCGCACACTCTATGCAGCTACGCTCACCCCGTGATGGAACTCAAATCATCAATATTACTTGAGATCCCGCTACCTTTGATCCCCTGATCCTTGGCTCACGACTTCAATCAACAGATCACGGCTGAGGAGATTGACGGAGCACTATCAGACCTGGCCTCAGGTAAGACGCCGGGCCCAGATGGGTTCCGGTTCGAGCTCCTTAAGCGCTAATAATCCCTCCTACTTCCTCATCTCCTGGCGCTGTACACAGAGGCGGCAGACCGATTGTCTTTTCCCCCTGACTTGGACACGGACAGTATTGTGATGATACTCAAGTAAGGGCAGTCTGACCAATGCTCCTCATACAGGCCTAGCTCTCTTATCTACGCTGACATCAAGGTGTTTGCCAAAGTCTTGTCTATCTTACGCACCTGACCTACCCAGACCAGTGTGGACTCATGCCCAACAGTAGCACTTGCCACTGTATACCCAGGATCTAACTAGCTCTGTCCCAGGCTCACCACCTCAATGGCCCCACGGCCTTGCTCCTAACTGATTTTGAAGAGGCATTTGATACTGTTTTATGGACCTTTTAAGGGCGCTGTTGCAAAAGGCAAACTTTGGACCCTTCTTTGTTAACCTTGTCAGCCTCCTCTATGCTAGGTCTACCGCCCAGGTCCAGTTTAATGGTATCCTTTAGCCACCCTTTCTGGTTTGCAGAGGCACCCGCCAGGGCGGCTCCGTTTCTCCCCTCCTATTCGAGCTGAAGATTAAACCACTAGCGCCTCCTGTCATATGTGCCGCTCTGAGACAGGTGTGGTCCTGGGGAGGAGGCTCGGAGGAGTGTATAGCCTTATACTCAGACGACCTTTTACTGTTCCTCAAAGACCCGCTATCGTTGGGCCCAAATGTTCGGAGATTCTCCGCCTTTACAGGCAGCCTCCAGGCTTTGAGTCAATGAATCTAAACCACTGTTGGCGCCGGTAGCGGACGACGCAGGAGGGAACTCCTGGTGCCCTGGGATCTCGCGGCGCCATCTTTCCTTTAAGTCCCTCGGCATTCATATCCTTTTTCTCAGCGCTTTAGTGAAGTCTTAACCTGCGGCCCCTTATAACAGTATTGACCAGAGACCTCCAGCAGTGGAGTAGGCTGCCCATGAATTTGCTTGGACGTGTAGCATTGTTTAAAATGATGTGTCTCCCGTGTCTTCTGTATGTCCTCGCAAATTTCTGCCATCCGATTCCCAAGCGATAGTCCCAACAAGCATTTGCAATGCAATAGGTCTTGGATTTAAGTGAGTTTGAGCGAATGGCAATGCAATAGCTTAAACTCTCGCAAATGCAAGACCTATTGCATTGGAAATATTTTTTTGTTTACTAGCGCCCATGCGCCGCTTTCACATTTATGGAGACTGCACCCCTTTCTTTAGACAAGCCGTGTCTAAAGAAAGAGGGGTGGCTGACATTAAAGTGAAATCGCTGCATGGGCCCTTTGACAAAAAAAGCATCTGTTTGTCAGGTGGGTGTCACCTTACCTGACTTATTCCTCACCATATCTAGTTCCATGGCCCATTCTCGTCGCCGGTAAAGTGATCCCACATCCAAGATATGATGCACGACACATAAGGATTCAGGAAAGGTGCTGTTTTTTCAGCACTCCATGAACTGACTTTCCCTTACGAGAAAAGCATAGTTCAACTGTTGCAGCTAAAATCTCGGTGTGCATTCCATATTCAATTCCACAGCACAATTCCATCTCAGATCCCACACAGATGTGCTGAGAAAGGCTAAAGACATCTAAAACACCCTGAAAGGTTTATTTCAGAACCAAACACCTTATAAATAGGCATGAGCAACAATATGTACTGAATAGCATAAGAAACAAGATAGCCGAAAAAAAAATGTTGAAGTCTCTACCCTCAACATTGGGCTTGACTTCATCGCAAACCATCCAGGGATGAAGCAGTGGACCGGGCCCTAAACTTCGGAAAGCCAATATTCATAACCCTGGGAATACCGCCAATAATTTGATCCCCTTGAGATGGGACTTTCCAGTGAGGAGATCAAACCCAGACCAAGGCTCTTAGTTGAGTTAAAAAAGCCCCAGGAAAAATGAGTGAAAGGAGAGGGAATAATACTGTCCCTTGAAACACAGGGATTGGATTGTACAGTAAGCGGTCACATAGCTGGAATGCTTCCCATTCAAAAAAACAAGCCTACAGATGTGAGTCTGGTTAGAGTCATTTATAGGGATCCAGTTCCCTGGGGACATTTATATATCCAAGAAAAGTGCATGATAGTAACAGGGTTTGGGGGGTTTGGTATACAGTCGGTACCTTCAGACTTAGTGGTTAAGATTAATAGAAGCATTCCATCCATCACCTCGTTGTTGGTTTAGTATTAAAAGTAGCATTGTCCACCAAGACTATGTGTTTGTGACCACTCCCAAATGTTTCCAAAGTTCTAATCAGAATCTAAAAGGATTGTGTAATAATGGGCACAGGCGGGGGTGCGTGGCTTGGACGCCGATCGGGATGTCGGCGTGAGCTCGCAGCTCCGCGCGGAATCCCGCTAATTCTGCTGATTTCTGCACCCTGGGCGACCCGAGGTCGACACTCCTGCCCTACGAAGTGTAGGGGGACCGCAGGGCGTTGACAGAAAGTTGCCGGGGGACTGCTGGCCCCGAGGAGACCCAGTTGGGCGACGGCTGAGGTGTCGCCGAGAGTGAGAAGAAAATGGCGGCGGAGAGGTCGGGCAGCTCCGGACACCGACATTGAGCTGAGTTGGCGCCGACTGGCGGGAGGCTCTGCAGCCAGGAGATCGAAGCGTTAGGGACTGTGGCGACAGTTCCGAAGGTCGGGGGACAGGGATCCGACCCCGCTCGGACTTTGAGGACTCTTGCTGGCCGCTGTCCCTCCCTTTTCCCTTCCTCCTCCAGGCTCAAGAGGGGGCCGATCGAACGGTGCTCACCCACTTGGCCCTTGGACCTGAGGGCATTGGCGGTGGCACTTGATCCTGCTCAATATCGGGGAGTTTGCACCGACCCACGAGTGCCGGAGCTGGACGGGTTCCCTGGCCTGTGACGCAGTACCCTGAAATGGCAGCGACGGGAGGGCTGGTGGCCGTGGAGCGCGGACAGGGGGACCTAGCGGCATCGTCCCAGATGGGTGAGACCCCCCCGACGGAGTTGGACCAGGAGCAGCGACTGAATCAATGTCTGGACGCCATACTAGATGCAATCACCTCGACCAAGGAGGCGTTGCACCAGGACATCGCGCAAGTAGCCACGGGGCTGGGGCTATTGCGAGCGGACCATGTGAAGCTGGCGGATAGGGTCAAGGACCATGATCAGCTGCTATTGGACCTGAAACCGTCGGTAGTGACCGCGGAACATAAGATCACAGACATACTGGCCCGGTTGGACTCGCTGGAACGACGTGCGGAGGATGCCGAAGGCCGCAATAGGAGGAACAACGTGCGGGTCGTAGGCCTGCCGGAACAAATTGAGGGGGAGGATGCGGTGGCCTACATGGAGAACTGGTTTCGAACTGTGGTGGCACCGGAGGGGCTTACTCCTTTCTTTACCCTGGAACGAGCCCACAGGGTGCCTGCTCGCCCGCCAGGGCTTGGCCGCCCCCCCCGACCGATGGTAGTGCGGCTCCTCCATTATAAGGACCGGGACCTCCTCATCCAGAGGGCTCGGATGTCAGGCCCGTTTGAGGTGGAGAACAGCAGGGTTACAATCTTCCCGGACTACACTCAGGCGGTCCAGAGGAACAGAGCATCGTTCCTAGCGGTGAAGAAGGAGCTGCGAGAGGAGGGCATTCAATACTCTTTGCTCTTCCCGGCCAAGCTGCGGGTCATCCTGGATGAGACCACGCACTTCTTCCAGACTCCGGACGAGGCATGGCAGTGGCTGGAGTCGTACAGAGCAGGGACGGACAGGTCGCACAAAAGTAGGCGAGATCGGCCTAAACAACCCCGGGTCAGACAATCGCAACGCATCCGGTCCCGCAATAGGCGCCAGCGGGAGAAACGGGAGGCTCAAATGGCTGCGGAAAACAGAGATGCGCTCGCAGCGACGGCAGCCATCACGGGGTCGCAACTGAACAGTGAACTGGTGGAAACGGACTCTGGCGGGGAAGGCAGCAGGACGGGAGAGGACCTCTCAGAAGCGGAAAGCTCGAAGGGGCCGGTGGTGACCCCCCCAGACTTCTGATGGGATATTTCACGGTTGAAACTGTGTTGGGACTTGGACAAGATCTAATGGTAGGGCGGTATCCTGTTGGTGATGGGTGGGTTGCCGGATAGGGTGCCACGTAAGCAGGATGGGATGGGGGCGCGGGACGTGGGCTCCGCTAGCTGGGGTCGAAGATAACTCACCCCCCTAGGGCCCTTAAGGCCTTCTGTGGTGGAGACCACAGGTTAGGAGAATGTGTGGTTTGTTTGAGGTTTGGATCGGGGCTGACACTGGGTTTGTAGGCTCTGTCCTGGGGAGTGGGGTTTGGGGTGTTTTTCTGTTCAAAGTTTGTTTCGGGGGGGGCAACTGCTTTGGGGGGGATGTGAACTGTCGTTGTTTGACTCGGACTGATCGATGCTGGTATGGGGACGTTACCTAACTTAAAATGCCTAACGTGGAATGTCCGGGGGCTACGAACCATGGTCAAACGCCACAAGGTGCACGCATATCTGGTGCGAAGGGGGGTCCAGATTGCTATGTTACAAGAAACCCATCTGACTAAAAAAGAGTGCGCTGCGTTGCAAAAAAGATGGCGGGGCCAGGTGTTCGGCACCACTTACTCAGCATATGCTGGGGGGTATTGATTTGGGTGAGGGCAGGGATACCGTTCCAGGTGCTGAACCAAGTAGTGGACCCTGATGGCAGGTTTGTGGCGGTGGAGGGGAGGTTGTATGGTAGGGATGTGGTTCTCTGTTGTGTGTATTGCCCAAACACTGATCAGGCCCGATACTTCGATGGCCTCTCCGGGTCCTTGGCCTCTTTCCTAGCGGGCCCGGTAGTACTAGGGGGGGACTTTAACTCGATTACGGATGTGGTTCTGGATAGGTCTCACCCCCCCCTTGTTGATTCCCCGGTACGTAAGTTGGCCATGCACAGGAAGGACTGGCAGGACAGATGGGGGTTGCTGGATGTATGTCGGGAACAGCACAGGGACACCAGGGACTATTCTTTTTACTCAGCTCTCCATGCACTACATGTGAGGATAGATTCAATGCTCTGTAGCGGGTCCCTGGCCCCATTGATTTCACACACAGAATACTTGGCTAGAACCATTTCGGATCATAATCCCCTATTAGTACATATCCAGTGGCAGCGGGAGCGCTCGGCGATACAAACATGGCGGCTCCGGCCAGACACGCTGGAGGACTCAGTGTTTAGTGACGCTGTCCAACAGGGCATCGATCATTACTTTGGCGAGAACGAGGGTACGGCCACGAGTAGGTCCACTGAATGGGATGCGATGAAAGTGGTGGTGAGAGGGGTGTGTTTGGGTCGGTTTTCGAATGCTCGTACGACTGTGTTGAATGCACTTGCGAAAGCGGAGGAGAATCTGAGAGAATTGGAGCGGCGCAGGCCGGCCAGGCCAGACTTACAGGCCCGGTTGTTGGAAGCGAAGGAGGTGGTCGCCACCGAGACGGAACGGTTGAGGTGTTACGACTACAGGCAATACGCCATCAGAGCGCATGCTGAACGGGATAAGGTGGGCACGCTCCTGGCCAGACTCGCTAACCCTGAACTTAGGGGCTGCCCGGTCCTTAGCATTAACAACGCACAGGGGGAGACGGTATATTCCCAGGCTGCGGTGTTGGAGTGCTTTCGTGTGTATTATAAGGAATTGTACCAGAGTCAGTTGGGAGTGAAGGCTCAGGAAATTGCGGAGTACCTAGGGGCGAGGCAGCTTCCGGTCCTGGATGAGGAGGACGCGAAAGAGTTGGGCGGCCCGATCACGCTCCCTGAAATACGGGTGGCCATTAAAAATATGGCTCGGAATAAAACACCCGGGGTGGACGGGTTACCAATAGAATTCTACCAGCAGTTTGTCGACAGCTTAGCGCCCAGGCTGCTGGTGGTGTACACGGAAGCTTATGAGTCAGGGGGTTTGCCTGGGTCCATGCGGGAGGCTTTGATTGTGCCGCTCCTAAAGCCCGGCAGGGATGCAACAGATGTGAGGTCCTATCGCCCGTTGTCCATGTTGACGGTGGACTACAAAATCCTGAGCCGGATTCTGGCCACCAGACTGGCCCCGCACATGACGGGCCTGGTACACAGGGATCAGGCGGTGTTTATCCCCACGAGGAGCACGGCGTTGAATATCCGTCGCCTGGTTGGGATAATGGACGCCATTTTGGATGGAGACGGGGCCCAAGCGGTCTTATCCGTGGACATAGAGAAGGCATTCGATAGTTTGGAATGGACCTTCCTGGATGGAGTGCTGGAGAGGTTTGGCATAGGTGATGGGTTCCGCCGGTGGACGAGGGTCTTGTACTCCTCAGCAACGGCGCGGGTACGTTTGGGTGGTCTGGTCTCTGCGGCATACCCGGTGGGTAGGGGCACGAGACAGGGGTGCTCCCTTTCCCCCCTCTTGTTCGCTCTGGCGATGGAACCCTTGGCGGTCCACGCTAGGTCGGGTGACAGATACGCGGGGATAAATAGCGGCGGGCAGCTACATCACATCTCGCTATATGCGGACGACCTGCTGCTGTACCTAGACGATACGGAGCGGGCCCTGGAAGGAGCGATGGACCTGTTATCGGAGTTTGGCCAGCTGTCGGGACTTAAGGTCAACTGGGCGAAGACCTGTGTGTTCCCGCTGAGAGCGGAGTCGCCCAGCCCTGCTCGTGACTTGGGGGTAGTTTGGGAGCCATCTTGCTTCACTTATCTGGGAGTCCGTATCTACCACGTGACCACGGACCTATTAGAAGGCAACATTGGTCGGTGCGTTCGGGCGCTGAGGGGCAGTATGTCCTTTTGGTCGACCCTCCCGCTAATGGTACTGGGTAGGATTGCTCTCTTGAAAATGGTGGCGCTCCCCCGCCTCCTGTACTACTTCCGGACGTTACCTATTTGGATTCCTCAGAGGATCTTTAGGGACCTGAGGACGATGATTATTGGTTTCCTGTGGGGACATGGCCGCCGTAGAGTGGCTCTGAGTACGTTGCTACGCCCCAAGATTGAGGGGGGGATGGCTGTTCCTGATTTTGAACTATATTACTTGGCGGCGCAACTACAGGTTCTCACGCAACATGTGGCCAGGGTGTTTAGGGGACCGGAGGAGGACCGAGAGCTGGGGATACAACGCCATGTGCTGTCTTATATCGTCATGCAGCAGAGACTTGAGCTGCGGGGCCTCACTATGGAGGAACGGACGCTCAGGCTGTGCTGGCAGAGGAGTCTTAGGAGAGCGAAGGCGACGCGGCCTTATGCGCCGGAAATTCCGATCGGTATGCTGACGGCCCTACCACACGGGGGCGATTGGTCCCCATTGCTGGAATGGGAGGAGGTGGGACTCCAGGTGGTAGGAGACCTGTATATCGATGGGACTTTGGTGCCCTTCGGAGTGCTTCAGGAACAGTTCGGGCTGTCTGACGGGGGGTTCCTCTTGCATGCGGCGGTGGTAGCGGCTATACAGAAGCACTGGAAGGGAGGGCTCATAGAGCCGGACACGACTATGGCGTGCCAGTATGTGGTGATGGCAGCGGGCACCTTCAAGGCTGTGACCTGCCTCCATAACAGGATGTTACATGAGGGACTGGAACCGCTCCAGGGGCTCAAAGCTAAATGGGAGGAGAGTGTGGGCAGGCCCATTCCAGACACGGTGTGGAGCCACATTTTACGGCGCACATGGAAAGGCACGAGGAATGCGCGCTTCCAACAAGTGCATTTCTATGTGCTACATAGGGCCTATCTGACCCCGGAAAAAATACGGCGGTACTTCCAGGTGCAGGACGCGCGGTGCCCGAGGTGTTCGTCTCCGGGAGCGGACATGGATCATTTGTTTTGGGGTTGTCCGCATTTGGAGACCTACTGGGCAGAGGTGGGGGACCTCCTAAATGATGTGACCGACAGGGAGGTGGACTTCGATATGGCGGCGTGTTTGTTGCTCTGGTTCCCGCACACCAAACACACCAAGGTGACGAGCAAATTTATTGACTTGGGTCTGATACTGGCACAAAGAGAAATCTCATGGCATTGGAAGTCCAGGGGCGGGCCGTCAGTAAGGAGGTGGAAGAATGAATTGCTGCGGTGGTCTGAATGTGAGAGTGTGCTCCGAATGAAACAGGCTGTTAAGCTTGGTAATGAGAAGGCCTTGGATGCAGCGCGTGCGTGGGAGTTGGTGGTGCAAGCATTGCGTGACTCTTTAGTGGAAAATGAGGACTGAGTGAATGGGACCTGTGGACACTGCGTGGCGTACTAACTCAGAGTTGTCATTGACACTGTAGCGGGATCCATCCTACACTTAAGGACGGGACACACACCATTAGCAGTTGCCGGGGAGGGGACACCGGGGGGTTGTTCATTGGGAGTTCGGGGTGGGCCGGAACCCAGGAGGTTGGTTGTCCGCGATGGCGACTTTGAGCTAAGAAGGGCCAGTGGGGCGTAGGTGCTGAGCGAGAGGTAGTTAAGGGGCGCGGGCCAGGTATGGTGGGCCCTACAGTGCTCGGGGCGGGTCCGGAAGTGGATGGTAGCATTGATCGCATATGTGGGATGGCTGACAATGTTATTTGTTGTGGGTGGGGGGGTAAAATGCAGATACGTAAAATGATCTTTCGACCATTGTCCCTAAGGGACACTCACCGTGATGCTTTCCTACTATGTAGGGTACTATGCCGCCCGGCCTCCGGGATGCGGGCTGAATGGCTGTGTATGGTATACGTTTTAATGTTGATCGGGGGGGACATTACGAGTGGACTGGTTGAACATTTGTATTCTGTGGTTTCTAATTCTGCAATAAAAACAAATTAAAAATAAATAAATAAATAATGGGCACAGGCTATAATGAAGCCTTTGGTTACTGTTTACAATAGGAAGCGATTGTACCCTGGGCTAAAAGAAACCCTAAGAAAAGGTTTGTCAGGTTTTATCTGACTGCATGTGACCTTCAGTCAGATGACTATTCTGCTTCCTGGTAGAGTTTGGGCACCAATACATTCTTTATAATAGGACCACCCATTTGGGGTACCTTTCTAAAGAAAAAGGAACATTGTGTAGGTGGGATTGGTATTTCCCTGCTAACAGCTCTCTTCAGGGTGGAAGTAAGGGTAGTATTCTGGTATTGTTTGTGGTGGGCCGAAGTGTTGGTTCTGTATCCCAGCCAACCATAATAGGGACAGTCTGGCTGACTAAGGTTAATTTTTCTTTGTGCCTTTTATCTTCCCTTTTGGATTGTACCTTTTCATTCTTTTGGGAAGCCCACCTCCCGGTCAACAGAGGTGAAAGGGCCTTGTTGTAGGCAGGTTTTATGTGATAAATGAGGAAAACTAATTGTGAAAATTTTTAATGTCTTTGCCCAATATTACAGGTTTGAGAAGTTTTGCAAGAAGACTAACTGAGGAAGATGAAATGTTCAGCTCAGTCAGGTATAGTTTGACTCCAGTGGCACAGTGAGCAGGGGACCCACGTCTGGCCAAACAAGTCGCACTTTGGCCTCAACTGCACCAAGAACAAGGCGATGGATGGTAAATGGCTGAAATACTCTCAGCCACTGGCAATTGCTTGGTGCCGCATCCTAATCCAAACTTAGGTGGCATGGTGGGTGAAAAAAGATGAATGTGGTTACAAATTGACTTAATAGGATGGTCCCTTGGCATGTAGACTGGTTCAACCTGACGGGCGCCATAATTTCTGAATATATCATAACAATCTATTAATAAATGGATAGAACCCAAGAACACGTTGATTGGAATTGTAAAGATAACATGTGATCCAGGTTTCTGGTCAGAAGCACCAGCTCTGGTAAACAGATCTCAGGTGACTGGATAGAATTGACAAGAACTCAAATATCTCACATGGAGAGCTGGAAATGTGTAAAGAGTGTATGCATCACTTCACAAAGCAATAAAGTGAAACACAACACAAGAAAAATCCCACTCCAATTTAGAAAAATAGAGTAATATTTATTAAATAATTGAAGACCAACACCACAAAAATCCAATCAGTAGAACCGGAGATGTACAATTTTCAAGATTTAAGTGAAAATAGAGCCAAAAAGCACAAAGCGCCAACTGTGGTTATTTGGTCGCACTAGACTGGGAAAAACTCATAAGTTCAGGCCGACCACCTTGGTGAGTGAGACGGCTACAGGGACCATCTTAGACCAACTAAACAAAGTACCTTGAAACCTAGTTGTGGGGCCATGTGAGGTCCCGTGCTGAGGATGCATCATTCAGCGGGGTTCGGAGGAGCTGTGAGGCTGCGATGCAAAGTCATGTGTCATTGCCGAGGATGCAGTCAATGAGGGGCTTGGGAGGTGAAGACCTGCATCAAGGATGCATCTCGCAGCAGTGCCTCAGAGGAGGCTGCAGGCTGCAATGTGAAGTTCTGCATCGGTTATGCATTGCATAGCTGTTCCGATGTGGAGCTTTGCGGTCTGATGTGTTGTGCTGCATCAGTTCTCTTGTAGCCACAGCTGGACTGGCACAGCACCTTCAGGCTCACTTTTAGCCTGGGAATGGGGTGAAACTGCCTAGGAGCGCAGTACTCAGGCTGACAGAGTTCTGGTGCTGGTTTGAAAGGTGGTTGGAACCCATTCAATACCTGAGGCTCTGATCAGGAGGCCTGCCAACTAGCCCTGGGAGTCACTGTAGTGGTACTAAGATCAAGATGCAGGTTCATTCCTTCTCATTTGGGCAGGAGGGTAGTAGAGCAGCACAGCAGGGCAGGAGAGTGCACTCCTTCTTGCAGCAAAGCAGCACAGTAGTCCTTCTTCTGAGTTTTCCACAGGCCCATATGTGTACTGAAGAGCTAGGTCTGAAGGCCCATTTTCATACCTGGTGCCCTCTTTGAAGTAAGAGAAGGTTCTGGTGGTTTCCATCCGAACGAGGTGTCAGGCATTCCCTTCCTCCCTGCCCTAGCCGCAGTTTCTCTGGGGACACAAAAGACTAGCAACAAACCTTTTGAGTGTGTGATCAAACAGAGCCTTTGTGATATGCAAGTGTGGTAGGTGAGAGCTCCTCCCCCTCATTAAGTCAGAGTGGACCTTCCGGCCAATACCTAGCCTCTCTTTGTCTTACTGTCCGGTAGCAATACATAAAGACCAACTACCAGCTACACCTAGTCATGTGACCCAGGGAAAGGCTGCAGGCAGCCACTAAATAGTTAGGCCAAGAACATGCAAACTTTCTAAGAGTGACATTTTCAGAACTGTGACTTAACATCAATTAATCAATCATAACACTTGTATAGCGCGCTAATCACCCAGAAAGGTCTCAAGGCGCTTGGGGGAAGGGGGCCGCTACTGCTCGAACAGCCAGGTCTTGAGTTGTCTCCTGAAGGCGAGGTGGCCCTGGGTCAGCCGAAGGTGGATGGGGAGGGAGTTCCATGTCTTGGCCACCAGGTAGGAGAAGGATCTGCCTCCGGCGGTGGCTCTTCGGATGCGTGGTACGGCGGCGAGGGCGAGGCTGGCGGACCGTAGCTGGCGGGTTGGCGTGTGGAAGGTCAGTCGGTCGTTGAGGTACTTGGGGCCCAGGTTGTGGAGAGACTTGTGTGCGTGGGTGAGGAGCCTGAACGTGATCCTCTTGTTGACGGGGAGCCAGTGCAGGTTCCTCAGGTGGCCGGAGATGTGGCTGCGTCGAGGGATGTCCAGGATGAGTCGGGCAGAGGCGTTCTGGATGCGTTGGAGTCTTTTCTGTAGTTTGGCTGTAGTTCCGGCGTAGAGGGTGTTTCCGTAGTCCAGATGGCTGGTGACGAGGGCCTGGGTGACCGTCTTCCTGGTTTCGATCGGGATCCATCGTAAGATCTTGCGGAGCATGCGGAGGGTATGAAAGCATGAAGAGGAGACGGCGTTGACTTCTCTGGTCATCGAGAGGGAGGAGTCCAGGATGAAGCCCAGGTTGCGTGCGTGGTCTGTTGGCTTGGGGGCGGTGCCCAGGGCTGGGGACCACCAGGAGTCGTCCCAGGCGGAGGGTGATGATCCTAGGATGAGGACTTCCGTCTTGTCTGAGTTCAGTTTCAGGCGGCTGTTCTTCATCCACTCGGCGACGTCTTTCATCCCTTCGTGGAGGCTGGTTCTGGCGGTGTCGGGGTCTCTGGTGAGGGAGAGGATCAGCTGGGTGTCATCGGCGTAGGAGATGATGTTGAGGTTGTGTTGGCGTGCGATGGCTGCGAGAGGTCTCATGTAGACGTTGAAGAGGGTGGGGCTGAGTGATGATCCTTGCGGGACGCCGCAGATGACTTTGGTGGCCTCGGAACGAAACGGGGGGAGGCGGACTCTCTGTGTGGCGGACTCTCTGTGTTCTTCCAGCGAGGAACGAGATGATCCACTTCAGTGCCTTCTCTCGGATGCCGGTGTTGCTGAGGCGTTGGACTAGGGTGCGGTGGCAGACAGTGTCGAACGCGGCGGAGAGGTCCAGGAGGATGAGTGCCGCTGTTTCCCCGTTGTCGAGAAGGGCTCGGATGTCGTCGATGGCTGAGATGAGGGCGGTCTCGGTGCTGTGGTTGGCTCTGAAACCGGACTGCGAGGGGTCGAGGGATCCATTTGTATCGAGGAAGGCGGCAAGCTGTCTGTTGGCGATCTTCTCGATGACTTTGGCAGGAAAAGGGAGGAGCGAGATGTGGCGGAAGTTTTTGAGGTCGGTGGGGTCCGCTGTTGGTTTCTTCAGTAGGGCGCTGAGCTCGGCATGCTTCCAGCTCTCCGGGAAGGTGGCGGTGTCGAAGGAGGTCTTGATGACGTCTCGGAGTTGGGGTGCGATGGTGGAGTCGGCCTTGTTGAAGACGTGGTGGGGGCAGGGGGCAGTCGGAGATCCGGAGTGGATGGTGTTCATTGTGCGGGCTGTGTCTTCGGTGGTCACCGCGGTCCAGGTGCGGAGGGTGGCGGTGGGGTGCGTTGGTTCGACGGTTCGGTGCGAGGGTGGTGCGCCGAAGCTGTTGTGGATGTCGGCAATCTTGCAGTGGAAGAACGAGGCGAGGGAGTCGCAGAGATCTTGTGATGGGGTGATGTCGCTGTTGCCGGTGCTGGGGTTGGAGAACTCCTTGACGATGCCGACTTTACCATTACAGAAGGGTTTCTATCAAATTTCTTTAGACACCAAACTTGACCTTTCTAATTGCTCCCAATTGAAGGTTAACACAGATTAAATGCAGTAAGGTAACCCAATGTTATCCTATGGGAGAGGTAGACCTTGTTGTAGTGTTGAAAGGAGTAGTTTCTTACCTGTAACTCCAGTTTTGTAGTAGGGGTATCTCTGTTATAGTCATAATCTTGTGAATAGTCCCGCCCATGTGCGTGGACCCCGGAGCAATCGAAATAGTCTCTTAAGTTGCCTTCTTCTACAGTCCTGCATAGACACTTAAGGGAAAATTAAAGACAAATAATGCAGCCTAAAACTACACGGCTACATTGGCCAGCACTTCATCTCGAAATGAAAAAGATAGCCAAATAATATTAAATTTTACACACTTTGTAAAGTTTAACACCTAGAGAAACTACCCTTCACAAAACTCCTTTGTCATGATAGAGAGGAAGGGTTGGACAGACAAGCCCCATAGGCTGCCATTATGTGTCTGGAAAAAGGATACTGTGCCTTTAAGGAACTCTCCAGGGACCTTCGGTATCCCAGGATGCACAGCCAAAGGCCTTTTACTTTCAGTTCTTTTTTCCGGCTCCTGCTAGCAGGACCCTGGAGCATTGAGCTCTACCTTTTTGGGTATATCTTCAATTTTTTAAGCTTTTCCATTGATTTGAGTGTTTCACTCGGCGTCTCGGGTCTTTCTCTTCCAGTTGCTGTCTTTTCTGACCAGTTTTGCCACCTCTCTATTGTCGAAATGCCAGCTTTATTCGACAAGTGCCCTGGGTGTGGTAGGAAGAAGGCAAAATCTGACCCCGACAGAGTGTGCATACTCTGTCTCCCTTCTACCCATGTCTCTGACTCCTGTGATATCTGTCACTCTTTCTCCAGGAGGACCCTGCGTGACAGGGAGAAGATTCGTCTCCAAGGCCTGGAGCAGAGGAGACATCAAGAACCAGGTGGGACTTCTGGGCATGGAGGGACTCTGTCATCATCCTCTGCCCGTGCATCGGCCTCTGGGGCGCTCCCCAGTCAAGAAAAGGCCCAGATTTTCTCTTAAGTGTCTATGCAGGACTGCAGAAGAAGGCAACTTAGGGGACTATTTCGATTGCTCCGGGGTCCACCCACATGGACGGGACTATTCACAAGATTATGACTATACACAGAGATCCCCTACTACAGAACCCAAATTTAATTTAATAGTTTTCCACTACCAGGACATTAAACTTAAAATTTGCACGTCCAACTTTTAAAACTGCACCCTGCCCTCTGGGTTGTTCAGGGCCTGCCTTAGAGGTGACTTTAATGTTTTAAAAGGGAAAGTTTTGGCCTGGCAAAAAGTTTATTTTCCCAGGTCAAAATGGCAGTTTAAAACTGAATGCACAAGTTACAATTGAAGGCCCGAGGCATGTTTTAGAGGGCGACAAGTAGATGGCACAATCAGTGCTGCAGGCCCATTAGGAACATTTAATTTACAGCCCCTGGGTACATGGAGTATTCCTAGGGACTTACAAGTAAATTAAATGTACCAATTGGGTGTGAGCCAATTTCACCATGTTTAAAGGAGAGAGAACAAGCACTTTAGCACTGGTTAGCAGAGGTAAAGTGTACAGAGTTCTAAAAGCAAACAAATACAGTTCAGAAAACAGGAGGGTGACGGCAAATAGTTTGGGGATGATCCTGAAGAGGGCCAGGTCCAACAGTTATACATAACAAGCATTTGCAATGCAATAGGTCTCGCATTAGGAAAGTTTGAGCTATTGGTCTTGTAAATGACAATTTTTTTATTTATGTGTTGGTTTTGAAAATAGCTAAATTAATAGCTTTGTCATTTACAATGCCAATAGTTATAACTTTCGCAAATGTGACACCTATAACCTGGGGTTGCGCTGAGGGATGCTGTGATGGTGCTGAGTGGTGCTGAGTGATAATGTGGTGGTGCTGAGTGGTGCTGTGTTGGTGCTGAGTGGTGCTGTGGTGTTGCTGAGTGGTGCTGTGGTGGTGCTGAGTAATAATGTGGTGGTGCTGAGTGGTGCTGTGTTGGTGCTGAGTGGTGCAGTGGTGGTGCTGAGTGGTGCTGAGTGATAATGTGGTGGTGCTGAGTGATAATGCGGTGATACTGAGTGGTGCTGTGGTGGTGCTGAGTGATGCTGGTGTGGCGCTGAGTGGTGCTGTGGTGGTGCTGAGTGGTGCTGTGGTGGTGCTGAGTGGTGCTGAGTGGTGCTGAGTGATAATGTTGTGGTGCTGAGTGATAATGCAGTGATTCTGAGTGGTGCTGTGGTGGTGCTGAGTGATGCTGGGGTGGCGCTGAGTAATGCTGTGGTGGTGCTGAGTGGTGCTGTGGTGGTGCTGAGTGGTGCTGTGGTGGTGCTGAGTGGTGCTGTAGTGGTGCTGAGTGATGCTGTGGTGGTGATGAGTGATGCTGTGGTGGCGCTGAGTGATTATGGGGTGGCGCTGAGTGGTGCTGTGGTGGTGCTGAGTGGTGCTGTGGTGGTGTGGTGCTGAGCAGTGCTGTGGTGGGGCTGAGTGATGCTGTGAGTAGCTTCAGATGGGGGAGATCCACCCATCTAGGCTGAGTCAAGCGGCAAATGACAAAGTCTTCTGACAATGTCTAAAAGGGGCTGCTGAATAAAAGGCATTGGTTGAAAGGGGCGCGCCTAACGCCTTCTCTGAATGTGCTGTAAACAACAGGTTATTTTGACAGCTGTGCTGAAAAACCCCATACCTAAAGATGAGAACAAATAAGGTCCATGGAAGGAGAAAACTGAATAAAATTAGCGAGCAGAAGAAAAAGATTAACACAATGAAAAGCAGTGTAAGAAAAAAGGTGAATGAACGAGAGTTAGAAGCCAAGAGAACAAAAAGAATGCAAACACTAATATGAAAGGAAAAAATAAAAACATAAAAGAAAGAAATACAAAAGGAGAGACAGAAAGAACAAGCGAGAGCAGAAAAGAGTGAGACAGAGACAAGAGGAAAGAGCTGAGTTGGGAGTGAGAATGGTGGAGTGGAGGAGAGTGAGGAGAGAGGGGTAAAGGAGGGAAGTGGGCTGACTGATGGGGGAGAGAAGGGTAGTGGGAGGGAAGGGAATGAAGAGGAACAGATGAAGAGGATGGCTGAAGGCAGTGGTGGTGAAAGGGGATATGAAAATATTGGATCTTCCTGAAAAGGGTACAGCAGGGGAGCGTCGATGGGCAGCAAGGGGACGGGTTTATGCAGGGGGGAGAGTAGTGGAGGAGGAGTAGGCCGAATGGTAAGTGAGGTAGAATAAAGTTGAAAAGAAAGAGGAGTGCGGGGAGAGGGAACAGACCTGGTGGAGGTGACGAGAAGGGAAGGGGACTGGGGGATGGGGCGAGGTAGAGGAAAGGAAGGATACGAGCTGGGTACAGGAGATAAAAGGACGGGGAGAGAAACATAGGAAATGGAAGTGAGGGTGTCTAGTCAGGAAAAGGCGCAAGGACAGTAGTGGAGGAGTAGGGAGACATGTCATAGAGGAGGCAGTGGAAGGCGACAGTGCATTAGTGATTAAAGAAGTGGGGGAGGTGTGAAACTCCAATTCCTTCTCGGGTCGAGTTAGAGCTAAATAAAACTGCAAAATACACAAAAAAAAGCTGGATGATAAATTGGGAAGAAAGTGTATAAATGAAGGGAGGAGGAGGATGACAGAAAATGCGAGGGAACAAAGGCAAGAGTCGGGGAGTAGAGGGTGTGAGGTGTAAATGAATGAAGGAGGGATGGAGACGGGGCATGGGCGGAAGAAATCAACAGAATTTGAACAAAAAAAGCTAGAGAACGCGAGTCATTTATAGAGCGTTTTTTCGGGCGCTACCGTTGAAATGCGGTTGAAGGAAAACAAGCAAATGCATTCAAACATATACACAGACACACGCACATTACACACAAGTAGGTGCGCAAACACACAAGGTAACATGCACGCAAACACACACCAGAAGATCAAACATATGCAGAAAACACACACACAGCCGTGTCACACACACACAGGACAGAAGCCAGTGAAACAAGTTACTAAAAACATGGCGAAGTGTTAACGTGCAGAGGAAGGTCCTGTTGCATAGGTTCACTAGTATTTGGTTGTCAACAAGCATTAATGAAGATTACATTTTTGTCCGACAGTATAACCATCTTTAAAAAAGTATAAAATAACAAAGTGATAACAAAAAGTGCTGCATAATTTACCATTTCTTGCTGCATGATTTAGTCAACCATGCCTCAATCCACTGTCACATTATTTTGGTAATCCTTCTGATTTAAGTACCACACAGGCATTATATTGAACATGGGGAGTATTCCGCTGATCAACTGAAGGGCACACCGCAGACATGTGGATAGCACGGGCACCTGAAGAGTCAATTCATGCAGCCACCTAAAAGAATGGTATTTAAGACTGTGACTCTGCGTCAAAAGGATGAGTGAACATCTGGATATTCACACGTGTATTTTTTCCTCCACATCAAACTTTTTTTGTAATCCATGTTTGTTGTGGAGTTTTCCTTGGCGGGTTTCAGAATCCTCTGAACTGTGTACTATTGAGTTATGGTGGGGGTGTCAAAGTTGCATATATGTAGAGGAGGGACCTTCAAACTGGGGGGCTGGCCTTAACTGATCCAGGGGACGGAGCAGGCTGTGGTTAAAAGAAACATCATCCTGATAATAGCACCTTGGCTAGGATAATTACACCGTGGATACTTTTACACCTTTATTAAGGCATATCTAGCCAGAATAGTAGGTACCCAAGGTGCTATTCTCATGATGAACACAACTAATGAGGAGATGCCCAGTCTATCTTGAAAGGAACTGAAAACAACTGAATGCTGCAGGAATGTGAAGACCCAGTTCTAATATTTGACCCACCACCTGGCTAGATTCAAGAGTCCATCGGCCCACCCTTACTGGCGGAACATCGTCATCTGGGGCTCAAGGAGATTCAGGTCTAGGACCACAGCCCTGAGCCATCTTGCCCTGCTGGGTACCTGACCTCATGCTCAGCACATTCCTGCAGCATTCAGTTGTTTTCAGTTCCTTTCAAGTTAGACTGGGCATCTCCTCATTAGTTGTGTTCACTTTGATTGGGGAGCGGAGGTGTTCTCAGTCTTTAATCAATTCCCCTTAGACCCTTCTTTACACTCTTTTTCGCTATTCTCATGATCCCATGAGAGTAGCCCTGCAGCTTCTATTACACGTACTGGTGCTCAGGGAGCTTTATTGTAACATCATAGATATACCAAAAGCACCCCGGTAGAGTCGGAGACTTTACCTGTCCCACATAATTTGTGTAGCCAGGGCAATGATTGACTGCTGCCAGCAGGGTTGAGACAGCGTGGGTATGGTGGGCATGCAAGACTGTAAAAGGCGGATGCAGTTTTGAGGAACACAAACAAAAAAGTAGTTCAAATGAATCGATTAACAAACTCGAAATACACTTACTAAAAATTACGGGTGGCTTTGTGTTTGTTTTCCACTGAGTTGAATGGACTAACCGCTTGTATCCGTGTTATTTCAAACATCCGAAGGCAGTTAAGTTGGGCATCTGTGCGTCGCTCATTAAGCAGGGACAACTAACTGTTTAAGCATAACTGTCTAGAAGTCGCTAGGTCGCAAAGCCCCACTTGCTCATCAGAAAAGCAGAAGCATCTTTTGAGTTTTCACAAACCACCTTCAAGTATTATCGTTCGAGTCCTCCAGTGAGCATACGTTACCCTGACTAGCTTCTGACAAGTAAAGTCCTGGAGGTCAGTTTGTGGGGAAATTGCTATTTGTGAGCTTGGTAACACAACGTATACATATAAATAAGGGGACTATAAAAGGTGATTGTGTGCGGGGGAGATACGTGCGTGGTATACATTTGTTCTGTTTGTTGAACAAGCGCGGCCCAAAAGGAGAGGCATCGCAAATACAAGATTCTCTGGTTTCCGTGCAAAATTGAGCTCACTAATTAGCCACCAACACTGACTGCCTTATACGATGTGATTGAAGCAGAACTATATCTCCGCATCACTCATCTCCATGGGACGCTCATCAGAAGTACGGCTTTACACTTTACTCAGTCTATGTTCCAGTTGTACAAGTTTAGTTAATACGGAAATGAACTGTACATGGTTTTCGCAACGCACACATTCACTGTTCGGCAACTACTGTAACTTCTACAAAACAAAACACAGAAAGGAACAAGAAATGAGGAGAGAGGAGAGAAGAAGGGAGGGGAGGCAAAGTGGCGGGAAGAAGAGAGAGGGCATGAAGGGATCGAAGGCAAGGGAAACAAGGCAGCGCTGGGAGGGGGGCTGGGCAGAAATGCGAGTCACGGCCTGGCGGCCGTGAAGTGTGAAGCAGTGGGCGGGGAGGTAGGAGCAAATGGTAAGGGGAGCCTTTGAAGAGCAAGGCAGGGGGATAGAAGCGTGTTCACGAGCACGTGCACTTCTACAAATCCGCATCGTGAACTCAGCTTTTTGGTTTCACTGCAATAGGTCTCTCTGCGAGACCTAAAAACATTCCTGTAAGAGGTGTTGGAACATCTATAGGGGGACCTCTGTAAGAACGACTTACAATCATGTCATGTGCAGGTCTATGTATTGCTTCGAAGACTATAAAAAAAAGAATCCTTTGATATCCATGTATGCACGGCGAGGACATCTATAAGCTAACAGCAGTACTTCAGCAACAGAGATTTTTGTGTCTCAGGAGAGAATGAGAAATTGGTAGCACAATAGCACCTGCAACTCATCCAAAATGTATTGTAAATGTGTTTCTACATATGTATGGTACATTGCCAACTTTTCAGATGGCAAATTACAGGTCAAGCAGAAGCTGTGCTTTTAGCATAAAATAACCTTCTATAAACCAAAGACAACAAAAACCCACAAACCACACATAAGTGACTTTATATTCATCTGTTGTACAGCCTGATGCTGAACACACCTATGCAAGGAGATGGCAATTAGGAGTCGAAAGATTTTGCAAACTAATTAATTCTGTCTTGCACACTGGACCAACCATGCTTGTCACAATCATTGGCCCTTTAAACCAAGGAAATTGCACAGTGACACCAAAAGAGTTACTGAGCTCGCCTATGAAGGAGCCAAGGCAGTAATTACTGATACTGGCCGAGTGTATGTTATTTTCTATATGTCAAGTATACATACCAATAAGGACTGTTTTATTATCGATTCCCTCTAACCATCTACAAGAGGGCAAACAAAATAGACTTGAGGCAATACAACCATGCAATCAATAGTGAACACCAGTAGAATATGGCAGAAGGGTAAAACATATACATATTTAACATAGTACACTTGTCTCAAAGTAGGAACATGTAATGGAAAACTAACTTCGCTCTTGAATGTTCAATGTGTCCTAAAAATCGTGACAGATTAAGAGAGAAAAAAAAGCTCCTGCCGAACTTTGCGAGTGCAATCTTAACCTCACATCTGTTTTGGGTGCTAATTTCTTGGCACTGCCTGGAAACCACTGCTGCACCTGCGGGGAGGAGGGGATTCCCTGACACAAGTAACAAATGGACCACCAGGCAGTGCACAAAACTAGCATCTTCTTTCCAGTGACAGGGGCAAGTTGGGTGGTGGTACTAACTACCCACCAAACTGCCACTCTCCTAGTTTCGTCTGTGCCTTCTATTGCCAGAACACAAATCTACAACATCAGATGTGACCATCATTCAGACACAATACAAGTTCCCCACCCTCCTCACACAATACAGCCCACTAGAAAGATTTCAAAACACAAGATCCCACTACCTTGCAATTCAATTAGATCACAGTTTAAAAACTGAAAGGGACGTCAAAGTAGGTGCAAAGAAAGAGACTGCATTTTATAATGGCATATCCTGGATAGAAGAAAGGTCAGAGAGGGCAGTTTACAGCCATCTCCTTATGCATTGCACTTGGATTTTGTGCTGCTAAGGACGTGGGTTCAAAATGCATGGCACCAAAGCAAAAAGAACACTAGTGGCACGGAATAAAAAAAAACTAAGAAAAATAAACAGCTAAGCAAACCTAATCTGTCAAAACAAAATAAGAGTCAATAAAGATTTTGTAAAAATTAAACATGGCAACAACTGTGAGCCAAAACAGTCAAGACAGCAATAGATTGTAACGAGCCAGTCTATTTACTTGCCGTCGTGTGGCAACGATGTACTTTGCTTGCTACTTGACGAGTCTAGTGAGGACAGCCTGCTTGATCCAGCACACAATGTATTGATTACACCCGACCCACCACGTGTTTGTGTTATGTAAACTACACCAACAGCCACTGCAAGTTACCTTTTGCACCTTTGCCTGAGTCTACGCCGTCCCACAAGCACTGCATCCGTCGTAAGCTAGCGTGACTCCGCCAAGCAGATGTAACAAAATAAACATTGTCAAACCGCTTTTGATAGTAACCTCCCCCTACAATGTGAAGGGACAATACGTACATTTCACGCTGGCGTGTATTTTTGAATAACACCCTGTTACAGTTGCAAGTCTCAAACTATAAACATGAAAAAAGCAATAAATGACAAACGCCAAAAACCTGAAATGAAGTGCGTAATGACAAGCCATGAGACACTGCGCAACAAAAGTGGGGAATACGTCGTTTAGATGGGGGGGCGATAAAATAACTGACTCCAATTGCATCCAGCCCATTCGCCTGGAGACCCGGGAAGAAGGGGGGACGATCTAAAGCAGGAAAGGAATGTCACCAGCCTTCAACCCTCCTTTGGCCAGAAGGAAAAGAAAACGACAACATCCTGCAACAAATGCACGGCCGGCGCGCTGGGCAGCATGACAACTACAATGTACAGAAAATGAACAAGGACTGTGGAAAGTCAGCCTGCACATCGGCAGCAGAAAATGCATCACTGGCCAAATTAACGGAATCCATCTCATGAATAAAGGCACAAATAAACAAGCTCTTGGCATTGCTGTGGGGAGGGGGAAGGAGAAATGTGAGTCACGGGCGCCAGGCCGTGAAGTGTGAAGCAGTGGGCGGGGAGGCAGGAGCAAGCAAATGGTAAGGGGAGCCTTTGAAGAGCAAGGCAGGGGGATAGAACCGCGTTCACGAGCATGTGCACTTCTACAAATCCGCATCGTGAACTCAGCTTTGTGGTTTGACTGCAAAAGGTCTCTCTGCGAGACCTAAAAAAAGAGCATACTACATATTGCTATTAGAATGCTCTGACAGCTATTTCACGCTATTTCCCTTGCTAGACTTTTCCACAAACAGGGCCAGAAGGGATTACATTTTTTATTCCCTATCTGGGTTAGGGAGAAAGCTTCAACATTATGTAGTAATGAAGGTCCACGCAGTCCAAATAGTTTTATTGAAGTGTGTTACAGGTAGATAAGTTCTTCTGAAGCAGCCCCTCCAGGAGCAGCCTGCCTGCTGCTCAGCCCATTCTCAACTGTCATACCTCACCTCTCAGCCACCCAACATTCCAATACGCATCATCACTCCAACATTCCACACAGCACATTCACACTGGCTGAGCAGAAGATGAAAATGGCAGAACAATAAGATGAGCAGGATACTACATATCTCCTTTCTTATACAACAGAAGCATCAGTCCTATACGATAAATAAGATATAACAATAAGAACCCAAGAAAGGAATAAATGAGAGGAACACTAATGTAACAGAATAAGTGTAATAGAATAGAACAAATAGGAACGAGTGAAGCAATTGGTAAATATACACAAATAGAAATGACCCCTCCTATGCAACAAAGAATACAAAAGAGAAGAAAACAGTGATAAGACGGAGGAAACAACAAGTAGCAGAAAAGCATGGACGCATAAGACTACCCCCCCCAAACACACATATTGGCCGGAAAGGCAGGCAAGGAAGAATGTCAAAGCAGAACACAAACTGAACACAAGACTTACACCCAGACACATGAAAAAGTGAAGGAAGGATCTCCTCCAAAGCATGGATGAAATAGGATGAAACTACAATGAGGGAAATACTGGAGACAAATGAAGACTAACATCCAATTATAGTCCACATACCAAGGATGCAAAGAAAATGTCACATCACGAGGAGAGCTGGACAGGAGAGAAAACAGAGAAGATGAGAAGAAAATACAATGAATATAACTCATCCTTCCCTATTTTCACATTGACAATATAAAAATATCAGCATAATGTAAGGTATAACTAACAGTAAAGTCTTAGTTTAGACTTAAAATAAACTTTACCCCAAACAGGGATAAATAATGTAGACAATGCAAATTAACCCAATAAGACACACCCTGTGTGAGGGTAACAGTGTACGACTGGTAGGTGTAGATGGGGCAAAACCCCATGACCTACCCCAAAATAAGGACGAAAGATAAAGTAAATGGGACTGACACCCATGTCCTACCCCTGGCATGGGGCCTAAGCTGATGTGAATGGGACAGGACCAATTAAGACAAACCTAGTGAGGGTAACAGTATACGAGAAAACGAAAGGTAATGTAAATGGGAGTGACACCCATGACATACCCCTGACAGGGAGGTGGTGACTAAATGTCAATGGGACTGAAACCCATGACCCACCCTCTGAACAGAGGAAGGTAAGAAACTGATAATGGGACTGAAAACCCATAATCTACCCCCACACATAGGGGAGGGAAGCTAACTTGAATGGGAATAAAACCCATAGACAGATACCCTGAGAGAAAGGTAGACTGTGTAAACCCCGTAAAGGTAGAAGGAACATCCATAAAGAGAAATGTACTGTATGGAAGAGGGGCTAGCACCCGTTCCCATCCCTAATTTAAGGGAGCGTAGAATGTAATGAACACTTGGGAAACACACATTGAAGTCATGAAAGGGTATGGCATATCAGGATGTAACAGAATATTTGAACGAAACCTGCCAGACAATTAAAGTTTAGGGTGTGATTGGCCACTTGTAGGCGATCAGGATCTCAACCTATTGCTCTTCAAAGATCAACCTGTTTTGCGGTGTTCCTGACACCCACAAAAAAAATAAGCTGATTGAGAACTGTGTGGACCAGAAAACCAAGCACAGGATGTCCATGTGAGTACTAATCTCCGTGTGAGTACTAATTACATGTTCGTCTGAAGTGCCAAAGTCCATATGAAACATTGAAACGACGTTGGGGTGAAGACCCTCAGAAGAACTTTTGCGGCTGGTATATTGGGCTTTATACAGAGTGGAAAAACTGGAGAAAGCATGCTCGCTGTTTCCGTGCTGGAATACATTTACTAACTGAGATAAACGTCGGATCTCATCGGCCATTATATTGTACACCATTAGAAAGATGGCAGCACGCACTAGACGCTGTGCCGGGTGGCTCACGGTGCGCACGAGCGCCAAACAGCCACAGTCTGCGAATTATTACTCCGTGGAAAGTCGTGTCATAATAGAGGATTCTCGTGGAGATAAGCGCTGCATCAAGGATGAGATAAGATTGCGCACTCAATTTAAACAACAAAATGACAGTTTCAACGGCCGCTGAACCGGCAGAGCGTAACGCATGATGAGGAGACAATGAAACTCACCACAGATAGATTCTTGGCATAACCTCCGTTTGCTGGTGGTGATGTTATGTGTTTCCAAAAACAATTCAATTCAATTCAAAAATTCTTTATTTCGACCGTCTAGGTCATAAAAGAGTACAAATTAAAACATTAAAACTTTTAAAAAGGAGATATTTACAGCCATTAGGTAAACATCATGAATTGCACTATACAGTTTTCATACATTTGAAATATAAAAATAGCTTTCAGTAATAAAAACTTTAGCAGTGGATATCAATTAATTTACACCTTCTGGTCCACATAGCTATAAGGTGCTTGGAAAGTGCAAATACGATTAAACTTGATGTATCAGTCTTTAAAATTCTAAAAGCAAACAAACAATTTTTAAATCCTAAGTTTCTGCAGAGTGGAGCCAGCCAATACTTCCTGGAGTTGCTGTATGCAGGACAAAAAAAAGCTAATGAAGTTCATCCTCAACATCACAGCTACATCTTGGGCATGATTTATTATCAGCCGCTGACCATTTGCTAGTGAATGCTTTGAGTGGCAGAGTGCCATATCTCCACTGGATAAAAAGTTTTCTTGCTAAAATCAGAAAAACACAATCCATACAATCTTCAAACATATAAGAATTTTTGAAGGTTAAAAGGGAATCAGTTAGAGTTCCAGCATTCGAAGCACAAAGGGCAGAGTTCAATTTTTTCTCATTAAAATCCTGGACAGGGACTTGCGCGATAGGTCGAGACAACCCCTTTCTGGGTTGTCCCACAAGTCGGGTAGCCCTAGACACATAAGATCATGCTTCACGAATGCCAACCAGGGAATTTTGCCAGCACTGTTGAGGCTCAGTACCTGTTTCAGCTCTTGGTTACCCATAACCTATGCCAAAACCTAAGTGGTTTTAGTGCTAATTCATCTTCTATAGGAGAGAGTCCCAGATCCAGTCTTAGAGGAAAAAGCGGGGTGCTTTGGGGGAGTGTCAACAACCGTCTAATAAATTTATTTTCCAGCCTTGCAATTTCAGAGACACAGGAGTGTCCCCACAACTCTCCGCCATAGAGAGCTGCAGCCCTGGCTTGAGTCTTATAAATCTCCAGAGCTGGGCTCACTGGCCTGAGTGTAGATGTATTTGATACCTTAGACATACCACCCACAAGCTGGGACAGTTTCAGTCGGGATTTTACTTGTTGAGGTCCCCAGAAAAGATTTTCATGTAATGTTACCCCAAGATATTGAAATGTCGTGACCCTGATATTGAAATGTTGTGACCCTTATGATTTACTAACTGAGATAAACGTCGGATCTCATCGGCCATGATATTGTACACCATTAGAAAGATGGCAGCACGCACTAGACGCTGTGCAGGATGGCTCACGGTGCGCACGAGCGCCAAACACCAACAGTCCGCGAATTATTGCTCTGTGGAAAGTCGTGTCATAATAGAGGATTCTCGTGGAGATAAGCGCTGCATCAAGGATGAGGTAAGATGGCGCACTCAATTTAAACAACAAAATGACAGTTTCAACGGCCGCTGAACCGGCAGAGCGTAACGCATGATGAGGAGACAATGGAACTCACCACAGATAGATTCTTGGCATAACCTTCGTTTGCTGGTGGTGATGTTATGTGTTTCCAAAAACAGCTTGAGAGGAAACAGTTGTTGAAATAGATGTAAAGCAGGCATACATCAAAGCACCAACACCTTCCTTGAGATGCCAGGCAAAGAGTCGGCAGAAGTACATACCATGGTGACAGACACAGTCCAAATCAGTACAAAGGCACAATGTCAAGAAGGCACTCCTCTTTAAAACTAAATTAAATTTGACCATACCGTCAAATACCTCATATGTGAGACCTCTCCCAGCAAGAAACAGCTGGGCACCACCAAAACACCGGAGCACTATAGTTGAAGGTTATAGCCAAGAGCAAACACTCTATTGTAGACAGAATGCGTTGACACTGTGACACTAGCCTTTGTACCCATCCTTGATGTTTGCCTTTGCTCTGTGACGATTTTGTAAGTCCTCAGGGTCATAGAGTATGTGGCTGGAAATGCAAATGCATGACCCAGATGAATTTACTGGCTGTAAAGTGATTGGATTGAAAACACATGCAGCACTAGTTACTTCAAAGTCCAAATTAAGTAGTATAGATGAGCCCAGCACGCCATGGATAGGGTTGTCAGATGGTGATGACACTGGTGGGTCTAAGGGGCATAGTGCTTCATCTTCTTAGGTTTCATGTTGACTTCTTTGGTTTAATGTGAGGAACTTCTTTCTTTCTTGTAGACGTCTTTGTTGTTCTGTGAAGAACTTCCTTGTATTTTCTTTGGATTTTTCCTTTCCTGTGGATACCTCCTCCTGTAATTTGTGTTGGCAGAATCAGTAGGCTCTGTAGTTTGCTCCATCTTCAGGTCCTCTTTTGTTTGCCAGGTCCCTGAAATCCGCTTGTAGCGCATAGGTAATCACCAACCCGTCGCCAAAATAATGTAGTAATGAAGGTCCACGCAGGTAGGATGTAGATTAAGTAGTTTTATTGAAGCCTCTTACAGGTAGATACATTCTTGTGAAGCAGCCCCACCAGGAGCAGCCTGCCTGCTGCTCAGTCCATTCTGAACTGTCACACTTCAGTTCTCAGGCACCCAACATTCTAATACGCATTATCACTCCAACATTCCATGCAGCACACAGCACATTCACACTGCCTGAGCAGGAGGGGAAAATGGCAGAATAATAACATGAGCAGGATACTACACATTATTTCTTACTTAATTTTCAAAATCTGATATAACAGAAAGGTAACTTTATAAAAATGTACGTTAGGCTGCCTGAGCCAAAAATAGCTTCAAACAAATTCTGCCACTCATCACCCCTCCAGAGCTGAAATACACACCATTGGCTGAAAGAATTAACAGGTCTGGCTGAGAGAACAACGGCCTGCCCATGAGCCCAGAAAGAACAAATGGGTGTTAACTGCTGTCCACTTAGCAGGGATTAGCCATCTGGGAGTGGGAAGGAACGATTGACAGAACAAAGTGCGGCTTTAGCACTAACTCTTGACTTGGAAACGCCAGGGAAATGTTGTCCTATGTATACCCAGGCTCCACTTGAAAATACCAGGGAAATCATGTCCGATGTATACCCAGGATCGACTCACAGTAAGGGAGAAAACATTTTTACCCTGTTATATAGGAGGGGAGCTCATCTAAATAGAGTAGTAATTAAGGAGCTGAAGACAGTCCTTTGTGACAGGTGGATTCTGCCATCTTGAAACGGGCTCCTGGGTAATTTACAATAATGCAAAGAGCAACTGCTGCAAAAGGAGGTGGAGTACTTTGAGAAAATAGGTAGGATTGGGTGGTAAAATATCCCTAATCCATGGCTAATTCACAGGATAAATCTTGCACTTCAAACACCACCCCCTCAGACCATCCTTGACCTCGGAAGACTTCACTGGAAGAAGGCCTGCAGGAAGAAGACCCTGACTCCTGCTGGAAGAATGGCACTATTTTTCTGGTATTAGGCAACTGCTCTTCAGTGACACAGTGCACGTGCTCAAGCCCTAAAATGATGGATCACTGACTAAATATCGAGGGACAAAATATAGACTACCCAAAATATAGATTCCAAAATATCGACGGACAAAATATCGAATTCCTATCTACAAACAGGTAAGTACCAAAATATCGACCCCAAAACATTGTTTATATAAATATATATACATTATAAAAATATCGAATTTCTTAAAATTATTGTAAAATTAAAATAATATTAATAATAAATAGCTAAAATATACTTATAAATACTTAAATTACCTTAAAATTATTAAATAACTAATTTAACTTATAAAAAAAATACAATCATATCTGTTAAAACATATATATATATATATTAACATAATATTTTTATTTTTTTCTAATTTTTGAAAACCTTTATTTGTAAACAAGGTGTACACAGCTATTCAGCCGAACATCCCGGAGGCACGGCAGCAGGATTAGAGACCAGAACTATTGCAGCACACACAATTTTGCACAGGATGAGTGAGGTTAATTTTAAATTTTACAACAGGATAGTTACCGTTAGAAGAAATGAATTTCAATATAATAACAAAAAGCGCAGAAAACAAGAAAGAAGGGTGGGATCAGTCACAGAATCTAAATCATATATCTATCGGCATCTTTAAGGGGGGCCAATCAGTATACTCGTGCAATCAAACCCTAAGCACACCCGGCTATCGCCCGTACACGGAGAGGCTTAATGAAAAACATTCATGGGCGAAACCCACGGTCAAACATAGAGAATTCGAAATCAGGTAATGCACTGCACCGATCCCAGAACCAAGAAAGAAGGCAAAGGAACAGAGAGTCCAGTTAAACTAATGAAGATAAAGGGCCATAGAAACAAGAAACGGAAAAACAATAATACCCCATCTCCCCCCCCCCGCACCCTGCACCCCTGCAAATGGCTACGCCTACCCCCCTAGCAGCGTGCCTGGCGCCCAGCATCCAAAAACCCGAAATATAGCGAGAAAGGGGAAATATAAAAAGATAGACAAAGGAAAGGATAAGAGAAAGAAAAAAGACGGAGGAGGAGAAAAATCACATTTGCCCTCGGTCCCCTTACCCCCCCCCTGTGGCGCACAGTCCCAGTTCTAAGTATAGCAATTATGTAAGCAAGTTATTGAGAATAAAGCCCAGGGAAGGCGTCCGACACCGCCCCACCACCCGTAAGCAACAAAATGGCGGATCCCCCGAACTTCACGCACCCCCAAAGTCGAGATCTACAGCAGCCTCACCCTTGACCCCTCCGAATGTTCACAATGAGTTCAGCCAACTGCACCAGAACGTATCTAGGAAAAATCAAAGTTCCCGCTAGTCTGTGGACCCGCATAAGGAGTCCGATCAAGCACCTCAGTCCGTCATGATCCGCCACCGCCATGACACTTGCCGTTTCCAGCCAAAGTACGACCATGTCGATATCAAACTCAGGGCAAAGTCAAAACAATCGAGTGATGTTCGCAGCATCCACCGGGTCGTATTAGCCGTAGGCTCAGGAGAAGAGAAGACTACAAACACATCAGTGGACGGATGCGCCGATATTGGCGGGCGTCTCTCTGAGACAACAGGTCCATTAGCACACAGTGTTCCAGGCGATAATTGCGAGATTTCGACATGAAGGGAGTCTCCTTTGGTAAGTACCGGGAATAGCGTAGACATAACAGCCAGCTCAAGGGCACCAGGCAGGTCAGGGTCCTCGCACGATCGGGCAGTTTCGGTGACATCCGCGATTGTCTTCTAGTGGGTAGAGGCCATGAAGGATCGCAGCTCCTTAATGGCGGCCATCACGGTCCTCAAAGACGGCTCTTCATTACCCCGCACCGCCTCCACTCGGTCAGCTCCAGACATTTGAGTGCACTTCGGAGCGCCCGATTCCCCCGGGGACCGAAGTGCGGGTCGGGCAGGCGGAGATTGGAGGCTCACTTCCGAACAGTGACGGGGCTTCTCGGGCGGGGGCACCAGCCCGGCGAGGAGGCCAGCCGCCGGGAAGGGGACCCCCGACCTCTCAGCCACCTTCAGGATACGCACACCTCCGCAGTGTGCACAGGACCGCAGGCGCCTCACCAATATAGGGATGGGAAACACTCCAGGTCAATCATCCGGACCACGTCTGGGGCACCCAACCGCCGCTGCTGCCCAGTAACCCGGCTGGGTCAGTAATCGAGGTCCCGGCTTACAGGCAACTCTGGGCCAAGATCTTTCACACGGCACAATTCCGCCAATCCGGGTGGGAAAGTTCTCTGGACCACACCGCCAGTGTCAGCAAAGATTACCCCGCACGGGGTGAGGCGCGAAAGCAGGATATATGTCAGGATCTTCAAGCAACAGGCGGAGGTCGACGGAGCCGAGAGCTTATGCGGCCATCTTCGTTCGTCGCTAGGCTCCTCCCTCTTCCTATTAACATAATATTAATACAAAATACACAATATTATTACCGTAGGGTAGCGGAAGTGTAAAAATTACTATTCTCACTCCTAGATGTGCAACAGTAGGGAAAGCGTTGGATAGCGTAGGGGTAAAAATTACTATTCCCACTCCAGAGAGTGCAACAGTAGGGAAAGCGTTGGATAGTGTAGGGGTAAAAAATACTATTCCCACTCCAGAGAGTGCAACAGTAGGGAAAGCGTTGGATAGCGTAGAGGTAAAAATTACTATTCCCACTCCAGAGAGTGCAACAGTAGGGAAAGCGTTGGATAGCGTTGGAGTAAAAATTACTATTCCCACTCCAGAGAGTGCAACAGTAGGAAAAGCGTTGGATAGCGTAGGGGTAAAAATTACTATTCCCACTCCAAAGAGTGCAACAGTAGGGAAAGCGTTGGATAGTGCAGGGGTAAAAATTACTATTCCCACTCCAGAGAGTGCAAAAGTAGAGAAAGCGTTGGATAGCGTGGGGGTAAAAATTACTATTCCCACTCCAGAGAGTGCAACATTAGGGAAAGCAGTGGATAGCGTAGGGGTAAAAATTACTATTCCCACTCCAGAGAGTGCAACAGTAGGGAAAGCAGTGGATAGCGTAGGGGTAAAAATTACTATTCCCACTCCAGAGAGTGCAACAGTAGGGAAAGCGTTGGATAGCGTAGGGGTAAAAATTACTATTCCCACTCCAGAGAGTGCAACAGTAGGAAAGCGTTGGATAGCGTAGGGGTAAATTTTACTATTCCCACTTTAGTGAAAATAAAATAATATAATTCCCATAATTTTCAATTATTCAATTATTAAAATGTAATTATCAATTAAGAATTAATTAATTATCAATTACAAAGTAATTAACAATTTGTTCTAAATAAATACCAATACATTAATTAACATATTTAATTAATTATAATTATATTCCTTCCCACCCTATTCCCCTATAAACCTACAACCCGCTACAGAAAATAAATTAATATTATTCACATAATTATCATTTAATCAATTAATTAAAAATAATCATTTAAGAATTAATTAATTACCAATTAACAATTAACAATTTAATCAAAATAAATACCAATTAATTAATTAACCTAAATTACTTCCCACCCTATTCCCCTATAAACCCACAACCCGCTACAGAAAATAAATTGATATTATTCACGTAATTATCAATTAGTCAATTAATAAAAAAATAATCATTTAAGAATTAATTACCAATTACAAATTAATGAACAATTTAATCAAAATAAATACCAATTAATTAATTACCATATTTAATTAATTATAATTAAATTACTTCCCATCCTATTCCCCTATAAACCCACAACCCACTACAGAAAATACATTAATTTAATTCACATAATTATCAATTAATCAATCAATAAAAAATAATTATCAATTAACAATTAATTAATTACCAATTAAAAATTAATTAACAATTTATTCTAAATAAATACCAATTAATTTATTAACATATTTAATTAATTATAATTAAATTACTTCCCACCCTATTTCCCTATAAACCCACAACCCGCAACAGAATTAAATTACACAATAATTAAATAACATAAAATTAATTACTTAAAATAAATTACAAAAATATATACACTTTTCACACATACACTAACATAATAAACACTTCATTTTTTTCGATATTTTTAATAAACTATATTATGTACTTCGACATTTTGACTGTCTATATTTTTAAAATCGATATTACATTACTTACCTTCAAAACGATATTTTTGATGTCTATATTCTGTCCATTCGATATTTTGTCCATTCGATATTTTGGACTCGATATTTTGGTTTGTCTATATTTTGGGATCGATATTTAGCCCATTTACAAAGTCAAATGTCATATGTAGGCTGTAGTGTGTATTTACAACCAGGCTCCCAGGGACTGGAACTGTTCTCCCTTGCCAGGTGGTTTGCCTCCTGTTTGCCTGCTCTAAAGACAGAAAAAACAGGAGGACAGCTAATTCCAAGATAGCCCAGCTGACCACAGAGGACTGGACCTTGCAGGATACCTGGCTGGAGAGAGATATGTGATTCCTAGACACCTCCTCTAAGAAGCTAGTGGTTGCAGAACTGACCAGGAGGAACTTTAGCAACACTTGAGAGTTATTAATCTTTTCCACCTTTCTTTGAAAGAATTGGACATGGTGCTGAGACTTGCCCGGGATGGCTGCACCCAAGGTGGGTAGGAAAACCAGGTTGATCTCTCTCTGAACTTTTTGCTGTGCTGAAAACTGGTTCTGCAGGATCTCGTAGTAAAGGTATCTGGCTTTGTGGAGCCCAGGCCGGCTTACCAGCCTTGCTACAATAGAGGATTCTGACTTCAAAAAAAGGTATTAAATCCAAAGGTAAAACCTTGGACCAGGGCGAAGTGGCAAATCTGTCCAACCCTTGAAGAAACCACAGTGGGCACAAAATCCAGGCTTGTCCGGCTCAGAGCTTTTGGTGCCAAGACAAATAGTTTCGGTGGGAGCTCAATGACATTGTACATGACTTTGAGGAACTCTTGCCGGCCCCCACACCGCCCAAACCAACCTTCACGAAGGAATGAAGGCCGATGCTGAATGGATGAGGAACAGCCGACTGAAGCTGAACTCAGACAAGACAGAGGTCCTCATCCTCGGATCCAACCCTTCGGCCTGGGACGACTCCTGGTGGAGACCGAACTGGGAACCGCTCCAACACCCACCGACCACGCACGCAACTTAGGGTTCATCCTCGACTCCACCCTCTCCATGACTAAACAGGTCGACACCGTCGGATCACTGACATAATATAGAATGCCAAAATATAGACTTACCAAAATATAGTCACCAAAATATAGAATGCCAAAATATCGAATTCATATCTACAAACAGGTAAGTACAAAAATATCGAATCCAAAATATAGTCTGTAAAAAATATAGTCAGTCAAAATATCGAATTTTTTTAAATGTCGTAAAAGTAATTTAAAATTAATGAAATAATAAATATAATTAACTAAAACATACTTAAAAATACTCAAATAACCTTAAAATTAAGATATAATTAATTTAAGTTATTAATACAAAATGTACAATATTTTACCGTAGGATAGCAGGAGGGTAACATTTAATATTACCACTCCAGTGAGTGCAACAGTAGGGAAAGTGTTGGATAGCGTAGGGGTAAAAAATACTATTCCCACTCCAGTGAGTGCAACAGTAGGGAAAGCATTGGATAGCGTAGGGGTAAAAAATACTATTCCCACTCCAGAGAGTGCAACAGTAGGGAAAGCGT
Source organism: Lissotriton vulgaris (assembly GCF_964263255.1). Taxonomy (NCBI): domain Eukaryota; kingdom Metazoa; phylum Chordata; class Amphibia; order Caudata; family Salamandridae; genus Lissotriton; species Lissotriton vulgaris. Next base: position 814,113 of record NW_028245465.1, read on the forward strand.
TGGATAGCGTAGGGGTAAAAATTACTATTCCCACTCCAGAGAGTGCAACAGTAGGAAAGCGTTGGATAGCGTAGAGGTAAATTTTACTATTCCCACTTTAGTGAAAATAAAATAATATAATTCCCATAATTTTCAATTATTCAATTATTAAAATGTAATTATCAATTAAGAATTAATTATTTATCAATTACAAAGTAATTAACAATTTGTTCTAAATAAATACCAATACATTAATTAACATATTCAATTAATTATAATTAAATTCCTTCCCACCCTATTCCCCTATAAACCTACAACCCGCTACAGAAAATAAATTAATATTATTCACATAATTATCATTTAATCAATTAATTAAAAATAATCATTTAAGAATTAATTAATTACCAATTACCAATTAACAATTTAATCAAAATAAATACCAATTAATTAATTAACCTAAATTACTTCCCACCCTATTCCCCTATAAACCCACAACCCGCTACAGAAAATAAATTGATATTATTCACATAATTATCAATTAGTCAATTAATAAAAAAATAATCATTTAAGAATTAATTACCAATTACAAATTAATGAACAATTTAATCAAAATAAATACCAATTAATTAATTAACATATTTAATTAATTATAATCAAATTACTTCCCATCCTATTCCCCTATAAACCCACAACCCACTACAGAAAATACATTAATTTAATTCACATAATTATCAATTAATCAATCAATAAAAAATAATTATCAATTAACAATTAATTAATTACCAATTAAAAATTAATTAACAATTTATTCTAAATAAATACCAATTAATTTATTAACATATTTAATTAATTATAATTAAATTACTTCCCACCCTATTTCCCTATAAACCCACAACCCGCAACAGAATTAAATTACACAATAATTAAATAACATAAAATTAATTACTTAAAATAAATTACAAAAATATATACACTTTTCACACATACACTAACATAATAAACACTTAATTTTTTTTCGATATTTTTAATAAACTATATTATGTACTTCGACATTTTGACTGTCTATATTTTAAAATCGATATTACATTACTTACCTTCAAAACGATATTTTTGATGTCTAAATTCTGTCCATTCGATATTTTGTCCATTCTATATTTTGGACTCGATATTTTGGTTTGTCTATATTTTGGGATCGATATTTAGCCCATTTACCAAGTCAAATGTCATATGTAGGCTGTAGTGTGTATTTACAACCAGGCTTCCAGGGACTGGAACTGTTCTCCCTTGCCAGGTGGTTTGCCTCCTGTTTGCCTGCTCTAAAGACAGAAAAAACAGGAGGACAGCTAATTCCAAGATAGCCCAGCTGACCACAGAGGACTGGACCTTGCAGGATACCTGGCTGGAGAGAGATATGTGATTCCTAGAAGCCTCCTCTAAGAAGCTAGTGGTTGCAGAACTGACCAGGAGGAATTTTAGCAACACTTGAGAGTTATTAATCTTTTCCACCTTTCTTTGAAAGAATTGGACATGGTGCTGAGACTTGCCCGGGATGGCTGCACCCAAGGTGGGTAGGAAAACCAGGTTGATCTCTCTCTGAACTTTTTGCTGTGCTGAAAACTGGTTCTGCAGGATCTCGTAGTAAAGGTATCTGGCTTTGTGGAGCCCAGGCCGGCTTACCAGCCTTGCTACAATAGAGGATTCTGACTTCAAAAAAAGGTATTAAATCCAAAGGTAAAACCTTGGACCAGGGCGAAGTGGCAAATCTGTCCAACCCTTGAAGAAACCACAGTGGGCACAAAATCCAGGCTTGTCCGGCTCAGAGCTTTTGGTGCCAAGACAAATAGTTTCGGTGGGAGCTCAATGACATTGTACATGACTTTGAGGAACTCTTGCCGGCCCCCACACCGCCCAAACCAACCTTCACGAAGGAATGAAGGCCGATGCTGAATGGATGAGGAACAGCCGACTGAAGCTGAACTCGGACAAGACAGAGGTCCTCATCCTCGGATCCAACCCTTCGGCCTGGGACGACTCCTGGTGGAGACCGAACTGGGAACCGCTCCAACACCCACCGACCACGCACGCAACTTAGGGTTCATCCTCGACTCCACCCTCTCCATGACTAAACAGGTCGACGCCGTCGGATCACTGACATAATATAGAATGACAAAATATAGACTTACCAAAATATAGTCACCAAAATATAGAATGCCAAAATATCGAATTCATATCTACAAACAGGTAAGTACAAAAATATCGAATCCAAAATATAGTCTGTAAAAAATATAGTCAGTCAAAATATCGAATTTTTTAAAATGTCGTAAAAGTAATTTAAAATTAATGAAATAATAAATATAATTAACTAAAACATACTTAAAAATACTCAAATAACCTTAAAATTAAGATATAATTAATTTAAGTTATTAATACAAAATGTACAATATTTTACCGTAGGATAGCAGGAGGGTAACATTTAATATTACCACTCCAGTGAGTGCAACAGTAGGGAAAGCGTTGGATAGCGTAGGGGTAAAAAATACTATTCCCACTGCAGTGAGTGCAACAGTAGGGAAAGCGTTGGATAGCGTAGGGGTAAAAAATACTATTCCCACTCCAGAGAGTGCAAAAGTAGGGAAAGCGTTGGATAGCGTAGGGGTAAAAATTACTATTCCCACTCCAGAGAGTGCAACAGTAGGGAAAGCGTTGGAAAGCGTAGAGGTAAAAAATACTATTCCCACTCCAGTGAGTGCAACAGTAGGGAAAGCGTTGGATAGCGTAAGGGTAAAATTACAATTCCCACTCCAGAGAGTGCAACAGTAGGGAAAGCGTTGGATAGCGGGAGGGTAAAAAATACTATTCCCACTCCAGTGAGTGCAACAGTAGGGAAAGCGTTGGATAGCGTAGGGGTAAAAAATACTATTCCCACTCCAGAAAGTGCAACAGTAGGGAATGCGTTGGATAGCGTAGGGGTAAAAATTAATATTCCCACTCCAGAGAGTGCAACAGTAGGGAAAGCGTTGGATAGCGTAGGGGTAAAAAATACTATTCCTACTCCAGTGAGTGCAACAGTAGGGAAAGCGTTGGATAGCATACGGGTAAAAATTACTATTCCCACTCCAGAGAGTGCAACAGCAGGGAAAGCGTTGGATAGCGGGAGGGTAAAAATTAATATTCCAACTCCCGAGCGTGCAACAGTAGGGAAAGCGTAGGATAGCGTAGGGGTAAAAATTACTATTCCCACTCCAGAGAGTGCAACAGTAGGGAAAGCGTTGGATATTCGAAGGGTAAAAATTACTATTTCCACTCCAAATAGTACAACAGTAGGGAAAGCGTTGGATAGCGTAGGGGTAAAAATTACTATTCCAACTCCAGAGAGTGCAACAGTAGGGAAAGCGTTGGATAGCGTAGGGGTAAAAAATACTATTCCCACTCCAGAGAGTGCAGCAGTAGGGAAAGTGTTGGATAGCAGGAGTGTGAAAATTACTATTCCCACTCCAGATAGTGCAACAGTAGGTAAAGCTTTGGATAGCGTAGGGGTAAAAATTACTATTCCCACTCCAGAGAGTGCAACAGTAGGGAAAGCGTTGGATAGCGTAGGGGTAAAAAATACTATTCCCACTCCAGGGAGTGCAACAGTAGGGAAAGCGTTGGATAGCGGGAGGGTGAAAATTACTATTCCCACTCCAGTGAGTTTAACAGTAGAGAAAGTAATGATTTAATATATTATTAAAAATAAATTAAATATCAATCCCAATAAAACATTAATTGAAATTAATAATCAATGTAATATTAGGTAATAATTAATTAGAAATACAACTACATATTAGCTATTAAAAAATTAATAACCTATTCATAATTATTTAACAACTAATTAATTTTCAGTAACAAAAACTAATTAATAATACAAATTAATACCAATTAAAAATTAACAGTAAATTAATTATCAATACACAAAAAGTATTTTTAACATGTAATTAATTACAATTACATTACTTCCCACCCTATTCCCCTATAAACCCACATCCCACTACAGAAAATACATGAATACAATTATCATAATTATCAAATATTTAATACAAAATAATTACCAATTAATAAAAATGAATTGCCAATTAATAGAAATTAATTACCAATTAAAAATTAATTAACAATACATTTAAAATCAATACCAATGAATGAAAAAAAATATTTACTTAATTACAATTAAATTACTTCCCACCCTATTCCCCTATAAACCCACAACCCGCTACAGAAAATAAATTTAGAAAATTAACATAATTAACAATTAATCAATTAATACAAATTAATTGACAATTAATAAAAATTAATTACCAATTAAAAAAAACAAATTCAAAATGAATACCAATAAATAAATAAAAATATTTAATTAATTACAATTAAATTACTTCCCACCCTATTCCCCTATAAACCCACAACCCGCTACAGAACTAAAAAGCAAAATGTAATTAAACATTAATAATAATTGCTAAAAATTAATATTTAATTTATTATATTTAAATTACTTCCCACCCTATTCCCCTATAAACCCACAACCCGCTACAGAATTAAATTATACATAATTTAAATAACATAAAATTCATTCATTAAAATACATTAAACATACATTACAAAAATTAATATACACTTTTCACATATATACTAACATACAAAACACTTTAAAAAATTGATATTATTAAAAAATCGATATATTTAATGCCTATATTGTATACTTCGATATTTTGACTTCTATATTTTGAAAATCAATAATACTTACCTTAAAATCGATATTTTTAACCACTATAATGTGTCCATTCGATATTTTGTCCATTCTATATTTTTACTTCGATATTATGTCCATTCTATATTTTGGAATCGATATTATGACTGTTTACCGATGCCGTCTCCTCCTCCTGCTTCAACACCCTCCGCATGCTCCGTAGGATCTACAAGTGGATCCCCACTGAAATGAGAAGAGCAGTCACCCAGGCCCTTGTCAGCAGCAGGTTGGACTATGGAAACGCCCTCAACGCAGGAGCCTCGGCCAAACTCCTGAGACGGCTCCAACGCATCCAGAACGCCTCTGCACGCCTGATCCTCGACATCCCTCACCACAGCCACATCACACCCCACCTGAGAGACCTGCACTGGCTCCCAGTCAACAAGAGGATAACCTTCAAGCTCCTCACCCACGCACACAAGGCTGTCCACAACACCGGACCAACATACCTCAACAGAAGACTCAGCTTCTACACCCCCACCCACCAGCTTCGCTCCGCCGACCTTGCCCTCGCTACAGTCCCCCGCTTCCGAAGAGCGACCTCAGGTGGCAGATCGTTCTCTCACCTCGCCACCAAGACCTGGAACACCCTCCCCATCCACCTACGGCAGACCCAAGACCTGCTGACCTTCAGAAAACTCCTCAAGACCTGGCTTTTCGAGCAGTAGCAGCATTCCCCACCCCAGCGCCTTGAGACCCTCACGGGTGAGTAGTGCACTTTTTACAAATTATATGATTGATAGATTGATTGACTACAGCCTTGGATCTTGCTCCATTGAAGATTTTCACTTTCATTGGAGAGGTAGGTAAAAACATTGAACATCCATGGTGTACCCAACCTCCATTTCATCTCGGGCAGCCCGAATGTGTGCCTAGGTCACGATCAACCACAAACATTGACTTTTGACTGGTGCTTTTCTTGCTGCTATTTGCTCTCATTTTTTTTTAATTCCGGTCTCTGCTTCCTATGCACCTATTTTAACAATGATCTTTTACTCATTACAATTTTCTCTCTTTTTCTAAATTGGTTTGGTAACTCTATTGTGTTGTATTCTTTACTTTAAAAATGTTAGTACTGTTGGCACTTAGGGTACACTTTTCTGAGGGCTGCCTTCTGCTTCTGCTATAGCTACAAGGGCTTGAGCAGACATTCTCTCAAAAAAGTGTTTTTACCTAACCTGAGTGGGTTTATCAAGTTGGGTACTCTTCTCCTAAATTAATAATCTCTGGGCATATGTATAATTTACTGGTCGCAAAATACTGGCAGCAATTTGCAACTTCTATTTTTACGACTAGTAAAGAACCTTAAGAACGGAGCTATGTACTAATAGGTCAGTTCATAAAATTATGAGTCGTGGATTGGAATCTGACTTACCACACGCATATTATTGAAGTAGGTTGCAAATTCTGGCTCACTACGATTGAAGGCCATCACAGGAATGGTATCCTGCTGGGTCCAGCAGACCACCAAGTTTGTGATAGCTTTTTAATACAGCAAACGTTTTAATGCAGCCTGCTTTCCTTAAAGGAAACAATGGTGTGTTTAAAAAGAAAGGTTTTGTTTTTTTAAAGTTTAAGAGGACATTTGCATGGGTTACCATGTTCTTTGAGTTGTTGGTAAAAAAAAACACAAACAAAAAGAAAATATTTTGCAACCAGATTTCGGTCGCAAAACATTGATGCAGTAGATACGGATCCGGTATGTAAAAGGGACGCCTATAAAACGCCCCTTCAAAATACCAAATCAGTATCCATTCGGAATTCAATTTTAGGAGTCGATAAAACTTTTCAGACTCCTAAAATGGAATTAGTCAATAAGAAAAAGCATTTTATCAGTTGCAATGCTGAATCGTAATATGTGTGACTCTTAAAATGCTTAATACATCTGGATGTTCATTCCAGACATCGACATGCTATCGTTATAAGACATCGAACCCTCCCGAAGCGAATCGACTTTTCTAATTCTTCTAGTTCCAAGACAAATGGATTCATGTGGTTTTGCATCAGCTTTGGAATGGTCAATGTGATCTTTGGAATAAGGTCATAGATCAACTGAGATTCACAACTGTGGTTCACAGAGTAAATCAGTACCCTCAGCCTCAAAAAAGGACATTGGATGAGCCTTTTTGAATAACTGATAGGAATAAAGACAGCATTTTCTACTCCTTTTGAACTGTTCCAATTTTGTGTACTTCTGTTTGGGTTACATGCAGTCCTGGCCACCTTTACATGGACCAGAATCATGCTACCTATTAGGCCTACTTTGCCAGACAGGGGCAGTTGCACAGATTCACTATTTAGGATGTGTCATTGATTGTGGTATGATAGGTGGAAAAAGTTAAGGCTTTAGAAAAGATTTCTAGACCTTGGATAATCAAAGAACAATGATCATACTTAGGGCACATGGAGTATTTTTAAATGTTCATTCTGCACTTTACCTTCTTAGCTGAACCCCTGATGGCTCTGTTGGAAAAATCGTTCCTAACAAGATGCCATTGGGTACAGAACAAGACCAGTCATTTTTTCCTTTAAACTTTCCCCCTCTTCTGGTCATATCCTGCTGTGTCGTCTTGTCCCTTCCTTAAATCTACAGGTTGCTCCATCAGGGACTGACTATGGGTTATTCCGGTCTCAGGCATTTTAAGGGCAGACTTCATATCATTTTGTTCATAAGCCACAGCTATTCCAACACGAACAGGCATATGCAACTAAAGAGAAGGAATACCTTGGCTTTTGATGGATTGTCAAGGCTTTTCTGTACTATCTATAAGGCAGACATTTTTGGTGATCATGGAACATGTCTCTTTGACCTGGTTTTCCCAAAGCATAGATGGTACTCACTGGGCTCTACAGTTTTTTGGGGCATTACAGCCATTTTCCATCTCGTGACACATCAACCTAGTAGACTCATGGGATCATATTACTTTCTATCCTGTCTGTACTCTCCTGCCCTGACCAAGTATCAGGCTTTGGGGAGGGGCATCTGTAAGCCTGCACACCAAGTCCTGTCCCACAAAGCTCTAGCAATCTTACTTTGCGACTTTAAAGGCCACACATACCACTAGACTAGGTGCTTTTTAATATGCCCAGTTGTCATTTGCAGTTGGTAGGGTGGTTCTGTAGAGGAAAGGAGGACCCCTTCCCAATTAAATCCATGCATCCCACATACCACTCTGTATTCTTTAGCACAAGAGCGAACAGAGCCCCAGGGTCCCTCAACAGCCACAAAACTATTTTACGCGTTGATTTCCCCAACAATAGTCTGAGAGAGAAAATGTCTCCATTACACAAGAACTTACTTCAGGGGAGAACCTTTAAGGTGAGTGGTGGACCCAACCTTTAAGAAAGAAGCAGTGCTACAGTTTCCCTCTATCCAATAGGGAAGTACAGCAGGGAAATAGGCATGGCTTAGGACTGCTTCAAGCGAATGGCATCCAGGAGGTGGAAGAGGGAGGGGACCAGAACTGCTTAAGATCCTATATAAACCTCCTTCAGTCGAACCCAGCTAGACACAAACTGGCTACCTGAAGCCTGTCCTGACCAAATACCTGGCAAGCAATGGATGTAAGAAATAGAGGCAGGGAATGAAAAAAATGTTCTAAGAAATTCAAGAGGGAGAGTTGACAATACTGGCAACCTGGATCCTGTCCTTTCACCATTTTATCAAAGGTCTTAAGGCCCCGTCCCCCTGGAGAGAAGTTGAGACATAGGAATAGCCCAGAGTTCCTCACAGACAATCAGGAGGGATAGACATTTAACAAAAAACGAAGGCCTGTGTGTATCATTGCCCTTCCAAACAAAATCAGAATGGGAGGCATTCTTTGATACATCTGCCCTAAGAGAGGAGACAGATTTTTGTAAACGGAAATAATTCAGCTGCCAATGAAATCTATGGATTCATTTAGTTAACTTATTCCTTTATTTACATATCTATAACCTGGAGTCATCAAGCTAATTACAGGCACATAAACAATTCCAGGTTTTGTAAAACCACCAGTTTCAGAAAAAGTAGCCAGAACTTGACAAAAGCCAAAAAGGCAATAGAGGGGCACTTGTGAACACAGTACTTTGAATTTCCTGATAGTGAGAAATTGGGTTGCTTGCTGAGAGGTGTTGAAACCCTACTTATGAACAAGCTGCAGTCCTTGCCAGGGTTAACCACTAATAAAAATAAAACACTAAATGAACCTGTTCTAAACCCTCTAGTAGCTTAGCACTAAAGCAGTCAGGCTTAACTAAGAGGCAATGTGTTAAGTATTTATGCAGCACAGAAATAGCAATAAAGTAAAAAAAACACAAGAAAAATCCCACACAAATTTGGAAAAATAGAGGAAATTGTAATAAATTGACACCAAAAACTAAAAAAATCTTATCAGCTGAATCAGAGTTATGAATTAATTCAATTCAATTCAAAAAGTAGCTTTATTCGATTTTAGCAAGGAAAATCATAAAAGCACATTTTAATACAGCATGATAAAAAGAATTTAACTCAGACCTAGTATTAAATTAGACATAAACAATGAGAAATGACTTTTAAAAGTTTTTTTTTTTTTAAAAAAGATATATCAAATTCAGAGGACAATCAATTCATAGATGCTCTGCACCTTACTGCAAATTTCAAAAAGCTAGCAGCTACAGTAATGGTATGTTCATCTTCGAGCATATAGAGCTTGAGTAAGGCTGGTCTGCACTGTCTTAGACCCCATTGTTTCAAAAGTGGTAGGAGATGCTTCTTTCTACCCCAATCATAATATTTGCAGAATAAAAGGACGTGGATATTGGATTGCTTAGAGGTATTGTCACAAGGACAGACCACCAGATTAGTGGACCAGTCATTTGTGGTGGGAAATGTTAATAGGCGGTAGAAACACTCTGTCCTCATCCTTGTTAGCAACATTCTCGTATAGGTTGGAATATGCGGAGAAAGATAGGAGGGAATGCCAACATCATGAAGAAGGAGCTTGTGATGGGCGATCGATAGTTTGTTACCTTCAATATAAGAGCGCCTGTCTTCGAGTAAACCTAAACAGCGGGCCTTAAGGTCCTTTTTTAGAATAGTTGTGCATAAGGTCGGATTGGCATATAAATCAGCTAAATCCAAAGATGTTAGGAATTTCCGCACGTAAGCGAGCCAGGATATTTTTCTTGAGTCACTTGAGGCCATGCAGTCCATGATCACATCTCGGTTTAGCACAGTTTTTTCCGAGGTCCATATTTTGTGCCATAAAAGAATTGGTGCGGTTTTAATTGTGTCCGAGATATGTACACGGGCAAGCTCGTTGTGGCAGACTGTGGTGGAGGTTGATCGTGGCACAGCCAGCAGGTATTTTAAGAATGCATTCTCGCTGGTTTGTATCTCTCCACAATCCGCCAGACCCCAGATTCCAGCCCCATATGTTGCAGTGGAAACACACTTAGCTACAAATATATCCAACAGGATCCCTACCGGTTTCCCACCTAGTTTTGTGGCAAATTTCTTTAGGGCTCCAATTTGTCTTATGAAAGCCAAGTTGCGGGTATGAATAGCATTTTTCCATGACCCTTTGCTATTGAAGAGTATGCCCAAGTAAGTAAAAGTTTTTGTGAGAGAGATCTTGGATGCGTTAATGAACGTGTTGCATGAAGTCTTCTTCTTTTTACTACAACACATAGTAAATGTTTTACTTACGTTGATCTTTAGACCTCTCTCGCCCATAAATGTTGAGAAGGCTGACAGTGCTTTTTGTAGCCCTAATTGTGTCCTTGACATGATAACGGCGTCGTCCGCATATAAGAGAATTGGAACTGCCAGGCCTTTTATTTTAGGGTAGTCAACGTTCAATTTTGCGAGGCAGTCGGCGACGCTGTTTATATATAAATTAAAAAGAAAAGGGGCGAGGATGCAACCCTGTCTAACCCCCTTTTTGATGGGGAATTTGCTCGTGCAACTCCCATCCTTGCCGTAGCGAACCTTGGCCCCAGCTCCACGATACAATTCTTTTATGAAAGCAAGTATGTTGGGATCAACTCCCATGGCGGTAAGGGTAGACCACAGTATAGAGTGGTTAAGGCAGTCAAAAGCAGAGCTTAAGTCCACAAAGGTCATATATAAATTACACCCTTTGGCCGTCACATATTTATCGGTAATCAAAGCTAAGTTGAGGCATTGTTCCACTGTCCCAAGGCCAGAGACAAATCCATATTGAAATTTGGATAAGGTGTTATTTGCCTGGGCCCAAATCTGCAGTTGATTCAGCAAGACTCTCCCCGCCACCTTCATCATGGAGTCCAGCAAAGAAATGGGTCTGTAACACTTTGGGTCCATTCTTTCCCCTTTTTTAAAGATTGGTATTATGATGGCTTCTTGCCAAGTTTCAGGGAATCCTGTGTGAGCATAGGAGTTAAGGACGTTTGTAACAATTGGTGCCCACAGTTTGATGTTGTCTTTAAATAAATCTATTGGTATTCCGTCCGGCCCAGGGGCTTTAGCATTAGAACTTTCAAGAATGGCCAGTTCCACTTCTGCATAATTGAAAGAGATGGTAAGTGGAAATGACTCTGTGTTATTTCTTTGTATCCCGTTGCTCTCAGTTTGATGAATGTCAGGGTGGGGTGGCTCAATCTGTTCTGAATTAATTTTTCAAACACTTTAAGTTCAATATAGTGCCTAAAAGATTAAAGAGCCAACTGTGGACATCTAGTCGCGCAAGACTGGGACAAAGTCAAAAGTTATGGCCAACAGCGATGAATCACGGATTGGCTTCCATGAAGAGGGTTGGGCCCAGTCTCTGCTTATATTCAGACTTAGAAGAAATTTTGAAGAAAAATGTCTGAGAAGGTAAGTGTTCAGCGGGGCATGGCAGCTGGCTGTGTCCGAGAAGGGGGCGTCATTGTCGGGAAGCCGCTAGACAAAGTCGTGGTGAAGATTCCTATGTTCAGACTTGGTCTCTTTTTTGGAAGTTGAAAATCTCCAGTAGGACGAAAGTGCACGAAACCACCAGCATGAAAATCTCCAGTAGGACGAAACTGCAGCCTGCAGTTTCGTCCTACTGGAGAACAAGGGCTCCTCGAGGCCAGATGCTCCTTCTGCGAGGAGCCACTCAACAGGATTTGCTGCTACACAGAACATAGAGGGAGCTTCTGCAGAGCCAGACTAACCGGCAATGCACCTTGGGCGAACCATGTCTCCTCTTGGTTCTCAGAGCTTTTTTTGGCAAAACATTTTCTAAGTCCCAAGTTTTGATTTGGACTATCTGGGCACTTTTAGCACAACTATCAAGGGTGCATGACAGGAGGGGCACCAATTGGTAGGTCAGGACTCACTCAGGGTGGGTCAGTGCGCAGGTTCAAGATGTTTCGGGCTATTTCTGTCCCTAAGACTCTGATCAGAAGGCTATCCAACTAGCCCTTGGAATCACTCTGGAATTCCTGGGTTCAAGCAGAAAAGCATGTCTCAAGTAGCACGGCAGTCTTCTGGGGGCACAGAGGAGGCTTCAGGATGCAGGGCAGTCCTCTTTCACGCAGCAAGACACTCCTTTGAAGTACACAGCAGACCACAGGCAGTCCTCTGAGAGTCCTTCTGCAGATCCAGAAGTGAACTGAAGAGTGGGTCTGAGGATCCTATTTGTATAACTGGTGCCGCTTTTGAAGTGGGAGAAACTAATGGAGGCTTCCCCCCACAGAAGTATCTGGAATTTCCTACATCCATCTCCCGGTTCCATTCTGTCTGCAGGCACAATAGGCTAGTGTGCAGTGCTTTGGGTGTGTGAGAAGGCACAGTTTTGTGAAGTGAAAATGAAACTGTGATATAGGCAGGCAAAAAAGGCAACCAGTGAGACACTTGGATGAAGCAGGTTTGCCGCTATTTCCGTTTTGTTCTGCCAAACTCGATGTATGTGGGTTACAGCTCCCATAATTTAAATACAATATTTTGTGATCAGTTTATTTGAATCATTTGCGTTACACATTTCTACACCCACTATAAAGATACCAAAATTATTGACTTAATCAAAACCTCTTTCAACTCTCTCAACAGCATTGGATGTGTTGCCAAGGAGTGGTCCTGGCATGTTTTACTGGATTAATCGCACCTTGGATTATGCTGAAATTCAACGCTGCTGCCTTCATATAGAGGTCTGAATATAATGGGTCCATGCTGGGGGCTATTGAAGGAGTGTAGGTAGTACTTCAAATCAGAGATGGTGGCTGACAATCAGAGATGGTGGCTGAACAATCAGAGATGGACAATCAGAGATGGTGGTTGATGAAGCAATCTGACCATAGTTATGGATAAACTATTAGCTGCATCCTTTCAAAGTCATGTCTGAACATGAGCTCCAGTGTATGACCACCTGGATGTCAACAAACTTTCATTGTGTGATTGAAACACAGCACTTCAACGTACTCAAGGAGGGCCAGCTGCAGGTGGTAGATATTGTGTTGAGTCAAGATTTACATTCAAGAAGAAAATGTTGTGGACTCTTGCATTCAGAATTCGGTTTAAACATATAGTCCCAAATTCGGAGTGGTATGTTGATCCAGTAACCTCTACTTTGTTACTGGAACGTTTTTCCACAAGGGATTAAGGACAAACCAGGAGACAACCTACTACTCTATAAGCCAGGTAAATATGTTTGTGTTTTTCTGCACTTTAGAAAGGATTATTTGAATATCTACGTATTTTCCTGAGATACGCGTCAACACATTGTGTTACTCTGTGTTTGACACTGTCAAAGAGTTAAAGCTTTCCTTTATTAAAGAAGTGGCATTCAGTCTAGTGGAGCCTTATAATCATTGCAAGTGATGCAAGGAAGGTGTGATCAGCAAAGCTACTGCAATTTCACAATTGCTCTGTCCCTGCTCACAGAATCCATCAATGGAGCTACCCAACGCCACAAGTGAGCAGAGCTTGATTCTTAGGTGGCGCAATGTATTCTCCAGTCTTATCCACAACACTTCGATCTCTGCTACAGAAATTGAAGGGTTAAGCCCTTGACAGTCCTAATGACATAGATGTAGCTGATAAAATGTGCAACTGAGAACAGCCTTACGATGTGTATATACGTCATGGGCCCAAAGCACAAATGGAAAAGGAAACGCCCCTTCAATGCATATAGAGGTCTGTGCAAACATTGGAAAAGGTGTCTGGCAAAGGAGAGAACAGACTCCCGAACAGCCAATGGGTTAAAAGTGCTGTTAAAGGCATAGAAGCCCTCTGGAGGAGAATACTGCTAGAGATGTCAATGATGCACTGCCATACTGAGAAGCCCCTGCAGTGTCACCTGAAGCGGAAGTGTGGGTGCTCGGAGCATGACTGCACCCTCCTCTCGGAAGAACTGATGTCATGTTTTACAGATTCTTCCAGAGCTATGACGATCTCTGAGGCCGTCATCATGAGCATGCTTTGAGTCACCAGCTGCACATCACCATTTCAGGAAAGGACGTAGTGTGTGATGACGCATTATGAGAACTGTGCACGCAGTGGGGCACATGCCACACCCCTCAGCTACAAGCATCTGTCCAACACCATAGCAGAGGGATCAGGGGTCACCTACCCAGCCAGTCACCCATCCATCATTAAAAAAGGGAGGGGGTACATAGACCGTACCCATCCCTCTCTGCAACAGGAACTGAGGCTACCTGTCTCCACCAATCCATTCCCTTCCACCCCTGGGTGTACAGTACTGTACTGGTGTTGTATTGAGCTTTCTGACCATGTATGAGGCCCGTGCACTAGGGAATGACTCTCTCTCACTTAGTGGCGCTCCTGGGGCCATCTCATTTCCATGCTCTTACCACTCGTGTACCCCTCCCTCAGAGAAGCGTGGCTTTCGTCACAATTCCACAGGGGGAGAAGGGGTTACACGGGAGAGCTGTCATTAGCGCTCCTGTTAACCCCCAGACAAAGAAAGAAGGGGGTATGGGTCATGGTGGCATCACAGGGAGTTCACCTGCCTCAAAGCAGTTTGGAGGGAAACGTAAGGGTAAATGTGGACGCGGCGGTACAATACATACCCCAACATGCCATATATTACATGCCAAGAGACGAGTAAGGAATTTGTTCACTCCCTCACTTTCAAATTGCAAACATCTTACCCTGGGTGCGAGGAAGCAGCCAGTGATTATTAGTGTCTGTAAACCAGGGCAGGGAATCGGCCCATTCCCACCCGCCCATAAGCACCCGTTGCCCTTCAGGGTGGAATGCTTCCATGCTCCGTGCGTGGGAGCGGGGATTCCTTCTCCCTCAGCTAGGGACGGAGGGACACGATTACCCCCCCTCCCCCCTTCTCCACCCACCTGCACCTCCTCCATCCACCGCACCTGCCTATGCCCACCCCTCAGACACGAGCGTACACCCCCCTCCGCGCGGGGTTGGTACAGCCGGGCTGTCCCCGGTGCGGGCAGCGCACGTGCCCGCCGGGCCGCGTTCCACCGCCCAGCAGCATGACACAGCGAAGAGAAGCCCGACCTCGCGCCGGGGAGGGGGCGGGAGAGACCACGAGGGTTTATTGGCAGAGGGGCCGCGAGAGCGTGGCCCCTCCTCCCTGCCTCTGCAGAATGGTGCCGTCCGCGGTACTACAAATCCCCCCTGCCCTGGGCTGCAGAGCTGTCAGTGCAGGGCGTGGGACGTGCTGCTGCGTGGGCAGCGGTGCCAGTGCCTGCTCACTGCTCACTGCGGGGTGGGTCCGGTGATGCTGCGGCCGCGGTACAATGGGGCGTCCTCTGACGCTGGGCTGTCAGTGAAGCTTCCAGTGCGGTCGGTGCACGATCCCTCGGCTTCAGTGCTGCGTGCATCCTCTGCTGGCAGGGCGCTGCAGGGCGGATCCCCCGGTGCTGGCCTCCAGCTGCACCCGTGCTGCTGATCTCTCGATGCACTGCAGGGTGTGGCTCTTTATGCAGCAGGGCTGCCAGTGCATGCCGCTGCGCTCTACAGTGAGGTGCGGGCGCTGCAGGGCAGGGAGAGTCCTCTGATGCTTGCTGCTGAGGTGTGCATAAGAAGGTGTGCCCCCTTGGTGCAAGAGATCCACCCTGCTCCCTGTGCTGTGCATGCTGCGCCGAGCTCTCCCTCCAAGGTGCACTGAGTGCTCAGGCATTCTCTGACCCGGCGTGCCCCCCTGGTGCTGCCCCCCACGCGCCTACCGCTGCTGATCTCCACGTGAACTCTTACTGCTGCCATCGCCGTGCCCTGCTGGTGCCAGGGAGGACTGCCCTGCTGCTCCTTCTGACAGGTGAGTCTGGCCATCATTCCCCACTATCGTTGTACCTTAGTGGTGAGCGCCAGGGGGGGCACACCGGGCTCCTTCCAATCTGCCTTGTTCTAACTCCGAGAATGGCAATACAATGTGTGTGGGAAAAGGGGGAGGGCATTATAATCCTAAAATACCGCCAACTGGCTTAAACCTCCTGTCACTCGACGGGAAAGGTTTAATGCGTGGGGGGAGTGATGCTGAAACACTTGTTAAAGACAAAAAGTAAATGCAAGTTGCATTTTTAGTAGGAATATTAAGAAACAGTGCTCTATACTACAACTCCCGCCCCTCCAAATACAAAGAAAGACCAAGAAACGCAAGTGGCGTTCGCTGTCCGTCAGTAGGAACATACCTGAGATGTGTTGCAGCCTCAACCAACTCACACGCATCTATAGGAAATGCAAGACAGCTGTTCCTTCACACCCCACCCCACCCCACCACCCAAGAATGCCTCTGATCTCTTCCCCACAACATGGAATGCTCACCGATGCCAGTCTGCTACCCTATAGATGACAACAATGCGAGATACTTTTAAGGAAGCACACCTTCCCCACCCCAGAAGAACCAGAAAGGTGTAAATGGACTACTTTTCTAATCTTTAAAGTAAAACATGTGTTACAGCATCATCCGCCATCAGAAACACAAGAGCAAAAAAAAAAAACGGCTATGCATTGTGTTAACATTGTATATTCCCTGGTAATATCCAGGCTTGCATGTGGTGCATCAGTTTAGTGCAGGAAAGAATTGCATTGACCACTCAACTCCTCGCTACAAGGGGACATAAAAATCTTCCAAGCACTTTTGTAATCTATGAATGAATTATGCGCCCCCCACCCCACAAAGGGGACAAGTAAAGCTCGCTAGTCAGTCTTTGATACAACACCTTCACAGACATGTCAGAGATTGGCCTAGTCCTGCGAGGCAGCCCTCGGCTTGCAAGAGATGCTTTCGAGCCCTTTTCTACTTGGCAGAATCTCTTCTCCTGGGTTATTAACGACTATTTTTGTACACGCCATTGTAGTCACTTTTCACTGGTTCATCCTCTACTTTTAGAATATTTCTTGTTTCCAATAGTGTAGGAATTCCTCGTCATGTTTCCTACCAATCGCACAAGAATGTAGAGATGTATGTTAATGGCATGAATGTGCTTTTTGTAGTGCATAGTGAGTCTGAGTGTGATTTTCTATTAAGAAATGCGTACTTCCCTTAAAAGATAGATATCGGATAATATCTATTAGAGATGGAAACCAGCTCAAATATCCAGGATTAACATCATCAGAGTAAAGTGCGAAGGACCTGGAAATTATACATTTGGATAGTCTTGATAAATTGCATTTGTATTTTTTAGATTTTGTAATTATCCACTTGGTTAATAAAAAGTAGCATAATATGTCTGTATGAAAGTAGCCATGCTCCGACATATATATTTTTTAATATCATTATTGGCAATCTGGTGTTAATCTTTCTATACAAACAATTCATATGTTTGGATGAAATGCACATAGACGGTCTGAAATGCCTGGTTCATGCTTTTCGTTGGTAGCATTCTTTACTTCTGAGGCACCCTCATGTCTAATAGGCTGTTGTGGCGCATCTCCATTTTCTTGTTAAAGGTTTTTCGTCCTCCATCTTTTTTTTCCTGAAACCTCAGAGCAATAGGGTGCGTTGGCTCAAAAAAGTGCATGAAAAAAAGGAGTGTAAAGTAAGGGCAGCAGCTTTCCAGCGAGGAAGGAGTCTTTTCATTGAGTTATTTTGTCATGTCACTTCAAAATTTAAAACCGGTGAGGCACATTTTCCACAATAAAGCCTTATCAGAGTGGCACTCCTCACAATGGCGACCTCGTGGTAAAGGACACCTCTCACAACGAAGGTCTCGTGGCCGGGTACCGCTTACACTAGAGATCTGGTGGAAGGGAACTTCTCCCACAATGAAGCTCCAGTGGTGTGAGACACCTCCCATAAAAAAACTCTTGGAGGTGCACAGTGACACACTAGCGAGAGCTGAGGGACAGCCCTCATGGTGATGGTGTTGATGAAAAGAGATGTAGAGGTCACAGGCGTCTCCTAATGAAGACCTGGTATAGAGAGCCACCCCATAACGAATAATCTGTGGCCATTAATGGTGAGCAACAACTTGTCACTGTTAAGGGCCACATCTCCGACTAAGATCTGTAGTGAACAGTGGTGAAGGGCATATTTTATGTAACAAACCTCAATGGGCATCAGAGGAGAAGACAGCCTTTAAAAATGAATTTTTGAGGCAGTCAGCTATGAGACACATTTTATTTACTAGGGAGGGTCACCTCTTCTACTGAAGCTTTGCTGAGATCAGTGGTGGGGGATGACTTGTGGTTGATAGTGAGGGCCACTGCTTCTAAGAAGGCTCTGTGTCGATTACTGCTGAGGGCCGCCTCTTCTAAAGAAGCTGTGTCTCGGTCGCTGCTATCGGCCACTCCTTCGAAAGAGGCTGGTGTGTTGGTCACTGGTGAGAAAGCATCTTCTATAATGAAGCTGTATGGTGGTCAGTGGTGAGTAACACTGCTTTTGGTGACTGATGAGGGACAATCCTTGTAATGAACATCTCAGGTGGTGAACATTGAGATTTACATCAAGTGTGGCACCTTGGAGGAGCAAATAAGGGTCAGTTGTCAACTGATGGTGAAGTTCTTTGCATGATGGGATTAAGACCGGGAAAGACAACACTTATGGGTATGAAGTATTGTTAGAATTGTGCAGTACTTCCTTCACCCCACATCTGGATGCTGCCTACTGAGCACCCTCTGTGCATTATTTTCTGATGAGCTGCTCTAGCCTATTTCTGACAGCAGTTAAAAAGGCTGTGTTGGAATGGCACAGCCCCTCTGCAGACATGGGGATGGGCGTGTTGGGCGTTGCCACCACTAGACATGCGGCAAGGCTCGCTCACGTGGCGATCCTGCCAGGGCTAAGAGCTCAGCGGGCTTGGATGCAGACAGAAGACAGGGAGCTGCTGCCAGAGGGCATGTCTCCTGTACTGCTTGGTACCAATCCCCTCATAGAGCTTGTAAAGCAGCGACCTCCAACTAAATTGCCTGCAGCCAAATGAGTTGGGTGTGTGCTCCATTTGAGCTGTGGAAGGCATGTTCAGTGTATAATTGAGCGCCTGCTCTCTAATCCCTGTGTTTGTAGAAATGAAGATAATGTACAAGTGTAATCTTATGTTTGCTTTCATAGCTTAAGATATCGAAAATCATAGTATGTTTGTGTAAGTATCTATACACAATGGGCCCGATCCACCAAGATACATGTAGAAGTACACATTTGTTATTTCTGTGGTACATATGTACTAATTTAGAAGTGATGTTGACACAACCTCAAACACTGCACCATTGAAAGGGCACAGGTGCCTTATCCCCAGCTGTGGAGATGGACGCGGATTCCACCAGGAACAGTCTTGCATTGCACGAAGGAGTAGAAGCTGGCCATCCCTTAGTTAGATGATGCAGCAAAGGTTACACCGCCAGGACCCTTCTGCGGGGAAGGTGTGGTGTCTACATGGCATCATATGCCACGTAAATCAATGTGTGGTATAGGTGCCAGTCGAATATCCCATGCATTTCACGGATCATGGTTAGAGGAGAATGCACCAGTCGCCTAGTCATGCACCCCTCCCTCACTGAACAGGGAAGTAGAGTGAAGTACACAGTGGATTGGCACTTCTTTTGTATAAGCCTGTTTAAAGCGGATTACAAAACATAGTCATGATATCTGGATTTACTGGGGAAGCTATGTTTATTCTCATTTCTGCGTATGTGTTTGTGTGAATAGCTCAGTGTGATAGTCAATCATTTGGTGGTCCAATTTATTTCGAGGTTGTCATAATAACCACATTATTTTCACATTGATAAAAAAATAACGCTCCATAATGATTAATGTGATTGTCCCAGGTGTGGGCAAATAAAATTCACTCACCAGAATTGTCATTTTTGGATACTACGGCATGAACAATGTGTACCAGGTTCAATATTAGAATCCTGCCAAAGCCTGACGTGGGGGGGGGGGGGGGGGGTGGACATGCCACCCCTCAAGGAGCAGTAAAAGAAATAGGCTGTATTTATTTATAGCATTTGGAGTATGTGTTTCTGTTGCTGAAGTAGGCATTCCACTTTAAAGCAAGCAAAGTTGATGTGTTTGGTGGTAAATGTATATTCTTATGGACAGATTCTCTCGGTCGAAAACCTCGTTTTTTCTCTTTAAACAGAAAACCTAACTGGGAATGCTAAAACACAGTTAGGGTGGGTTGATTTCGCATTTGGTCCTCAGTTCACGCTCTTCGAGTGGGATTTTGTGACTGATGCGAAAAAATTGCCTACGTTTGTGAAAGAGTCTGTGAATGAATGAGCAGCGACTTGGGAGCAGCGTTCACCCCTAGATCACAAGGCCCTCTAAGCGAACACTTCTCGCAGGGTGTGCATGTGTGTACATTGTTAGCATCGCTGGGGGCAGCCAGCCAATGTGTCAAGCATGCGTTTTTGCAGCTCTTATAAAAGATATCACCTACAACAGACTCAACGACTGAGAACAGCGTATAGGGGAATTCTAGTCAAATATTGCTTCTCACATCTGTTGCACTTATCAAAGAAATGTGCCTAAAAAGGTGTATTTTTTTAAATACAAACATTTCCATGGTGAAAGCTCCCAACGATCTGTAGGTTAGATTTGAAGCCCAGTGTAAAACAAGAGCATAGAAATATAATTATCACAGGAATATGCTTGTGCGCACGTCTGCACATTTTTTTATTTTTTTTATTTTTTTTGGTAATCCTCATAAACGGAACTCTTGATGGGATACTGGCACCTCAATGCACTTTGATCGTTCTATTCGGGCCCTTGTTTTTTTTTTTTTGGGCCAAAAGCAAAGTGGTAAGCCTGCACCCTCAAGTGGCCTCTGCCTTCCCTTCCATACTCCTTTTCATCTCTCAGTGTGCGCCCCAATATACTTAGGAGTCCAGGGAACCAACAGGGCTCCGGTTAAATCATTGGAATACCAATCATCGGCACGTCTGCACATTAACAGTTTGTTTGCAAGACTGTGTAATTCTACAATTTTGTAGAGTAAATACAAAATCACCAAAATAACCTTAGTTTTGTGTTTATCACAGCTACTTTGATGATAATGGAAGTAAAAGAGTGGAGACAAAAATCTAGTATGGCAGGCTGTAGAAAAGAGCTAGAACCCATAATCATTTATCCACTGCACTCACAGCGCTATATGAAGAGATTTTACAACTTTCATTCGTTTTTGTACTGAAAGTTCTCAACAAAATCGTGGAAGGGGCCTGTGTCCTTATAACGAGGATCCTCGCTAATCAAATGTACCATTTCTATTGTCCTTATATCAACCGAAAGCCATTTTGGCAC
This sequence comes from Lissotriton vulgaris, assembly GCF_964263255.1. Classification (NCBI taxonomy): domain Eukaryota; kingdom Metazoa; phylum Chordata; class Amphibia; order Caudata; family Salamandridae; genus Lissotriton; species Lissotriton vulgaris. The sequence continues at coordinate 835,497 of NW_028245465.1, forward strand.
ATTTGGACGGAATCAAAGTGTTGTATGTGTGATCCAAGCAACTGTCTATACAGTTGGACATTCTTTCTGACACAATTCATCATCACATAAACATTTGAGATGTAAAGTGCTGCACGGAGGCAGGAGTCTACTGCAGTCTTGTTGGGTATACCTCAAGCGGGTGTGCTATGAAGTTGATGAGAATGTTCCAGAACGGACACATTTCCAAATTTTAGTAGAGAATGACCCTTTGTTGGTGGAAACTTCTAGAATAAGTCTAAATGGCCATTTCTATCTTAATAAAAAATTGGTTTCCAGAGGCAATTTGGAAAATCAGCAAATCTGATGTACACATTGTCCATGACCAAGAGAAAAAAAATCAGAGTTCCTCCCTTTGGAAGTTACAAACGTATGTTCTGTTGTCATAGTGATTCTTAACTAAAAAGCAATACATATAAGGGTCTAGCTTACTGCTAACTAACAGTGGCCCAAATCGGAGGTTGTATGAAGGGTAAGAAAGCCGAATTCCAATGAAAATCATTGTTATTTTCCATAGATACTGCTCAAAGAGTTCCAGAAACAATTTGCTAATACAGCTTAAAGTATTCAGCTGCACCTGAACTCTCCCCGCCCAGCGAATAAAAAAGGGTAAAGGGCTACAGGCAAATATAGGTTTCGGCTTGAATCATCCAATGTCCTAGTACAGGAGGGTATGACCTTCTCATTTGCCGGAGACAACAAAAAGGGATTAGTATATTAAGTATGATTGTCTGACTTATTGACCAGAGCCCAATTGGCTATTCATGGCAGGCAGTATTTTAGCTGTGGTCTGGAATGTTCTCAGATACGCGCATGATGCTGCGTGCGCATCGAATGGCGGAATGTGGGGAGGTGCTCTTCTGGAACATTCTCACATTAGAGATCTGCGTGCCACTCTGCAGCTTCCTGAACGCCCACGCAGAGTATTCTAATCAAGGATGGATCCAGTGCACGTCTATCTTGGAAATGCATTTTGTTGCTCTAAGCTCACACTGTCTTCTATTAGTGGCCTGAGTAGCTAATAAAAGTATACAGCCTTGTTAATCTTTTCCTTGAAAAGTGGGACCAAACATAAGCACAGTTATGACTTATAAGCAGTAGCAGGTTTAATGCCAGCTAACGCCTGCGCTTCGTGACAGTGGCCGGCGAATGCAAGCATGAGCTCGCTATACTAGTCTTGAAAATCAAGGTAGCATTGACGTTCAGTATCATGATTTGATCAACTACACACTGTCTCTTCAAATGATTATAAGGGATCATAAGATGGGCTAATCTATGTTCATAATATTAGAATCCCAAGAAATATTTTGGTGTGTTACTCTGGTAAGGCATCATGAGTAACATTTGTTACTGTGTGCGTATGCCACGCCTTGAAATAGTATCAGAAATACATTTTCTACGGTTTGTGGCCAATCTTAGCTACACAGCTCTAGGGAATGCAGCAAGGATTCGGTAGAGGAAACCATGACAAAATGTTGGGGGTTTGCAGAAATGCTGAGATCAACAACAGTGGAGGAGGGAGCACCAGAAACAAGAAGGTTAGGAAGGAAAACTAAGAGGGAAAGGGGGAATGCAAGAAGCAGCATAGAAGGGGGTGGGCTACAGAGAAGCACAATGCACGAGCTACAGAAGGAGGCAGATAGGAGCTATGAACAAAAAAGAAAAATCTGAATATTCAAACACTGTCGGTAGAAAAGGGTGTATGGGGTGAAAGGAAATGGAAAAAGACCTGAAACGTCTGGTTGCAGCACAGGACTCTCCTCCAGCTGTAAGGAAACATGGTTTGAACCACACAGAAGGAGTTCAGTTCCTTTACATATTTTCGTAGTTTGGAGGTGATCTAACTCAAAGCCACTATCATGGGTTTTCAATTCAATTTTTCTATTATAATCAGTCTACTGTTATCCTACGGTCACCACAGCCGCTATGGGCAATCTCCAAAAAAAGAAAAACAAAGGCAGTTTATTTTGATATATTCTGCTTTCCACTTCAGATTGCAATACCAAAACTCATCGCAATAAAGGCCTTGTTTGCTAACCTTTGTAAAATAGAAATCATTGCAAAGAATAAGAGTTTCCTTCTTTTTTTCTTTTTCCTTGTTTATGCCAAATACATGATGGAGAACATTTATTTATTTTGGGGCGAAAAATCTACCTTTTTGTCCAAGCCCGCAATGTTTCTTTCAATAGTCACAAGATAAAAATGAAAATCTAGATTGGCTTTCTTTAAAAATATATATATATATATATGTCTGCTGTCCCAAAACAAGACTGCAATGAGACGTATAGACAAGTCTACCGATTTTATATGTCACTTGATATATTTTTACTCTTTTGTATAATACATCCTATTTTGTTCTCTTTCAGGCTTGTAGTCTATCCTCCATTAATGGAAGCTGCCTTCAAGATGGCTGCCACATGTAAGTACATATATTAGCACTTGTTTTTTTCTTTGCACTATGTAGAGTGAGGTTTAGTCAGGGCAGTCAAAGGCTGCACTGTTGCTGCTTATATAGCACTTTTCTTTCTGTCAGGTTGTGCTTAAAAATAAATATAGTAATGGTTTTAAATTGCGAGTGTACACGCAAAATTAGCCATTAAAAGAAATCCAATTAGATGTGCAGGTGTCTGGCCTGGTTTGTAATGACACTGTTGTGGAATAATGTTATCAAAGGTGAGATGATACAGAGGTTTCTAGGTTGATTGTTTAGAACTACCGCTTCCAGTCTTATGAAATATTTTTTGAGCAATTCCTTCTATATTTTCTGCTCTGCCTTCTTTATTTTCCCCGGAAGAAATTTTTGATTTTTTTGTATTTTCCACGTTTTTTTCTGTTACGTAAGAAGTTACCTCCATAGCTTTTTTATCTAATAAAGGTGGATGAAAAGGATTCTGCGTTGCCGCCACTGAAGTAGTGCAAAGCGCACTCCACCATCATTTAGCAGCTGTAACTCTGTGGAACCGCACTGCAGACGTTGCTGGTGCCTGAGGTGTGTTTTTCAGCAGCTTTACCAGCAGTCATGCTTCCATGAAGTAGTGCAAAGCGCACTCCACCATCATTTAGCAGCTGTAACTCTGTGGAACCGCACTGCAGACGTTGCTGGTGCCTGAGGTGTGTTTTTCAGCAGCTTTACCAGCAGTCATGCTTCCATCATGTAGACACTGTACCAACCAGGCTTCCATGGGACTGTTGTGGTGACACAACTCATGCCTGGACATACTGTTAGGAAGCCAGTCTTCAGACCACCATTAAGCAGCTTCATTGCAAGTAGCCCTGCCTCCATCTGGCAATCAGTGTGCCAAGAAACAGGTCCTAAAACAGTGCCAAGTGCAAGGCAACTCTTGGTTTTACTGCCATTTGTGCCCCATGTGGAAGATACTGTGGCAACAAAGAAGGCTTCACCAGACATTGGTGTGCCTGCTGTCCCACCTCCATCAAACAGTGTCTGTGCCAGACATGCGTCCATCAGACAGTCATCTTTACCAATAAGCTGGTCCACATCAGTTACTTTAGTTGAAATTAGACTTACAGTTGAGGCAGAGTCCTGATTGCAGGGTTTTTTCCCACAAGGCCTCTTCATTTTATTTCAAATTCATACAGATGTCAAATAATTTGCTCTCAGAACCTTAAATGCAATAAAGACATCAGTAATCAGCCACGGTAGCGGGCATCTTTGACGTGTGATCTGCAGCTTCAAACGCAAAGACCTGCCAGTCATGTTGAAGGGATGCATGCTCTCCTGGCGTGTAGTGGTGGTGTGCTGGGCAGCATGCAGATGGTGGTTCTTGCTAGACTGTGAAATCTGTGGGAGGGAGGTGTGCATGAGAGATGGAGCTAGGAGAACAGAGCGGGGGGGTTTAGTAAGTTAGCAAGAGTGTCCTTCTGCAGGCAGGAATGGTGTCTCTTTCAGGGTAAAACACCAATTAATGAATCAAATACAAATGTGAACCTATAAATTTAGAGCAGTCATAAAAGACGGCAACGCAATCCTGGATCACTGACGAGCAGGGAGCTGTGTAATTCTTATTATCTGAGGGATGTCTGCCCATGCTGCACAACTATGGTTACATTAGCGGCACAATCCTAATACCTCTGATTGAAAGCTGATAAGCGAGCGAGGAGTGTTAGCCACTGCAGAGGACCGCCTCCTGAAACCTGGGCCTCTAGTTGGGGTTGCGTTTTATGGCATGTCCATTTTTAGGTTGAGCATTCGAGACCTCTTGTATATACTTTAGTTTATACTTATATGTGTATGTACTTTGTGGGCTCTGGAGATCAGCCCTAGGACTTGTCTGCTTCCTCTTAACCGCATGCGCGCTAGCGGTTTTCCCGCTGAGCGCTGCGATTTTAAAAATCCTGCGTTACGTGACAAGGTCAACTCGTCACACGCACAGCGCAGGTAACGCCCATGACGAGCTGACCTTGTCACACGCATCGAAGGGGTTAAGGACTTCTGTTTCGGTTTAACTGTTTCTATTTAACTGTCTTGATAGAAAATGACCAGCAGAGGTCAGTAAAATACCAGAATTGCTTTCTGCAGAGGGACTTTATTTTAGTGTTCTGGCAACTGCCTCTATTTGACTTTCTTGATAAAAAACGCCCAGCTGAGGTCAGTAAAATACCAGTATCACTTTAGCATTCTCTAAATTCTAGTCCATAGAAATTGTCTTCCACGAGCACCTGTAGACAATAATATTTTTTTTCAGATCTTGCATTTTCAGTGATATGACCACCGAAGGCCCTGATTTTATATTAAAATCAGAGCTTTGGACTATACCATTTCCCACTGAAAGGCAATATTTCTCTCCATGTGTTCCCCTACCTGGCATGTCACGCAGTTCGATGCATACTTTCCCTCCATGTTAAAAAACAGTAGCTGTTTCTGTACCCAGGCTAATGTGCTGCATAGCTAAATCCATATAAGGTCCCAAAGGCGAGACCGATTGCATTGCAAATGCTTGTTATAAGTCTGCTGCATTGCTGCAGCCCGCTTTACCAACTTAATGTCGTTCATCCCTGTGCATCACTCTCCTGCATGCAACAGGGTCTTAGGAATTTGGGTTAACCCTATTCCTCTACATGTCTATACCTATCCATTTTTACAAATATATATATACTGGGTATACCCAAATCACCCTCCTAGACCTGGGTATGGGACACTGTCATATACGAAAAGAAGTGGGTATGGAGGAATTAATATATAGCTTATTTTGTGAGTAGAGCACATTCAACTACCCTCTCTTCAGTTTTTTGTCACTCACAACCATATTATCAAATTAGTAAAGACACACATATACAATGGCACCAATCAATGGACAAAGCATAACTACAAACAAAATAACATGTGAAAAAGGTATATACAAAACCATACACTCAACTATGCGTTGCCAATACCCGGTAAAATAGATACTAGTGTTCACCCATTTGTTCTGGGTGATACACTCCGAGGTAGTCTAAGTGAACACTTTAGGCAAAGGGACTTATTTTCCTATAGCTCTAAATTGAAATTTGGCCAGACTTTTCTGGGCTGGATCATCAATACTTACTAATTCTCCACTATCCGCAACACTGGCACGGAAAGGTCTTAGCTAGATAAAAGCCCAGACATATATAAAAAAAGATTTACTTTTAATTATGCAGCTTGAAGAAACTATGTTGTTAGTACACCTGGGAAGCATGCAAATGGGACTTCGGGAGCTTTCTATATAAGGCTCCTAGTTTTTCGTTTTTTACTAATTTTTTACTGATGGTCTATTTTCTAGTCTGAATTGATTTTTAAATAAGGCAAACTGCAGAACAATGGTATTCTTTTGGTTGATTCTTACTTCTGCAAACACGAGTTTCAGGCCAGTAGATGTGCGGATTGGGAGGCAGGAGAGTTACAAAAATGATTTTGTAATGAAGCTTAAATAACTGCAGGTATAAATCTTTGTAAACCGGTCTACAATTCAAACGTTTTTAAATATCTATGTTGAACTGTACATTTCGAAAACAATTGGGACTTTCAAATGTGAATGTAAATTTGTTGGTTAAATAAATATGGAAATCCATCCACTGCAGCCTCATTTTTACACTAAACACAAAATAAAGATGAATACAGATGGAAATGTCAAAAAACAAATACCATAAAATTGGGAACCCTATTTATAATTCACATTTTGAGACCTGCTGCGTTGGATAGCATTACACCAACATGGCACTGAGCAGCCTTTTAATATCCATTTATTTTATCCAATTACTTTTTTAAAATACGTTCAATGAGGAGACATATTCATCCAGCATTTACACTCCAGCACAGCTGTACATGCCCACCGAAATCAACGTTCAGCAAAATTATTCTAAATATGCAAACCAGCGTTTGCAGCAGCCTTTATTAGGTGAACATTTAATACAATTCATAACTCTTGTAATGATCCAAGTCGGCTTTGTTATGCAATTCACCAATTAAATTAGCACTACTTTCGGTAGGATAGTCGGTATTTGTCATGTGCTGCCTATCTGTGTTCTGTAAAAAATAATCAAAGGTTTTTTTTCTCACCAGCAATTAAGTTTTTTTTAAAGGAAAATACATAATTCAGCAAAAGTAGTTTAATATTCAACTAAGCTGATGATGTCCGTTTACTACTTACTGACAAGGTTGGTGAATTCCTTTACATGTATAGTGTATTTTTGTGGCATAATGGAAAAATGTTTATTAAGATTTGTTTAGACCTAGATAATGTGGAGTTCGGTTTGTGTAAGAAAGCATTTTGCAGCCTTGTGTAGTGAGAAAAATGAATGTGTGGTGTTTGGCGTAGCGTCAACTGTGAATGGAATCATTGTGAAATGTAGGATCTACAAAATATTATGCAGTACGATAGGCTTCAAGGCGCACTTCGAATAACAGTAGGCGTTAGTGCTTCGGAAGAGGTGCAGTGTAATTCAGGTGCTGCAAAAACTGCTAGCCTAGCTGTTAGGAAGGCTTTGTGTGCGTATGAGGTGGCCAAACGAGCACCCATGGGTGTGTTTATCTTGCCTTAATGAGACGTAATTGAGATTTATATCGAACATAATTTGCCAATGAGGTAGCACTGCTACACTTCTGGTAGTCCAGAGGTGAATCTCAACGGCTCTGAGGTTTCCATCACAGAGTTGTGAATAGCATGGTTGGACTGGCCTGGGTGTAAGTTACAAGTTCTGTCTTAATGTGTTTCGATGTACGATAGTGTGTGGTGAGTTCTTGTAGGGTGAGTTGTTTGCATGATGATACCCAAGTGCATGGCATGTCTGTGTATGTTATTTTTAAGACGTGTACTTGGTGCTAGGTGGAATATACTTCTAGGTGTGAGTGTTGTGCGAGGAGAGGAGAGGAACGTACTCTTTTTGAGCATGGTGATAGCCCCTATGTGGCTCAATTGCACTGTGTTGTATTTGTGCTTTTGTTCGGTCTAACATTTGCAGTAAGGTGTTTTGTGTGTCCCTTGTGATTTCTGAACCGTGCTCTTGTGAGCACAGTGGCAACTAATTCTATGGCTTTGTTGCGGTGTGTGTTCTGCTTGGGATTGGACACCCGTGCTTAATCACAGTGGTAGACCAGCACATGGTACATGTGTACTGTGTTGGGTGTGTGCGTGGGGTTCTGTGTACATGTTCTGACCAGCCAGAAATGAATAATCATGAACCAGCAGCAGCAGAAGGAGGTATGGGCCCTGTGCTGGACATGTTCAGCAGAATAAAAAGAATGTTTTAACAGATCCAGTGTTCTTGATTCGATCCTTGTTACTACTGCGTGTCAGGAGCAACAACGAGAATGCAGAATATTGGCCTAGATGCCTTGCAATAAAATCGAGGGGAACCTCATATCTAAACAAAAATGGTCACTGAAACCAGTAGACACCATTATCTCATTTCAGAACACAACCTCATTCACGTGGAATGTTCTGGTTAACAGTTCTGCAGGTGTCCAAGATATCTAGTGCCACGAAGTCTATATCCAGTAGAGACCACTGTGAACTGGTTAGCTGAAAATTCTTTCAGCGCCGAAAATAATGATAATCTCTTCCCCCTCTTTGGGTGCAGTGTGACACCATTAGCCGTAACAGCTGTAATCGAAGAACAGCTAAGGCTGTCTACTTCTGACGTCGCTGTCCTAATGTGGCTAGCCATTGGTCAGCAGACACCTGGGTCTTGTGACCGTCATACCTCCTTCTCAGCAGCACAATGTGTACCCCATGAATGTAACCCCTTCCATGCGCTCCTCAGCCCCCTGAAGGCCGTACATGTGCAGTGACGCCCCACTGTCGCCCAGCCCCCCACCCATCTTACTGCCCCCTGGTCTTCCAGCCTCTGTGCCTTGTATTCCCTAGTGTTGTGAAGCAACCCAGAGCACAGGCAGCGCTTTACTAAAGACTTCGTAAATAAGCCTGCAATTCCGGGTGTGCCTTCGACTCTCGTATTTTCTGGAGCGAGGCAGAAGCATTAAAAGTATTTCATTAATATCACATTAATTGTGCGAGGCTGTTTTAGTGAGTGTTTCTGTGAGCTTACAGGCACGTTAAATATGAAAATTATTGTCATAGATCCAACCTACTGACTGCAAAAAAACTGCCTGTTTACTCCCGAGTAGCCTTTGAAAATATGTTTTCACGCGGAGGGTTTTGAATGGATGAAGCGCCTCCTCGCCTGACTGGCAGAGACAAAACGGAGTGAATGAATAATAAAACGAAGGCTTGGTTGGAACGGGAACAGTAGTAGCCAAGGACATGGGGGTATCCGGAGAGTACGCGGGTTTCTTTGTCATCTGCAGCGGGTCACGGTGGGGTTGGGCGAAGTAGGCCGCGCTTTTTTTTATTTCATTTTGAAGAAAAATATTGTTTTTAACTAATTTCATTATTCTTATGACCATAGTATATTAAGAGTAAAAACTGACATGCACACTATGCTAAAGTCGATTAAACAAAATGAGAGCAAGAATGTAATAGCCACAATCGTTTTTTGAGGCCGTTTTATCCTTTTCATATTATTTGGAAACGAGAATAACGAACTCTAAAATGATTCCCAAAGCCTATTGGCTGAGACACAAACGTGCAAGATTGCGTTTTTAAAAAACGAGCTTAAACCAGATATGATTAATAGTATAGCATCGAAATTTTATTTTTTGCGGAAAAAAGTTTTCTTTAATTGATGTGGCTGCTATTTCAACGTATAGAATGCACTCAGAAACGGTTTCTAGAACTGAACATTTCGGCGCTGTTTTTGCTGAGGAAAAAGGGTGCTTCTTTCGTGTGGCAGTAATTCCAGAGAATTGAGAAAAAAATCTTACTTCGGAGTCGAATTAAAATTGTGGTTGTAATTTCCGTGTCTTTCTTTCCACCTCTGTTTGCTTGCCAAGCATCGCACAGAGACATGAAATATCCATTTCTTCGTGACGTCTTTAGTTTCTTCTTTTGATATATGTTTTGCCTGAAACTTTTTGTTCCGGCTTGTTTTTATTTTTATTTCAATATTAAATTGACAGAAAGCCTTTGCTACGTACTTCATGGGAAGATTGCAGTGTCGGTGGCCAGGGATGGACAGGGTGGGGCGGGCGCCGGACGGGTCCGCGGACTCTTTGTCTGAGACCCGAGGAACGAAGCGATTGTCTCCCTATCTGGCGTCCACTTGACCTTTGGGAAGAAGTAGAAGCCCCAAGTTAATGAATGTAAATACCTTTGTGTCGCCTTGCGGCTGGGGGCGGCGCCCGGTTCATGGCGCAGCGTGAGCCGGGACTCCATTCATCTTCTATCGGGAGAACCGCGACCGGCGACTCCGCGGCGATATTCCTTCTGTAGGTCACCGCAATTCACCGACAGCCTCGCGAGGAATCTGATTGTCGCGATACACCGCTTCTGCGTTTAACCTTCCCGCAGACAGGGACTGGAATAGATGGTTTTTGAAAAGCTAGGAAGGGTTTTCTGTGGTCATTTTTCATCGCCGCTGCGTCTCATCCACAGGTCTCCTGTAGGTACCGGGTGTCTGAAAGGAACATAGCGGCGTTATTTTCGAGCTTATTTACGTGGGTGTTTAGATAGCGCTCCCTATCTCCTTGCAGCTGCTTCGCAGCGCTTCGTCCGGATGGAAATGCAGTGAAGAGCGCGGATCAGGGCCGAGTGTGTGGAGGGTCGACACACATCATTTGTCATGCGCCGTTACACGAATAAACAAATATAAACTGAGAGCTGGCTGCGAAGCGCCACGAAGTGCGAGCAAAGGCAATTCAATGGGAGTTTATGCAAACCACGTGTTTCAAGGAGACATCCCTGGCCGCGCAATGCAGTCATTCGACAAGCAGCGATTTTTTTTAATTAAGATACATTTAATTTCGCAACAGTGTTCTAAATATGGCCTACTGTTTAAAAAAAAAAGATTATTAGGGCATTTAACGCGAAAGGTATGTTTTGCAAACACCAAATTCCAAGTTGCTGCAAGATGCTAAACAAAGAGGAATCTGTTACACTGATTTTTTTTATTCGCACTTTGAAAATAAATACTAAAAAAAATACACAGGGTACTTTTGCTAAACTAGGTTTTTTTGTCGTTTTGCCACACATTTGGGAATTTAATGTGTTACCTATAACGCCGAATGTCTATTTTCGTGGATTTTTCATCGGATTTGAGATCATATTTAATTTATAGCGCGTCCATGTTTCCGGGGGGAAAAAACCTTTCCTGTTTTATTCTAGACGAATTTTCGTTTTCTTATTTATTCGTTTCCGTCAAGTTTTCATCCAAGCAGATTACTGGCTTACGGGACCACGATCGGTGCATTTTGCAAGGACTGGACAGGTTTGCGGGACGGGCCTGAAGGTGTTTTTTTACTCCTGTTTAAGCAATATTTATTGAACGTTTCTCCCTCCGAGTTGCACGGGAGTAGAACGCCTTTTGCTGGAATGAACAAAACAGCAGTTTGTAATATCCTTTTGCGTGCACTATGGGTTAAACTCTGCATCGCGAGTACCGTAGGCAGCAGCTGCTGATTGTAGGAGCCGGCAGCGCCCCGTGGGTGGGGCGAGGGGACCCCAATACCGCACCGGAGGGCCGAGGCTCAGGAGCTGAACGCAAGCCCCTGCCTTAAACTCCAGTCCAGAGAGTCAGCTGAACGTCTTTCTGCCTTTCAAGACGCGTGAAGTGGTCTCGCCATCGATGCAGAAAGAATGAACTCCACGTTCACGGGAGAAACGAGCGCAGCGTCGGGCTGGGACATAAAAACCGCCCCAAAATTAAAGTGGCCCCCGTTGGCGAACCAGAGAGCGACACTAGGGGCCACATTTCCTAATCAGACCAGTTGTAAACTTGTACAGAGATGCTGACGCCGTGTGTGTATTCTGCAAAGTAGGGGGGCTGCCTGCATTTGTCTTTGGTACAGGCAGTGTCTGTGGCAATATCAGAGAAATCCAGGGTAACCAGCATGTGCAATGCGACCACTCCCGCCTTTGGGACCTTGTCAATATTTCGCCCGCAGCATATTATCCTGGGCGCTGCCACAGCCACTGTTCTTGAACATGGACGCATTGACGCTATGAGGTACGTTGTAGCACAGCTGTGAAAAGTACTTGACATTAAACAACTTATGTGTGTGCAATGTCCACTATAAACATAGAATCATCTGCATTCCTAATCCTTTGTACTAAAGAGCAGCACAGATCCATTTTAAGCAAAGTATGTAACTGTCTTGTAAGTTCAAACATTCATTTCTTGTTTTGAGAGGAAGGTATAGGAATACTCTAGACATACTTTAAAAATTGGAAAGTTCACCTAATGAAATGAGTCTTTTCTGAACCATCAATACTGAGCGCAGGGCACTCATTTGGCTCCTGAAAAAGAATGCCTCAACGGTTGCATTTTTTGGGGTTGAACTGGAGAGAATTGGATTTCATCCAGGGACTGAACTGCAGACAGTGTGACTAGTGAACCTGTGGCCAAAAACCGTCTTGTCTGCTTCATCAAACTGTGTGGTCCGAGGCATCTTACCTTGATTAACAGACTTCTTGAACTTTGCACAATATTGCCCTGTATTAATGTATGTTTATGAAATAGTTTTATATCTTTTTTAATCTGTAATTCGACATAATCTACTCTAGTTCAATACTTAAAAAAAATTATTGTATGGATTTTAATGTCTTTTTTATCTCTATTGATGTAATATTTGTATGTATACTTTTATGACTTAATTGTCGAATAAAGTTTGTGAATTGAATTGATTAACAGAGTATTGGCCATGACTATCAAAAGGAGTTTAGAAGTAACCCAGTCTGAGTAGGAGTCATGTACAACATTGTCCCGGATGCCTTCCTCGTTCTTCCACTGTAAAAACTATCTGCATTGAGCCAAAAAGCCAATACCTACAAACACTAAGCAAGTGATGCCTTTTATGAATCATTAGCAATGGTGACTGCGTAATTATGGCTCATGCGCACTTTCTGTTTAAAGATCCTTGTCTGGTTGGCTAGTAACATTGGTGTCACTTGAAGAGAACGCACATAATTCAGCATTCACGTGGCTCATCCAGTTAAATATCAGCCTGTCAAGCTCAGGGGGAAACGTTCACAGTAGGTCAAAATAAAGGGTTATCTATTTGGCTCCAAAAGGAACTTTTAATCTCTCTTAAATTAAAAAGAACTCTGATTTGAATTACATGAAACTTAGCATAAAAGTAAATACTTATTTAGAAAGTCTGTTTTTTCTGTTTTGTGCAAATCCACTCATCAGTTTTGCAGAACCCAGAGTCACAAAAAAGTCCCCGGAAGGCAGCAAAGGCTTAATTCTTTTGTATTTCTTGCAGAGAGGTTGAGTGCTGGCAGGTGGCAATTGAACATTTTATTCTCCAAACCGAAGGGTGCAAAGGAAGAATGCACACACTGTAGGGTGGATTTTGGGGAGGGGATGGGAGTCTCAGAGGAATAAATACTGGCCCGCCCAAAAAAGGGTCAGTTTTTTCCCAGTTATGCAAATTTGTTAAAGTGTATTATGCAAATTCTAAAAATGTTTTTTTAACAATTTAGTGACCACTCTGCAGCCAGGCCCTGCACCAGGAGCCTGCTGTGCATGGACACACTTCTTAGGGGCTGTTACAAGGCTTGACCACTGGCCAGGCCCACTACCCAGTGAGTAGGAGCGAAGCTTATGTGCGTCAGGCTCGATTGCACAGGCAGCCTTCGTGCATGGAAGCTGGCACACCACTAAGCCCTGCCTCCCGCGCCAGCTCAGCACCACTGAAGCTCGAGGTACATGCACTGTTGCAGGGCCTAGTCACAGCGAACTGACTGCGGCCATTGGCAGCGGGCTGGGACCGGGCCACTAGACAAGGACAGAGCCGAAGGCCATGTAAAGCTGCTACCGTGGCACGAGGGCTGCTGAAAAGGAATCCGCATACTGAGCACAGCAGGTTTGGAAGCCAGAATGGGGCAAGTGGCAGAGAAGCTGGTGCTGGTCTGGCACTAAAGGTAACCTCCTCTGAGCAAGGGTGTAGGCAGTGTACAGTGCTCTTCACTGTATGGAGTGGAAGTATTAAATATCACGTTTGTTAAAGGCTCTGTTAACATAACTTTTAGCCTATTTATCTGTGTAAATAAATAAACAGAAACTTACTAAAAATTAACCAATGAAAGTGTTGGTATAGTTCCCATTTAATAGACAACCACGTCTAACAGCAGGAGACTATGCACAGGGTTTGATGTTGGCCAGCAGTTTGCTCCAGGGGTAATTGTGGCAGATGTGGACCTCCACATCAGTGTTCATCTTGTCCTCCTTGCTTACGGAGAGGGATCTGGGACCTCGGGCATCACAGTCCGGTCAGAGCTGCGACTGAAAGGGTCACCTGGTGCTTCTCGAACCAAGGCGCTTGCAGCGTCCATAGCGAAGGTGTCACTCTAAGACTGTACCAGTGTCAGGCACGTGCTTCCAGGTTTGGACTGACTTGAACTCTCAACGTCATCTCAGTGGTCTGTCCTTCTTTGCTTGGCATGTCATCCAGAGAGATAACGAACCGCATCTGATCGGCGTCTGGTAATAATGTGGCAATATTTAAAGTTAGTGGTTTATTTAACAGTGTGTAAAGAAACGCACTTCACTGCTTTCTGAAAAAGACGCTTATGTCAGAGAGGTGACCTAACGTCATGAAACGTATTGTCAATAAATAAAACAAAATAAAGTAACATAAGCGCATAAGTGTGTGGTTAAAAATGATACATTTGCCGAAAGTTGCACGTGAGTGCACTTTAAGTTGCACTCCATAAAACAAATGTAAGTAACTCTGCTGGAGTTAGTGTCTCGTTAACAAGGTGAGGGCATGACATTAACAAAAAAAACACCAACAAGGCTCTGCACGCACCTCTGCGGCAGGAAACTAGCATGTAAACCATGCAGCGTTGAGATAAGTGTGATGCTATGGCTCGACACGAAACTGGATTGTCATGCCCAGACAAGAGGAGGGGCCATCACGCGCCGTGAAGTAGCACTGCGGCTGACCAAAAGAGACCATTAGTGAAATCGCCAGGGGGTGGGAACAAACACAGAAAGGAGTGACCAATATGGACAGACACCAATAACAAGCCAGCATTTCTGAATGCCACAGATAACAACCAATGGCAATCAGTGGATGTGCCAAAAGCCCACAGAATAGATACAACAGGTTTTACTGACAGCGTAAGCGCTGTCCAGGCTCAACCTAATAAAAACCGGACCAGCAGACCATAAAGCGGTGCACACACTGCACTGACAGACCAGCCCTACAGGCCAGTCTGACCCTGAAAGAGCGTGAATGACATGCTTACAATCTGTAACATTTTAGGGAGGGTCTACAAAGGTGGTATCAGGGCCACTATTTAATGAATGGACACGTTAAGGGGGTCAGTCCAGTTCATGCTCGGCCCCCACCTCACACTAACACCTCTCTCTCTCTCTTTGATTCTGCACCCGTTTACTGTCTAACATGTGTTAATAACATATTTTAAAATCGAAGGAACTGCGAGGTTTACCAAAGTCTCAGTTGTAGCTGTGAAACTGTGGCACAGATACTTCACTTTATGTGTGGTTTCACTTGCAAAGCGCAACATCTGCCATTGCTTGGCATGTTGATGCAGAAGGTGGTGTGGTAGATGACTGTGTCTCCTTCTCCCAGTGACTGCCTACATGTCCCAGAGAGCGTATCTTCCTGCCCCAGAGACTGAGACGGTGTCTCCCTGGCCCAAAGACCGTGACTCCCTGCCCCAGTGTCTGTGTCTCCCTGCCCCAGTGTCTGTGTCTCCCTGCCTCAGAGACTGTCTTCCTGCCCCAGTGTCTTTGTCTCTCTGCCTCAGAGACTGTCTCCCTGACCCAGTGAGCGTCTCTCCCTATTTCTACGTCTTCTTGCCTTAGTAGTCTTGTTTCCTTGTCCCCGTGACCGTGCCTCCCTGTCCCAGTGACCGTGTATTCCTGTCCCAGTGACTATCTTCCTATCTCTGAGTCTTCCTGCTTTAGTAGTCTTGTCTCTCGGTGTCTGACCCCCTATCCCTCTGCCTTATTGGCTTGTCTCTTTGTCCCAGTAATTGTGTCTTCTTGACCCAGTGACTGTGTGTCTTCTTGACCCAGTGACTGTGTCTCCCTATCTCTGTGTCTTCCCGCCTTAGTAGTCACCCAGTGACTATGTCTCCTTGTACCAGTGAATTGTGTCTCCTTAACCCAGTGACTGTGTCTTCCTATCTCTGTGTCTTCCTGCCTTAGTGGCCTTGTCTCCCTGCCCAATGACTGTCTCCCTGTCCCTGTGGCTGTGTTTCCCTTTATCTGTGTCTTTCTGCCTTGGTGGTTTTGTCTTCCTGTCCCATTGACTGTGCCTCCTTGTCCCAGTGACTGTCTCTCCTTATCTCTGTCTTTTCCTGCCGTAGTGGTCTTGTTTCCTTGTACAAGTGACTGTGTCTCTCTGTCCCAGTGTCTGTGTTTCCCTGTCCCGGTTTTCGTTGTCTGGTCTTCCCGACCCAGTGTCTATACCTGTCTACCCCAGCCTCTTCCTGCCTTAGTGTTTGTCTTTCCTTGTCTGAGCGCCTGTGTCTCGTCAGTGTTCTTGCTTCCATGGTAGCACAGTGGAGAGGAGGGAGATGTCTTCCTGCCCTTGTGTCTCCTAACCCCAGTGTCAGATCTCACCGTCCATTTGTCTTAGTCGCCCTGTTTACAAGCCCATGCCTCCTAGGTCTCATAATGCAGTGGGATATTTCTGTTATCTGGCTCTGCAATCCTATGACTAGGTGGATTTGACGCAACATTTACTTTTACTGTCTAAGGGCTGTGTAGGAAAGACATTTATCTACACATCTTAATGACTTTACAGAGTATGGGACAACATGGCTCTTATATACGTCGCTAAATCAGCACATGAATTGTATGTATCATATTGTATTTCTTTACTGAGCCATTTCTTGGTGTTGAAAAGGAGGGTGTGGTTCAAAAATACGACATTGTGACAAATGGTGAAATAGAGACAGATTATAGACCGTCTACAGGAGAGCAAAACCTGCCACAAAATCTCGCTGAGATGGAAGGAGTATTAACTACATCGATTCTGATCGATTTACGACTGGAGGACAATCCAATGGGGTTTCCTCTCTTCCCCTAGATAGCATCTGGTTGAGCCTTTTTTTGTTCTCTCTCTGCTATTTCATGTGCTCAACTAGGACTTGTATCTAAGCCAGATTTGTCTTCTCTGGATTGCACACACATTTACATATACAGTGTAGCAGGCGAGCTGCGAAAGATATTTAAATACTCCTGGCTTATAAATAGTGTAGAGAATGGAAAGGGGAGATGGGAAAGATATTTAAATACTTAAAGTTTAAAAATGGTGAGGGAAAGGATGGTGGGGGAAATAATTAAATACTCCTGGCTTATAAGTAGAGTAGAGGAGGGAGAGAGGAGGTGTGAAATATATTTCAACACTCCTGACATAAAAATTACAGAGGAGGGAGAGGGAAGATGTGAAAGATATGTAAATACTCCAGGTTTCTAAATAGTGTAGAGAAGAGAGAGGGGAGATGCGAACGTATTTAAATACTTTGCTTTATAAATAGTGTAGTGGAGCTGAGATGTGAAATATATTTAAATATCCAGGTTTAAAAATAATGAAGAGGGACAGGGGAGCAGTGAAAAATAATTAAATACGTCTAGCATACAAATAGTGTAGAGGAGGAAGAGGGGAGATGTAAAAGAATATTTAAATCCTGGCTTGTAAATAGTGCAATCACAGAAATGGTGGCTTGCTGAGATCAGCAGGACATCATGTCTGTGATTGCTTTTTAATAAAGTAATCTTTCCCCAAAATGTTTTTTAAATGCAGTCCGTTTTTCTTAAAGGAAAACTGGATGCATATAAAAGCAGGCAGTGGTTCGTGGGACTACTGCCTACTCTTAAAAAAGAATTGTTTCAACATTCACAGATGGGAAGAGGGTCCCATTGGAGACCCCTTATCATTTGCGAATGGTTAACACCACCCTTGAGGTGCTGGTAAAAAAATGAATGTTTTGAGACCATAATTTGGTTTAAAAAAAATTCATACATACCACTGCAATTTGGTATTTGGAAGGGACGCCCTGAACACGATCCTTCCAATTATCGAATTACTAAGCACAATTTATGACCAAATCGTAATTTGTGTTTTGCACATATCAAAAAGCATTTTTGCGGTCGGAAATGGCCAGATTCTGTGAATTGGGCCATTACCGACTGCAAACATGTTTTGTACATATGCCCCTAAGGTCATTCTCACAGAAAGGTCTGAACCTGCCTGCTGGCAGGAATGGTGATGAGTGGGTGGGCATGAGCGGTAATGTGAGTAACAGAACGCATGAGGTTGGGCTGCATAATTATCGCCATGGATAAGTTGTCTATAAGGTACTCAAAAATGGTAAGTCACAAGTATCTCCTAGCATCCTGTACACAAAATTGATTCGCTCGCGAGAAATATGAAAAAACATCTGTTAAATAATGGAGACCAAGGGGAGTGGGTCGGCCAAACTGCACCAGCCATGTCTACCGCATTGGGTCTTGTTCCATCATGGTGGTGTGAATTTGCATAAAGAATATCACTACGTCATGCTGCAGTGCCCTGCAGCATTGCAATGACCGCAATGGCAAGGCTATTTTGCAGCTAAAGGACAGATTTGGCAAGAGGACATGTGAAGAGTAAAGATACAGAGCCAACAGTGTTACTCCGTCTAGTAACTGTACCACTACACATCAAACCACAAAAAAGCGTTTGACAGTATCTGCATGGGTCACACTGTGAGAGCTCTGCGGCCATTTTGCAGCTTGCCTTCCATGTTTTTTTGCAAGAACAGGGTGAGGGCACACAAGTGAGCAATATCTCCTCGTGTGCACCCTTACAAGACAAGGGAGGCCAGTCAGCGGCTGGGATAGCGGGTGAGGTTGAGGGTCTCCTTTCATTAAAAAAATCCTAATATAGGGACATGAGTATATTGCTTGTCCCAGCTATATCAGTAACATGTAGTCTCCGGACACAGAGATCAGAAAGGCATCTGCAGCGGAGCTGAAAGCCATTTCCAGGCCCTCCTAGGGCAGTACACCCAGCCGGGTAGTCTGTCTTTTAGAATTATTGGTCTTAAACAAAAGAAAGGGGCTCAGTATAAACCAAAAGGAAATAGAGCACCTAGTTACTATGAAGTAAAAAAAGATTTTTTTCTTTTGGGAGAATCAAATAATGTCAAGCTCATTCACTCACTCCGCTCGGGCAGAATCCCCACATGAGATTCAAACAATTCGCTCCATCCTGTGAAACACTTACTAGGAAAAGCACTAATTATATCAAAACAGACTATTTATTTTCATAATAAAAAACATTCCAATGAGTAAACTTTGTTTTATCGTTGTTAATTTAGACCCTCTGTGGGCAACACAGGGTAGGGCTTCCCTTCCCTATACCCAATTATTTGTTGACCACTTCCAAATGTTGCCCAATTTTCTGTCACCGGTTGATATCTCGATATTCTTTTCTAACACCGGGTAGATTTCGCTCGTGGCTTTTCTGTCCGACTGCAAACTTTCCCGGCGTTACTCTCCCGCGTCGGTTGGATCGTGGTGAACATAAACAAAGTACCGTATCGAGATACACCGGCCCCCCAGGAATCAGAACAGAAATTGATCCTAAGGGATGACAAACAGGGTTAAGTAAAAGATACATGACCTGGAGGGGCCAACCGGATTTTATTTTATTTTATCAACCGGTGACAGAAAATTAGGCAACATTTAGTCAAGTTTGCCCACACCAACGACTAATCTAATTGCGTGGGAAATTGTGAACTATATACAACCCCATTCAAGAGTTGAATCTAACAAGTAGTTCACCAATGTGCGTTTGCACAGGTGACACATTGGATATGGAGAAATAAATAGCTATTGTCCTGAAGGAGGCTAGAATCAGCGAAAGCCTCTGAAACGCGTCGACGCAATGCACACTTGTTAAATTTGGAAGTGGTCAACAAATAATTGGGTATAGGGAAGGGAAGCCCTACCCTGTGTTGCCCACAGAGGGTCTAAATTAACAACGATAAAACAAAGTTTACTGTCTTTCCCTTTTCTCCTGTGCTATTTCACGAAAAGTTTTTTAATTGTAATTCTGTTTCCTTGTTTTAAAAAAAATTAAATGAATATTTTATATTGATTGTACACTCATTGGAATGTTTTTTTTATTATGCAAATAAATAGTCTGTTCTGATATAATTAGTGCTTTTCCTTGTAAGTGTTTCACAGGATGGAGCGAATTGTTTAAATCTCATGTGGGGATTCTGAGCGAGCGGAGTGAGTGAATGAGCTTGACATTATTTGATTCTCCCAAAAGGAAAAATCTTTTTTATTTTTTAGAATTCTTGGTACTAAGGTCAGGTGAAAACGTATTCCCATCCATCTGAGGTGGATCCGCCATTTTCTTACCTCTGGAGCTATCAGGAACTCTCTCTTGTTAATCTACCCCTATCCATTCTCCCATTCAATTAGTCGGCACGGTGGATCCATTAACAGTAAGTCTAAAAGGTGATTAATGTGGTTGCATCTGTACGGGCATGCATTGCAGTACAAACCTCAGCCCACGTGGGTTGGATGGCTATGGAAAGGAGAGATGGTGGGTGAATGTCCCAGGTGCTTGGTGTAAGGGTAAGGGGGTGAGGCCATTGCCTGGATTATAACATTTAAGATACTCCTGTCTGGTACTGGCCCCATCACTTCCTGGTTCTTGTACTTCGGTCCTCACCTGGGCTCCTAGCAGTACGAGCTATGAAGCGTTCCACGATCGTTGCATCTGGGTGCATGCTAGAAGAAGCCACGAATGAAGAAGCCACGTGATTCTATAGGAAGCCGTTTCTCCCACCAGTGCGCCTCTACCTCCTCAGTCTTGTCTAAGGAGGTGGTGCAGACTGAAGGTCATGGTACCGGGGCTGTCCACGGTATCTGTTGGCGAAACTTCAGTGGGTTTTAAATGGAGTATGTGCTCTCTCCTGAAGTCTCTGCCTCACACACGTCACACAGCATGGCTCTTCCTTTCATGGTCGACAGAGCGGACTGCAAATGACGTTTAAAAACCTGTAGGAGATTCAAGTTGTGGCACTCAAGCTCCTTGTAGTGGTGCATCGAAGGTCATCGTTGTACCAACTAGCTTGTGGTCTGGTCTTAGTGGTGTTCTTGGGAAATTGTAGGGCTTATGCGAAGGCGGTGACTGAGGTTGTAATAGAATGGGCAAGGTTGTCTTGTGCGCAGGCAGTGGTTTTAGAGTTCTGTGGACCAGGTTTCTTTGAAGAAAGTGTTGCAGTTTCAGTGGGTGGTCTTTGGGGGGAGAGTGCGACTTCAGTGGTGGTTGGAGTGAAAGTTTAAGTGGATGAGCTATTGGTCAGTCCAGGTGAGAGGAGCAAGGAAAACGGAGCGTAAAAATACGAAAATGCACAGAGAAAAAGAGAACAAATGGCAAAAAGAAAATCAAAATGGTGTGAGAAAAAGAAAGTGGTCAGAGTAAACTAGGCCTCAGGACAAACGGCAGCACATATGCGGGGTCCAAAAGGGCTGTTCCTGGCAGTAATGCCAAGGTAAACGGGTAAAGTGGTCAGGCAAGGCCAGGCAATGCCTTCTGTGGGCTTGCTGTATGGTTTGGTGGAGCAGTTTTTACTGTTCATTTTCCTAACAGTGCCACAGATATTTCCAGAAGCAAGCACTTAATAATGCTGTCTCCTATGCCTTGCAAACACCTAAAAGTTTGCCTTAACAAGTTGAAACATGCCCCGATTTTCAACTATGGGACACTTTTCTAGCTATCTGATTTAATAATGAAGGTGACTTAGTTTTGTACCTTGGCTTCTTTTCTATCCCAGTATGATCATACCCTTAACCTCCTAGCAGATGCGTTTTTCCTGCCCCAATGCTAGAACCTTTTTTGATGTTCGGGGCACTTTGCTCCTATACCTTCATAAACTTTCCACAAAATGTATCCAGGCTAGATTTGCGTCCCTCAACAGAAACGCCCCCCCCAAACACATCTTGGTGATTCTAATGGTACTTAAGGTTTGTGGATTCTCATGAAGGGAACCAGGAAAATAGCCAAGATGTAGCAACATGTTTTTTTTCTTGTAGAAATGGGAAAAAGCGCTGTGCAAAAAAGCATATGGAGTACTATTTTCATCCAGAGACGTGTGGGAACACTGGGCGGTGAGAATTGCGGGTATCCCTGAAGATTCTGGAAGTTTCCATGACAGAAATGTGAGGGAAATGCATGATTTTAGCCAATGTTTGACATTTTCACAGCATTCTAGGTAAGAACATGCAGTGGAGTCCACACAAGTACAACACCCTGGCTCTCTAGGGTTCAGATGAGCCCATGGTTCATAAGGTACACTGATTGCCAGGTGACTTAGAGCCCAAATAGTGCAGCTATTCGCTATGGCAAGTGCGAGGAAATTGGGGGTTACCCCTGCTCTGCTGGCAAATTTGTCAGAACTATACCCACAATAATCCACATTTCTTCCTGCTTGCCATGTGGCTGTTCAAAGCCCTTAGATGGGCAGAAAGACTGTTGGGGCTTACGGGGTGGTGGTATGGCTGATGTCTCCTATCCCACTTGGGTCAGGATACGGGGATCAGAGTTATGCCCCCTGAGCACCAATCAAAGTGACTAATGGAGCAGACTCATTTCACTTTCAATCAGTGTGATGTCAGCGTGACACACTGACTGAAAAATAATCTTCAGAAGAGAGGGAAGCTCTTCTCTTGCATGCCAACTTATTTTTCAAATAGAAAATCATTCTAGTGCCTACACCAAAAGGACTTTTTTCAGTGCATAAGTAACCATTTGTGTCAAGTGCACTACAAACTTAGTAGTGTGCTTGGCGTGAACGGTTGGGCAAGTTAAGAGATTAGGTAGGTGGAGGGCGAGTACGGCTGCAGTTAGAGAGAGATCACTTTGTTGTAAATGCAAAATTATGAGCTAGTATGATACCCCAAGTGACACAATCATCAGCCACAAATGTGTTGCAACCTCAGGAGCTCAGTGTTAAAGGGCCCATTCGGCATAGTAAAAAACAAATATTTCTCTTTACCCACTCCTGCATCCCTTACAATCACCAACAATAGGCACGTCATTCAGCAGATGGCCCTTTTAAATGACTTTCACCCATTAGTTTTGAAAAGCGCCTCCAGCTCTTGCAGTTTTCTAGAGCTCTGCAGATCAGGAGACCAGGGAAGTCATCAATGCCTTCCTCTTCTTCAAGACTCCTTTAGTAGGTTTAGTGATATAAGCTTTACAGAACATTGCCAAGCAAGTTTTAAAACCATTGCTTCTCTGTGCCATTTAAATGGTAGTTTAAAAGATCACAAATGCTGTAAATCACATTTGAATTTTTCTCTTATGTGATTGGCTGGTAAAGGGGATTTATGTTTTTTCCTGCCATCTATTAATTTGCAAATTTGAAATAAACTGTGATTTTCGCACTGCGAAAACATTTTTTTGAGCAGCACAGGGAGTTAGCCAGGAGAAGAATCTGACCCCAGTGCAGACTTTGAAAAATCATAAAAATGTTACCAGACCTGAAGATCTAGTGACTTGAACAGTTAACTTGACCTAACTGTAATGTACTGGACCCTTAAACTGCCCTCCAATTGTGTGATACTAGCCAAATATTTTATTTACAGAGCTGCCCTTTTCTTCATTATCACATATGAGAGCACCTTAAGCATGTGAGTTCAGCATTTATGCTGTACAAAAATCTGTTTTATTTGATTTAATAGACTAAACATTTGCTCCATGTATAATAGGAATCTACCTCACACATGACCCCTGATTTGCCACTTATTTTACTAATAGCATTTGCATCAGGGCGGGGACAGCAGTGTTTTTCAGTTTATGTTTAAAAACACACTTTTAATAAATATATTACTAAAGCATGATGTGATAGAGCACTTTCATTTACAAACAGCACATTTTCAATTGAAATGGCCACAAACTTTCCACCTAACATGCAATTTCACTGATAAAACTATATCTCGTACAATCAGTGGAAATTGTGTGTCACCAAAAATGTGTTATTTGCATATCACCAAGTAAAATGTTTTGATTTGTTTCATTCTTGTAACCTTTTTTTTATCCTACAGAATTACAAAAGATGTGCTTTCATAACCACTGAAATATATTTTGAAATGTTTGCGCAGGTCATTTACAAGGTTTGTAAATGTGGTGTGTTAGAAATAAAGCCTGACATCCTACAGCCTTTCATGTCCCACTTTTTGTACAGCATGATTGTAAAACAATTCACTTCACAAAATCCTCTACCTTTGTAGCCAGATGAATAAAACTAAACACATACCTCCAGGATAAAAGAAGAAGCAAATAGTAAGAAGACATAAGCTGACATTTGACCTATGTCTCTGAACACAGAGCATATACAACAAGATAAAAACAAAATGTAAAGGCGTATTTATTGCTCAATCACTTAATGAGTAAACAGATCAGCTATTCTATGTCAGCTCACCATAGCTCGCCCTGATAAAATCTAGTGTGAGCAAGTAGATTTCTTGAGGTCTGCCCCATTGGGGTGCTGGGGTCTATTTAGCGAGGCGGAAAATGGAAATAGTATTCATCATGGTAAAATCGCAATTTTATGCCCCAGAAAAATGCATCATTTTATATAGAATATTGAGATTTGTAAAAAACAAAAAATGTAGAAAAGAAAAGTAAAAAGAGAAAAAAAATATATATATATATATTTATAAGGTAAAAACCCCCAATATTCTGATTCCATTAACGTGGGCAGTGGGGAGAGGCTGCAGGAGAGTTGGGCAAAGTCCCGCTGACAAACCTGCTGCCCACGGCTTACAGGAATGCGCAGCAGGGATTGGCTGCCCACTACAGTTTTTACAAGTCTCTGTTGTGCACAGCCAAAGGCCATGCACAACAGGGCATGGCTGCCCATGACAGAACAGTCGAAGGCCGTGCACAATGGGGCTTGGCCACCCACAACAGACTGGCTGTAAGGCCTGGCCGCAGGCTAGTCCATGCTTCCAATCCCCACTTTTCACAACCAAAGCCTGTGCACAGCAGGGGTTTTGAAAAAAAGTGTAGTATAATAAAAGCAGAAACATTTACTGGAAAAGAAAAACTCCAGTTAAACCTCTAAAATTAGCCATTTATGGTATCCAACATACACCATAACTGTTGCCTACCACAAACCCATTTTTAAAAAGAACCGGTACAAGAAAAAAAAAGACTGACAACCAAGAGCAAAACATGGCAGGCAGCGCAAGTTATGACAGCTGTTGTGCAGCATAACTGGTGAATTTAAGCTGTTTTGTGTGTTTAAGCCAAGTATCTGTACATCTGCATATATAATGCATAGAGTGTAGTATGCTATTTATTACCTCTGTTGACCGTGGAGAGGGGCCATGACCTGCGAGAGGCAAAGACTGGAGTGGTTCATTATGCCTCTCCTTCAGCATTGACAGTCAAGAGCATATTCTCTGGATATGTGTCATTTTTCAAATGCATTTGCTTTAAAAAAATGTTTCAACTCAAACTAGGATGCAAGAGGGTAAATGTGTGCAGTATATAAAAATCACATTGAACATACCTTGTAACTTTTAGGAGACTTCTTTTCATTTGTAAAGTAGCGTTTCTCATTTAGATTTCGCTCACTAATATAATACACTGGAATTTGACCTTTGCTCTGTAGTAATAAATGTGTGACTATACATTTGCTCTAAATACATGTGTTATTGACCCACAAATATTTCTACTGCCATGGCACAAATATATTTATTTGTATATTATATTTATGTGCAGAACACATTTAAGTATGTACACACACACACACACACACATATGCTACATGTACGACCATTGGCTTTTCACAATCAGAAGTTGTTTCCACAGCTGTGATTCAAAGGAATTATATAATCATTGTACATTTTCTAGTGTTATTCATTGGGATTGAATTGTTTCTTTGAATTAGATTTCATTCAATGGTCAAAGTAAATTTATTATTAGATGCTGAGTTATTAGTGTTTGTATTTGCATGGCTGTGTAGTGCTATGACCTGCCCCGAGTGCCTTTACAAAGGATGCTGTTGTTTCCATAGCACACCAGAGTCTGAATCATTCTGTGATAATCTGTTTTGGGTAAAGCATTCTGTCCATCCACAAGCCTGTGTAATGTTACATGCTTGGTGTAAGGATGGGTATTGCGCTAACAATCGGGTATTATACATATCCGGTACCAGCGCCATCACCTCTTAGTTTTGGTGACATTTACAAACCCTTCGGCATTGTAGTTTATTTTATGGTCTTTGTACCAGAACCCACATTAAAGCATATGTGTGTATACAGTCAGCATATAATCTATGTACACAAGGAATACAGGAATTTGTCCATGTGGTTCTTGTCTACGCCACTTTGCACATATTGCGTATAAAGTTTCTTAAATCGCGGATTAGTAGAAAAAGTATTCATTCTGTAGAGAAAGCTCGAACAGATTTATATAATTCAGAGAATACAATTATTGGGTATAACATCTTCTGACTGGTTTTTTTAAAGTTACATCGATGCAATTTTATGTCGATTTTATGATCGTTTTCTATCAGTTGTATTTGGTTTAAGTCATCGGACAACAAGCAAAGGTTTTACTCGGCAGCAATTTACAGAAATGTATGATATGTATTATTGTAATAATTAATGTGCAACATACTGCAGCAATTGCTTTTTAACTTCCCTGAAATAGTTATCGTTAAATGACTATGTGTGGTATTGTTATTGTCTTGTAAAATTTTGTTGCCTCAATTTTGGGACTGAAACAATAAAGGTTTTGGTGTGTCTGTCATATACTTTTGTGTGTGTGTGTACATATATATATATATATATAGAGAGAGAGAGAGAGAGAGATTTGGGTGAACGCATGGACATTAACGCTGCTGGATTCAATTCAGCCAGCTCTTATGTATCAGGAGAGCAGTACATTTTATGTTCATGGTATATGTGTCCACATGTTTGTGTGATTTGCATACATTTGAAGCGCAAAATGCTGAAGGTTCATTTTTCTTCATTACTATGCATTTCAATTAGCATAGCGGTCTAGCTGATTATGTGAAGAACACATTTCTGAATGTACACACATACATGCACTATACACAATCGCAGACAAACAGGAGTCTCCTTAGGACTGTCAGCCTTTGCCTGCCGGTTTGCTTTACTGCAAATATTTATTGGCTGCAATTGATTTTAATACAAATTGGAGCAGAGGGTGGGGGAGGGGTGTGCTGACTGTTTCTGCTGTCAGAGAACAAGGAAAAGACTGCTGCTGCCTATTTTTTCTACTGGAATTTCCATATTATTAAAAACGGTGGGGAGGGCTTTCCATCTCTTTATAATGCAGCCATTAGCATCTATTAATAATGCAGACGGGGTAAGTAGCTGGAGTCGATGCTCCCGGGGGCCTTCGTAAGACACGTGCTGCTATATCTTCCCGCATTTGATACCTGCCACAATGGTGGGGGGAGGGGTTGTTGTAACTGCCTTTTATTTCCTCTGGCGGCATTTTTCTAATTTAAGCCCTGCTTGTCTCCTGGCTACTGTAGGGATGAGCCAAGGCAGGCATCAGTGGCTGGTAGGGAGGGAGCATTAGCAGATGGGGCCAAGGAATCTTTTAAGCGATGTCGTGAAAGATGTCGAAGCTGGACCTGTTTGCTCCCACCTGGGCTCACCCCTACCAGCCCCAGCGTTCCTGCCTACGGCTGTCTGGTAGGTTAGACTGCTAGACATACCTCCTAATGAAACTGAACAGTATGTAATGAGTGGTTAGCATTTCCTCCATAAGCATATCCTTTCTGATGTCGCTTTTTGTAAACCCTGCTCTAGGTTGTCTTAGGCATTTCCTCAATCTCAATGTTAGATCTCCAGTAAGCTTTCCCTTCTTGCTGAAGGTCTTAGAAACCTTTTCCCGGCTGTGATAAATCTTTACTACTACTTCCTTCTTACAGGTCTTGGGTATGCATTTCCGCCCATAGGCCATTGTAAGCATTTTCTTTTGCCATGGACCTTCAGAAAGCATTTCTTATTTTCTTGTCATAAGTCTTCGTAAGCATTTCCATCCTGCTGTACCAAGGTCTTTGTCCATGGATAGTGCTGCCACCTATGCAAAGACACAAGTCGCAGTAAATACTTCATATTGCCTTCGATGCTCTTGCATAGCAACTGCAAATCTGTATTGGCCGTGGTAGAAAAAAATCAACCTCAGAGGGTAGTATATCTGTCTACTACTTCATCAACTTCACATGGTATACATTACAGGACAACAGATATCAGGATAGCACTGAGAGGTTTTTTCCTGTTGTTCCTTCTCGCCTATTCTGAAGTGCATCTACTTCTCGGTGGCTTGTCATCCTGGTACTGTAAAAAATATTTTTATGTTCCTTGTTCAAATGCAGGGCACAAGCCGGAAAGTAGACACCCTAGTACCCGTGTAATGGAGCCTCTTTCTAAATGGTGCAATTTGTTCAGTGACACAATTTGTTCCAATGGGGAAGTCACGAATAGGAATGTAACCACTAGATGGTATCTTCTCTCTGTGACAAAGAGGAATGGAGTGATTTGAAAAGATAAAGTGCAAATTCTAAATTTAAGAGGAGACAGGACAAACTATGCTCTGTAACATGGATGAGGCTTTTTTTTTTTTTTACCAAGCATTTTGTTGAATAGAATTTCCTGCCGGCCTGCATTTTCTATTACGGTCTGCAGTAACAGGCATGTCTGTCTTTGCAATAAGTGGTGATTGATTTTTGTTTTTATTTGGTCTTTTGCCACAATGTCGTGTGCCTCACATTGTTTCAAGGGTTAAAATTCCTACAAAGTGTATTTTTTAGATCATTTTTTTATGATGGCCAACCGGGTTGTTTTTGTAAAAAGCCCAAACAGCGATTCTCCCGCTTTTTCTTTTTTTTAATGCGTATATAAATCCTTTACCGACCACCTTCTGGTAGGCACTGCAAGCAGCTGGTTGCATATTGTCTATTTCCATTTTTTTTTACCTCAATAGTAATACTTTCTTCGCCTATTTAATGGCTATTATATTACTTACCTTTATCCCTTATTGACAGCCTGGTTACTACCTTTTTCTTTTTTGCTTCCTTTCTTTCTCACCTTTTTATGCTATAACATTTGGGTTTTTGTTTTCTCTCTTTTTCTGTTTCTTACCGGGTATCCATACTTCCCACTTTTGCTGCCTACTTCCCCTCTACTTTTCCATGCTTTGCTAATTCCTGTTTTCTGATACTATCCTGCTCTATTTTTCTGCCTTTTCAAATGTCTTTTGTATATTTGACAATTAACTGTTTTTATGGAGTTAACCTTTCGGATATATAATGCGGGCATTAACATTTTTGAGATATTACCAGCAGAGCCTGCAAGCTAATATAGAATGTTTGGTTCAACACGTAATACAGCAAGCATTGCCAAGGTCAAATATAACTGGCTTTGGCGTGCTGGTACAATGGTTATTTTGTTTTATTGCAAAAATAGGCCACACAAAGAAAAAGAACACATGCTGCCACCTAATTGTGGCCATGTTTGCAATATAAAGAAAATGTAAAAACATTCACTGATGTGACAGTCTGATTGGTGATGTTTTTAACAGCTTTACCAATCATTTGACTAATTATTTTTGTGACGGCAAGAAGACGAAAGCACCACTCAACAAAGCGCTCAAGTTGTAGGCAATTACAATGGCACTCACTTAAACACTCTATAACAGCAACTTTAGCAAGCATTGGCACAAAAGTTAAAAAAAAGGTACAGTGATGTAATCACTGTTGCTGGTCACCTCAATCTGCATGCCAAGAATGTACAGCTCTACAGAATGAAGCGTGCATTTTTTTTTTTGTTTACCAATCCAGGATGGTGAACACCACTTAGAATAGTATCATAAAAAACAAATTACAGTTCATTAGCACAAAATATAAAAAATAATCGCAGAGTGGTGTGGCAATGCAGTAGCAGATGTGGAGAGGAGGGGAAAGAAACACATGAAGGCGTGCTCATCACACAGGCAGGCAGAGAAACACATTGTAGAGAAAATAACATCTAAAGTGGGAGAGTTTGGTTGGAGAGAAAGACACGAGTGAGCATGCAGCACACAACGACAGCGGAACATGGGCGGGGGAGAAGAACACTAAGAGCAAAATGAACCTCAACGGGGAGCGGAGGAAGATGGGTAGAAGCACACAAGAGACACAGCAGCTTAGAAGGAAGAAACCAAGAAAAAGTGCTGGGGGTATTTGTCAGGGGAGACGCACATGGGGAAGAGAGCAGAAAAACAAATGCATTCTCCTGGAGTTCCTCACTGAAATGCAAAAAATAGTTCGCTAAAACAAGCAGTGGAAGGATGCAAGTCAGCCAATGAAAAGAATGGTCAAGGGGCTATTCCAGGGGAGGAAACAGCACAAGAAAAGGAAGGTGTTGGACTTGGCCTTTTTCCCCCCAAATTTTTCGCTTTTGACCCCCTTATCTGGATTGTCTCCCCCATGGGATTAAACCTGTATAGGCCATGAGTGGTGTGAGACCCCTTTTGAAAAATGTAATTACCTGACATAATGTGAGCACTTGTAAAAACCCCCATTTTAAAACTGCACCTGACTGAAATGTATTGCTTTTAAAATGGATGCCATGGCCATGGGTTTTGCCACTGGACTGACATAGGTCAGCGGTCTAGTTAATATTACCCAGCTACCCCTAGCTTTTGGAGGGAAAGCCTGGCACCCAGGGTGCTCACCCCCTCCCCTAGAACCAGTTTAGGCTAGATGTGCCAACATTCTAGAAGGTCCTGGCACTGCCTGGGAGGAGGGTATAAATAGGGGGAAGTGTCACCAGAGAGTCAGTCAGCGCTGGGACAAGGAAGGGAGGGGGACCTGCTGTGAGGTGCTACCGCCACATGGGTCTGTGAGCTGGGCCCTGCACCCCTATAAACCCCCCCCCGCTGCTGTCCCCATGGGCCCCTGACAAGGGAGGGTCCCTACCCAGGTCACTGACGCTGTTGGACCAGGTACCACGCCAGCTCTGCGTGAAGAAGCGCCCAGGAGG
Organism: Lissotriton vulgaris; assembly: GCF_964263255.1. Classification (NCBI taxonomy): domain Eukaryota; kingdom Metazoa; phylum Chordata; class Amphibia; order Caudata; family Salamandridae; genus Lissotriton; species Lissotriton vulgaris. Next base: position 866,106 of record NW_028245465.1, read on the forward strand.
TGAGGAGTGTGCCCCTGAGGCGGACTGTGGGACTGTTCACCCCCCCTGTGAGGTGTGCTGCCAGGTGCTGTGCTGCAATAGCGCTGTTTTGGGGAGGTTGATGCCCCCAAGGAAGCTGTGGCCCCTTTGGAAGCGCTGGGCTGTGAGGTGCCTATGGTGAAGGGCTGTGGACAGCTGACTGGCGTAAACTGCAGTATCGCCCCCTAAGCGCTGGGAGTCTAAAGACTGTTGCTGCCTGTGGAGCATTGTGCCCCCAAGGGACTGTGCCCTGCGATTGGTGTGGCCCCCGAAGTGCTGTTGGCCTTGAGGACTGTGTGGGCTGAGGGAGGAGCTGTCCTCCGAGAAAAGCGCCCCCTTCCAGTGATAGCGCTGTGCCTGCTGTGTCTACCTGTGGAAGTCAGCTGGAGGACAGGCTGTAGCCAAGGGTGGGAGAGGTTAGGCATAGGGTTGACCTCCTAGATAGGGAAGCTGCCTTGGGTTGTCACCTCAAAATCCCCCCTTTTGGGTTATTTGTCCTGACCCCGCTGTGAAGGTTTACTGGAGACCCTGGGCGCGTAGCCTGCCCCTTGTCCAAACTATACAGGGGAAGTCTAAGGAGAAGGAGACTGCAGTGCTGCGGTGCGCAGTCCTCTGCCCAGCAGAAAGAGACTCAGGAAGGATGACCTTCTTCCCTAAATCCCAACCCCTTCTTCAACTCGAGTGCTAAAAGGACTTTGTGAGGTGGGAACTGGGTACAGAATCGAACCAGCGCTGTCCCTACCTTCCTGGGTGCTGGAGAAGGCTTGTGTCCTGTGGAGCCCTGGCCGGATTTGCAGTCAACTGATCCCTGGAGTCCCTGGTGGAAGGTATCAAGTTCTCTGGAATAGCGCCCCCCCCCCGGGATCCACTGAGCCTGTGAAGCTTGTCAGGGCTTCCCTTTGAGAGCGGGACCCCGGGGGCACCTTCCGCGCTCCAGTCGCGTTATCAAATGAAATCCCGGTGAACAGGGGAAAGCCTGGGCGAGACGCTATACCAAGGCGCCATCGCGCATGCCCAGTCAGCGTTAGTATTCCCTCAGGAGGGGCCTAGGACCGAGCAGGCCCAGGAGAAGTGCGTCATTCCTAGGAGCGGGCGCAGAGTGAGGAGAGACGGGCGCGAGCGCTACTGCGCATGTAGGAGGGATTAGCGACCCCGCCGACCTCCAGTAGAGACGCCCCGGCTGCCGCCTGAGCGAGTGTTCCGCTCTTTGCGTTCTTCTCCCGCGCCAGGTAAAGGCGCTGGTGCCGACTACGGAGAGAGCAGGCCCGTGAGTAGCGCGACTCTTCAGGGGAAGCGGGCGCAGAGCGAGAAGAGACATCAGTGGGAGCGCTCTCCGCGCATGTCTGCGGAAGTAGCAGCCCCCGCCGGACAGCACTGAGGAGGCGCGCCGGCTTCCCCTGATCTCCACGAGTACCGCTCTTTCACTCCCGAGCGGGGGGGAAGAGTGGGTGAAGGCCGGTAGGAGCTGGGGGAGTGAGATAACATCAGCCCTGCTTTTCCTCACCTCGAGCGCCACGCTGAGGAGCTGGCTCAAGGAAGGGGAAGGAGCAGAGAGAAGCCCTCTGAGGCGTGAGGGCCTCGCCTGCCTTGGTTCCCCGACCCCCTGTGTCTGCTGTCTCTACTAAGCCTGGTGCAAGACGATTCCGGCCATTACAAGTACAAGTAAGGAGGAGAATTACAGGGGGAGTGGCACTAGTGCCTACGAAGGAGTGAATTAGATACTGGTCAGTCAATCCCTGCTAACCACAGGTTGGGGAATGGTATAAGGAAACCAGTTTTGGCCAATGTGGTGAATTTATTAACTGTACTGTTATGGTTAACAAGTAAAATAAGTAAATATCCCTGCAAGTGGAGCTACTGTTTATATGTTATCTGGATGTAATGAGAGAATACTACTAATGTGGAATTTTTATGTCAGTTAACACTGCTGGAAAGTATCCTAATAATTCCATGAAATCTGCATGTACTTAAATTGAGTGGTAGTTTTCTCTCCCAAGGTTCTAGCAGATTAATATTTCACCTGAGTGATTATAAAGTAAAGTACAGTATATCCTGAATGCAAAAGTGTGATAAGAGTTCAAGAACGTAGTAACTGCTTTAAACGTATTTTCACATATTTTTGGTGTAGTGTTTTCTTTTGAGTGCTATTGCGTGGAATTACTTTTGGGTGGTCTGCAACCTCTACACTGTGCCTCTGTTATGTTAGTCTTGCCCTAGGCCAGGCTACCTAATTCCAACAGAAGGCAAAACACTGAATAAGGTGCAAGGAAATAAATCCAGTATTTGTAAAGTGCGAACAATTACCTGAGGGCGTCAGGTGCTGAGGGCGGCCAGGAAGGCTAAACAAGCTATTGTCCAGAGTCACATGGTGCTGGGCTGACCTGCCGCCGGCGCAGGGAATCGAACCGTGAGCCCCCGTGTTCCACAGTCAGCCGCCCTGGCTGCTGTGCCACACCTCTTCCCTAGGAAAGAAGATAGACAATAAAACAAAACAATGGTAAGCAGTGGATGGGCTGTACGCTCACTGTACATTTTTCGGAAGCCGACAATAAGTCTTTCACAGCCAGATATTTTGCACTGTCTGAAAGGTGAGACCTAGGGCAGGCAAAATAAGTAGCAGTTATTTAAAAATAATATAACATTTTTTAAAAAGCTCACTTGAACCAGGTCTGCCACTGTAGAGAAAGGAACTATTTATAAGTGGATGTGAACAATGTGCACACGCTTTGTACAGTCACTCAATGTTGAGAGCCACATGAGTAAATTAGGTTACTCCATTGCCCCATGTTGCATGCTGTGGTGGGTAGAAGAAAAATTGGGGATGGCAATTTAAGTGATCAGTGGATGGAAGATTCTAGCCAAAAGCCCCTCACTGTATGTTATGTGTGTTTTTTTATGTGACCACAATAGTCTGACGTGACCGCTATAGAGGCTTCAAATGCCAGATCTCTAAAGTGTCTTGTATAATGGCTCAGGGGGTTGAGCTCACTTTGAAAGTTAGAACCTCTTTTGGGCCAACTCATCCTCGCCGTTTTCCAAAGTCGACAAAGAGTACCATGGAGTTGGGTATAATGACTCATTCAGGTGCCAAAAAGTCACTCAGTCCAGGAGGCCCTTGTTAAATGGCCCATATCTTTTTGTAAGAAAGGTCTGCTATGTATTGTTTGGCGAATAAAATATTTGTATCTGGTGAAGAAATTAGTTACTTACCTGTAACACCAGTTCTCCAGCATTGGCATCTTTCATATATTCACATCCTTGAATAATTCCTGGTTGTTAGGGTGGTAATCCCTAGTAACTTTAAACAGTAGTTAACAGTGTTAATTTGGCCGCAGACCACAACAAAAGTGGTTGTTAAATAGCCAATCCATCTAATTTAAAATAATAAGCAAATGAGGTTGACGTGCTAAGCTCTTCTGCTCCCTTTAGAGGCCACCATAGCTACGATTTCATAACATAAAGGGTAATTAGAGTAAATAATAAATGAGCCTCTGGCCAAGGAGGAGGGAGGGTCGTATATGAACATATGAAAGATTCCAACACAGGAGAAGAAGAGTTACAGATAAGTAATTTCTTGTCCAGCATTGGATCTTCCATTTATTCAGATGCTTGAATCAAAATAGTAAAAAGAACAATTGATGGACAGAATGGCGAACAATGTCATACCTTCACTTCAGTTCAGAGATCTGGGCCTAAATCCATTGTTTTTTTGCTTACCATGCCATTACAGTTTGGACCCAGCCATATGCAAATCAGTCTTGACCCTGCACCCAATGAGAACAGTCCAGCCCGAACTGCCAGGCCTGGTCCTCTCTGGACTGGAAACAGATATCCTAGGACCGATTTCCGTGTTTCACCCCTCATCAGCCAGGATAGCTTGACTCCAGTGGCATGGAGAGCACAGGACCTACGTCTCGGCCTACCCCTCCCACTCGGGGTGACAAATGCAAAAAGAACAATTGATAGACAGAATGCAGAACAATGTCATACATTCACCCCAGTACAGAGACCTGGGCCTAAATCCATCGTTTTTTTGCTCACCATGCCATTCCATGTTTGAACCCACCCCAGTTTTGGTGAAACTCTGAAACCGGTCCTAGGATGCTTGTTTCCGGTCCAGGGAGGACGTGGTTTGGCAGTTCGGGCAGGACTGTTGCAATGAGGCACAGGGTCAAGACTGATTTGGCCTGGTCTAAACTGGGGTGGCATGGTGAGCAAAAGAATGATGGATTTAACTCCGATCTCTTGACTGGAGTCAATGTTTTGATTTATTCTGCATTCCGTCCATCCATCAATTGTTTGTCTTTTGAATCAAAATAGTAAGCAGCACATATCAATTATAACAAAGCGGGAAGCAGGCTCACCTTTACTGAAACAGGTTGCGGAGGACTGCCTGTCCCACTGCTGAATCTGCTGCTACATTCACATCCAGGCTGTAGTGTGCCTGTTCCTCCGCTGCATATTTCTTGAAAAGGCACAACAGCGTAAAGTGCTGCAATCATTGCCATGCACCTGGTGGAATGCACCCTCACTCTTCCCTGGAGTGGATTCTAAGCCTGGTAGTCGCAAAAAGTGACTCAGGGTGACAGCCAACGTGCTGTTCCCTGTTTGGATGGCTGAAAGACACAAAAAGTTGGTCAGAGGAGCAAATGTCTTCTGTTTTCTCCATGTAAAACTTGATGCACCTGCACACATTAGGCGAATATAATGACTTTTACTGAGCGCAGAATAACAAGGTCATTCAGGTAGAAGTCAGCAGGGACTTTAAGCATGAATTTAGGATTGGTCCTTAGGGTAACTTTGTCCTTCGGAAAGTGGAGAAATGGTTTTTTCACAGTAAATGCTTGCATCACTCCCACTCTGCATGTAAGCGTCAAGCCAAGCACAGTTTTCTAAGAAATGAATTTTAGATGTCCTCTGTAGATTGATTCAAATTTAAGCAGCATGAGCTGACTCAGGAGAGTAATAAGCTCCTAAGGTAATGGTGGGCGCCGTACAGGAGGAAATGCTCTGGAAAGCCCTTTCACAAAATGCTTAATGACCCCCTGAGAATAGAATAGTGGAATTTTCTTACGTTCTTCAAAACTGTGAAATTGCTCTGAGGTGGACTGTTGAGTATTTTAGACCATTTGTAGCTAGGCTTAGCAAATAAGTAAGTATTTGGTGGAGCGTTGCAGTCACTAGATGAATCTGTTGGTTTTGCTCTAGATACAGAAATGATTCTGTTTAGCATTATCAGTTTTCATAGTACCTGGCGCCAGGATGTTTTTATATTTGGAGGTGAGAATCGAGTGACCAAACTCTAGGTCGTCAGGTACCATGTTGTCACGCTCAATGACCAGAGTTGGTGGTGCATTATCTATCTATTGTGCCTGGAGAGGAGCTTGAGGTGTATCTTCAGTAGAATTGATGGATGCACACACGGTTTCAGGATCTCAGTAAACCAGTACTGACTTGCAAGCCTTGGCACACAGCTCCGGGATGTTGATATAAAGCTTCCTTTCTGTGTCTTAACATAGATATTTGCTTGACATCTCCTGCATTTGAGCACCCCAACCCTCCACTGAAGCATCCATTGTTAGCACTTGTCGGCCTGTTGAAGGCTGAACAAGAAGCCCTGCGTTGAGATATGCCATGAACCGCAACCATGAGTGCCTACTTTAGGTGTCTTGTGACTTGGACCTTATTGGCCCACGTTCTGGGATCTGGTTTCCACTAACCTGCCAGTTCTAGATGGGCAGGTCTCATCCAGAGTCAGCAAAAGGGCATAAGACCTATGATGCCATCAGGCCCAGCAGACACCTGACCTCACAGTAGGCGACTATTTGGCAGAGCTGGTCTTAGCCATTGATTCAGGTTTCAATTCATTAGTTTGTATCCTGAGGGAAAAGCTTAACCAATTTCATGTCCGGTATCGCTGATTCAGAGCTCCCTTGGCTCTGAATGAGCGATAATGGACATGAACCTGAAGCTTTGTTTGTGGTTTCATTGAGGACCTGTCCGTGTTAAGTATCCAGGGCCGGTCCTAGGCCTTCTGAGGCCCCGGGCGAAAAGAAAGATGCGAGGCCCCCTAATTGCATATTGCGTCACAAGAAGTGACATCACAGAAAGCGACATCGCAGTACTATTGATCTTATTTGGCATCACTGAAGCTAACTAATGTGGATATCAGTAACATGGACAAAAAGTAGAGGGGATTGAAAACAGGTGAGCAAATATCATTTTATTATAAAAAGTAGATAAAATGAAATATTGCAATCAACAAGGTTGAGAGAATGAACACAATGCTTGTTGCAAAATGCAGTGAGGTCACAAACTCCAAACCAGATCGCTTGTAACCACAAAAATGCTTTGAACATCTGGCCCATGGCTCTTCTAGCTGACAAGTTAAAACTTTTTGTTCTATTGGTTTTAGTTTGAAAGTGAAAGTGGCATAGATTGGTCCAAAGATTGCCGACCTTGCACCAGGAAGCCCAGCACCTGCAACAGTGGTTACTCCGAATCAGGCACGTTGCCCATTGGGCTCAAAGGGCTTCAGCATCTTTTTAATTGAGATTTTTCAAACAAAAAGTACAGACACAGTATAGAAGAAAGAGGAGCAATCGCGTAGTGGGGTATGAGGACTGTGACGGAACAGCATGCTTTGCTATATCATTCCTAATTTGTGGAATAGAATAATGTGGGCAGCCGTTGAAGCCTTGGCCTCTTCCCTTGATGAGCCAGTTCAAGTATGAGTACACTTGATGACCTTTCTGTCTGAGCAAAGCAGCAACCAGCACAAGGCACTTTGTAAAAATCTGTAGTGCTGATTTAAGGTCAAATGAAAGTGCCTTGAATTAGTAGTGCTGCCTCGTCACTGCACAGCAGAGGTATTTGCTGTGCTTCCAGTGTATTGGAATGTAGAAATATGAACCCTTAAGATTCAGACACGCAAGATAATCATTTCTCTGAACCATCAGGTGTAATACTTGCAGAATTACCATATGAAATGTGTTTTTGCAAGAACTTGTTCAGTTTTCAGAAGTTGATGATAGGTCTCCATTATGCCATTTTCTTCCCTATTGGGAAGTATCTGTAGCGAAATCCCTGATTCCTGTTGGCTTTTGGGACCGTCTCTTTTGTTCCTTGAAAAGGAGGAGAGTCTCCTGTTGCTCCCTCAAATGAAGGTGATGCTCCATCCTCTGTGGGCAGACAATTAATTTCTGTAGAAAGTACACGCTATGACCGGAGTGTACAATTTGCCTCATCCATCAGTTGGATGTTATCAACTTTCATTTGGGGCCAAAAGGGAAATTCTCCCTCACATCCGTTGAGATGGGAATCTTAAGGGGGCAGCTGCGAGACACCATGCTAATTTTGATTGTCCAGAGCACGTTTGCAAGGTGCTTCTTTTTCCGACTAGAAGATCTACCATACCATTGTGTGTCGTTTCTACTGGGTGTATAACCGTGGTCATATTGAATTGTCTTAGAGGGTAATACGAGAAGCCTTGACCTCTGTACTGATTAAACCCTCCTCTATAGGCTTTGGATCTTCATGAGCTATGAAAAGTTTGGAAACCAGGTCAACACAACTGGAGAGCTCCAAGTGATTTTGCCATATTCATCTGCAAGGCATTAGCAAAATGTTTTTTCCAAACAGAGTTTTCTTGTGATTCTGGTGGGAAAGCTGCGATCACAGCCATCCATGCTTTCTTAATACAGCCGCTTCAGTCAGTTGGCAAAAGCTTTTGTTTGAAATGTCCACTGAAACATCAGTGATGGCTGCTGAAGTTGTTGTGCCCACTTGGATGATAGCTTTAGCCATGTCCCTCTTATGCTCCAGAATGAGGTCAATTACTGATGTGATGTCATGCCACATCTGGCAATCATAGCGGCCTAAAATTGCCAAGGCATTTGTAACCTTGAATTGATGTAGCTGCCATGGGACCAACTCAATGGCACAAATTATCCAAACGCCTGCTCTCCCTATTGGGAGGTGCCGAGGACGGCAAGATCGAGTTCTTTAATCTGCGCAGAGCCGCAAACATGATGAGAGTCTGGTTTGACATTGCATGCAAGGCAGGCTGTGCTGTGTCTGGAGCCCTGTTGTTCTTCTGCAAATGGGGCGTCCCTTTTGATAACATGTCTGGCGTGTTAATCAATTTTAGGCCCTCCGACCATACAAAATCCAGTCTTGGTATGGAGCCAATAGCTTTTACTTACTGCTCCTTGCAGTCCTATAGGAAGCATTGTTGGTCCACAGAGTTCATGAGAAGATTTAATTTTTTAGTTGCTCTTGCCATCTGGGCATTGAAACAAGCAATGTCGTCGGAAGGTGAATCTGGTTGGACAGGCAATGTATCAACTTCCTGTTAGATAATGTAATCATCCCACTCCTCGTTACTACCATCTTTGGGGAAGTTCACTCTCTTCTTCGACATCAGAGTACACTGAATCCAAAGAGCCCTTGTCTCCCATATCTTTAGGAGATGTTGAGATCAGTGTTGGTATAACTGTCAGTGGAGGCCAGTCAGCCGGAGGCAAAGGGGGTGGAGGAGGCAGTACAGGAGTCAGCCGTCGGGGAGGGTGAAATGGAGGCGGGGTGGGTATAGGCTGTCTGGCAAGCAGCGGAGGGAGCAGTCATTGAAAAGTGTAAAGCATCTTCCCTTCTTCCTCTAGATTTGCATAAGGCAGTGATCGCTGCACTCGTCTTCTCAAAAACTGACTATTGCAATGGGCTGTTTCTTACCGCCCTTAAGAAAGCACTGTATTAGCTTCAGATGGTCTAAAATGCAGCAGCAAGATTACTTCTTGGGATATCTAAACATCAGTCGGTCTACCAATCTCTGTGCTCACTTCACTGGTTCCCGGGTAAAAGGCTGGTGTTTTTCAAATCTTTGCGCCTAGCCTTTAAAGCCCTTCACCTCGAGGGTCCAGAATCTATCAGACAGCTTTTTCAATGGTACACCCCATCCAGAACATTACGATCATCCTCTCTGGCTAATTTGGTTAAGCCTAAAATCAAAATAGCCACTTGCGGAGGTAAGAGTTTTGCTGTGGCTACTCCCGAACTATGGAACTCAACACCCCTCAAGCTAAAATGTATCAAGAACCTACTCACCTTTCGCAAGACTCTTAAAACATTGTTGTTTAATCATTAGTAGGATCTCCATGTTTTTTTCTTTCATGGCTACCTTTTCCTACGTTTGGTTAAACTACTGTTTTTGCTGTTCTTACCTGCCAGAAGGTCTTAGCGTCTAGACACCTATGAGTGGTAGTGTGCTTTATAAATCACAATTTCATGTAATCTATTGTAAGGCTGTCAAAAATACAACAGACTTTTTGTAGAATGTCAGAGTTTGCATAGCCACAACAAGGTGTATAGGGCTGATGAGGATGATCAGCTACAAAAGCCTATAGCTGATAGACACACTCATGATAAGCATCCTCATCACCCACTACGTTTTCCTCAAAGTCCAGGATGGAATAGACAACCAGTTGCATGGGACTACAAGCAGTCACAGACTGCTATCTCAGAATCCAGAGTTTAGGTGGGAAGACTTGCTAGCACTTATGTAGGTGAAAAAGAGACTGACGTGAAAAAAGCAGTCATCTACAATGTTGTTGAGCAAGGACCTCCTTGGTGCAGTCGTCGACAATGGTTTCAATGTCAAAGGTGTAGGCTACGTCGTCAAGGGTCAAGTCATAGACAGTCTTGGAGTTGAAGGTGTCGTTATGGGTCTGGTCGCTGACGATGGTATCTTCATGGACGCTCTCTGAAAGTGCTCTAATCCCTGAGCCTCTATTGCATCTACTCGGGTGCAGCTCGTTTAATTTCCAGAGCAACTTTCCCAATTCCAATAAAGATGTCTGAGACTCAAAGACCCGCCACAGGCACCCTAGCTAAACAGTTAACTGCTGGCCCCAGCTAAATCCGTCTCTTCCAGTTGAACCTTCAGGGATAGGCAGTACTCCAGTGGCGCCATCGGCCTGACTACCACAGACCAACCTGGACACCACTTCATAGTTGGGTATCAGCAACCATGAAAGTCTTCGCCCTTCCGTGCAGTTATAGCTAAGGAGCTTTTTCAGTCCCTTGACATGTGACATCCTCTTTCAAGAGATAGACACAGTCAAAGAAAAATTGAAGAGTGCCATTTAAGTGATAATGTTGCGGCCACAAACCCTCCTACAGCCGGCAAATGTTTTGCAGTGTTTGTGGATTCCTTAGCTCCAAGTTCGCAATTAGTGTCCACTCTTCCTCAGGAGGACAGTCAAAGGGGAAATACTTTAAAGAGATGAAGAAAGGCCAGGTTCCAGTGACCTCTCCATAGACCACCCCACCTTCCGACACCACTTCAGGAGTCCAGATACATCCAACAGGGGGCTTGAGCGGAGGAGGCTTGGCCTCCACTAATCACTGGAACCCAGGTAAGCACTGATGCATGGCTCTCTTCACTGGTAAAGAGGAGGCATCCTTTGCAGCTCCCATATATGTGCCCCGCCCAGACCCCTCCCCACCCAGAGCCACCCATAACTCCAAGAGCTCCTGCAGGAATGAGTCCAGTCTTTAGGAGAAATAAGAGGGTGTCCTGCTACCAGAAAGGAGGCAGGGATCCTATTCCTACAATATCCTAGTACTGACAACCTGCAGAGGACTCTGCCCAGTTTTAGACCTCAGTAATGAAAATCATTTCATCACTCTACTGAAGTTCAGTTCAAAATGTAGTCTAACACCCAGATGTCAGTTGCATAACAACGGTATATTACTTAAAGAATTATTATTTGGAAGGGACACCAGAAACACACCCCTTCCAAATAGTGATTTGTTATGGATTTCTAAGCCATTTTGTGACCCCCCACCAATACCCCCCCCACCCACACACACACACCCGACCCCCTCCCACCCCTCCAAAAACAAAATGTTAAATGGGCGGGAGAGGGTAGACGGGTGATATGTAAGTTACATAATTTTAACATTGGAGATAATTCCAGAAGTTAGAGAAGTGCATTTTTAAACCAGGGGCCATGGGCTGCAAATTAAACTTATTTTTTGTATTTCATATCATTTGGGTGAGTGGTCACTCTTTCTTGTCCGCCTCACAACTGATTGCAGTTTTTCTAAAGGGAGTCGCACAAGCTTAGAATATCAACCATTACAAATCATGCAATATTCATCTTTAAACATCTTGTGAAGGATAGCATCTTTCTCTTGGTGTGCATGCTCAGAACATCTTTGCAAATATCCGTCGGAGGTTCCAAAGTCAATTATGGGGCCTCAGCGTTACATTCTGTGTTATTGTTGTTTGTAAGGTGGATTCGTTGTATTAAACTCCAACCGAACTGATTTAGTGGACGCTTTGCCAAAACATGAATCCCGCACCCCACCAGCCCCTGCTTCGCTTTCAACGCCCACCCTCTGATGCACTGAACATTGTTTGCATTGGCATGGGGTCTTTATTCTCCTAAAAACAATCAACACTTAATGGCATATACATTCAAAATGAATGATTATTACCTTGCATCACTCTAGTACATTGGCAGCAATAGTTATTGCCCACTATGGACTAAAATATCATATATGGACATAGACAAGCCACCAACATACCAGCACTGCTTCAAAACAATGGAGATAATTATAGCACTCAAAAAGCATGCACGAACATTAAGCACTTCACGTTCCAAAACAATTGCTCGATTTAAAAACATGGTTGTTTGATCAAAATTGAGTTTAACACATTAACTTAGTACAAATGTCTTTGTATACATACAAATATTCCTACAGAAAAACCTTGATTAAAATACTAATTAGCATTATCTACTGCAAAAAAAGTCAAAATTCTAAAAAACAAAAATAACATGTAACACCAAATCGCTAATGATCAAATAAAAGAAATGTTTAGTGTCACAACAAAGCTAGAAGAAACTGTTAAACTCAAGTCAAAGATATTTTGGACAACCGTTTATAACAGTCCCAGTGTACTCCAATACTCCTTAGTATTTCTTTTTGTAAGTCGATAACGAACGGGAAACGTTAAAAGGTTTAACTTGAGTGTCTCTTGTTAGTTGGCATTTCTTGTTTACTTCGCACCTTCGCACCCCTTCATTACCTCCTCGTTAGTCTTCCTCGCCACATGACTAACAAAGTGAGCTTCAGCTCCACACCAGAACCCTCCAAAGCAAAAAAGTCAGCCTCCCATTCCTTCCCAATATGGCCGACCCATTACACTCCATGACCACTATAAGAGGTGGGCCGGCCCAACCCCAAAGCCTGTTTTATTTAGTTCTGCGCCCGTCTCTCCAGTTGCGTCAGGTAAGTGGTGCCTGCTGTAGCAGGTTGGAGGTCCTGCAATAGCGGACCCTAGGATCTTGGATTCTCTTTCCCCCCCTTGCCCCCGGTGTGTTCTGTATGATGCCAGTTAGTCTCTGCTCCAGCGGGCCGAGGGATTCCAAGGAGGGGTGGCCGGGATACTGTATGGGATGGAGGCCGGCGCCCTGCTGTTCCTCCGCTGTGTTTTTGTTGTCCCTTTACCCTGTGCCCGGTTTTGTCACCGCCCGCCTGCCTTTCATGGCACTGCGGCGGGCGGCAGCTGTGTTTCATATGCCCCTCGTGGCGCTGTGGCGGGTGGCGGCTCGGCATTCTTTTTTCCCTTCCAGGTGGGTGTTCAGCCGTCGGGATGTGCTCCATGTGTTTGGTGCTGGCTGTGGAATCTTTCACCACTCAGATGGTTGCAGGTTCCACTCGCCGCGAGTTCACACCAGCTTGTTGCCCGCCTTCCCTTCGAAATGCTCCTGCGGGCGGCGGCGGTTCTACGCGGTTTCAGTTCTTCCCGCTAGCACCGCCAGCCCTTACCGCACTGCAGCAGGCGGCGGCTGTATTATACCTCACTGGGGTGTCATTGTGGGTTTCTGACTCGCTCTGGGAAGGTTTTGAGTACTATACCCTGCAATGCTGCTCTCGCCTCCCGCCTGCCCTTCGGGGCATTGCGGCAGTGCTGCTCGGCTCTTACAGTCTTCGCAGCGTGGGTCTCTCTCTACTCGGATGTGGGCGGCTCCTGTGGGCTGTGACTTCTAGCTCCCCGAAGCCCCTCTGGCTTACTTGCTTTTTGCTGACTTCCTCCCCGCGCCACTCCTGTGAGTCTTCCTTGGGGGCGGGGTGCCCCTTTCGGCAGCGTTGTGGTCCGTCCTCCGGGGGCGGGTCTGGCCTCATCCAGTTTCGCGTGCTGCTATTTTCTCATGGGCTGGTTTCTCTGTTCCGGGGCCGGTTTCTCTGTCCCGGGGCTAGTTTCCGGTGTGGACGCACTGTCGGCTCTGTTCATTAAACGGGCGGCTGGTGAGCTCTGATAGCAGGGACACTAGCACTGGTGGAGCGGACGGTATGTCCCAAATCTCAAACTGGAGCTTCAGAATTTTGCCCTCAGATTCTAGTACACCCTAGAGCTAAACCAGTACAAGCTGTGCTTGTTTACCTTTACGGCTTTCTGCTTCCTCCTGCCTCTGCCATGCAGGGTCCCCCCGTCCGTTCAGCCGGGGCCACTCGCTTCTGCCATTGCCTCTGTCCGGCTTGCTCCCATGCGGAGCTGCATTCTTTCCCTTTTCTCACTGGCGTGCAACTTATGGCCTGACATGTGTCCTTCCTTTGTGTGTGGTAGTACGGTCACCTTCGATCCGAGGTTTTCCTTTGTGTATGCTTTTGGTGTGGTGTCTTACTCACGCGCTTATGCGCTACTCTATTCTCAGGGTAGGGGTTGTGTCCTTCCGGCTTACATGGCAGGCCTCAGTGCTGATGTTCCTGGTTCGTGTCTCGGCTAGGGCGCTCAACATCCTGTAAATCTGGGCAGCTCACTTGTACTCCGTGACTGTCTCCCTGGTGTATGTGTCCCTGGCCTGTTGGGAGTTCTCGCTTCGGCTTGGCTCTTCTGCTGCTGTCCTGTTTTTGCCGCTGTCAGGTGCGGTTCTGGGAGTACCGTACTCTCTTGGTTATTGGTTTCCTCCTTATTTTCTGATGGTAACGGACCTGCTTCATGGCGCAGGGTGTAGGAGCAGTTTCCAGATTTGGCGATTAGTCCTCCACATACTGCTATGGTTGCAATATGGTTGCATTTGTCTAATTCCCTGCTGGTCATGTCTAGCTGGTTTGATGATGCAGTTTCTGTTTCCTTGGATCCTGCATCGAGGAGTCATTTGTACGCCCTTCCGTGCTCTGCATAACCTTGCATTGGGGCCTTCCAGGTGCTTTCTCATTGGGTTGTTCTATCTGCTTTTTCGCGGGGTTCTCTGATTGACTTGGGTGACATTTTGACACGTTCTGTTATTTGGCGCAGGAGGCGTTGGGTTGCAGGGCCTCAGCTTCATTGTTTACTGTGTTGTCCCTGTCTCCTTCGTCCCTTTCGGACTGTGGGCCTGCGGTCCTTTTTTCCTGTGGACTCCAGTTCCCTCCGTTGTTGTGCTGTCCCGGTCACTTACTTGGTGGACGTCCACCGGGGGTTTCCAGGGGCTGTGTACTGCGGCGTATCTTATGCGGGCGGGCTGCGGTTGGCGCCTGTCCGTCTGTCTCTGGGCTGCATTGGTGGTTGCCTGGTGTTTTCTTGCTGGCTATTTCTGCTCCTGGCAGGCTCGATGTCCCGGCGGGTGGCTCCTGCACCCCTTTCCTGATGGCTTCCTGCTGTCGCCATGCTTCTCCTCTCCACCTGGCGGTCGGGGTTTTGTTGTGGTCCTTCTGTTGCCTCTCCTTTCGTCCTGGATGACACAGTTCCTAGGCTCCTGCCCTTTGCCTGCCCGCTCTGGTTGTCGGTTATTGGACTCCCCTGCTCCTGTCCGTTGTGCTGTGGCTATTAGGTTGCTCTGCTTCCTTTGGGTGGTGCCTGCTTCGTCGGGCCGGGAGTCGGGGCCCGCCTCTGGTGCGGTGTGCGTTCTAACCTTATTGTTACGGGGTCGCTTTTGGTGGTCTCGCTGGTCCTTCGATGACGAGTCCTGTTTGTCGGGTTTCGTTTGGCCCCCTGGTTGCTTCGGTTGGGGTTGTCTGCCTGGGTAGGGTCCTTCTTTGGGACGTGTTTTGGGTCTTGTTGACTGGCGGTGTTTCACCCCTGTCTGTCCTTTTCAGATCCCCCCCTTCCTGTTGGTCTCGGTGCCTCTGGCCCTTCCTTGGGAGTGTTGGCGACATTGGACTTCCTGGGGGGCATGCTTGGGTTCTCGATCTGTACTGGGTCTGTGGGTTTCCCTGAGGGCGGTTTTCCCATCTGGCTTCTGTTTGCCGTTTCTTGCCTTCTCTGGGGTGTTCCCGTGCCTTGCTGGGGCTTATTTGTTGCCATTCTGGTGGGTTTGTCCCCTGCCTCATGCTCTGGGTTGTTTACGGGGTTCGCTCCTTGTAGTGACTGAGCTATTTTTATGGTTAAATGACTCGATTAGGACCGTTGCCCATCACCATCTCAGTATATTTTGATCTAATATAGTGATGTGTAGGCCTGCATAGTATGAATAAGCTACAAAGTAGGGCTTGATTATGCCTTCTCTGTTTCCGACTGTATCTTGCTTCGTGGTAGTGCTTACCTATTGGCTTTGGCCTTCTCTCTTGCCGTCTTTAATACTAATTTTGCTCATTTACAGGTGTAGTGGCCCATGCTTAAGCGACTCCATTTTCTAAGCTGTCGCCATCTTCTAAGCCTTTCTATGTGAGCAGTCGTATTATTCTTTTCACTTGTTTTCTGCACCTTGTATGCTGGTACTAACCGGTTCTTGTCGGAGGAATGTGCTCACTCTGCTCCGGAGTCATAACAGATGCTTGGCCAGCCGATGCTGTGGCCTTGGCGCGGAGTGGTACGGAATCTGATGGGAAAAGGGGGTGAGGCTCGCTAGAAGCTTCGTCTTACGTTTCCACTTGTACTAAAGGGGGTGTTTGGGTCTCAACCACTGGTAGTTCATCACAGTACAGACGCGTAGCTGTAACTGTGGAGCAGAGAATCCTGAATCGGCTGGAGAAACGGACTCCTCTCTGGCGAAGTGATACGGGATGTGTAGATACTTGGTGAGGTGTTTCACTAACTCTTATATTCTTACTATTCTTGCCTAACTATCCTCTTCTATTTTCAGGTTCCATACATTTATGAAATTAAAAGATAATGAAATTAAAAGATAATTTATAAAGCGCGATTGCTGCCCTGGGGCGTCCAAGCGCTACAAAAGAGTGGCGCAAACTGCTGAACCAGTCGTCGTGGAGGACTAGTCACATATATTCAAGAGAAGTTTTTAGTTGCTTACGAAAGGAAAGCAAATTGGGGTTGGCCCTGATCTGGAGCGGAAGCTGATTCCACAATTTGGCGGCATTGTAAGAAAATAGCCTACCACCTGCTCTGGTTCTCTTAACTCGGGGAACTGTGGCCAGAAAGGCCTGGCTTGAGCGGAGTTGTTTGCAATGTAGGCTCCTAAGCCCATGCTTTGCTGACAATCTGCGGGGCAGCTGAAGCAGCGTGCGGGCAGCGCAGTTCTGAATAATCTAAAGTTTCCGTAGTGTATACTCCGGCGCACCTAGGTACAGGACGTTACTAAAATCTAACCGGGACTGGATCAGACCTTGAATAACTATCTGTTTAGCTTCCCTAGGCAAAAGTGGAAGAACTCTTTTCAGCATCCTGAGAAGACCAAAGCAAATTGCTGATAGCTTGGTTGCCTGGGTGTTAAAGGTCAGGGATTTATCCCACCATACCCCAGACTTTTTATATTGTCTTTGGGTGTTGGTGGTATGCCCAGACTGTGGGGCCATGGAAGGTCATTGTTAGATAGAGTAGCAGGACCAAGAAGCATCAGCTCCGTTTTGTCTCCGTTAAGCTTGAGGCAGGATGTCGTCATCCAGTTTTTTACTTCCTCCAGACATTTCATCATGCCGCTCAATGCTGGCTGGCCATCTTCCTGTGCGAGGGAGACCACTAGCTGAGTGTCGTCCGCATATGTAATGATCTTAATGCCAATGCTCAGCCAGTGGTCTCAAATAGACGTTAAATGACGCAGGGCTCAGAGATGAACCCTGCTGAACCCCGCAATTAAGTGGTTTGCTGGAGGAGACCATATCTCCCTCAAAGACCTGAAAAGTCCTGTTACTCAAGAAAGACTTAAGCCAGATTATTGCCCTTCCTGATATTCCCAACTCTGAAAGACGACACAGTAGAGTGTCATGATTGACCGTGTCGAATGCTGCACTCAGATCAAGAAGGATCACTGCCACTGATCCCCCTTGATCCAAGGTCCTTCTGGTTTCCTCGGTGACTGCCAATAGCGCGGTCTCTGTTCCCTGTTTGGGGCAGAAACCCGTCTGAGTGGCGTCAAGCAGTTGGTTACTCTCGAGAAAATTAATTAAGTGTGTGTTGACATGTTTTTCAAGAATTTTGCTCACCCATGGGAGCAAGGAAATAGGACGATAGTTATTAAAATTGCTAGGGTCTGCGTTTGGTTTCTTAAGAAGTGCGCACACCATAGCTTGTTTCCAGCATAAGGAGGTTCAAAATAGTGGGGGAAACCACATCGATTCTTGAAACCAATATGTCCGGAGGGGCTGGGTCACAAGGGGAGCCTGACATATAAGTTCTACACATATATATATATATATATATATATATATATATATATATATACTTTTTGCTTATTGCGTTTAGCAATTGCTTAGGTGCTGATATGAAGAAGGCCTATCGTGACATAGTTGTAATTCTTTTTCATCTTATCATTGTGTAATGAAAGAAACCCCAGAGCATATAATCATTTGTCTGTATTCTTTGTGAAGGGAGAACAGGCTCATTTTTTGACCAAATGCTTATAGAAGGATGGGTGAATTCCCCTCTAATGGGTAGTTGTTGTTTCAGAAAGTTGTCTGGCCCTTAGCAAGGAGCGAAATTCTAATTCTTCCACCCTCCAGTCTTATTGGAGCAACGTGCGTTATCATCCTAGTTGGGTGAGTATTCTGTGGTCGGAGAGGAGTGGTAAATTGCCCCTTGAACAGCGCCTGTCACCAGTAGGCTTTGTTGTTTGCGAGCTGCTCAATAAGGACTATAAAAGCTTTCGTAGTATTAGTGTTAGTTTTCCTTTCTTGGGTGAGTATTGTGAAGTATTGTGTCCTTTTGGGTCGCAAGAGGGGATAAGGTTGTATGTCCTGATTATAGGCAGAATTTTCAGGCCATTACACCCCTGTTGGCTTTTTGGGCACATTGGTGCTGTCGTTGCCTGGGTCGTTTTTGCCTCCGGGCATTCCACCCTGAAGACTCATGTTCTCATCGGCTCTCGTTCAGTGGATTGTGGGTCGGGCCTCTTTCGTGCCTGGATGGGTGTTCTCCTAGGTTCTCTGGCTCCTGGTGCTGTCTGCTTCCTTTGGGTCCCAGGTGTTGCCTCTTCGGCCTTCTCGTCCGGGTTCCCAGCCTTGCACTTTCCTGGGGTCCTTTTTCTTCCAGGGGTTATGGGCTTGTTTGGCCTGGCCAGCGCTTTTGTCCTGTTGGTGGTGCTCACCTGGGTGTATCTCCATTGGCGTCTGCTGCTGCGGTGGTTGTTCATTGGTCTATGTTATGCCTATGTGGGCGCGGGTTTTGTGTCCTTCCCCTGCTTTTCTTTCCCTTGCTGGTTTTTGTCTCCAACAGTGCTGTTGGGTGTCCGGGGGTGCTGACACACCCGGTTCTCATCTCCCTGGTGGGGCCCTGCACTTCGGTATGGATTGTATCCTCGTTTTTTGTCCCTGGTTTGGGGGTCCCGGGGCCTGTTGGCTCTGGTGGCTCCCTGGGAGTTTGGACATGGCTTGGGCTCGTTTTCGCCCTGTACTTCTGGCCTTTGGTGTGTTTCTGCCTGTGACTTTTTCTCCCAGTGCGCTCGTGTTCCAGTCGGTTCTTCGTTTTTAGGCTCAGCGGGGCCTGGTTGTTGGCTGGCTGACTGTATAGTCGCCTGGGGGCTCGCTCGGCAGGTCGCTTCCTTCTTGTGGGGTATTTCCCCCACCTGTCTCTCTTCTGCACCCCCTTCCGTCCTTGCGGCTCTTGCCAGTCTGTTTGGTTGCGTCTGGTTTTGCTGCCCCGTTGGTGATCAACTTTGCGGTGTTGCTGTGTTTGTCTGACTGCGTCTTTCTTTCTGCTGTGGCTTTTTTGTGGGGTCGCTGTGGTGGGGATGCACTATGTTCATTAAGTTCCTCTCTCTCTGGACTTTTGCTCTCTTCTCACTTTTGGCTGTCCGTTGGGCAGTCCTGTGGTGTTTTGTCCGGCTTGCTCTTTTATGCTCTGGGCCCTGTTTGCTGTTGCTTTTGGCTCCGTGCAGTCTGCTTTCGTGCCTTTCTCTGTCCTCCCTCGGCTTTTGCTTGGGGTGGATTTTCTGGTGGCACTTCGTGTCTCCGGGGTCCGTGCTTTCGGCCTTCCCGGTGTCTTTCGGTCCTGGGCTGGTTCCTCCTGCTCGTGGTTGCCTCTCTCCTGGGTGGTCGTTCCACTCGTACTGGTCTGTTGTGTTTGCCCTCTTTCGTGGGCGTCCCCTTCTGGTCTGTTGGTTTCTTGTGAGTTTCCATGAAGCCGCTTGCCTTTGGTGTGTCCTCACTTTGTTAGTCATGTGGCGAGGAAGACTAATGAGGAGGTAATGCCCTGATTACTTACCGGTAATCTTCGTTACTCCGAGTTAGTCTTCCTCACCGCATGAGTTCCCATCCCTCACTCCCTGTCTGGCTATCGCCTTCATGTTTGGCCTTGTGACTTTCAGGCTCTGGGGTTGGGTTATAGTGGTCATGGAGTGTAACAACCACTTAGGAGGAAAGGTGTATCGTACCTAGTGATTCTTTGGGTTTCACAGTTAAGAGCAGCCTACTTGCTCGGACTCGCTCTGGGGGTGGGGCCGATTGGCCGTCATCTCTGGGGACTGGGTGACAACTACAGCGGCCATCTTAGTGTGGGCTCGCTAGGAACGTCGCTCGGACGACGTTATAAATACATACGTTCATGGCTCCGCGCAGCGGACGCGCATTGCGGGCGCGCCGATCGCGCGCCGGAGTCAAGCCAGAGTCCAGCCCGTCTGCGCCCGTCCGCGGTCGAACGGGGCACGGGGCTGGACTCCATACACCTGGCTTTCTACAACCTGCAGAGGCACACACCAACAAGACTCCCCGCCATCACTATTCGACAACCGACCTGATGAAACTTGGTAAGCCACTATCCTACTGCTGCCTACACTCTATAGACCCGATGTCCTTACCCTCACAATGCAACATATGCCATCAACCTCTTCCGAAAACCACAAGTACTACGAATAATAAGCTGAACCTTAAGATGGCATTACTGAACTGCAGATCTTTGCCTAAACACAAAACTGAAATTAATGATCTGCTGCTAAATGAAGATTTGGACACCTTGTTTCTAACGGAAACATGGCTAGAGGAATCTTCCTCTCCAGAGATCTTAGAGGCCATACCGAATAACTATTGCCTTCTAAGAATCGACCGCCAGAGACAACGGGGGGGAGGTCTGGCAATGATATGTAAACAAGAATTAGAATGTACATTAAATGAACTAAAAATTGCGGACAGTGAGTGTGGCAGATTCACCATAAAACTTGATGCCACCAACACAATCATGGGCTTACTTATCTATAGACCCCCTGGAGCAGCGCTATCCTTCTGTAGCCAACTTATTGAACTGGCTACTCAGCTGGCCATTAGACACAAAAATGTCATCATACTTGGCGACCTCAATATCCATCTAGAGGATACCCACTCCAAGGATGCTCTACTCATATTGAATGCCCTCAATGCTGTGGATCTCAGACTTCTTTCCACCATACCCACTCATCAACAAGGGCATCTATTAGACCCCATATTCACTAATTGGGAAGGCGTAAATATCTCCCTTCCTATCCCACTAATATGGTCTGACATAAGATGGTACCATTTGAGATAGTCAAAAAATGTCTCACCAACACTTATGCCAAACTGCCTCCTTATAGACGCCGTAATTTTAAAAAATGCACCCCCGATCTGCTGTTACAAGAACTCACCGACCATCCCCCTCCAACTGGAAACTCCCTACAGGAGATATGGGATAATTTCGAAGCATGGATAACTAAAGCGTTAGACAATATTGCTCCATGGACTACCAAACCTCCAGCTCGACAATCAAAAAATGCTCCCTGGTTTTCTGAAAAACTTAAAAATGCTAAAGCCATATGCAAATCTATAGAACGAAAGTGGAGGAAAAACTACACTCCAGAACTCAAAGAAAATTACAGAAGCGTGTTGAAAAATTACCAAAAACTGGTAAGACTAGAGAAAAGTCTCTACTACAAAAGTAGAATTGTAGAATCTAAAAATCCTACAAAGGAACTATTTGGCATCTACAGAGAAATCACTATCTCCTCTCGCTTAGATACCAAAGATACCTACTCCACGGAGATATGCGACCAGATAGCTGATTTCTTCGTGGAGAAGGTAGAAAAAATTCATGCCACCTTCTCTAGCAGTACCAGGACAGATAAAAACAAGGTAGATAACCCAGATTCTCTCTCCCACAAATCTCTTTTTACCAACTTAAGGACCCCTAATAAACAGGAATTAATGAAGATCATAAATAGCATTTGCTCAGGTTCCCCCATGGACGCTTGTCCACCAGAACAGTATAAAGCAGTCATGGAAAACCTATTATTGGATCAAATACGCAACATGATAACTCTATCATTCCAAGAAGGTCATGTCCCGAAAAACTGGAAATCTGCCCAGGTAATACCATTGAAAAAGAAACCTAACATTCCCATTACTCAACTTCAAAATCTAAGACCGATTTCGCTTCTCCCTTTCTGTGCCAAAATTATAGAAAAAGTGGCCAATCTTCAACTTATGGAGTTCTTAGAGAAGGAATCACTCCTCCACCCCTCTCAGTCAGGGTTTCGGTCGGGACATTCAACCGAATCAGCGGTTCTATATTCTACCGAACAGATTCGGAAGATAGTGGATGAGGGAGAGACAGCAGCGTTGGTCCTACTGGACTTGAGTGCAGCGTTTGATACCGTGCTGCACTCAACGCTGCTGTCTCGGCTCTCAGACATGGGAGTAAAAGGCCCAGCTCTCACCTGGTTCCAGTCTTATCTTACTGACAGAACTTTCCAACTTCGCTGCCCACCCTTTAAGTCATATCCTCGCAATGTGAGCCATGGGGTTCCACAGGGCTCTAGCTTGAGCCCTACTCTATTCAACATATACATGGAGCCCCTGGCACACATTGCGGAGGAATTTGGGGTGGGCATTGTCAGTTACGCTGACGACACCCAGTTGGTGTTTAAAATAACGCCAGATAACAGAGACTCAGCTGCCAACTTCTCTAACTGTATGCTATCAATAGCGACATGGATGAACACCAACTGTCTCCGTTTAAACGGAGATAAAACTGAGGTTTTGATAGTAGGGAAAAATGCCTCTGTTTGGTCACAAGCTTGGTGGCCGAGCGAGCTAGGAGAACTACCGCTGCCTGTGGAGACAGTGAAAAACCTCGGAGTCATGCTTGACGCCGACCTCTCTGGCAAAGCCCAGGTGAACAAAGTTACAAACAAATGCTATGGCACCTTAAAGGTACTCCGTAAAGTACTTGATCTTCTGCCGACCGAAGCGAGAAAAACCATTGTCCATGCATTAATATCCCCTCATTTGGACTATGGCAATGTTCTCCTACTCGGTGTAAATCAAAAGGGGCTGCACCAGTTACAATGCATTCAGAATTCAGCAGCACGACTGGTGCTTGGTCTCCCTCGAAGATCATCTACTAAACATGCGCTTGCCAAGCTTCACTGGCTCCCAATCAAAGAGAGAATTATATTCAAGACTCTCTGCTATGCACATCGTATTGCTCAAAACAAAGGCCCTGGCTATCTGAGAGATCTTATTACCATCCATAGGCCGATCAGAGACCTAAGATCGTCGGGCAGGATGCTATTTAAAATCCCTCGCATCACAAAAGCTAGGATGGGCGGAAAATCCTTCCGCTACCTAGCCAGCAAACTCTGGAATGCTCTGCCCATCCACCTGCGTATGGAGCCATCTGAAATGAGTTTTAGAGCTAAACTTAAAACTCACCTATTTCCCAGATACTAAACCTTAGCTCCCTGAGTTCTTGCTCTTTTTGACGGGTTGGCATTTGCAGTCAGCGCGGGGACACAGTCTTGTGCAGCCAGGCGCTTAATAAATGCTTATTATTAATATTATTATTAATGGGTCGGCCATATTGGGAAGGGATGGGAGGCATGGGAGGCTGACTTTTTTGCTTTGGAGCGTTCTGGTGTGGAGCTGAAGCTCACTTTGTTAGTCATGTGGCAAGGAAGACTAACTCGGAGTAATGAGGATTACATGTAAGTAATCGGGGCATTAACTGCGCATCATGAAAGAAAGGGCCACCCTAATAAATTGCGCATAGTCTTAACACTGCAAACGAAGGGCACAGGCTGAAAGGTGCAGTTTGAAGTCAGGACAGCCTGGTTGTGAACTCCACCACTGGACAATTATTTGAAAACCTGTGTATTGCTGGGTTACGTGACTTACGTCACTACCCCGCCCGGCTCCTCCATCGCTGTTAATCTGTGGGGAGCAGTTGAAAACATAACTTTTCCTTACAGGTGTGTAAACTCAAATAAAAGCAACACAGATATTCTCTACATTCTCACGTTTTAATTGTTAGGAAAATGGTTGTTTGTGAACACATGTTATGGGAGGGAGGCTAAGGCCTTATGTCCAGAGCTGCAGACTTTGTAACTGGTGAACCAGGTTCTAGTCTCGGTGTCGGCTAAACATCCTGCAATCCTCAGCAAAATACCTTAATCTCCCAGTGCCTACAAAAAGCGAATGTGTCCATATGTAATGTGACTGGTGCTCATTCATGTAAAGCGCTCCAAACTTTTGGGTCTAGTATGTCGTATATATAAAACTGCTTTAACCCCTTCCATGCTAATGACAAGGTCAGCTCGTCATGGGTGTTACCTGCGCTGTGCTTATGACGAGCTGACCTTGTCATGAACAATGGGAAAAAATGAGTTCCAGCACAGGAGGGGAAAACCCCCTAGCAGCCAAGGTGTTAAAACAACAAAAATAGTGCTTGGCTGAGGTGCTTGATTGGGATATTCCGCTGGCCGCCGAAATTGCTCCTTCTCCATAGAACTGACGGTATAGGCGGTAGTAGATATAAACATCACCTGTGATTCCTCAGCCTCACCCTGGCCAAAGGAGACCTCGCAGGACAGTGGAAAGCTGTAGACCCACTGCTTCTGGGTGTTTTGAAGCGAGGCATGGACTTTTGTATGGATATGGAAGTCACAGTATTCCAGGTGAGGGTATGCCCGAAAAAACATCCTAAAATCTGCCAGAGATGGACAGACTACCAAGGCTTGAATCTGGAGCCTATATGTACTGCTGAACAGCAGTTGGATCCTGAAGTTCGGCAGTATGGCCGGGACCTGTGAGCAGACTCTTGGTTCTTGTAAATTAGTCACGTATCATACCTTGGGCACTACATTGGTGGGGTTGTGGGGCGCAGGAGGTATATTGTGCACCTGTTAATGTTTTTTTTGCTGTTTTTCTTTTCTTCACTTTATTTTGTTTATAAAGATTTCACTGGGGATTAAGCCATACTGTCTATTATGTGACATGATGTACGCTTTTGGCCCAAGTGAGTAATGCTTTGGCAAAAACCTAATAAAATTTGTTGTTGAAAAAAAAATAGGATTAAGAGTTTGACATTTTTGATGCCAGGCTTTCTGTACCACAGGAAACGTTGGCCAGAGACAGTGAGCCGACAAGGCTCGCTTAAGTAATAAGCAAACATACGTTTCTGACACCTGATAATACTCCCAAACATACAGCTAGCAGCATGTCAAGCGAGGGTCCGTGAGTGAAGTATGGCAGTAAATAACATAAACAAAATCAGTTCTCTAGTCCGCTTTTACTTTGCATGTCGCCAGTCGCTATTAGGTGAAAGCTACATTTTCAAAATTAGCTTTAAACTCACGTGTGTTTCTAACTTCCTCTAAAATTCCAGAGATTCCATAGCATTCACGGGACAAGCAATGGAGGGAGGTGGGTGCAAGCAGTAAGGGGTCCAAGAGCAAGAAACTATGAGGAAGAACTGATGACAAAGGAAAATAAGAAACAAAGTGCTATAGAGGGAGCAACAGGATGGGGGGTGGGCGGGGGCGGTTGGCGAGGTTAGAGGGGGAGGGGAATAGTACCGCAATCAATATGGAACTGGCTAGTTAAATCAATCTGTGCTTGGTCTGTGCTCCACAGCAAGCATCGGAAGTGACGTTTTAGCTGGACTAGCCAATTATGAACTCTTCAATGATGAGTGACACTGAAGTGCACAAATGGTAAGCAACTGGCGGGCTCCAAGCCCTTTTGGGGGCTGTCAGGAAGATTAAACAAGCTATTACCCAGAGTCACAAGGTGCTGGGCTAGCCTGCCACTGGCGCCAGGGATTGAACCACGAGCCCCGGTGTTCCAGAGTCAGCCACCCTGGCCGCTGCACCGCACCTTTTCCCCTTAATAGATATATTTAAATGTTCAAAATGTCTTAAGCATCCATAAATTAATATAAAAGTTCTCTTGTAGCCTGTGTCAGACAGCTCGAACAACATACTAATATCATAACATAAACCAGTTACTTTTTATTCAAATAAGAAATCATGTAGGGTCTCCCAAGTGAAGGCAGGGAAAATGCTTATGAACGAACCCGATCAGTCGGATATAGGTAAAATGTTCAATGAAATTCCCCACGACCTAAAGTAAGCAGATCATGCATATCTGTATAAATTTGGAGACCCATGTTTCTTCAAGAAAGTGCGATTGTAAGTTTTAAAAGACCTAGCAATTACTTGGAGCAAAATTATAAAACTGTTAAAAATTAGTTATTACAGCGCTATGGCGTCTATATGGGACACCCCTGGCTCACCTGAGTGGACTAAAGATTCGTTAGTTGTACCTTTAAAAACTGCGGGGTGAACTGTTGGGCCCAACTGATTCCGGAAGGATCTTTGATATCTTGGGAGGAGATGAAGCATATGACAAGCAATCAGATATCCAAATTCAAGTATTTACAAATAAAAAGCTGGACTCAAAAGATTGGAATACCAATTGGTTTTACAAACAACTTAGAGACTATACTGAGAACTAGGCAGCAAAACCAAAAAAGAAGCGGCAAATCTCTACTGGTGTTTGATTGATCTGATAGACGGCAACTTTACATTGACAGCACAGTTGTGGGGAGAGTACATGCCAGACCTCGACATTATGGCAAGTATCTTTTGAATTACTATATGCTACAGTTCAAGCTGCCAATTTAAGGAGAAATCATCCCTTATCTCTCCACAGAGTCTATTGGTCGCCTCTGAACTAGCTAAATTTGCAAAGGGTGTTACTCCATGCTGTCCAAAGTGTCAAAAATGAAAAAGCTAATGATGAACATATGTTTCTCAGTTGCCCAATAATTCAGAAGTTTTGGGACCCTGTGTTAAAAGGTAAGGAATGAATACTTGGGGTCGATATACAGGTGAGCACCTTTTTATTTTTCTTTGGCCACCTAAATGGGTATGAAAGTCTACCGTTGGATTCTAATAAGCAGTGTTTTATCTTATTTTACTGGCCCAAAGAGAAATTTGTAAATGTTGGATTAAATGTACCCCCCGACCTTCCTAGATTGGGTAAATGCTATTAAATACATAATAAAATTGGATATAGCTACAAGAAAAGAGAACAATAAGAAGGTTGCTTTTTGGGGACCCTGTATAAGGTGGTTTGGACAGTCTCTAGACTAAATCGGAGGTAGTTTTCTCCAATGACTATGCCTCTATATAGATATACTTCACCACTTCGGTCAGTTCCAGGGACGAGCAGCTAGAAGAGTGGAACTGACCAATTTGAGAGGTTCTGTGTAAAGTGCAACCCATTTTATTTTTATTTTACTGGCTTGTATAGCGCTGGTCTCGACTCCCTAGGGAGCATCTCCGCGCTTTTGACGTCTGACACATTTGGAACGGGAGCACGTATGCTGTCTATTGGCTGAAGAGGAAGGTTTTTAACATTTTCCTGAATGGAAGATATTCTGTGCAAAGTCTTAAGGTGATGGGAAGGCTATTCCAAAGAGACGGTCCAGCTATAGAGAGAGCTTTGCTGCCCTGCCTTGCCTTTCTTGCTCTGGGCACTACTAGAAGGCCTTGTTCGCTAGAACGAAGTGGGCGTGGGGGTTTGTAAGGGACGAATTTGGTGGCCAGGTATATCGGGCCCATACCGTTGAGACTCTTGTGTATGGTACAGCCTACCTTGAATTTAGCCCTTTGTCTGATAGGCAGCCAGTGAAGCTTTTCTAGAAGGGGTTTGGAAGGTGAACGGGGGGGTGCGTTTAAGACCAGACGGGCAGCCGTGTTCTGGACCACCTGTAGTCTTGCCATGACTCCATCATTGGCAGCCAGAAACAGGGCGTTGCAGTAGTCTAAACGACTCATGACTAATGCCTGTACCAAAGTTCTTCTGCTGTCGTCTGGCAGGAGGGGGAAGATCTTACGTAGCATACCGATTACGTGGAAGCAGGATCCCACCACCTGGTTGGCATGTTGCTTGAGGGAGAGTTCCTGGTCCAGCCGGACCCCCAGATTTTTTACAGATGGTTTAGGCTCCGGTACTGGGCCAAGGTCTTGTGGCCACCAGTCCGGAGACCAAAGTTGTCTTGCCCCCCCAAACAACATGACTTCAGTCTTTCCAACATTGCATTGCAAGTAGTTGGAAGACATCCAGTGTGCTACCGCTTTCATTCCGAGGGAGAAGGAGTTCCTAACTTCGGGTGTCAAGGTTTTGAAAGGAAAGAGGAGTTGAGTGTCATCCGCATAGGATATTGGAACAAATCCATATGCTCTCAAGATGTTTGCCAGGGGTGCCACATATATGTTGAAAAGAGTTGGGCTCAAACATGAACCCTGTGGCACCCCTTTAGTGATCTCAACTTCCTCTGACCGAAAATTGCCCATGGTTACTTGTTGGGTCCGATTAGTTAGGAAACTTCTTACCCATTCGAGGGCATCCTCCTTTAGGCCGATGTTCTCCAGCCTGGACATGAGAATAGAGTGAGATACGGTGTCAAACGCCGCAGACAGATCTAATAGCACCAGGATGACGGAAAACCCCCCATCCTGGTACATACGCAGATCGTCTGCGACTGACATAAGAGCGGTCTCTGTACTGTGCCTGGGTCTGAAGCCCGACTGTGATGGATCCAGCACTCCTACCGACTCAATGTATCTTGACAGATGTTTATTCACATGTTTCTCTGTGATTTTGCCCAAGAAGGGGAGTAGGGATATTGGTCTCAGATTGTTAAGCTCACTCCAGGGAATGGTGGTATTCTTCCTGAGAGGTTTGACCAGTGCCTTTTTCCATCCAAGTGGGACCTGCCCCGTGGTAAGT
This sequence comes from Lissotriton vulgaris, assembly GCF_964263255.1. Classification (NCBI taxonomy): domain Eukaryota; kingdom Metazoa; phylum Chordata; class Amphibia; order Caudata; family Salamandridae; genus Lissotriton; species Lissotriton vulgaris. The sequence goes on from NW_028245465.1 coordinate 894,525, forward strand.
GAGAGATTTATTAGTCCCTGGATGGTGGGTCCTAGGGCTTTAGCTAGAGTGGGCATGATACGTGCTGGAATAATGTCTGAGGGGGAGCCACTCTTTATCTGCGACATGAGTGCTTGTACCTCCTCAATCTGGATAAGGGGAAATGCAGAAAGGGAGTTTTCAGGAAGGAGGGGACGAACCGAGTTAGTTGTGAGGTCATTAGTAGCACTGTATGGCAAGTTGGAAAGAAGGATTTTGGCATATATGGCGTCGATTTTATTTGTAAAGAAATGGGAGATACTGTCGCACAGATGTTGCGACGCCACTTCTGGACTTTCACAAGCAGTGGGTTTAGTGAAGGTCAGTAATATCTGATACAAGGTCTTGGAGTTATTGCCAGCCGCCAGAAGCTGTGAGGCTATGTGGCTTTTTCGTGCTGATCTAATCTCCTTGTGATATGCTTTCAAAGACTCTTTGTAAGTGTATTTATCGTTGTCTAGGCGGGAGATCCTCCATTTCTTTTCTAACCTCCGTGTGGCCTGTTTGGATAGTCTGAGATTTTCTGAAAACCATATCTCTTGTTTAGGGGCGGGTTTAGGTTTAAAAATTCTTAATGGGATAGTCTTGTCAATTGTATATGACAGCAATTCTTCGTATTCATGTAAGACTTTGTCTATATTGTCATTCCTGCTCATAGTCGGCTTTCCAAATATTTTACAGAACATTTCATGAGTTAATCTGTGCCAGGGTCTTCTTTTACAGGGTAGGGTGTGGGGTTTTTTGGCGTGAGGGGTGGGAAGGGGGGTACAGAATTCCAGAACATAATGGTCTGTCCAGTCTACATGGTAGGGGAGGGAGCATTCGATAGATAAGGAATTAGTAAAAATAAGGTCCAGGGTATGGCCTGCCATGTGGGTAGGCCCGATGTTGACCTGCTTTAAGCCCAAAGAGCCTAAATCACTAATAAAGGTATTGACTTCGGAGTTGTTCTCGACCTCACTATGAATGTTGAAGTCTCCTAAGAGGAGAAAGTCTGAGGTACCGCTTACATGAGGTGCCAGAGCTTCCATTAATGTCATGGAGATGTTTTTACATGGGCCTGGGGGTCTGTATACTAAAGCTCCTTTCCTGCTAGCTTTAGTGGAATAGTTAAGATTAAAAATCATAAGTTCAAGTTCAGGGGTGCACATTAAGATCAGAATTTCCCTGCTGGTGCCAGTACGAAGGGGGACAGCAGAGGAAATTAGCAATGTACTGGAAAGATCTAATGGCGTATGAGGACAAAAAAAAGTTAAAAATAAAAATAAATCCCCAATGAATAACATACTTAAAATTCAAGGCTTTAGCCTCTGCGTTCAGACAAAATTCATGATCTGACAAGCAATGCCTCTCTCTGTGCAAAGTGAAGATCTTCTTCCCTGTAAGGACGAAACACCAAAGTTGTAGGTTGCAGTTGTGCCATCCTGCATTACATTTTCACTTCTTTCCTGCCAGAATCTGATAAAGGTTTGTAGTCTTCAGTCTTTGACAGTCCAGGGGCCACAAGGATGCCTACTTGCCAGCAGAGCACTGACTCACTGACTTATCTGGGTGGAACACATAGCACCATCTGCTCTATACCGAAGGCTGAAACCTTCCTTGCCCTGTAATGGGGATACTTCCTGCTTGATGCCAGTCTATCGAATATTGGGGATACGGCTTTGATACTGTACCCCATCTGTGTCTCCTAGAACAGGGCTGTCGTTTCTAGCTCTTGCATGTGCCTAAGGATGTCCTATAAACCGAGAACTTTGCCTGCTGTATTGATGCTCACCACTGGTGTCAGCCATCCGGCCATGATCACACCTCCTCCGACGAGTCACTATCACTCTATCTGAAATACTTGCGCCAAACCTGCTTCCCAAGTTTGTCCTAGAATGTGCCTGCGAAAGTACTCTTTCCCGACTTAGAGACCTTTGAATTCGGGCAATGCCAATCTCTATTAGGAGCTTGACCAGTGTCCTGCTCCTCAGAACTATACAAGTACTACCAGTGCCTAGTTTGTAAAGGATAAGTGTCACAGTCCAAATGTTTGTTTAGAAGCACGCAGCCTGCAAAGTCAAAGGGTTGGGCGCCAAATACAAAGGCTGTGTAGCCTTGATTCCACCTTATGCCTCTGTAATCCAGCACCAGATACTCCCTACGCCCATCTCACTCTTGTAGGTTCCTTTTCATCTTAGATTTTTCTCTCTGTCACTGTTTTTCTGTCCTGATCTTCCTCCTTCTTTGCCCTATGTTTTTTTCTCTTGCAAAGTTTGTTCAGAAAAAAATAAGTGCTAGTCCCCAAAAATTCATTCCGTTAGGCCCTACCTGCTCAAAACCTCTCTTTGGTTAGTACTCTGGTCCAACGAGAAGACCTATTGGTGTCAAGGTGCTTTTTCACAAGCGCTGACTTGCGTGGTGGCCGTTCTGTTTCCAGAACGGACTAAACTGAATGAAGATCTCTCCTGGGCTCAGGCCTGCCTTCCTGACATTCTCCGCTGTCTGTGGTCCATCCAACTAGTGAACATCACAAAAGTCTTGAAGCAAAAGCCAGCTGCCAACCATCGACCATGGTGCTTCCCTGGTGAAGGACTAGCAGGGCCACAGTGGAACTCGCCAGCATCACCTGACGCATGTAGGTGAGAGGCCGGTGGGCAGACTTACTACATTGGCCTCCGGCACCCTGTGCAGGCCACCACTGGGTTCAAAAAAAGCAAGGAGATGGATGGCTCCAAGAGGGTGAAATGTGGTTAGTTCAAAGGGTTCTCCTGTGTTTGAGGTTTGGGAGACCGGTCCAGTGATTGATGGCGACCAGGCGCTGTGTGAGCAGTGGGGAGTGACCATTGGCACAGAAAGCAGTCATGAACCGTGACAGAAGAAGGGCAGACAGAGAGATGGTGGGGAATGGGCAGAAGTGGGACATGGAGAAGTTGGCTGAAAGGAGCAGGCACGCAGTAAAATTCAGGGGCCAACATCTCTAGTGAAGTGTGGTGGCTCAATGTCACAGGATTCGCTTCTGACTCAGACTACCTATGGGCCACCAGTAGCTTCATTAGTACTCTCCATCATTGGCCACTCTCCCTGGCCTGCCCTCAAATTCTGGGGGGGCTGAGGCGTGAGAGGTTACAGCAAGTGGAACAAGAATGAAATTGTCAACTGTGTTCGCCAGATGAAAGAGAAAGAACATATCAGACTGAGGGATTAAGGGAGCGACTTCCTAATGCATGCACTCCTGCAGGTTTTTACAGTAGCTTAACAACAGTTTTATACTGGACGACTTGACAAGAAATGTAGTTTTATAGTCATGTAGAACCAGATTTAGAGGGTGTAATATTTTGATGAACTGATCTTATGGTGACTAGTTGACTCTATATCCCTGGGACGCTAGATTTACAGAACTGAACTTCCAAACGGAAGCTTTCTGGGAGGGGTGGACTTGGGCCTGCTTCTTTTTTCATTTTCTGTGGGAAATCCCTTATCGCTAGTGCAGATGAGTAATTCCAAAGTGGTGCGTGGACACTTGTTATATCCCTGTGTCGCCGTGCTCCCGCTTAGCCTAAATGAATGAGTGACACTGCTTTTGGTGAGTGTTGTGTCTGCCTTTCAAGGCTCCTGCCATGTGCCACATTTCATTTCCTTTGCTGCTGCAGCCCTGTTATTGTGTGAGCTCTCATCTGTCACTTGAGAAAACCCAGTTTGACATTTTGCAGTTAATAGGAGACGAATCTAGGTCACAATTTGCCTACCAGTGCTCTATATAGTAAGTGAAACAGAATCCGTAGTTTAAAACGACATCCCAGACTCCCTCATTATCACACAAACCTTCACTGGCTCTAATCTATGTTTTTTTGTTCGAGGATGGAGAACAGAAAGGGATAGAAGCGGTGCAATTTTTTGTGTGGCAATTTTCACAGGCAGTTTTCCATCATTTTAGGCTTTAAACCCCTTCCAAACATCCTTAACCTCGCACTTTCACCGAGACATGATGCCCCAGGTTCGAACTCGCCAGCCCTGCAAGCCCTCTCCTTGCCAGTCAATAGTCAACAAACTCTTGCATTCAGACACTAGAATGTGTACGCTACTTCCAAATCGTCTTCAATTCTAAAATACACGAGTAGACAAGACTGAGATCTTGATATTTGGTCAACTTGTTGGCGTAACCCTTAGCCCTTGGTGGGACCAGCCACCATCAGTCCACCAATTCGACTACTAAGGGGCCCATTAGGATGGTGGGCGGATGGACCAGCCGCCAGTGGTGCGGCTGTCCCGCACCGGCGATTAGGATGCAACCGCCACCGTGGCATCCTCCATTCCCAGCATTGTGGTGGGCGGTGCTCACAGCACCGCCTGCCACAATGTTGGGAATGCACTGCGTGCATTGTCATGCACAAGGTGACCAGCACCTCGAGGTGCCTGCCACCATGTCCATGACAATGAAGAGGGGTACCATACGTACCCCCCATGTGCACCTCCCACCCCCCTCCAATACCCTGGGTGCCCTCAACGGGCCCCCATAAGAGCATTCCGCATGCCACGGAAAGGCATGTTTCCGCCCCCATGCTAATATGGATGGCGGTGTCTAGCAGACACCGCCACCGTATTAAAGCCTTTTCCGCCCGGTCGATTTGTCGACCGGGCGGAGAAGCGGCGGACGGTCTTCCCGTCCGCCGCGGTAACCCCCTCTATACTAATATGGTGGAGTGTAATGGGTGGTGGGCAGGGAAGTATGTAGGGCGGATTGCCACCGACCGCATGGCGATGGCGATCAGCCCTACATCCTAATGGATCCCTAAGTCTTTAAAAATAACTAGGAGTACACGTGAAAACATTCCTCTCGTCGGTAACGCAAATCATTAAAAAGACCAGATAGGTCAAAACACGTTGATAGAGCGAGATAATACAATAAACTAATCAATGAAATTACAGTTCTTGGAGTGCTGTGTTGTGTGTTTTGGAGGATTATGTATATATATATATATATATATATATATATCTACACACACACACAAAATCCTCCAAAACACAAACACACATATACATATACTAGCAGCCCGTCCCGACGTTGTCCGGGTATGAATTGCTGCCAGCCAGTAGTATTTGTTTTGTAGGATTTCGTTTAGATAGCATTTCTTATCTTTGTCAGGCCTGTGAAACGCTCCGATTCACAGTGCACTGCTGATGCACTTAAGAGTGCGCGTTCAGTAGTGTGTGAACTCGAGTTTCCCTATTTTATTTTTCCTTGCAATATTATATAGCGCGAACTCGACAACACGGCATGAGCACAATTTACATTACAGAAGAACACATTCATTTGTGGTAGGCACGGGGAGACAAAGCGATTTGCCTGGAATCACAGGATGTTGAGCTGATGCCGAGATTCAAACGTAGCTCCCCAGCTCTAAAAGATATATATATATTATATATATATATATATATATATATATATATATATATATATATATATATATATATATATTCAAGATAAGATTCGCATTTCCATTACATGAAATCATCCGGCACTCGTGCGTGGGTATCATTAATTCAGGCTTTTTATTGTTCTTATTGCATTCATCAACGCGTTTCGGGAGTCAAGCTCCCTTGATCACGATGTTTGCACTACCATTAAACGCTTCTACATATACACAAGCAAGGTAGTAAACAGTGTGGAAGGACGGTTAAAATGCAGGCAAGTTATCTGCTAATCTGTCGGCCATTTTAACACATGCAATTGAAGGGAACTTTAGTGCAGCAACAGTGTAAGATACTGCCTGTTTCGGACGGACATCAATAACAGGGTATTGAATATAAATATATCATCCTATTATCATGTTTTGCATAATATTCGACACAAATACATAAGAACTTTTGTTTTTAAAACGTGCAAGTGCATTAAGACCATCATTTTCAACAATTCACACAATAAGGGATCCACAATTGTCTGGGCAAGTGCCCCTAAACCATTAACACCTTAGAGAAAAATATTAATAGGATTATTTACAATTTCATATCACATGCTGCACAGCTTTTGTTCCCAATTCATTCCTTTCATTAGACCTTAGACAGCAGAATCATTCATTTATCCTAGTTTATCTCGTGGCTATACCAAACAGATTCAATTGGAATGGGAAAGCGATTCCTTGTAATGCTATTTAGTTCAAGACAACCTTATTATTTAATCATAAAGTGCAAGTGCTTGTTTGTAAACAATAATACTCACTTACTGTAAACAACTACTCTATAAATTGCATATAATCCTAAAACAAAGGAGAATAAAGTGCTAGTGCCTATATATGCTACATGTCCAAAAGTGCTAATGCTTAAACCACAACAATAGTACTCCGTACTCTTTATGTAAACAATCCACTCATATTGCACATAAAGATTTTGAAAGTGTCAGTGCATAAATAGTTAAAATAGCATTACATCTTTCATTCCATTATCAATGCCACTTCAAAGTTACAAATTATACTACCACCTATGTATTAAAGAAGCGAAGGGAAAAACATTTTAAAAAACTTTTTGTCAATTAAAAATATATATATTCACAGAATCCTCCTTTCTCTTCAAAGGATGACAAGCCACACCAGCCAGGTACGATTTAGAGTATTTTAATCGGGCAAAACAAGGCGCGTTTCGAGCTCACAGGCTCTTGGTCACATGACCACCACATTAGTTCATCAGCTGATAGAGCAAGATACATGTGTTTACTTACCTGTTAAGGTCCGTAATCCATACATTACTACCCCAACCCTGCCCCTCCCCCTCCCCACGTCATCGCCCGGCCGGTACTCCCACCACCGTCTGTGGCTGCACTGAGGGCCACTGACCCGACCCCAGTGCCAATGTCAAATTGGCTGTGCCAAATTGGAAATGGCTAACTTACCTGTAGGTCCCTAATAAATGGTACCAATGGCATGTAAAGTAGACTGGTACCCCTGGGCTTGCAGGACTAATTGTGCCTCCCTGGAGGTTCCCCTCCCCCCCCAAGTAAAACAAGTCTCCAAGTCTGCCACTTCAGACGGTTAGAGCAGTCGTGCATTGCTGGCTCCGCTTTGCCATTGAAAGTAATGGTAAAACCACCACATCCACTGGACATGTGTGTAAGTCAGCCCTCAGGCAGGCCTACCAAGCCCTAATGGCATGGTGCAACATAAATAACACAGACAGGACATGTACTTTCAATGTCCAGACAGTAAAACATGGAAAACTGCCTGGAAACTAGAAAGGCTTGGTCGCCCAATTGGCGAGTACAGTTGTGCTAACTCCTGGAAGGTGCAACCAAAGTAGGCACTCCAAAATATCAAACAACTCATTACATTAGGCCCCACTTGTATCTCAAGTTGAAATTAATGTAACTTGTTGCAGTGTGCAGCTTTAGCATAGCTGCCACTTTGTGGCCTTTAAAACTCCTGTGCCCTTCCGTTGCACACATGAAGCCTGCTCCACAAGGCAGCGTTCTGTCCTCCTGGAGAGCCATGCTAATGACGCTCAGGAAGAAGCATAATGAGGGATTGCACGAAGCTACTTGGGTGTTAGCCCTAAAGGAAGGCTTTAAAGATAAATCTTTCTTTGAAGAGCAGATGTGTAGCACCAGGGGGTAGGGCTGACCCATTGTTGAGGTAGACAGGCTGGCACAGGAGAAAGAGAGGGGCAACAAGTTTCCAAACCGAGTGGCCCTGAGGTAGCCAACCCGAGGTGGGTTAGAGAGGTCTGTAGACCAATAGAGGGTTCTCCCCATACTGGGATAGCCAGATGCCACACTCCACAGGAAGTGGCCACCAGGTGGGAGGGAACCTGATAGCCCATTGGCTACCAACTGAATCCTGTCCTGAGTGCACTTTCGGAGCGTAAAGAGGGCACCGCTGGCATCCAGGCCTCAGATCTCAATCGACTTGTAAGAAGAACCGAAGTAGGACTTCCCTGCAGCACCAAGGCTGAGAGGCTGTACCAATGAAGACCGCACCTGCTGCACCTGGTAGCTAGTGAAGAGAGGGGCTGTGGCTGCTGTGTCATGCTAAAGGAGATGCCACCTCTAGAGCCCAGTTAAGCCAAGATAACTCCAAGGACCAGCTGACTGGCCTCCCAGCACAGGGAAACAGCTGAAGAAGCCTGCTGGGGCAAGTAGGTAGCCCAAAGTCTTGTAGCTGCTACCACCGCCACCGTGCAGCATCAAGGACCAAGACCCGATGCACAGAGTTGCACCCAAGTTCGTTTAGCCCGAGAATGTTGCTGGTACCCTCAGAAGGCAGCGAGAATTATCAAGTCCGTGGACAATTGGGTTCAGGACCCTGCCGCGTCAGGAATCGAACCCTGGTCCGGGTCTGACCTCAGCTTCAGGGTATGCCTCCTCTAACCAGTGAGCCACACTTCTCCACACCTCCACACCAAGCACACCTTCAATACGTGATAAGACCATGAAGAACACAGTTTCTTAAAACCAATACTGAACGGTTTGCCTGCACGTTCTCATCAAAAGAGATGATGTCCGAAGGGGAATAGACCATGTGAACCAAATCCACTGGAAATGTCAAGCAAATAAACGACAAGAGGACTTTACACAGAGCAGAAACAAAGCGGTGTCTACACACAAGATGGAAGATGTTGGAAGACCATTTAGAGCAGATAAACAGAAGCTCCTAAAAACGATATTGATCCAAAAGAAGCAGGTTGGAACCCATCATGAGAAAAGCAAGCCTGTAGAGCCATTATGATACCAGTGGGTCAGTCTGCTTTGCGCATGGCATAAGTCTTGTCACCACGGGTCATCTCTTAAAGGGGCTCTATAGATGCTGTTCAGTGCCATAGTACTTGGTACCTGCACCCCCAGATAAAGTGTTGTCTATGGTTACTAGAAGGCTACCCAATGGGTGCTCACTGATGTCCTCAAAAGCCATAACTGATCAGGCAATAAAGATGTTTGAAATCAGTATTCATAAACTGTGTTGCAAACAATGGATCTGAATAATGTAGCATTTGCATATTTGTTGGATTACTACTCTGAAAACTTGCAGCATGCAAAAAAAGCCATAAGACGGGTTCTTGTTCTGTCTTTTGCAGTATGCCCTTACTGCCTGATATTGTTCAGCATAAGGTCCATCAATTTTTCTTTTTGCATTGGTCACCCCGAGTGGGACGAGTATACCCAGTCATGGGTCAGTGCTCACCATGCCACCGGAGTCCAGCTAGCCTGGCTGATGAGGGATGATACTCCGTAATCGGTCCCAAGATGCTTGTTTCCAGTCGAGATACGACTTGGCCTGGCAGTTCGGGCTGTATTTCTCCCATGGAGAGCAGGGTTAAGACTGAAGTGCTAAGGGCTGGGTCTAAACTGGTATGTCATGGTGAGCAAAAAAACGATGGATTTAGGACCAGATCTGTGCGTGAATGTTTGGTATTGTTCAGCATTCCGTCCATCAATTGTTCTTTTTGCATTAATATGGGGAAAAGCACACCTAAAAATACAAAGACAAACAGGGCCACTTGAAATTCTAGTTGCTGCCTTGCTTCTAAATGAATTTCTCATGTATACACCATGTTGCACCTCAACCACGTATGATGCATGATCTTGTGGTACACCCTCTTTTCAAACTACAGAGACATTGTCAGCCGAGCACTGAATCATGTAATAGTCAGCGCACTCGGGTATTGTCACACACATAATAAGAGACGGGACTACCCCCATTTGGTTATTAAGTGGCCGTAATTGAAAATGCCATAAGCTTTGGAAATATCTGGTGCAGTCAGTTGTCAACCTGAACATGTTAAACTCTAGGACCTAACATTCTTACATTTGAAGTAATAAATGCACATGACAGATGTACATTTGAAGGATAAGTACATACAACAGATGTAATGCAAAATATAACAGAATGTACAGTTTGACATAACTTCATCTCATAACTTTATATATCAACATGGGCGAAAACAGCTGTCCTACTTGCTCCAGCATTCCAACTTAAGTGCATACAATAAGAACAGTCAGATGATAGACTTCTTGACAGCTTGAAAACTTGAATAATATCTGAAGCAAATAACCACTCAGGGTCCTCCTTGATCAATCCTGATCCCAGCCCTCCCTGCAAATAAAGACACCATGATGTGAGCAACCTCGAGTAGAGCTACACGCTAAAGGACGCCATTAGGCCAGCCTTTACCTTAAGCCAGCCCAAAACCACATCAAAGTCAACTTAGAGTACTTTTAAATGTATTCCAAGCCCCCAAAGTTTGCCTCATGTTTGTTTTACAGTATTTCCAGCTTAGAAACACTCACTCCCCCCAAGTTCTACATAATTTCAGGGATGGGTGGGAAACTGTCACTCTTGTGGGCACAGATCAAAGAGCAGAGACAAAGAGGGGTGGCTTGGGGTAGTGTGGGTTTATAAGTCCTCTGCAGACCCCACCTAACACCTTCCCGTTGGGTGTGCCTTGGTACTCAGCATACCCCTCCTTCCTCATGGCCAACCCCACAAGAGGAAGGAGAGACCACTCTAGGGAATATGATACTGGCATCCTGTGTCCAACCCTGTGTCCAACCCGTGGAGCAGGCTTATCCCTCACCTCCCCCCCAACCCACCCACACCCCTGCAATTTTGCCGGGTATGTGCTTCAGAACTCACTGCTGACAGTCCTGTGCCAATCCTTGGCCTATCGGCTGCCACGGATGCCAGTCTGAAATTGTCCACGGGTCCCTCATCCTTCTCACTACCACCTCAAGCACTCCTTCACAATGATGTTGTGAAATGTTTTCCCACAGTGGTGGAAGAGTTTTGAATCGTTACTTGACACCACTTCCAAACCCTGTCGAGCTTACCTCCTCCACACTCTACAACAAAGAAAATGCTAACTTCATTTGAATCTTTAACAGTGGTGATATATTTTCATTCATCATAATAAGCATATAAAAACATGCATTGAAAACATGTTTAAAGCAAACACATTGCCTCAAACGAGCCCACTGTGTGACTAGAGCAGAAACGGGTTTACTGATTTATGTTTCCAGTGGGCCCAAAACAAAGGCCTGATTTTAAGAGGTATCAGTCCTCCTTTTGTTTGGGTATAATAATGGATGGGAGCCATTTGGAGCCTATCACACAGATGCCAAAGCACTGGAAGAAAACCAAATAGCACATGTTATCACTTCACAAGTACTTAAGAGAAACTATGATTTGGAGGCAGGTTTTAACTTTGTTCAACTTCCTACAGATGTGCTTGCCTTGACAAAATGCAAGATGTATCTGTCTGAATCAGTAATTACACAAATATTGATGTAAATGGCACCTTATTTATATTTAACTCTTTTATAATGTCACTCATCCCAATGTAGGGTGTCAGAGCTATTACATCACACACCGCAGCACAATACATCATACATGTGTGTAAATCAATGTACAGGCAATGTTACACAAGACAGTGAGGGTTATAACTTATAGGGTGTAGAGCCCACATATCATCCATACTTGTAGACATTGTGTATTCAGACTAAACGGAAACACAAAGTCAAGATATCAAACCTAAAGCAGTGATTGTGGTTGTCTGTACTAATAAGGCTATTACTCCCCAATGGTACCCTTGTTTGCAATCTTAGAATAACAACAGATAGAGAAACAAATCCATAAGGATCTAAACCCATGACTTATAGTTTTGCATACAGCTCTTTGATGCCAGTCAATAGAGCACCGTGCTATATCAGAAGGCTTGCAACTCATGAACTGGGCTTAACAAAATGATTTCACTGTCAAAAGCAGTAGCCCACTTACCCATCTAAATAAAAAACAAATCTATTGTATCCATCAGAATGTCATATACTGTGCGTGTGCTATGGTGATGCTTTGATCACTTCTGGGTGGGGGGCGGGTGGGGGTGTGTTAGGGATGCTTGAATCACTGCTGATTGTTCTGTCCTGTGCGTGCACGTTGAGGAAATGCTTGTATGACTGCTGATTGTTAGGTACTGTATCTATGTTGCAAAGATACTTGGATTGATCACAAAGGGATACATTTCTTCTTCATAAGAAGCTATATTGAATAACAACTTTTACTCTGGAGTTTATGAACCTTTTCTATTGCTCCCTTTAGAAACATGCAAAGATCTTCCTCTGGCAGAGCATGCACATGCTGGTGGTCTTTCCTCCTTAGAGGTGAGGTTTCATAACCAGACAAACTCTTCCTGGTAAAAATCTAGCCAGAGGCCCATCCTGTGGAACACCTAATTTTCTTCCATTGATGCTTTCAGTGAGTGAAGATTATGCCCTATTGATCTTATTTAACCAGTATGGGGTTAAAAAAGCAAGGTTTTAAGCTTTCTTGGAGGCTGACACACATTTGCTTATCTGTGTTCCCAAAACAACCTCACAATTAAATTTAAATTCTTGAGTGTGTGCTGAAAAAAAGGACGATTGTTTAATCTCAAAATATATTGTACATGGGTATGTTACAAAGTAAAAGCTGTTAAATATTTTTACGACAAATAAATCCGAATAGGACGACAAATCCAGACGCGAAAACAAATATGCACTTTGCACATGTTCAGAGAGTGACAATAAATCTGCTGAAAACATAATACAAGCATCGTAAAAGAGTGCTCAGTTATAGACAGAAGCCGCTCGCAGTGGGTCTGCTGCGGGCGGAGGTGGGGCAGGTTGGGGGGGGGGGGGTTAGTGGAGTCGGACATACGATGTCCACGAGTAGAGTAAGTAAATAAAACTATTTACCTTGTGCTCGCTGCATCGCTGAGTTGGCGATGCAGCAAGCACAAGGTAAACAGTTTTATTTATTTATTTATTTACTTAACACTTGGACGTCGTATGTCCAACTCCACTTTTTCATAGGCTTGCATTTTTCCATGGATGAGCAAGAAGGAATGAAAAATGTCCATAGCTATCGTAACGGAAAGTTTCAATTCTATTACGGACTCAAATGTGAGGATTATGCTTTACTTACTTCACTTTTTATTCCACAGCCATTTCATTGTAATTTAAACCAGAACCACATTTCCCATGAAACATTGGGAATTGGATCAAATAAAGAATGGACAAATAGTCCAACAGTCCAAGTAGCCAATCCAGAGGCAGCGTCTGTCCTTCATCTCTGTCGTTAGTGCCTCTTTCGTTGAGCAAATCACACCATGGCCCTTTTCACACAAATCCTGTTTCCCATTTTCCATCCCTGGAAGAAGAGATGCAATTGTTAAGAGAGTACCCACCAATAGGGTTATACAAAAGCAGAAGATATACAGTATAACTCTATTGAATCCGCAACACTCTACAAGCATCATGTCATTGAAAAAAAGTAACTTGATGCTTAGTAGTTATAGGAAGGGTTTCCTAGGTGAGTAATCCATGGGTGGGATAATTCTCGCCTTCAAGTCCTTAATAGAATTGGAACTTTCCCATACAATAGCTAGGAAACTTTTTTATTCTCTCAGGACTAGAGACAAGGATTATGCTTGTTTAAAGCTTACTTACCACCAAATGAGCCATATCTAACAGTGGCTTGAAATAGAACCTCTTAAAGTTACAATCCGAGAACCAGTCGACCGTGTTCATAATATCTTCCAGGGGGAGGCCATCGCTCCTTAAGTGGAATGTGCACCAAATACTTTAAGATCCACTCTAGCCTCTTGCATAACCCACTGTACCCAACTGAGTATGATTGGAGATAACACTTCTTTGTGCAGTTTTCTGAGGACCAAACAATGGACCACAAAGGGTCCGGCCTGAACTCCAAACAGTTCATGTGTAACCTCTGTTCTTGAAGAGACCACAACCCTCCTGTGGAGAATCCGCCACACTGTGTGCCCCAGCTGGACCTGCTGGCGTGGACTCTATAATGAGGTCTGGAGCCAACCCAAAAATCGCTCTCGTTCCATGCTTCCATGTGGGAAAGTCACCAAAGGATCTCCTCCTGTACGTCCTCTGACCGGATGACCGACTAGGAATAACTGAGTCACCTTTGCAGGTGTGCCTCTTTTAATCGCTGATGGGCCAGGTAGTGCAGGGGTCCTGGAAATATAGCCTGGATGGACTACAATAAGAGGCCCATCAGGCAGGCAATCTACTGCAAGGGCACTTTTTGTCAGGCTAACGTTCTCCAAAGCTTGTGTAGGATCGTAGGCGCTTTCTGCAAGGGAAGACTTAAGGTAACCTCTGTGTAATCTATAACAAAAGCCAGAAACACTAAGGGGAGTAGGAGGGATTTCTGCTCGCTCACCACAAAGCCTAGACCTTCAAGCACCTTTAACTAAGCCAACAATTGTAGGAGTCCTATGCAAGGAGGAGCATGGCGTTGAGGTTAATGCGGCGGATCCCCTGTGCCTGGAAGTGTTGCAGGTGGGAGTGTGTCCCCAGGAGGCTCAGCCGGGGGCATCATGAACCAACAACAACACATGCTACTGGCCCTTTGTAGCAAGTTAGTTGAGTACCTTTGTATGCCTGTACAGACCCCAAACAGAAGCAGCGTCACTCTCCAGGGGAGGCAGAGGCTCAGTGAGGCGGCGTGCGATTCTGGCTCTTATCAGACAGGAATTCCAAAATCGCACAACGCCAACCATATAAAAATGTCACTACCACAGCGCCACATAGTGGAGAGAGGAATGTAGTATATGGTCACGTCGGAACGTCAAAGCGGACCTGCGACCCTTAAAAAATACACAATGTACCTAGATAGACACTTAAGCAACATGCATACTGTGAGGAGAAAAGCAATGCGACTGATCTGGGCTGCAAACAGCAAAGAAAGAAACACTAAGGACAGAGGTAAAGAACTATGATATAGACCCTGCCGCAGAAATGGCCACTTTGACTGTTACTGTTTGCCCATTCTTTGGTTTTACCAATTCCCAATGTTTCATGGGAAATGTGGTTCTGGTTCAAGTTACAATGAAATGGCTGCTGAATAAAAACAGAAGAAAGTAAAGCATAATCCTCGCCTCCAGTCTTGACACAGAATCTTGCTACACTTTTCATTTAATGTATCTTTTTTGCACTTTCACCTGACATTCCTCAGACGTAAAGAATAGTTTTTCAATACTTCAACATGGACTTTAACATGGGAAGCCGAACTGTTGACCCTAGTTCTTGGAAAACTACTTTTATGAACCTCTTTTTGTGAACTAGCCTGTGTGCCCATAACAGATCAATTGACATTACATCCACTGGGAAAATATTTCAAAGAATCTACTTCTGTACCTTGTGAGCGGACAATGGTCACTTGTGACACAGAACATAGTCGGGTGACAATTGATATCACCTCTGGACATCAAAACCATATTATTACCGGACATTTGGGAGGAGCGGGCAATTGCTGATTTTCTCTGTCTAATCTCTATGCTTATGCTGAGAGGTACTCCCTGAACCTTCGTCTGCCCATATTTGTGGCAGGAACCTCCATGCTAAGCGAACTTCCCATGGCTGAACAATAGGTTTCCGAATTGCCTTGCAAGATTATCTTTTGTCTGATTTTCTACGTGTGGTTCTTTCTACAGAGACTGTGCATATCAAATTCTTATTCATAACAGAAATAGTCATAGATTATTTTCAGAACATCAAATTCTTCTATTATTGTTCTGCGCAGCCACTGCAGCACTATTGGTGTGTATGATCTTATCCCGGTTGAACCTCTTCTGGAGGTTGGGCCTTCCCGTTGCTATTCCATACATTCACATTGTTGAGAGAAGTATATTTGAATTGATTTCTAATTTGTGAGTTGGTACTTGGTTATTGGTCCTAGTTGGGTAGCCAAAAGGGTACCATTGAGTTGGGTAACCATAAACATCTGTTGTTCAGCGCCTTGATACCCTTAGGTGATACGTGCGCTTTACAAATACACACGTTATGTTATGTCAAAAATTGTAAGATGTCACTTTGGCGAATCCTCATCTACGTAGACTCTCTGTCACCAGCTGTCGTCATGTAAAAGAATAATTAAAAGGTGCCAAGAGATGCCTTTAGGTTACGTTGGAGCGCGCTAGAGTACTCATGGAATGCAGCTGTTCGTATAATGATGGCACAGAATCTATTAACAGGTTTTGACACATACAGAGATATGAAAGAACAGGAGCGAGCAGGAGTTACCAAGTTGGACATTGTTCGCTTTTTGCTCCTTTTAGCATTTTTCTTTATTTGTATTTTGTTTGTGTTTATCATAGCTGGGTGTTTGGTTCCTCTTCCTTTCAGGCCTTGCACTACAACAGTATTTTCTGAAGAAGGGTGTGCCCATTTGGATGTGCGCGCGCGTGCTTAGGTCCCTGCTTTAAGGATGTAGAGCCCAGTTAGAGGGCTGTGTTGGTGGTGATTAAGAAGTCTGCTTTTTTAATACCGTTATGTGAGAGCACTTAAGTAATTTATGTGTCAAGGACAATAAATAACAATTTTAACTATGGATACAAATATACTAGGGAGTGCTATGCGTTTATGATATATAACCTGTCATAACAACAATTTAACTCTCTATATATAAACAACCTTTAGAAACTAAAAGCACAGGGGGAATCTACCCCTCCGGTCTTTTACTTCTGCTGCTCTGCAACTTCAGTTAATAATAAAAAAAAAAAATAACACAAGGAATTGAAGCATTGCTCGAGATTAGCTTTATTTTACAGACTTTTTTTATGTCGCACTCGTGGTGTACAGCATCGAAGACCCATTTAGTGAAATGAGCCACAAAGGGAGATAAAAGTAGCTTATTATAAATGTAATAGTTGTCTACGCTCACCGATTAAGAGCCATCAAAGAGGCCTGAATGAGGGTATGTCTCTCGATGCATTTCAGTGTGCGCAGCGAATTGGGGGACCCCCTCCCGCAACCCCCCCCCCCCCCCCCCCCCCCACCCACACTCCCTGCAGCCGCTCCTTCGCTTTGAAGCTGCTGCTCAGTTTAGTCCTGACCCAGCACATTTGACTTTGCTGTGTAAATGATGAATAATGCACAGGATTCGCTGAAAGCTCTTCTTTGCCCGGACTTTGTACGCAGGGTATCGCTTGCCTTTTTGACTGTAGAGCCCCATTAAAGCACTTCCGTTTTGCTCAGTAGCAGGGTAGTTTGGTCGGTGAAGTACTTGCCACAGCTCCAGATCTTCAGTGCTGTGAAAGTGTACACCAGAAACACAAAAGGTGACGGGAGGAATTTCAGAAGGAAAAGAACTTTGACAGTGGTACCCTATAGAACACAGCACCTGACCCACTATCCCTCTTGTTAGGTCTATACACCGGGGATACCCACATTTCTGTGTGCACACTAAAAACGCACTTCTGCCACAATGCAATCCAAAAAGTTTTGAGTAGGGAGCTACCCTTTCTGACAGGAAAAGGATTGGGTCACAATCATACACAATACAGAACTCCTTCTCCTGAATATGGTCAATCGTGAATAAGATACATCCCTAGAGGGACGTTCTCATTGAGAGACAATGGAATTGCAGTGTTGTATGGGTTACTAAATTTACAACTAAAACAATCTATTGGACCCACAAGTACTATAGAGACCTTATGCACACGGACAAAAGTTTATATAAAATGTCATTATTTTATTTTATAAAGGTTAAAAACTCATAGTAACATACATACAGTGTACTACAACATTGACAGTGATCTGACCAAGGAACTGTCTTTGTTTACACGTCTAGAGCGGGGCCTTGTCTTTCCGAGCAGTTGCCGGGTGAGGTGAGGCGTACTTCCCACAGTTAATGGGTAAGTGTTAAATAATTTCTTCACTTATTATGTAATTCTACACAGTAGTAGCTTGTGGTGATGTTTTTCGCGTGCCACTAGAATGATCATCATAAGTTTATGCTTGATCGGCCGTAGGTTGCTGGAATGATTGCTGGAGATGCACTGTAATGATACGTGGTATTTAGAGCTTATGTGATCAATCCACGTGTTCATACAATTGATGTTTTTTTCTCACTCTTTCACCATAGGGAAGTCCATCCGCATCCACTGCCAAGATTTAGAAGATGCGGTAGGATGGTCGTGTCCGACCACTCTTAGTTTATTCACGTTTATATTTTCTCTACACATTAGGTAGTGTGATCTGCAGTAGCATTTGATAGCTTGGCCCTGACGAATGCCGGTGTACTGACACAATACGGCAGAAACATGTTGGCCCTATTTTTGTTTTCCACCAAGCGAGCAGGACAGTGATTATTTTACGCTGTCATTACACTATTTTTAATCTGACGTCCAGGCAGGCACTAATAAAGGTCTTTGTTTGCCTCGACAGCCATTTTAGCCACTGCACTATACTTATGTATTCTTTGTTTGCACTGCACCTATCAGTACCATTTCTATATTAACTTTTGCGGTGTCCAGACCGTGACTCAGTCATACATCGCCAATTTACATCTGGGCATCTGTAGACTGACCATGGCCTGAGTGTCCTACATGATGAGGCCCCGCCTTGTTTGGTTGGTCTGATAGGACTTCAATCAGCAAATGTTGATGGTCAAATGAGTTTTTGATTTATCTGGTTGTTGTATTGTTTCTTCTGTGCATTCCTTTCTCCAGCACTATTTCTTAGCACCTCGGCGTTATCCGACCGACAGGTACTTTTTGTTCTTGTGGCTGTTGTACTGGGGGTAACTACCTGTGAGGTCGTTAAACTTTCCCTCGGACCCTCCTATACCTTCTTGTTGTATTGTGCTAGGATTAGTCTGCATCTCGGTCCTTTGTGGTTCACCATATCATGCTGCACTGCTATCCTGCTCAGTTGCATTTGCAGGGTTGTTTCAATGAAGGTCAGCACCCATCCAAGGCCATTCAGGTTTCCTTTTTTCCCTTTCTGTTAGCAGCAATCAGCATTTAAATTGGGAATAACATGGATCCTGATGCTAGTTTAAAGTCACTCGACTACAATGAATTGTCTGGCCAATCAGAATGAGTGGAATTATCTTCTGTTTGAAGACGCTTTACAAGCTTTACTCATTTTTTTTTTAAAGGCCAGATCGCAGTGGTGTCCACTGGATGGATTGCATCATAATATATGAGAGATTATTCTGGCATAGATCAAACAGTTGGAAAGAACTATTCTCTTCAGAAAAGTTCCTGTTGTCAGTTTTGTTATTTACAAAGAAGAGGGTTATTTCACTATTTGGTTCTCTTCATGGTGGGATTATGAACACTTAAGGCACATTAGCATAAGTTAGTTTATTCTTTTCTAGGATATTTCAAGGTTGTTCCAAATCTTGAGGATTTCTGTAATTGACTCCACTTTCTACAGGATTGAATTTTTGGCAGACACATCTACACTCAAATGCCTTTGTTTTAGTCTGATTTTTCTTCTACAGGGGGGCTTGACATTTCACACACTCTCCTGAGATATGCCTTACCTCATTTACTTCAAATACTTGCCCCAGGGTAATAGGGATATTAAGATCACTCCTAGATGATTCACACTTTAGAGAAGCATACAATGACCCAAGCATGCGATCACCCTTGAACTTCCTTCCTTGCCGTAAGGGTGTGTATATATTAATACTACAGTTCTTGACAGGTGTTTTCAAGCTTAGTCTATCTGCGACAACACTTTGATTGCAATGAGGCTTCTTCAAGATTAAGATGAGTTTAAATATTTTTGTCTCATAAGAATTTGTTGCCTTGAGGCAACTTTTCTTCTTATAGTGGCTCTTGGTGACAATTACAAGCCATAGGGGATTCTCTCTATCCATGGGGGATTCTCTCTAGCAAACTACAAGGACATTCTTTTTCTTTAGTGTATTAGTTCTAGTTCCTTGATCGTTATCATCCATATATACTTTTGGTGAGAATTGTTTAGAGCATGCATCCATGCTTTAGGATATTTACTAGAAAGATGAAGTAGAGTTAGGTTCAGTGTTGAGTCCCTTTATTAACTCTTCCATTCTTATTGTTGGAAGGCTGTCCTTCCTTTGTGTTTACCAATGCTCTAAATTTGCTCCTTTGGAAGGTGTTTTGAGTTGGCAGGCTGCCTAAGTAGTTGGTGTTGATTCAGTCATCTCTTTGGACAGTTAAGCCAGTTAGCGAGAGTGCCCTAGATAACAAGCATTGGGGAAGCCAATAGATCTCACCTACCATTGACAGTTGTTAGTCGAAAGCTCAGCCTTGTCAGTGCTTGTTGCTGAACAGCATTGGGATGAAAAGTTGCTGGCCTCAGCGGTACAATTAGTTAAATTCATGCCTGCACATTTATTTTTACTTTTAATTTACCTACCCAAGATGGCGGTATTCTACCTCAGAGCAGCCATGGTGCAGGTAAGAGCGGTGGGGCAATATGGGGGATTTCGACAGATAAGAACAAGGGAAAATTAATTATTTATTTAATTTTCCCTCATTGTTCTATGTCGAAATCCCCCTTCCCCCACCCAGCCCAACCGCTCTCACCTGTACGGCCCGCTGCTGCCTAGAGTGGTAAATTATAAAATCAAAAGTGTGTTAAAGCACATTATCTAGAAAGGTGCCCCGCCCCACCCAGTAGTAAACTGTTGCTGCCAGGCCTCCTAGAAAAAAATGGACCGGGATGTGGGGCCAGCAACGGAATGATTCTGAGTGACACGGAGGCACAGTGAACAGGGATGGACAAGGAGCATGATATGTGGGGAAAACGGAAAAAATAAGAGGAAAAAAAGCTGATCGACATGTGGAGGGCTGGGGGAAGCAGCAGATGAACTGTGGCAGAAGCAACTGGAAAAGCTCTGGATCTCAGTAAGAGGGGATGTGAAGAGAAATAAAGCACAGGGGGAGAGAGAAAAAATAACGTGTGCACTCTATTAGACCGCTGCACACCAAAGACAAAAGTAGTTCCCTAAATGGAACAACACCAGTCATCCTGTCAAGAGGATGGTAAAGAAGCTATGCTCCAGGTAAGGGACAAATCCAAGATATGGAAAGCAAGTCATCAAATAAGCAGCAACTTTAGCTCTTTCAACAACAGACGGATGAGGCCTAAAAAAATAATTTAAAAAACATACTAACACAGTATTGTAGCTTCCTGGCACTGTAAATAACCCAGCCAACTCCTGACACCGAAAGCTTGAGCCAGGCTTGAACCAGAAGCCTGGATCTGGCTCAGCTCGAAGTCCTGTTGGAACCTCGAGCCCATAAGGAGCCGAGCTTTCATGTGGCTTCTGCCGGCCTGCCACCTTCACTTTACCCAAGATAGTGCCTTACAGTCAGAGCTGCAGCCAGTGGGACCAGGTTTAAGTCTCAATGTCGGCTCTACATTCTGTGCAAATCACTTAATCTCCCAGTGCTTATGAACAATGCATGTGGCCAGGTGTAATGTAACTGGTGCCCATGTAACGTGCTCCAGTGCCTTTGGATTTGCGATATGTGTTTACAAAAATGCACTAAGAGGTACAAACAAAGCCTTTTAAGGAAAGACACAGAGATACCCATTTACTGGCTCACCTTAAGCACTGCCCATTTAGGGACTGACTCGTTCAAAGCGAAACCGGGAAACCTGATTAAATCGCAGGGTCCCTGCTTACATTTTGTGATATTAGGCAAACATTTTATTTAACCAAAACTTTTTTTCTTCATTATCTCGCATGAAAGCACTTTCATATATGCGAGTTCAGAATTCCAGATGAACAACACTATAACTTTCCAGTGGAGGGCTATAATGTGCCCTATTAATGTCCAAGCTTCTACAAGTTAAAGAAATACACTTTTGTGACTTTAAAAAGACTAACGTATTTTACGTGGGGTTTGTTGTAAGAGTTCAGGGCTCGGCTCGTGCACGAGCTGTAAGAAGGTCCGAGCCAGGCGCTTGACTCGGTTTCTGGTTCGGCTTTCCTAGTTGGTTTGTTGGCTCGCCCATCTATACTTATGGGGCTAATTTGAGCTATTTCAGAAGGATGAAAGACACCGTCGAGTATGTAGACCGTCAAATCTGTGACGTACAGGTTTCTGCTGCAGAAATCTATGTGAAACCCACGTCACCTGGAGGTTGTACATGGTCAGCCGTGGTTTGGCAATGCTTAGAACGGCGCGTTTCCCCTATTGCTGTAGGGGTGCTGCCTTGTCTGTTCCCATATGCGCATCGCCCTTTCCCCTACAATACGTGCTCGAGCAACATATGCAAACTGTTTGAAATGAAATCAACCCACTGGCATTGTTCGCTTTCTAAAGTCTCTTTTCCTGCTGAAAGGCAGAATGCTTGTGGGTTTGAAGGAGACTGTCAGTCTTTCTCCCCTGACCAGGGGAGAGCGAGGGGGCTCCCACGGCTTCCCTTTCAATCTCCTCTCAACCTTTGCTTGGAGGCTGAATAATAGGAAGTGAAGCTGCCACCAACACTTCCTCCCCCACGGCCTTTGACCTGGCCATTCCCTCCAAGATCCTCTTGGCATATGGATGCCACTGCTACGGCTGCCCTCTGCCTCAGGCGGGGATTGCAGTCTTCGATGGGAGACTGGCCCAGCACATACAAGCCAGCAGCATTTTAAAAGATTTAGTCAGCAGGCTTTAGCTTTAATCCAAGCCCTCTTTTGTCAGCAGAAGAAGGCAGAGTAAATTCACTGGATTTGACATGTTCTCTTACGCATATCGCCGATTCTATAAAATGCCATAGACTTGAATTTTTATAGATTTATTGTAGGAGTTTATGCATAACTAAACCGTCCCTTGGCACTTGCAGGTTGAGCTACTACAGTTTAGTATCTTTCGACACGCGTCGTGCAGCAGTGGCAGCTATAGGAAGTTTAGCAGTGAGACCTCTTCGAGTCCCGGGTCATCCTTGGTTGGTACTATCATTCACCAACGGTGTTGTCAAGTAATCGGGAACTCCCTACGCGCTGTGGAGGATATAGGACGTTTAGTAGTGAGACCTCTTCGAGTGCTGAGTCATCCTTGGTTGGCACTGTCATTCACCAATGAGGCTCTCACGTAATTGGGAACTCGCTATACGCTGTGGCGGATATAGGACGTTCAGCAGTGAGACCTCTCTGTGTGCTGGGTCATCCTCAGTTGGTTCTGTCATTCCCCACTGGGGTTCTCAAGTAATCTGGACCTCCCTTGGTATACTTGACCCTGCGTGAGCCTGACTTAGACTTTACCACAAATATGATGGATATCCAGGATGCCTATTGAAAGCTACAGTGCTCCTGTAATAAAGTGGACAGGATATTCAACACGTTTATTGCTCCCTGCTACTGGATGTCGGTTAGCATCCACATTTGGCCCACTGGGGGGGCATCAAATCTTTGGAACCAGTATTTTAGATGGCTAGAGACCTGAGATTTATGATTAGGGGTATCTTGCGTCTTTAACTAGTGATCTCATTAGAAATGTAAGGGCAAGAAAGAAGGCTAAAATGGTTCTGGAATCAAGACAACCAGCCTTAGCCAATGGACAATAATCGAAGGAAACCTATTTTGTGTCTCTCTCTTGACCTGGAAAAGGGTGACACCAGCTTTCACAAAGTCTGAGAATGGGGCAGAAAGGGCCTTGCCAATGCAAGCTCAACTCTCCCATGGTCCTGTACTGTAACTTGCATGTCCTCAGCCCTCGTGATGCAAGGAGATCTTCAGTTCAGTCCAGGTCAGCAGGGCTGCAAACTTCTGACGGTGCACTGCACTGACTAGTGGAGCAGTTTGAAATCAAAAGGCTTTAACTGTGGTAACGTATTACCACTTACAACGCAAGAATTAAAATGTCACCTAATTTTACAGGCATGATGTAACAAGAAGATCATTCAAGTGAAGCAATACTTAAACAATGAAATGCATTTTCTGCCAACAAAGTGAACCTGTGGAAATTGTAAAATCTTAGACCACGAATCTACTCAAAGTCAGCTTGCAAGTCATTAATTGCAAACTCAGATGCTACCTGCAAGGTAGCTTCCTTACACCTTTGTGGCCCCAATTGACATGACACCCCACCCGCCCCCGGGCCAAAGGCAGAAACCAAGTGAAGATACATTTTAACCTGATTGGTGCCGAAATCTTTTAA
Source organism: Lissotriton vulgaris (assembly GCF_964263255.1). NCBI lineage: Eukaryota > Metazoa > Chordata > Amphibia > Caudata > Salamandridae > Lissotriton > Lissotriton vulgaris. The sequence continues at coordinate 918,441 of NW_028245465.1, forward strand.
CATTTAATGCAACATGACTGGCAGTGGTGTGAAGTCCAAGTGCCAGAGCTCTGGATGTAAGCCCAAGCCAACTGCCAATAATTGAGGAGCTGTAGCACAATCCTCGCAAGGACCGGTTAATGCTTCCTGATCCAGAGCTGTGCGCAGCCCTGCGCTGGGCCCAAGCCTAAAGATCCACATAGGGCCTATAGCCCTCTACTAGCTGCGCCTGCAACCTAGACAAGGAGCCTTAGCTGAAACCCAAGGCCAGCCCTAGGTTACCAGATAAACCATTCAGAATAATGTAAAACCCCTCAGCGATGGAGGAGAGCTGCATCAACCATGACAAAGCTGGGGCAGAAAGGGATGAACCCAAGAAGCTGAGAGCAAAAGACAGAGACTGAGGGAGCGAGAAAGAGAAGAGAAAACACAAGAGAATGAAATATGGAGCAGAGGGAGTGAGAGTCTGACCAGGAGAAAAGGAAAGCAAATGGAAGAATGTGACCGAGAAGAGCAAGTCAAAGGCAGAGAACAAACAAAAATGGAGACCGTAGATGTAATAAAATGAGAACAAACAAGAGGATAAAGGGCAATGCATATGCTGATGTGAAAAGGCCAAAACGAGAGAAACAAATAAAATGCAAATACAATATGAGGAAATTGTTTGTTTTCTGTCATGCTAGGGCCTGTAACAATCTCCTTGGTTTTTTGTGTGTGAGATGCCCCAGGAGTGAAGTGAAAGTGTACCTTGACAACCGATTGAATAGGAAGAGGCAGTTCGTGCTGTTACCGTATTAAGGCATTTTGTAAGGTTACCATGTAATAAACTGCTGGTTTATTCTCGTATTGCTGCACCATCTTACTTCTACCACTTCTCATTAAAGCACATTACTGGCACTTAGCTTGAAGGCCACCATTAGGATTGCTTTTGATAAACTTACAGGACAAGCACATTACGTTTGATTGTGAAAATTGGAAATTTAGCAGCCAGTCCTGTGTCTGAAAAGTGAACACTGGACATCTCTTAATGCACAAAAAAATACTATTCAAGTAATGACACAAAAGAACAAGCAAGTATGTTTCTCTAATTCACAATACAACTCTAACAGTCAGGCTGTTGCAAACACAGAGCTGTGTGCTGTTAGGATATTTCTATTGTCGATTTTACTTAGCGTTTTATATGGCGGATTTCTACCTACTGGGTGTCGGAGAGCTTCAAAAATAACTATATTCGAGAAACCTAGTTGTACAAATAACAGCTGGAGTCAGAACAAAGCGTAGATCACTGAGAACATGTAGAGGGAATGGGGTGGTGGATTAGTCAGTTAGGAGACAGGATCAGGCAGGTTTTAAGAGCAAGGTTCACTTCACTTGGGGAGCTACGTATGGGTAGGTATTTAAGATTGAGAAAACAACGTAGCTCCCTACTTTACTCTCACTTATGATGTTTTTCCTGTGACTCGTACATGCATTATGTGGTAGGTATTTCGACAGCATGAGCCTTGTTGTGCCCTGGAGCACTGTACAATGAGAAATTAGGGTGCAACAATAGGGAGAAGAGACTATAGAAGATAATGTACGTAGACAACGGGAATAGAGGAAGCCTTAATCAAAGAGGGTGGTTGTGACCCTATTTTGGTTGATTAGATGCCCTTGAAAAGATGTGGCTTCCCGGGAATGAAGGAGAGTTGGGTCAAACATGGTGTGTGTTTTTTTTCTCCATATTATGGGCATATAGACAGAGCCTTGCTTTTTGTATTTTTCTTTACAGTGCAGTTCTTCATCTTCAGTCGGGTGGTGTTACAGCTGCTTATGATGAATCCGCCGCTTGTGGGGGAGGTCTTAAAGTAAATAAATAGAATATCATTAGCACGGTTGGGTGAGGTCATGGGCAGTGGATGGTGGGGGCACGACTTATGCTTGGATGTCCTAACATAACTAGATCATTTTATTGTTTGTTTATGCGGAGCCTACCAGTGCTGCCTGGTTGAAAAAGACCTCTTGACAGCTTACCAAGAACATTGCATACCATCGGCTGGCTTTATTGTCATTCTCATTTGCTTGCTTCTTATTCAGTGCCCACCCTTTATTCCATCTTGTGTCCCTGAAACTTTCTCTTTACTTGTGTCCTTTCACTGCTTACTTTTAGGAAACAACATTTTTTTTTGCTTAAGCACTTCACAAGAAAGCATGGGTTTTAGCTATTTCCCACCTCTTACCTGCTGCAATCCATGCTGCTCTCTCATTCTCTCATCTATGTGCTTCTCCACCCCCCACCCCGCACTCCCGGTTGCTCTCATTCATCTGTGTGCTTCTTCCCAGGGGCATAACGGACACCCTTGCAGCCCCTGCAGTGCAGGGGTGGGCCAGTCTTCTATACATAAGGGGGCCCCCTCAGCTTGTCAGCTCGAGCGTATGGTATTGACAGGGCCCCCATCATAATTCCTTTCAGGGTGCCCCCCTAAGGTTTGCTTACGCCACTGCTCCTCCCCTTACACTTTGTGTGCTTCTCCATCACAATGAGGGACGAGGGCATTTAGAAGGTTCAGCATAAATGCTCCACGGCATAGAGGTCAGAACAGGGTATGCAGTTTTTAGGAACTGCATACCCTGTTCTGACCTCTTCTCCATCTGGCACTCAGTGTTGCTGTTTTCCTTGTGTGCTTTTTCCCCTGCCCCTGTGTGGTCACCATTGAGTCCTTCTCTCAGCCGCCTTGTGTTGCTCTCCCCCTCTTAACCCCACGGTATCCCCTTTGCCTTTCTCCAACCCACTCTGCCCACCAGCTCGATGTAAAAAAAATTAATACAATTTAGGCGGGCCTGGTAGCTAATTGCTGCCTCCCCTTTACAAAAATGCTTTTGTGCACTTAAAATGTTTTTCTGTTTTTTTTTTAATTGACTGATCTAAGTGGAGCCCACCATCTTAGATTGGTCAATAAAAAAAATAAAGAAAATGGTTTATGTATCATTGTGTATTGTATTGTAATTGCATTTATATAGGACTTACTACTCCTGATGATACGTCAAAGTGCTGTTGCTGTGTGTAGCACGCTACTCAAGAACCCATAAAGGATTAGTGGTGAGTTAGTATAGTGAAATGAGGAAGTAATTTGAGTGATGGATATGTTAGTCTGTTATTTCGATTGAGAAGAATAGTGGAGGGATAGAGGAGGGAAAGCTTTACATAGCACTTGCTACCCCTGAAGAGGTGTTGAAACGGTTTTTGGCGAGTAGCACGCCTCCAGAACCCAAACAGGATTAGTGGGGAATTAGTATAGGGAAATATTAAATTAATTTGAGTGGTGGTCATGTTAGTCTGTTATCTGGATTGATAAGGAATAGTGGAAGAATATAGGAGGCAAGCGTCAAGAAAAATTATATTTTTCTTTTTTGGAATTCATAGCAGTGCAAAGGGGTTTGGGATGAGTAAAGGGGAAGTTGGAGTGGGAAGAGTCAGAGGGAAGGGTTTAGAAAGGCTTGTTTGGGAGAACTGAATAGTAAAAGAGGTATGAGATGATGCAAGGATGGGTAGAGGAGGGAAGAGTCTAGAAAGGGTTCTTTTGGGGATCATAGTAGTGGTATGGGTGTTGGGATGAATGAGACAGTGGAGGAACAGGATGGATTGTTATAGCTATAGGATGATAAATAGGATAGTGCATTGGAAAGAGTAGTAGAATGAGGTTTGAGATGAGACGGAGAGTTGTGGTAGAGGGTGAGAATTAGGGCAGTGCATTTGAGAGACTAGCAGAATAAGGTTTGGGATGAGTTGGAGTGGAGGTAGAGGATATATTGCGAGAGATCTTAGGTGAGATGTAGGGTAGTGCATTGGATATGCTGAATTAGAAGCAAAGTAATAAATATATAGATATATAAATACATGGAAGGTATGTATATGCATACGGAAGGTAATATATGTAGATTAAAGTTGCATTTAATAAAATTCCGGCTTTCAAGTTTTGTTGTACTTTAAATTAACTTAACTGTTTTTATTTTTTGTAATTCAATAGTGAAGCAATTGTAGATAGTTATAAAATAAGATTTACTTCTTTATGTAGTTACTTAAATACTTGCTAAAACATAGAATAATGTAACTATGTAAAATGTAATTCATTTTAAGCAGAACTAACAGATATCTATATTTTTAAAAACATCATTATGATACATGTTTATACAAAGCAATACACATAAGTACATATCTAAAGTACAAATATACGCTTATATAAAGAGGGATATGCTGTATATTTATTTTCAGGGTGGTTATGTGGGAAAGAGCCAACTCTTGATAAGGTAGTTATCCGTGGATGTTATGTTTATGAGTATAGAGTTCCATAGTTTGGCTGCTTGAACAGAGAAGGATAGGCCACCCATGTTTTTTTTCTTGTACGGTGGGATTTTGAGGCGAAGTGCCACTCTAGAGCAGAGGTCCTTTGTTGAATGTATTTGGTAATTTTATTCCTGATGAAGAGCGGTACTGTTCCATGTTTCGTTTTGAGTGTGATACAAAGCAGCTTAAATGTGGATCTTCTGGCAACCGGTAACCAATGTACGGCTTTCAAGGCAGGGGAGATGTGGGCTTGTGGCTTTATATGTAAGAGTAGACTGACAGCCGAGTTCTGAATCTGATGCAGTCTTTTCATAGCTGTTAAAGGTGATCCTTGGTAGAGGTGATTGGCGTAATCAAGTCTGGACAGCACAAGAGAGATGGTAGCCTGGACCTTGTGTGGAAAACCCAGATGGGGGAAGATGCGTTGCAGAGGTTTCATAGTAACAAAGCTTGAGGTTCAACTGTGATAGCATGTATAGCTCAACAGACCTTTTTAGGTCGAGCTAGAGTGCGCATGTGAAGCATGCGTCTAGCTCGACAACTATTGTTGTCAGTCTCCTGGGAATCTGAGACTGGGGTCGGGCACACGCGCCAATTGGTATCTGTGAACGTGCACGTCCAGGCCGGCGCCGTGCCCATCCCCTGCCTCAGATTCCCATGCGCAAACACACACACACAGCCACACTCACGCATGCGCACATATAGAGCCATACGCATGCACAGACACACACACGCTGCATACACACACGCACCCCCCCTTAAACAGACACATGCGCACACAGACAGACGCACGCACAGACACACTCGAACAGACACACGCATGTACACCTCCACCCCCACTCCCACTCACCGGGCTCCTCTCCCCTTAGGCATGGGAGCCCCTTTCCGATGTTCTTCACGACGGGACTTCAGCTGCCGGACCTGGTTGGGCGGGGGCTGCACGCGCATACGTGGCATTTCTATCCGGGGCTCTTCAGAATGAAAGTTAGAAATGCCGCGCATGCGCGGGCAGCCCCCGCCCTCCCAGTACACGTAATACACCCAGTAGATAACCCGTGAGGCCGTTTTACTATCCTAATTTCTACGCTATGTCTAATGCTGTTGTAATATGCTTTGGCCCTGCGCTATTAAAGGGGTCATCCATCGTTGTCACAGATCTTCAAACCCCAAGCAGACCTCTTTTTTTCAGTGCGCCATTCGCGCTTTCACTTTTATTTTGTAAGTGCCGAGACTGCTACAGACATGGGCATTGGGCTGGGGGTCTGCCATGCTGGGCCCTCCTTCGATCGTCTGACTGCCAACGGCATTTCCTTTTGTTTTCTGCCAAGCTTGTGTCCCGCATGTAATAGATCAGACCAAACAATGTGCTTCTTACTTGGGGTTCGGAAATGGAACTTGCCTTGAGGATAATGAGGTCTGACACTGATAAGAAGATCCATATCCGGGTGTCCACATATTTGGCCTCCGTGTCTCTGATCGGCAAAGATGCCATGGTTGACAGCTTTTGTAGTGTGCCTTAGGCATCTGACTTTAGGCTCGGGCCATTATGATATACATTTCCGCTGGAGCATTTGTGAATGTGAATAGGCTTTTATAGAGCGCACTTACACTCCAGGGAGCATCTTGGCGCTAGACATCACTGTCCCGACAAAGAAGAAGTAGGGATGCTGCTTAAGGTAGATCCTATTTATAGATCCTGGTCTATGAGTAAAGTGTGGGTTAGATTAACGCTAAGCAGAGTGAGTCTTCGATTTTGAAGATCCATGTTTTGAGCATTTTACGAAACAATTTTTCGGAATGGATCAGGCGCATTTGTGGTGGGAGCTTGTTCCAGGCTTTGGCTCCCAGTACTCCGATGGATTTTCCACCTTTTGTGGTTAGTCTGAATTTGGGGACTGTGAGTAGGTTTAGGTTGGATGATCTGAGTGACCGTGGGGGAGTGTATCTTCCAAACCTTTGGGACAGGTATGTCGGTCCTGACTGGTGGTAGGCTCTGAACGTAATGAGCAGGATTTTAAATAGCACTCTTTTGTGGATGGGCAACCAGTGCAGGGTTTTGAGTGCCTTTGAGGCAGATGATTTCCTGGGTAGTCTCAGCACCAGGCGGGCGGCGGCGTTTTGAACCATCTGCAACTTGTGCAGAACAGCTCTGTTTGAGCCTGCATAGATGCTGTTGCAGTAGTCTAAGCGGGATGTGATGAGGGCTACTGCCACAGTCTTTCTGGCTGTTAGGGGAAGAAGGTCAAAGAATCTTCTAAGACCTTTAATGATATTGAAACAGGACCCTGCCACTGTACCTGCTTGTTGCTTAAAGGATAAGGCTTCATCAAACCTTATCCCTAGGTTACGAGCTGACGTGATGGTATTAGGGGGAATTTCGGCGTCTTGAGGCCACCAATTGGAGGGGGAAAAGAGGTTGTTTTGGCCGAAAGGGAGGATTTCAGTTTTACCTGAATTACATTTGAGATGGTTCGTTCGCATCCAATCAAAGGTTGCCGTCAGACAGTTTCGTAAATTTTCCTCTGCTTTGGAGGAGTTGTTATCCAGTACTAGGATAAGCTGGGTGTCGTCAGCGTAAGATATCGTGCTGATGTTAAAGGAAGTGATGCGTTCTATCAGGGGGGTCATATAAAGGTTGAACAAAACCGGGCTCAAGCTTGAGCCTTGTGGTACCCCTGTTTTTATGGTTTTTTCATCCGAGCAGTAGTTTCCTAGCACGGTTACTTGTCTCCTATGGCTTAGGAAGTTTTTCAGCCATTCGAGGGCGGTTCCTGCTAGCCCTGACTCTGTCAGGCGGCCTATCAACACGGGGTGTGAGACCGTGTCAAAGGCCGCCGACAGGTCGAGCAGGATCAGGACGGCCTTTTTCCCTTGGTCCAGTGCCATCTTGAGGGTCTCTACAGTATGTAGGAGGGCTGACTCCGTGGAGTGTTTTGCCCTAAAACCAGCCTGGTTAGGGTGGAATAGGTGGTTTTCCTCTAGATGTTTTGTCAACTGTTTATTAACTGCCGCTTCGGTCAGTTTAAACAGGAGTGGGAGCAACGAGATGGGGCGGAGGTTGGAAAGCGTGGTGGGGTCAGGTAGGGGCTTTTTCTGCAGAGGCTTGACTGCCGCGAGCTTCCATTCAGCCGGAATGGATGCAGTAGACAGAGAGGAGTTTATAATGGAGTTTATGGCTGGATTTACCGTGTCCACCAGAGTGTGGAGCAGCATTGGGGGGCATGGGTCAAACGGGGAGCCTGATTTACTGGAGAGGATTGCTTGTCGGGATTCGTCGAGACTGATGGGAGTAAAATTTTTCAACTGGGGTTTGTTGTTAATTGGTAGCGTTGCGTAATAGGGGGGGGTTTCAGGAGGGTCAGGAAAGTCTGAAGTAAGTTTAAGTATTTTCTGTTCGAAATAGTCAGCTATGTCGTTACAGAGAGCTAATGAGGGTGGTATTTCTTGCCTGAGGATTCTGGGGTTCATAAACTCGTCAACAATTTTAAAGATTTGTTTCTGGTTATTGTTGGACCGGTTAATTCTTTGAAGAAAATGGTCTTTTTTGGCGTTTTTTATCATAGAGTGATATATTTTCCTCGCGGTTTTATAGGCAAGAGCTTCCTTTGGATCATAGTTTTGACGCCATTTCTTTTCGAGAGATCTGATCTCTGTACGTTTGGCTTTTATTTCGGGGGAGAACCAAGGTGCCGATTTTCTATTCTGCTTTTTTCTAACTTTCTCTGAGTTGGCCGGACCACAGCACTCCGAGATCCAATTGCAAAATATTTTGTAGTCGGATTCTGTGTCTCCAGACAGTGATTTAGATTTAGAGGGTTATATGTTCTAGTCAGCCCCTTGCACGTGGCTTCAACACGCTGTTGTATGGATTCTTTAATTATGCTTTTTGCACGTCAGTGGACACGTGACTAGTCTTGGTATGGCCGGTCTTACTTTAAAATGTTGTTCATGTGCCCCGAGGTTTATTCACTTATAGATTGTTACTTGCACTTTCACATATATAGCTGCTATGTGTCGTGTACTTTTTACACACAATTTGAATAGTGTTTAATGAAATATTGTTTTGCCAATATCATTCGCAAAGGCACTGTAGTTGCTATTATTTTCTGCTTTTTCATTATGATGCAATTTTAAAAAATGTATATTGTGTTTTAATGAATTATGAAACTGTACTGTATGTGGTTTTACAGATTTTTTAAAAACCGAAATAAACTTGAGGATAATGACTAATAGTTGCTAAACAAACGATAGTCTGAAAAATGATAGCGGTGAATTCACTGTTTGTTTTTTCTTGATTTGTATTTGCCTGCTGCCCTGACTGTTGGCCATATGGCATCGTTATCAGTGTTTTCATTCTGTTCCTATCTTGTTTTTTTAAAGTGGACTACTAGGACCGTTTTGTCTACTTTGCGACAGCTATACATCCTGGTAACTTTTTATTTTTACCCTTATTTATTGCTCTCTGGCTTGCTATTCACCCTCGTAGCCTCGGTGTCAATTACCTTCTGTATGTTTGCCCTTTTTAGATTCCTGTAGAGCCTTTTTGCTTACCATTTAGCACCCACGGACCTCAGGAAATCCTTGGCACATCTCCTCCTGCACACCAAGTAGTACATCGTGGGGAAGTGAAATAAGGGTCTCAATCTTCAATTCGAAAATTACATTAGGGTTCATCTTATTATCTTATTAGTGACAATATCGATATTTACCCTATGCAAGGTTAAAAACTCAATGAATCAGAGCGTTGGGCTGTCATTGGGAGTTCTTCCAGTGGTGTAAGGGCTACATAGTTCAGTCCTTATGTGGTGAGAGAATCATCCACGGGCTTTCCTCGGGACCTTTAACAGTACGGCCCACTGTATACTGTCATTTAGCCTAGATGCCCTATTTATGTGTTAGTACAGGGAAATCCCACCTTGGCTTTTTGTTTTTTGAAAGCTTTAGAATCCTATGGAAATATCACATAAAATACAATCAATTTCATTTCGCAATAGCTATAATATATGTTCATTTATTACTGTCACCAAAAGTGTATATATATACCACCGCACTTGTGTAATCAAAGCAAAACACACATTGCTCATCATGGTAACTCTATTATTGCTCACCTAACCGGGTAGTCCTACGTGCTTCTGGAGACTGGTGGGCGAAACATAGCATATACCCGATGTAATATATTGCAGTTACTTGGTGTATAAAACGTATTAGCTTATAAGGAATCGCTTCAGTCATAAAAATTACTGTTGTTGTGGTGTTGCTCCAAGTAACACACATTTGGGGAGAGGGCCTCTTGTTATCATATTGGGGTGTAAACCATGTATTGTTCTTTGAATGGAATTGTAGTCATTACATAGAATAAGATATGTCACAGCACCACCACATTATCACTCAGCACCACCACAGCACCACTCAGCACCACCACAGCATCACTCAGCGCAACCCCAGCATCACTTATCACCACAGCATCACTCCGCGCCATCACAGCATCAATCTGTGCAACCATTCAACAACTGGTTCAAATATGTTCTCTCAATGTTTCAAGCTTTATTACAAATGTCACAAAAAGATGTTAATATTTCACTTCTGTTCTTAAATTTTCATCACAATAAAATACACTGAACATAATCTTCACAAAAGTTATTTACAAAAGTTTACGCTATTGCCATTATAAATTACAATCACTTTTATTTAAGTATTAATTATTTTTAAAAATTAAAAGCCATTGTTATTTGTAATAAATACATCTAAGTCACGTAAATACAAAACATGTTGCATTACAAATGCTATAGGTGTCACGTTTGCGAAAGTTATAACTATTGGCATTGTAAATGACAAAGCTATTAATTTAGCTATTTTCAAAACCAACACATAAATAAAATAATGGTCATTTACAAGACCAATAGCTCAAACTTTTCTAATGCGAGACCTATTGCATTGCAAATGCTTGTTAGTTCTTGCTGTGACTGCTTTTTGGGGCCAACCCTATCCTGTCACAAACCAATATCTCTCAACTACTCCTTCCTTATTGGACGTCGTCTTTGTTCTACTCTGTGCCACCACTATATCGCATATCAGAAATACTTCTGTCTCATATCGGTTGGGTCTGGCGGCTCCGACTTTCTTACACTTTTTGAAAAGCGTCAGCCAGAGCCAGCTAGTGAGTTCACAAAAATTTAGTGCAGCTCACTGCCATCTTGAAATCTGCGCAAAGAGGGAAGGGTAAATACATCTGGTGGTACAATGGGCTAGTGTTTTCCCTCAATCAAAGGTTGGTCATTGCATATACTTTTCAAAGAGCAGTGCACGTGAACAGAAAGCCGTTAAGTCTCTTTAAAGTTTCTTATAATCCTTTATTATCAGTTCAAATTACAACATTTCTCTAAAAAGGTTGAATTACTAACTGTTCACAATCACGCAACCACAAGAAAGGTGTTGCGCTGCAAATCCATGAAATACCGGACTTCTTGATCCTGGTTTCTGTCATTACCAGCTGGGTTCCAACACTATCGAAATAGGCTTACTAAAGATAAGAGATCACATCCATGACAGGTTTAAGAAACCCTGTTCGTATGGAGTTGTTTACAGTCCTCACTACCTGGAATGTAACCAACGCCCGTAATAATATACAAGAGAATATGACAAACTCTGCAGGAAAAATGCTGGGATGTTCCAAAGGCATGATCAAAGAAAACAGTAGCACAATACTTGGTGTCTAATTAGAGAGAAGTTTCTAAGTACCCAAAGTCTATCTTATTGTCTAGTGCTCTGAGACGTGGTTTCTTAATTATCATTATGGTTTGATGACAGCAAGTTTTATTTGAAAGGAATGAATTGACCTAAGCGTCAAGTGGTTTAATGAAGGGGAAAACCAATGACGTCCTAGTAATGACCAATTGGGGGTGTGGGGAGAGTGAGTGCTAAATAATGCTATTAGAAGACTATGGTGGCTGCAACCGGGAGGGAAGGTAGTAGGTAGATAGCAAATTAAAGGAGAGCAGACATTTAAGAATTAAAACGTATTGCTAAATGTAATGTTATGTTGCTATTAACAAGGATGCTCCCTAAATTGAGAGTAAGCCAGCAAGTGGAAGACGTAGAGAAGGGTTACACTGGGAGCGGAATAAATAAGGCAACCTGGATTTGGTTTTCCATGACCTGGTAAGATGGCTGTATAAGGACTTGCTGTGTGGCTGGCAGGAGGAAGGAACATTGATATATTCTCGTTTGGCCAAAATGTCTCCGATTACATCAGAGTAACTTAAGAAAGAATAACACGAAGTACATGCAGCATGATGAAACTCAGTTATGTACTGGTGGGAAGTCAGTACCAATAGATGCCGGGATCTTCCCAGAGCTGTTCCTCCAAAATAAAAAGATTACTTACCTGGCCTGAAAGTTCACAGACTGTCAGCTTCCGGAACTATGACCAACCAGAAACTACCTTTCATTTCTCTAGTGAAGCAGCCAGTCTTCTTACAGCAGAAGCTTCCAGAGCATCAGCCAGTGAGGTGCCTTCGCAATCAAAGTCACAAAGCAACTATAGACAGCCAAGGCTTTCCCTTTTATAGGGATGCTAAAAATATTTTCAAAAGCCGTGCCTTGGCACAGGGCATTTACACCGTGCTCGCTCAGACACTAAACTTGCTTTATAGCACAACAGTGTCTTAATGAGCATGCTCATAATAGTATAAAGAAAAGGGGGAGCCATAGTCTTTTTTCATCCTCCAACGAGGGCCATGTACACCTCACACCTGCAGTAATCAACAAGGTCTTTAAAGTCTGTCTACACGGGCAGAGCCATGTATTCATCTCTTCCCCTTGGCATGTTAACTCTCCTCCGCCATCTGCTAAACATGTGTGCAGGCAGACCTAGCTTTCCAGCACACTACACTTTCTTGCCGACTAAGGTGTTCACTTAGATTGGAGCAGAACTCTTCCGCCCAATTTAGAGGTGGGGTAACTGTCGAATGTCTGCTAGTGAAGCCTCAGCCGATTGATGGCTGTCGGTTACTGGGAGTAGCCAATCTGCAACAGGTAATTGGGGCATATTTTCCCTACCTATGTTTGACCATCAAGGCCTAGCTGACCCAAGCATGGAAACTAATCAATGGCCTTGACACAAAGACAGCACTCCCTGCATGCCAGAGTCACTGACTTTGTTTCTTGGAAACAACCACCTGCTTTGGAGGTTTGCCTCTTAGAAGCAAAAGAAAAATGCCAAGTGGCCCACCATAACATGGCAACGCGCTTGGCATTCATTTTGGACTATAGTGCTGCCAGCGTATTGATAGAGCTCTTTCATTTGAAGTGCTCCATCGCTGAAATGTACAACTCTTGATAGAGCAGCAGTCTGCACAGGCTTGGCCAACCTAGATAGGACCTCTGTCATCCTGGCAGCCTAGGTGTACCTCCAGCCAGGGTTTTAAATAGCCCCTGCTGTGATACTTTTCCTGGACAGCGTAGGGGCAACTGCCTATTATGTATACTTCCAGCCCTTTCTACCTGGGAAGTTACTGTGAATCGTAAAGGGCAATCTTATGTTGGAGTTGTAGTTGAAAAGGAATTACATTTATTTTCTCAAACAGAATTGTCAATGTCTCCTGTTTAAATCTTAGAAGTGCAGGTGTATTACATATCCAATAGCCAGGCTGTCAGCGACAAAATCATTAAAAATGTAGAGCAAAATAAAAAAAGCAAGCCCAGGCAAAGCCAATAGATTGGGTGTTGGCTGCCAGCCTTTTGACTTTGTCGATTATCTGGGTTTTTTTGTAATGGTTTTTGTAAAACTTGATTGCTGAATGAGGTGCCTGCCCATCAAAAATACATACTTTAAAAAATATTAAAAGCAAAAATATGTTTTGGTCACAAACACCACACAATACCACAGTAGTCCGTAGCAGTGTAGGGAACTACTTTGTGGGTGGATGTGCACCTTATGAAACATCAGAATACCATAACTCCCAGTAAAGGTATTCAGTGGCTGAAGCGGGCTGTCCCACTGCCCAATCCTGTATGTCAGTGGTTCTGAACCTGTGGTCCACTAATCCTACTCAGGTGGGATGCGACTGCTTACAATATTAAATAATATTGACAGATTAATGAAGTGTATATGAAAAAAGAAGCAAATATATAAAACTGAACATTTTAAAACTTTCTGTAAACGGGAAGGAATTTGAAATTGAAGGCCAAAAATTAAGTTAGCATTATCAGATTGATTTGTGGGAGCAGTGGAAGTGCATCAGAAGGAATATAGTATGGACGATGAGTGGGCTCAACTGAACTTAGGAAAGTTACATCCTTCCTATTAAAATTAAAGAATGTATGTGTGTGCGCAGTCTTTGTTAACTTGAAAGTCCAGCGTCCACTCCTCGGACAGTCATGGGCGGCCGGGGGCGCACAGCTTTCATCCGAAAGTCTGATCACAACAGCAGTCCAGGGGGAGAGGTCCGAGCCCCGCACAGACACATGCTCTGTCCTGAGGGGCCCAGCTACAATCAGCTTTGAGATCTTCAAAGCCTCGGGCGCGATCAAATGGCAAAGCCCCGAGACAGGAGGAGACACAACATGCACCCCCCTCATCTGACCCCCACACTCCCAGCTCCTCCTAACACAAGGTCCTACCTTCACCTATCCTCCACGGTCCCTTCACTCACCTACTCATTCTACCAAGTAATAAACACAGAGCACGTCTAACCCCACTCACCCGACCCTATTTCACATGAATAAACAACTCGAGCCCCGAATTTTACTCGCGCGTCCCTTCTGAACACACAGCCCATACTCGCCTCCTTTCTCTTTAAGAAACTGACAAAACACTGCCTGCTTACACACCAGTCTCTGCTGTTCTCTTAGTCACATGCTCCCCAAACCCCCAATTCCATCCACCCTCCTTCACCACCTAATTACTTTGCCCTCATTCTACAGTCGACCATTAATTTATTTCCTCGGGCTACAATACAGGTACTCCTACCCTAAAAACCCCAACACACTGACCCACAAATGTCATCTTACAGTACCTCTCCACCCAGCCCCCCTTCCCCTCTGCAAACACTGATACAACTTCCACCTCTGCTGCCGGGCGCGGGTCCAAGCCAGGTCCAGCGCCGACCATGCAAGGACGAATGCCACTCTGTCTAGGAGTACTCAAGCGCCCCGGCCAGCACCGTCCTGCACAAGTTCCCTGCAGCAGTCCGCGGGCAGACAAGCAGCGCAATCCCCGGGCTCCTCTCGCACACACGGTCCGCTTACCTCATATAGAAGGGCGCCTTTTATCAATCCGTTTTACTCCGTGGATGCAGCGGCTCCCACCAAAATAATCTTCCACAGTGTATGCAGCATACGGGGCAAAAGCGGATTCTGAGAAAACGTTCAAAAACGTGGTGTCGAATTGCGATCCGGTGACTGCAACCCACCCCTGCAAAACACACGTTGAAAATGACCAAAACATGCCGTCCCAAAAAAAAAAAAACATCCGCCCACCGCCAGAATGACGTTTACAAAGGGGCGGAGAGCGAAAAAATCACCGGAACGCCCACGAATCTGCTCCGGCAATGACAGACAGATCTCTCTTCCAATGGCTAGCCTCCATTTATGGAGCTAGCCAATGGAAGAGCAGGCGGGACAAAGCCCCCGTACTGTTCTAACAAAAGTTTTCGCCTGCACGAACGCTGCTGCGCAGCGGACTCCAGGCGAAACCTAATGACAAAATAATGAAGTAATACTGTCACAAAATGTGGCGCATTACGCATAATTTGCCTTATCTTTCCGCCTAATTTACTCAACCCTGCTGCATAATTTGTCTCTCCCCTGCCGCATAATACCAATAGTCCTTGTTATAGAGTGGAGCAAAGAGAAGTCTCAATGACACAACTACAAACTAATGGGTAAAGTGGGCTAGTTGAAACCCCAGAAGTATAATATACATATAATTGAAATAAAAATCAGAAAGATCACTTTTAATACAAGACCTAAAAACTCAATCCAAAGTGGTAAAAGGCTTTCCGTTTTTCTCTAGAATGCTTCCTAGGCTCTTCCTCCTTTGAAGTTAAGTAGGCTCTCCTTTTCCTCAAAGCTTGAACAGCCAACAAGTTAGGCCGTTTCCCTGGGATTTCCTGCAGGGAAGGGAACCGATTTAAAGAAAAGATCATTTTCCAGACTATATCCGAAACCCATTGTGTCCTACTCTATTCCCTTTTCCCACTCATGCAAACTACTTGTTTGCAGTGAAGATGAGGGAAGGTTAAAGAAAGATCCCGGTCTCCAGCTAATGTCCCCCTCACTGAATAGCACGAGTCATTATCTAGGGAGGATAAGCCCTACTGTTGTCAATCCCCCTGGAGGTGGTCCCCTATTGTATGGTGTCATAATAAGCTCCATCTTTCTCCCATGTACCAGCTTGCAATTGCTCTAGAGCGTCTCCCCTTCCATCAGCTCGCAGACATGGAACATGGTGTCCTCCCTCCATGGAGTGCATGAAAGCGTGACCAGAAGGAAAAACAGCGTTCTATGTGCAACAGGTCTGAGATCCTGCACACAACAGGTAGGTGAGCAGAAGGAAGACAAAACAGTTTCAGTAAATAGTACCTTATGACTAGTAGTAATGCCCTCAGAATGGTGGCCTTCTAACCCTCCTTATGGAGTCACCCACCAATTGTGGAGGCCCACAGGAATCCGTGGTAGTTCACACTATAGGTGATTCCCAGAACGCACAGGCATTGGTTACCTCTGAGGCATTCAGGGTTTAAGTCCCTTGTTCACATTAGTTCTCATGATTTTTTCCATAACTAACATGGTAACACTTCCTACTGTTTATAGTTAACACTTCTGTCTACATTCTTTACCTATTTTCCGTTATTAGTTATTTTCTCCAAAATTATGTGCTTTATGAACGACAATAGAAAAGGATGAAATATTTCTTATTTTTTTCTTCTGGCTTGTTTGGGTTTAGTGATGTATGGTACCTGGTGTTTTTATTAAATGTAACCATCCAAAAACGTTTGTTAAAACTTTTTTGGGGGATTCTGCCGTCAATCCTCATTTATGGTATCGTCAAATGTGACACATAACTTGGCTCGTGATTCCTCCGTGTCCAGTATGGAGGCTTCAACTAGAACAGAATTTTACTATTCACATACAAAGAAGTAACTCACTTTGCATAGCAACCACCCTTTTTTCCCAAGATTTTATATAGCGTGAACTTGACCCGAAGGTATCCGGTATCAGAGCGCTTTACATTAGTACCAGTAATGTTACACAAGGACACATTCATTTTTGTTAAGCATGGGGAGATTAAGTGATTTGCCCAGAATCACAGGATGTTAAGCATCATTGTCGAGACTCAAACCGGTTCCCTAGATTTGAGATTGACCACCCTAGTCCTGTTAGGCCACATCCTCTCCACAAACTAATTCCCTCCTCCCACGAGTCCGACTTTATCAGGTCAACTATTTATAGGACCTTCTTGTCACTTCTGGTGAGTGAACTTAAACTGCAAAGGAACAGGTGATCTGTTCATTCAGAAAACGAATAAGCAAGAAAGGCACCTTTTTAGGTTTCGCTGGAGAAAGGAGCCGTTAGGCTCCTCCTCCAGAGAAATCTATTGAGTACAGTAAGCACTATGGAACACGCCCCCCGTCCCATTGGCTAGCTCCATAAATGGAGCCTAGCCATTGGACGAGGGGCCTGTCCATCAATGCCGGACCAGACACGGGGGCGTTCCCGAGATTCTTTGGCTTTTGCCGACGTCACGCGACGCCGGGAACGCCCCCGAGTCTGGTCCGGCCGGGCCGTGCTTGCTGCTGTCCTGCCTTGTGTCCCTCCTCCCGCCGTCCCCACGTTTCCCGCCTCCCTCCCGACGTCCGCCACGTTTCCCGCCTCCCTCCCGACGTCCGTGACCTTTCCCGCCCCCCTCGTCCTCTCCCGCCCGCCCCCCGAGCCCTGTGGGAGGCACTAGGACCCAGGGCCTGCTCGATCCCCGTTCGGGGGTTTCTTCAGCCGGCCGGCCAATCCTAGCGCGGCCGGCCGGAAGTGCCCGCCCCCCCCCCCCCGCCGCCCGGGGGAAGAAGGAAGACGGCGGCCCACAGGAAGTATGGCGGCCAGGCTCAGCCATCGGGACTCCATGGGAGGGGGAGAAGCCGCGCCTCCTCCCGGGCTCCTCCAGCAGCATTGGCGGCGGATCGGGGTGCGTGCTTGAGTTGCTGCCAGCCGAGAGCGGAGGAGGGAAGCCCGACTCGCCCAGCATGAGCCACGAGCCCTGTGGGAGGCACTAGGACCCAGGGCCGCATGAAGGACAACAGGTAACCATTATTTGAGCCACTGCCTACGCAGGCGTAAGAGGGCTCCAGTTAGCCTTGTTGATCTGAGAGACGACACAAAGATTCCTAGCCCTGGGCAGGGAGCCCACACTCCATAGTGCTGTGGTTGTGCACAAAGGGAATGACTTGTTTTTTAAATGACCTGGGTAGTGTTGTGTGCTTGCATTCAGGTTACGCCACGAGTCTGGGTGCTTGATTTTAAGGAAATCCACATGGGAAATATTTACTTACAATTAATCTACATTAACATACTTTACATAGTGATTATCCTGAAAATTGGCACGCCTCCAGCTCTTCTGGACGCATAGTGGTCCTCCCGGGTATCAAGCAATGAGTCTGGCCTGCGTGATTATGAACCTTATAATTCTCAGATGCCTCCGTTCTCACATAAGGGTCTTTTAAAAGTGCAAATGAAACAAAACTGTTACAAAGAAAGCCCAACTTTACTCGTATCACAGCTTTGAATGAGGACTACCAGAGGCGCTGCAGTGCTTTTTGTGGTGCCAAAGTATCATTGACTCACTTCTTCTCACCATATTTCCATCCCTGGGATTTCTTTTCACAAAGCACCATTACTTGGCAAGAACTCAGGACCGAAAGGTCCTCCGTGAATCTGGGATCTAGAAATGGTAAGTAAACTGTGTGGGTTACTTCAATTACAAAGAAACGAAATACAAAAATAAATATCCCTGAATGCACGGATTTGCTGACAGAAACTCAGATCAGGCCTTGGAATAATTTTAATTGTGTCAGAGTAATTGGAGTAATTTTGGTAATTCTGGATTAATCTGTGACACGGAATCGCCAATAACTTCACAATTATGCCATCTTGCCTAATTAAGAGTAATTTGGGGGGAATAGGTAAGGAAACGAAGAGTTTAGCGTGCTTCTGTTCTAGCTGTTTTGCATTTAGTGCTATTTTCTTACATTAAGATACATCCTCACTTCCACTTTGGACAAAGGGTTCATTTTGCACTTAAAAAATAGAGCTAAATGCTGGGAGTAACTTGGGGGTAAAAAATCGCCCTCCTAAAAATGTCACTGCTATTAATGGACTGTTGCCTTAAAATACATTCTCGGGTCCATTTTGTAAATCCAAAGGCATTTTAGCACTAAGAAATTAGAGCTAAGTGCCAAAATACTCTTCTCATGTAATTATGCAGCATCTCACATAATTTTGCAGTAATTACGCTACAGCAAAGGATGCAAGTTAGGTCCATCTCTAGTGTTGACTTTGCCATGTCTAAACCTTCGTATAGAGGTCCATTATTAAAAAAAACTCGCACAAACAAAACATTTTGGAATCTGAATTAAGTTCCAGCCTTTTATTTGCTGGCTCTTGGGAAACTAATGCTCAAGTGTATGTATATATACCGGTTTAGGTGCTTTTATGGCATAAAATACAGTGGTATAAAAACACTTATTTCACAGCAAGCCATGAATTATTCAAAATAGGTTAAATTCTGTGTCCATTTGGGGTTATCACAGTGATGGCTCCCAATCCCTCTGCAGATCTTTGCCTTCGCTTTGTCAGTCCCACTAGGATTTTGACGCATGGTGGGCCAAATTATGTCACTAAATCAGAATTATTTGTCAAAAATGTAAATGATGCCGCATTGTCCTTTCCCCTAAGCGTAACTTGTGCGTGTCCTTCACTGCTAGCTTTTAGGGAGCTACTTAAAAAAAATTTTTTTATTAAGAACCCCGTGATGGCGCATGTTTTTTGTTCTCACTCGTGCTTCTCTCTGCTCTGTATTTTGTTCTTCCATCTGTAAGTATGCACCCACCATGCCATTCTGTTGCTCTGTCGCTTGTACTTCTTTCCCCTGCGCATTTTGTTGCTCTCCATTGTGCTCCGTGTTGCTCCTCCACCCGTGTGTGCTTCAGTTCCTTTCACCAAAGTGCTGTGATATAAATGAGTGTGTGTGTAAGTTCACTTGCTCACTATTTATTTTTGTTTTAATCTCAAGACCATTTTCGGATTGGTAAATTAAAAAAAGAAAAGGGGCTCGTATATTTGTAGAGTCGCACTTGCGCGATCGTGCCTGTGAAGACTAGGCATGAGTGCAGTCAGGGGCTGTTCACACCAATATGGCATTGTTCTTGATACTTCATTCACTGGGCTGATTGACCTTGGCAGGTTGGACACGTCCATCCCACAGCTGTTTCTGAAATTGGAGCCTATGATAAGTGCATTTCACATAACGGGAGCAAATGGCTCCCCTGTAATGTTGGAAAGGATGCATGAATTAGTGGTATTGATTGAATTTTGTTAGTGATTCTGGCTGCATAGCCATATTGTTAAAAATATACGTAGCTTTGTATTGATCTACAAGTGTTTTTCTCACCACATGCCATTGGCTGTGTCCTGCTGCATTCCACTCTAGAAAGTGCTTCCATTGGGATGCACGAGGCATCAGAAAAGTGCAAATACTGAAAAGTATATTAAATCATTGTTTTCAAGTTACCTCTATCTCCTGTGTGCGCTATATGCAGAAACCCATCCTTTGTTTTGTTCCAGTATTGGCAAATCCAGAAGGACTAGCTTTAATGTGCTGAATAGCATTTGTGTATGCAACGCATGCAAACTGTTTGTTCGGGCCTGTATTGGCTCATTTAAGCCAGACCTATTGGTGTTGACAGTGCTTATTTTTAGTTGCTTCTGCCACACTTATGTTCACAACTCATCCTGTACTAAGATGGTTTTAGGTTTGCACTGCTCCAACAATTTACCTTCTGCTTCATTGCTGATCTGCTTTCTCCTTGGGCTTGATGTAGTGGTTACAGTATAAAGCTGTTCTGCTGGCACAATAATAGTTTTCTTTGAGCCGTATAAATTAATCGTATGGAATGTCGCCTTAGTAACTATAGATCACTTTACTCCACTCAACGTACCTTCACACAAACGAGGCAAAATGAGATGGAAACATTAAAATAATCGGTATGGGGGTTCATATGTCATCTTTAATCTGCCGGAAATTTTTCACTTTTTCGGTGGTACTTCCATAGAGGGCAGTGGGGTGCTATGTTTGTGTACAAATGGTGTCTCTGCAGTAATATGCCCTGATTAGGGTGAGGTGGGGTGGGGAGCAAGAAGGGGGAAGGAAAGGAGAGAATCAGGTGCTAGAAAAGTTTACGCTATATAAAACTGCATTAAGTAAAATAAATACTTGCACCCATTCACAGCATTATCTGAAAAAGTGTGGGCAGAAGGTGAGGTGGGGAGCTAGAAGGGGGAAGGAAGGGAGAGAATCGGGTGCTAGAAAAACTCGAGGAAGATTACTTCATATAATTCTTTTACACATTGTTTTATTTTATTTTAATTGAAACGGATCTTTGTGCAGTGTGCAGAGTAGTGAGTGTGCAGAGTAGTGAGTGTGCAGAGTAGTGAGTGTGCAGAGTAGTGAGTGTGCAGAGGGAATAGGGAGTGCAGAGGGAATAGGGAGTGCTAGGCACTGCAGAGGAACTGCAGAGATTAAGCTAATGGCAATGTAAATGACACTGCCATTTATTTATCCATTTTCAAAACCAACACATAAATACAAATTTTGTCATTTACAATGCCAATAGCTCTAACTTTTCCAAAGGCGAAACCATTGCATTGTAAATGCTTGTTAAATTTGGTTTTTATCTAGACACATTTGCTGTCTGTCCAAGGACAGAGGTCAAATGTCAGTTTATCTTACTAATTGCTGCTTATCTTATCCTGGAAAATAGTGTTTACTTTTCCTTTTTTTATTACAGTTAGAAGTTTTTGTCAAGGGATCTATCTGACAACCATTGTAAAACAAAAGGCTGTAAAATATCAGTTTATTTCCCCCAAAACACAATATTAAAACAGCTTCTAAAGGCATAGTACACATTTTTCAAAATATATCAGGAATTACGAAAACACATTTTTTGTAATTAAGAAATGTAATGCAAACAGATATAAATAGGAGCAAAACAAATCAGAACACTTTACTTGCAAATGCAAATGAAAAATATTTGCAGAAAATCGATTTCTAAACTTTGTACCATATATAGTTTTATCAGTGGGAATTTTTTGTCAGTAAGAAATTTTAGACTATTAAATCAAATAAAGGTGTTTTTTGTATAGTAGATATGCCCGATCTCATCCTTTGAAACTAGTTTATGGGTCAAAAGTATAATAATTCTGTTGAAAAGATTATTTGTCACTAGACCTGCAGGTCTATTAAGATTTTTATGATTTTTCGAGATCTGCTGGAGTATCTTTCTATATTAAACCCTAGTTGACTTTGATGGCATATAAAGGTTTGCAGACAAAGACTGTATTAGCAATGCAAACTGAAACGCCAAATTGCCAATACTCAACGTATGAATCATTTCCTTAAAAGTCTTTCCTGGGTGCGCATAAGGTCCGACTTATATGTAAAACCCTAGCACGTCCTGAGATACCTCACCATGTATGGTTTTTCTTACTGAAATCTACCTTCTTGTCGATGGAAGCTGCTGGAGACATCAAGGGGCATATTAGCAAGAACCTTGTTAAAATTATCGCCGTTTTAGCGGCAGGAAACTGCCACTAAAACGGGGATAATGGGCTTGCTAATAGGGGTTATAGAATTCCAATGGAAGCCCAGGTTAGATGTGCAGGACATCTAACCTGGGCTTCTATTGGAATTCTTTAACAAGCCCATTATTGCTGTTTTAGCTGCAGTTTCCTGCCTCTAAAACGGCAATAATTTTAATGAGGTTCTTGCTAATATGCCCCCTAGAGTGGAAAGAACTTGGGGGCATATTAGCCAGAACCTCGTTAAAATTATCGCTGTTTTAGCGGCAGGAAACTGCCGCTAAAACTGCGATAATGGGCTTGCTAATATGCGTTATAGAATTCCAATAGATGCCCAGGTTAGATGTCCTGCACATCTTACCCGGGCTTCTATTGGAATTCTTTAACGCATATTAGCAAGCCCATTATCGCCGTTTTAGCAGCAGTTTCCTGCCGCTAAAACTGAGATAATTTTAACGAGGTTCTTGCTAATATGCCCCTTGGGTGGGTGGAAAGTTGTTATTTATGCAAGACTGGTCCGTGTTGAATTCTCCCATCTGGAGTAAGCCAAAAATAAAATCTGTGCTTTCTATTAGGAATATATTTTAAACACACACTTTGCAACAAACACTGGGTCATGGTATGCCCGGATATATGGTTATTGGTTTACTGGCGCTATATAAAATACTAGCAGCCCGCCCCAGCGTTGCATGGGGCAGAAGGGGGCTGGGGGCAGCATTCCAGGCTTGCGTGCACCTTACCTCAGCGCTTGCTCCCAGTCGCGCAAACCCAGGCCCCCGCTCCAGTCCGCCTCACTTCACCACCCCCCCACTACTCTCACTTAAATGTCTGCACCCCCCAGTCCGCCTCACTTCACCGCCCCCCACTACACCAAGCCAGTCTACACGCCCGCTGCAATCCGCTATCCCGCTCCATTCCGCCTCACTTACCGCTCCTCCCCGCACACTTCACCGCTCCTCCCTGCGTTTCTCCTACCTCATGGCGCTGCAGTCTTGCTACGTTCTCCGCTCCTCCATGCGCTGTTGTCCTCCATTCCGCTCCAGTCCGCCTTACTTCACCGCTCTTCCCCGCGGTTCACGCACCTCATTCCCTCCAGTCTCGCTAAGTTTTCCGCTCCTCCCCGTGCTGTTGTCCGCTCCTCCTCGCGTTCCTGTACTCCGTTGATGTCAGCACGCACGTTGTTGGCACACACGGCCGGCGCTACTTCTTAGGGACTACTTTTTTTTTATTGTTTATGTTGGACTTGGCCCTTCTGGCACGTTCACCCCTGAAGTTTTTGTTGTTATATGTAACCTGGGGATGGTGATTCCCACTCTGAGTGCGTGCGAAGAGAGAGAGACCTGCCCTTCCATAGGAATGCATGGGGAATGTATGTGTCCCTGGTAGTTCCCGATGCGTAGGGTGTGCAGGGTCAAGTCTGGTATGTATGAACTCGTGAGATTGAATGCTGCGCAACGGTATATGGCGGCATGAGTGTGTCTAGTGTAGAAGTCCCACTTTTAGAAGTTGGCATATTGGTGGAATGGGTGCCTGGCGTGTGATTGGCTGAGACTGGCTGGTGAGCCTGGCTCCCAGAATCTGGGAGGGTCTGCCCCGGTGGTGAATGGAGTGTTTAGCATGCTGATGTGAGGGAAGGAGCGAGCCTGGGTCTGCTTGTGGATTGACTGTCTGGTTTGAGTGTCCTGAATGAGGCTGGGTTTTCCCCACACAATGCTGGCTCCACCCCCTGGGGTGTGTCTGATGTCCCTAGCCTGGCCAGTGAAAAGAATCCCCCATAACCAGTTCCAGCTGGTTCTCTCCCTGCCTGCCCCTTTAGACAAAGGATGTTGTGTATAAAAAGGGTGCTGTGTCACTCTGAAGACGTTCTTGTTCCCAACTTGAATCTACCAGGGGCTGCTGCTGCTTGGGCTCAGGGTTGGCTTGCCTCCCTGGGCCCTGCCCTACTCCTGGACATCTGATGGCCTTTTCCTTCTAGGGGCTGCTGTGCTCCACCAAAGGTCCTGGACTCCCTATGGACTTTGCTATTTTTTCCATCTAGCGCTTGGGAGCACTTTCTTCTGACCCCCAGCGCTTGGGAGCGCTGTTCGACCTACCTAGCGCCTGGGAGCGCTGGTTCCTGCCCTCTAGTGCTTGGAGCGATTTATCCATGTTAAGAGCGCTGGGAACGCTATACTCCCCAAGCCGGTGCCCACCTGGCCTTTGCCCTGTACTGCGGAGATTCCCGAGCCCCAGCGAGTCCCTACCTCGCTTATCCCCGTAATTGCCATACTCTTCGAGGGAGCCTGGCCCTCGTCATTTCCCCCGAGTCACCACCGCCGGCCCGGGACCCCGTGTGATGTCATCCCCGGGCCGCGCTGGGATTGGCTGCTGACCCGGGATGTGCTGCTGACGACTCCCCGGGCCGCGCTGTGATTGGTCGGCGGCCCGAGGAGCTGGCGAGGCGACGAGAGAGAGCCCGAGAAGGCAGGGAGCGGCGGGAGCCTACTCCGCGCCCCTGCTTCCCCCCAGGAGAACTGCCGCTTCCCCCACGGGGTCCCCAGGAGCGAGAGGGAGCCCCGGAGAGCGAGGAGAGACCGGCGCATCAGACCCGGTGAGTGCTGCACACGGGAGGGGGCGTCGGTGCACATTGCCGGTGCCCGCCCCTCCCCGCGAATGATCCTCCTGTTGTGCTCCGAGGCCCATGGGGGCCCCCAGTGATGCCGGGTCCCCCGAGGGGGGACCCAGCCTGCCCACACCTTGCGTCCTGAGCCCGGAGAGGCTCCACCCTTCGGCATTGTTCGCCGAGCCCGCGAGGCTCGACCCCCAGCCCACATCACGCTTCCCGAGCCCCGAGTAGCTCCAACGTGTCCTTGTGCCCCTGAGCCCCGGGAGGCTCCACCAGTGCCCTTTGTCATCTCGAGCCGGCGAGGCTCCGCCCAGTATCTTGTTTTCGAGCCCTGGAGGCTCCTTCTTGGCGCATTTGTTCCCCTGAGCCTGCGAGGCTCCATCGACGCCCCTCAGCTGCCCAGCACTTCGTGGGCAGTTGCCCCGTGTAGGTTTGTCCCTGGCTATCTGCAGCCTGCCCTGAACATCGTGACATGGGACGCCCTAGCCCCAGAAAGGCCAGCTGGCCTGTGGAACGCTATTGATTAACATTATTGTGATTCTGAGAGTTATTACGTGTTGCCCTGCTGATGGGGCCTCTGTTGTGTCATATACCTTGTCCTTCCGTCCCTCCTGAATATCTGATGTCCCCTGTATGTGATTCCTGGTCAGAGTGAGTTCTACTGCTAGTTCCACGAATCTCCTGGTTGTTATGTGTTGTAGTCCTAGTTCTAGGAAGCTCCCAGTTGATATGTGTTCTAATGCCAGTTCCATCATGTGCATACCCCTGGCAGGGGCCCCTTGGCCCTGCCCTGTACCTTTTCCCTTGTAAACCCTGCCCGTGCCTCTGGCACCTTGTAAAGTGTGTGTTCCTATGTGTCCTTCTTAATACAAAGACTATTTTCATATATACTTTGTGTGGAGTTACTTTTGTGGGAGGCCCTGGATGTTGTTGTTGGTGGGTGCGTGCGCAAATGCTTTACACATGACCTCCGAGATAGGCCTGACTGCTCGCGCCGCGTTACCTAGAGGGTGAGCAGGGGTTGTCTTGACATAGGAGTGGCTGTCTCTGACTGGCTGTGGCGCAAGCCCTGGCCGGCCGGGGGTCCCATTTCCTACAGTTTATTTTTTAAATAACGTTTATTTTTAATTTTTTTTATAGCCTATGTCCATCTACTGGACCCCCCTTTCCAACGCTGTATTGGGTGTTGCGATTGGTGGTGTACTTTTCGAGTTTACCTGGCTCAAAAGACACCGTTCTCTCTTTATAATAGTAGTATAGATATATGCTAGTAAGGATAGGAGCCTACGCCTATTTTGAAGGCAGTGCGGGCAGGGGTATTAATAAATAGTTACTATGGATGTTTAACAAGCATTGGCAAATCCATGGAGTCATTCTTTCACTTTATGAAGAGCTCTGCAGAACAGTGCTGCGAGTGCCTGGTGTGAAGCCTCTGCCAGGACTTTAAAAGCTGTTTCTGCTGCTCAGAGCTGCACTGGCTGCATGTATAGTAAGGAACTTCTTAACAATATGACCAAAACCATGATGTCAAGTCAATGCCACAGGGCAACGATCCAAAAAAAAGCTTGGCCCTGTTTTGTATTCAGATGTTACAAGTGAGACGGTCATTTCTCCTTAGGGAGGGCGCTGCTGATCAGAATGGCAATTTGAGATGAAATAGACTATTATGTCCATAGATTTCAGGCTTGCATAATGTTAGGGAAGGGCTTTTGACTACATTATGCAACATCTACTCGGACCTAAAATGATGGTGAACCTGGCAAAATATTATTGTGACCTACAAGGGGCCTGGACCCTGGAGTGAGGTAAGCTGCTATTTAATCACTGTACATTTATTGGTGTTGCATTAATCAATAAAATAAATAACCTCAGCTACCCACCACTGCTCTGCGTCTTTATTATCTAAGCAGCACCCTGCCTGCCTCATTGCCTAGAATGAGATAACAGAAGCAGCGTGGGAGCAGCATAAAGGGGAGCTCTTGTGATTTCCGGGACTCTACAAAGACACCTTCTACCAACTGCAAGCACCATAGGTTGGGTGAATTACAGGCACCCACAAAGGCTGTATACCCACCTAGTGCCGTGCGTACTGTATGGACGATGGAGGGCAATTTAATAACCAGCACCAGTGGGCTCTGGTTGTTTGAACTGTGAGTCCAAAGGGTCTTGTCATGTGGAAGAACCCTTGACCTTGCAGGATATTCTTGCTCCCTTTGGGTGGACAGCTCTTGTTTTGTTATCTGGATTTATATAGTACATTACTGCCCTGAGGCGTCTAAGTGCTGGATAGGTACTATTCTACAAATAATTATCCTTTCTCCAAAATTAAAATGTTACTGATTTACTACAAGTATTTCATGTACACCTATTTAGCTATAAATAATTTCCCCAGCAGGTTACCACTCACTTACGTTCCCTTGTCCCACTCACTCGGCTGTATTCTAAAATAAGTAAACCATAGTTGTTATTTGGATCTGGGTCTCATGTTAAAATTCATATATTATCTAAAAAGGACTACCAACCCTCCGAGACGCTGATGTAGTTCAGACCATCACAATTAACAATTAGCAAAAGAGCAGTGTAAACCTACCATTTTCACAACCATGAAAACTGGCCTCCATTCAGCGCGAAGAAAGACTAAGAGTGCATGCAAGGTATCCAAGAGAACGATTCATGTTGTATGCAGCAAATCTAAAGCAAATGCGACACGTGGATATGGTCACATGGAGAAATGTTGAACGTTTGGGGGAAATTACAGACCCCATTTCCTCGGTTGTGGAAAATAGTTTACTGTGTGTTTTTTTTTTCTACCCAAATCTTAAAGTGTATGCTTATTCTCACTTTCTCTCAACTTACATAGACATTTTTGTCACTGTCATTGCCGATTTGCAAGTAAAGCTTATCACGCACACTAAGTTTGTCATCTGATCTCTGTTTATTTGCAGGTCGCACTTCCAACCGAGTGCCGCGTGGGATTCATCCTACAGCAGGTAGGATTGCTGTGAATGCACTTTTACCGGTAATGTTCGTGTTCAAGCAAATGTTATCTTAATGGTTCTTCTGTGCAAGGTGTGAGGTTTGCTCTGCCACTGCAGTTCACGTCTTTTGTTTTTTAACACAAAACTAGCAAAACATATACATTCCTGAACATCCATTTCCTGCGGCTTGGGGAGGGTTTGCAAATTTCTTTTGATTACATGCATGTATTGTAATCTAGTAAATAACTTAGGGAAATAATGCTGTCATATTTACAATTAATGAGTAAGTCATCCTAACAAGGGAGAGGCATAACAGCATGATTCTACCTCATGATGATATATGAATCAGATACATTTTTTATGTTCTTACAGTGATCATTTGTTGTAAATATGGAGCTCGTGCATATGTACATGTAATGTCCGTCAAAAGGTTCAGACAATCATTGGGCTACTTAAAAACATCAGAGGAATACCTAACAGCGACTATACACGCCCTCATGGCCGGATCCGAAGGATACACATACAGTAGCCGCAGCATTTTAAGGGTACATTTTCAGGGCTCGAACATGATCTAAATTTAAATGGGGTGACATAAGACGGATATACATACAAGGCTGTGACTTCTTGATACAAGTACAGGGGGAGTGACGTCAGAAGGATACTCCACAGCGCAGTGATATCACAATTCAAGTACATGGGATGTGACATCTCAAGGATACACTAAAGGTTTGTGACATCATGATACAGGTAGAAGGGGAGTGACATTAGAAGCACACACCCACATGGCTGTGATTTCATGATACAAGTATAAGGGGAGCGACTTTGGAAGGCTACACCCACACTGCTGTGACATCACGAAAAATGTACATGGGCTGTGACATCAAGGATACACCACTGATTTGTGATAACATGATACAAGTAGAAGGCGAGTGACATCGCAAAGTTTTGCCTTTAAGGTGTATGGCATCATGATACAAACACCGGGGCTGACATCAGAAGGATACACCTGCAGGCCCTTGACTTTACGTTAAGACCATACTGCTGAAACCTAGCTGCAAAACTCTGGAAAGCGATGAACCGAGACATGTGGTAGTGCTGAAGCTTGAAATCTGAAGTTAAAAAATCGAGACTAATAGGCGTGCTGCATATTTGGCACAGCACATGACACTCTACTTTCTACATCTGAATCGCAGATCCTGGTGAGGCATTTGAGAGCGAAGCAGCACAGGAGGGCCTTCGGCTGACTAGCTGTCTAAATGAACACTGATTGTGCAGAGCATGGACAAACGCAGGGCTTTAAGTGGGCCGAGTCTCACCGGGTCTGAGCACCTGTAGTTTTTTAAGGAGGCCTCAAAACGGGTCTCTATCGGGCTCTGTTTTGTGCCGTGGCACAGGATGTCCGGTTTTTTTTTTCGAGCGTTATAGGGGAAGGGAAATCCTTTAAAGAGAGTCATTTTCTCTCTGGATTTCTCTTCTCTTTTTTAGGAGCAGCAACATTTCCGTGGTGTCACCAGGGATTTATGTGGAAGCTTTTTCAAAAGTATATACAAGCCACAGTTGCTGCTTATTTATCTTTTGTAACTAACAACCATTGACAAAGCCAGAAACAACAAAATACCAGTCGGGCGGCACACTATGTTAAGCACAAACTTTTAGCTTACATGTTTTTAAGCCACGTCCTTAATTACATTGGCCACGCTCCCTTGAGAGACCCCCCAGTTTTTTCATCCCACTGAAAGCCCTGGACAAACCCATAGAGCACAAACCCACTACACAGAGTGCGACTTTGGAGTTGAATGAACAGAACAGTGTCCCCCCTCGCCACCACTTCTCCATCTTGCTTCACCTTGATAAAGGATATAATCAACGGGTAAATTAGATGCTACTATGAGCAGCATACTGACACATGGAAGGCACTTGAACACACAATAGAAGTAGTTGCTCTGGACATGGTACTCCAGAATATTGTAAATTAGCAAAATGTGTCTTGGAGGTCAACTTGGCTGCGATTACATCTTAGGTGACAGAATGGAAGCGCCAGGTGGCATAACTACTAGTGAGCTTTAGATATCTGGAGTACGGAGAAAGGGCAAATAAATCTGCAGTGGATTTTCAGAATGAAGTTAGGGTGTAGGGGGAGAAGATGGAACTTATTGTGTAAGAGTGGCGATCCTAAACCGTGCCAGCCAGAGGCCTTTCAAAATTCTTTACAATTGAGCGAGCACAGATAGTCCCGCTGCGCTGGGACGACCATCCATACTATTGGAGGCACAATTATTAAACCATAGAGACAACACTTGTTGCTGCATGGAGCAAGACATAGCACCATTACACAATAGATGATAGCAATGTGCAACTGTTTCCAGGCTATATGGTGGTAGGCCTTAAGTAAATGATGCAAGTTCTAGATAAGGACATTACGCATTTTTTTAACGGATCCAAGAGAAGCATGAGACTAGGCTGAAAGGGTGGGCAGCAATGAATGGTATCACAAGAGGCAGACTGACAGCAAAGGTGGAGAATTAGACATCTGCTTAGAGGAAGATAGGACCCACTAGATCAGATGCACAAGCCGAGGGGCACAGTGGTGACAGCAGTATGTGAACAGGGTTGGGGACCGAGCTCTTCAACTGTGTCTGACTACACCAGGAACGACAACGATGCAGAGAACGGAGACTCTGGCATGGCCCAGATTCCCATATACAAGCAGATATCTCGCCTTTAACCGCTCCTTTTGTCGTGAACAAAAAGGACAGTCGATTAGGTGAAGATTGTCTAGAGCCGAGTGGTGAAGGCAAAATAATCACTGGGATGCTGTAGTTACTTTTTATCCTGGGTAGGTGGAGTCCAGCAGAGGGGTTTTCAATTAGTAAAGTGGATTCCTTGTCGCTTCCCCCCTTCCCTACGCACCTGACGGGTCTGAAATCTGGGAGCTTGAAGTCTCCTATTATAGTTATTACTGTTTTACTGGGCCTTAGTTAATTATTGTCTGACTTGGGGATGGAAGTGTTATCCAGGTTACCTATTAAATAGACCTTATCTGCGCCACCACTAGATGTTCTCTGAACAGGACACAACTTGGCTATCACAGAATAAACAATGCTACCTTGGAATGTAACCATTGTGGTCAGAGCTTGGGAAATGGCTATAAAATGGAGGGGGAAAACTTATGGCTCTTATTTGGGTCAGACCGAGTGTCCTGTTCATCCTGTTGTGACGAATTGGGTATGCCCTTGGTAGGTACATAGCGTTAGAGGCACGCCTAGATGGTAACCCTAATATTTAAGTTATTGTGACTAGTTACGCCCCAACACACCTTAACACGACTTTTTAGACAACCTAGCAGCACTGTTATCCTATATCCACATGGTCTTGATATTAAATGGTGATTTGAACTATGTGGAAGACAAAGTAATGGATACATCTCGTCCCTTCCCAAGAGGGACCATCTCCCATAAGAATGCGGGACACTTTCATAGCTAGTGCCACCTCACAGATATAATAAATGGCGACAGGAGAAAAACCCATAGACCACATTGTGATCTGGGTATGTAAGCAAGAACCAACAACAATGTCTCAACTGGTGTCAATGAGAAAGGCAAATATACATGCATGTACAAGACATTACAAGAAGGAAAGAGGAAGACTCGTGGTAAGTTTTTAGAAAGTGCTCATGGCATCATGTATTTGAAATAACAATGTATACAAAACAGTTATATCAGCACTGTGGGCATAAATTGCAAAGGCAACCCAATAGGACTTGGTGCCCTATTGTGCTTGTGACACACAAAAAAAGTGACAGCGCAAGTAACACGTGAGAGAAGAGCAAAAGGCGAAATATGACAAGGTGATAAAATATATGTACAAGAATATAAGGTTCAGCAAGAATTCTTATTTACAGTGATTGGTCATAGTTTAAACATTTGTGTGAACCATAGTTGAGTATGCGCCGCGAATTGCGCTGATAGATTGGTCGACGGCGTTTCAATCCTATTTATTCAGGATCATCTTCAGGACCGGGAGTGAGTGGGCTGTCTGACTTAGCTTCCGGAGGGCCAGATACATACCAGATTTTTTAGGATATCTCCACAAGATATATTTGCATGCAATTAATAAAAATGAAATCATTCACACAGATGGTGGGAATCCTGAAAATCTGGCATGGATCCATCCCACCCCAAAAAAAGACATTAATCACTTGTGGGACAGACCTTGTGTCAAGTTAGAGTTCCCAAGTGGGTTTTGAGACACACCTAAGATGCATGTGTGTACTGAGCACTAACGACAGGGAGTGGTCAATCGCTGGCCTCATCTGCAGCAGTATGGATTTATTTCACATTTTATAAAGCACATGTCAACCAGAGAGGCGTCAGCATGCTGTACATCAGAACTTGGGGTCGCATGGCAACAGAATACAAATAACCCATCATGAAATCATTGTAAGCAAATTAACATAAAACATTGTAAACGTTTCAACGCCAGTCTCTTAAAAATCGTGGTGGGACAGACTTCAGTGAGTAATATGCTAAAAGCTGGTTGTAAGCCACAAGGAGAAAAACAAGCCTTTGCAATGCAATAGGTCTCGCATATATGCAAGTTTAAGCTATTGGCATTGTAAATGACAGTGCATTTTATTTATATTTTAAAAACCAAAAGCTCAAACTAGCGTAAATGCAAGACCTATTGCATTGCAAATGGTAGGCATCACAGACAACAGGAGGTGAGGAGCAGGCACGGACAGCGGGCGGGCGGGGTTGGAGGAGGCATGGACAACAGGAGGGAGGGCGGGAGTAAACATGGCACGACAACAGGAGGGAAGGGGGTAAAGAAGGCACCAAATCACATTGTGCCTGCAATAAGAGAAACTGAATAAAGAAAATAGTGCTCACAGTCTAAAATACACGTACCGTGTAACAACCGAAGTAAAGGGGCCAGTCGCCATTGGAGGTGACAAATGAAGAGGAGGAGGTACTAAGGAGGTACTAACATGCCTATTTACAAATCAGAAGCCATCATTTAGGACAGACAGTGACACAAGCCGATGGCAAATATGGGTGGAGAGTGGGCAAGGCTTCTATTCGGTACTCCACCACAACAAGTCTCGCAGAGCAGTGCATGAATGCTGGCACTAGGCTTGACCTAAAAAAAAGAGAGAGAGGGAAGAAGGCTGAGGAAAGAAGAAAAGCAATTATGAACGAATGGAAAAGACGGAAGGGTATAGGCTCTGCAATGATGAGGTCATGAGAGACACGAGGAAATGAAGGTGACTCCGCGAGTGAGAGACTAAGTAGAGGTTGCACAAGAAAACTGACCCGAGTTACAAAGTAAAAGAGTCATATAATGGAAGAGCCTGGAATGGAAAGAGCTCGAGGAACCGGAGAAGAAAGCATAAAAAGAGAGAAAGAGATTAAGAAGTGGAGATGTGTGTCAGAGATTATTAGAGGGATTAAGTGAGCAAAAAAAGGGATACTGCAATAGAAAAGAGAGTTTAATTCTGAAGCGGAAAGTGCAAACGGCTCAGGTGGTTGTTTTTTGTGGTGCTGGTTCTGTGGGTTTAGTAGTAAACGTGTTGCATGTTTAGTTAAAATGTGATTAGCTTAAGCTAATGTACAAGTAAAGTGAACTTGATATATTGTGGCTGATAGTTTATGAATACAAGGTGTTGCAGATCTGAATGTCCGTAATCTCCTTCTATAGTGGTAAAATGGTAAGACCAAAAAAATGCTTTCATTTTTTTTACTTCTAGACACTACTACTAGTGTAACAATTTATTTTATCGCGTTGGAAGGATAATATGGTGTGAAGGGTGCATTAATCTTTTTTTAATTAGCATAGCAGTGAATCTGTGTTTTGGAGAATATGAACTCTAAGCTTTAATGCCACAGATCCCTGGGGGGTACTTCCTGTTTATAAACTAGGTGGAAAGTGGAGCAGGCCTGTCACTCTAATGCAATTATACTTCCTGCGAATGCCATCCTAGCCGTGTCTATGAAGGGCAGGTTGCATCAGGCCAGCCAGTGCTTGCACGCTTGTTTGGTAATTACATTTAATTAGAATAAAAGGTTACACACCCCGCCTTTTTTCTCATAAATCTGTCAAGATCACCAGAAGAGTACACAGCCGAAATAGAGAATGACCGCACACTGGACATCAATACAACGGACGGTCTAGGGACTGCCTATACCATGAGGCCAAAGTTCTCGTTTGCAAATGTCACCATTGATTGTGTTCCGGCCTTGTAATAATTACCCACCCAACTTTTCTCTCTGAGTGAACTTTGCTGTCTGAAGATTGGCACAGAAACTAGACATTAGAAATAAATGAAACCTAAATGTGATTTCTATCAAGAAACTGGATGAAAATAACACAAAAGCCAGAATAGGCCTCCCGTCCACCTTCACTGATATTCTGCCTTATTACACATCAAATACAACATAACATACCATCCGTTCTCCCACACTCTTGCACGTGCAGCTCTGCTGATGGGTGTGCACAAGTTTTTTTCCCTGCAACCACAGAAGTATATGTAAAACTTTACAAAATTTATAACGTTTAAGAGTGTAACACTTTCTCACATTTCCTTAACCGCATCGCTGCGGCGGCTTTTCCCGCTGTGTGCGGCAATTTTGAAAAAGCTGCGTTATATTACGAGCTCAGCTCGTCATCAGCATAGCAGCGCCATAGCTGATGACGAGCTGAGCTCGTCATCAGCAGCAAAGAGGTTAAATGTTATAACTTTTGCGATAAATTATGTTCTAAAAGGTAAACGTGCAGAGTAAAACATATTCATACATTGGCCACTGTGTACATATAACTCTACAAAAGATAAACTTGCAGAGAACCCGTTCACAGACTTTTCTCACCCGTGGCTTAGTTGATTTAACTCAAAATCCTCTCTCAATGCAATGAAAGTTTTGTCGGAATCAGCTGAAAATCTTTGTATAGACAAAGGTGAACATAAATCAGGGAATTCTGCAAACCTCATGAATTTCAAAAATTGGAGGCTAGAACTGGAAGAAAGAATTTTTTTACAAACCCCTGATCCCCACTTCACCTAGCACTTAAATTTGGTGTAACCGGAGCGGAATGGATGTCTTGAATGCTTGGTTCTAGTATGGTTAAGGATTCTAATTTGACATGCTAATGAGGGACCTCCTATCCAAAACAACATTGGTACAAGATTTGTGTAAGTGTAATTGATATTAGACTTACATCACACAAACATGCATATTTTTGCTATTTCGTGTGCGCAGTCATTTATTATAAGTATTTATTTATTTATGCAATTTATAAAGCGCGAACAAATTCCCGAGGGCGTATCTTTCACAGACTTAGCAAAGAAGGCTTGGAAATGTGGCTATGCAAGGTTGGGGTCTACCTGGCTCGTGGAAGAGTTTAACCTGAATGAAAAATTTAATATTAGTGATTAGTCGTGAAGTTGCATTAAAGATTTTATGATCAGGTGTTGAAAGATATCTTGTTGCATGGTAGAATCAAAACTTCAAATCGATTCACTTTGGAGGCCCAACTCTTCACACTTTTAAATGGAAATTGAAAGTGTATATTTATTTGAGAGGAACTGAAGTATATTTGCGGGTTCTAATGGTTCAAAACCTCAAATTGATGAGACTTTAAACTCAAAATTAATTATGGAACAGAATTTATTTTGTTTATTATTGCACTTAAGAGGCATTTAGTTTGTTTTGGGTTTTTTTGTGGGATTTTATATCGCGCAAACTAGACCTGAAGGTATCAGAGCGCTTTAGATGAGCACCAGTTACGTTACCGACAGACAGATTCATTTTTGTTAGGCACAGGAAAATTAAGAAATTTGCCCAGAATCGGAGAATGTTGAGCGTCACCGCTGAGACTCTAACCCAGTGCCCCAGCTCAGAGGCCGACAATGCTAGCAGTTACGCCACATTCGTTCCTAGCTTTAATGCCCTAATAGAGGCCATTGTTGCTGGAGTTGTGAGTGTACAGCCTGGCCTACATGGTAAGTGTTAAATGGTGTCCATGAGTCTGTGGAGTAGTGCTTGAAACTTGTTGCTGCCCTTAGGCAAAATCTAGTATAGGTGTGATGAGTGGAGAAAGTCGGCCTTTTGCTTTGTCTAGGCCTTGGATGCAATGGAACAGTGGATTTAAAACTTCTTTATTAACCTGTTGGGTGATCATATCTGAATGCAAACAATGTCCATCATACAAAAAGTACCCCGTGCCACCTTCCTCTTTGATGTGTAGTCAGAACAAAGTGGAGGATTTTTGGAACATAGCTTCCAAGCCTTAACAAACACATTATGTGACTTTGAATTCAGAGTCTGCCGGCATGATTCACGGGTGGCAGGGAGAGATGAGGGGCTGCGGGCGTGGGGTAGCGCAATGAAAAACAAAAAAATTACACACTTGCTCCTGCTCTCCTCGTGGGACAGGAAGCCTGGCTCTACTGACCAATCACAATGCTGCAAAACACTGCAATGCAGCATTGTGATTGGTTTTGAGCATCCTGGTTCGACGCTCAACCAGGTAATGGGAGCCTGGGCTTGTTCTCCAAGCAGGCTGTAATGCAGCCTGTATGGAGAATGGGAAAAGTGTGTATTACTGGTTTGGGCAGCCCGAGAGGGCCGACCAAACAGTCATTGGTCACTTAGGAGTGGGCAAACCACTCCTCTGCTGCCCTGCTCCGTGAGCAGAGCAGCCCCGCCCATCCGCCCCCCCCCGCAAAGGAAGGAAACATAAAATGATAACCGTCACTGTTTGAATGTTGATTTTCACACGGTTCAAGTGTAAACAGAGCTTACTTCTTATTCTGGGCCCAATTTTCAAAGTTGTTTGTGCCCTTAAATTCAGCTGACATGCATAAAATCTTCATGAATGACATTTACTAGCACAGAAATTCTGCCAGCAAGGTGGAATTGTTGCAATTACAGATTCAAAGTTGGGACTGTGTGGTAGGCATTCCTGGGCACTCCTACCTGGAAAGTAGATAAACACAAATTCAAATGTTTGTGCGATATTCCTTGCAAGTAATTTCCTGCCCAGAAAATATTTACAAATTTACTCCTATCAAGATACTGGAACATCCTCATATTATTTGGGTATACGGAGGAATGGGTTTTATGAAATGGAAAAACAAATCCTTCGATCCACCCTGGAAGGGGCATTAAAAAGGTTATATGTACACATGCATGTGTCACATTTCCTCTTGCACTATGGTCCACCATACATCTCAACAGACTCAATTCAGGCAAGACACTCGATTTTGAAATACATAAATGGCTTTATGTTTCCTGTCTCCTGCTACAATTGCCTCTAATTCAAT
Organism: Lissotriton vulgaris; assembly: GCF_964263255.1. NCBI lineage: Eukaryota > Metazoa > Chordata > Amphibia > Caudata > Salamandridae > Lissotriton > Lissotriton vulgaris. Next base: position 955,493 of record NW_028245465.1, read on the forward strand.
ATGTCAATGGAGAAAACACATTCACCCAATTTATTTTCTCAAAATCTCCCACTTTCCAATTTTAACAAGTTGGCATGTATGTTACACCTAGATGTATGTCTAGAATAGAAACATTTCTAGGAGTACTCATGTGATTGCTAACTACTTTAGAATGTTATAAAAGTCTGAAATTAGCATAACAGCCAGAGCTACGGACTTTGTAACTGGGGAACCAGGTTCGAATTTCTGCACCAGCTCAACAGCCTGTGAAATTCTAGGCAGCTCATTTAATCTCCCCATGCCTAAAAATCAAAAAATGAATGTGTTCTTGTATAATGTAACTTGTGCTCATATAAAGTGCTCCAATACCTTTGGTTCGAGCAAAAAAAAATGTAGAAGCCATCTACTTTTAGAGTTCGAAAAGCTTTATCTCTTATTCTTCTTAAATCAAGATTTCTCTGAGAAAAATTGTCTGTGGGCTTACGCAGCCCTCGTATTCAGACTGGAATCCTGCACCAACTCTGGCAGAAGAACTCTTGAAAATCCTCAAAGAATTAATCAACCCGTCAGCCGCTGCTAACACCATCCTCCCCTCACAGATCCTCTGCGACGACCTTTCAGACTTTTTTCCCACAACAAAATTCTCAAGATTTACTCCAACTTCGCACCCCAACCCACCATAGAGAACATCATCACACAATCACCCATCACCATCAGGAACTCACACCTCCTAATGAAATGGAGCACCCTCACCACAGATTACACCGCTAGAATCATGCAGACCATCCACTCAGGGTCCCGCTCAGACCCCTAACTACCATTGTCACCTCCTCCATCTTCAGCGGAAACTGCCCAGACAGCTGGAAACATGCAGAGGTCACTGCACTGTCGAAGAAACTCTTGGCAAACCCAAAAAACGCAGCAACTACAGGCCCCATCCCCCATCTACCCTTCCCGACCAAAGTCATGGAGAAAGAAATTAACGAGCAGCTCTCCACCTATCTTGAAAAGCACCACCTCCTGGACTCCACCCAGTCAGGGTTCCGCAGAAACCACAGCACAGAAAATGCCCACCTGGCAGCAACAGGTGACATCCAATCAATCATGGACAGAGGAGAAACCGCTGACATTTCCTGCTCGACCTATCGGCGGCGTTCAACACCGCCTCCCACAGCACCCTCATCGCCCTAAGTTGGATGGCCTCCTTCCTCTCCAACACGACACAAGTCTGGCTCTCCACTTTCACCTGTGAACATAAGAAGCTTGTCTGCGGAGTCCCCGAGGGCACCTCTCTGTCCAACCCTGTTCAACGTTTACATGGCACCTCTCACCCGCATCATAAGAACCCACCATATCAACATTCTTTCCTATGCCGATGACACTCAGCTCATCCTCTTCCTCACCAACACAAAACACCACCAGGAGCAACTTCATTTTATCCATATCCGACATGGCCAACTAGATGTGAGAGAACTGCCTCAAACTCAACACGGACAAAACTGAGATACTGATCTTTGGTACTAAGAACTCCCCCTGGGACTTCTCCATCTGGCCACCCATCCTGGGTCCCACACCCACTCCCACAGACCACGCCAGAAACCTCTGCATCATCCTTCAAGACAAGCTATCGATGAACAATCAGGTCAACACCGCGATTGCATCCTGCTGCCACATCCTCAGATTGCTTAGCAAAATCTACAACTGGCTCTCCACGCACTCAAGACACACAGCCATCCAGGCCCTCATCGACTATGGCAACGCACTCTACATCGGTATCTCAACCAACTCACGCAAAGACTTCAAACCTTCCAGAATACCACCACCAGGCTCATTCACAACAACCGACTACAACTCTACCAACCCTCCAGACATCTACTCTCCACCTCGCTCTCCCTCGTATGAATCCCCGGCAAAAGCAAGACAGGAGGATGCGCTTTCTCCTTCATCACCACCAAAAGCTGGAACAAACTCCCTCTACACAATAGGATCGCCACTCCACTCCTCAACTTACGCAATGCTGAAGACCGGCCATTTCAACTAGGAGCGCCACCGGACCTTCGCTCCTGCTCCAGCATACCCTCACAGGCAGCTACACTATACAAATCTACATAACAATGCCTATCCCATAACATACCAACAGACCCAATTCAGGCATGAGACTACAGATTTCTGAAGCCAAAAATGGCAGCTGTTTCCCGCCAAAAAATGGCCTCTCCTTTACTATAAGTGAATGGGAAAATCGCCATTGCCTGCTGTTTTCCCCCCTCCAAAATCACCTATTTTCTTGTTCTAAAATGTTGGCATGTAGGCAGGCCCCCCTCAACTTTACTCAGAAGTATACGATTTCGTAGTCTTAAATTCGGAAAAGGAATACTGCCAATCACAATAATCCAACATCTGACGGCATTTTCGGCGCTCAACTCACCACAAGCAGATAGATGTCAGGCCAGCTTCCGAGACACGCATGACACACAGGCCTCATCCCCCTCCATTTTTAGGTTTCGCTGGGGAGCGGAGCCGATTAGGCTCCGCCTCCAGAGAAATCTAATGAGTATAGTAAGCACTATGGAACACGCCCCCCCGTCCGATTGGCTAGCTCCATAAATGGAGCCTAGCCATTGGACGAGGGGCCTGTCCATCCATGCCGGACCAGACACGGGGGCGTTCCCGAGATTCTTTGGCTTTGGCGACGTCACGCGACGCCGGGAACGCCCCCGAGTCTGGTCCGGCCGGGCCGTGCTTGCTGCTGTCCTGCCTTGTGTCCCTCCTCCCGCCGTCCCCACGTTTCCCGCCTCCCTCCCGAAGTCCGCCACGTTTCCCGCCTCCCTCCCGACGTCCGTGACCTTTCCCGCCCCCCTCGTCCTCTCCCGCCCGCGCCCCCCCCCCCCCCAGCCCTGTGGGAGGCACTAGGACCCAGGGCCTGCTCGATCCCCGTTCGGGGGTTTCTTCAGCCGGCCGATCCTATTTTTAGAATTCTCCAGCATTCACATTTCTTTCTCAGATAACAAATCTCACCACTTGAATTGAAGTATTAATTCAGACAGTCATTCGTCTACGAGCACTTACGGGGAGTGTAGCAAAGTAAAACCGCAACTAGGTGGCACTTCAATCACCTCTCTGTTGTCCGGGCTACAGCAGCTCTCATCCTACTACGGCCTCATCACCGCACGTGGCCCTAGCCCTGCCTCCTCAGCACCGTCCAGGAGACTTGAACCACAGCAAGAGGGGGGGACTTGAACAACTGAGGGTGCGGTGCAAAGAGGAACTGCCGGCAACGCTTCACAGGTAGCCACCCGCATACAAGACAGAAATGAGGGTGCAGGAGTTACGTGGTGCTCGTGGTAATCACACACTTCCGGAACACACAGTCCTCACGAGACGAGGTAATAATACTGGGCACTGCAGTTAATACACCAATGCGTGGACAATTGGTAGCTCCCTCGGGCTGCTTCACACCCTACAGCTGCAGGGCTTGCACAGGTGAGGCTGCTTTCTCCGCCATGGGCGAAGAGGTGCACTCTCCGAATCACAAAGCAGGGCCCTCAGAGAAATCTGCGCAGGGACTGCAACCACTCACAGCTGCGGCCTCTGTAACGTGCGCCACCCTCCTAGCACACAGGCAGCACGGGTACTGGCGCACTCACCGCATCTCCTTCTCACCAGAACGACTCCAAGCAGTGCAGGACATGAGAATGCGGGTGCAGGCATCCTGGAAATCTGATGCGGCATCTGGCCCTCGCCTTCCCAGCTGGCCAGTCGTCGTACCTCCCTGCACCTCACGCTTCATGGCAGGAAGAAAGACATCACCCCTGCACCGCGACTGCCGGATACAAGGCTGCAGAGGCGCTTCAAGCAATCATGCATCGGCGCTAGCCAGCACTCTGAGCTGCACTTTACAGGTGGCACGGCAACTCCACTTCACATGAGGCAGGGTCAGCGCGCCCCTCCTCCACAGGAAACGGCCGCAACGGCAGCACAGAGCCCACGAGCACCTCCGGGCCGGCCTCATCGAGCTGTCTCTCCTCTCCTGCCAGCAGAAACACCGTCAGCTGCAAGCAATCACAGGCACCCTCCCCAGCAGCAGACCGCCGCAGGCAGCACAGTGGAAGCACGGCCACAGACCGCCCAGCAGGAACGCCGCAGGAGGCAAACAAGAACAGACCCGCTTCGTCGCCAGTGTTATATCGGTGGACTCTAGGCCCACATGCTGTTGAAAGCAACATAAACCGACACCGGAGACCTAGTTGCTGGTAATGGCCACAAGTACGCGCACTCGGGCTTCTTTATTAGCAGGGCCCCTAATTGGTAGCACCTGTGTTGGATGGGTGTAGGTGAGTGTGGGGCCAACCCTCGAGGGAGTGGCTAGCAAAGCATTCAACCGTGTCCAACAGGACACAACACCCGTGTTTTAGTAATGTTGCCATCACCAGACTTCTAGTGCTGTTGTAAACAGGGATGTAAATCATGTAAACTCGTCACATCGCTTTAGACAGCGCAGGAAATCAGTGGCTGCGCAACACAAAGAACGTGGGGGGGTAGGTAATCAATTGAAAGTCCCATTAAGAGAATCCAGTCTTAAGAAAATAACATAAGAGTGTGGTTAGTATGACAGTGTACCAACTCCATTCTAAATTGGATGTGAATATATTTTATGTTTTATTATACCTGGACCTTACATTGAAATTTCTTTGTTACCCTATTTACTTACATTTTCTTTCAAAGGCAATGGTTCTGTTCACTTTTAGCAGCAGATGTCGATGGACTACAGTTCGCTAAATGTCCGGAATGTGAACATTTGGCTTCTAGTGCCCTGTAGACCGTAGTTCCCACAATCTCTTGTGCAGAGACCCTCGTCCTCCAGTGTCAAAGAGCTCATAAATTCACAGGCCCGGAGATTGCCCTTTGTACAGTTAACATCATTGGGACTCTATGCCTGTTGTTCTAATTTGCATAGATCATTATTCTGATTTAAAGGTAGAAGCTTTTGAAAGCATCGGGGAAGTCATCGCTGTAGGCACTCGATCACAAGTATTCCGTTAATATTCGGCATACTTTAATTATGTACTCGGCTAACGACCATTAAAGTTTCCCTATTACAGAGGCAGTTGATTTATTATAGGAGTGAAGAAAGCAACATCATGGAGTCTGCTTTTTAGGTTTCGCTGGGGGGCGGAGCCGTTAGGCTCCTCCTCCAGAGAAATCTATTGAGTACAGTAAGCACTATGGAACACGCCCCCGTCCCATTGGCTAGCTCCATAAATGGAGCCTAGCCATTGGACGAGGGGCCTGTCCATCAATGCCGGACCAGACACGGGGGCGTTCCCGAGATTCTTTGGCTTTGGCGACGTCACGCGCCGCCGGGAACGCCCCCGAGTCTGGTCCGGCCGGGCCGTGCTTGCTGCTGTCCTGCCTTGTGTCCCTCCTCCCGCCGTCCCCACGTTTCCCGCCTCCCTCCCGAAGTCCGCCACGTTTCCCGCCTCCCTCCCGACGTCCGTGACCTTTCCCGCCCCCCTCGTCCTCTCCCGCCCGCGCCCCCCCCCCCCGAGCCCTGTGGGAGGCACTAGGACCCAGGGCCTGCTCGATCCCCGTTCGGGGGTTTCTTCAGCCGGCCGGCCAATCCTAGCGCGGCCGGCCGGAAGTGCACATGGGAGGGGAGAGGGGCCTGGACCCCGCCGTCCTCAGCGTCTTCGAACCGTTCTGGGGCGCAGCGACATTAGAGGTGTCCGAGGGCGAGCCGAGACCCGCTGCCGAGGTCACGGGGGCAGCCGCAGCCCCCGAGGCCGGGGCCTCGCCATTGGAAGACCCGCTGTCCTGCCCTAACACCAGCAGGGCACACACGAGGGCGAGCAGCAGCGCCGGGATGCAGGAGTGCGCCTTCATGCTGACTGACAAGTGTCTTCCCTCGTGGGGAGTCGTGAACTGCGGCCAGAGGTTGAGAAACTCGCAGCTGGGGCGAGGGTGCTTACATGGAGCCTGCTTCCAGCCCGAACCTAGACTGAGAGACAGACAAAACACGCATCAGCACAGCCAGACTCAGGTACACTGCCAAACAGGGACGTAGCTAGCATCGGTGCAGCCGGTGCGGTGGCACCGGGGCACAGGCTCTGATTATTTTTTACACTGCCAGCCTGGGGCCTAGCTCTGTGTTTACACTTTGGTGAGGGCTCGTGGTTATAGTGGGAGTGGAGGAAAGATGAGAGGTTTGAAAGAGAGAGGAATCAAAAGAAAGAAGAGAGTGAATTGAAGGTAAAAATGACAGAACTGGAGAAAGAGGGGAGAGAAAATAGATAAGGACGACCGTAGGGGGCACACGAGAAATGTGACACACAAAGATGTCAGCGAGAGAAGGGACAAGGGAGGAGGGTGTTATGAGCAAGTAGGAGACAGAAGAGGGGAAGAGAGTACAAAGAAAGGAAAACGATAGGAGAGAGTGGCAGGTAGAAAGGAAAAATAGACAATAGTGGGGAGGAAAGGCAGGTAGAATGAGAAACCTAGAAAACCTGTGTAGAGGTACACGCCTATTTGATTAGCGAAAACAAACACCAACCGGATCCCGGGCAGGCTCTTTCCTCCATAATGCAAGGGTTAAACAGACATGAAGGAGCTGGCATGTTAAAGACACACAGGAGCTAATGTCCATCTGCCAGCGACCTAACTATCTTTCAAAATGCAATTTTGTCTTGTCCAAGTCTATTTAAAATATTTAGAACAGAAATTGATATAAACGCTTGCTTCACAATTTCAAAGCACCATCCATACTAATGTGCAATCTTCCCAAACAAGAAATGGCACGAATTACATTCTACTACACGTGACACGCATGTTTAGATGTCATTTCCACTCAGTCAGTACACGCCGGTGCTTTCAGCCAAGGTAAGGTGCTTTCCTCCGGTTTACTCTGCAGTCTCTCTTCTCCTGATGTCTGTGCCTATTTGCATGCTGTACTCTAAAGGGACTCACCTTTCACACCGTCCGGACGAAAGCATGTCGCTCTGTCTGCAGTGGGGCTTGCTTGTAGGACTCTGGCGGGATCCCAGCAGTTCGGTTGCTCTTGGCTTGCACTTTGAGCCCCTGGTTTTGTTTGGTCTTTCAATGTGTTATTTGCTAATCCAACAGCCACGTTGTCGCACGTAGAGTCCATTGAAATTGGGTCTGGCCAGGCCAGGGAGGTGCAAATAACCTCTGTTGTCTCCTGACGCAAGTGATATGGTCTAGGGAATAGCATATCTACAAGACCTTTAATGGAATCCGAGGGCAGCCAGTGGTTACTGGGAATATACCTCTGTATCCTTTTCCACTGGTAGCCAGAGACGCACTATTGCTGTATTTCACTGAGATAACCAGGTTGCTGGTGTTCAAGACTATCCTAGTTATCATGGGGAGGAATTGAGACACTCTTGGAGGTGGTAGGGGATTTGAAGAGTTGAAAAGACATCTTCTTGACGGCTTAAGAAATGTTTTCCAAATCGCCTAATCTTGTGGTGCTAGGAGTTTCTGCTGTGGTGGCCGGTATTGGAGATTTTTGGCTGGATCTGCAAGCCCAAATGAAAGTACTTTACTTAGCGAATTGTAAATTTGTATTTGAAGTAGCTGGAGGCAAAATTTCTTAACCAGCTGTTTGTGCTAAGAATGCCTTTTATGTTCACTCGACCCATGGATAGTGACTTTGCCATGTCTAAACCTTCGTATAGAGGTCCATTATTAAAAAAAACTCGCACAAACAAAACATTTTGGAATCTGAATTAAGTTCCAGCCTTTTATTTGCTGGCTCTTGGGAAACTAATGCTCAAGTGTATGTATATATACCGGTTTAGGTGCTTTTATGGCATAAAATACAGTGGTAAAAAAACACGTATTTCACAGCAAGCCATGAATTATTCAAAATAGGTTAAATTCTGTGTCCATTTGGGGTTATCACAGTGATGGCTCCCAATCCCTCTGCAGATCTTTGCCTTCGCTTTGTCAGTCCCACTAGGATTTTGACGCATGGTGGGCCAAATTATGTCACTAAATCAGAATTATTTGTCAAAAATGTAAATGATGCCGCATTGTCCTTTCCCCTAAGCGTAACTTGTGCGTGTCCTTCACTGCTAGCTTTTAGGGAGCTACTTAATTTTTTTTTTTTATTAAGAACCCCGTGATGGCGCATGTTTTTTGTTCTCACTCGTGCTTCTCTCTGCTCTGTATTTTGTTCTTCCATCTGTAAGTATGCACCCACCATGCCATTCTGTTGCTCTGTCGCTTGTACTTCTTTCCCCTGCGCATTTTGTTGCTCTCCATTGTGCTCCGTGTTGCTCCTCCACCCGTGTGTGCTTCAGTTCCTTTCACCAAAGTGCTGTGATATAAATGAGTGTGTGTGTAAGTTCACTTGCTCACTATTTATTTTTGTTTTAATCTCAAGACCATTTTCGGATTGGTAAATTAAAAAAAGAAAAGGGGCTCGTATATTTTTAGAGTCGCACTTGCGCGATCGTGCCTGTGAAGACTAGGCATGAGTGCAGACAGGGGCTGTTCACACCAATATGGCATTGTTCTTGATACTTCATTCACTGGGCTGATTGACCTTGGCAGGTTGGACACGTCCATCCCACAGCTGTTTCTGAAATTGGAGCCTATGATAAGTGCATTTCACATAACGGGAGCAAATGGCTCCCCTGTAATGTTGGAAAGGATGCATGAATTAGTGGTATTGATTGAATTTTGTTAGTGATTCTGGCTGCATAGCCATATTGTTAAAAATATACGTAGCTTTGTATTGATCTACAAGTGTTTTTCTCACCACATGCCATTGGCTGTGTCCTGCTGCATTCCACTCTAGAAAGTGCTTCCATTGGGATGCACGAGGCATCAGAAAAGTGCAAATACTGAAAAGTATATTAAATCATTGTTTTCAAGTTACCTCTATCTCCTGTGTGCGCTATATGCAGAAACCCATCCTTTGTTTTGTTCCAGTATTGGCAAATCCAGAAGGACTAGCTTTAATGTGCTGAATAGCATTTGTGTATGCAACGCATGCAAACTGTGTTTGTTCGGGCCTGTATTGGCTCATTTAAGCCAGACCTATTGGTGTTGACAGTACTTATTTTTAGTTGCTTCTGCTACACTTATGTTCACAACTCATCCTGTACTAAGATGGTTTTAGGTTTGCACTGCTCCAACAATTTACCTTCTGCTTCATTGCTGATCTGCTTTCTCCTTGGGCTTGATGTAGTGGTTACAGTATAAAGCTGTTCTGCTGGCACAATAATAGTTTTCTTTGAGCCGTATAAATTAATCGAATGGAATGTCGCCTTAGTAACTATAGATCACTTTACTCCACTCAACGTACCTTCACACAAACGAGGCAAAATGAGATGGAAACATTAAAATAATCGGTATGGGGGTTCATATGTCATCTTTAATCTGCCGAAAATTTTTCACTTTTTCGGTGGTACTTCCATAGAGGGCAGTGGGGTGCTATGTTTGTGTACAAATGGTGTCTCTGCAGTAATATGCCCTGATTAGGGTGAGGTGGGGTGGGGAGCAAGAAGGGGGAAGGAAAGGAGAGAATCAGGTGCTAGAAAAGTTTACGCTATATAAAACTGCATTAAGTAAAATAAATACTTGCACCCATTCACAGCATTATCTGAAAAAGTGTGGGCAGAAGGTGAGGTGGGGAGCTAGAAGGGGGAAGGAAGGGAGAGAATCGGGTGCTAGAAAAACTCGAGGAAGATTACTTCATATAATTCTTTTACACATTGTTTTATTTTATTTTAATTGAAACGGATCTTTGTGCAGTGTGCAGAGTAGTGAGTGTGCAGAGTAGTGAGTGTGCAGAGTAGTGAGTGTGCAGAGTAGTGAGTGTGCAGAGGGAATAGGGAGTGCAGAGGGAATAGGGAGTGCTAGGCACTGCAGAGGAACTGCAGAGATTAAGCTAATGGCAATGTAAATGACACTGCCATTTATTTATCCATTTTCAAAACCAACACATAAATACAAATTTTGTCATTTACAATGCCAATAGCTCTAACTTTTCCAAAGGCGAAACCATTGCATTGTAAATGCTTGTTGTTAGCGCGAGGACGGCGGCGTCTGCCAGGCTCGGGGGTTCAAAGGTCACCCGCTGCCGACGGCGACGTCTGTTCCATTAACCCGGAACAAACTCCGCGCCCTGCGGCTGCGAGCGCGTGCTCCCGCTCCGGCCTTTACGACGCCTCGGAGGCCTAGAAAAAGCATGGACATTTGAGGGGAAAAATAAACGTTGAATTAGAAGGGAAAAAAAGTTGAGATTCGGATGAGATTAGCGCGAGGCTCTCCTCGCCTCACACATTGTGATGCCGCTCAAGCGCAGCTGTCAAAACGCTGTATGAAGAAAACCTCGCGCCGCCGGTAATTATGCGCATTTATTAACGGTGCATCCTTTCTGCCCCCACCAGGCTTTGTGAGGCGACTATCTGCACCAGAGTGCACGTATCTCGGCTTCAGGGTGACAGAACGCTCCCCCACGGGAGATCCCTCCCTGATAGCACAATATTAAAGGCGGGAGGCGTCGGTTCTCCCTTTTATTAAAAAAAAAATAATGCAAAAAAAAAAAAAACATCGGCTTCGAAAGGACGTCTTTTGTAATTTTCTCAAAAAGCCATGAAAAGGCCATAGACTGAATGTGCTATGTAACGTTGTGTTCCATAGTCTCAGGCAGTTGAAAAACATTATGAACTCAACTGGCCTCCCTCGTTTGCACAAATATCATGTTTTAAAATACGTCCTTTTAGGGTATAATGGAGACAGTCAAGAGGTCGTGCCATTGAAGCGCCAGTTCCGTTTTGATGTAACAAATGGGCATAATACGAGCAGATGATGGTTTCTGTGTCCTGGCAGTGCTTGTGCATGGAGTGATGTGCTGAGCGAGAGACTGCGCCGTGCTGGACTCTTGCCAGGCCCGGATGGCATTAGTTTGGCGCCAGGATGCAAACACGGCACGTGGTGGAGCAAAAGCGGCCTACCTGTGAAATCCATGGCCTAATTTTTTCCAGTGATGAGATGCGCCAAGTCTTACACCACGTACAAAGTTTCCGGAAACCACGTTCCATTGTGCACTAAAGCTTTCGTACTCTGCACCATTCTTTAAGAAACACTCTATTTCAGTCCTGTCCCACCTTCACACAAGCCAATAGGTGGTCGGGGGGGGGGGGGGGGGCGAGTTGGGATTTGCACACTTGTTTGTTTATTTGTCATTTGATAAAGGTTCGATTATGAACAAGGACCTTAATAAAGGAAGTGGTCAGGGGCTCGGTGTACATGTGAGTAGGCCTGCCTACTTTCAATACCAGGATGTAAGCCATGCAAGGTGCACCAGCTAAATGCCCGTTGGTAGTATGTGCTCAAGACTGAATTGTGTATGTGACAGATTGCTGCTTTGTCAATAAAGTAAGCTGAAATATGGATATAGGGAGATGTTTTTCCAGCACATTAACACTGAAATGTATATAGAGCAATGATGCTTTGTAGGCACAGCCAAAATGTGAATGTTAAAAGGTGATGATTGCTTGGTAAAGCTGAAATGTATATGTTAAAGGATGGTGCTTTGTTTACTTGTTGGAAATACGTATTTTAAAGAATGATGCTTTACTGAGATTACAGAAATGTGTAACGTGAGGGTGCTTTGATGACTTCACTGAAGTGTTGTATATCTTAAGTGATGGTGCTTTATTGACATTATTGAAATATGTATGTTAAGTGACGTTGCTTTGTTAATGAAATCAAACTATGTATGTGATGATAAATTGTTTCAAAGGCCAAAAGATTCATTGGCCTCGTCGGCACGGACGAAATATAGATGTGACATAATACTTGCTTCATGAACACAGTTGAAATATGTATGTGGTATGATGATGATTTCTCGACATAGCTCAATTTTTTTTATGATGCTTGACGACAGACCCACAACGTTTATGTGAATTGAGGTTGCTTCATCAACCTCATCGCATTATGTATGTTGTATGATGAAGCTTTGTCAAACACACAAAATGCTTATGCTGTGTCTTGATGCTTTGTTAAAGTAACCGACTGCATTTATCAGCACAGCTCAAATTTGGACGTGGTATGATGCTGCTTGGCAACCACAGGCAAGATGTATTCATGATGAGACTACTTAGTCACCATGACCAAAATGTATATATTTGATAAAAGGTTGTTGCAAAAACTGGTCGGAAATATCTATGTGACCGGAGGCTGTCTTGTTAGCACGACTAAGATGTAAGATTTGTTATCGGAGCTAGAAATTCCACAGCATTCTTGCACATGGAAATGGATGTGGTACTTTTGGCAACAATACCCAAAAAATTATAAGCATGGAAGGTGCTGAAGGATCTTCACTTTAGAAAAAAATACTGCAACAAGAATGTGCCTGCCTGCCAGGCTAGTCTTGGCTGCCTTTGTATTCTAAGTCGTATGTTCCTACCTTCACTGGTAGTGTGGGTTTGTTGTTGCTTTGCAGAGGTAATTCCCATTTGTCCATTTGGGAAAACTTGGGGATTTTTCTGCCATTTAAATGTAACTTATGGCACATGAACTCTACATTGCTTGTCAAGTTTCTCTGCCCCAATCACTTCCACCCCACAGAGCTTCCTCGTATTCCATAGTGCAGAGATCCAGAGGCAACTTGAAGCTGCTTCGAGATAAGGGGAGGCTCTCACCGTTCCTTTTCAAAGCAGGAAGGTCCATCATTAGTCCAGATTTTCAGGACGCCAACATGAAATAAGTTGACATACAATGAATCTTAATGGAAATCATTTTACAAGGTGTAATGATGAAAATCGGATATGGCATTATTAGACATCCCCACTCTAACGGCAGTCACCACTAGGCAGGCATAGGTGAATGGGTACAGTTAGATTGATAAATAAAAAAGGTAAATAAAAGAGCGTTGATACTGCATCAGTAATATTAAACAACGTGCAGAAGGTGAAAGTATTTTAAAAGGCTTTGTGTTTGTATGTATTAACTGTGAATGGATAAAAGGGTGTTTATGTTAATATTAATTTATATTGGTGTGAAAAAGTGAGCATCTTCGCTGAGCTTTTGCCAGTGCCCTAATCGCTGTTCTCTTGTATTCGCAAGGTGAGAAAAATTAGACTCCTGAGAACTACAGGACTGCACTTCTGAATATGGCTAATTATGTTTTAAGAATGTTATTGCCCATCACATCCAGAATCCGTTCATCTCATTTCTAACTACTGCATGGTTGCTTGAAATCGAACTGTCAACCGAAAGCGACCCACAGATGATAATGTTATGTTATGTTATGTTATGTTATAAAGCCTTTTGTTACGCGCTCTATTACTCGAGAATCCTGGCGCGGCCATAAATAAAATTACCAAGCAGAAAACATTCTCTGCGATTTTGCCTGAAAATGTGAAGCAGCTGTGTATATAATACCGTCACGTTTTATGGATTCATTTTTTTTTTACATTTTATATCATTGAGGATAAGGAGATTGATTTGCTTGTACATTTATATGATGAGAATTGCACATTTGGTGCAGTCAGAGAGGAGCAGGTGCAGACGTCTTTTTTAGGCATTTATGCAATCACTTGCAGAAATACTAATGTTTAATCTGTGCCTTAGAAGAGCTTGATTTTAGCATACCAAATTCCAAGAGGGAAATTGTTTTAGCTAACCAGATTTCAGGGGGAGAATTGGTTCATCGTAAACATAGGCCTAAATTTATTGGTAATACACCTCTGTGCATTTTGCACTGCGGATTCATCAGTCTTTCTTAATCAACCACCTTTTAAACGTGCCATGAGTGATAAATGTTAAAATGCAAAAATGCCCTGCTCTCGTTCTCAATATAATAGTGCCGTTCTATAAGTTGGAAGTTGGTTGTACAATGATCTACATTAACATGCCAAAAAAGGCTTGCTCTCTTCCTAGCCATGGGTCATTTTATATAGCGCTTTCATGCCTTTGTAAGACTTGTTTGAACCATATACCGTCAGGTCGAGTTTGCGCTATATAAAACTCTAAAAAAATAAAATATAAAAAACATATATATTCAATAACATTCATCTATAGGGCCAAAGGGAGACCAAAAACAAATGGAAGAAAATTATATTTTATAAAACTAACAAGGTCCCAAATCTCACAACGATTTATAGAGATCTGAGTAAGGGAAATGGGTGGGGAAGAGAGTGCATGAATAGATACAATGAGATAGATAAGGCACTATTCATTAAACAGTCAGGTTCCAAATATACTACACTCAAGCGATTGGAAGGAATTTAAAGCTTACATGAAAGGGAAGATTTGATTGCATTTATAATTTCTAAAGTGAAAATGAGACTTTGGCCAAAGCGACATAAAAGGTGAAAAAGAAAAAAATGCAAGAACGAAAATATAACTAATGCAGGTCAAAAAACAACCTTCATGGGTGAGAATCTACTGAATTGTTCCATTTTTGTACCTGTTTGGGTTACTCACTCAGAATGTACAAAGGTTTACCTGAAGGCTAAGTAAGCATGTTTCTCATTATAAATTGCAGGCATCTCTTACTTTGAGAACCAGGCCGGAGAGCTGTGGAAAACCTAATTATTGTTTACTGAATTTGTTGTCCCTGCCTCAAACTGAATTTTCGTTTGGCCCTTCAGTAATAGTCTTTTATTGCAGGGTTCAATTGTACTCATGTTGTGAGAACTCATAGAGGCTGGGACTCTCATACTTCTAGGGAGACTATCCTTGGAGGCCTGATTCCCAATACATATATGAGCCACAGACTTATGGCCCCTCTAACCTTATTGGGAACCAATGCAGATGCAAACAGTCATACCTTGTATGAGGCAAAAAGGCATCGTCCCCTATAGCTTGTGAGAGTGGTCAGGCATGCTCTCACACTCCTTCTGAGAGCCATACAGCCATGTTTCCTCAAAGCTTGTGGAGCTGTTGAGGTATGGTGGTCCTTCAGAGCTTGTGACGGCCACAAAGGTATGCTCACTTATCTGTTTGTGGGAGCTATAGATGCATGGTTCTCATACATGTGACAGATTCATGGTATATCATGCTTTGATGCCATAGATGTATGGTCCCTCATACAGTGTATGAGCCAAAAGAGGCATGTTGGCTCGAATCTTGCTGCTATAGAGGCATGGTTCCTGAAACGTGTGAGCAGAGCCTCATAGCTCATGAGACCATTAAAGGCACAATCACTCATACTTTAAGCCATAGAATTATGGCTCCTCTTATATTGCATTAGCCTGTAGAAGCAAGAACCCTCGTACTTGGTGACTGTCATAAAAGCCAGGGCTCCTTATACCATGAGGCCAATAGAGGCATGGTCTCTTTTGCTGTTTATGAACCTAGAACCAGACTGCACATAGTTTGTGTGAACCTTATAGACATGGTCCTTTGTAACTTTGTGTTAGCTATAAAGACCTGATTCTCTTATATTGTGTATTCTATACAGCAAGAGACCCTCCTATCTTATTCCATCCTATGGTGAGCCAGTTGTACATCTCCCAAGCCCTTGAAGGCAAAAGCTTTCACACATTTTGCGTCCTCGGATAGACAGACGGACTGAGATTTCATAGAGACAGAACCTTATGCTTTGAAGGACCTCATGGAGAAAGGAACCTGATAGTGCATTTGAGCCTTGGAATTATGGTTCTTCTTAATCTTTGTGCGCCCATAGAGGCATGGATCCTCATACCTTGTTTGTGCCATTTAGGCAGTCCATCATAACTTGCGTGAGCTCATAACAGAAGGGCCTCTCCAGCCTTGTGATAATCAAAGAGGCATGATTCCTCATACCTTGAAGCTATAGAGTTATGCTTCCTCATAACTTCTGTGTGAGCGATAGACACAGGAAGACTTACCTCTGATGATCCTTCAGAGCCAGAATCCATCGCACCTTTTGAGAGTCCATGCCGGTAGGTCTTCTGTGAACTCACAGAACAAGGAACCTCATGCTTTGCAAGAAACACATAAAAGAGCAATGGTCTCCCCTACCGTTTGTGAGGTTATTTTATAGAGGAATATTCCTTATAGCTTGTGAAGCCATAGAGGCACGGACCCTTATACATTCATGCCACGTAAATATGGTTACACATACATGCTAAGACGGCTCCAAGGACTGATGCATCCATTGTAGAGATCTCTGTGAAACCCAACTGTCACAGGTTTGAATCCTGGTGGGTCCACTCAGCCTTTCATTCTTTTGTGGTTGATAACAAGAATATCTTTCAGTTGATTAACAATTAACAACTTTTATCAGTGTCTAAAGACCAGATAAAAGATGGATTGTGCTGTATGACAGTGGAAATTAGTAATTTTTATGTATTGAGCCCATAGTTATATGGTCCTATATACCTGGTGTGAGCCATAGAGGCATATTCCCTTATCTTATGTAAGCCCAGAGAATCAGTACTCCGCGCACAGAGGAAGGTTTGTTCATTCTGTGTGAGTACGCAGAGGCATGATGCCTCATACCTATGTGAGCGTACAGAGGCATGATTTGTTCATTCCGTGTGAGTACATAGAGGCATGATGCCTCATACCTTATGTGAGCGCCCGGAGGGGTGGTTTGTTCATTCTATGTGAGTACGCAGAGGCATGATGCCTCATACCTATGTGAGCATACAGAGGCATGATTCGTTAATTCCGTGTGAGTACGTAGACATGATGCCTCATACCTTATGTAAGCGCACAGAGGCGTGGTTTGTTCATTCTATGTGAGTACGCAGAGGCATGATGCCTCATACCTATGTGAGCATACAGAGGCATGATTTGTTCGTTCCGTGTGAGTACGTAGAGACATGATGCCTCATATCTTATGTGAGCGCATAGAGGCAAGGTTCTTTTATTCCATGTGAGTACGTAGAGCAGGGCCGGACTGACTACCGGGCAGTTTGGAATGCTGCCGAGCTGGGGGCTGATTTCATTGCAGTGGGGGCTGATTTCGTTCATGGAGACCTGCGTGTGCTTCGAAATAATTAATGCAAAACAAATTCCGTTAAGTACACGCAGGTCCCCATCAACTAAATCAGCCCCCAGCTCAGCAGCATTCCAAACTGCCCGGTAGCCTGTCCGGCCCTGACGTAGAGGCATTCTGCCTCATACCTTATGTGAGCGCACAGAGGCATAATTTGTTCATTCCGTGTGAGTACGTAGAGACATGATGCCTCATACCTTATGTGAGCGCACAGAGGCATAATTCGTTCATTCTGTGTGAGTACGCAGAGGCATGATGCCTCATACCTATGTGAGCATACAGAGGCATGATTCGTTCATTCTATGTGAGTACGCAGAGGCATGATGCCTCATACCTATGTGAGCATACAGATGCATGATTCGTTAATTCCGTGTGAGTACGTAGACATGATGCCTCATACCTTATGTAAGCGCACAGAGGCGTGGTTTGTTCATTCTATGTGAGTACGCAGAGGCATGATGCCTCATACCTATGTGAGCATACAGAGGCATGATTTGTTCGTTCCGTGTGAGTACGTAGAGACATGATGCCTCATATCTTATGTGAGCGCATAGAGGCAAGGTTCATTTATTCCATGTGAGTACGTAGAGCAGGGCCGGACTGACTACCGGGCAGTTTGGAATGCTGCCGAGCTGGGGGCTGATTTCATTGCAGTGGGGGCTGATTTCGTTCATGGAGACCTGCGTGTGCTTCGAAATAATTAATGCAAAACAAATTTCGTTAAGTACACGCAGGTCCCCATCAACTAAATCAGCCCCCAGCTCAGCAGCTTTCCAAACTGCCCGGTAGCCTGTCCGGCCCTGACGTAGAGGCATTCTGCCTCATACCTTATGTGAGCGCACAGAGGCATAATTTGTTCATTCCGTGTGAGTACGTAGAGACATGATGCCTCATACCTTATGTGTATGAAAATAACAGGAGAAAACCCATAAACCACGTTGGGATGGGTGTATCGTGTGAGGTAGAAACAGTTCCCAACAGGTATTATGCGGAGACAGTTTAAAAGACGTATGCAATATGCATTACAAAGAAAGGAAACCAAGGAGTCAATACATTTTCAGAGAAGGTAGTCTTATTTTCATAAGTACTAAGAAACTTTCATAGGTCAATACAGTTAAAGCAGCACTGTACAGAGTGGATCTTGTGACAACCCGGTGACACTTGGTGCAGGTGATATATACAATGAGTGATAAGTGAGTGTACAAGTGTTTAAAACAACAGCATCGGCGACGCATTGATCAAAATTTCAGACATCAGAAAATGGCCCCAACAGAAACAAGTAACCATTAGTTGAAACACAATTATTGGAATGGGAGCACAAAATGTGACAAGCGTCGTAAGATTCAAGCTGTCTAGTCGACGGCGTTTCGATCCCAGTCGTTCGGGATCCTCATCAGGACGGGGTTGTCGATGAGAACAGTGCTGTGGGCATAAAGGGCAGTTTGAGCGCGTGGTCTGGGATCGGGAAACGCGCGGGGGCAAGGGTGTGCACAAGTGCTCAGTCCGACCTACTTTGCGAACTAAGAAGTGTCATGAGGTGAGGGGTGAGGGCGGGAACGGGACAAGGGTAAGTGACATAGGGGGTGTCTAGGGTCTTTTAAATTACGGAGTAAAAACCGTTGTTAAGTGCTCAGCATGGGTCGCCGTATATGGAGGTTGAAAACTCACATTCAAGCTTAGGCAGGATGACGTAGTTGCAATCCTGGAAAAAGACACGATCGTCCAAGGTTACTGGGGGGTGAATAGTAAAGAGAGTTTTAGCAGTGGACTACATACAATAGTCACGACTAGACACCCTGGTGGCAGTAATTACCTGAATGGTTTCTCCGTCTGGGCAGCGAGCGGTACTGGCGAGTCCTGCAGGGGGCCGGGAGGGGGGGGGGGCAAAAAGATAAGGGACAATTGCTTAGCATAAGCCCAACGTGGCGTTAAAATGTCAGCTATAATTCTGGGATTACGAGTGCGCTCAAGGCGCGCTCCGGAGTATCCATTACCTGACTCAATCAGGAAGATTGGCCGTAACCGGGGGTCTGCTGTCTCAGCGGGTTGTAAGCAACGAATGCGTTAGCTGTCCGCGGTAGTTTTCTCCTACATAAGAGTCAGGAAGTGAACGGCCTCCGGGAGGAGTCGCGTGACTCTGAGGGGCGGGGCAGGGGAGTGTACTAGTTAGACATTGGCTGTGTCGGGGCAAGGAAGGGGTTTCTGGCAACAGAGAGGGAGGACTATGGGGTGTTTGTTTGGTTGCCTAGGTGACACTCGAGAGAAGTGAGTCGGCAATTATTTAAACCGAGTATGCATATTGCGGAGGGCGGGGGATTTAGCCGCGTTCAAGTATTAGACTAAGGTGGGACTGGAATTGGCAGTGGTTAGCGGAGTGGTCACTTGTAATACATTTGCAATTATAAATGTACATTTTTACAAGAAGCACTTCATAAACATAACCCTATCAAAAGTTTGAAGGCATTTTTCAAATCATAAGGACATCACAATTGTTTACATTGCTAAATAGACACTTAGAGGAGAGGCAGAGATATACAGTTAGAGAGAGTGGTTAGAGGGATTAAATGGAGATGGTATTTGTCCATTCATCAAGGGTATTTAACCCTTGGTTTACCGAGTCCACTTGTGCAATCCATTTGCATTCTGCTCTGTTAAGGAGGGCTGCCATGTTACCGCCCCTGATGGGCAGTGTAGGTTTTTCGATGACTAACCATTTTAGGTCGGTGTCTGTGTGTGACTTTTCCAGAAAGTGTGCGACCAGTGGGGCCGTAAGAACTTTGCAGTTAATTCTGCTTTTGTGCTGTATTATCCGTTGTTTGACCATTTGGGTGGTTTGGCCAATATATACTAGTTCACATGGACAACGGATAGCATAGATGACGTTTTGAGTCTTACAGTTTGAATGGTGAGTAAGTTGGTGAGTCTGTCCATTATGAATCATCTTGTTCGCGCCATTACATGGCCCACTACCATTTCGGATAAACACAGCATTACTGCGGCTTGGGGAATGCCACCGGTAATAGGACACTTCAAATGCCAATCATGCAGCGTCTGTGAATTAACCTACAATACCAAGGAATTTGTTTATAATGGACAGACTCACCAACTTACTCACCATTCAAACTGTAAGACTCAAAACGCCATCTATGCTATCCGTTGTCCATGTGAACTAGTATATATTGGCCAAACCACCCAAATGGTCAAACAACGGATAATACAGCACAAAAGCAGAATTAACTGCAAAGTTCTTACGGCCCCACTGGTCGCACACTTTCTGGAAAAGTCACACACAGACACCGACCTAAAATGGTTAGTCATCGAAAAACCTACACTGCCCATCAGGGGCGGTAACATGGCAGCCCTCCTTAACAGAGCAGAATGCAAATGGATTGCACGAGTGGACTCGGTAAACCAAGGGTTAAATACCCTTGATGAATGGACAAATACCATCTCCATTTAATCCCTCTAACCACTCTCTCTAACTGTATATCTCTGCCTCTCCTCTAAGTGTCTATTTAGCAATGTAAACAATTGTGATGTCCTTATGATTTGAAAAATGCCTTCAAACTTTTGATAGGGTTATGTTTATGAAGTGCTTCTTGTAAAAATGTACATTTATAATTGCAAATGTATTACAAGTGACCACTCCGCTAACCACTGCCAATTCCAGTCCCACCTTAGTCTAATACTTGAACGCGGCTAAATCCCCCGCCCTCCGCAATATGCATACTCGGTTTAAATAATTGCCGACTCACTTCTCTCGAGTGTCACCTAGGCAACCAAACAAACACCCCATAGTCCTCCCTCTCTGTTGCCAGAAACCCCTTCCTTGCCCCGACACAGCCAATGTCTAACTAGTACACTCCCCTGCCCCGCCCCTCAGAGTCACGCGACTCCTCCCGGAGGCCGTTCACTTCCTGACTCTTATGTAGGAGAAAACTACCGCGGACAGCTAACGCATTCGTTGCTTACAACCCGCTGAGACAGCAGACCCCCGGTTACGGCCAATCTTCCTGATTGAGTCAGGTAATGGATACTCCGGAGCGCGCCTTGAGCGCACTCGTAATCCCAGAATTATAGCTGACATTTTAACGCCACGTTGGGCTTATGCTAAGCAATTGTCCCTTATCTTTTTGCCCCCCCCTTTTTTTCCCCCCCCCCCTCCCGGCCCCCTGCAGGACTCGCCAGTACCGCTCGCTGCCCAGACGGAGAAACCATTCAGGTAATTACTGCCACCAGGGTGTCTAGTCGTGACTATTGTATGTAGTCCACTGCTAAAACTCTCTTTACTATTCACCCCCCAGTAACCTTGGACGATCGTGTCTTTTTCCAGGATTGCAACTACGTCATCCTGCCTAAGCTTGAATGTGAGTTTTCAACCTCCATATACGGCGACCCATGCTGAGCACTTAACAACGGTTTTTACTCCGTAATTTAAAAGACCCTAGACACCCCCTATGTCACTTACCCTTGTCCCGTTCCGGCCCTCACCCCTCACCTCATGACACTTCTTAGTTCGCAAAGTAGGTCGGACTGAGCACTTGTGCACACCCTTGCCCCCGCGCGTTTCCCGATCCCAGACCACGCGCTCAAACTGCCCTTTATGCCCACAGCACTGTTCTCATCGACAACCCCGTCCTGATGAGGATCCCGAACGACTGGGATCGAAACGCCGTCGACTAGACAGCTTGAATCTTACGACGCTTGTCACATTTTGTGCTCCCATTCCAATAATTGTGTTTCAACTAATGGTTACTTGTTTCTGTTGGGGCCATTTTCTGATGTCTGAAATTTTGATCAATGCGTCGCCGATGCTGTTGTTTTAAACACTTGTACACTCACTTATCACTCATTGTATATATCACCTGCACCAAGTGTCACCGGGTTGTCACAAGATCCACTCTGTACAGTGCTGCTTTAACTGTATTGACCTATGAAAGTTTCTTAGTACTTATGAAAATAAGACTACCTTCTCTGAAAATTTATTGACTCCTTGGTTTCCTTTCTTTGTAATGCATATTGCATACGTCTTTTAAACTGTCTCCGCATCATACCTTATGTGAGCGCACAGAGGCATAATTTGTTCATTCTGTGTGAGTACGCAGAGGCATGATGCCTCATACCTATGTGAGCATACAGAGGCATGATTCGTTCATTCCGTGTGAGTACGTGGAGACATGATGCCTCATACCTTATGTGAGCGCACAGTGGCATGGTTTGTTCATTCTGTGTGAGTACGCAGAGGCATGATGCCTCATACCTTATGTGAGCGCACAGTGGCGTGGTTTGTTCATTCTGTGTGAGTACGCAGAGGCATGATGCCTCATATCTTATGTGAGCTCACAAAGGCATGATTCGTTCATTCCGTGTGAGTCCGTAGAGGTATTATGCCTCATACCTTATGTGAGCGCACAGTGGCATGGTTCGTTTATTTATTTATTTTATTTATTTATTTATTTATGGCATTTGTTGAGCGCGAACAATTGCCCAAGGGCGTCTCGGCGCATAGAGGCGTGGTTTGTTCATTGTGTGTGAGTACGCAGAGGCATGACGCCTCATACCTTTTGAGAGCATAGAGGCGCATTTGTTCATTCCCTGTTAGGACGCAGAGGCATGATGCTTCATACCTATGTGAGCGTACAGAGGCATTATTCGTTCATTACGTGTGAGTACGTAGAGGCATGATGCCTCATACCTTATGTGAGTGCACAGAGGCATGGTTCGTTCATTCCGTGGGAGTACGTATAGGCATGATACCTCATACCTTATGTGAGCGCACAGAGGCGTGGTTCATTAATTTCATGAATACATAAAAGCATGTTGCCTCATACCTTTCGTGGGCCTGCAGAGGCATAGTGCACTACTACCGTGTAAGTACATAGAGTTAATGTGCCTCATACCTTATGTGAGTGCACAGAGGCATGGTTCGTTCATTTCGTGGGAGTACGTAGAGGCATGATGCCTCATACCTTATGTGAGCGCACAGAGGCGTGGTTCATTAATTTCATGAATACATAGAGGCATGTTGCCTCATACCTTTCGTGGGCCTGCAGAGGCATAGTGCACTACTACCGTGTAAGTACATAGAGGCATGATCCCCGATACCTTTTGTGGGCTTGCAGAGGCATGGCTTTCTAATACAGTATGTGAGCGATAGGGACATGGGCTCACATGTCCGGGAGGAGTCATAGATAAAGCCGCCCTCATAGCTTGAGAGAGTCCTAAAGAAGGGACCCACATACGTACGTCTTAGAGGCTTGGCCCTTCATAATATTGTAGAGCCTAATAGAGGCAAAGACCCTCATTTGGATTTATGAAAAATAAGTTACATGATTAATAATAGAGAATTATTGAACTATAAATAATAAATAAGCAAAATGCTGATATTACAGACTGTATAAAAAGGACTATTATATTCTTGGTCAGATTGGGGTAAACTATCGGGAGACAGAGCTGGATTTATACTTTCATCAATTTTCAGCACTCCCTTCAAAATTCTGTTGTTCGGGTCTCCGCGAATCAGTTTGCAGCCTGAAGACTGGCAGGCACCGCCTTTCGTGCCAGCCTCATTATTCAATCGTAAACTAATATTCCCATTGACTGGCTCTGGCAGAAGCCTGCGTAGTGCATACTAACCCGTCGATCGATGTCGGGCAGACAGAGGCACCACCAGATTCATTACAAATCCTGGGGGATGGGTGGGTTGTGTCTGGCCACGGTGTATGATTGATCTGCTGACGGGGATGCAATGGGAAACTAATGTTTCCTTTTATGCAGTAAGCAGAGAGGGGAGATGCTGGCGTTCTGCTGGGCCAGCACAGCTGTCCGGGGATGGGAAGACAGATAGACTCTGCCATCAGCACAAATGTAGACCACGGTAGATCAGTGCACCCTCCTCCCAGACACCGCGATGGCTGGGCCACTGCTGCTCCTTAAGCAGATCCAGACCACAGTAGATCAGGGCGCCCTCCCTCAAGACCCCACAGGGCGGCTGGGCCACTGCTGGTCCTTAAGAAAATCTGGGCCACCGGGCGCCCTCCCCTAAGACACCTCCATCCAGATTTTCAAAGCTGACCTAAAATGTCTTCTCTTCCAAAGACACTTTCAGAACTAATACCCTCATTCTCAGACCCCTCTAGGAAGTTAGTTCATCATTGTAAATGTGTAATATCTTCTTGTTCATTCCCCGCCCTTGATTGCTGTGTTTGATATTGTGTAATTGCCTACATGGTTTTACCCTACCCCTCCTGTTTATTTTTGTAACGTTCTACTTTGTACCATTTCTCTCATGTAAGGTACCTGGTTCTATTGTACAGCGCTCTGACACCTTCGGGTAAAGTCTGCGCTACATAAAAATGCATTAAATAAAATAAACACAGTGGCACCACAGGGCGGCTGGGCCACTACTGTTCCTTAAGGAAATTTCGACCACAGTAGATCAGGACGCCCTCCCCTAAGAAACTGCTGCGGCTTCAGGGCCCCTGCTGGTCCTTAAGCAGATCTGGGCCAAAGTAGATCAGGGCACCCTCTCCCAAGACACCACTGCGGCCGCAGGGTGGCTGGGCCACTGCTGGTCCTTAAGCAAATGTGTGCCATGGTAGATCAGGGCACCCTCCCCCAAGACCCCGCAGCTACCACAGGGCGGCTGGGCTACTGCTGGTCCTTAAGCAGATCCGAACCACAGTATATCAGTGCACCCTCCCCCAGGACACCACAGCAGCCGTAAGGCCCCTGCTGCTCCTTAAGCAAATGTGCACCATGGTAGATCAGGACGCCCTCCCTCAAGACCCGCAGCGACCACAGGGCGGCTGGGCCACTGCTGGTCCTTAAGCAAATGATGACCACGGTAGATCAGGGTGTCCTCCCCCTAGACATCGTGGCACCGCAGGGTGGCTGGGCCACTGCTGGTCCTTAAGCAAATGTGTGCCATGGTAGATCAGGGCACCCTCCCCCAAGACCCCGCAGCTACCACAGGGCGGCTGGGCTACTGCTGGTCCTTAAGCAGATCCGAACCACAGTATATCAGTGCACCCTCCCCCAGGACACCACAGCAGCCGTAAGGCCCCTGCTGCTCCTTAAGCAAATGTGCACCATGGTAGATCAGGACGCCCTCCCTCAAGACCCGCAGCGACCACAGGGCGGCTGGGCCACTGCTGGTCCTTAAGCAAATGATGACCACGGTAGATCAGGGTGTCCTCCCCCAAGACACCGTGGCACCACAGGTCAACTGGGCCACTGCTGGTCCTTAAGCAAATGTGGACAACAGTAGATCAATGCGTCCTTCCCTAAGATACCGCGGCGGCCGCAGGGCAGCTGGGCCACTGCTGATCCTTAAGCAAATCGCTGGATTGCACCACATTTGAATCATATTGGGCGGATCAGTGCAGAGCTGGGAGCATGCAGATTTAAACTTTGCAGCAAATAATATTTATTGTTTGGTTCTCAGTCGACTGTGTTGGATTTTCTAGGGTCTGATTAAGAGTGGCCAGTATATGCGATAATTATTGCACCCAATAAAAGGTGACACCAAGGTGTTTGGAATTTATGAAATAACTATGACCTATTCTCTTAGGTTCATAGTTATCCGATACTTTCCTTAGGGGGAATAACACAGTGATTTTAGTGCTTACGGCACCAGAATTCACGTCCCAGTAAATACCTGGCCATATTATGGGTTCGACCTGCCAAAACATAACAAAGGGTATTAACTTTATCGCACCTGGTAATTACTGTGCGCACAAATAGGTGTTTGCAAATGGTCTCAATGTAATGGGCACCCGTAATCGGGCCCAGCAGTATTTAAGTGGAAATGAAAAAGGCGGGAAAGGGTCTGTGTGGGGGGGGGGGGGGGGCCTTGAAGTGTAACACAGATATTTTTCATGCTGAAAGGAAGAGAAAAATGGAGAGCCCGTTAAGGACCCATCTCGGTACCTGTTTTTCAGAACTGCCAGGGCTAAACTTCAATGAGACCCGGCCCATTTAAAGCCCTGATACAAAGGGTTTGGCCTAGTTGAAATTCCATTGACTAGTACGATCTGCGGCAAAATAAGTTTGGGAGATTAGAATATGTGGCCTTGATTAGAAGTGCATATCTGCCAACTCACACGATCTTGCCGTGTGTCATATGATTTCGGCTCCCTTCACACGGTTACCTAGGGAGGAGCCAAAACCACAAGGTAGCAGGGAAAACAAGCTGAAACCCACTGTAAACAGTGGATTTCCAGCTCGTTTGTGGAGGCAGTGACCAGCCGATGTCCATTAACAGGTGTGAAAACACCCCACAACAGCACACGATTTTGGCTCGCTTCACACGTCACCCAGCGAGGAGCCGAAATCACATGGTGGCAGGGAAAACAAGCTGAAAACAGTGGAAGTCCAGCTCGTTTTCAGAGCCAGTGACCAGCCGATATGCATTAAGATGTGAAAACACCCCAGGACATCGGCGACAGCCTCGATGACCCCTTTGTTGTGTTTTTTTGTTTGGGTGTGAGGGGGGCAGCTTGGTGAGGGGAAGAGTACCACCTCTTAGATAGCTCTCTGCACCAGATCTAGGCACCGGGCCCCGGCCCCTCCCCACACAGTGAAGTGATTTTGTAAGTTGGCAGGTATTCACGTGCCTCGGAAAAGAAAATCGCTGCACCTGCGCATTACCATTGCATCAGATGTTTTCGGCCCTTCAGAGTTACCGCAAGTAAATATTGGCAGGTCAGACTTACAGATACTTACCCATAAAACACTGCGGCATGTGGATTCCATTGCAGTAAGTATCAACAGAGCCATGTTAGGCCACGTTTCAAGGAGAAAACCTCTATCTGAAGTTATTTATCGAACCTGAGAACAGCCCCAAGGATATCTATATCGGATGCAGTCAATAACGCTCAAATACCGACCGATACAAATTGATGACTCAGTGTCCAGCACGGAGCAGGGGATATTTTAGTGGATAAATTAGCAGCTGAAACCAGCAGCTCCCAATGACCATGTCCAAAATGTAACTGGAACACAGGTAAGTGTCGTCATAGAAGTTCATTTTTGCTACTTGATGGTGAAGGAAAGCACGTTTTAAAGGTGTTTGTTTAGAATGGTTGATAAGCATTGTGTGAAGCAGGACTGAGGAAGAGAATGCTGCTAACGTGGAATAGCAGAGACAAGAAAGATGAGGAAGGAAAGACTGAGTAGCCACACGTGTCATTTCTGAACATGTCAATAAACTGCACGTTTGAACAGAGGCTCAGTGGGAAGATCCTCCCTCAGCCTGACGTTGTTCAATATCTACACGTCGCATGACAACATAACCTCAACATCATCTCCTACGCCGACAACACCCAGCTGATCATATCCCTCACCGAAGACCCCCACACCGCGAAAGCCAACCTCCACAGAGGAATGAAGGCCGTAGCCAACTGAATGAAGGACAGCAGACTGAAGCTGAACTCAGACAAGACGAAGGTCCTCATTGTCGGACCCACCCCATCAGCCTGGGACGACAAGAGGATCACCTCCAAACTCCTTATCCACGCACACAAAGCCCTACACAACGCCGGATCTACATACCTCAATGACCGACTCAGCTTCCACACCCCCACTCGAAGCCTCCTCTTAGCCAACCTCGCCCTCGCCACAGTCCCTCGTATCCAGAAAACCATTGCCGGCGGCAGATCCTTCTCCTACCTCGCCGCCAAGACCTAGAACACTCTCCCCACCAGCATACGGCAGACTCAGGACCTCCTGGCCTTCAGAAGACTCCTCAAAACCTGGCTCTTCGATCAGTAGTGCCCCCCCTCCCCACCAGCCCCTTGAGACCCTCACGGGTATGTAGCGCTCTTTATAAATGCAGTGATTGATTGAATGCAGTAATCGAAGATGCATGTGTTTATCCATGATGCTTGGAGTTCTGTGATTTTTTTTTTTTTTTTTTTTTTAATGCGTTTTAGCATCTAACATTATTAGTTGTCATCCAGCATCGTCAGACACATGTTTCGCTCTCTCTTTTGTGAATGATGCTTCTGCTAAAGATGAATCTTTCCACTCCACCTCATTCAATAAAGTGCATGGGTGCAAAGTGGCTGATTCACACATCATTCCTTCACTTATTGTACGATGGGTCTGTTTCCCACCAAAGTTGCCACCTTGCTCTGTGGTATTAGGACGTCGTATTTCCAGTGCTGGACTTTTACTAAAAGTGGTGGCTGGTAACATGTGTATTTGGTGAGGCGTAAACTCCTCTCTGAAATTGCTAGGAGCAGGCGAGCAAAGCAAGAGTCAAAGTGATTGCATGAATAGATGCAGTATAAAATATGAATGCCTCATTTGAAAGGCACCATGTTAGCGATTGAGACGGCAATAGAAAAATGCCCTAATATGTCCCATTCTTCCGCATTTCTGAGGCCTATCGAATGGAGAGGGTTCTTCCTGATGTCTTAATCACTCCTGTTGTATTCACTCTGTGACATGTTACCTCCTTTTGCATTCATATCTCTTCCAACTGCATATCTTACTTTTCATCTCTTTCCTCTTAAGCACCTTCTTTTCACTTTCAACCCCACCACATAACGCACCTACTCATCTGAAAGCAAAGTAATTTCTTTAGACTGCAAATCTTTGAGGTATAGTTATTCCAACTGATCTGGCTCACTTTAGACACACCAAGACTACAATTCCCAGAATGCATTAAATGGTCGAATGAAATCACCAACTGGAAACTTGGGGATAAAAAAACATTCATTGAAAACATCAAGCAACAACCTATTTATTTAATAGTTTGCTTATACCGAAATCTTTTTGTGGTCCATTAGCAACAATAAGTCTGACAAGGAAATGTTGGTGCAGGATGCTAGCACGTGTCGCGTTTTTTGGACTGGCTACAAGAGACAGCCCATTTTCTGACCCTGTACTCAAAAGCGTGATGACGTGCTCCTCTCTTCCTCTTGCTGGGCAGGGCTGCTGTTCATTGCCCAGGCCCTTTGGAAGATGACTGTAGTGATCCGTTGCCTGTATAATGTGTATTCAAGGCGCCCCCGTCTCATTGCCATGCTTGGTTGCTTGGTCTAATACACGGGATTCCAACTTGGGCCCAGGAGGACAGTATCCGAACCAGAATTTCGGCACCACTGACTACTGAAGGGAATTTAATTTCAATTTGCTGTATGTCACTTTATGTGTTGCGGATATCCCAAAAATCTGGAATGGATCCAGCCCTCCTGGGCCCTATTGGCCACCCCTCATATAAATGTATCTAGGACTTGCATTAAATTGGTACCCGTAAGCCGCCCCTTTGCTGTGTGATCTGCAGCTTTCATGCATGATTTCCATTTTTTATTATTCACTACCCATAACATTCCGATCAGATTGGCACAAAGGGGTCTGACGATGCCCAGAGCTCTGAAAGTGAGGGGGTACCTTAAAATTGGCAGCAGCTTGACCTGGAGCAACTGTGCCTTTTTCACGGATAATGTTGGCATATCTAAGCGAATAAAATGCATACAATTACCCAACACACAGGCACCCAATAATATTAAATGTGGTCATTACATTAGCTCATTTTTACAATGCTACCTGCAAAGTGCCTCTGCTAATTTGAACTGGCATCGCTTCTGGATGGGGAGCCATCTGAAGATTTAGCAAAGTGTTCAAAGGGTGTGGAAGCAGGAGGTGGCGACTGTGTTGACTAGTTGTTTAATGGTCCGTTTGCTGTCAAGGATGATGCCTAGGTTGACAGCATGATCTTTTGGTGTGGGTGTTGGTCTGAGTTTTGCTGGCCACCAGCTGTGGTCCCATAAGAAAGTATTCTTCCCGAAGATCAGTACTTCCGTCTTGTCGGAGTTGAATTTAAGGCAGTTGTCTCTCATCCAGTTGCCTACGTTGGTCATGGCGTTGCAGAAGTTGGTTCTGGCAGTGGAGGGTCTTGAGTGAGTGAGAGGATAAGCGGAGTGTCATCTGCATATGAAATGATATTGAGGCCGTGGGATCCGACGATGTCTGTTAGGGGAGTCATGTAGGTGTTGAACAAGGTGGGGCTGAGGGATGATCCTTGGGGTATGCTGCATATGATGTCCTTTGGTTCGCAGGTTAACATGGGCAGATTGATGCATTGTGTGCATCCTGTAAGGTAGGAAGGAGGCAATCCACATGAGGGTGTTTTGCTGTATGCCGATGTTGTAGCGTCTGTTGATGAGTGTGGTGGAAAACGGTGTTGAACGCAGCAGGGAGGTTAAGAAGGATCAAGGCCACAGTCTCTCTGTGATTGAGGAGGGATGTGATGTCGTCTGTTGTGGTAATCAGCGTGGTCTCAATGCTTTGGTTGGCACGAAATCCTGATTGAGGGGCACCAAGTAGAGGGTTTTGTTAAAGGTACTCAGTGAGCTGTTGGTCTTCTCCCTGCTCCCTTAACCGGCCAAGGTACTCGAGATCAGTTGATAACTTTTTAGTTCACTGGGGTCGGTAGAGGGTTTCTTTGGGAGGGGTCTGAGCTCCACTTGTTTCCAACTGTCCAGGAAGACTGCTGTGGACATGAAGGTGTTGATGATGCTCGTGAGTTCCATGCTGAATGGGTTGGGTCTGGGGTTGAAGAGACAGTGGGGTAGGGGTCAGTGGGAGCCCTGGATTGGATGGATGCCATGATGGCCGTGGTGGTCTAATTGGTGAGTAGAGACTAGGTGGTGATCATTCAACTGATGTTCACTGGTTGGTTGAGGTTGAGAGCAGTGGGTTAGGGGCCAACGTTGTAGATGGTGGCGATCTTGCTGTGGAAGTAGTCTGAGAGAATGTTTCAGAGTTCTTGGGAGGGGTGGATGGAGTTCTCTGTGTCTGCCGGGTTGGAGACTTTCTTGACTATTTTGAATAGATCTTGCATGTAGTTGGCCGCTGTATCAATGCGGGCTGTGAGGGTCGCACTCTCAGTTTTCTTGTGGGAGGGGTTCCCTGTGGTCCACCATTGTTTCTCGAGTCAGTAGCAGTTGCACATGTTGGCTCTGAGCTCTGGAGTGTACCAGCTGGCTTGTTTTTTCAGGTTTTGTTGGATTCATCGGGCAACTCTATCTGCGCATTTGGTGAGCCAAAGGAAGAGGTTCTGGATGGCCTGGTTAAGGTCTGATGAAGCTTCGTGTTGGGTAGTGCTGAGGGCCTGTGTCCACTGTGTCTGAGTTACCTTGCCCCAGCTGCAGTGGGAATAGCTGTGGTGCTTTGTGATCATGTGCTGTGTGTCAGAGATTGTGAAGTGAATGATGGCGTGGTCCTTCCAGGTGAGTTCTGTGACGTGGCTGAATCTGATTCTGTCAAAGGAGGAGAAAATGCAGTTGAGTGTGTGTCTGGCTTTGTATGTGGGTTTGGTGACCATTTGGGTTTGGTCGAAATTTTTCAGGTTCTTCAGGAAAGAGTTGAAGTTGGTGTTTGCTCGGTGATCGTCAACGTGGAAATTGAGGTCACTGAGTAGGATGTAGTGGTAGGAGTCAATAGCTAGGGGCAGCGATGAGATTTGAGATGGCGTCATAGAAATCAGCACTGTAAAGGGGGGGGCAGGATGCACACCACTTGTACCAAATTTCTCAAACTTGTCTCATTAATCAAAAGAATGCGTGCTGATTGAGACTGGTGCCATGCCCTAATGGCACTAATGTTATATACATCACTGTAGTGGGGTTTCGTCGCACCCCAAACAATCGCACTGCTCAAAGTGCCAATTGCTTCATTGTTTACTTGTTTATTCACATTGTATCCAATTTAATCCATAATTTTTCAAACTTCTCAAACTTATTCTCCAATTTTAATGCAGGTCCGCACGCTGAGTGTATGTGCCGTTTCCGAGTTTTTACTGTTCAAACCGTGTCAATCCAGACTTTATGAATGAACAGGACTGAAGCATCAATTCATATCAGGCAGCATTTATTTAAAATACCCAATGCATTTCGGGCTCAACGCCCTTCTTCGGGGGTTACTGTAAATAAATAATAAATAGCCACTGTCACACATTGTATGCACCACTTCAATGTAAACATTTCTAAAAACTAACATATTGCACGTTAAAAGCATTTATGTCATGGTAAAACATTTATGTCAAACAGCGCTTTACACAACTCATCAATGATTCACAGGGGACCCTGTATACCAAAACATCCTAACTGTTATTCTCCTCCCTGATTCTGTGATTAAACCCGTGTCACATTCCCATATTTCTTTTTCGAAGTGTTGAAACCATCCCAACAACCCGTTCTTTACATGCACATTCCAAACTACAATTTCCTTTCAGCCTGCACTCTGTCCGTCATTGACCTTTATTCGCCTTCGTAACCTGTTCTTTTTCAGCCGGCATTGTTTAACGGTGTAATCACTCTCTATTCCCACCCCTCCAATTTAGTTAACTTATTCGCCGAACTGTTCCCTTGCTGTACATTCTTATATGACACGTACCTGCCGCATGTAGTTTAAAAGATCCGTCCTTACTCCATCTAACCTCCCATCATTTTTCCTCCCACAATCCCTCTCTTATTTAACCCCTAGTTTCAACCTCCAGCTACAACTCCCGATTCAAATTTCCCGCCCTCCCGACGTAATTAGTTAAGTGTCCTTCGGAAATCACTGCATCTCCCATAAGCCAGTGCGCCTTCCCATAATCGACCGGAGCTGTACACCATAATGTCAACAAATATAAAACGATGGTGTGTCTCTTTGTACAAATATGTGTTGTCCGTGAGTATACAATGTCATATACGTGTCAAAATAAACTCCTCGAGCGTCTCCCACGTTGTCTTTTATGAACCACGTTGTTATTCCTTGCGTGCAGACTCGTGTTTTTGCAACAATTTTATCCGTTTTCTTTATTTTAATCCTTGGGTGCTATCCTGGTGTAGTGTTAAACTACATGCGGCAGGTACGTGTCAATTATGTCAGGGGTCAATTATGTGACTCACTGGAGCAGGGTGTGAGTAGGCAGCTGGAAATAATTGCTACTCTGTTTTCCAAGACAGTGAATAGAAGAGATTTCATGCAAACATTCTGCTTCTCATCGTAGGGTAAAAAAGAGGTCACCGTTTTCCGTTTCCAAGGCTCTCATTGGGAGTGGTCCCGTCCCAGATGTGATAATGATCACATCTCTTACAATTGAATACCCCGGGGAACTGACTTTAACAGATGCTACAATTATTGCCTGTTACAAATTCACCGCTGTAAGATGAGACAAAACATACGAATGTTGGTGTTACCCACAGCAAAATCTGCATCTCCCAGTATTTTCCAGGCATATTTCCCCTCTACAATTTAGTAGGTTTGATTTGCCTAAATTTGCCTGGAGAAATTGTGACGGTTTGGTGTTTGCTGCAGAACTTGGAGTTCTTTTATAGGCGAAAACAAGAGTTACCACCTAACAGCAGTTACCTCAAATACCAACATTTCATACCTTAATGAGCCCAAGGGGAAACTCTTACCCACGTTTAGTCTGAATCGCAGAGGATTCGACTCAATATTTTAGTTACCTGGGGCCATGACCTATTTGTAAAATTGGATTTTGTCTTCATAAAAGAGACTTGCTCACGTGGGGGTTCTGTTAGTACTGTGGAATGTCTGTCTGTGCAAATTTGCTCCCACTGGCAGATTCCAGGGTGGGCCACCAGCAAAGGATGATGGGTGCTCTCAAGCATGCAACCTTGTGATTAGTCTAGTCAGTGGTGTAACATAAGAAAGCCCCTGCAGCCCCTGCTGTGTGAGGGGAGGCCCCGAGCTCCAGGGGACACTTTTAAGCACTGTGCACGGGGTGAGCCCTGGCCTGAGGAGGGGGGGGGCTACCATGTATTTTGCAGGGGGGCCCCCTCAAGTTACGTTCTGAGTCAGATAATTCCAGGCCCAGAATACACTTGTACATTTGCTTATGTCACAGGGCCGAAAACAACCCCAGA
Organism: Lissotriton vulgaris; assembly: GCF_964263255.1. Lineage (NCBI taxonomy): Eukaryota > Metazoa > Chordata > Amphibia > Caudata > Salamandridae > Lissotriton > Lissotriton vulgaris. The sequence goes on from NW_028245465.1 coordinate 989,321, forward strand.
AATGCTGGTTGTTCATGGGAAGACAAAAAGGGTGCCCCATGAAAGAAAAAGAAAAAGGTTTTATGTGGAATGCAATTTTGCATCACATTTCAGCCTGCAGAAACATTACGTCAATTACATTTGATTACACACTTGCGAAAACTCTGGAATTCCTTCAGGATTGCTCAAAATTCCAGCATTGACTCCAAAGGCAGGCTCACTACTATGGGGGATACCTTCAGACTTTTTTGCTGCAGCATTTCAGAATTGGTCTTGTGCTGTTATTGTTAAAAGTAAGATGATAGGCGCCGTGAAAAGGAACCAGGACTTGGAATTAAACGAAAATGTCAAAGATATATGCTTATTAACCAAGTCTGCCTCCTCAAAAAGCACACTGTGGCTCATGGAGCGCACTGTTTTCCGTCCCATTTGTAGGAGTGCAAATGGCTGGGTTTAGAAGTGTAAATTCAAGGTTAGCGTTCATTAAAGTAATGTACACTGGAAAATGGATTTACTCAAGTAAAGACAACATCTGTGGTGTGATTTTACATGTGAAAAAAAATCTGCTCCCAGGAATCTGTTTTCATGTTCTACCAATAGATGGTGGTTGACATATCGACCTGCAAAGATATTCTATCCGCAGTATTGATCTTACTACTGCATTGCAAGGTAGTGAATGTGAAGTTACGGACAGTAAATATATACTTACCTTGATGGTGTAGTGGTTGGCAATACAATGGTGGCAATATTTTTGTAGGTTGATATTTTGACAGCGATATAGTCAAATACAATTGTACATCACTGAATTTGTAAAAGAATAAATGCCAGGAAACAAAGTTTTGCTCAGTCTGTTGCTGGCCCTGTCGAATGTCGGGGTCCCAAAATACTAAGGATGTAGAGTCGAGATTCCACCTCATGCCTCTTTCTCCCACCACCAGAGACTGCCTTCCCCTTTTTCTCACTTTTGCGCAGTGCTTAATTTGAGCCGCTGGTTTCTGGTGCTCGGCACAGGTATTTAATCGTCAGCACTGGTTGATGCGCAAACTCGACCCAAAGGTATTGGAGTGCTTTTCATGAGCACCAGTTAAGGACACATTAATTTTTTTTGTAGGCACGGAGAGATTAAGTAATTTGCCCAGACTCACAGGATGCTGAGCCTAAACAGAGAATCGAACATGGTTCCCCAGTTGCAGAGTAGGCAGCTCTGGCCGTTATGCCACACGCTCTCCCCACTTCTAGGGTTTCTTGGTTACGCTAATAGGAGCAGTGAGCTGGTACAAGCTTCCTTCTGACGAGAGCCCCAGCCCTTATTTTTTCAGAAATTAACCACTGCTCTCTTGCGTGTTCTTTTTCATCCTTCCTTTCGCCCTTGTAACTGTTTATCTGTCTTTCTCTGCGTGTGTGTGTGTGTGTGAGAGAGAGAGAGCGAGAGAGAGAGAGAGAGAGAGAGAGAGAGAGTGTACTGGACTTCTAGAAGTTGCCTGTTGCTCTATGTTGTTGTGTGTGCTGTACTGTAGTGGTCAGTGCGTAATTTGCAAAAATATACGTGATGGGGCCAGAAGTTTTGCAGCACTATAGACCGTCGGGGAGCAAATACATTGTCATGATTCCATATCATTCATGTCTCTTTAATAAATCACCAAACACCCCCTGCCTCTCTCCCACTCTTGAAATATATATTTCTTCCCTGCTTTTTCCGTTTCTCACCATTTTCCTTTTTTCTGCGTTATGTGTTTTGCGCGCGTTCCTACAGACCTTTCACACCCGACCCTACTCTGAGGACCAACATTGGACAGCTGCATGCATTCAGCACCATGGACAGGGCTCTTGCACACATCTTATGTTGTTTATGTTCTTATGTTCGGCATTATTGTTGCGCATGCGTGCCATTTTTTCACCAGGTTGATGGGTAGCACACGTGTGTTTGTGTCTGGATGTGCAGTTTCAGTAGCCATGAACCGGACACACGCATACACCTTTACTTAAAATCGCCCTAAAGACGAGCCTTGTCCACCCTTCAGCACCTTGGTCAGCGCGCAAGCGCACTTCTGTACTTAGTGTGAACTTCAGCCCCCTGGACAGGCGCATCCACATCACTTTTCTTACCACCACCCTCGTGTTGTGCTGTGTCCTACCTTCAGCACCCTGGAGAGCACCCTGGAGAGGAAGCATATAGAGTTCTTAACTGTATGTAAATCACCCGCCCTTATTTGATACGGTGTCCCACTTTCAGCGCCAGCACACGCTCTCGCGTCGTTAAGCAAAGTAGCTCTCTGCGGCTCTATGCAGACACGTGTCCTGTAGTTTGACCATGTATTTGTTAGAACCGGTTTCTCCCTCTAAATTCTCTTTCATTTACCCGCTTTTGGACCTAGTCCATTAACAAAGATCCATGTGCGTTTGAAGCGAAATGCCCTGCTGCTGCGCCTCAGAAGTGTTCTCAAACTTGAAAATACGTTTTTCCCTTGAAGGTTTCCAGTAGGCCCGCCCTCATCTCCCTGTGACATGGTAGGACCCTTAGAAAGAAATTGACAGCTGTGATGCACCTTGTGTCCCCAGATTATAAAGGCTGAAATCCACCTTCCTTGCATCTCGCATAACTTATTATTAGTCTTCGTTTTGAGACCTGACCTAATTATGGCTTTAGCCGACATGCCAGCCTCATGTTAAAAATATTATATATGTGTGTGTGTGTGTTTGTGTGTGTGTGTGTGTTGTGTGTGTGTGTATATATATATATTTTTTTTTGTTATTGCTTTAAATGGGCCGGTACTGAGTCCCGTCACTTCTCAGTTTTCTCCCCTTGAGTGCTGGAACTTCTTTTTGGGCAAGGAGAGTACCAGTGCTCCCAGAAGCAGCAGTGCTCAGGCCCTGAAGTACGGGTACGTGCAAAGCAAACAGTACTGAAAATGACCCTTTCAGATTGAGAGTTTATGTGCCTCTCTGACAGGCAGCAGGTTGTGTATTCCCTTGCTGGGGTGCTTCTGCAATGTTAGGTTAGGTTCGCAGCAAGAATGAGGATGTGGCCAGAGCTGCTGACAGCGGAACTGGCGAACCAGGTTTAAATCCCGACGTCCGATAATCATCCTGTGATTCAGGGCAGCCCAAGTAAGCGTTAATGCAAATGTTCTGAATGTCATTTAAAGCGCTCTGATGTCCATGGGCCAAATTCACTCTATATTAAACTGTCAAAAATTAGGCCCTGCACGTATAACGTGTCTCCATGTCTCCTAATGTACATGTTGGGAGCTGAGTGTTCGGGGAAAAGACTGAAATTCACCAGTTATGGTTTACTAGCCTAACTATAACTTGCACCCTTGCCAAGACCTCACATATTATAATTCACTCATAACATGTTAAATGCCATCATTGATAACATTACTGATGATAATGCAAATGACATAATTGACGACACCACTGATGACATCATCCAGTCATTATACCGAAGACCTATAGGATTTGTGGATTTGCAGTAATTCAACATGATACACCTGTGGCTCATTTTCTATTCACCTAAATATTGCCACACTTGCCACAAAATTCATCATTGGCTACATAATTTGCACATTTTAACAAAAAGAATTGCTTATAGCTAAGAAGGTTCAAGAGTATTAGAATTTTCTTCATGTAAGTTGAATGTATAAATGTTGACAGGTCACCTTCAGCATTTTATTGCTGCAAAAACATTTGAAGAGGATACAGATAGTTTAAAAATCATTGTTTGATGGACTGGGAGGAAGAGCTTTTGCCTTCACCATTAATACAAATTTATGTCAACATGACAGAGGCTGTTCTCAGACATGCAATTATTTTAACTGAATGCTCAGACATTCAACGAATCCCCAATATGTTGCATCTTTAAGGTCCACTGCTCTGCTTTTGAAGTACCTCCTGGAGAAATACGTAAATAATGACTATGAAATGTCCTATACGATTCTGCAGAGCAGGTTTTAATGGAAAGAGTTGTCACATAATTGAAAAGGAATTTATCGTTCTTTACTGCAAAATGTACTCAATACGGCAATATAAGTTGGACCTCCACTCCTGTTTTATTTTAGTGTCCCTGCTTATAAGAAATTATAAAGGTGCATCTCACACATCACCCAACCATTACCATTTTTAAATATACATAAATATGAAGGTCAAGGATTGTCAGGAGACAAAAACATAAAAAACAAAGGGGTTCCAAACGTTCCCAATATACAGTTAAGGTACATCTGAAATATAGATTGCTGCATTTTAGCAGTCAGTTTCTAAAGTGAAGTATTATTTTAAAAAAATGAAAACAACAATACAATTGTAGGTTAATGTTAAAAGCTCGAACACACTTCAAAACTGGTATAAAAAATGTAAAAATGCTTTAAAGGTCTGCAAATCTAATGATATCATCACGCTGTATGTCAAAAGCACAATAAAACGCTAAAATCACACAAACTCCAATGGTAGTAACAACTTATGAAGTGGGATTTGTGCTGAAAGAGTGGGGACTGCAAGCAGTCAAACTAACACTGGCAAACGCAAGTCGTTTGACCCTGCCCCTGGTATAGATGAACCTGCATTAGCTAGCAGCATTCATAAAAATAACATCATAGCAACAATCGTCCAGTTTGGCAGCTTCATGATCCAACCAAAATGGTCTGATACCAGAATACCATTGGCAGAGTGACATCCGACATAGATACTGTGTTCTAAATATTATTTTCAAAAATCTCCCTCTGTTGATGTTAATAAAAGCAAATTGACACCGAGTGGTACAATATTTTTTGTAAACGATATTTAGGATGCTATGTGTATGTTGGAGGGTATTTCTGTAGGTGATATTCTTAAAAACTACCAGAATTCTCTAGGAGTTTAAATGAAAGAAAAATACCAGCTTGAGTTGGTCAACAGTGGATGTAAAGTGTTGGTTATTTTAAGATTTCAAGGACAACATCTTGTCCAGTAAGAACTTCTCCTAAAGAGGTGTATGACCCGTGGGACATGTTCATGTAGACAGGTTACCACAAACAAATGATTTACTATTAACACTGTCTGCTGTTTGACCCTTTCACACACTGAGCGGATTCACAAAAGAAAGCTGTAAATCTGCACCCAGTGGCTGTCACCCTCACATGAGTGATGAGTTTAGGAATGTGACAGTCGCCGGTTTCCAGGCAGACTTCTGTGAAGGGGGCAGTGGCATACGCAACTGTACACAGTGGACCACTGCACTGGCAGAAACGGCATCACATTTGTGCCATTGCACTTTTCCTTAATGTTTTCTCTCCACTGGGAAAATAGTTTTCACCACATGAGTAAATCACAGACCATTGTCATGTTGAAAATGGGTCAGAGAACAACACAAAGTTTGTTGCTGTTCCCAAACCTTTCAGAACATCTCGGTCCTTGAAAACCTACTCTCAATCCTTGGAGTGGGGATTTACTCATGCATTATTTCACTATTGAGGGGCGGTAGTGCACACGAGTAAAAGAACATAGAAGTACAAAGCCACCTTCTGCTTGTAAATCCAACCTTGTTTACCTGTAGGTTGATAAAGCACTATAATCGGGCCCACTGTCATTACTTTTCCAAACACCACACACATTACACAATAATCGGGACTTTGAGCGCCTTGGGCATCCAGGTGGGTGTTTCATAACAATGGATTGAACTTTTTATTGAGTTCTTGTAATGTTAACCTCAGAGTGCTGTTGGATAGGATGATATCCACAGTCATAATAATTAAAACTATATAGTATTGGCGATTGTAGGATAATCACCCAATAGTGTATTTGAAAGGTCAGAGCCTTCTTGTAGGGACACATCTTCTAGTGTCTAATGGATGATGCTTGGTTTGAAAGAACCATATAATCCTGGTACATGGCAAAGAAACAAGGGCAAGAAACAGCCATAGGCATCTGACTAGAAGAACTAGTATCCATAGGTGGCAGAAATGAGTGAACCCTATCTTAGTGTACCCTGATACTGTAGGAAAGTTCACCTACAAATGGACTTATGCTCTATTTAAGAGGACGCAATCAGCCAGCCATTGCTTTTAAACCATTCTGGGACTCGTAATTTCGCTCTCTCCGTAATTCAAGCTTGGACTTGCAAGTTCAAACTACAAAGGGCAATTCGCCAAAGAGCCAGGGCTGGAAGAATATATAAATCATGACACTTGGTAGCTAAGGAACTGAGGAGCGTGAGGTTCTGGTCTGCTGTAAAGGCCTGAAAATCTTTTACAGAGATAATCTGATAAATGCTAGACCACTTCACTGGGAGGGAGATATTTCCAAAGTTCAAGTACTTCAGGTAGTGTGCAAGCTTTGGGTTCCCTTCTTCTTGTTAGGCCGTGCATGCACCTTTGCAGTATGCTGGGAGTGCTGGCCAAGGGAGATGGCACTCTCATAGGTATTACACCGGTTGGAGGGTGGAGGTTACATGGTACCAACGTAATGCTGAAGCCTTTATCCAGCTCCCTGATATAATGATGATGTGGGTGATGTCATTGGAACTGGACTGGAAAGATGCAATGGACTGTGAAAAAAATATTCAACAAGTGCTCCGTGCAGATGAGGAGGATAAGAAATGGAGCTGGTTTGCAGGTGCTCTTAATTCAAATAGACCCTTAGACCTAAAATGCGGGAGTTCTTCCTAGCAAGGATATTAATGTGATATCCAGGAACACAGCCGGCCTTAGCACAAATAAAAACAAACGTATATTCTTGAAAGAGCTGAAACCCGATATAATCTGTCTCCAAGAGGCTTGGATAACCGAGAATTGGTCCACTGAAGACTATATAGTGCTAAGCCGGCCGGCGCTTCATGTAAATAGAGGTCATGCTAAAGGAGGTATTCCAATCTTGTTAAGTACAAGCCTCAGTTGGTCCTATAATGAATTCCCTCATGCATCTAACTTAATTCAGGCGGTTAAGTTAGATTATAAGGTCGGCCAGGTTATGTTGGATTTGTTGTTGATAATAAATGTATACTTTTTTCCTTTATCTCTTCCATCTTGGAATCTGAAGACTGTAGGTCCACAATATTAGTGGGAGATCTGAATTCCAAAGTCTCTACGCATAGTCTAAGGGTATTTTCTAACATCGAAAAAAATGAAGCCCTAAATATTCCCTCCGCTCAATTCACGAATAATAGCAGGACAGATAAAAGAGGAGTCGTACTTCTAGAAGGTCTGAGAAGCTTAGATCTTGTAATTGCTACTGGGAGGTTGGGGAAAGGGTATGCAGCGTTTAGAACGCAAGCATTACAACGGAATACCTTTACAACGCGGTCAATTCTTGATTATTTAATCGTCTCTGCAGATTTTTTTCACAAACTTACAAATATGGAAGTATTGGGAAATGTTTTTAGTGATCACATGTTGATTTGCTTTAAAATTGACTTTGTGATGAGGTAGGCTCCTGGAATTTTAAAGGTACTTCAGTAGGGTTTAAATGTAACAAATGGTAGAAGCCACTGGAACACCCAAACAACCACTAAATTAAAAGCGCACCTATCATTACTAATAAGAGATCAGCAGTTTTTAGAATCAGTTGAGTGTGATCGTATTCAACCTGATTTTCTTGAAGTTTTTCCCCATAATATTGGCCTTTTGGCTAAATCTGGCAAACCTACTCATGTTCCTGGTCAACGGAGACCATACTTTACCCATTGCTCACTTTAAATAGGGAAATAAACAAACTTGTGAGTGCTCAGTTCCAGTACTTTTGGCATGAGCGAAGCAATTTAATCAACCTGCTAAAGAGAAAAAGACGGAGGAAAAAACGCTCCCTAAGGCAAATAAAGGAAGATGGTGTATGGACACAGTTAAAAGAAGCAGCTTCAAAAAATAACTCAAAAGGGTACTGGGAAATAATCGTCGATTGCTGCGGCACTAGGGTGAAATCTCTTCCCATACCCATAAAAGAAGAAGATTGGAAAGTTTATCTGTGGGAATTGTATTCTGGGAATCTCGATTCTTGCAGATCTGATATTGGGGCTCTGGATCAGCCGTTAATTTCCGTACCCAGCTATGTCCATTCTATTGATGAAGTGGTCGGGGCTATTAAAAAAATGCGATCCTCAGGAGCAATGGGCCCTGATGAAATTCCCATGAAGCTAATAAAAAAGGAGCCTCTTTTGTGGGCTACCTATTTAGCTCCATTATTTAATCTTTACTATTCTAATGGGAAAATTCCACCATCTTGGTCAGGAAGTATTTTAATTCCGTTATACAAAAAGGGCCTTATATCGCATTCAGGTAATTACCGACAAATAGCTTTACTGGATGCAACAGGGAAAATATTTGCTCGTAGAATTCTCGATCACCTTACAGAATGGGTGTTAGAGAAGAAAGTACTCCCCATTGAGCAAGCAGGCTTTAGGAAAAACCATTCTACGCTAGATAATATTTTTATGTTGAAATTAATAGAGGACAAATACACACTCTATCGTAATTCAAATGTATTTATGGCTTTCATTGATTTTTCTACAGCCTTCGATAAGGTAGATCGGCCTTTACTATGGAGAAAACTGCAAAAAATGGGTTTGCCTCCCCCTCTGCTATCCTTGATCATAGCACTCCACTCGCAAACCTGGTGCAAGATATTAATGGGTGGAAATCAAGGATTATCAAATGTAATCCCTACTGAAAATGGTCTCAAACAGTGCTGCTTGTTAGCACCACTTCTATTTTCCTTATATATAGCAGTCTTACCCGATTGCTTTGCTCAAAATGATGGAAATGCCCCGAAAATCAGTACCCGTCCTTTTGCATGTCTACTATACGCAGCGATATAGTAGTAATGGACTTAACCCCTATTGGGTTGAATAGAAAGTTGGCTTCCTTACAAAAATATACTGTGGCCCACTTTTTGAAAATAAACGTATCTAAAAGTAAAATTTTAATTTTGAAAAGTTCTAAAAGTAGAAAATCATATAATTTTAATTGGCAAATCGGTCCTGAAAGACTGGAGGTAGTAGAGTACCTCTATTTAGGGAAACTTTTAACAAGCAGCTTGGAAAATAATCCTCACATTTCACACTGCTCTAGTAAAGATACTTCACATGCCAACGTCTTGCGCATTTTTTACAGCGCTATGGGTAGGAGACATTTTGTACATTTATTGACGGTTTTTAAGGCAAAAATCCCCCCAACCCTGCTTTATGCGATAGAATCAATCCCTGTTAAGGACTCGAGTTTTTTGGACAAGGTTGCAGGCCAGATACTACGAAAAATATGTAATTTTAACACCTTAGTTCCAACGGCAGAAATCAGATTGGAATTCAGTTTGATAAGCTCCTATACTCAAGGCTTATCCAGGGTTCTACGTTGGGGTTATCAGCTAAAACATAGCGACCCTGATTCATTAAGAGGTGTTTAATGCCATGAAATCTTTGACGTTAAGGCAGGTAACTACTCCTTTCTCCTTTCACCGTGATTTCTCTTTGGCACTAAAAGTCTTTAGTATACAAGAAGAATCAGTACTTACCCTTCCATCATTAGGATTTAAGTCTCTACTAAAAACTCTGAGTGGCAGAATTAGTTTTGATAGACATTCAATCCTGTAACTCTAAAGAAAGATTAAAACTAATAATTAGGACAAACTCTCCGAGAATTGCACACAAATATTTATTTTGGAACTTTGAACACAGCATTCGTCGCTTACTTATTTTAGGTCACATGAATCTTCTACCCTTAAATGACCTTACAGCAAACTGGTCTCAGAATCCGAATAATGGGAAAATTTGTAATTTGTATATGCATAGCACCCAGACTCTGGACCATGTTTTGTTTGTATGTCCAGCACTGGCATTGAGCCATTATCGTTGGCTCTATCCAATGTTTTTACAAAACTCCGTTAAAAATGTAGCATCAGCTCGAGGTTATCTCTTTTGTCCTAAAAACGAAGCAGTGTGCGTAAAATTATTTAATTATTTTAAGGAATTCATGTATATATTTTAACTCTGTAATGATGTTTTTATAAGACTGTGTATAAAATGTAGCACCAACCTGAGATTATCAATTTTGGACAAAAAACGAAGCAGTGGGACTAAAACTTTATTTCTTTTGCCTTTTTTAGTACACTTTTCAAATGGGTGGCTATCCTCTTAGCCATCAGCAAATCAAAAGGGAGAGAGAGGACTAGATAAGCCAGTCTGGATCCCCTGGTTAATATGTATTATCAATAAAGGACTATCTTAGTTGTGTTTTTAGGGAGACTCAGTGCGTACGTATGACGGCAAACCACTTGGTTTGGTTGTTAAGCCCTCACCCACCAACCTAGTTGGTGGCATGCTTCATCATCGGGCCCACCACAGTGACACCGAATGTGTCCCGGGTGTGCTTCGACTCCAGATTACTGAGGAGCTGGTATACTTCTCTGAGTGTGCTGTGAGGGGGGTGTGTAAGAAAGTGATTTAAAAGCTATGCAGTGGGTCCCAGTTCCCGAGGGTATATGGATAACTTTAATATCTGGGCCCCTGCTAGCGAATAAAAAGGCAGTCGGACGTAGTGGAGTGAGTTATGGGCTCCCACGTCCTATGTGGTCTACATGTTTCAGCCAGGCCTTTTATTTACATCTGGCTTTCCTCAGGACCAAATGAGTATGTGTGGGTGAAAAAACTATAAATTATATTAAGTGATATGCTGCCGTGTCCCGAGTAGTACTCGGGACACCGCAGCAGGACGACAGGTTCAAGGAGCTCGCAGACCGATAATTTCGGTCCTCTCCTCCCCTGCCAGGTGACCCAGGAGGCTTTAACAGCAAATAGCAAGTTAAAGCGGAGGGAATCCCCCTCCATACACGTATAGCACCTTAGCGTGTGCGACACTTTTTAACAACACATATCACTTAATATAATTTATAGTTTTTTCACCCACACATACTCATTTGGTCCTGAGGAAAGCCAGTTGTAAATAAAAGGCCTGGCTGAAACATGTAGACCACATAGGACGTGGGAGCCCATAACTCACTCCACTACGTCCGACTGCCTTTTTATTCGCTAGCAGGGGCCCAGATATTAAAGTTATCCATATACCCTCGGGAACTGGGACCCACTGCATAGCTTTTAAATCACTTTCTTACACACCCCCCTCACAGCACACTCAGAGAAGTATACCAGCTCCTCTGTAATCTGGAGTCGAAGCACACCCGGGACACATTCGGTGTCACTGTGGTGGGCCCAATGATGAAGCATGCCACCAACTAGGTTGGTGGGTGAGGGCTTAACAACCAAACCAAGCGGTTTGCCGTCATACGTACGCACTGAGTCTCCCTAAAAACACAACTAAGCTAGTCCTTTATTGATAATACATATCCTCTTAGCCAGCCTTTTAGCTAGCTCTCCATCTAAAGTAGTCTTTAGTTTTATTAATTGATTCTCTAGTTGAAAGGGAGCTTTTGGTTTTTATTAAATGAACTGTCAGCTTATATAATGTCCATTATATCGTCTTAGGAGTTTTATTGTGCAAAATCTCTAATACTGTATGATCAGGGCTTTCTGATAATATTGTTTGTTTCTACTTAATGAAACTTAGTTAATCGAAGGCAGGCTCTTGATAATTTTATGATGGTTTGTGATTATGCTTGTTATGTATTTGTTTTATTTGTAATTCTATGAATGCATTTTATGTGGACCTCCTAGGAGTTCCAAATCTTTAATAAATATATTGAATTGAATTGCTAGCATAGTTGAGCACTAACAGCACGCATTGGACAGTGGCTTCCCCAAGGTGTGCAATGGCTTCCCTCTGTTTCTTCCAGCCGTAGTTATTTCCCCCTACCCATGAAACGCTTGAAATGTTTGCAAGTCCTGGAAGGTGTTGGAACGGCCTGATGGAGGATACAAAAGGGGGCCTTCTTTTCTCATGTGCCTTGAAGTACCACCCCCTGGAAAACCATAGAGAGATCCATCTTCCCCATACACTCCAACAATTGTCATTGAAGATCAGAATGCACCTGGCAAAACACTCTCAGCACTTTGTTCATGATTGGCGAGTCTGCAATGGAGAGGACGTAATACTTAAATAAGACTTTATATGAAATCTTCTGCATTCATTTGTAACATTACTTTTTTCTCTTTGCTTTCTTCATATATTTGGAGTTTATGGTATTTACCGATAAGGGAAAAAATACTAGCTTTAGGAGACTTTGCTAATTTTGGTACCAGGCGGAACATTAAAGTACTGGTCATGCCAGTAGAAAACCGGGCAGGTGGCAAGCCGCGTCTCAGCTGGTTTACAGCGTCTTTGATACCGATTGGTACTTCTGATGGGGCTTAAGCAGAAGTAGCGAGCCATCCCCTGGCATAGTCAGCTGCCCCCCTGCACTCCCACCCCCCTAGGCAGCGAAGCCGGCTGCCAGAACGGATGCGTCTCGTCTCATGGCTCCAGTAAACAGCACAACAAAGAGCGGCTAACGAGCCCTCGCTGCTCACTTGTGGAGCCTGCCTCTGGCGCCTGCACAAGAAAGAGCTCGCCCGCGTGCGCCGCTGCCATGACGCGCGCTCCCTTGCATCCCCCCTTTCCACTCTACGTGCTGCACTTACATTTAGCGCGCGCTGCCGAAGGTTAGCGCGAGACGCAGCCGAACGTTAGCTCGAAAAGCAGCTGCCACTGCCCCCAACCCGCCGCTCGAAACAGACGTCTCTGACACCCCGTGACGGAAGGACGCTGGCGGGCGTCCAGGCGCGGCACGCGCCAGGCCTTAAATGGGCTCCAAAGAAAAAGGGGAGTCTTGGCAAAGTCTTCATGCTGAGGCCTTCCTTTCTTTCTTTCTTCTGTGCGCTTTTTTCCCCCCCAAATTTCCTCTTCACGATTGGAATGACCAGACGGGGCACTCAAAGCTGATGAAACAGGATTAGCGAAATGGTATTGTCGGGCGTTACAGAGCGTGTCCTACAGCAAAGGAATCCGGCGGCTTAACCTGCCGAGGATAAAGATGTAACCGACAAGGGCTGGATTAATGGACTGTTCTGACTGATAGAGTAGCGCGTGCAATGGAGCAGCCGTGGCACTAATACAAGAGCTCGAGTGGTGCTTAGACATGCTTCCATTTGGCAGGCGTCATCTGGCTTTTACCTGGGATAGCATGTAGCTTACAATTGTTTTGCCTTCCTGTCTTTTGTATTTTTTGCTTGTACCAATAACTTTCTGAAATCCATCACAGCCTGTTCAGATTGTTAACGAGATTTTAAGGTGCCAAAAAGCCGAACATGGGTGTGGGGGACATAGTGGATTTATCCTACTAAGATTGTGAAGCAGGGGAGGTGCACAGAACGATACTTTGCCTCCCCAGATTTTGAAATGGAAACTTGATTAAACAGGGACAAACACAACATGTATTAAAGGCATGCTGCACAAGGCCTACGTTTCCTTGAAGCACTGTAACTTGAAAAAACTGTGGGACCCCTACAACGGCTTGCTTTGTTATTTAATTGCCATCATTGGCATGTTGTGCAGCTCCTTAAATCGTTGTGGTTGTCAGTGCAAGAAAGGCAGAAGATGCCTTTTTATGTTCAGGACAGTGGCTGCTCCTCCTGATCAAAAGGAAAAGGAAAGTGATAATAATGCAACGTTATTATAAATGTATTTTTCCTATTGTAGTCAGTGGTGCGCGGGGCTGGCCAGAGCAGAGGAAGGAGTGGTTTGCACAATGCACACTTTGTATGTTCCATCAGGCTGCATTACACAGCCTGGTGAGGAACATGCACAGGTTCCCTGTCGTCGTCTGAGCACCAAACCACGGTGCTCATACCAATCACAACTCAGCCTTGTGATTGGCTCAGGGGAGCCTGTGTGCTTCCTGGGCTGGAGACATGATGAAGCCAGCTGCCAGCCTTTCCAGGTAAGTTTTTTTTCTTTCATTCCCTCAATTCCCTCACTTCCCTGCCACCCCACCACCCACAGCCAGTAGCAGCCACTACTGGATAATGATACTGCTGGCTGGGGTCACATGAGAAAAATAATTTTTTTAGGAGAGGTTCCACACTCCAATGAACACAAATAAATAATTAGCAAAAATAAAGAGGTATGGTGGAACTCACTCAAGAGCCTAAGTTAGCCCTACTGGGCCTGACCACTGAAGTGGACCTGCCTCGCCCCCTGCTCATTTTTCTGGTTCTAGCGCTCGTAGTCGCCAAGCGAGACATTGCAAAATATTGGGGAGCAGCAGAATCGCCGACCCTTGAGGAATGGAGACGGGGGCTCGACCTTTACATGGCAGCGGAGAGGGTGACCTATAAAGCGAGGGGATGTCCCAAAAAGTTCCGAAGGGTGTGGGCCAAATGGAGACAGTATCACGGTCTGGAGGGAGGGCAATGAGGGAGAGTGCCAAGGGGAAAAGGAGGACTGGAATATGAATAGTGTAATACTAGGGCATGTGTGGACGATGTCACCCAACAATGAGGTGCCTCTGGTACATGAGACCCCGTGGGGAAACGGAAATGCTGAAATTGGCGGTAGCGAGGGGGGGGGGGAAGGGGTGGAGTGGGAATGGTTGTGGATAGATTGTTATAGGTACGTGACCAAAGACTCTTGAACCGACCCAAGGTGTATCAAGTGGCTGAACAGTTGATAAGTTGAAGGGGGGAGGGAGGAGGGAGGGGGAGTTGAGGTTTAATGGGATTTAAGCCCATTCCACAAAAGCAGATATTTACTGTGATACAGACTATCCAGGCCGGCTAAATTGGTATGCCTTCAACAGACATCTTGCAAACGCCGCCCGACCTCCGGGGTGTGGGCTGAACGGCTGTGACAAAGTGTTTAATATGCATATTGCCTCTCCCGCTTCTGGGACGGCGGAAGAATCGCATACCATGCTGGTCTTCTCTGCAATAAAAGTAATTTACAAAAAAAAAAAAAATAAAGAGGTATCTCATCCATCCCCATACTGAGTTTGCTCCTACAGTGCTGTTCTTCAAGGAGACGCTAACAAAATGCAACGTGATTTTAGACAGGAATGTGTTGTCACTGTGTTTGATATTCAGTGTCTGTGAAAACATTCCAAACAAAATACACACACCTTTAAATCTAATAATTAAGCACATGTGTATAATGTCGATTTGAATTAAGATTTGAAAATGAATGTATAGATTTCCATATACTAACACTCATTGAATCGGGATCAAGTTTGCTCTATATAAAACTTTATTAATAAATGAACTAACACAAAGTACAAATCTGGGTGTTAAATGGAAGAGGATTTAATCTTACACTGTCTGAACAGCACAATATGAAATCCTGGGCTCAAATCCTACTTCTCCACTTGCTCAGATTGTGTGATCCAAAGCCCATCACTGCACTTCACTGTGTATAATTGTCCAGTTTAAGAGCATATTGAAATAACTCAGTACATGATCTGCCCCTACACAAACCTCACTTACATGTGGTAATGAAAAAAAATCTTGCGTCTCATTTAATGACAATATAGGCTATATAAATAGAGAACATGACAAACTGACATATTTTGGGTAACGTTGCAAATTCGTCTAGCCATTGTGGGTTTTGTTGAATGTTTCCTTTTAAAAAAAATATTACTTTAAATAAATGCCACTCAATTCACTGATGTAGTCTTATGTACCTAATTGAGATTCTGAGCAATATTGAAAAATATATATTTTTATTTCCATTTTAAAGACTTTCTTATTTTTTTATGACAGTTGTTACCTGCTTTATGTCTTTTAATGGCTTGGCTCATTCTGTGGCTATAGCGGCAACCCAGAACCATGATTCGGCTCATACCAAGGCTGTTTGTGCCCCTCCCCTCAAGAAATTTAGGGTCTCCTACAACCTTGAAGTGGCGCATTGTTCTAGCAGTATTGCATCTGTTGTGTTGACTAGAGGGAGGTTGGAGTCACAGACTTTCTCAATTTCAGAAATATGCGAGAAAGAAGGCTTGGTAATGCACATGAGAGGTCCATACCATGTACAATCATAATTTCAAGTAAATACATAAAAAAGGTGGTGTGTGATATCACTGTTACGAAAAAAAATACGATTTAATAAGACCGAATATGACGATGGTAGCAGAAGTTGTTCAGTGCAAAAAGCCTGTATTGATGGATTTCACTCAGAGACAAAATGTTGGAGAAAAATGCAGATTAGGAAGAGCTAAAACAGCATCTGACAATACAGATTTTCATTTGGCAGTTTAATGATTCATAATGATTTCTAATTATTTGTTTCTGCTGACAACACAGTGCATTAGCATTGATGCAGCTTCACTGTTTTTCGCAAATCCAAACATTTGCCAAGCATATGTAATCTTAAAAGGAGATTTGCAAGCAGTGCACATCAATTTGTAGTATAATGATGGCAGGCATGCAGGACAACTAGGCATTCCAATAGGCATCAGATGCTGCATTCACAGCTAGCCAGCTGAATATGTAAACCATAAGCAGTGACGACAAACCCAGAAGCACGCCCAATACAGCATCATAGAAAAAACATACTCCGCCAGAGATTGTAATGTGAGGGTTCTTTCATGCAGCTGGGCCTTCAATTACTTAAGGGCAAGAGTGAATTATCCTATACTACCTCCACATGGCATCACAAGTGCACCCACCTTGCTGTCATGAGCACATCGATTTAGTTAACCCCTTAAGTGCTGCCTCGGTGCATTGGCCGACGGCAGCACTACCTCCCCAGTGCTGCGCACGACCATTGAACGTCCATTCAGCACTAGTTCTAATGGACAGCGCAGCACTGGGGAGGAATGTTTAATAGCAGCTATGGGGTTAAAGGAGAGGTCTCATAATATGTTAAAACACTAATCAGCGCTCCCTTGCCCACTTCCATGTCCCCGGAACAATTACTTTCTTTTTCTCTTGTCCTCGGAAAGTAGAACTGAAGATGAAATCTGCCTTTGGTCTGTGGCTGGGCTTAGCCAGAAGATCCTGTCCTCCTTCTATGGAAATGCAGGTACACCTCCCGGCATCCTTTTTTTTTTGGGGGGGGGGGGCTGTCTACCTGACATTTGAATTAGGCCTGGGCTCACAAGAGCATGGTCAGTCCTGGGCGCCATTGACCATGACCCCTGTCTTGCCTGAATTGAAACTAGTGACGTGTAGGACAACACAGGTTTCTGCAACACTTAGATCAACCCATAAAACTATCTCCCCATCTACCAGCATGTTACTGTTGTCTATTATATTTACTGCCAAATGCCACATAACCCCTCCTGGTTTGATCCTGCTCAATTGAGGCTCAGAAGATTTCTAGGAATTAGTCTTTCTTGAAAAATCCAGTTGTCTAATCACCTTTTGAGTGTGATCAGTGTATGATAACTGGTCAAAAATGTACTTACTTGCAGTTCGTGTGGCGTGTGCAGGAGCAACTGTATCATGTCAAAGTATTTATAAAGCTCTTGTTCACCACATATGTCTTTTTGGCGCTAAAGTACCAATGAATAAATACAATAATTATTATAAAATCAATTAAAATCATTGGATTTTCATGAGATCAAGTCAATCTGAATGATAAAAAGAGTATAAAGTGAATGGCGACATTAGACGAATCAGCTATTTACAGTAAAAAGATGTACTAACCTCTTGTTAAACACATTTCTGCGTTTTTTATTCTCTTCAGTATGAGCACATAATCAAAATAAAGTCTTTTACAGTAAGCCAGACAGAATGCTGTCAAAGAAGCTGTTTTCGCTCTGTGATCTCCCATAGTAATGGGTTAAACTTACCCATAAAATCATAAATAGAAATGTACAGAATTTGACTTCTGCATACATCTGACGAAAGAAGTCTGTTTTCAGTTAGTACTGACAGTTGTCTTTTAGTTCAGGAAGAAGGGTTAGTTAATTGCATCAAACACTCCAGCCAGATGCCCTCCTTTCAAGCTTTACCATTTGCAATAAAAAATAATTTAGTCTTATCCCAATACGAATTCCAAGAAATGCTTCCATCCAGTGAATCACTTTCAAAAGACAACTTGGGCAACATTTACTACACTGTCGAGCTGAAACGTAATTTCAGTATGTTAAGCAACAAGACACCCCGTTGCCCTTCCCCCTATTTCTGAGATCTCCTGAAGGTCCAACCGAGAGGTAGAAAAGCAAAGGTTTCAGGGGAGAGGCTCGAGGTACCCCAGAAGTGATTAAATAGGGATGAGAAGCATAGGGTTGAATGTCGATTTATTACATTCTGCCTCTCATAAAAGATTATTCCAAGTTCACTGAGCTGTCTCTTATACTGACGTGTTCAGCCATTCACCACCCCCCCCCTTAAATGTATGGATGAAGGTAGGAACCACAACTCTACATAGGACGCCACCAAGGACTGTCAATAGTAGTGGAGCAAAACCAAAGGGGATGATGGACGGAGTGTTAAACTTGCAAGCACTCACCCCCAGTGAACTGATCTGGTTTTAATCCATCATCATTCTTTAGCTCACTCCGCCACCCCAGTTCAGACAGGGCGATATGCAAATAAGTCTGACTCTGTGCCTCATGGGAAAAGTCCAGCCCGAACTGCCAAGCCATGTTTTCCCTGGACCGGAAACAAACATCCTGGGACCGGTTTCTGGTTAATCAGCCGTCATCAGACAGGCTAGCTTGAATCCATTGAAAAGTGAGCAAGGGACCCACCTCTGGGCATATCCTGCCAACTTAGGGCGAACAGAGCAAAACCAAACGGGATGATGGACAGAGTGTTGAACATTGCAAGCACTCACCCCCAGTCAAATGATCTGGGACTAATCCATTATCATTCTTTAGCTCACTCCGCCACCCTAGTTCAGACATGGTCAATAGTAGTGGAGCAGGGAAAGATGGAGTCTCGTGTATAATATGGAGCAGACAATTACCGCTCTGTGTACAGAAGCCTCTCTGAAGTCTTTGTGTGTATGTGTTAGTATGATGACTTATGGTCAGATGTTGCCTCAGAGGCAAGAGGTGTGGGAAGATTCATATTGGTTGCTGACAGGGGTTTCTTGAAGAGATGAGTTTTAAGTTACTTTCTGAACTGAAGGAGTGAAAGGCTGTGTCCGATTAGGGTCTGGAAATCAAGCACCGCCGTAGTAAATCATATCACACTTTGCCTCTGCTCTTTTTGTGATTTTCACCGCCAAAATGAATCTAAAAGTAGAAAGTTTTTAATAAAGAATGGCAAAGACAATAGGTCTAGCTTGCATTTTGAGTCTTGACTAACACTGTAAACACGGGGACTTCAAATGTGCCTGTCAGCCAAAGGCACAAGATGTCTACAATGCATAGATATATATTTTATTTTATTTTTTAAATTGGAGCGCGACCAGCAAGAATGAGATTGACTAATTTTGTTTTTACTTGCTGCCCACTTATTGGTTTCAGAGAGCTCGCAGGAGGTTTTATCTATTGTTATATACAATATGATGACGACACGTGTGCTTGGTTTTCATTGGATGCTGTGTTATGACAAGATGACCTGAATTGAATAGCACTGTCATGACGGTGTTCTGCTTTGGAGAACTGTGTAATCACTGGTCTGAACTCCGTAATTGCGTCATGACTGGTCTGCATTGAACAGCTGCGTCATGACGACAATCCGTAGTGGAGAGCGGAGTCATGACACTGGTAAGCACTGAATAAGTTAGTTATGAGGATAGTGTGCATTTAATGGATCTGGGCCATGGTGATGACCTGCATTGGATAGCTGTCTCATGATGACGTCTGCATTGAACGTAGCTGCGTCATGATGGTGCTCTGCATTATCTAGCTCTGTCAAGAAAGCAGCCTGCATTGAATTTCTGAATAATGATAACTGCATGCATTGGATAGCTCTATCGCGATAGTGACCTGCATTGAATACAACTGTGTCATGACAGTGGTCTGCAATGAATCGCTTTGCCATGTCGGTGGTCTGTAATGGACAGAGGTGTGGCACGATGGTGGTCTTCACTCGATAGATGAGTTATGATGGTAGACTGCATTGGATTGCTGTGTCATAGTGGCCTGCACTGGATAACAGTCACAACAGTCGTGTGCATATGATGGATCTGAATCTTCATGGCTGTCTAGATAATATAGCAAAGCCATGATGGTAGTCTCCATTTGATAAGTCTCTCATGATGGTGGTCTGCTCTGAAAATAGAAGAGTCATGATGGCGGCCTTCACCCTATAGGTGTGTCAACACATATATAGAGAATACATGAAGAGTAACTGTGTAATAAAGGGCTTATAAATGCCACTTGGACCCTGAGATGGCAATATGGGATCATGTTACACATGTTAGTTTTCATGTATTTTTTATATCGCGTGATTTATGCATTGATTTTAGTACTCCTGATATATTTGGAGCATTTGAGCTTCATCCTTAATTTCATTTTTAGTATACATTATTTCTCAAACACTACACATATATCTATGTTTTGAGAAATGTGTGTCTTTTAGTGTGGGATAAATAGATCATGTGCTAATATTTAAAATGTGTTTCCATGCAACAATATGAACTAATATAAGTCAAACTGTAAATGTAAAGTAGCATTGTAAGGAAGTGAAACATGTTTCCCAAAATGTGCTTATCTTTAGTAGTACATTGACACTATCGAGGAGGTTTTAACAAGACTGACAATGGGAAAATAAAATGCAGTGTGAGACAGTCAATTCAACATTTTGCTGACGGGTTCTGCATCGACAATAAGTATGTTCACACACACTAGGGACGATGCATTGGTTGATGCTTGAATCAGTGATCAGTCTGCAAGTATAAGCGTGTCAGGTGTGCTGATTAATGCCTTGAGAGCAGCACTATCACTGACATAAAATCGTTTTTACCAGCACTGAAAGAAAGAAGAAACAATCTGTTTAACTCTTTCATTTGTTTAGGGAAGCTACATTTCTTGCAAATGAAGTCAGCCCTGTGAATTTCTGAAATAACTCACAGTGAAGACTTCTTTTCTGTAAAATACGAGCTTTGAAAAAGCTTAAACATGTGATTCATGTATATGTATGTATGTATGTGTGTGTGTGTATATATATATATGTATGTATATATATGTATATATATATATATATATATATATATATATATATATATATATATATATATATATATATATGTGTGTGTGTGTATATATATATATATGTATATATATATATATATAACCGACTGGCGATAGCCAGTAGGTATATATAGTTAGGACCTAGTTACCATAGGAAATGCCGAACATTCTATTGGGAATAACTTTGGCGCCGATTGAGGGATCTGCCTGTAATTTTCCTTAAATTTGCCTCACTGCGCTCCGCTCCTTCCTTGAAAGTTTCGGGGGGGATTCGTCAAGCGGGGGCCGAGAAAAAAGGGGGGTCCCAAAACGTGTTTTCCCCATGTTCATTTCTATAGGGACATTCTGACAAGGCTACAGCTCGAACGGATGAACGGAATTTCACCAGATTTGGCAAAATGGTAGGGACTGGTATGGAGCAGTGCCTTTTGTATGTTTGGTGTAAATCCCTCCAGTAGTTCATGAGAAAATTGAATGTAAAATTGAGTCCAATGCAATTTTCCATAGGACCTTTAGACACAGCTACATCCCGAACGGCTGAATGGAATTACCGCAAACTTGGCAAAATGGTAGAGCCTGGTATGCAGAAGTGCCTTTTGTATATTTGGTGAAAATCCCTTCAGTAATTGTTGAGAAAATCGACTTTTTTCAAATTATATATCTATAGGCGGGACACGGTGCGTGCCCGTGCGCGCACCGTCCCTGCACTGTCCTTGCACGTGCGCAGACCTTAGCGTGCACGAGCTGCATGCTGATTGGCTGCCAATGTCTCTCAACACTCCAAAACAGAAATTGTTGGCAGCTATCTTGTGCCTCGGTAGACTGAGACTCAGGAAAGCAGAAAAACAAACGTGTAGAACTCAAAAAGGGGGCAGGATAGAAGGACCTGACCCCCTAGGCTTGCTCTGGGGGTCCCACAAGGCCCCCCCCCCCCCCCCGGCCCAAAAACATTTTTTTTTTTTTTAATTGCGGGGTCCGCGCACGTTGCTTGCACCCCGCGATTTAAAAAAAAAATGTAGGGGGTGGGGCCTGGGGGGTCCTTGTGGGACCTCCTGAGCAGGCCTAGGGGGTCAGGGTGCTTCTACCCTGCCCCCTTTGCGTGTTTTGCACCTTTGTTTCACTGCTTTCTTGTGCCTTGGTTCTACCGAGTCACAAGATGGATGCCAACACTTCCTGGTTGGAGTGTTGACAGACAGTGGCAGCCAATCGGCATGCCTTTCACAGGAAAGCAGCATGCTCATTGGCTGTCAACACTTCTAACAAGGAAGTTTTGGCATTCATCTTGTGCTAGGTAGACCGAGGCACAAAAGAAGCAGAAAAACAAATGTGTAGAACGCAAAAAGGGGGCAGGGTAGAAACACCCTGACCCCCTAGGGCTGCTCAGGTGGTCCCAGAAGGATATTTACATATTTAAACGTTATCCGCTAATAGAATTAGCATTTAGAAAACCTTTGAAATTTCTTGAAAAAAAACGATAGGTTTCACGCCTGACATAGTTGGGAATTAGCATTTAAAAAGTGGTCCCAGAAGGATATTAACATATTTAAACGTTATCCGCTAATAGAATTAGCATTTAAAAAACCTTGCAAATTCACTTAAAAAAACATAGGTTTCTGGTCATATATAGTTAGGAATTAGCATTTAAAAAAACTTGCAAATTCACTTGAAAAAACAAAGGTTTCAGGTCATATATAATTAGGAGTTAGCATTTAAAAAACCTTTGAAATTCACTGAAAAAACCATAGGTTTCAGGCCTTATATAGTTAGGAATTAGCATTTAAAAAACCATTGAAATTGCTCCTATATAGTTAGTTGTACTAACTATATTTCGCGCACCCGCAATCCACTGCTGATGATGTCACATATTACATCATTCATGACCTGGTCAGTGACATCACTGATGAAATCTCAAATGACATCAATGATGACATCCCTGATGACATCATCCATGTGACAATCACATACACCTTTTCATACACTAGTAAAATCTTTCATCACTCTGTGTAAAATACAGAGTATCATATTTGAATCCATTGACACAGCAATACAAGTATCTAAACACCCACTCATTGATTCCTAGATGTATACACACATCTAATCACTTACCTGTAGATGCACTCATACATGCTGTCAATGATCAATAGAACACTATCAAAAATACTTATACACCTATATCGACATTAGACACCAAAACACAACCTATTCACATATGAAGTTATCCTACACACTTATGCAAACAATGGATCATACTTACATACTTACTTAGCTACACACTTACACAAACACCACTTCATCTACTTATTTAGATAGTAAGTCAAATTTAGTGTAGAATAAAATCATTATTACAAGTATACAGTTATCCATACAGTCACACACACAATCATTGAGTCTTATGTATACTTATTTATATACAACAATTGACACATACACTGCCTTTTAGTTTTCTAGTTTATCTACTGAATCAACTATTCACACATCTTTGGGCAATCACACACCCTCCACCGAACCACACACACATTCACTCTCCCATACAAATACTCAGTTAACTAATCAATAACTAATATAGACTTTCACATAGCTAGTAACCAACTGGAGAACCAGTTTACACAACAACTGACAAAGTGATACAGATATTCACACAGTTTAGTCACTATCCACTATATTTAGTGAGACACTATAAATTGTTAAAGTCCTCCATTCAAATATTTATTTTTATATATCCACTCATACTTTAATGCAAATTGCTATATATATAATGCATATTTAAATAATGAAGCAAACCACATTCACTGGATGATGTCATCAGTGATGTCATCATTGATGTCATTTGAGATGTCATCAGTGATGTTATTTGAGATGTCATCAGTGATGTCACTGACCATGTCATGAATGATGTAATATGTGACATCATCAGCAGTGGATTGCGGGTGCGCGAAATATAGTTAGTACAACTAACTATATGGGAACAATTTCAATGGTTTTTTAAATGATAATTCCTAACTATATAAGGCCTGAAACCTATGGCTTTTCCAGTGAATATATACACACACACACACACACACACACACATATATATATGTATATATATGTATATATATATATATATATATATATATGTCTATATATGTCTATATATGTCTATATATATTTATATAACCTAATTTAATGTATCATTTCCATGTCCAAGCCCTGCAGTCTTATCAAAACTTGGTAAGTTTACCTATGTAAGGCTTAGAGTAAGGCCCCAGATATTGTGCATGTGCAGGAGCTGATCTGGCCTCATTGGCGCTTAACAAAAACTGTAATTGAATAAATAAATGTGTATTTTCTACAATGTAAGATTTTTAAATCCTACTCTTCTCTAACAATTCTCTTTTCTTCTACAGATTCTGTCAATAAGGACTATTGAGACATGCGTTCCTAACTCCAGAGAGAAAAAGACGATCAACAATGAACCATGGAACCACCATGCTGCGCATCCACTAAACTCTGGTGGGGCGTGGCAGCTGGTGTTGTGAATCAGGCCGCCACCAGTCACAGACCGGCTACTTCACAACACCAGGGTCACACCCCACTGCTTTCTTCATAGCATCACGATCACACAAGTTAAAGGTCCAGCTGTTTGCTTTGCATAAGTACACGCAAAATGATATTACTAGCCATGCTGCATTTTCATAAACTCCCTCCAGAAGATTGTGTGAAGAACAGAAACTTTGCTCTGGGTAATCTTGTTTGTAAAACTTGGAACCTACCTTTAGGACAACCATTGATGTTCATGAAGTATGTTTTTCATGGGTTTCTACAAACCAGAACCTTGCTTTGGTATCCTTGTCTAAATGTCAAATAAAAATGGGAAAGCCATGGCTCCCTAAGTGATGTGATACTGATCAATGTATTTTATGGGTTAATTGTATGTGAAAAAATGTATGTGTACAACATGGAGCACGACCAAAAACTACTACTAGTCAATATTGCTTGATGTCTTTGCAAGAGCGCAGTCATGACTTTGTAGATAGGTGAACAAATGTGTATATTTGTTAGAGTTCAAAAGTTCAAAGTTGTAGTTTGTGTTAATGGTTTTACTCAACACACAGCATCCCACCAGACCCAATAATATATCTTTATAGGGGGCTGGCCTCCTAATGTCTTTTCCTGCAAAACGTTTATATCTTGTCTCTCTTTTAGAGCTTGATACATTGTAAACTGAATATAGATGCTTCTTGATTAAGATACTTGTGTATGCCGATCACATTTATTGCTTTTCTGTTTTTCAAAATGTAGAGTATATGTAAGATGAATTGACGCTGGCACCTGGTGAACCTGTACTGTGATGCTACATAAATTGTAATCGTAATTGCATTTATATGAATGAACACTTTTATTGCATAATTACCTAAAATCATTGCAATTACATATTTATACAGACAAGTTAAAAACAGGTGATATTAAGAACACATGCATCAATGATTGCGTAATAAGTTAAATTAAGTAATGAGGACCGCCATTGTTTCGATGTTTCCTATCTATCTTGCAACTGCCACCAAAGAGTAAAAAATAAATGTAGTTTATAAAACTTCTTTGTACGTTCGGATAGTCATATGATTATATATAAAGTGCTTTGTGCTTTGACTGTACCATGGTGAATCCACCCCTGCCTGCTAAAAGCAACCCTGATGGTAGGTCCAATCCCTGTAAATGCATTTATATCGTGCTTTCGTCCCCTGATGAGGCGTTAAAGTGGTTTTACGCCAGGGAGCACTCAGTTCCGGTATCCAAGGGTAGTAGTTAGTCCAATATTATTGGTTATTGTTGGCTACAGAGATTAGTTTTGTGTTTTTATATGATAACCCTTCTATGCATTCTCTCCAGTTTCTTTGCAGTGATTAAATGAATGAATGGCTGCCCCCAGATTGCACTGAGTGAGCAAGCGAGGAACCAACCTCCCTGTCATTAATGGTGCTCAAGGGTCTTATCGAACGGAGAGTATTTAGAAATGATGGTGCCACATTGTGGAAT
This sequence comes from Lissotriton vulgaris, assembly GCF_964263255.1. Lineage (NCBI taxonomy): Eukaryota > Metazoa > Chordata > Amphibia > Caudata > Salamandridae > Lissotriton > Lissotriton vulgaris. The sequence goes on from NW_028245465.1 coordinate 1,015,286, forward strand.
TTACAGCACAGTTTTGAATGACATGATAGGTTTTAGGGGCGTTTCTGAATTAACATTTGCAAATACCTAAACTGCAGGAGGACACAAATAGAATGGGGCAGTCATGGGATGGCAGGGTGATGACAGCCCATCCTTCTCTGAAAGCAGTCCCCTAGCCTGCAGCCTATGATGATGCATGTCTTTTGTAGGCGAATGGGTCAGAATTAAAGTAGTTAGGGTTCAAAGGAAAGTATCAGTTGCTGCAGGATGAGGCTAATTTTCAATTGGATAGTTTATTCTAAAAGGTACACAAATGATATATTTGTTCTTTCTTTTGTGGAGATCATTTTAATTCCAGTAAGATATACATTGTAAACCGTCTGACATTTTAAAAGGCGTAAATAATAAAAGAATATTCTGAAATGTTTTGCATCCTTAATGGATCAGTTGGAGAGCAGCGGTGATGTGAAAGCCGTACAGAGGTAAAGAAGCATCACTGGTAAGCACAGAAATGTGTGTGGGAGTGCCTAATTTCTAAAAAGAAATTAATACATAGAGACCTTAACTTTTTTTCTAGGAGCCAGTCAACAGCGCTGCTGGATTCCAGGGTGGCAGATTACCAAGATTGCCTGACCTTGATTCCACTGCTTCTGTAAAATAAAACAAATGCCTCTTTTCCCCCCCCCCCAAGACCCTACACGTCCTGTATTTTTACCTCCCTCTTTAAGGTTATTTGATCTCTATTCCTTTGTCACTGCTTTTTTATGTGTCTCTTACTCCTTTTTCTGCGTCTCTTACTCCTTTTTCTGCCTCCTGCCCTGTGGCAAAGAGTGATGCTGAAAAATAAACCCTGGTCCCCAAAAACGGCCACCTGTGCTCACCACCAGCGACTACAAGCAAACATTAGGCAATGTTGCAGGACAAGGGAGTCGCCAGAAAATTAAAATACCCCCCACTTTGAATCAAAGAACTGATTTCACCAAGCAGGCAAAGCAAGTCTGCCCGAACCTCCGTAGAAGAACACCCGTTTCCATCCAATCATCTATCCATTCACCCTTCCTTCCACCCATTTCATCTTTACATTTGGTCATCCATTCATTCTTCTACCATTCCATTCATCCATTGGCCAGTCCATTGATCCATTTGCATAACCATTATCTAAGCATATACACATCCATCCACTCATACATCCATCCATTAATAAAGCCTTTCATCCATCAGTTGATCCTTTGGTCCATCCATTCATCTATCAATCATCCATCAATTCTCTCAGATTTCCATTTACTTTGTCATCCATTCATCCTCCAACTTTCAATTTACTATGCCACCTATTCTCTCACATTTCCATTCTCTCTTCCATCCTATCACTTACACATTTATCCACCCTCTCAGATTTTCACTTATGTTGCCATCCTTTCACCCACCCACCCACCCTCTCAGATTTCTATTTACTCTGCCATCCTTTCCCCCACACATCCAATCATCCATCCTCAGATTTGTGTCCATCCCTCCATACCCTCAGATTTCTATTTACTCTGCCATCTTTTCACCCGCTCATCCACCCATTCATCCACCCCTCATTTCCATTCTCTTAGATTTCTTTTTACTCTGCCATCCTTTCCCACTCCCATTCACTCTCCACCTATCCACCCTCTCAGATTTCCATTTATTCTGCCATCTTTTCATTTACCTATCATTCATCCACCCATCCTTTCACTTGTCATCCATCCTTTTACCCACCCATCCCTTCTTCTAGCCATCCACCCTTTCACCTACTTATCCAGCCTTTCATCCACCTATTATTTCACCCACTCATCCATTCATCCATTCTCCTACTCATGCATCCACTCATCTGTCCTTTTTTCCCTTTTCTATCAACCCATCTTTCTTTCTTCCTTTTAGCGTTAATTATGAGCTTTTTTATCTGCCAAGTTACAGATAAAAGAGGCCCATAAAGAACCCCACCCCCACTGTAGCTGCTAAAGCATGAGGTTCAAGACGCCACTGTTGCATATGATGTATGCACTGAAAATGCCGGATGGGGGTAAACTTGTGGCAGAGGAGCCGACCACATCATTTTAATATGTGTTTGTGCATGGCTTTATGTGCACACAATGCACACATGCAATAAGGATGAGAAAATAAACACTACCAAATGGCTTCAAATTAAAAGGGCCACCACAACCAGTTCATACATATAGATAGAAACATATATCAATCAGAACTTGTAGAGCCCGCTACTCACTCCGAGGGGTATCCAGGCACTTGCGTGAGGTGGAGCTACTCAAACAGCCAGGTCTTGAGTCTACTCCTGAAGTTGGCTAGGGGGGGTAGATTTCAAGAGGTGGATGGGGAGGTTGTTCCCTGCTTTGGCTGCGAGGTGGGAGACGGATTATCCTCCGGCTTGGGTACGATGGATGCAGCTGACGGTGGCGAAGGCCACGGTGCCAGACCACAGGTGTCTGGTGAAGGTCAGACTGGTGTTTAGGTATTGTGGTCGGCTTTGTAGGCGTGCGTGAGCAGCTTAAAGTGACATCTCTTCTTGACTGAGAGTCAGTGCCAGTGACGAAGGTGGAGGGTGATGGGGGATCGTATAGGCAGGTCTTGCGTTCTGGATTGTTTGGAGGTGCCCGAGGAGGAGGGTGGTGGCTTTGGAGTAGAGGGCGTTCCCGTGGTCAAGTCAACTGGTGATGAGGGCTTGAGTGACTGTTCTTCTGGTGTCGGTTGGGATCAGTCTGAAGACTTTACGGAGCACTCCAAGGGTGTTGAAGCAGGTGAAGGCAACGTAGTTGAGCTGGCGTCTCATGGAGAGTTCGCTGTCGAGGATGATTCTGAGGTTGCAGGTGTGGGTGGTGGAGACCGTGCTGGTTCGAGGGCGGATGGCTACCAGGAGTCGTCCTCCGGTAAGGGGGTCTTCTAAAGAGGAGAGCTTTGTGTTTTTTTGGTGTTGAGTTTGAGGCAGTTGGCTCTAATCCAGTCAGCAATGTTAGTCATGGCTTTCTGAAAGTTCGCTCTGGTGATGTCCGTGTCTTCAGTGAGGGAGAGCCTGAGATGGGTGCAATCGGCGTAGATGTTCAGACCATGGCTGCGAGCAATGGGTGCCAGCGGAGTCATGTAGACGTTGAAGTGTGTGAGGAGCCCTGGGGTACAGTGCAGATGATACTCTTGGGGTCGGAGTTGTACCACAGGAGGCGGATTCTCTGAGCGTGTCCGGTGAGAAAAGAGGTAGCAGCTTGAGGGTTTTGTTGTAGATGCTGCTGTGGTGAAGTCTTTGGATGAGGATGTGGTGGGAGATTGTTTTGAAGGCCACTGACAGGTCAAGGAGGATCAAGGCTCATGACTCCCCGCAGTCAAGTATGGCTCCTACGCCGTCAGTGACGGCTATAAGGGCAGTTTCTGTGCTGTGGTTGGGGCAGAATCCAGATTGGCAGGGGTCAAGTAGGTTGCTGGATTCCAAGTAGTCTGTGAGTTGTCGTTGACAGCTTTCTCCACTACCATGGCCGGGTAGGGGATGGGTGAGATTAGGTGGTAGTTCTGGAGGTCGGATGAGTCTACCTTTGACTTCGGTGTGCTTCTAGATTTCCGGGAAGGTGGCGGAGCTTACGCCGCATAGAGGATGTTGGTGAGTGGGGAACTGATTTCTTTGTGTCTGAGGTTGAAGGCAAGGTGGGGGCCAGGGGTCAGTAAAAGCTCTGGAATGGATAAAGGACATGATGAATGTTGTGGTTTTGGAGCTGAGAGGTGGCCAGTCAGTTAGGAATTGGAGTGGGAAGGGCGATCAGGAAGGTCTGGCTGGGGCCGTCGGGGTTCGAAGTTTTTGTAGATGTTGGCAATCTTGGTGTAGAAGAAGTCAGCAAGTGAGTTGCAGAGGGACTGGAAGGGCTGGATGGTGTTTCGACTGAGTTTAGGGAGAAGAATTCTCGGACGATGTTGAATAGTTCCTTTGTGCGGTTGGTGGACTGGAGGTGGGTGGTGAATGCTTCTTTCTTTGCTTCTCTGATGGCGTGGTGGTAGGATTTGAGAGCCATTTTGAAGGCTATTTGGCCGCCTGGGTCTCAGCTCGCGTGTCAGCGTCTCTCCGGAGGTTTGAATTTCTGTTTTTCTGCTTTGAGTTCAGGGGTAAAACAGTTGGCGTGATTGTTGGTTCTTCTGTTGCTGAGGGTTTTGATGGGTGAGATGGAGTCGGCACTAGTGGTGATCCAGTCGGATAGTTGGGCGGCTGATTGACTGACATAGTCAGATTTGTGAAGAGTGGCGGTGTTGAGGCCACCGTCCATTAGGATCAAGTGATGGTGTTCTAATGTGGTGAACAGTGGGGTGACAGTGGCCTGTCAGGTGACAGCGATGGTGAAATGAAAGATGCTGTGGTCCGTTCAGGTGAGCTCGGTTGTGTGGCTGAACCAGATCTTGTAGCTGGACGTGACAAAGGGGTTGATGGTGTGTCCGGAGATGTGTGTGGGGTTGGTGACGAGGCCCAGGTTGTCCAAGGAGTCTAGTAGGATGGCCAAGTTGGTGTTTTGTGGGTTTTCGAGGTGGAAGTTGAAGTCGCGAGGCAGAGGTAATGTCTGAATTGCAAAGCAAGGGGTGCGATGATTTTGGAAACGGTTTTGTAGAAAGGGGGTCGGGTCCTGGTGGTCTGTAGGCAAGGGTACCTCAGACGGTTGACTGGGCGTTGGCTTGGAGTTGGAAGTTGAGATATTGGTTGAGGGGGAGGCATTAGAGGTGTTGAGCCTGATGGTGTCCTTTTGGATGATGGCAATTCCTCCTCTGAGTCTGCCTGGCCAGTCTCTGTGGGTCATTTTGTAGTGGTTTGGAGTGGCAATAGCTCTGTCGAGGGATGAGGAGTCCTTGAGCAAGGTCTCTGTGAAGAACCCTAAGTCCAGGATGGTGGTGGTGATGGTGTCCCAGAGTTGGATGGCATGATTGGTCAGGTAGCAGATGTTTGAGTAGCATGCATTGTAGTTTGGGCTGGTTCCCGATGTCCTTTGTAGGGGCTGCTGGTTCCTTGGAGTTGCAGGTGAAGTGGCTGTGGAGGCATTCAAAAGCTCTTTCAGTGAGTGGGTGCAGCAGAGGGCGCAGCAGCATCCTGAGTCCATTACTCGAAAACTGTAGCTGGAGTAGCGGTGGACAGTTGGTAGGCCAGGGGATCTGGTGGCGGGCGCGGACGGGTGCAGACAGGCTTGCCTTTGAGGCGACACTGGCGCGCCCTCTGTGCGTGGCCATGCAGCAGCCAGCATTAAGTAGCCTGGGGGGTGGGCGGGGCGGTGAGCAGGTCTGGGGGTGAGGCCAGCGACACGCTAACGTCATAGGCTGAGGAAATGGTGGGCAGCCAGTTGCCTAGCAACCACTCGCATTGAGCAGGTAGATAGATAGATAGATAGATAGATAGATAGATAGATAGATAGATAGATAGATAGATAGATAGATAGATAGATAGATAGATAGATAAAAGGTGGAAAATTGTTTGAGGAAACACCCCCATTAGACTGCACATAATATATCCAGCCACCGTGGTTGGTTGACCAGTTGCTAGTTTATTTATAGTTATTTATTATAAGTTTTATATAGCGCTAGCCAGACCCGAAGGTATCGGACCGCTTTACAACAAGAATCGATTACAGGATACATTAAGCAATTTAGTATATATAAAGGAAACATGACACTCGTAAGTAAGATATCACAGTAGACTGTACAGGGACTGTATAAGGTAGTCGAAGGGATGGGTTCGGCCAGTGAGAGGGGGCGGGAGGTAGTCACTGCAGAGAGTGAGGTAGAGGTGAATGAGGCCAAAGTTTCTGTGTGCAACTATGGTATGACTTTGGCGACTGGCTTGTAGCTATCCATTTGGGGGGAGATTGGTGGAGGAGGAAGTCCTTGAGTAGCCTTTTGAATTTTATGTAGGAGGGGTTAGTCCTGATTTGTACTGGAAGGGAGTTCCATATTTTGGGCGCATTTCCTGCAAAAGATCGAGATGCGTTTTTTTGCTGCGAGATTTCGGGGGGATAAGGAATAGAGTGTTTGTGCTCCTCAGGGTTCTTGGCTGCCTGGCCTTCTGTAGTTTAGCACCCATGTAGGCGGGTTTCCCAGTGTGCAACACTTTGTGCGTGAGGCAAGTGGTTCTGAAGCTGGCACGCATTTTGACAGGGAGCTATTTTAGCTCTTTGAGTGCCGGCGAGATGTGATCAAATTTCTTTTTTCCGGAGACAATTCTGGCCGCTGCATTCATAGTTGATCTGAGTGGAGCTAGATGGGATTTTGCTGCTCCCGTGAGGGTTGCAATTCCGTAGTCCAGTCTGGACAGTACCAGGGATTGTGTGGCTTGTTTGAGGTCATTAAGAGGGATGAAGGGTTTGATTCTGTTGAGAACTTTAAGGTTGAGAAATGCCCTTTTTGCAGTGTTTTTGATGTGTTTGTTCATGTCTAGTTTGGGGTCTAGAGTTATTCCCAACGATTTTGCAGAGTCAGCTTGGATGAGGTTATGATTGAGAGCCACAATGGTTTTTATCCAGTCTGTGATTTGGGTGTTCTCCTTTTTTTTGGAGATGAGGAGGATTTCCGTCTTGTCCTGATTTAGTTTTAAGTGGTTGCATGAGAGCCATTGCTGGACTTCTTGTAGAGTGACGTTCAATCTCTGGATGTCTTCGATGGAGGAGGTTTCCAGGTAAATGAGGGTATCGTCTGCATAGAGGTGGAAGGGAATGTTGTTGTTTTTAAGTATGATTCAGAAAAGGGGGTGGTGATGAACAGAGTGTCTGAATTAAGCAGACCACTCTTACCCAGTCCAAAGATCAGGGCTTGATCCATCACCGTTATTTATCTCACTGCCCCATCCCAGCTCAGAACCTGGCTATATGCAAATCAGTCTGTCCCTGGCCCAGTGCATCATGGGAACAGGGCAGACTAAACTACCAAGCCAATTCTTCACCAGAAAGGAGACAAGCTACCGGGGACCGGTTTCTGGCATTTCAGCCGTCTTCGGCCCGACTTGCTTGAATCCTGATGGAGCAGTGAGAAAGGGACTCATGTCTGAGTATACCCTGCCACACCTATAGTGGCCAAAAACGATTCAGAAAAGGGGGTGGTGATGAACAGAGTGTCTGAATTAAGCAGACCACTCTTACCCAGTCCAAAGATCAGGGCTTGATCCATCACCGTTATTTATCTCACTGCCCCATCCCAGCTCAGAACCTGGCTATATGCAAATCAGTCTGTCCCTGGCCCAGTGCATCATGGGAACAGGGCAGACTAAACTACCAAGCCAATTCTTCACCAGAAAGGAGACAAGCTACCGGGGACCGGTTTCTGGCATTTCAGCCGTCTTCGGCCCGGCTTGCTTGAATCCTGATGGAGCAGTGAGAAAGGGACTCATGTCTGAGTATACCCTGCCACACCTATAGTGGCCAAAAACGATTCAGAAAAGGGGGTGGTGATGAACAGAGTGTCTGAATTAAGCAGACCACTCTTACCCAGTCCAAAGATCAGGGCTTGATCCATCACCGTTATTTATCTCACTGCCCCATCCCAGCTCAGAACCTGGCTATATGCAAATCAGTCTGTCCCTGGCCCAGTGCATCATGGGAACAGGGCAGACTAAACTACCAAGCCAATTCTTCACCAGAAAGGAGACAAGCTACCGGGGACCGGTTCCTGGCATTTCAGCCGTCTTCGGCCCGGCTTGCTTGAATCCTGATGGAGCAGTGAGAAAGAGACTCATGTCTGAGTATACCCTGCCACACCTATAGTGGCCAAAAACGATTCAGAAAAGGGGGTGGTGATGAACAGAGTGTCTGAATTAAGCAGACCACTCTTACCCAGTCCAAAGATCAGGGCTTGATCCATCACCGTTATTTATCTCACTGCCCCATCCCAGCTCAGAACCTGGCTATATGCAAATCAGTCTGTCCCTGGCCGAAGACGGCTGTAATGCCAGAAACCGGTCCCCGGGAGCTTGTTTCCTTCCCAGTGTAAGAATTGGCTTTTGTAGTTTGGTTTGCCCTGTTCCCATCATGCACTGGGACAGGAACAGACTAATTTGCATACAGCCAGGTTCTGAAACTGGGATGGTGCAGTGAGCTAAAAAACGGTGTTGGATCTAGCCCTGATCTCTTGACTGGGTGAGAGCTTTCTGCTTAATTCAGAGACTCTGTCCCTCACCACCCCTTGTTGTAAATATGTTGTTTTTTAGTATGGCGGTAAGGAGCTCCATATATATGTTGAAAAGTTGTGGGGAGAGTACTGATCCTTGGGGGACACCCCTACATACAGGGAGTGGGTCAGACAAGAAGTTCTTGATTTTTAAATTTTGGGTGCAGTTCTGTAGGAAAAAGGTGAACCACTGTAGGACCATCTCCTTTTGCTCCCGCCCTTTCTTGAAGTGCTTTGATGAGTAGTTTGTGGTCAACCGTGTCGAAGGCAGCCGATAAATCCAAGAGTATGAGTAGACCGCATTGGCCAGTGTCCAGGGATTTGTACATATCGTCTATTACATTTAATATTGCTGACTCTGTACTGCATCCTTTTCTGAACCCTGATTGAGGGGGATCAAGAAGGTTGGTGCTGTCTAGGTGTTGAGTGAGAACACATTTTCCCAGAATTTTCGCTAGGAGAGGGAGGTTAGAGACGGGTCTGAAGTTGTTCAGATCGTTTGTGTCCGAGCAAGGTTTTTTCAATAGAGGAGTGACTTGGCCAATTTTGAGACAGTCAGGCATGACTCCGGTGCTCAGCGAGCTATTTATAATCTTAGTCCAGTGCGGGGCTAAGCATAGTTTGAGCGTTTTGGCTAGTTGGGCCGGTAGGGGATCCATGGCGTGTGCTGAGGATTTGGTGTTAGAGATCATATTGATGACCTCTGCTTCGGAGATGGGGTTGAAGGATTTCCAAAAGTTGAGGGGGTGTTTAGGTGTGAAAACTTCTGACTAAGCGTGCGATTTGCTGTCGAGGGGGCTTTTCATTACGACCTAGGAGAGTTCTATCTTGGAGATTTTGTCGTTGAAGAAATTGGCAAAGTTGTAGCACAGGTCTTTGGAGGCTATAACTTGTGTAGTAGGAGGTTTGGAGGTTTGTTGCTTGATGAGGCTGAATAGTTCCTTGGGTCTGTTCTTAGCTTTGTCTAGGGCGTTGCAAAAGAAGGAGGTTTTTTCATTTTTTATGTGTTTGTTGTATTTCCCTCTTACTGCTTTGTGTCTAGCGTGTAGGATTGTGGACTGGTTGTTTTGCCACAGTCTTTCCGCCGTTCTTAGTTCTCTTCTTTCGGAATTTAAGTCTGAATTGAACAATGATCTGGAAGGAATGTTCCTGACTCTTTTTAGTTTCAGAGGGGCGATTTGGTCCATAATGGAAGTCATGGTGTAGTTGTACTGAGAAGTGAGTTCAGTTGCTGATAGATCAACTGTGTGTAAGGGGAGGAGGGAGCTTACCCTTTCCTCCAGGTCAGCAAGAGGGATTTGGCTTAGATTTCTCACCCAGCACGGTGGGTCCCGGGTCTCGGGTTTGTCTTGGATCTTACAATACCTGGCTGTTTGGTGGTTCCCTGACTAACTGATGATGGACCTACACCACCATCTCGTCTGCCCAGAGGTACTACTTGCTCCGCTCCTCCTTGTAGCGCTAAATCCTGTGCCTGGCTACCACCACCCTCTGACTGGACTCAAAACCCCTAAAGTACCACCTCTCTCATTGCTGATGTGACTGCATTTGTATCTGCCATACAACATGAAGAAGAGAGTGCGAGGGGGTGTGGCTAAGCCGGCCAAGATGGCGTACGCACCTTCTTAGCGCCCCGACCAGTGGCCCACTCCTGATGTAATCTACCCTGCCAAAAATGCCTGCACTGCGATATAAGTAGGCGCAGTGAATGTAGCTGATCGTGCGGGCCCCACAGAGGTGCGGCGGCCGGCCCAGATCGGCTTAGACATCGGGCTACAAGACAAGATCTCCTGCCCCGCCGATGATATAAAATGGCGGCGCCCTTTTGCCGGCGGCGATCGGCGGGAGAGGAAAGACCCGCCGAGCCAGTGGGTCTCTAGCTGGGGTGCAGTATACAGCGCGGGTACGGCGGAGTCTCCTGACAGACGCCTTGAGACACCCCCACGCCCGCAATGAGTACTCGTGCACACAGAGGTGCATTTCTAACTGAGGCGCGCTCCAACGCAGGAGGCCCCCGGGGTGCTTGGGTCCTCCCGGGCCGGCCGAGTATGGGGGCTGGACCACCTTTCCCCCTCCTGTGATCGGCGCCGAATATCGTGGCGTGGAGGGTGCAGCATCGGGGGGGGACCCACAGGGACAATAACACTACGGGACTTTGACCACACCCCAATAAGGCCCAGATAAGACGGGGAGGCCCCCCCCTGCCAAGACGCCATGCTGGCGCTGGCGCCACCCGTGGTCTGACTGGAGTCCTTGCGGCAGACGGAGCACGATACTACGATCCCCGACCCCGCGCTGACTGAAGGGTCCTGCACACTGACAACGGAGACAAAGGGAGACCTCTATTGCGGGCCCCTGCGCCACGAGGGCGTATTTGCAGAGAGCACCAAGCTACTGAGAGGCGGGAGGCTGGGGCATCCCTGCGCGCCCGGGCTGGCTGGGACGGGATACACCGGCGGCACACGAGGAGTAGAGTAAGGACTGGGACAGTGGACCCCGGGTGGGACACCCGACCCTGCCAGTTACCCCACAGAACGGCAAACCCCGCCCCCCGCCCCACACAAACTGACGAGACCTGCGAGCTGAAGGTGGGGAGGAGCAAACCTCATAGCGGGGCACCCGTGGTCCGGGACCCCCGAGTCCAGCAAACACCAGAACGGGGGGGACATAAGGCACAGTGCACTGTCCACCCCTGAAAGGAGGAACAGAGGCCGAAGCAGAGGGGCTCCGGTGGGGAGTGGGCAAGGCCGCCGGCCACCCCAGGGCGCGGGGTCCTCGGGACGCGCCTGGGTGCGTGGTCTGAGCTGTGAGAGGGCGGGTGGTATCGTGAAAGGACAGAACGACGGGTAGCATCGGGGGGCTGACTCCGTCCTCCCTTCCTTGAACACGGGATCTTTGCGATCTGGACTGCCCAGGCCACGCAGACTCCTCATACCGGCAGCGAGGGACATCAGAGTTTACCACACCTCTGTCGCGGTACTGGCCGGGTGGTCAACGAGGCAGGTTCTGCAAATAGAGACAGACAAGACGAGCTCCACTGTCATCTGTTTGGCCACCATTTAATCGGTACACACAGGACTCTGTACGAGGACAACACCCGCCAGACACTACCCTGGGGAGACAACGGGCCTTGAACACGACGCCAGGCACGACACTAACAAGACAATCTTCCCCGGGCACCTCGGAGATGGGACGGAATGGGGCGCTCTCTCAGTCGGACGCCATGTCTGCTAAATTAGACAAAGTGTTAGCAGCTATAGAACAATCCAGGGTGACTATGGAAAGCAAGTTCGGCGAACTCGCCTTGGACCTCGGCTTGCTGCGGGACGATCACAGGAAATTGGCCGATAGAGTCCAGCAAGGGGAGCGAACGTTACAGATAGTGGAACCACAAATGAAATCGCATCAGGAGGCCATCCAAGATCTACAGACCAAAGTGAAAGCTCTGGAGTGTAAGGCGGACGACCTAGAAGGGCGCTCCCAGAGGAACAATATCCGCTCCATCCATCTGCCAGAGGGAGTGGAGGGGACAGACCCCATAAAATACATCGAAGAATGGATCAAAACGTTCACCCGGACACAGGACCTCTCGCCGTTCTTTTTTCGATAGAAAGAGCGCACAGGGTGCTTGCCCGGAGACCACCACCCGGATCCCCACCCAGACCGTTTCTGCTCAAGATACTCCACTATCAGGATAGGGATTCAATACTGCGAGCGGCCAGACTGGCGAGAACGCTCAGGGTTGAGGACAAACAAGTGAGGCTATCTCCGGACTACTCGTAGGCTGTCCAACGACAACGTGCCACGTTCCTCGCTGTGAAGCGCACGCTACGACAACATAACACGCAATATGCGCTCCTGATCCCAGCCCACCTCAAGATAATGCATAGAGGATTCACGCACTTCTTCACGGATCCGACGGAGGCTAGACCTTGGGTGGATTAACACATAGGGGAAATGACCGACCAAAAAACCAGACTGATCCAGCGTCCGCCGGCAGTCAAGGCGGATCACTCTCACGCAACTGAGCCGCCCACCTATCCCGCACAACAGAAGCTCCCCGGATTTAGAACAAATAATAGCGGAGCGTAGGTGGGCCATTCGAGCGGTGGCAGCGATGGGACAGGCAGGAGACAGCTTGGAGGGGAACCGCGGCCCCCACATCTTCACATCGGAGGAGGAACTTAGCGACGTGCACGCCTCTCGTGACGGCTCAGTTACACCACTACTGGTAACCCCGCAAACAGCAGACACACCGATATGATGACCGTATTGAACCCGGACATTCCATGAACAGTCCAGTCACCGGGTATGTTGACACGAACCGGACACTAGGGGCTTTGCCATGGTGGTGGCCAGAACGTTCCCTGGGGTCCCCGGTCTCTGCGCACTGCGTGTGCCTGCAAAGAAAACCAGGCATCAGCAGGCATGTATTCTTATCTATAATGGAGTGGGCAGCTGCAACACTGCTTCCCAGTGACGGAGCCTAACCAGACCCCGGACGTTACAAACTAGAGACAGTACGGAATGTACAGTTTGGACTTGTTGTCTCGAGCAATAGGCCCCATCAGTTGGGAATGTATCCCGCAGTTTGTGTTCAAGTTCCCCCCCTTTTAACATTTTTCCGGGAGCCCCCATGGGAGCGGGCGGCGACTATAGAATGTGGGGAGGGTGTTTGGGCTACCAGCTGGGACCCCAAGGGTAGGACACTTCACTGCAGAAGAACCTCAATTGTAAGCACTAGCATACATGTCCACGAGCCCCTCTAATACCGACATTAAAATTATCACACTGAACGTTCGGGGTATGCACACAGCAAGCAAAAGATATGCAGTATACGCCTACATTAAGAGGCAGAAAGCACACATCGCCGTTCTGCAGGAAACACACCTGACGGGGGTGGAGGTGGAGCATCTGCGTAGGAAATGGAGGGGTATCATCGCTATGGGGGCCCTGGTCTGAATTAGGCCGGGAACCCCCTTCAAGGAACAGACACGGGTGGTAGATAAGGAGAGGCGCTATACAGTGTTAGTGGGCCTATTGGATGGGCAATCTGTGCTGATAGGGAGCATATATGCCCCTAATGTGGAACAGGCCACATTTTGGGATCGCCTCACGGGAATGCTATCCCTACACACGCACGCTCCGTGGATACTTGGCGGCGATTATAACTGTGTATTAGATACCACCCTTGACAGGTCGCACCATCCGCCAGCGCATTCACCAACACACAGGCAAGCAGAACTATTTAACACATGGGTAAAACATTGGGCGTTGACAGATGTATGGAGAACAAGAAACCCCACCACTAAGTTATATTCCTTTCACTCCATCCCACATGACTTACGAGTACACCTCAATAGATTTTTATGCTCTATAGGTCTACTCCCCAAAGTAGATTACTTGGGAAGGGTACTATCGGATCATGATGCACACCCGATCACTCTCCGATGGAGACCACCTCACCCCCCCCATACCCACCTGGAAGCTACCGCGAGAATGCCTCACAGATCAGGTGTTCAGAAAGGAACATGGGGACCATATCCAGGAACACTTCACATTAAATGCGGGAACAGCAACATAACCGCTAGTCGAATGGGATGCCTATAACATAGCGGCGAGGGGACACTGCATACAGCAAATAGTTGGGTACATAGAACACTGGAGCAGGCGTTACAGAGGGCAGAGCACACCCTAGCAGACCTATCCAAAAAAGAGGACAAGGGCGAAGCCACTGTAGAACAAGTAGCCAGGGAAAAGACCAGCTACGCGGAAACACTGAGAGAACTCAGCAAATATAATTTCAGGATGTACAATACCAGGGTACACCGGGAGGGTAATAGAGGAGAAACCCTATTTGCCTGGCTCGCCAAACAAAATCCAGAGACTCAACCAATCACAGAGATACGAGACCAGACGGGCACACTCCGGCAGTTGCAGCCAGATATGTAAATGTAAAGGAATTTATATAGCGCAAATCACCACTGGTTTCTAAGCGCTTGCTTAGGGAACCCGTCCTGGTATTCCCCTGTGAGATAACCCCAACAGGGTATCCGCAAGGTGAAAGCCAGGCATCCCGCCGCGAGGGGCCGTTGTGGAGATTAAGCAAGCTATTGCCCAGAGTCGCAGAGTGTGAACCCATGAATGGAGCAGGCACTGGAGCGAGAATTGTCGAGTCCATGGACATTTTAGGACTCAAGACCCGCCGAGCCGGGAATTGAACCCTGGTCCCGGGCTGACCTCTGCTTCCAGGTCTGCCTGCTCTAACCAGTGAGCCACACTTATCCTACATGTCTTCCACACTTACTATTCCAACATTTATCAAGCCCCGAGACCAAGCGACGCTCATGCACCCGCTGACTTTCTACAATCAATACAGTTGCCCCAGGTCCCGCAGGCAGACAATAAAGCGCTAGAGAAGAGGATTAAAACAGTAGATGTAACTCAAGCAATCAGGGTGCTAGTGCGCAACAGAGCCCCGGGAATGGATGGCTTTCCACTCGAATATTACAGTACATTCTCGGCTCCATTGCTTCCCCATATGGTCACCATGTATAATGAGTCGCTGGATAGGGGTGAATTACCGGCATCCCTCAGGGAATCGGTCATAGTCACATTTTTGAAACCTCATAGAGACCAAACACTCCATTCCTCGTATAGGCCAATCACTCTGCTCACCGCGGATTGTAAGATACTAGGCAAAATACTGGCTGAAATATGTGCCCAGATCCTGACACCATTGGTCCTCCCGGACCAATGCGGCTTTGTCCCGTGACGTAACACATCCCAAAACCTATGCTGAATATTTCACATTCAAACAGAGCGGGGAGGCAGTTACCCAACCCGGCGTGTTTAATATTAGATCTCGAAAAGGCATTCAACACACTCTTATGGCCATATTTATTCGAGGTCCGTCGTCATCTTAACATCGGCCCAATACTGATAGCATACACCAAGCTTCTTTACACGCGCCTTACCTCTCGAGTCAGGCTGGGCAAATACATCTCCCCGGAGTTCACAATAGAGAGAGGCACTAGACAAGGCTGCCCGTTGTCCCCTCTCTTGCTCGCCCTCGCGGTAGAGTCCTTAGCGATCCGCCTGAGGCAGGAGGGTGAGAAATTGGGAATCCCACTAGCGGACACGGTGCTCTGTGTATCCCTATACGCAGACGACCTACTAATATATGTCCGTGACATCTCCCGGGACGTGACCCCTATCTGGAAGATACTCGAGGATTTCGCCGAAGCCTCGGGACTCAAAGTAAACTGGGGGAAACCCACAATATACCCCTTGAGCCCCCATCTAGCCCCATTCGAAGTACAGATTGGACCTCGGTCGCTTGCATGAATGCCGAGGTGCCCAGATATCTAGTAGTACAAGTGTATCACACCCCGAAGATCTATATGAGGGGAATCATCGTAGGACGTTAGCAGGAATCCGGTCGGCAGTGGGATTCTGGAAAACTCTACCTTTAGCCCCTATAAGCCGGGTGGCAATAGCGAAAATTATCATGACTATTGTATCATTTCACAAACCTCCCGGTTATACCACCTCGCTCCTTCTTTAAGGAACTGGATAGCCTTCTTGCCGAGCTGATTTGGGGGGGGGGAGTCGACACAGGGTGGCGTTGTCCACACTATACCTACCCACAACGGAAGGCGGATTGTGGGCACCCTCATTTGAGGCATATTTCCTGGCGGCACAGCTGCAATGGCTGTTTTATTGGACAGCGGGTCGCCACACCGGGGAAACCACCACCACGGACAGCCACATACCACTACCAGCGCTTCACAGATTGCTGTTACCAGGCACTAGACCAATACGCACCCATCCAACAAAAGTATCTATCGCCCGCACATGCATGATGAGAATACATCGCATGTCGAAGGATAGGCCCCCATACTACCCTCTACTGCCGTTGGTGGGTTTCCCCAACAAGGAGAAATACTACACGGCAAGCGTCCTTCAGACATGGACGGTCTTAGCAGTCACCGAGATGGAGTCCTTGTTTAAGGATGGTCAGCTCAAAACGTTTGCCCAGATGATCGAGCAATATGACATTCCACCCGGCCAATTCTTAATGCATAGACATCTGATAGACAGTAGTCGCCAATACTGGAACCCAAACGAAGGGGAACCTCAGACACATCCAGTGATCCACGCCATCCAACACATGGGTGTGGAATGTCATCTCGTCACTTGGCTCTATAAAGCTGTGCGAGAACTGATCCTTCCCTCTCTTCAGCCCCTACGCCAAAAATGGGAAACGGACATAGGTAGAGTAGTCAACGATAAAGATTGGAAGATGGCCTTAGAATATCCCCAAAAAGTCTCCAGGAACGCGGTTTCGTAACATACAATTCAATATACTCCACAGAGCCTACCTCACGCCACACCATCTCAGTCAATTCTTCCCAGACACGCACTTTGCATGCCCCAGATGCCAGTCCCCCACAGCAGATTTTAAACACATGTTCTGGGACTGCCCCAACATTCACGATTATTAGGATGGTATCCACAAGACACTTAGGACAACCACAGGCATCACAACCATGTCCACGTGGGAAGCTTGTGCACTCGGGATCTTCCACAGGCAGAAGACCGAAAAAGTACAGTGCCGATTCATGTCCCTTGTCATCCTACTCGCTAAAAGGGGGATAGCCATGCACTGGAGAACCATAACCGGCCCTCCAGAAGCAGCCTGGGTGGGAGCTCTAACAAAGTGGGCGAAGGCGGAAGAAGAGACAACCAGGGAGGAAGAGCTTAAGGGAACCCGAAAACATCATATCTCCCTGGAGTGGGGGCAATTGCTTCATATGTTTATGCACAAGACGAACCCGCAGGAGGATCTGGAAGATACACAACCCAGGATAATTTGTCCCCCCAAGCTCAGCGTAACGCGGACACGCTGGTGGTCGCTCCTTTAGGTACCTGGCCCGAAGCTATGGAATTCGATCCCCCTAAAGGTTAGGGCTACCACTAACCATATGCTTTTCCAGAAACAGATCAAAACCTGGTTGTTCTCTTCCATTTAAATCACTCCCACCTGCCTCGCAGCTACATCCTCTGACATGTCCACAAGCGCTGAGACGCCCTGTTGCTGGGGTAGCCATGCGCTATACAAAATAAATTAACATAACATAACACACGGGAACCCGCCGCCCCAGAGTTAGCCTCAGTCAATGAACGCGCATGGCATGACCTTCTGAACATTGCTGGGTGGGCCCCAGAATTTTACGGCCCCGACCTCCACCCCGCACATGCACACTCCGATCCCCACACGCTCCTAAAGGTATGATATCATAGATACATCATTTCCCGTAGATACCGGGGAACAGAGCCTCTCCCCCTCCCCCCTTCCCGTTTTCTTCCCTAGTTTAACCCAACAGTTAATTGTTTGCACGGTTGTGTTGGCAAGCTGTTATGCCAACAGTTGTTGTAGCATTACTAGGAAGACACAACGACCGACTGATCCGGACTGTCCTCCTTCCTAAAACGCGATTGAGCACACTGCTGACTCGTCTTCACCAGGCTCCCCGATTGTTGGTTGCCAAGTCCACCCTCTTAATACTTGTTATTGTCCTGCCCTGCATCTTTAGGGTGGGTGCTATTGGCTACTAAGGTGTATATTGTTTGGGCATTATCAATGTCCTGATGATGATCCCCATGATTAGATAGTGGGATCGAAACGCCGTCGACTTTTATGTACACCATATACCTATAACGTACACCATGTGTTATATGTTTGTAATGGTGTGACTGGAAATTCTGTTGCATTTTTATCTACAGGAATCTGAAGTTTTTGCCTAAAAGCCTTGTGTTTTCTATTTGCAACACTCTTCACCATGCCAATTTGTATGTGGTATGGTACAGGCTTGTGCCCCACTACGAAGAATTGTTGATGGAAATTCTTGTGGATTTTTTGTGAATAAGTAAAAAGATTGAGACCTCTTGTGAGAAGTTGGCCCGATATGCAACGTTCGCTATTCTAGCGACCGCTATGTATCGTTCCAACGACCCTTATGGTGTTTGGTTGTAAGTCAACCTATAGACCAGCTATCCTAGTAGCGTGGATACGAGCAGTCTAAGGCTAAAGACTCGAGAGGGCGTGTTAAGCCAGCTGTTTACCACACATGTACCCCTTGAACACCCAGTGAAAGGACACCACACAAGTGTTATGAAAATAAACAGTATATTTATTAAGAATCACAACAGCCCTGTACTCTTTATGAGGACAGGGTACTTAGCACAAACCAAATCTCTTTAGCAAATACTTTAAGTGCACAGTTAAAACAAGTGTCCGAGGACACGGAAAGGTTAAGGCAAGTCGGAAGCGAGGGACTCGGGACCCTAGAGTAAGGAGGCTATGCAGGCACTGAAATGCCGAGTTACCTAGCCACGAGGGCTGCGGCTGCACAAGTCTTACAGGCGTCGGGGTCTTCGCTGACGAGCCAGGAGCCGGAAGAAAAGGAGTTGCTGGCCGGCGACCAGTGCTGAATAGTTCGCAGAGATCCAAGCCTGGATCGAAGATTGAAGAAACCTGAAAGCAGAGGGGACCAAGTTCGTACTACTAGCCAGTAGTCAGAGGGTACCAGGAAGGCACCGGTTGGCCGTCACCTCGACCAGGTGAGTGGGCGACGCTAGGCTCTGCAGTCTCACGGACCAGGAGGCGTTGTCGGCGACCACGGTGGAGGTGCGAGCTGTCCCACGACGGATGTCGCTGTCGGCGTCTTGAGTGGACCAGGAGGGTCCGGGGTGCTTCTCGAAAAAGTGGAAGCAAGGGCCAGTCTGGAGCAACCAGACCGGCAGTGATGATTCTCGGATGTCGTCACAGAAGGGCACAAGCCAGCGGCTAGTGACCAGGCGACGTGCTGAGCTGCGAGCAGAAGGGCCCCACGCAGATCGTGGAGATGCTGGGGGACTGCACTTCGGAGCTGGAGCGGCTCAGGGTCGGGGCTTCTCGGACCCCAGAGCACTCACCAGAGAGTTACCTCGATGGTCGTGCTGGGTTTAAGAGCGTGCAGGTTCTGATGATGGCCGGTCCCTCGAGGTCTCGTCGCACCCACAGATCACAGCTGAGCTGATGACGTGGGTAGAGGTCAGAGGTGCCAGGGAAGCCGGTTCTCGTCGAGCTGGGCCGTCGGATTCCTTGAGGAAGGACTTACAGCAAACCGCAGAGTTCTTAAATGGTGCCCGCTGATGCAGGGTGACTACTCCTTAGCCACAAGGGAGAAATCTTGAGAAGAGTCTTGAAGTCCTTTCGTAGAAAGTATTCTTGATTCAAAGATGATCTAATTTGGAAGGGTCCCCGCTCCGGCCTTTATCCTAAAGAAAGGGGTGGGTACATGACTAGGTCCTGCCCTAAGGGTGGGACCAGGAAGGGGGGTAGTTACACCCCTCTCCCCTGCCGGACTTTCCCCAGGCCAGGGCTGTCGCCCCTGGAACTGGTTCTAACCGGCAGATGCGTAGTGAGCACCGGGGTGCCACTCCGCAGTCACCTTCTCGCAAAAGCCCTACCTACCCAGAATACACAAACCCTGTCTGGGACGGTGCGAACACCGCCCTCGACAGGAAACCCTTTGTCCAAGTGCTCCTCGCTGGAAGGACTCCCAGCAGCAGGAGGTCAGACTCGTGTCTGTGGTGGCAGCGTCCATTTTGTGGAGCTGAGGCTTTCGTTAACTTTAACCGGGGTTCACAGTTACGTACATGTCGTGTCCCTCTAGAAGGGCGGAATGCTAACCTCGTCGCCAGAGTTGGTGAGAGGGCAGCATCCCGATTCGTATGACACCTTACTCGACATGTCTTGATAACGCGACACCGAAGTTACCGATGTGGTACGCGTTATCATGGAACAGCCATTGGGTCTTGTCTCCGCAAGCTGCAACCGGCTCGGCTCGTGCCCGAACACAGTTCACATGAGCCCATGCACTCTGCCTTCAGGATTGTCAAGGCCTGCCATAGGAGTGACTGATAGGAACTCGGGTGTCCATTGTATGGTTAGATATAGAGCTACTATATCTAAAGCAAAGGGTGATTACACGACTTCGCCCCAGCTGTCATGCAGCCAGTTGTGTCAAATTTAGGAGGCCAGCCAGGGGTGGCATAATACATGCTGCAGCCCCTGGCGGCCCTGGGTACACCTATGCCCTGAGTTACAGGGTCTGATAAGGTGGCCCAGTACCAATTGGTAAATGCACCTAGGGTACATGTCGTAATTTAGAAAGAGAACAGCCAGGCTGTGGGTCTGATTGGCAGGCCCACAGCCAGAGAAAGTCGTAAACCAGTGAAACAAAAGCAAAAAATCTGGGTGATCATAGGATTGCAGACCCTACTCTCCTACATGACCCCCCCCCCAAACGTCGGAACAACTAGCTAACCTTGACCAGGTAAGTCTTCTTGTTCTAAGTGGAAATATCTGGAGAGCCCATCGGCATTGCCATGATCAGTACCAGGTCTATGTTCCACTGTGAAGTCCATCCCCTGTAGGGAAATGGACCACCTAAGCAGTTTGGGGTTTTCACCCTTCATCTGATTTAGCCACAAGAGGGGCTTATGGTCGGTCTGAATCTTGAAGTGAGTGCCAAACAAGTATGGCCTCAGCTTCTTCAGGGCCCAAACCACAGCAAAGGCCTCCCTCTCAATAGCTGACCAATTCTTCTCTCTAGGGGTCAGCCTTCTGCTTATAAAAGCAATGGGCTGATCTTGACCATCAAAATTCAGTTGAGAAAGAACAGCTCCCACACCCAACTCAGAAGCATCTGTTTGGACAATGAATGGTTTGGAGTAGTCCGGACTCTTGAGGATAGGCGCCGTGCACATGGCCTGCTTTAGGTCATCGAATGCTTTTTGACAGCTCGCTGTCCACTGAACCTTTTTTGGCATTTTCTTACTTGTCAGTTCATTTAATGGTGTCACGATGGAACCATAGTTCCTGACAAACTTCCTATAGTAACCAGTCAGGCCCAAGAAAGCTCGAACCTGAGTCTGGGTTGCTGGAGGAGCCCAGTCCCTGATTGACTGTATCTTGCTCTCCAGTGGCTGAACCTGACCTCCACCTACAAGGTGGCCCAGGTATACAACCTGTGTCTGCCCTATCTGGCACTTGGTGGCCTTGATAGTGAGGCCTGCTGCTTGCAGCGCCTCCAATGTCTTCCGCAGGTGGACCAGGTGATCCTCCCAGGTGGAGCTAAAGACAGCAATATCGTCAAGATACGCCGCACAGAAGTCATCCAGCCCAGTAAGGACGTGATTCACCAACCGTTGGAAGGTGGCAGGTGCATTTTTCAGACCAAAGGGCATCACCACGAACTGATAATGCCCACCAGGGGTTGAAAATGCTGTTTTAGGCTTGGCGTCCTCAGCTAACCTGATTTGCCAATACCCAGCTGTCAGGTCAAACGTACTTAAGTAGTTGGCCGAAGCCAGCCTATCAATAAGCTTGTCTGCCCTTGGTATTGGGTGGGCGTCAGTCTTAGTGACTGCATTGAGACCCCTGTAGTCTACGCAGAACCTCATCTCTCTCTTACCACCCTGGGTGTGAGGTTTCGGCACTAGAACTACGGGACTAGCCCAAGGGCTATCCGAGGGTTCAATGACTCCCAGCTCCAACATTTTCTGCACTTCACTTTTGATGCAGTCTCTAACGTGATCAGGCTGCCTGTAGATTTTACTCTTTACGGGCAAGCTGTCACCAGTGTCGACCTCATGGGTACACCAATCGGTCTGACTGGGTGTCAGAGAAAACAGATGTCGGAACGACTGAAGAACCTGTTTACAGTCGCTCTGTTGATGTTCGGAGAGGCTGCCACAAAAGACAACACCGTCTACCGAGCCATCGTCAGGATTCTGAGTGAGCAGGTCGGGGAGAGGGTCACTCTCCTCTTCCTGTCCCTCATCTAGGGCCATGAGCAAACTCATGTCCTTCCTGTCGACATATGCTTTTAGCCTGTTGACATGAAGCACCCTGTGGGGGCTCCGGGGAGTTCCCAGGTCGACCAGGTAGGTGACCTCTCCCTTTTTCTCCAGGATGGTGTGGGGCCCGGACCATTTGTCCTTGAGTGCTGCTGGGGCCACTGGCTCCAACACCCACACCTTCTGTCCGGGCTGGTAAACAGTCAAGACAGCCTTTTGGTCATGCCAAGTTTTTTGGAGTTCTTGGCTGGCCTTAAGGTTTTCGGATGCCTTCTCCATGTATTCAGCCATCCGCGAGCGGAGGCCGAGCACATAGTCCACTATGTTGGTTGCCGGCTTTTTGAGAGGTCTCTCCCATCCTTCCTTCACCAAACACAGGGGTCCCCTTACAGGATGCCCGTACAAAAGTTCAAAAGGGCTGTAGCCAACCCCCTTCTGTGGGACTTCTCTGTAGGCGAACAAGAGGCAGGGGATCAGGACGTCCCATCTACGCCGAAGCTTTTCCGGTAGTCCATGAATCATCCCTTTTAGGGTCCTGTTGAATCTCTCAACAAGCCCATTGCATTGTGGATGATAGGGTGTAGTGAACTTGTAGTTGACACCACATTCCTTCCACATAGCAGTTAAGTAGCTCGACATAAAGTTTGCACCTCTGTCGGAGACGACCTCCTTAGGGAAGCCCACTCTGGAGAATACTCCAACCAGGGCTCTTGCCACAACAGGTGCTGTAGTGGTCCTAAGGGGAATAGCTTCAGGGTACCTGGTGGCATGATCCACTACCACCAGTATAAACTTGTGCCCTGATGCTGTTGGTGGTTCCATGGGACCGACGATGTCGATCCCCACCCGTTCAAAGGGCACCCCCACCACAGGCATTGGTATAAGGGGGGCCTTTGTCGTGCCACCTGACTTACCACTGGCTTGGCAAGTGACACAGGAGCGGCAAAACTCCTTGGTATCTTCATTCATGTGAGGCCAGTGAAAGTGCGAGACAAGCCTGTCCCACGTTTTCGTCTGGCCTAAGTGACCTGCTACGGGAATCTCGTGGGCCAAGGTAAGTAGGAAACCACGCTGAGACAAGGGGACGACCAGCCTCCTGGTCATGCCAGGCTTGGGGTCTCTTGACTCAGTGTACAGGAGTCCATCTTCCCAGTATACCTTGTGGGTACCTGTGGCGTTCCCAGCAGCCTCAGCAGCAGCCTGCTGTCTGAGGGGTTCAAGAGAAGGGCAGTCTAACTGGTCCTTCCCCAGGTCTTCTCTTGAGGGTCCCCCTGAGCCCAAGAATTCAACTTGATCAAGTTCGAACTCCCGAGGCTCAGTTTCCCTCAATTCCTGTAGGTCAGCCTCCTCTGAGACTTGATCCTCGACCTGGGGCAAGGGGGAAGGCGCAGCCTTAACCCTACTGCTCTTTTTCTTGGGAGGTGTCTGGTCCGTTGTCCCAGGATCCAGCACCTGTTCAGTGGGGCATTTCCTGACCTGTGACCTAGTCACAGCGAACACATGTGCTGGCAAACCTAACATTTCCATGTGAGTCCGGTGCTCCACTTCTGACCATTGTGACGACTCCAAATCATTGCCCAACAAACAATCCACTGGGAGGTCTGGACTAACTACAACCTTCTTTTGGCCAGTTACCCCTCCCCAGGAGAAAGCTACAATTGCCATACTGTGATTGGTAGTGACATTGCTTGCATTGGTCACCAGGAATTCTGTACCTGGCATGATCTGTCCAGGGTCCACAAAGTTAGGCGTCACCATGGTGACGCTGGCACAAGTGTCCCTATAGGCCTGAGCCATCTTTCCATTTATGAAAGGCGTCTGTCGGTATTTGCCCAGCGTATTGGGACTTATGTCAGGGGACACGTCCGCGTCCCCCGTACTGACAAGGACAGCCTGAGTGAGTGTGCCAACTAAGTTGTCACGCCCCTCAGAACCCAGGGTTAACCCTACTAAACCCTTGGGAGGCGCACTACCACTGCTGACTGTACTAGGGGGCACAGGTGCCTTAGGGGCTGCAGTGGCAGGAGTCTGCCCTCCTCCTTTCTTGGTGCACTCACTAAACCAGTGAGATTTACTTTTACAGTACTGGCACCATCTTTTGGATTGGCCTTCTTTCTTCTTTTGGGGAGCCTGACCCCCACCCTCTTTGGGTTGTTGGGGACCTGTCAAAGACTTCTGGTCATTTTGTTCCCCCTTAGAATCTTTACCCTTCTGGTCTGCTTTCTTCTGACCACCTTGATTCTGGCCCTGGTTCTGTTTAACTCTCGTACGAACCCATTTGTCTGCCTTCTGCCCCAATTCTTGGGGAGAGGTCAGATCCGAAATGACAAGATGCTGATGCAACAACTGGTTCTGACAATTGTTTAAAATTTGTTCTCTCATCATCAAATTATACAATCCTTTGTAATCAGTAACCTTACTGCCCAGCAACCAGCCCTCAAAAGCCTTAGTGGCACAATCGACAAAATCAGACCAATCTTGAGACTGCGTTTTCTGGGTATCCCTGAACAGCACCCTGTACTGTTCAGTGGTTAGGCCGAACCCTTCAACGAGTGTATTCTTCAAGACTTGGTAATTATTAGCGTCCTCTACCCTTGTGGTGAGGAGCTTGTCTCTTCCTTTTCCTTCAAAGGAGAGCCACAAGATAGCTGCCCACTGACTCTGGGGAACGCCTTGCACAGTGCAGGCCCTCTCCAAAGCAGTAATCCATTTGTGGATGTCGTCCCCTTGTTTAAAGGGGGGCACTATCTTCCCAAGGTGTTTCGTATCGAAACTCTTTTCCCTATTACTAGGTACATTGCTGCCACCAGTGGGGATTGCCCCACTTAACTGTTGCTCTCTAGCGAAAGCAAGCTTTTCCTTGGCCAGGGCAAGTTCTTCCCTTTCGATCCTTAGATTAGCTGCCCTTTCTTTCGCTTCGTACACTCTCCTCTGAGGGGACGTCATCCCTCTTTGAGAAGAGTTGCGAGAGCCGTTGGTATGAAGGGATCTGCCAGAGTCTCTTGACAGAGATCGGGCTCGTCCATTCCCCAGGTTAAGCGGAACCGACAGCAGCGCCGGGGTTCCCCCAGTACCACTATCGTGTCTGCTTAAGTTGGACCGTGTTAGTCTGACGACTTCTACCTGTCCCTTATCTGCCTCGTCCCCAGAGAGATCCTCATCCTCATCCTCCTCCACATCCTCGTTCTCGGTTGCGAGGTGAATGAGGTCAGGATCGTCCCGGGTTCCCTCGAGGGGAGGCATGTCTCCTTCTGGATTAGAAGAGCTACGAAGTTTCTCAGCTCTCCTGGCATCATAAGTCTCCAAGAGACCAATCAGAAAGGACGTTGTGGGGTTAGACCCCTGCTGAATCTTCCGGGAGTGACACAGTCGTCTTAACTCCTTGAAGCTCAGCACAGTATATCCTGAAGGGATGACCTGTGGAGGGTCAACTGCCACAAGGGGAGACTCAGAGTTTCCTCCTTGGCCCGACATACTGTTTCTAGTGTGGTGTAAGTGATGCACCTACCTACACTATGTGTTTTCCTACTGATCCCTTGCTAAGAGTTGTAGCCAAGGTGTGCTAAGCCTTGAGGAGCTACAACAGCTGGTTCAGTAGAACTCAGAGTATTCTAAGCTTTAGTTATATGTACTAACAGTACTTGCGCGATCTTTCAACAAGATATTCTTAGGATACGTGTGGTAAAACAACAGCAAGCTCAAATCCCAACCGCTGCTCACCAATGTGAGAAGTTGGCCCGATATGCAACGTTCGCTATTCTAGCGACCGCTATGTATCGTTCCAACGACCCTTATGGTGTTTGGTTGTAAGTCAACCTATAGACCAGCTATCCTAGTAGCGTGGATACGAGCAGTCTAAGGCTAAAGACTCGAGAGGGCGTGTTAAGCCAGCTGTTTACCACACATGTACCCCTTGAACACCCAGTGAAAGGACACCACACAAGTGTTATGAAAATAAACAGTATATTTATTAAGAATCACAACAGCCCTGTACTCTTTATGAAGACAGGGTACTTAGCACAAACCAAATCTCTTTAGCAAATACTTTAAGTGCACAGTTAAAACAAGTGTCCGAGGACACGGAAAGGTTAAGGCAAGTCGGAAGCGAGGGACTCGGGACCCTAGAGTAAGGAGGCTATGCAGGCACTGAAATGCCGAGTTACCTAGCCACGAGGGCTGCAGCTGCACAAGTCTTACAGGCGTCGGGGTCTTCGCTGACGAGCCAGGAGCCGGAAGAAAAGGAGTTGCTGGCCGGCGACCAGTGCTGAATAGTTCGCAGAGATCCAAGCCTGGATCGAAGATTGAAGAAACCTGAAAGCAGAGGGGACCAAGTTCGTACTACTAGCCAGTAGTCAGAGGGTACCAGGAAGGCACCGGTTGGCCGTCACCTCGACCAGGTGAGTGGGCGACGCTAGGCTCTGCAGTCTCACGGACCAGGAGGCGTTGTCGGTGACCACGGTGGAGGTGCGAGCTGTCCCACGACGGATGTCGCTGTCGGCGTCTTGAGTGGACCAGGAGGGTCCGGGGTGCTTCTCGAAAAAGTGGAAGCAAGGGCCAGTCTGGAGCAACCAGACCGGCAGTGATGATTCTCGGATGTCGTCACAGAAGGGCACAAGCCAGCGGCTAGTGACCAGGCGACGTGCTGAGCTGCGAGCAGAAGGGCCCCACGCAGATCGTGGAGATGCTGGGGGACTGCACTTCGGAGCTGGAGCGGCTCAGGGTCGGGGCTTCTCGGACCCCAGAGCACTCACCAGAGAGTTACCTCGATGGTCGTGCTGGGTTTAAGAGCGTGCAGGTTCTGATGATGGCCGGTCCCTCGAGGTCTCGTCGCACCCACAGATCACAGCTGAGCTGATGACGTGGGTAGAGGTCAGAGGTGCCAGGGAAGCCGGTTCTCGTCGAGCTGGGCCGTCGGATTCCTTGAGGAAGGACTTACAGCAAACCGCAGAGTTCTTAGATGGTGCCCGCTGATGCAGGGTGACTACTCCTTAGCCACAAGGGAGAAATCTTGAGAAGAGTCTTGAAGTCCTTTCGTAGAAAGTATTCTTGATTCAAAGATGATCTAATTTGGAAGGGTCCCCGCTCCGGCCTTTATCCTAAAGAAAGGGGTGGGTACATGACTAGGTCCTGCCCTAAGGGTGGGACCAGGAAGGGGGGTAGTTACACCCCTCTCCCCTGCCGGACTTTCCCCAGGCCAGGGCTGTCGCCCCTGGAACTGGTTCTAACCGGCAGATGCGTAGTGAGCACCGGGGTGCCACTCCGCAGTCACCTTCTCGCAAAAGCCCTACCTACCCAGAATACACAAACCCTGTCTGGGACGGTGCGAACACCGCCCTCGACAGGAAACCCTTTGTCCAAGTGCTCCTCGCTGGAAGGACTCCCAGCAGCAGGAGGTCAGACTCGTGTCTGTGGTGGCAGCGTCCATTTTGTGGAGCTGAGGCTTTCGTTAACTTTAACCGGGGTTCACAGTTACGTACATGTCGTGTCCCTCTAGAAGGGCGGAATGCTAACCTCGTCGCCAGAGTTGGTGAGAGGGCAGCATCCCGATTCGTATGACACCTTACTCGACATGTCTTGATAACGCGACACCGAAGTTACCGATGTGGTACGCGTTATCATGGAACAGCCATTGGGTCTTGTCTCCGCAAGCTGCAACCGGCTCGGCTCGTGCCCGAACACAGTTCACATGAGCCCATGCACTCTGCCTTCAGGATTGTCAAGGCCTGCCATAGGAGTGACTGATAGGAACTCGGGTGTCCATTGTATGGTTAGATATAGAGCTACTATATCTAAAGCAAAGGGTGATTACACGACTTCGCCCCAGCTGTCATGCAGCCAGTTGTGTCAAATTTAGGAGGCCAGCCAGGGGTGGCATAATACATGCTGCAGCCCCTGGCGGCCCTGGGTACACCTATGCCCTGAGTTACAGGGTCTGATAAGGTGGCCCAGTACCAATTGGTAAATGCACCTAGGGTACATGTCTTAATTTAGAAAGAGAACAGCCAGGCTGTGGGTCTGATTGGCAGGCCCACAGCCAGAGAAAGTCGTAAACCAGTGAAACAAAAGCAAAAAATCTGGGTGATCATAGGATTGCAGACCCTACTCTCCTACACCTCTGTCCGGCTGGACATGTCCAAAACCAATATAGTATCCATTGTGTCTATATTAATTATTGTCTGAATTTTGATAATCCATGGGACCACTGTTGTTTTCGTAAAAACAGTTGTTTGGGAACATACATCCACAAGGCTAAGCAGGATGACATCAGGATTCACACACTACAGAGGCAAATTCGCTTCTGCCCGTGAGCGACAAGCCACATCCGCACAGCAGATAGACTTATTGGTGAGTTGAGACCGGCGTGCAGACTCTCCAATGACAGCCCTACACCACAGGTTATTTAGATCTCCCATAGTGAACTATTGGAATGTATGTGGACGAATCCTAACCAGCTCAGGCAAACCGAAACTCTAAACCGTTTGTTGAAGTCCACATGGGTGCTGCAAATTCATATGGCTCTGTTGTTTTTTCTCTATGCATTGATGTACTGAGTCACAAAATCATCAAAATTGTAAAAACCCATTAAAAAAATTAAAACAAAAAAAGCGTGCCTTAATCTCTGCCTCAGGCTGAACACAGCAAAGAGAGAGGGTTCCTTGAAACTCTTTATTTTTCACCTGTGGTTAACACACCTACATCCATAGCAGCGTGATGACGGTAGATGAGCTTGCCATAGGGCAAGCCCTCTGGGAGAAATGAAAAACCTTCCTGTAGCGCCCCCTTTTGGTGACCAAAGCCCTCCAGAGTCAACTGAGAATGTTGCTGTCATTTGAAGTTGCGGATCCAGCAGCAAAGTATTAAAGAACTAGCTTGCCATTGACCCACCACCTTCTGAATAT
Source organism: Lissotriton vulgaris (assembly GCF_964263255.1). Lineage (NCBI taxonomy): Eukaryota > Metazoa > Chordata > Amphibia > Caudata > Salamandridae > Lissotriton > Lissotriton vulgaris. The sequence continues at coordinate 1,044,220 of NW_028245465.1, forward strand.
TATCCAGTGGCAGGCTTGTTCCCACGCCAGTTCTGGCCAAGAAAGGCCCAAACTTTTTGACTTCTTGACCATCACACTGTTCTGCAGTAGTTTGTCTATGATCCCTTTTAGCTTCTAACCTATGAAAGGAGACCTCTCCTCGTGCACCAGCAATCCCTTAGAGCTCTTTGGCCTTAAACATGTCCTACTTGGCAGTGCAGAGAGGGCACACTGATGGCACACGCGGCCTGACTCTCCGCTGCTTCTGCCATGCGGCGGGGGGGAGTTGTGTGTGCGTGTGTGTCACTCGTCTAACTAGTCTTGGGTGTCCTGGCTCTGAATAAATAGCCTCCAGAACAGAAGGCAGCAATAAGGAGAACATTTACGGCTAAAGATGAGAGTTTTGAGAAGTTTCTTGAAAACTGAGTGTGGTTCAGTATTTCGAAGCGGGGGGGGGGTGTGGGGGGGGTCATTCTATAATTTGGGCATGCAAAACCGGAATGCAAGTCCCTCCACCCTTTTCAGGATCGAATAAGCAGGGAATAATGAGAAGACTGGGGGAGGAGGTGTGCCAAAGGCAGGGTTCTTGCAAGAGTGAATATGCGGAAAGGTTTCTGCTGATAAATTGGCCCACTGAGATGGAGGGCTCTGTCAGCGACATAATAGGCCTTAAAATGGCAGCCATGTAAGATGAGAAGTGACATGACAGAATGTCGTAAGATTGAGGATAAAATGGCTGGCGCATTGTGAACCAGTTGTAATCAGTTAAGGAGTGACTTAGGAAGACTGCTGTCAGCAGCACTGATTTATCTAGGCGAGCCTAAAGTAAGGATTGATCTGTGGTTTTCCCATGCTCTTCAGGCAGGGGAAGATCTTCTTCAGGGATCAGAGCCGTAGAAAGCAAGATCGTGCCAGATTAGAAATGTGATGTTAGAAACCGGAGATCGGACTCAAAGACTAAAACTCCCCCAGGTCTTATTTTGCAGAGGGTCGTGGTATATGGCGAGGAGACAAGTTCGGAAGGCTAACAATGCCCATTCCAGGGGGAGGATTAGTCGAGAAAGATGACCGCCATTTTTGAGTAGCTGGGTCAAAGTTGGTTCATCCACTTCGCGAGGCTCAACATACAGTTTTTAAAGTGACCTTATAACAGAGGCATGTTGTGTAAAATGTGATGCAGATGGAAATGATGCTGAAACGGGTAGATACTTGGGGACAGGACAGGCAACGAGATGTTGCCAAACCTGTTCATGTAAGAGTCTCCCAGGCATTACTACGAGATTTAAAGAATCATTTCAATGATTCACAAAACGAAACGGTGGCTTTTAAAGTGTAATTACATGTCAACTATCTTAGACTACCAAAGCAAAATGTGTTCTGCCTTATACGCTTGGGGCCCCAGACTTGCTCATTCCCACCTTCCCATGCCCAGTCCAGAAGGCAGTGACAAACTGGGCTTACATTCAAACTATCTGGCTACACAGCAGTGGCCCTTCAGATTAGTGAAGGGCCCATCCTGTATTAAATTTGTTGTAAAGGATACATTGAGCTTTAAACACTTTAAAATCCGGGTGATAAACAGTCCTAGTATATGGGGAGGTAGATCATAAGTTATTTAGCCCCCACTGTGATGCAAGTCCAGCAAGAATACATTTGTCTGCCATGCGTTCTGCCCATATAGCTGTAACTAGCAATATGGGAATTGATCTCAAAATGGTATGGTTGACCCCCCACTTCACTCTCCTACCACCTGGGTTCCACTCCATAGTACACCTCCACTTTTGCCTGAATCATGCTTCCTGCAGCATCGGTGTAGAAGTTCGGCAGTCCACTGCTCACTTTCTTGCATCTCCAAACTGATAGCACATTGAAATTGTTCTGAAATTCATCTTGGCTTTGAAGTCACTTTAATTTTCTTGGTTTTTTTTTGTTTGTTAGCATTTGTGGGCTTTTCTTTCTCTTCTTGTTTCTCCCTCTCCTGGAGCATGAACGCATTATTTGTTTCTTTCCACTGCTTGCTTTTCAGGCACCATTTTTTTTTCTTTTGGGTTAAGCACTCCATGACTTTAGATGGCTTTTCCAGCTGTCTCATTCATGTTGATCTTTGTTTCCCTGTGCTTCTCCCCTGGCACCTACATCTTGTGCTTGCCCTTGTGTACTTTACCCTGCCCCTTTGTTGCTTTCTTACCCACTCCACATTGTTGTATCTATTCCGTTGCATCTCCCTTTCACTCCCATCCTCCGTGTTTCTTCTTTTTCCCTGGCCTCTGTGTTGATTCCCATAACCATCGCCCTCCATGTTGTTTCCCAGCCCCGCGCCCTCCTTGTCCTTTCCCTCACCCAAATCCGTTGTGATGCTTTCCCACTTACATCCTTTGTGATCCTCCCCCTCCCACACTTCAACTTGGTAAATAAATAAAAAAAAGCACTTGTGACATTTTGTAGGTGCCCTCATAACCAGCAGACTGGACTACCGCAACACCCCCTAAACCGGAATCAACAAAACTCTTCTACACAAACTCCAAACCATCCAAAACGCCGCAGCCAGACTCGTCCTAGGGACACCGCTCCACGAGCACATGACCCAACACCTACAAGGCCTACACTGGCTCCCCGTTGAAAAGAGGGTCACCTTCAAACTCCTCACCCACGCCTACAAATCCCTCAACAACATCGGACCCAAATACCTCAATGACAGAGTATGCTTCTACGTACCCAAGAGGAATGTCCGCTCCGCTGACCTCGCCCTGGCATAGGTCCCCGCAGCCGCAGAAACAGAACCGGCGGGAGAGCCTTCTCCTATATCACAGCCAAGACCTGGAACGAGCTCCCAGTAAACATCAGACGCTCCCCGACCCTGCATACGTTCAGGAAGGACTTCAAGACCTGGCTTTTCGATTGATCCTGTTCCCCCCCCCCCCTCATCTCAGCGCTTTGAGACCCTAACAGGTGAGTAGCGTGCTCTACAAAACCCCTGATTGATTGATTGATGTAGGGTGAGGGCACCTACGAAAGGACGCCTGAATTTGTGGTCAGCCAAGCAGGCAGCTTTGGGTTTTCATCTTTGTAAGAAATTGGGTATTTAGTTGAGGGGTTGGGTACCCACCTCAAGTAATAACCACAGTCCTTATCAGGGTGAACCACTAAAGCCACTAAATAAACCTTTGCACAACCCCCTGGTAGACATGGCATAGAGCAGACATGCTTAACTTAGAAGCAATGTCTAAAGTATTTATGGAGTATTGAAATGTTAATAAAGATGAAATGCAAAACAATGAAATCCAATAAGGACCTCACTTAGAGACTCACAGGGTTGCAGGCACAGGCCAAAAGAAGGGGCCAGTCTAGGTCCAGTTGCCACTGATCATCTGGGGAAGGGGGCAAATGCAGGAAAATGCCTCTTGAAACTGGCTGTGTTCCTTTAGCTTTATGAGGAGGTCTGGTTTATCACCTTTGGAGTCCAATTATTTTTTCTGGGCACAAGACAGAGAGCAGACTCAGTCCTCCAGGGCTTTTTCCAAGTTGCAGACAACAGGTTCAGTCATCTTCTGATCTTCCACAGATCCAGGATTGTTCTGACGTGGGTGCCTGGAGATGTCACATGTATGCCTGCCATTAGCCTATTGGTAGGAACACCTAACCTATCCTGGGGCTAACCCTACCAACTTCGGCCATTTTTATGATGGCCGAAGTCTTCAGTCTCAGTAAACTTCGACTCTGAGGGCTGGGATGTGTGGGGGATGTGTACTGGGGTATAAGTTGTCCCTCCCATATCTAGCACTGAAATCCAGTTTTAGACAGTCCATGTACTCCCAACAAACCCAGAGACAGAACTCTGGTTGGACTAAGTTGAGCTTTCAGGAACCAGACAGTGGATACACACAAATTGTTTTGCCATTCTGTTTGTCTTGTTTGAAGAGCGCCCCAAATGTCATACGAAAACCCCCAGCAAACCTGTCAAGCAGGTCTTGACACTCCAGCAGGTTCTGAAAATGTGACTTCGAAAAGAGAACCACTGTGATGGAGGCCACTCTGGCTGGAGGGACAAGTAAAGGGTGGAGGCCTAGGTGTTAGCTACACCTACTTGTGACAGGGTAGTGCTCTTTGAAGTTAATCAGGTCCCGAGGCCTAGCTCACAGGCCACCCTGTCAAGGACACAACAAAACCTCCCACCCCCAATGCCTTTTGACCTTGTAACAAGTTCACTCCTCATTCACGATCAATAAAATGCTAATTACTAGTGGTGGGTGATAAACTCTGACCACAGGCGGAGTTTGCAGAGTTTTTTCCACTCCATGCTCCACCTGGAGCACGGAGTTCCAGAAAACCTCAGTCAACCGCAGCTTGGCAGGGTTTTTCACGTGTGCGGCTCGGCAACATTAAGTTTGCGAGGGCTAAAATGCCTCCTGGCGAGATTTCTAAACGAGGGCAGTTGCGGCAGGTCGCTATCATTCATGTTGAGAAGCTGCCTTAGAGTATAAAAATGATTTGAGCAGCAGAAAGAAGCAGCTGCCTCTGACGCACCACGTGGCGGCGTTCGTGCTGATTTTACGACGCGGAACAAGCTACCGAGCAGCACGACGTGCCGATTTCTGCCTCTTATGGAGTTCTTGTGTAACTACGCAGAAATCTGCACAATAAAACTCAGCGAATTCCGTGCACCCCTACTAATTACTGGCTGGCAGAATGGAGAGGGCAAAATGCAGATCTAGGGACTTCAATATGCCTCATGCATGGCTGTCATGGCCTGCACCCCACAATAGGCCTCATGCATGGCAGCCATGGCCTGCCCCCCACAATAGGCCTTATGGATGGCTGTCGGTGCCTGCACCCCACAATAGGCCTCATGCACAGCTGTCAAGGCCTGCACCCCACAGTAGGCCTCTGTCATGGCCACCGTGGTCTGCACCCCACAGTAAGCCCCTTCCACTGGGTCGGGGTCTCAACCCTACAGTATGCCTCATGCACAGATGTTGGGGTCTGCTCTCCACAATAGGCCTCATACATGGCTTTCAACGCCTGCAACCCACAGTAAGCCTCATGCACAGCTGTAAGGGCTAGCGCCCCACAGTAGGCCTCATGCACAGTTTTCAGGGCCTGCACCCCACAATTGGCCTCATGCATGACTGTCAAGGCCTACATCCTTTAATACAAAAGACACGACCAGGTCTAAACTGGTGTGGCATGGTGAGCAAAAGAACGATGGATTTAACCCAGATCTCTTGACTGGGGGTGAATGTTCTGGATTCCGTCCATGAATTGTGTGTCTTTTGCTTTCTCGCCCTAAGTGTACCGGGTATGCCCAGACGTCGGTCCCGGGCTCACTGTACCACTGGAATTAAGCTATTCTGGCTGAAGAGGGGTGAAACCCCGAAACCGGTCTTAGGATGCTTGTTTCCGGTCCTGGGAGGACCTGGCTTGGCAGTTCGGGCTGGACTGTTCCCATGAGGCACAGGGTCAAGACTGATTTGCATACGGCTAGGTCTAAACTGGAGTGGCATGGTAAGCAAAAGAATGATGGATTTAACCCTGATCTCTTGACTTGGGTGAATATTTTGATTTGTTCTGCATTCCGTCCATCAATTGTGTCTTTTACATTCTTTAATAAGCCTCATGTATGGCTGTCAAGGCCTGCATCCCACAGAAGGCTTCATGCATGGCTGTCAAAGCTTTCACCCCACAGTAGGCCTCATGCACAGTTGTCAGGGCCTGCACCCCACAAAACGCCTGTTTGCATGACTGTCAAGGCCTACATCCATTAATATGCCAATATGCCTCATGTATGGCTGTCAAGGCCTGCACCCCACAGTAAGCTTCAGGCATGGTTGTCGTGGCCTGCACCCCACAGTAGGCCTCATACAAGGCTGTCAGGGCCTGCACCCCACAGTTGGCTTCATGCATGGCTCTCAAGGCCTGCACCTCACAGTTGGCCTCATGTATGGCTCTCAAGGCCTGCACCCCACAGTATACCTCATGCATGGCTGTCAGGGTCTGCACCCCACAGTAGGCCTATTGCACGGACAGGGCTTTCAGTGGGTCGGGTCTCTCTGGGTCTGAGCACCGGCAATTTTTAAAAGGGGGTCTCGAAACGGGTCTCTATCGGGCTTTGTTTTGTGCCCTAGCAGTGACAGCAGTCTTGAAAAAAAGTGCCTGGGGACAAAACAGAGCCCGATAGAGACCTGTTTCCAGACAGCAAGCACATCACGTGCGCTGCGGACACTGCTCACTTCTCACTAGTGTGCGCTGCTCACTTTTCACTAGTCAATCAATCAAACATTTGTAGAGCGTGCTATTCACCCGTGAGGGTCTCAAGGCGCTGGCGAAGGGGGGGGGAGGGGGTTTAGGGGGTGTCAGCTGATACTTTTTGAACAACCAGGTCTTGAGAAGTCTCCTGAAGGTCAGCAGGTCCTGGGTCTGTCGCAGGTGGATGGGTAAGGTGTTGGCGGCGAGGTGGGAGAAGGATCTGCCACCGGTGGTCGTTCGGTGGTGGATGCGTGGTACGGTGGCGAGGGCGAGGTCAGCAGAGTCGAGCTGGCCGTTGGGGGTGTAGAAGGTGAGTCGCTTGTTGAGGTATGCTGGTCGGGAGTCGTGGATTGCCTTGTGATCGTGGGTGAGGAGCTTGAAAGTGAGCCTCTTGTTGACGGGGAGCCAGTGCAGGTCCCTCTGGTGGGCAGTGCTGTGGCTGGGGATGTCCAAGATGAAGCGTGCAGAGGCGTTCTGTATGCGTTGGAATCTCTTCTGGTGTTTGGCTGTAGTTCCTGCATAGAGGGTGTTGCCGTAGTCCAGCCTGCTGGTGACAAGGGCCTGGGTGACTGTCCTTCTGGTTCCGGAGGGGATCCATCTGTAGATCTTGCGAAGCATACGGAGGGTGTTGAAGCAGGAGGAGGAGAAGGCGTTGACTTGCTGGGTCATTAATAGATAGCCTGTCCGGAATTCGGTTAAAACCGAATGTAATTGAGATTACCCTACCGACTTCAAATGAGCTGACCCGGTTTAAACCGAGTATCGCTGATTTTTTCAACTGTGATTCACCACTTGGCCACTTGCACCTTTTGGCCACTTGAGGGAGCCATAGCATGACAAATCTGCATCCGACCTAGGCATCAGTAATTGCAATTAAATATTTCACCCTCCTTCCGCTGTTCATGGTGGTGTTCGCTCCCTTCCTCCTTCATCCTGCAATCCGTGGCTTTGCGTGCTCGTCCTGCTCTCTTTTCAACGTGATTGATGACATTAGGAAAACTAAACTCTATTATTTCACCTAAAGCAAATCGGACCTGCCAGCTGCACAAAGATCACTGCAGTAGGCTCCGTGATCCCAATTCATCTCTGCTATCTGGCAGGTTAGAGTGTTTCCAGCTGTGCAGTTGACTCTCCACCTCCCATGCGCCCGGTTTCTTTCAGGGGGGTCCATTCTCTGCTGGGAGCACAGTCCTCAAATTTAACAATAGAGATGAATGGTTCAGTTAATCACTCGGGCTCCGTCTATTTACGGAAATCAGGATTCATGTTACACCAACAACAGAGCGAAATTAGAGGAACGCAACCTTATTTTATGTGCAAGTTAAGGGGCAATCAGGCCTCCTTTTGTCTTAATATCCTGACTGGCGGCGGTCAGGAACCTCCCACTTAACAAGCTTTTGCAATGCATTAAGCCTCGCATTTATGCGAGTTTAAGCTATTGGCATTGTAAATGACAATGCCTTTTATTTATGTTTTAATAACAAAAACAAAAATAAAACTCATTGTTAATTGCAATGTCAATAGCTCAAACTCGCATAAATGCGAGAACTATTGCATTGCAAATGCTTGTTTTCACACTATCAAAAAAGTGGTGCTACGTCTCTTACATCATCATTACGCTTGCCCCTGTTCACAGGATAGCGTGATTGTTTTTAGCCTGGGGCCAGCGTGCACGACACAGCCTCCCCCTTTTATCAAGCAGTCCTAGTTAAAAACTGCTTTGCACCTTCTAGTTACATGAATTTGAACCACGTGTAGGAAAATAGCGATCCAAGTGGGATTTATTTTTTATTTTTCTGTATTTCTTTACTTACATCATGCATACATTGACGCATAACCGACCTCATTGTTAAAATGGGTAGTGTATTATGAAATCCCATTGCCGAGTCAATTCGTTCTTCCCTCTGGACTGAAAATTACCTGCAAGGCTTCAGAGCCAAGATCTCTTGCCATTCGCCTCTCTTTGCACTCGAAAGTAATAGGTTTTGACAGATTCTTAAACTAGATGATTGAGGGAAAAATGTGGAGAGATTCATCAATGATCGACAATAATTTAAAGATCTGCAGGAAGTAACTTTCTGAGAGAGAGAGCTCTTTAAATTTAGAAGCAAACAGTAATCTGTGTGCTGCAGCGAGAATGATTGCACTCCTGAGGCGAGTGTGCTGTTTATAGGTGGCAGAGAGTGAAAGTGCAAATGTAGGAGGTGTTCGTCGTGTGCTCTGGTGACAGAGAGCAGTGTTGCACCTTGGGACTGAGTGTGCTGTTTACCGGAGGTATCAGGGCGCTTTACATGAGCGCCAGAGTGCAGGGGGAGAAGACAGACAAGAGAATGGGGTGCCGAGGTGTGAAAGGCCAAAGGGCCAGAGCAACACCAGGCCCCCTGCCTGGCTCACGAAGGGGGGGGGGGGGGGAAGCTATTGTGTTCTGGCGCATCTAAGTACTTCACAGGTCTGTATACGACCATTTCACTTAACTAGACTATCTTGTTTTTCAGCCCTTCTTAGAGTGGGGAGCTTAGTGCCACCGGACAGAGTCAGGTTTGCACAGTTAAAACGTGCCATGATGTAAATTACAGCACCACTGCAGGCTCACCTCTTCGTTTTTAAAATGTTTTATTTTATGAGTTCAGCAGAGCCCTGCCGCCCCCGCGAGTCCCCACTGCCAGCTCACCTTCCACAAGAGTTGGTGAGCAGGACCCCCCCATACCGCGTGCCGCCTTAGACCCAGTAGTGTAGATCAGTGTCATGTGAAGTCCGTTGTGCCAGCCCGGAATCTCTTCGCTGCCCAGCACACCTGCCCAAGTCAGGACGAGCAGTCCGCCAGCACCCAGTAGGTGAAAAATGCAGCCTTTCTGACAGCGAGTGCCACGCTTGGGTAGTTCGAAGTATCCCCAAACACAACTACACAGGCCTCAGATTACCCTTCTGGGGTGCATTTATGGCGATTCTGTGATTGCCTGCATGTGGAGACTGGTGTGCATTTATTAACGGGACGGTATGATTGGTAGCTGCGGGGATGCTCTAAAGAGGTTTGATTTACTGCTGAACGCTTTCTGTGTCTAACAAATCAGTGACAGATTATTATGCATTTTTAGGGGGAGGGTTTTATATAGCGCACACAAAACCCGGAGGTATCAGAGCGCTTTACATGAGCGCCAGAGTGCAGGGGGAGAAGACAGACAAGAGAATGGGGTGCCGAGGTGTGAAAGGCCAAAGGGCCAGAGCAACACCAGGCCCCCTGCCTGGCTCACGTGGGGGTGTTCTGGCGTCAGAGATTTCCAACCAGAGATACAACTCACAAGTGCTTCCTCTGTCTGAAGCTGCCCTACAGTGGAATGTCGTTTCTGAAGCCTCTCTTAGACCTGTTTCTTCCTGATATTGTTATTGTATTATTCTGTCTGTGAATGGTCCTTGCTGTAGGAAGAGAAGGTCTGTGTGGAATCTAAAACGTACATCAGTTTCTGTCTTGCTTTTTAATATTCCTGAGGCAGTGTGTGTGGTCATCTTCTTGTTGAGTTCTCACTACATGGCAAGGTGTTTACCTTCAGTGGGAGTTCTCACTGCATGGCTAGGTGTTGCCCTTCTGTCTGTCCACATTACACATTACAGTATAGAACAACAGACAGAATGAGAGCGAGGGAGGGAAAGGGAGGCAGACAGAGGGAGAGCGAGGGAGGGTGACAGACAGAGGGAGGGAGGAGGGTGACAGACAGAGGGAGGGAGGAGGGGGAGGGAGGAGGGTGACAGACAGAGGGAGGGAGGAGGGTGACAGACAGAGGGAGGGAGGAGGTAGGGAGAAGGGTGACAGAGGGAGAAGGGTGACAGAGTGAGGAGGGAGACAGAGTGAGGAGGGAGACAGAGTGAGGAGGGAGACAGAGGGATAGGGAAGGAAAGAGAGGGAAATGGAGAGAGAGGGAGACAGAGAGGGAGTGAGACAGTCAGAGTGAGTGAGACAGAGGGAGTCAGGGAGAGAGGGAGATAGAGGGAGAGAGAGGGAGTGAGACAGAGGGAGAAATAGCTGGTGGTTGCCAGTGGGGACACTTACTCTTGGGGAGCCCACACTTGTTTTTCCACATCATTTATGTACCTATTACACATAGCAGAAAGACGGTGGAAGACGGTAAAACCGTCACAAAATGAAAGGTCAGGAACCTCAAGGAGTGAGATAAAGGGGAGGGGATTGTCTAGTAGTGGATTACAGAGGTATGAGGTGGCATTAAAACTACCAGCCTTGGTATTCCTCGCGCCCATGTTTTACTGCACCGGCTGCGGGCTTCTAAGCAGAGTTTCAGGCCCTGACACTCACTTTCACAAATGAAGCACTGGTCTACACACTTATATATTGCTTGCTCTTATGCTTCTTAGAAGGTGCTACTAACTCACAGGTGTTTTGTTTGCAACTGCATGCCTTGCGTAGCGTTTTTCCGTGAGTCCTGTGAAACTGTTGCACCAGTATTACTTGTGAGTAGGTTGAACTTTTACAGTACCATCCTTAGATTTTTCTAAGGAGTACTCTAACAGCGCCAGCAATATGCCTGTTTTTCATACTCTTGTGTACATCCCTTGCTTAGCTTTTCCTCATGAGTGGCTCATGGCCACTTACACTACCATACAATATGCTGAAGAAAAATTGAAAGAACAAACATAAAAGCAAAGAGTTCCATAAACACCGGCAAAACACCGTTTCAGTTGTTTTTTATGACGCGAAAATGAGTAAACACTGAAAAGCACTGTTTTTTTGAGGTATGGAAATCACTGGAAAGCACTGAAAAAACACCACCAGAATTTACTAAAAATAGAAACTGAAAACAGGAAAGCCTATTAATAGAGATGAGTCCAGGATGAACCCCAGGTTGCATGCGTGTTCGCTGGGTTTCAGCGCAGTACACAGAGATACCTGCTACCAGGAGTCGTCCCAGGCGGAGGGAGTGGAGCCGAGGATGAGGATGAGGACCTCTGTCTTTTCCGAGTTCAGTTTCAGGCGACAGCCTTCATTCCTTTGTGGAAGTTGGTTTTGGCGGTGGTGAGGTCTCTAGTGAGGGTGAGGATCAGCTGGGTGTCGTCGGCGTATGAGATGATATTGAGGTTGTGTGATCGGACGATGTTGGCGAGCGGTGTCATGTAGACGTTGAAGAGGGTCGAGCTGAGGGATGATCCTTGGGGTAAGCCGCATGTGATCTTGGTGGCTTCGGAACAGAACGGAGGGAGGCGGGCTCTCTGGGTTCTGCCGGTGAGGAAGGAGGTGATCCAGTCCAGGGCTTTGTCACGGATCCCTGCGATGTAGAGGCGTGTGTGTAGGGTGTAGTGGCAGACACTGTCGAAGACGGCCATGAGGTCCAGGAGGATTAGGGTTGCGGTTTCGCCATTGTCCAGCAGGGCCCTGATGTAGTTGGTGGTGGCGATGAGGGTGGTTTCGGTGCTGTGGTTGCTGCGGAATCTGGATTGGGACAAGTCCAAGGTGTTGTTCTATTGGGTAAGTTGTCTGCTGACGATCTTCTCGATGACTTTTGCCGGGAACAGGGCTAGAAGTTCTTGAGGTCCTTTGGGTCTGCCTTGGGTTTCTTAAGTAGGGTGTTGATCTCTGCGTGTTTCCAGCTTTCCAGGAAGGTGGCGGTCTCAAATGAGCTGTTGAAGATCTTCCGGAGTTGGTGTGCTATGATTGAGCTTGCTTTGTTGAAGATGTGGTGGGGGCAGGGGCCTGGTGGTGAGCCAGAGTGGATGGTGTTCATGGTCTTGATGGTGTCTTCGTTGTTGACGTAGTTCCAGGAGATCAGGCGGCCGGTGTGACTGGGGGGCGGTGAGTCCGGGGTGTCGACGGCTGACAGGGGGGCTGGGTGTTGAAGCTGTCGTGGATGTCTACGATCTTGCAGTGGATGAAGGTGGCTAGAGAGTTGCAGTGGTCTTGTGACAATGGGATGTCGTTGAAGCTGGAGTTTTGGTTGGCGAGTTCCTTCACAATGTTGAAGAGCTCTTTGCTCTTGTGTGCGTTGTTGTCGACATGGAGAAGTTACGGCATGACGTCATGCCAGGTGAGCGTTGAAGGGGACGGGAAAGCCTTTAATGAGAGTAATTTTCTATCTGGATTTCCCTTCTATTTTTGAGACTCAGGAGCAGCAAAATTGTCTCGTTGTCACCAGGGCTTAAAGTGGAAGCTTTCTCAATATTATTTACAAACCACAGTTGCTGCTTATTTATCTTTTGCAACTAACAACCATTGACAAAGCCAATAGTCCTGATTTGTAGGTATGATGTTACTTGTTGTATCACATATATCTGGATGCAATGACAGAACCAGCAAAATACAAGTCTGGCGCACACTATGCTAAGCACAGATTTTTGGCTTACGTGTTTTGAGAGACCCCCCGTTTTTTTTATCCCACTTAAAGCCCTGTGCACGGACGTCGGAGCCTGCACTCCACAATAGGCCTCATGCACGGATGTCAGGGACCTGCACCCCACAGTAGGCGTCATGCATGGCTGTCAAGGCCCATACCCCACAGTAGGCGTCATGCATGGCTGTCAGGGACTGCACCCCACAGTAGGCCTCATGCATGACTGTCAAGGCCAGCACCCCACAGTAGGCCTCATGCAAGGCTGTCAGGGACTGCACCCCACAGTAGGCGTCATGCATGGCTGTCAAGGCCCGCACCCCACAGTAGGCGTCATGCATGGCTGTCAAGGTCTGCACCCCACAATAGGCCTCATGCAAGGCTGTCAGGGACTGCACCCCACAATAGGCCTCATGCAAGGCTGTCAGGGACTGCACCCCACAATAGGCCTCATGCAATCAATCAATCAATCAATCACAGCATTTATATAGCGCACTACTCACCCGGAGGGTCTCAAGGCGCTAGGGGAGGGGGGGTCCGCTACTGCTCGAACAGCCAGGTCTTGAGCTGCTTCCTGAAGGCGAGGTGGTCCTGGGTCAGGCGGAGGTGGGTCGGGAGGGAGTTCCAAGTCTTGGCGGCCAGGTAGGAGAAGGACCTTCCTCCTGTGGTGGCTCTTCGGATCCGGGGGACGGTGGCGAGGGCGTGGCCGGTCGATCGAAGTTGGCGTGTGGGAGCGTAGAAGTTGAGGCGGCTGTTGTATCCTGGGCCTTGGTTGTGTAGGGCCTTGTGTGCGTGGGTGAGGAGACAGAAGGTGATTCTCTTGTTGACCGGGAGCCAGCGCAGATCTCTCAGGTGTCCGGAGATGTGGCTCCGACGGGGGATGTCCAGGATGAGTCGTGCTGAGGCGTTCTGGATTCGCTGGAGTCTCTTCTGGAGTTTGGCGGTGGTTCCGGCGTAGAGGGAGTTGCCGAAGTCCAGACGGCTGGTGACGAGGGACTGGGTGACCGTCTTCCTGGTCTCGGTGGGGATACACCGGAAGATCTTACGTAGCATGCGCAGGATGTTGAAGCATGACGAGGAGACGGCGTTTACTTGTCTGGTCATGGAGAGGGAGGAGTCCAGGATGAAGCCCAGGTTGCGTGCGTGGTCTGTTGGTTTGGGTGCGCTGCCCAGGGCGGGGGGCCACCAGGAGTCGTCCCAGGCGGAGGGTGAAGAACCCAGGATGAGGACTTCCGTCTTTTCTGAGTTCAGTTTCAGGCGGCTGTTCATCATTCACTTGGCTACGTCTGTCATCCCTTCGTGTAGGTTGGCTCTGGCGGTGGCGGGGTCGTTGGTGAGGGAGAGGATCAGCTGGGTGTCGGCGTAGGAGATGATGTTGAGGTTGTGTTGGCGTGCGATGGCTGCGAGGGGGCTCATGTAGACGTCGAAGAGGGTTGGGCTGAGCGAGGAGCCTTGAGGAACGCCGCAGATGACTTTGGTGGCTTCTGATCTGAACGGGGGGAGGCGGACTCTCTGTGTCCTTCCAGCGAGGAACGAGATGATCCATTCCAGTGCCTTCTCCTGGATTCCGACGTTGCTGAGGCGCTGCACTAGGGTGCGGTGGCAAACAGTGTCGAAGGCCGCGGAGAGGTCTAGGAGGATGAGGGCCGCTGTTTCTTCGTTGTCGAGCAGGGCTCGGATGCCATCGGTAGCTGCGATCAGGGCGGTCTCGGTGCTGTGGTTGGCCCGGAAGCCAGACTGCGAGAGGTCGACGGATCCGTTCATCTCGAGGAAGGCGGCCAGCTGCTTGTTGACGGTCTTCTCGATGACTTTTGCAGGATACGGGAGCAGCGAGATGGGGCGGTAGTTCTTGAGGTCGGTGGGGTCGGCTGATGGCTTCTTTAGTAGGGCGCTGAGTTCGGCGTGCTGCCAGCTCTCCGGGAAGGTAGCGGTGTCGAAGGAGGTGTTGATGATGTCCCGCAGGTGGGGTGCGATGACTGCGTCGGCCTTGTTGAAGACGTGGTGAGGGCAGGGGTCGGTCGGAGATCCGGAGTGGATGGAGTTCATTGTGCGGATGGTGTCTTCGGTGCTGATCGGGGTCCAGGCGCGGAGGGTGGTGGTAGGGGGCGGTGGTTCAGTCGTGGCATGCGTCGGTTGGGAGCTGAAGCTGTTGTGTATGTCCGCAATCTTGTTGTGGAAGTAGGAGGCGAGGGAGTTGCAGAGGTCTTGCGAAGGGGTGATGTCGTTGTTTCCGGCGTTGGGGTTGGAGAGCTCTTTAACGATGTTGAAGAGTTCCTTGCTGTTGTGGGCGTTGTTGTCCAGTCGTTCCTTGAATGCAGTTTTCTTGGTGGCGTGGATCAGTTGGTGGTGTTTTCGGGTGGCGAACTTGAGGGCAGTCATGTTGTTCGGTGTTGGGTCTCTGCCCCAGGTTTTCTCGAGGGCTTGGCAGTTCTTCTTGGAGCTCTTGAGTTCTTCAGTGAACCATGGGGCTTTCTTGCTGCCGGGTCTGCTAGGCGGGGTCTTCAGAGGGGCGAGGTCGTCTGCGCAGTTGCTGATCCACTTCGCGAGGTTGGTGGCCGCCTGGCTTGGGTTTGTTGCGCTGGTGGGAGGGTTCGTGCTCAGGGAAGTCGCAATCTGGTCGGCTGTGATCTTGTTCCAGCTTCTGCGTGCAACCTGTTGCTGGTGGTGGTGGATCGTGGTCCTTCTGAAGCTGAAGTGGACGCAGCTGTGGTCCGTCCAGTGGAGTCCGGTGGCGTGGCTGAAGGCGATGTCCTTGCTGGATGAGAAGACGGGGTCGAGTGTGTGTCTGGCGTAGTGAGTGGGGGTGGTCACCAGTTGCTTGAGACCGAGGTTGGCGAGGTTGTCCAGCAGGGTGGTGGTGTTGCGGTCGTTGTTGTTCTCCAGGTGGAAGTTGAGGTCCCCGAGGAGGATGTAGTCAGCGGAGGGGAGGGCGTGCGGGCTGATGAAATCGGCGATGTCTTCTCTGAATTGTGTGCGTGGTCCCGGGGGTCTGTAGATGAGGGTGCCTCTGAGGGTGGTCTTGGGGTTGATGTGGATCTGGAAGTGCAGGTGTTCGACGGGTGCGAGGGTGTCGTCAGTGTTGGTCGTGATGCGGATGGAGTTCCTGTGGATGATGGCGATGCCTCCTCCTGTCTGGTTGACGCGGTCCCTCCGGATGATCTTGTAGCCGTCCGGGATGGCGATGGCGATGTCGGGCGATGAGGAGGCGTTCATCCAGGTTTCCGTGAGGAAGGCGACGTCTGGGGCTGTGGTGTCGAGCAGGTTCCAGAGCTCGACGGCGTGTCTGTGGACGGAGCGGGTGTTGAGCAGGATGCACTTGAGGTGGTTGCTGCTGGAGTTCGGCTTGGTCGGTGCTGGTGTGGTGCAGGTCTGAATGCAGGTGAACTTGCAGGAATGGCAGCAGAAGGGTGGTATACACCTGTTACAACGCATTCGTTACTCCGCACTACCATTACAACGCGACTTTTACAACGCATACCATTACAACGCATTGCGCTGGGGGGCGCTCTAGGATAGGGAATAAGTATAATTTACTATCCAACACCTTCCCTAGGGTCCACGGGGACTGGAGTTAGAATAGTAAATTATACTTACCACTATCCAGCACCTCAAAGCGCTATGCGTTGTAATGGTATGCGTTGTAATGGTCGCGTTGTAATAGTAGGTAGTTGTAACGGTATGCGTTGTAACATGGTACATCCCAGAAGGGTCCGTGGGTGCGTCTCGGGGTGGCTCGATAGCAGCCCGGGATTCTACCGGCGTTGAGTGCGTAGAGTTCGGTGGCGCCGTTGGTCCGGCGGGTGGGCTGGTGTCTGCGGGGGCCAGGGGCCCTGGCACTGGGCGCGGTCCAGGCGCGGACGGGCGCAGACGGGCTTACCTTTGGCGCACCTTCGGAGCTCAATCGGTGCTCCCGCTGCGCGCGTCCGCTGCGCGCGTCCGCTGCACGGTCGCTCTGGGGGCATCATAAGAAGGGAGCCGGGAGGGGAGGGTCCGCTGGGAGGCGGGAGCGTGTTAGCCAATCGGCTGGCGGGGGGCGGGGCCGCAGGCAGGCAGCGGCGAGAAAATCGAGTGCGGGCTTGGCGGGCGGCCCTGCGGCGGCTGTGGCCCTGGGGGAGGGAGAAGACGGCGTTCGGCGATCAGGCAGGCACAGGCAGCAGGTGAGGCACAGGAGCAGGAGGGACGAGGAGCGTTCGGGGCGACCAGGCCATGAAGGCGCAGTGGTCGCTCCCGGGAAGGAGTCTGGGTCCCCTTAAGAAGGGAGCCGGGAGGGGAGGGTCCGCTGGGAGGCGGGAGCGCGTTAGCCAATCGGCTGGTGGGGGGCGGGGCCGCAGGCCGGCAGCAGCGGGAAAATCGAGTGCGGGCTTGGCGGGCGGCCCTGCGGCGGCTGGGACGCTGGGGGAGGGAGAAGACGGCGTTCGGCGATCAGGCAGGCACAGGCAGCAGGTGAGGCACAGGAGCAGGAGGGACGAGGAGCGTGGGGGCGACCAGGCCGATGAAGGCGCAGTGGTCGCTCCCTGGAAGGAGTCTGGGTCCCCTTAAGAAGGGAGCCGGGAGGGGAGGGTCCGCTGGGAGGCGGGAGCGTGTTAGCCAATCGGCTGGCGGGGGGCGGGGCCGCAGGCAGGCAGCGGCTGGAAAATCGAGTGCGGGCTTGGCGGGCGGCCCTGCGGCGGCTGGGGCGCTCGGGGAGGGAGAAGACGGTGTTCGGCGATCAGGCAGGCAGCAGGTGAGGCACAGGAGCAGGAGGGACGAGGAGCGTGGGGGCGACCAGGCCGATGCAAGGCTGTCAGGGACTGCACCCCACAACAGGCCTCATGCAAGGCTGTCAGGGACTGCACCCCACAATAGGCCTCATGCAAGGCTGTCAGGGACTGCACCCTACAATAGGCCTCATGCAAGGCTGTCAGGGACTGCACCCTACAATAGGCGTCATGCATGGCTGTCAAGGTCTGCACCCCACAATAGACCTCATGCAAGGCTGTCAGGGACTGCACCCCACAATAGGCCTCATGCAAGGCTGTCAAGGCCCGCACCTCACAGTAGGCTTCATGCAAGGCTGTCAGGGACTGCACCCCACAATAGGCCTCATGCAAGGCTGTCAGGAACTGCACCCCACAATAGGCCTCATGCAAGGCTGTCAGGGACTGCACCCCACAGTAGGCGTCATGCATGGCTGTCAAGGCCTGCACCCCACAATAGGCCTCATGCAAGGCTGTCAAGGCCCGCACCCCACAGTAGGCGTCATGCAAGGCTGTCAAGGCCTGCACCCCACAGTAGGCGTCATGCAAGGCTGTCAAGGCCCGCACCATACAATAGGCGTCATGCATGGCTGTCAAGGTCTGCACCTCACAGTTGGCCTCATGCAAGGCTGTCAAGGCCCGCACCTCACCGTAGGCCTCATGCATGGCTGTCAAGGCCTGCACCCCACAGTAGGCCTCATGCATGGCTGTCAAGGCCCGCACCCTACAATAGGCGTCATGCATGGCTGTCAAGGCCCGCACCCCACAATAGGTCTCATGCAAGGCTGTCAAGGCCCGCACCCCACAGTAGGCGTCATGCATGGCTGTCAAGGCCCGCACCCCACAGTAGGCGTCATGTATGGCTGTCAAGGCCCGCACCCCACAGTAGGCGTCATGCATGGCTGTCAGGGACTGCACCCCACAATGGGCCTCATGCAAGGCTGTCAAGGTCCGCACCCTACAACAGGCCTCATGCAAGGCTGTCAAGGCCCGCACCCCACAGTAGGCGTCATGCAAGGCTGTCATGGCCCGCACCCCACAATAGGCCTCATGCAAGGCTGTCAAGGCCCGCACCCCACAGTAGGCGTCATGCAAGGCTGTCATGGCCCGCACCCCACAATAGGCCTCATGCAAGGCTGTCAAGGCCCGCACCCCACAGTAGGCCTCATGCAAGGCTGTCAAGGCCCGCACCCCACAGTAGGCCTCATGCAAGGCTGTCAAGGCACGCACCCCACAGTAGGCGTCATGCAAGGCTGTCATGGCCCGCACCCCACAATAGGCCTCATGCAAGGCTGTCAAGGCCCGCACCCCACAGTAGGCGTCATGCATGGCTGTCAAGGTCTGCACCCCACAGTAGGCCTCATGCAAGGCTGTCAAGGCCCGCACCCCACAGTAGGCCTCATGCAAGGCTGTCAAGGCACGCACCCCACAGTAGGCCTCATGCAAGGCTGTCAAGGCCCGCACCCCACAGTAGGCCTCATGCAAGGCAGTCAAGGCACGCACCCCACAGTAGGCCTCATGCAAGGCTATCAAGGCCCGCACCCCACAGTAGGCCTCATGCAAGGCTGTCAAGGCCTGCACCTCACAGTAGGCGTCATGCACGGTTAGCAGTAGCCTTCTGGAACGCCAGTTGGTCTCAGGCTTGGACATAATCCATTCTTAATCATTTTAGTCAGTGTGCATGAAGATGCCAACATTTCAAATGATGCTTGAAGAGCTTAATGAGGGCCCGATTCCCAAATGTTGGTGTTTAAATAATTGTCACTTCCTCTTGTAGCAGTCCTGGCTTACTCGTTCATTTCAGGAGTAAGCCTGGAGTACTCCTAGCTCACTCCTGTGCTTCTGGAGTAATACAAGAAATCTTTCTGCCGGAACTTTTATATTTCTGTCATTTGATTGATCCGCCGGAGGAAGTAGAAACCGAGCAGGTTATTGTGACACAGTCACAAGCAACGGACTGTGGGGCTCCGTCACATGTCATTGTGGGGAGAGAAGGCTTTATTTCCTCATTGTGTGTGTCCTCTCTTATCTTTTCCCCGTCGGTCACATGTCGTGGCTCTCACGGTTTTGCTGGGGCGCCATTGTGTGGATAAAATAACCCCAATCGCTTTGACTCAGGAAGTCCGTGGCTGCACCCTCTGCTCTCCGTCCCCCGGGCCAGTGCCCTTTGACCTGGGGTTCTCGAGGGCCGCCGCCAGTACCATTCACGTGCCCGAAATGAAAATGCATGAGAAGCATTTACATATCATTTGCATACCATTGATCTGGAAGAACAATTATCTGTGAATTAATTAGCGAGCCACAAAAGCTGACCAGTTGGGAAACCTTAAGATTGATAATGCTGTTCCCGAAAATGCCGGATACGGCGAGTCACCCCAGCCTCTTATCACAACTTCACGTTTTTGTTTCTCTAGTTTTTCACCTGTTTTTTTCTCTAGGTTGTGCCAGTTTACTCCCGATAAACGAATATTTTAATAGAGCCTTTTAATTAATAATGGAATAGAGAAAAGGGGGCGGGGAAAGGGAGCTCTGAGGACAAAGAGAGGTACAGAGTGGGGGTAGGCAGACGGGAAAAGGAAGAGAAATGGGCAAAGACAGGCAGAAGGATAAAGAAGGGACAGTGGGCGCACGCGCAGGTAGGAGAGAGCGGGGAGCAGGGCTCGAGTCGGGGGTACAAGCAGGTACACGGTGTCCCCCCAATCTTTTCACAGGGTGGACGCCGTCCCCACTACCAAGAAGCTGGGCCCCACAAAAATATGCTGAACATGCCCCAGTGTAATTTTCAGACTCCCGGACACGTTCAGCACGTGACGTCATGAGAGCATTTGCATATTGTCAGTCCCCGCACTTCTTGTTATAGGACTTGTGCCCTGATAGGGAGACAGGGGTACAGAATAGAGAGGTGACGGAGACACTTGAGGCCCGAGCCAGGTTTCTGCCTGACACCCGGCTCAGCTCGGGGTTCTGTTGAAACCTCAGCCCATAGTTCTCCAACCTTTCATATGGCTTCTGCCTGCCTCCCTCCCTCCCTCCCTCTTCTTGGCCTGAACAGGGCAGTGTACCGGTGCAGCCGTACCTGGGGGCGCTGTGTTTAGAAATAACTTACGCATTCAAAAGCACCTGCTGCAGCGTTCCTTGAGTGTCCAGCAGTTTTCAGACAAAAGTACAAATGTCAGGATTACTCTGGTGATTAATGTTCCTGCTGTAGAGAGATTGGAGTTTAGTCAAGTGGCAGTTTTGACTCATAATAAGGTAGCGCAGAGGGTTATATGCCTGCTGCAAAGAATGTGTACAATGCAAATCACAGAACTGTATTTTATGTGGCTAGCTCAGTGGGTTACTGCTTTTGTCACAAACATCCTTTTGTTACTTGCACTTCATAAATTACAATCCTAATATAGCACAGTGACCTATGAACGTTCACCAAAGAGCTGCATGCAAATTTCATGGTTTAGGTTGGACCTTCATTTTTTTTCCACAGTCTTGCATTATCCTAATGTTGCCTTAAAAAATGGTTTGTTGGGGTAGAAATGCATTCTTATTGGGAAAGCTTACCCCAACCACTGTGAAACATTTTAAATCCTGAGTTTGTTCTCCAGACCAAACACTCTTGTAATATACAACCTCCTAGTATGAATGACACGCGCTTCATACACCTTGTAACCCTCTTTGTCTTATATAACATTTTCTATAGACTGATTCACACATGTATGTTTCAGTGTTTCCGTATAATGTGTGTGTGATGTAAAGTGGTCCACCATCCTATACTGGTATGAATAGCGCTATAAAAGAAATGAAATGCATGTGAACGAACAGAGATGAGGGGCACTATTGGAGGGTGGTAGTGAGGGAATCCGTGAAGAAGGAGGCCATGGGGGGGGTGCCAAAAAGGATTAAAGATTCTCGCACAGGACAATACCAGCGCAAAAGCTGGCCTTGTCCCTGGATGTGTTGTTAGGGCACCAACTTTCAACTTTGGACCTGGGGAACTAGAATCAAGTCTTCTAGTCAGCTCCAGCGATTCTGGGCAAATCCTTTAATTGCCCCATCCCTATAAACAATAAAGGGGACCTTGTGTAATATAACGGGTTTCTTTTAAAGCACTCCAATACCTTGGGGCGGGGAATTTGCGCTGTATAAAAACTGACTAAAGGTGTACAAAGAGGTAAAAAATAAAGCCTTAACGTAAAGAATGTTAATACTAATCTGGGCCACGTACAGTGTTTACATACAATTGTCTTGTTCATGTTTAAAAATATTGTTTTGTTCAGGTTTAAAAATTGTCACTTTTAATAAAGTACTTCTCAGTGCAGCGTCATAATGTGAGGTACTAATGTTAAAACTTCCACATGTTAAAGAAACAAACTTTTTTTAATGTTAAAGAGACTTTATCCTATTTTGCATGATGTTTTGTCTATGATTTACATAGCAACAGGGCCGGACTGGGAACCAGAACCGGCCCTGGCAAAGTGCTCGGCCGGCCCCCCTACTCCCCGCCCCAGGGAGGGGGGGGATGGGGGGGGGCGACCGCGCTCTGTGCCAGGGCCGGTTTTCGGCCGTTTTTGTCACAGGGCCGTTTTTGCAGCAAAAACGGCCCTGTAACAAAAACAGCCCTAGGGGCCCAAAACCGGCCCCCAACCATGCAGCCCACCGGGGGATTTCCCGGTGCCCGCAACGGCCAGTCCGGGCCTGCATAGCAAACATTTTCAGGACTCGGCTCATGCATGGGCTCTAAGATCCGAACCATTCCCTTGCTAGGTTCTTCTCTCAGCTCTCCCCATTAATGTGTGGGCTTGCCTACCTCTAGTGCAAAGGTGGGGGGAGGTGGGAAAGAAAAAGAAGGGGAATTTGAGACATGTTAGACATGCATAAAACGGCTCTACTGAAAAAACACAACGCAAAGGGACTGGGGGTGCAGGGAAGAGGCGTGCGGGGTGGTTGGTACAAGTTGTTTACCCACCAGCCGCTGGTTGTAGGTGGGTGTATATGTATTGAAATACCTGCTAGAAAAAATAATTAAATCTCAAAACAATAACTCTAATCAAAGACATCATAGCCAATGAAGGCGTTAAGGGGATCAACATAAATGGAACTGTCGCTAAACTAGCCGCATATGCAGACGACATACTCATCATCACAGAAGACCCCATAACAAACCATACCAGCCCTCATGGACTCCATAGGTACATACTCAACCCTCTCAGGGTACAAGCTCAACAAAAACAAATCTGACTGCATGCCACTTAACATCCACACCGCCAGAGAGGTGGTCGACAACTCAGGCCTCGCATGGCAACCAGGATACATCAAATATCTAGGGATACAATTTGAGAAAAACCTCCAGTCCACACTTGAACAAAATGAGAAAATCACCCTCAAAGATAAAAAAGCTTCTAGAGGCCTGGTCTCCAAAGTTCATAACATGGTGGGGGAGGATACACGCGATACACGCAATTAAAATGATGATCACCCCATTGATCAACTACCTCACAGGGATGATCCCACTCACATTAACAGACGACTTCCACCGCACAACCGACAAACTAATAAACAAATTCCTCTGGCAAGATAAAAAAAAACTAGAATAAGTCTAAAAAAAGTATGTCTAAACATGAACCTAGGAGGTCTAAATCTGTCGGATTACAGAACGTTTCAGACCGCCGCCATAGCTAGACAAGGCATATACTAGGTCACAACCAACCCAATCTACACACTGTGGTTCAAAATAGAGAAAGCCATCCTTAACAACCGCGACCCACTAACGCTCCTCACCACAAACAAAAAAGCACAAAAGGTGAGCCTCATACTCAGGAACACCAAACTGGCCCTCCTTAAGGTAGACAGGCTACTAAAACACAGTATCAAAAACTCGAAGTGGGAATCTCTATGGGAAAACCCCAGGATAAAATACAGAGGGAAGCCCCTAAAAATAGAAACATGGGGAAAACTAGGTATCTCGTTCCCCGCCCAGCTGGAAGAGGGGAGCTCACCCATCACTTTCAGCGCTCTACAATCAAGACATAACCTCCCAAACATAGAACGGTACAATTACCTCAAACTTAAAACGGCTATAACCAAAGCAAACCTAACCAAGCAAACCCCATCAATATTCCAATACCTACTAAATCTGAACATTGTAGGCCACCAAATCTTCCATATATACAAACTTCTCAGGCCCAAAACTTCCTCACTTAACAACAAAACAATTAAATTCTGGGAGACAAGCCTAGACGTAGCCCTAACTGAACAACAAACCAAAGACCTATGGTCTGCTCCATCAAAGAATATGGTAACACCGATCCTTGCCCAGACAAAATTCTGGCTGCTAAACAACCTTTACTGGACACCGGCCGCCTCGCTGCCATGGGCCTGAAAGAACATGACCGCTGCTGGAACTGCGACTTAGAAAAAGGCGACCTGGCACACCTCATACTCCACTGCACAAAAGTCAAGAGATATTGAAACAAAGTCTTCTCCTTCATAGACAGCATCCTAGGGTGCACCCTTAAAGAGGAGCTCTCCACCCTCACCACCGCATTCATAACAGCAGATCTACATTCACAACAAGACAGAGATCTGCTAGATCTCTTACTAACATCGGCAACAAAAATAGTCCTCACCTACTGGAAAGACACCACCAAGGCCACATTTAAAGGTTGGCTGAACTGGGTGACGTTCGTTAGAGGGGCAGACACCACAACACTCCGTTACACACCATGGAGAAAACGCAACAGAGGACTATGGTCCACGCTGGCCAGATTCTTGAACCCATTTGACCCACCGTGATAGAGAGCAACAAACCAAGGGTTATGTGCACATGACTCCCCTAAACAAACCAAACAGGCAGCCCTACACCCCATCCCCCCCGCACCCCTCCCCCCCCCCCCCACCCCCCCAGCTTTACCTCACAGTCAACCAACACGCACCACAGAGTAGCCTAAAAGATAGAGGCCGACCAGGACGCACAAACCATTTCAACCAGCAGCGTTTGCCAAGCACCCACCAACGTTTAAAGACTCAGGTTATATGTTCTATGTTACATGTTAAATGTTGTACAATGCCAAACACAGGGAAGCCAAAACCTCTGTAACCCAGGCTATCAGTAACACACCCTGTACAATCAGCGAGTCCAGTATTTCTGTACTGTATTGTATTGTATTATGTTTGTTTAAAAATACCAATAAAAAAAATATTTAAAAAAAAAAAAGCTGCCGCCCTCCGGTTACTCACAGATACATTTGCAGTTGTTGCATTAACCAAGTGAGCTTTCACTAACGGAACAGAGTGTATTTCCTACAGATTATATTTTCTTGTAGTTCTGTTTCATTTAAGGTGTGTGTTATATCTTATTTTCAGTAAGCTGTAGACGAAAGGCCTGCAAAATGCTAAAATGATCTCTTGCTGTTTTTAGCCACAACTCTCATACCGCTCCGCACTCACAGATTCTGTCCCCACTGCACTGAGAATCACCGTTTGCGTAGTTTGTATGTACTTCAGCCGGTGGTAACACTAAAATAAACAGTTCTTCCACATTTAATTTCAAATGCATATCGATTGGTTCGAATTACTACCTCGGCAGCATATGTTTTATTGGAGCTGTGAAATATTCTTCAATTATAGCACCCCCTCACCCCCCATGTTATTTTTCACCCGAGTTGCATTTCTGGCCGCTTTCAAATAAAATGGGATTGACCCACGCCCCTCGAAGGAACCACGCTGCACCTCGAAAGGAGGGCGAAGCTTGCAGTTCGAGCACCCCACCTGTGGGTCACGCTCCAGGCAGCTTCCCAGATCCTCGCCATCCCGCCCACCTGACCAACACAAAGAAACTTGACGAGTCCATTTCTTAATGCGGCCATTCGGCGAATGACGTCACAAGAACAATGGAAACCCCACTTGACGTCATCAATAAATAAGCCTTGAAAGATGCGTTTCGCTGGTGATTAGTAAAGGTGCGTACAGGATGAGGCACGGAATTGCCCCATTACCAATGAGGCCCCACTTCAATATTCTGAAAGCGCTTAGAAGTGACTCCATTTGTACAATAAACCATCGGACCAGACACTACAGCGTGACTCATTCGAAGTGCTTTGCTGCTCTTTACTCGCTCTCTGATTTTTGACGCAAGTGTCTGTTTTCTTGCACCTCTGCATTATTTCAGAATGACATTAAATGTGCCACGTTGTTTATATTTGTAGAGTAACAGCTTTTGTACACACTCTCGTTGTGCCAGATGAAGTCTAGTCGACGCTCCACGAGACGCCTCGCAGGTCAGGGTCCGCCACGGTGTCACGCGCTACATACATGTTCTCTGCACCGAGCCGATCAACTGGCTTCAGAAGGACAATGGAAATGCATTTTAATAACCTGCCGAGCCGCCCCCTCGGAGTGGAAGCGCCCAGAAGCAATCCGGTCTGCGCTGCTGTGCTTTTCAGGAGGTTTCATTAATTCAGTCTTTGCTTCTGACACCATCGGAAGCAGCAGCCACTGAGATAAGCAGCAGCCACTAAGAGTGATGTTTCATTAATCCTCCACCAGGGGTGGGCAGAGCACACTCCGGGGAGGGGGTCCTAGAGAATTTGGAAACACCCACAAAATGCTGAGTTCATAGGTATGCAGAAAAATATTTTAGTCCCATTTTTACCATGAAAATGGTGTGAGATTTACTCCTGTGAATGGTGGGAGTGAATAATATTCCAGGAGCTAAAAAACCCCAGGCAACAGGGACATTTATAAGAAAAGGTGCTACAGATTTCCCCCTGTGCATATATGTACACTACATACAATCATGGCTCAGAAATGCCTCCACAATATTGGAAATCAGAGAAAACCTTGAAACCAGGCACACCTTTGGAAGACTGAATTCTACGCATTCACAAATTCGTAAAACGCCAGTATATATATATATATATATATATATATATATATATATATATATATATATATATATATGTTTTTTTTTAAATGGGCCCACAAAGTCTGTCAATGGGTTAGAAACATAGATTTACATAATTTCCGCATACAAACCCGCCCCATAACCATTCCCACCTTCTTCAAGGAAATGTCCATGACAGTGAGACCATGGGTCGAAACAGGCTGAATCCAGCTCAGTGCTTAACTTGTAAAAGACTGAGAGCCATATGTATCATCAACCTGATTTGCGATTCTCAAATAGCGATTTTTAAGAAATCGCTATTTGAGAATCGCAAATAGGTATGTATGTACAAAATCGCATTTTTTTCGCGATTTCTTAAAATTCCTTAATTGCGATTAGCAAATTGCGAATCACAATTAAGGAATACCTTCCCATTCATTTCTATGGGCCAGTAGGCCCATAGGAATGAATGGGAAGTTATTCTCAATTTGCGATTCGCAATTTGCGAATCGCAAACTGACAATAATTTCAAGGGTGCAGGGGTGTCCAAAGGACACCCTGTTGCACCCCTGAAATATGCATGGGTGCACATGTGGCGCACATACATGTATGTGCGTCACATGGCACTTCGAAAAATGCAAAAATGTGTATTTTTCAATGAATTCGCAACTTATCACCAACTAGAAGTTGATGGTAATTTGCGATTCCTTAAGGACATGTAGCAAATTTTTTTTGCTTCATACATTGCATTTAAGGAATCGCAAAATTTGCGATTCCTTAAATGCAATTGCAAAATAAGGAATCACAAATTTTGCGATTCCTTGTTTTGCACCAGATTTTGCTTTATACATACCATTTAGCAAATTCGCATTCACAAAGGCCGAAATTCTGCGAATTTCTACCTTTGCGAATGCCCTTTGTGCAGAAGCCCAAGGTTTGCTCAGAAACCCGCTACTGGCGCACTAGAATGTGGTGTGCCAAATACCACGGCTGGTAGTCTTATATCCATGCCTCCTTAATCCACCAGCAGACAATCCCTGCCGCTTTATCTCACTATTGTAGGTTCTTTTTCATCACTGCTTCTCCTTTTACAGTTTTTCTGAATTTCTCCTCCTCCTCCTTTCCCCCTTGCATGTTTTTTTTTCCTTTCTTTCTCTGGGTCAAAGTTAGAGGAGGAAAAAAAAGGGGTGGTCCCCAAAAATGAATGCAGATGGGCCTAGAGTTGCCCCCTTTCAAAGAGTAAAATACCGGCCATTTGTTGTTGTTTTAAGAATCTGCAAAGCCCCAGATGTTATACTAAAGCAGCCTTTAAAGAAAATCGTATGTATTCATTTATGGCATGCATTTTCTGCTTCTGTTTACTTTAAATATTAGTTAGGCATCGTTAACGCACACCTACAACACATTTAAAGGCGCTTTCTAGTTATATTTGCGATTTAAATTATGTACAGATGAGGGAGGGCTAAAAATACCGACTTTGTATATTTTTGTTCCGGCTGGGACAGTGAAATGCCGGTAGTGCCGGTAGGGAACTGGCAAAGTGTCATCCCTAGGTTGGCCTCACCAATCACTGGTTCAAATTAAGCACTGATCCAGCCGGATTTTAAGGTTAACCACTGATTATCAATATATTCGGATGAATTGTATGTAAATGCTTGTGGATATCCTGTAAATAGTATACTTACCCCGCCTTCCTGGACCCACCTTGAGCACATGTTTTAAACCGACCCGGCGTTTTTTTTCTCCACGGTAAGGTTTGCGCAAAAAGCGCCCGCGGAGTACATAGCCCAACACATAGTGAGAAATACCCGTTGAATTCAAAGTAAAGAAGGAGAACGGAATAACGACAGAAAAGAAAGGGTACTGTTTGTTCCCAGGCATGTGGCACGGAAACCGCGGCAACATCTTCTCACGTCAAAGAGCACGTGACCCTCGTCGGACACCGTCTGCATCTCGAGAAGGGCGTCGGCTCCAGGACAATGGGTGTCAGGAACAAAGGGCTGTTATCAGCGCGCGCCGAGCTTCCGGGATCTACAGGCAGCGACTCCCCCTGCTGGCCAGCACCTCACCCTCGCCCGTCGCATGTTAGGCTGCAGTTCAGGCAGACAGATCTAGGCCCTGGGCTTCCAACACAATGACAAAATCTATTGATTTGACTGAAATTGTAATATATAACATACTTACCGCCGGGGCTTCAGCCAGCCCTCTTCTTCCATGGGATTGCTGTTGGCCTTTCATATTTCTTCCCACACTCATGTTCGTCCATTGTTGTCGATGAAGACCCTGACATCTCTTTAATTGCTTGGAATTACGACTGGAAGTCTGACTGTGGTGCAGCTTTCTAAGCACACTTCTGTGAACATGGGTGCATTTTTGAAAAGCTGGACATTTACACGCAGGTGAAGACAGAGATCACTTTCTTTGTGAATAAGGTCCATTGAATCAATAACATTGCATACAACTGAATTAAAACAAAAGGCTGAAAATACCAATCTTCGTTATTTCAAAATGTTCATATTTTCTGGTTTTAAAAATATTCAACGCGTGACCGGAACAGGAATAAAAACATGATGGGTACTCTGATACGACAGTGCTGACAATTGGGTGTTGGTTAGAGGTGGGGTCATTTCTTTCCAATATTTTAGTTACAATTCGGAAAGTCACTATTGTCAACACTCTGTCATTTTTGGACTAGATTTTAAAAATTCATTAACAGAAACAGAACATTGAATAATGTTGCAGAACAAGACCCAGCACCGACTGCTTAATGTGTGCCTGTAATTGCAACTACTATCCATAGACATTACTTTTTACCGTACAGTTCAGACAAGTACAACATAAAAGTCAAACCGACATTCTGCACCTGCTGTTCTAAGGTATACCAATCGCCATGCCAGATAGACCATAGAACAACAACTATCTTAAACTCATTTGAAGGGCACAAATTAGGCATTCTAAGCTCTATAGAATACACAATCAATATTTACTTACTAACAATGTCCAACACATTTTTCATTAAATCATATTGCTTCTTCAGGGCCACACATTCAATGCTTACTCCAATTTCCTTATTCTGTTTTAGTATAGTAAAAGCAAGCAATGGCAAAGCCAATAGGTCAAGCATTGGCTAACATCCTTTTGGCTTTGTCAATGCTTGGTTTATATTATCATTGTGTTTCTAAAACTTCATTGTTGAGACAGCTGTAGGATACCTTCCAGTACAAAAAGTGCCTAAAAGGAAGAATGGTTTTTGGTATTAAAAATGATAATTTCAATAGTAGTTCCAAACAGTTAAGGGAACTACTTTGCAGATGTGCTCCTCCTTGTGAAAGAACAAAATGCCATTCCTCACAATTATATTAGCCACTGACTGACCCACTGCTTCATGATGTGCTGTAATGGCAGAAAGAAATACGTGAATAAATAACACTACAAAAGATCCCTGGTTGAAAAGTGCTGACTGAATCTGTGTGTGTGTGTGTATATATATATATATATATATATTCCCACAAAAGCGTTGTTCCAACTCTCTATGAACAACAACTGACACAGACGTAGGCACATATATCGAAGAGTATCCTCAAATCACTTACAGGAGAGCTAAGTCACTGAAAGACATGATCTGCTGAACTCTAACTACTCCTGAAACCAAACGTAGCACCATTCACGGGTTTTTTACATGTGACAGGTGTAAAGCTTGCAAACACAGTCACAATAGCAAAGAGGTAAAACTATTATCAGAGTGTAAACCTTTTCAAATAACCAAACACGTCTCTTGCAATACAGAATATGTGGTATATGCTCTCAGGTGCCCATGTGACAAATATTATATAGGCAGTATAATACATAAAGCCAAAAGACACATCCTTGAGCACCTCAGAGCAATAAAAAACGATGATAAGCAGTATCCCATCGCTAGGCACTTTAAAGCTCAACATAATCAGAACAGCAATCTCCTAACTTTTTGTGTTTTAGACACTATCCCATTGAGAGAAAAAGGAGGGGGTGAGTCGTGTTCAGGAACTTAGGCATCTGGAATCAAGCATGATAATCCAATTCAATTAGATTTGTTTATTTTGGTTTGGAACTCTGACGGAGGTCCAAAAAAGTACATCATTTAATTTAAAAAGAAACAAACTTTACATATAATACAAAATTTTCTCTTATACATCGCTACCTCCCAAGGGTAATTCTTATATCGAGCGTGCTGTATAATGTGCAAATAGTACAATAAATACGTAAGACAATCAAGTATCCAACCAGCTCACATATTATAACATTGGAATAAAACT
Source organism: Lissotriton vulgaris (assembly GCF_964263255.1). NCBI lineage: Eukaryota > Metazoa > Chordata > Amphibia > Caudata > Salamandridae > Lissotriton > Lissotriton vulgaris. Next base: position 1,074,674 of record NW_028245465.1, read on the forward strand.
ACTACATTTGTTTCCTAATAAATAGACAAAAATGTTTTAAAAATTGATATATCTTATGACAAACCATTTCATTTGGGGGAGACAGACCCAGAAATCGCGCTTCCTGGGCAGAGTGAATATTACATTTGGTAAAAAATGGCTTTAAGAACACACGCCTAGCACTTTGCAATTTTGTACATACAAATAAAACATGATTTAGATCTTGAATTTGTGATTGGCACATTTCGCAGATTCTTTTCTCTCTTGGTATTTTTTCCCAGATACCAGTAACTTCTCTAGGAGGCATCAAATTAAGTCTCAGTAGGAGTATCAGCCTTCTAGTTCCATCAGGCATATTCCAAGATAGATAAGGCTGTGGTTTATTCCCCAAATCACTCCCATTGACCACCTCATTATTGGGCCTGGACTGACTTAAAGCGACATCTCTGGCCAAACTAATAGAGGGTATGGACTTCTTTAAAAGCTGTTTCAAAACAGACTTAGTCATAAGAGAAGCAGTGTGGCTCACTGGTTAGAGGCGGCAGACCCGAGAGCAGAGGACGGCCCGGGACCAGGGTTCGATTCCCGGCGCGGCAGGTTTCTGGACCAGGGTCAGCGGACTCGATAATTCTCTCGCCTCGGTGCCCACTCTGATCAGCGATCACACTCGGCAACTCTGGGCATTAGCTTGCCTCATCTTCACTAACGGCCCCACCAGACCGCCGGGGATGCCTGGTCTCACCCTGGAGATACCCATTAAGGGACCATCTCTCAGAGAAGCCAGGAAGGGTTTCGCAGCGGTCGAAGCGCCTTGGGACCCTCCGGGTAAGTAGTGCGCTATATAAATGCCTATACATACATACATACATATACATACATACATACATACATAGGAGAAGCAGGGTTCAAACCAAGACCAAATGTTTCCTTTGCAACTACAAAAGATCTAAAAAACGTTAATTGATCTTTTAATGTGTCAAAAATCTCTGTTCTCAGGGCAGCCCTAAGTGTACCCTCCTCCCCCCAGGAAAGGGAATTTCCTCAACGCAGAGCCCCTGCCAAGGATAAAGCAAAAGACAAAACTAAACCAAATTTGAGACGTAGTACATGTGAAGCGGCCAAAGAGTTTAAATTGCAAATTTGATGCAGGATTCGTCTTTCTGCCTTATCAAAGGAGAGCCGATAATTAATATCTAATACCTCAGCAGCATATATTAGTGAGGGAGGGATTTTTTACGTTGAAAACTGATAAAACATGGCCGAAATGGCATCTCCCGCAAGTTATGTAAAAATCTATTTAATGCACTCGCCTGGGAGACAGCCTTACTAACACAGTGTTTAATGTGCTCCAAGTCTCGGACAGTTTTTGAAAAAACTTTCCCCAAATATAAGTACGAATCGACTAATTCCAACTTTTTGAAGCCAAGGATCCATTTTAGACATCTCTTTATTCTAAGCCCCTTCTTACAAAAGACCAGAAGCTTGCTCTTTGCAATATTAATTTTCAGGAAATGTGCCTCTGCATATTTAAATAAGGTATCGAGACAACGTTGGAAGCCAATAGGCTTTAAATCAAATATTGCAACATCATCTGCGTATAATAGAGAGCCAACGGACACTGCGCCGATTCTAGGGGCATCTCCCCTCACAGAGTTCAGGGCACCGGGGAGATCAGCAATATACAGGGAGAACTAGAGAGGTGCTAATAAGCAACCCTGCTTAAGCCCATTGTGTGTTCTATTTTTGCATGATAACCCCTGTGACCCTCCCATCGGAACCTGGCACCAGGTATCTGTGTGTAGTTCCATAATATGGCCCAGAAGATGATATGGTATGCCAAGAAGAAGAAGCTTTATCCACAGCGTTTGGCGGTCCACTTTGTCAAACGCTGTGTAGAAATCAATAAAGGATGTATACACTGACATACCTCTTGAGAACATACTTATCCACTAGCTTACCCGTCGCGCGTTGCTGCGATCTCAGAAGAAAGGAAATTTAAGGAAACTTGTTATGATAACATTCAATTTACATTGTGTCATTTTTATAGAAACTTATTCATTTTAATATGGAAAACATTTTAAAGTGTTGTTTTAATTCTGTTTATTTATTCGAGTGCTTGTGGATACACTGTATTTTTTGTTTTTCCGTTTGGTGCGTACACAAATAAATCAGAAGGTTTTCCGACGCGTGAGCTGGCCACATACAGTTGTCCATGTGAGAAGCACGGATTCTCCAAATCTAGTCCACACACTTGCAGCGATTGTCCTTGTGCTTTGTTGATGGTCATTGCAAAAGCGAGTCGCACCAGTAACTGTAAACGTTCAGTATTGGAAAGATTATGAGGGCCCTGGGGGGCCGGCGGGCCGATATTTAACACATTTTTCTTTTTGCCAGAAACCTTCGCGGGTTGTACTCAACACCTTCCCAAAGTTTCATGGCTATCAGATGAATGGTGTAGTAATGCATAAAGGACAAACAGACATACCTTCGTTTTTATATATATAGATAGTCCGAACAACCGCTCTATTGTCCAGGGTGCCATGATTCTTTCTAAAACCAGCTTGTTCCAGTGGTAGAATATTTTGATCATACAGCCATTGTTGAAGATGACATAATATACTTTTTGCGAATAGTTTACCTGAGGCGTTCAACAGGGCAATCTGTCTAAAACTGGCCGGACTATAATACTCCCCTTCCAAGAAAGGGGGATTTTATTTGTAATAAAACAACAGTTAAACAGTGGCTCCAAAAAATCACACCATGCGCCTGGCTCCTTTTTGATTAATGCAATCAGAATTCCATCCGGCCCTTGGGTGCCGGAGGTTCTAGCATTCTTTATGTATCTTACCACTTCCTCTCCTGATGGGGGGCCAAATTCAACAAATTCAATAAAAGTTGATTTGCAGCTTCCCTCAGCCCAATCACCTTAACGTCAAACTCCCTCCTTTTTCCACTAAGCATACAGCGTCTTCTTGCTCGCTTAAGAATGATAATACAATATCATACAAAGCACCCCATAGGACATAACGGCGATGAGGCATGTCGGTCAATCTAGGATAAAATGTCAACTTAAGCCGACATTATTAAGGTGAAGCCGCAAATGTAAAATCCTCTAGATTTTAATGATAGTTTTTATTCTCACTATTATTGGTTTAGAAATATGTTGTTGCACTTATTATGTGGTTGTTCGCTTTATGTCTAATGTATCGTTTGATATTTTATATGTTTTACAGATCCTCAGAGTTTATTGTGATGGATGTGGAAGGCAAAATGAGCAGTACATCTTTAACTGAAAATAGAACTCAACACACTTTAGAGATCGCACCGATGAATGGGTTATTATGAAATGTTGACACATCTGAATCCCCATGAAAATGAATTATGATGCTCACTTGTGCAAAATTGTAGGTAATGATTAAGAGCAAGGGGACTAATTGATGGTTAGTGCAAAGGATGATTTGAAAATAGGGATTCTAAGCCCACTGGGGTAGAATTGTTAGTGTGTACTATATTTCCCATTGTCAAGTCTGCGGCAGACACACATTAAGCGCAATGCAAGTCTTCTCTCTTGGGAAGCACTGTGGGCACACAATATTGCAACCATGCACGTATTGACACAATAGAATAAATTGTTGGTCAATAATTCAATCCCTCGCGTTGACTGAATGGTGCGAATTGTATAAAGTTTTGTGATTCGAAAGCTTTATCAACATAACACGCAAGAATCACAGCATAAAACAGTGTTTACTCCGCAATCCATTAAGAAGTTATTGATTTTAAATTTGAAGGTGCCACACTTGGAAATGATGTGAATGTATCAAAATGAATAATGTATCAAAGTTTAATCACTGTTGGAGTTCTTTATTGCAGTCCAAAGAGGTACTTTTAAGGAGTAGTCTGTTTTCATTGTTTATCACACTGATGTGGGTCACAAGATGTATTAAAGACCGCATGTAATTGCAACAATTTTACACATGAGCAAGGAGCGGATTGCACCAAAACGTGTAGAGTTGTATTGCTAAAATAAAAATAAGCTGAGAAGAACTTGGGCCGAGCTGTGTTGTTCGTAGAGCGTTGGAGCAATGCTTTTGTAGGAAATGTAGGGATTTGCCACCCCGCCCCAGCCCGCATCGTAAAGAGGCCTGGGTCTTGAGCGAAAAAGTTTGTTTTATATATATATATATATATATATATATATATATATATATATATATATATATATATATGCCAGCTCCAATTTCCTTTAACATATCCAGCCGGGTTCAGGAAAATACAGCACTCACGGGTTCAGCAGAGTTTCAGCAAAGGAATTTATTCAGAACAAACGCGTTTCGGGAGTAAAATCCCTTCATCAGTGTTCACATCAGGAAACGCTGTGCGGCACCATTATCTATGTTTGTAAAAGTCCTTAAAACAAACAATGGACTTCACCAGTCACGCAGTTTTACGCGCCATCTTAGAATATGTTACACTTCAACATTCGTCATAGGAAAGTTTCATGTTAGGTTGGTTAAACCGTCAATTAAGCTGTGTATCGGCACAAATAAAATCTTCAATAGAAAGTCATTCACTGTGAGTTAATAAACATAATTAATCCAAACTTCATGGTACTGAGAATTAAACGGCGTTGTGAAACACAATGCATCATCATTGCGTTTATAGCATTATTCAATGATAATTTTAAACAAAATCTTGCCGTGTATCAGCAATTGCAGCCATGAAATTGGCTGCTAGAGTCTCAGGTAAATTGCATGGATTATAATATCATATAACTCAAAATCTCATGCTGTACAGTTTCACGTTAATAATACTTGAGTTATATGATAATATAAACAATGTGGTGAAGACGGGTTTATGATTGAAGATGCGCCTAGTTGTAAATTTCAGTTGTACAATGGAAATGTTTGAGATTTGTTTAATCCATGCAATTTACCTGAGACTCTAGCAGCCTAACATGAAACTTTCCTATGACAAATATTGAAGTGTAACATATTCAAAGATGGCGCGTAAAACTGCGTGACTGGTGAAGTCCATTGTTTGTTTTAATGACTCTTACAAACATAGATAATGGTGCCGCACAGCGTTTCCTGATGTGAACACAGACGAAGGGATTTTACTCCCGAAACGCGTTTGTTCTGAATAAATTCCTTTGCTGAAACTCTGCTGAACCCGTGAGTGCTGTATTTTCCTGAACCCGGCTGGGTATGTTAAAGGAAATTGGAGCTGGCATTTGTATACGCGGACACCATCGCGCTACAGCTCCCGCTTTTAAGAGTGACTCGCTTGTGTGGTGTAACTGGAGCTTGGATATATATATATATACATATATATATATATATATATATATATATATATATATATATATATATCCAAGCTCATATATATATATATATATATATATATATATATATATATATATATATATATATATATATATGAAATTTCACATATTCAAAGTGTGCAAACAGGTCCTCTAGCCGAGGGCAGATAACAAAAGTTTTATTTGCAGTTGGTAAATCACTCCAGCATGACGCGTTTTGATCCTCAACGGATATTAATCATATGCAAAGTGAGAGGTATTCAGTTGCTTCTGTGTTAAATATACAACGATCTTAAACAGCAAAAAAGGACCAAAATGACTTTCAATTGATTGCACGATGGTAATTGCAAGATACAATAAATCAATCAATTTTTTATTATTGATTCAAACCTTAAATTATGATCAACAAACATATAATTAAGTATAAATCTAATTTACATATTTAAATTTTGAAACAAGCTTGTTAAAATCAGAGAGATAGCCCTTTAAGGCAAATCTAATAAACTTTAAAAAAGTTGAATGACCATAACTATTTGTTTGTGTTCGTAGGAGTACACCGATAGCTCTTTAGCGAGGTAGACTTTCTTAGAGCTGAACATAGAGCATATACATTCACTTTGTGCTGTATTCAACAGTGGGCATTAAAGAATCACATTAATCCAGGATCCTTTTTTGCCACATGGGCATACACATTGTTCTTGACTTTGACCAGACCCTTCAAAGACAGCCTGTACTGTTCCTAAAATATGTAAAAACCTGTGAACCTCATGTTCATTCGGTGTTTCCATAGATTAGTGGGGCTTTTTAAAAGCTATAGCGTTTACTACAATTTCTTTTATAGTAGTAGAGCACTACAATGAGCACAATCTCCAACAAAATTAGAATTTGTAAGCCTTGACTTTAGTTCACATTTACCTTCTGGATGGATCCCCAAGCTAAAATATCATGAAATTTAATATTTAAATATAGTGGGGCTGAACCTAAAGCCATTTAAAGATGACAAATACAATTCATTCTCAAATAATCCTCGTATCTGTAGGATAGTGTGTATGATATCCCTACTGCATTTGTGCGCATTAAGCTTAAGCTTTATAACAATCACCGGTTACTCCAAATTCCAGACAAAGTGCCTTTACTGAAGTTGATTTATTCAGATTACATTTATTCTTTAGTTTTGATCTTCTATCAAATTACATGTATTCTTTAGTTTTTATCTTCTATCATGTTACGGAACATTAAAGCAAAACATCTACGTCATGAATGCCATACCGCCGAATAGATGGTATTTTTGCAATATAAACTTGTAGAAGTGATATAAAATGTCACCACAAGACTGATAAAGTACAGATTGCCCTCCTGCTTTTGCCAAAACCTTTTCACCTAGGTGCCCAATGTGTGGTAAATCAGAGAGAGTTTGGGAAGTTATCATCTAAGATAGATCCCACCACTCCACAAGTGACTCTAAGACCACAATACCATGGGAACTGTTTGTACACTATAATATGTGTTTTGAAAAGTGATTGCATTATGACTGTACACAATGTACAAAAGGATCTAAGATTTACACAGTTGAACCGGCTTCATTTTTGTTGATGTTGTGAAATAATGAAAAAATAGTCCAAGATAGATTAAACATGGTTCCCTCTTAAATGCTTCATTCCCCATTTTCCACACAAAAGCCACTTGTTTCCGAGTCTTTGTCAAAGGCATGGGTTTACTTTTGTGCACGTTTATTGTTCAAAAAATATTTTTTTAGTATGTAAACAGTGTAGTTAACACACCTTGTGTTCCTATTAGGGTTAGGTAAAAAATAATCACATCATCAACATGAATCAGTGTATTTATAGGGTAACAACCTGGACTTGGTAGAAATGTTCTAATATGTTTACAAATTAATGGAAAGTCATACATATACAGGGAAAAAAGTAGTGGTGTCAAGAAGCATTCCTGTTTTAGGCCATGATATTTTGTTAGCCATTTATCTGCCCCATGATAACTCTACTGTAAGTTTTGGAATGCAGTTCAGGCAAAAGGCCAGGAAGCCCAATGTTATTCTGAAATAAACCAATATCTGCTAAAGATCGAACCCATCAACCAGGTAAAAAGCCAAAGAGATGCTGATTAAGGCAGCAAAGGTGGGCTGTTTCTTCTCTTTAATATATTTATCTGTTAGACCTTGCATTACAGCAATAGGATTAAGAGTTGAAGAGTTTCTTTCTAAAGCCTGATTGTTCAAAAGGTAAGATGCTCTGATCCAACACCCGGCTTTCCAAATGCTGTAAAATACATTTAACCTTATATTTAAATGTACAATTTGTCCAAACCTTTTTACCGACAACTGTGATCCTTTCTTGTATAATGGCAGAGTAATACTAACCTTCCAATAGTTTGGAATGTTACCTGTCAAAACACAACTATCAAAAAGGGTTAGTAAAAATGTACCCTGAAATAGAACACTTAAAGCATCTTTCAGTACATCCATGCTGGCATAATCGGCAAAATCTTACTCATTTCATCAGAGTAGTTGTTTCTTTCCACAGATGGCTCATGAATTTATGATTCAATAGCTTCTATAACACATCATGCCAGCTTATAATTTTTCTCCTCTAATAAAACTTGTAATCGTATTATTTTGATTATTGCAACCAAATAAGAAATGTTGTTAATTGCCTTTTTCTGATATAATTTCTTTAGAACGGGCACATAGTTTTCCATATTTCAATTAGGTCGACTCATTATTTTTTCTAAATAGCTGTTTACAGAATCCAAAACCATTGCAACAAATCTGACAGAAAGACTACCAAGATAAACATAATGACATAAGGACTATGACGAGGAAGATTAGGAATTAGGGGTGGGTGAAAGTTCCGTTCTGCTGGCGGAATCGTAAGAATTTTGGCCATTACGTGTTACTATTCAATGCAGAGTTTTGGCCAAATTCTGGCAATCACCGTGTGGTGAAATTTTTCTCCTGCAAGGCTTCAAAGTATGCAAGCTGACGAGCACAACCAAGATTTGTTGTCCCCTAGTGTGATTTTCCAACATGTGTAATCGCTAGCATTCGCGAACAGTCACGGTTAAAGGGCTGCCATTTGAGTAGATTTCCTGCACCTTGAGTAGATTTTCTACTCGAGTGGCAGCAAAATCAACTCGAATGGCCGTGCTTCCTTGTGCAACGCATGGTGCTGTTCATGCTGATTTTCAGTGCTGGTTGTGCTATCGGGACTAAATTACAGCATGAGCTGCATATTTTCTGCCCGTTGGCGGAATTCCGCAGAATCTTGCTGAGTTTTTTTTAACTCAGCAGAATTCCATGAAGTGAAACTCCATGAGGTCCGTCCACCCCTTCTACAAATCAGAGTAAAGAAGATTACCAGTAAGTAATCAGGGCAGCAAACACTGAGAGCCCGAACTCTTTCCTCTTAATAAAGAACATTTACCGTGGCGTGAGGCTCTCCCAGTATTGCTAGTTATAAAAAGTCTATAGACCAAACTTCCCACCAAGCAATCCATAAGCCCACATCAAGAATAAGTTACAATAGCTTCAGTTAGTTCACCAAATCATCTGTATGCCAAACAAAAAAGCTGGTTCAGGTTATTATAAATGCATCCGTACTCGTGATATTTTTTGTGAAAATCCTCAATATTTATTCCATTCAAAAAGTACAGAAAAATCACAGGAAACAGCGGTATCAAGTTTCAGTCAGAGAGCAGCCTTATTCGGAACAGCTTCATCGGCTAAGGATCCATGCGAAAGAGACTATACTCCTTCCTATGTACACAAATCTTGCAAAGAAGTCTAAAGCAAAATTTTGTTGAAATAATTTGAGAGCAATGGACTAATGTTGGGAAATTTATAATCAAGTACATGAAGATGAATGTTGAATTCGATTAACTAAAATATACAAATTGTATATTGATTAGATCAGATTTGTATTTCAAGTAAAAATCTAGTTTTTTTTCCTTGTAATATTATATATTACATTTTATTAAAATCAAAAGGTCTTGGCGAGTGCTAAACCCAAAACGTTCTTGTCATTTAAGTTATTTTTCCTTTCGCAGAACAAGTTAGTTAGGAATAACTTACACCATGAAGAACAGAAAAATAAAACACTACTAAGATATGTATGTTATAATTGCAAGTATATTTAAATTTATTCAATTATTTTTCATGAGAAGGCAAAATATTTTTGGATTGTTTCGGTCTTAGGGCCCGATTAGGAGTCTGACTGTACTGGGACCGCCACACCCGTGGGGGCGCAGCGAAGGCTGTCTCCAGACTGCCCTATTATGATTTAGGCGGTCGGACTGCCACAGCCCCGCCGCAGCTGCCAGTGGACCGCCGTTCCCTTGCAGTGTTGCGGTGGCCAGGAAGCTGCATTATGCTTGGCGGGACCTCTACGCTTTTCTCTCCGCTGGCGTTGTCACAGAGGTTCTTCCTCCATGAACACCATGGCAGAGAGGAAACAAAGGGGGCCCCTTTTGCCTCCTCCACTCGTGGATACCTACAGGGAGCACTGTGTGCATGCAAACCAGTTCCTGCATGGCATGGACTTTTCAGTCCATGCCGTTTAGGAACTGTTTTTGGTGTTCCCATTGCGGTGCCCATTTTCAGGGCACCACCTTGGGAACATAAAAAAAAGCCCGGCAGACAGGAGGAAACTCCTAATCTGGCGGGCAGTCTGACCACAGCGGGGCCGACCCAGCGCTGCACCGCCAAATTTGTAATCAGGTGCTTACTGTTTTTGTCTCTTCAGGCTCTTGGGAGGGGAGTTTTCATTCTCTTTTCTTATACTGGCAGTGTCAAAGGGCACCCCTTTGCTGCTCATTTGAGAATTATATCAATAGCTTTTATCCCTGCTGATTTCACACTAGTCCCCACGCAGTTAAAGAGGCCCAAGTAATTTCTGTCTATCCCTAAAGTTAGGTAGAGTGCAGAGCTGCAGACCCCACATTCAGCATAAATAAAGGTTGATAGAGGGGAGGAGCCAAGCAGGCATTCGAAATGGCCGCATGGTCGCTCGGCTCCGTGAGCCCTTTCGCCCCACACGTCTATCCTGACGTCTATCCTGAGCCACGAAGGCATGCTTTAATAGGAGAAAGAAAACGAGCACCTACCGTTTGCTCCCGAAGCTCCTGCGTGCAGCAGATCCTGAGAACTGTCCCCGACTGCTCCGCGGCCCACGCGGTGATGAGACCGGGGCGTTGACTCGGCAAGGCCTCCGGCCGCAGCTGCAGCATCGGCGGCCGTCGATGGCGGTAGGGGGCCTGTCGGTGAGTGCCGCTGACATGAAGGACCGCTGCTAGCGGTGAAGACCCGGTCCGCTGGGCGGTGACCCTTGAAGGGTAGTGTGGTGGCACAGGATCGGAGGGGCGCATGCCTCCTGCCCCCTCCCCAAACTTTGTCCCCCGGGCATAGCTAAGGACTCCCCCCGACATAGGCGGGCGACTCCCAGGGCCCGGCAGGGATTTTAGCCTTTTGGTGGCTCTCCTTTCAGGAGCCTGCCTCGCAGCTCTTGGCCCCGGGGACGCATCCCATGGCGCCCTCGAGGTGAGGCCTGGTCCCTGACAGTGGTGAAGAGGGACGGGGCTGACTGGATTAAGATGGCGGCTGGTGCCCTCCTCTACGGCCCGCGTCCACGTCAGATGGCTGTTGCACGGATGGGGCCGGGATGCTCGCAACATACGCAGGAGTTTACATCCTGGGACGTGTTGGCTGCCCTAACAGTTTTGCACAAGACCATGATTTGCATGCCTGGGACCTGGGTGAAAGAATGGACGCCATTGCTGTTTCGCCGTCTCTGGCAGCCGCAGTCCGATTCCAGGGGGCTGCTGGTGAACTTGCTGCTGAGTCCGTGAAGGAAGTTCCAGCTCCGCAGAGGCACTGGGAGCCGCTCGAGGTCCGGGCTCCCGTGCCCGCGCGGACGGACTTGATTGCTCGTATGGATGTCTCCTTGGGACGCATGTCCAACTGGCGGCTGGGGATGGAGCGCTGTTTTCCCTCTTGGACTCACCTGGTTATGTCGCCGCGGTGACCAAACTGTGTGACTCTCCTCTCTTGGATGGTGTTATTATCTGTGAGCTTTGGGAAGTTCCGAGACCGGCGTTGATATTGCCTGATCTCTGCTGTCTATACTTAGATGGACTTGGATTGTTGTGCTCTTCTGGGGCTGCGCCCCAGCCGGACCCACTTATATTGTTTGGACCCTCAGGACTGTGCTTTAAATTGATTAATGAGTGGACTTCAGGCGGTACCGCTACCAGACAGGGTCAGGGATGAATGGTTCATGGCCTATTGGCTTTATTGTTGGCAGACGGTGCAGTGGGTATGTTCGATCGATATTTCATCGCTATTGTGCTCGAGATTTGTTATTTTCATTATAGTATTACTTCCTTTCTGGGATTTCCGAGTTGTAGGGGCGAGGGGCGGGGCCGGGCGGTACGATGAGGGCCCTCCTCTGCTTATTTTCTTTTCCTCTTTCTTCTATCTTTCTATATTTCGGGTCTCTATTAGGGCGACAGGCACGCTGCTGGGGGGGTAGGCCATGGCCTTCTGCGGGTGTGCAGGGTGGGGGGTTGCGGGATGGGTGGTTGATCGATATTTGTTTCTATGGCCCTTTAGTCTTTCTTCCCTTTTTAGTGTTGTCGTCGCTCATGCTCTTTGCGGTATGTTTGGTGTTGAGGGGCGGGGGTTAGACTCGCTTCACGCTGGGGTTGCGCCTGCATTTCTTCTGCTTTGTATATCTTACCCCCCGATATTTCCTCTGTATTAATACTGTTATCAGATATCCTGATTCGCACACTACTGCGGGACTGTGTACGACTGTGCGACACCTCTTCCTTAGTTCCTTATTTGAAAATGAACCTCTTAAATCCTGATATTTCAAGCTGTTGTGTCTGATTACAAGCTATGTACTGTTATTTTATGACCCCGGGTTTCGAACTGCTATAACTATACATATTGCTTGCAGTATTCTCGCTCTGTTTGGCGGCCGGCCGGGATGGTTGTAGGCCCATACTTGTAACTGCGTGTACTACAAATAAAGGTTAAAAAAATAAATAAATAAAGGTTGATAGTCAAAGTAGAAGAAATTCAAATTTTGTGGCTGACAAGGTCCTCTTGTCGGGCAGATACTTTTTGTGCCTTCTACCAGTCAAAAATTCTATATTTGGACTTGGTCTTTTTTTATAGTGGTCAAAATCCTTCAGATGGGCAAATCCTATGAAGTTGCTTTAAAGTCCGATATTTTTGTCACAATGTCCCACTGGCGCTCAGAGGCTCTGTAGCCACACAGGAGGTCAGTCACTCCTGGACTGACTCTTGGAGTTCACATATTTGTCCTAGGTATAAGTGGGGAACGTCCAGACCTTCAGGTCTCCTCAGAGGTTTTAGACAACAGACTAAGCCCTCATTTGTTCTTCCGCAGATCTAGAAAGTGTTCTGACGGCAATGTGATGAGGTTCACTTTTGTACAGTTCAGTAGCCAGTGAGTGTGGGTGACTTCTGGAAACTTCCTAATAAATATATCTTGGAAAAAAAACTCCCAGGGGTAATCCTACCTACTTTTGCAAAGCATTCTGTTTGCTGCAAACTGGCCCAGAAAGCACAATTTGAGGTGCAACCAAGAGTGCAAGTAAGGCCTTCTATCCTTGAAGGGAGTTTGTGTGCCAGTGAGGGGTGTACTTAGGGAAATGAGCAGTCCCTTCATCCTAAGCTACACTAAAGTGGCTCGGGACAAGCTCCCCTCACACTGGGACAGAGCCAGACTGACTACCATGTGTCCTAGAATCAAAGAGTTTCATCCTACCAGGTCTCTCCCTATACTAAACCATGAGTAGACAGGTTTCAGCTCCTTTCAAGTTAATGAGGTTTCTGGAAACTACCAATCTGCATTGCCTAATCTGATAGAGATCATATGAGCCACACCCAGCCTATCCTTTCTCTAGGCCTGGGGCACTGTTCTGCTCTGTGAACAGTTTCCACATCTCATTAAGGTTAAGCACTGGCAAGGGCTGCTGCTAGCAGGCTAATACAAATTAGCTTCCAGGAGCGTCAGGAATGGAAAAGGTAACTTTCTAAAAGTTACCTTTTCCTAAATATTTATTATAAATCTAAACTCACCACAGTATACTAAAATTAATGTTTGGACCATTTCTCCTTTTTGCCCTAACCAGAGTTATCAACATTAATATCGTAATCTGTGCTCCAGTATTCCCATAAGACAGCCAGAGCCTCACACTGTGAAAATATCTTTTGGGGACTTGACACTTTAGGTAAATGACAATGTTAAATGTCTGCATGTTTGGGGGGCGGAGCTTGCCGGCGTCCATGAAAGACGTGTGAGCGCTGAGCTCCTCGCCTGAGTCCCTTTAATATTCGACAAAACTATCCTTTCGGCACCTAGCCAGCCTTGGAAACTGCGGTGGACTCTCCATCTACGCCCCGGCCTGGTGGGGGGCCTTTCCCCGGTCGAAATCCGATGTGGTTTCGCTTTGCTGTTTGAAGGAGGGCGCAGTGGCGGACCAGGCCGTAGTCCGCGGTCTATCCTGAGGAGCCGCCCGAGCTGCGTCACGCTACGTGCGGCCAGTGGAGCCAGAGTGGTGTCGGTCTGCCTATTTGGTGTCTGCACAACTGTTCCTGCTGTGTGTTAACACGCCGTGTTCCCGGGAGCGGCGGTGGTGGACTGGCCCTCGTTTGTGCACTTGATGGGTGAAAGAGTGCTGATGCTTTGAGGTACAATTGGACGCTGCAGGAAGCCACCGGCGGGCCGACGTCTCCTTGGGGAGAGTTTCATCGGCCGTTGCCTGCGCCTTGCGCGTTTCGAGGACCACTGCGGAGCTGCGGATTGGAAGTGTGCTGGAGTTTGGGGGCCCAGCTGCCTGACATTGGTGTGGCCTGGTTCTGAGAGAGTGCTTGGTGGCGTGCCTCTCTGGCTCCTAGGCCTACTCGTGCTGCGGGGCGTTTGGCCGCCATCTTGGCTGCATTTCTTGCTGCGCAACGCCTCGCCCTTCGGAGCTAGCTCCCCCAGTGTCCCCTCTTCGCCCCACTAACACTCGCTGGCGATAATTTGCTGGCGGTTGAGCGCCCTGCTGAATGTCTACTAGGAACGCTATGGGGAAAGGCGATAAGAATCAACCCAAACTGTCGTTTGATCAGCGGAAAGCAAAAGGTGCTGAGGGGCCGGCCCCGGATGCCTCGCCGCGGCCTATGGCAACCGACAGTTCACTGTGTGCGGACATTCGTGAAATGCTGGGCGCCATGGAAAAGGGCTTACAGGACAGCATGGCGGCGACTGGCACAAAAATTGACGCTCTGTCCTTCAGGATGGACCGAATGTCTGAGAGGGTGGATAAACATGCTGAGCGGCTGGATATGGCGGAACGGTGGCTAACGGAAGCAGAGGAAGCCCAAACGGAATGGGATAAAGACCGCAAGCAGTTCGGACGCCTACTCCAAGTCATACAGGACAAGACGGAGGACTTGGAGGCACGCTCACGGCGCTCCAACGTCCGCATTACTGGGGTTGCGGAATCTACCAACACTGGCAAAATGGAGTTGTTCGTGGAGAAACTGCTCCAGACACTGCTGGGGGAGGAGGTCTTCTCCCCTATGTTCATCGTTGAGAGGGCTCATCGCACTCTGGGGCCGAAACCGCAGCCAGGACTCCCGCCGCGGCCGATCATTGCGAAACTTTTGAACTATAGGGACTGAGACTTGGCGCTCCGGCTGGCGAGGGAGAAAGGAAACCTGCAATTCGAGGGCATGAACATCTCCCTCTATCCGGACTTCACGGCGAGAGTGCAGGAGGAGAGGAAGCGCTTCGCCCCGTATAAGAAACAGATGAGAGACCTAGGGCTGGACTACGCCATGTTGTACCCGGCGAGACTCCGAATCAACAAACAAGGACACTCGCACTTTTTCACTGACCCGGCGGACCTGAAAAAATCTCTGAAGGAGTGGGCCAAGGAACAACGCAACAGCCCGAGGGGTCAACGTGAGGACGCGGAGGAGGCCGCTTCCATGGACGGTCAGGGGTAATCTAATCTGTGGATTTTTCTCTGGGTCGGCTGGGCCCCTTCCAAGTGTTTATCCCTGCTACGGGTGCTGTGAACCTACTTAATAGACAATGTGGGGTGTACTCTTGCTATTAGTGGACCGCAATAGGGTTGTGGCCTCAACACGTTTTATTGTTAGCTGGTAGCCTTGGGGGAGGCTCTCCCGCGCGTGGGAGACTTGTTATTTGACTGTGTGGTTTTTTTTGGGCTGGTGAGGGTGCTGAATGGTACTGGGGGGCGGGGTGGTGGAGCCACCGAGGTCTGAGGTCCTTGACCCAATTGTTCTGTTGTCCAGCTGGGAACCTCTGCCCCTGCGCTTTCGGCCTTTGGCTCTCCTGAGGGCTCTTGGGTTTGTAGTGTTTTTCACTGGGGTGGGAGGATGGTGGGTGGTGGTGGGACCTGTCTGACCGGGTTGGGGTTGGTCGGCTGTGGGTGGGTGGGTGGTTGCTCTGTTCTTCTCTTGTTGACCATGTTATGTAGGTCTTTCGGGGTCTGTTGGGGGGAGGGTTTTGTAAGGCCTGCTACTGGATTGTGTCTACTGTGCCACCTGTGCTACCCTGATTTGTTCCCTGTCCTACAATGGTGGACGCTGAGTCTCTAGGGCCGGAGAGTGGCCCCAACTCTCTCAGACTGCTGTCTTGGAATGTGAGGGGGCTGAATGATTTCCGTAAACTTAGGAAGGTAATAGCTTATTTGCAGTGGCACCGGGTTGATCTCACCTTGCTCCAAGAAACCCACCTGCCTCTGACTAGTCCTCTGTTACAGACCAGGGGTCTGGGGAGTGCTTGTGTTGCTGCAGGGTTCACTACACACGCAAGAGGTGTGCTTACGTGGGCTAATCCCAAATCTCAGTTGACACTGCAGAAGGTTGTTGTGGACCCAGAGGGTCGGTATGCTGTTGCCCGCTGTGTGGGGAAAGGCCACGATTTGTTGGTTGTGAATGTGTATGGCCCCAATTGCGACACATCCGCTTTTTACACCTCGCTGGCGGATCTCTGTAGACAGTATGAGGGCTCCAGGTTGCTATGGGGGGGAGACTTCAATTTTGTGTTGAACCCGAAGTTGGATAGGTCGGCTGGCGCTCCCAGGACCCCGGCGGCCTCGGCATTACTTATGCATGCGGAGCTAGTGAAACTCGATCTGCTGGATGTGTGGCGTCATAGGCACCCGGGGAAGGGTGGATTCACTCACTACTCAGCCTATCATAATGTACACACGAGGATTGATTATTGGTTTGTCTCCCGCTCCCTCCTTAACTCCGTGAAGGGATGTGCTGTGCTGCCCCGCACGTTGTCTGACCACTCGCCACTGCTTTTGATTCTAGAAGCTTCGGCTAGAAGGATACCCCCGTTCATCTGGAGGTTCCCCCCGTATTCACTTCTGGATGAGGCCTTCAGAGGGGAATTGGCTGAGGATATAGATACGTACTTTTCGACTAATGTGGGGTCGGTGGATAGTGTCCAGGTGCTTTGGGATGCATTCAAAGTGTACATACGGGGGATGACGATGACCAAACACTCAGGGGTGCTTAAGGCTATCAGGCAGCGGTTGAAATATCTCGAAACTCAGTTGTCTGATCTGGAACGTCAAGCGGGGGTGCAGGAGATGCAAACATAACTGGAAGGCTTGAGCCCCTGCTATCGGAATTCCATGATGAGGCGGATAGGGAGATACGACATATGGGGAAGTACGCCACGGCACGCACGTATGGGGAACGGGACCGCCCTGGCTCCCTGCTTGCTAAACTGATGCGTAATAGCAGGCCGCCCCTGGTGATCGAGGAGTTATTAACAGCTAGTGGTGATGTGGTGACTGGGGAACAGGATATACTGGCGGAATTCCATACTTATTATACCGCATTGTATACGTCGAGATCAGGCCACATGGAGGAGGAAATAGACGACTATCTGAGTTACATCCAGATGCCCTTTTTAGCTGATTGGCAACGAGAATTTCTGATGGCGCCATTCCAGAAAGAGGAGATCACGGAGGCGCTGGAGGGGATGAGGTCAGGCAGCGCTCCAGGGTCGGACGGCCTTACGGTGGCCTTCTATAAGGCTTTTCAAGACAAATTGGTACCCTACTTGATGCTCCTTTTTGACGACATTTGTCAACAGGGTAGCATGTCGAAGTCTATGAGGGAGGCGCTTCTCATCACCATCTCGAAGCCGGGAAAACCCCCTAACGAGTGTGGCTCATATAGGCCGCTCTCACTGATTAACGTAGACGCCAAATTATATGCAAAGGTTTTGGTACAATCAAGACATTGTGAAGCAAGGAAAAAGACATCCCCGTAATCCTCGTGTCAATCCCACCCCACATATATCCACAATAGAGGCCCTCACCCTGCTGACATCAGGAGGGGGTGTTATCGCGCAGCTGAGTGTTCCGCCGATTCTTAGGATGTGTGCGCCTGATCGTATTCCAGGGAGTGGGGAGGTCGGGATCAATAGTGGGTCCTTTGAAGAGGAGTGACTCCATACAATAAGGGGCAGTAAACAGTATCTCCCGGCTTAGGCGATGGCCTCGGACCTGTGTGGACAGTCAATCGCGGAGTGAGGGTTTACCAACAGAGGGGTTATTCATGAAAGGAAAGGAGGTGTTGGTCAGGCGCGGCCGTGACTCCCAAGGACAGAGTCATGCGGACTTGTGCATGTGAGGGAGGGGACAGCCAGGGTGCGCAGAGGGAGAGGGTCATTTGAGAGTGGGGGGGGGGGTGTTCAAATGCGCACAGGAGGGAAGCTGGGGATTTCAATGAGCGGGCAAAGAGGCCATGATGCCTAAAATGGCTGTCAGGTACATGTGGGCACGGGCCTTTACTGGCGGGGTGATGCGGTCAACGTCTCACGATATTCGTGGTGCGTACAGGGAGGGGAATGGGAGAAGACAAATGAACGCCGCTTATGTACATCAATTTTGTGAATTTCCACATCTGAAGGAAGGGTTCGCCGAGCCCATACTTACGCAGAACCCTGAGCATAAACGGCCACTCCACTGAGTCAAAGGCCTTTTCCATATCCAGGAAAATAGCCACAGCCTTGTGGCGATGAGTGCTGTGTGCTTACATCGAAGGTGTAATAAAGTATAAATTTAATTTTTAAAAAAATGTCTGCATGTTCTTCATTTAAATACCCTGCACCATTCCTTTTGGGCTACAAGCCCCACAGAGGGAGGACTTATAAATATTTAAAAGGACTGTTTTTACCCTGTCAAAAGCGTTATTTTGATAGGTTGGACTGCAGGTTTAGTGAACGTGGGTAGGAACATACTGCTTGCATGTAAAGCAGTCAGGCTACAATGGTAGGCTAAAAGCCATGTTTTCCTTTGTCACACTAGTGGATGTCACACTAAGCGATGCAGTCCCCAAGTGATATTTTACTTTCCATGCCATGAGTGAATTTCTGCACCATATACCATGGCTTTATAGGAAAGTTACATATGCAGTTAGGAGCTAGCTAATGTTACTAGATTGTATGGCTCAGAGAACATGCACAGAAGCCTTATTAGCACTGTCCCAGTGCAAAGAGTCAAAAAACCAGCAGCATCAGTCCCTAAAAAATGGGGGTGACCATGCAAAAAGAGCCTTTAGTTGGTCTCCTATGGTTAACTAGTGTTTTTTTTTTACGTAATTGTTTTCTGAATTTTGAACAAATTGCTCCCCTAATGAATTACACCTGTGTGAAATGCCTTGGGATACCTTAAAAATATGGAATGTAAAATAAAGGATGAACAACGTACACTATACATGTCTGTATTCTCAATTATGAGAATTAAAATTGCTTTTAAACTAAATTAAATTTAGGATATCACATTCATTCAGATCTTGTTGGACTTTGAAGAAATACAAGCATTACACTTCAAATAGCAAACAACACCATTGGAAGGGGCACTACAAATATCAGTGGACAGAAGGCACAACCCATGTCCACTCCACTAATAGATCTAAATTTGGAATATGACTACTACATTTGAAATCACACCATAACACAGGAGTGCATCCTACAACCTACTTTGTACATCTGTTTATGAACATTCTCTGATGCTCTGACACGAAAGCTGGAAAAGATGTTGGCAACTCATGGGACAGTACAAGAAACAAAGACAAACAGTGCTTCTTTTTTCCAGGGGGGGAAAGTTTTGAAGATACTTTCCAGAGCAGCTTAGAATTATGCCGTTGTGCCATAAAGTTAATCGTGAAGTGCAATGTTTCATGCAGATCATAAAAAAGGTAATCGGGGGAGGAAGAGGGGAGGGTGAGAGGATGTTCGGGGGACAGGTTCTAGGTTGAAGAACCTCCTCAGAGTTATATTCTTTCAAAATCAGCATCACTCGTTTTGCAAGGGGGTTGTGGTATGGCCTGGGGCTGTATGAAGCTGAACCCGAATTAGCTGACTGTTTTGCAACCTCAGAGCCTGCCCGCCCTTGGGTAGAACTAATTTCAATGTCTTTTTTTTGCTTGATGCTTAATAAAAAGATTTTTTGGAAAAAAAGGTAATCAGGAATGCACAGAAAAAATGGATCTGGAACTCCTTATATTTGGTCTGCGTGTCAAACATATGCACCAAAGGGAACTAATCACAAAGGTAAATTTACACAAGTAAATCTACCTGTACAAATTTACTCTTACATTTTTTTGTAAATTTGTTACGACTGGTTATTCAACATTTCTAGCTTCTATGTGTAGACTTACATGTCTCCACTCCTCAATCAGGGGTGAAGCCAAATTGGTGAGTGTAAAGTTACTATTAGTAACTTTCCACAAGTAGATGGAATTCTCTGTCACTGAGGCGGAGCTCTACCCCTGTGGAAAAGAATAGAGAAAATGTAAAAAAAAGGTATGGAACTTTAAAAAATAGGAAAAATATTTTTATGTTAAATATCAATGTAAATTAATCTTATATACTTATTTAAACGTAAAACAAAATAAAAAAAGCTACACTACTATTAAGTTAATATTGCAGTAAATATTTTCTATTGAAATGCATATTAAATAAAAAAAAAATTAAATTGTTTTTTATTGAAAACAATAAACAATTACAACAAACAGGACCATCATGCAACGGTCATCTGCAATACAGTTTCGGCAAATCAGCGTTTCAGTGGTACAGTATCATGTAGGAGTATCACAATTGGGTTCAAGGTGCCTCAGTGTCCTCATTTACTGAATTGGGCTCTGGTGGTGCGTAAATATCTCCTCGGTATACATTCCAGGCATCCCATATTTTTCCCTATTTGCGGGGTCTCCCTCTGGCAACATACACAGCTCTCTCTCGAAACATACACCAATCAAGGTCATCCATCCATTTCCGAACCCGGGGTGCACGACCAGCCCCCCAAAGTTGTGCAATGTTTCGCTTGGCAATCATACAGGCAAGTGTTACCCAGAGCCTGCCATGAGTCGAAAGATCGGAAGGCTCCCATACATTCAGCAAACAGCGGCGTGCCTCCAACGCAACCTGCACACCCCACACCTCACTCATTTTCTCATGAATCTTGGTCCAGTATCTCTGGATATCAGGGCACTCCCACAGAATGTGCATGAAGGTACCTAACATACCACAACCCCGTCGACAGTTTGCGTTTGAGGCGAGCCCCTTTCGGCACAACCCCGGGCCCGTGGTGTAGGACCGGTGGAGAATCTTAAGTTGCACCAACCGAAGTCTCATGGAGATGGCCACTTCTCGAGGGGATGACACAGCTTCCACCCAATTCTCATCATCCAAAATCAAACCATCTGCCACCCATTGCTCACAGACTCTCACCAGGGGATCTTCTGTGTGGTTGACCAACTTTTTATAAACCAGAGAGATCGCTCTTGTGGGGAGATACCCATCCAGTAGTCGATCTTCCAGCGGGGAGGCCTCCGGCGGCGTCACTTCACGAGGGACAGCTGCCGCCAGGGCATGTTTGATTTACAGATATCGGAATCGCTCACTCTCATTCAAATGGTGTTTGGCCCGCAAGGTCAATATACCCTTCTTGCCCCATATGTCTCTAATCTGTGAGATACCTATTAGGTCCCAACGGTCGAAACCCTTCGACTTCCACAGGCTGCCCAGGGCTTTGGAGTTCCATAGTGGGATGGCCATAGTCATCCTACCCTCCCATTGGAGGGCACGGTTGGCATCCTGCCACGCCTGTGCCGAAGCCAACAAGGGACCCATCAGTGGGAACCTACCTTGCTTGGCATACAATACCCGGGTATACTCGCCCCCCGGCAACTGAGCTCGATCCATTGCGAACCCGGGGTCAGCCGGGGAGCCATAGATCGTGTGATTAATGGGGGCCAGTTGGGAAGCCCAGTAGTATTTCCTAATGCTGGGTAGTCCAATCTCACCGTCATACCAGGGCAACATCAATTTAGATAACGCAATCCGCGGCCTCCCCGCCCAAGGAAGCTGACGCTGTAGCGATTCTATCTCATTGAAGTAATAGGAAGGCACGGGATCAAAGAAGTTCCGTAACGAGTATAAGAACCGCGGCAGCGCCATCATTTTGAACAGAACCGCACAACCCAGTAGGGAGAGTGGCAGTTCCTTCCATTTTGCGATATCCTGTCGGAGTCTTGCCAAGGCGGGAACCAGGTTAGCATCGAAACGCTGTTTAGGGTCCCGGGAGATGTAAATACCAAGATAACGAAAGCCCACCTGTTCCACCCTTACCGGGCAGGTTTCTGGCACTCTGGGGGGGTCGCAGCTCAACACAAATAAGACCGATTTCTTCCAATTAATGGCAAACCCCGAATATCTACTGTATATCGCCAAAATATCCATGAAGACAATGAGGGACTGTCGGGGGGAGGCCAGATACATCAGGAACTCGTCCACGTATAGCGAGATTTTGTCCTCCCACTCCGAAGTCCAGCGTAACCCTTTCATCGATCTATCCCATCGTACCCAGGCCGCTAGCGGCTCCAGTGCCAGAGCAAATAAAAGTATCGAGAGGGGACATCCTTGTCTGGTGCCCCGTCCAAGCTGAAAATCGCGGGACTTGTGATTGTTTACCACTACCCCGACCAGTGGCTCAGAATACAGGAGACGGATCCATCGTATGAATTCCGGTCCGAACCCGAATTTCTCCAGCACCGCAAATAAATATGGCCATTCCACTCTGTCGAACGCCAGAGTAGCGTCCAACGACAAAATCGCCGATGGCTCATGGATGCGAGCCGAACCTGCGACCACCCCATGGAGTCTACGAAGATGAAAGGCGGTATTTCGGCGCGGCATAAAACCGGACTGATCCGGGTGTACCAGTTAAGTTATAATTTTCACTAGCCGGTTCGCGAGTAGTTTGGCCAGAATTTTAGGCTCCGCATTTAAGAGAGAGATTGGGCGATAAGAAGAACATTCCAGACGAGGCTTACCATCCTTATATATAACAACAATGTTGGCAATACGCTGGTCACAGGGAAGCATGCCATTTTCCCTGCTCTCAAGATACATGGCCTTCATAAAAGTAGCTATACGGTCAGCATGAAGTTTATAGAGTTCAACAGGGATACCATTCGGGCCCGAGGCTTTCCCGGAGCGTACCCCGCGGATGGCCATCGCGACCTCGTCATTTGTTATATCGGAATCCATAAACTCCCGATCCTCGGCCGATAGAGCGGGCATTTGGATATCCCGGATGACCTCCGCATTCTCTTCCACCGTGTGCAGCCCCCCCGAGGTATAAACCTCCTTGTAGTATCTGGCAAATTCGTCCGCTATGTGCTGCGGATCCGCCGTGGTCCCCGAGCCCGTAATCTGCAGCTCCGGGACCAGACGAGACCACCAGTCTCCCCTCTCCAACTACGCTATCAGTTTCCCCGCCTTGTCTCCGTGCTCATAGACTCTACTTTGTGTGTCAGCGTGTTGTTCCCTCGCCCCCTCTCGTGATAGGGGTTTGAACTCGTCCCAGAGGACACTGAGGCGATGTTCACCGTCCGGGTCCCAGGTGGTGGAGACCTCCTTTTCCGTCGCCAATAGCTCCGCCTCGACCCTGTCAATTTCCACCCTGCTCTTTTTCTTTTGCCCATAGATTAGGGAGAGGGCCTCCCCCCTGACAACTGTTTTGTAGGCCTCCCAGAGAGAGCAGTCAGATTCGACTGTCCCCAAGTTCTCGCTAAAGTAGTTATCGGTGACACGTGCCAGCTCCTTTTTGGTGCATTTATGGTTTGCGCACTAATCCTAGAAAGAACAAGATAATGCAATACCTTTGTGACACAGATGCGCAGATTATAGTCCTCCAGGAGACCCACCTCGCTGAATCTGAAATGTTAACATTAGTTAAAAAAACAGGTGGATGGACTTCTGCATAACAACTTCCCAGTCTGCGCACATTAGAGGGGTGGCAATAATCTTTAAAAAATCAATAAAAGCGAAACTAGTGTCAAAACTAGTCGACTCTGGAGGCAGATGGGCTATTGTATCCGTGATCGTAGCTGGGTCTCCAATTACCATAATAGGATATTATGGTAAAAACCAAGATGACCCATCAGTGTTGAGAACTCTTTTTTCCCACCTGTTGTCATATCCTGAACCTGTTATTTTGGCAGGTGACTTTAATATAGTCTTGGATCCACTGCTTGATAAATCTCCCCCAATAGGTCCAAGATCTTGTCTAAAACTAGGTATTTTTTGCTCGACAATATGAGGCAGTTAGGGTTCGTAGATATTTGGAGAGCAAAATGTGGGCAACAAAGAGGTGTCACTTTCCGTAATTATCGATATGACCATCAATCAAGAATCGATTACATCTTGATCAGTCAAATCTTAGTTAACTTGTCTGTGTCCCACTTGCCATTTCATTTATCCGACCATGCAGCTATACATTTAATACTGGAGGGTTTCCCTAAGAGCCCTGTGAGGAATTGGTCTTTTGATCGATCACTGCTCTCCTCTGTTTAGGTTATTAATACTTTCAACATTGAGATCCAGCACTTTTTGGATAGAAATATTGGGACAGCCCATCCAGGTTGTGTATGGGACTCATTCAAGGCCTTTGTTAGGGGCCTCATAACAGATAAAGGTGCATTCAAGCGCAAGATGTACAGGGAAGCTGTTGTTTCCCTAGAATCGGAGCTGTCCAGAATCCAAACTGAAATTGCTATACACCCTGAGGTTCCTTCTACCACCATTCAAGATTGGCAAAATAAGTTAACCATTCTAAAAGGGGATCTGGGATCAGTGTTGAATGCTCGGGTCCTTGAGAGGTGGGAAGTAAGTAAATTAGCCCACTTTGAATATGGTGAAGGGGCGGGGAAGTTATTAGCCTGGAAGGCAAAAACTGATCAGGTTAGGAACAATATCGATTCTATCATCACTGGAAATGTAACACACTCAGCCGATGCAGATATTAGGGGAGCCTTTCGAGAATTTTTTACTGAAATCTACCGGGAGGATAAAAATATCGAGATAGACCAGGTTAAGGACTGGTTAGACCGTGTTACCCTGCCTGGGCTGTCAATAGAACAGCGTGCAACCCTGGAACAAACTATCTCGCAGGATGAAGTGAGATTTGCGGTCGCGGGTAGGAAAAAGGGTAGGGCATCCGGTCCGGACGGCTTGCCATCCGAATTATATAAGGTTCTGGAGCCATCAATTCTTCCCTTTCTTACCCATCTGTTTAACCAGATTCTTCAAGAGGGAATACCTCCCCCGGTATCCTGGAGTAGTGCATCTATAACGTTGTTATTGAAACCAGGGAAATCTCCTACTTGTTGCGGGTCATATAGACCGATTTCCATTTTAAATTCTGACTACAAGATCTTCGCATCAGTTCTGTCAAACAGGTTGGGGGCGGTTGCCACAAGTATTCTACATTCTGACCAGAAGGGCTTTGTAAGGGGCCGCCAGCTTTACGAGTTGACGTATGACCTTATAGGTGCCATTGATATGGCATCAGTTAAATCACTCCCCTTGGCAGTCCTCACATTGGACGCCACCAAGGCCTTCGAAAGAGTGAACTGGGTTTACTTATCGGAGGCCTTGGCGAAATTTAACATCGGTGACGAATTTAGACGCGCTGTAGGGCTCTTGTATCAAAATCCATCTGCCTCCTTGCTTGTAAACGGGGAACTATCCAAACTATTTAATATCACACGCGGTACGCGTCAGGGCTGCCCTCTCTCCCCCCTCTTATTCGATCTATACATCGAGCCTTTTGCTCAGAAATTGCGGGATGATTGTAACATCAAGCCCTTTATTCATTAGGGGTGGGAGAAGAAGGTAGCCCTATATGCGGATGATGTCCTCGTCTTCTCCTCTGAACTGAGTTCAGCTTATCCAGCAGTAATTGCCTTGGCCCAAGATTTTGGCAAGGTGTCCGGTTATGAGATAAATGCCACCAAAACAGACATTATGGTATGGAATGACCCTGAGGCGATTGTCGGGGTTGAGTTGAGTCCACTTTTCGTTACCTGGGCCTTGACATCTATAAGGACATAAATAAGCTTGCACCATCTTACTTTGCTAAGACAGCCAGAGAATGTCGCAGACTGATGAGATCTTGGTCCTCCTTGCCCTTATCACTCTTGAGTAGAGCAAACCTAATAAAAATGTCAGTACTCCCTAAAGTTACTTTTTTGTTTAACACTATTCCCCTTTTTTTTTAGCCCTCTTTGTTAGCCAAACTCCAGAGCGACATAAGCTCTTTTATCTGGAATGATCGAACCCCCAGGATAGCCTGGAAAAAACTTAGGCGCCGTAGAGAAAAGGGGGTCTGGCGGCTCCCGATTTACAGCTATATGTGTGGGCTTTCCAACTTTCCCACGCTAGGATGCTGCTTAAGACGCCCACAAACTACGGACATGGATGTATGTTTGCAGCACTACTTCAGGGGGAAGGGGTAGCCGAGCAGGGGTTTTTATTTAAATTTGGCGACCCCAAGTTTTTTAAGAAAGTTAAACTGAAGGTGCTACGGGACACCGCAAAAACATGGATGAAACTTAGGTGCGCCACAAAAACTGACTACTTCACAGCTAGATCACCTCTCTGGAATTCGCCTGGGGCCCCGGGGTGGCTTCTTGATAGTCTCGCAACTCCACTGAGAGAAGCAGGGATGGAGATTTGGGGGACCTTTTTGTAGAAGGCTGCTTATTCCCGTGGGAAACTCTACTAGCCAAAATAGGGGCAGGGCTCTCTAGATTTAAATACTTGCATATCTCAAGTTGGGCACACTCGCAGACCTCTGCTAAGGGTAGATTCCTGCTGGGGGGTGATAGTAATGTAGTGACTCTTTTACTGGACAAGTCACCCTTCAGAAGAGAGGTTTCATTCTGGTATAATCTTTTTTTGGAAGAGGTTGAGGGCGAATTCCATCTCCCAGTGTCTTTGTGGGCTTCATCTATTTCTGATTTTAATGTGGAAGACTTGTGGTTTGAGTCATTTAAGACCTTATGGAACATTGTGAAACCCTCTTGGCTCCGCAGAAATCTTCTTTTTACATTACATAGGGCCAACTATTCGCCAAAAAGGCTTTCTAAATTATCTAACAATACTACTGGGGCTTGTCCTAAATGCGGGTTGAATGCTGCTTCAGACCTCCACATGTTTTTGGAGTGCCCCCAGCTGCTGCCCTTCTGGAATGCTGTCTGCCTAGCATTAACATCCGCCTTGGGCTCAGAAATCTCGATAAGCCCTGCTCTCGTAATTTTTGGATTGGCACCAGAGTTTCGAGGTCCGGCAAAGAACTTACTCTTTTATGCTGGCTAGGAGGGAAATTTGCAGAAAATGTAAGAAGTCGTTGCCTCCTACTTTGTTGGACTGGCACACCTCAGTTATGCATACCTCCAAATTGGATTTGACAAGATCGGGTAATCCGGATAAGAGAAATTTTTGGCTTCTGTTAAACTTGGTTTGACGGAGTTGTATGACCATGGGGTTTTTTGGGGGGTTTTTTCCCCCCACGGTCCAATGATTAGGCTGCTTGGTAAACCTTCGGGTTTTGGGTATACCCAATAGGGCGATATCGGTATCTTAATGGGTACTTGACTGCAGTTAAATTTCCCTCTGGTTGTCCGCGCGAGGTGGCACATGGAGTTTGAAGACCGTACTGAAGGGCGTCACAAATCTACGGATTCCCAGTCTATCTGTGACAGTATATCTCTCTCCTTACACCAATTTCCGGTTCACCAAGGGCGAAAATGAGGACCAAAAAAAAAAGATGGCGTCAAGGCATGTTTGGGGCCTAGTTAACATAAGCCAGAAAAACCCACTTTAACAACACATAGAACATTAATTTAAAATGCAATATCACCATGTCAGTGTGTACATGTAAACTTGAAGTGATCCCACATTCTACACATTGTTAATAATGCCCAAAAATACAAACTGCACAAAAACTCTAACACAGGCAGGACTCTAAGATGAGCTGCCCCTCCCTGGTCTAGAAACTCACATGGCACTCCACTCAAGTTTTACTCCGACGAAGACTGGAACTAAAACGGGGTCACCTGTGAGTACGTGTGACTAGCAAATTTCGAAGTGGCATCAAACTGTAGCACGTTTGTCAAGCGCCGTAAGTGGGACAGCAGCCGGAGTGAGAACGTATTTATAGACACAGGAGCGCAGACAGTGGGCGGCAGTTCCAGACTAAAGGACATATTTATTTATTTGATCAATTTTTAGAGCGCGCAAATACCTCAAGGGTGTCTCGGCGACATACATTGAAAGAATACACACTGCGGTCTGTTGTAGGTTGCTTGGGTACTGCACATGTATGATGTTGCAGCTGGTTTCGGAGAAAAGTGGCGGGATGGGGGAGGGGAGGGACATAACAAAAAACAAAATAAAAAAACACTTACCTGAACCCCACCGCATCCCCGCTCTTCTGCCTACACTGCAGGCACAGGCTCCCAGACTGCCCTGCAGCCAATGCTGACGATGCTCTCACAACATGAGATGTATGCTCCCAGAGAGGCTAGGAGCCTCTGACTGCTATCTCCAACCAGGCAACGCAACTCGGGTTAGAGAGAGCTTCAGTGCGCATGTGTGTTTGGCTGTCCTGAGACGGCCAGCCAAACCATCATGTGGTCTGATAACAGCGCACCTACCACTCCTGCTGTGCCTGTCATTCCCCTGCCCCCAAGACTCCACGGCATTGAGAAACATAAAACGATAATAAACGTGCTTTATTTTTTAAGTTTTGCACCTGCCGCTGGTAGAGGGGCAACACTTCTCCGCCATGGATCCCCACCGAGACCAGGAAGACGGT
Organism: Lissotriton vulgaris; assembly: GCF_964263255.1. NCBI lineage: Eukaryota > Metazoa > Chordata > Amphibia > Caudata > Salamandridae > Lissotriton > Lissotriton vulgaris. The sequence continues at coordinate 1,103,226 of NW_028245465.1, forward strand.
CACCCAGGCCCTCGTCACCAGCTGACTGGACCACGGCAACTCCCTCTACGCCGGAACCACTACCAAACTCCAGAAGAGACTCCAGCGGATCCAGGAGGCCTCAGCACGACTCATCCTGGACATCCCCCGTCGCAGCCACATCTCCGGACACCTAAGAGATCTGCACTGGCTCCCGGTCAACAAGAAAATCACCTTCCGTCTCCTCACCCACGCACACAAAGCCCTGCACAACCAAGGACCAGCATACCTCAACAGCCGCCTCAACTTCTACGCTCCCACACGCCAGCTTCGATCGACCAGCCACGCCTTCGCCGCCGACCCCGGATCCGAAGAGCCACCACAGGAGGAAGGTCCTTCTCCTACCTGGCCGCCAAGACTTGGAACTCCCTCCCGACCAACCTCCGCCTGACCCAGGACCACCTTGCCTTCAGGAAACAGCTCAATACCTGGCTGTTCGAGCAGTAGCGGACCCCCCCTCCCCTAGCGCCTTGAGACCCTCCGGGTGAGTAGTGCGCTATATAAATGCCTTGATTGATTGATTGATAGCAGAGGAGCCGCCGATGCTTGAACGTATGAATGTAAAAGGACTTTTATGGGACAGCCCAAGCTGCAAAGCAACGGAGCGTTGTACAAAGGGAGACACTGGCGGCCGCTGGAGGGCAGCACCTGCAGGAAGTGCTGTACCCGTTCAAGGAAAGGTATCATGATACTGGTGTTGCTGCCGCTTCACCTAAATTCCACCAACCGCTGTGCTTAGGAAGGGGGCCGATATCACATTGGGTTTCCTTTCTGAGCGTCTCTTGAAACACCTACTGGTGGCAGCAGTGTACCGGTAATTCAAGTCTTTGTGGCATGGGTTGGGTTTTACAAGGAGTGTTATAACACACTTGCTCTGAGATTCTCCCATTTGCATTTGAAAGGCTATCTCTGCCCTCTCACCCAATCAGCTGTTTTACCCTTGGTTGTCTGTAAGAACAAAAAGCAGACAGTCAAATTGTATTTTGTATTTCACCATTTTGCCAAGTGGGACTATGTCATATCACGCGTTCTGACATTCCCGGTTTTTCATCCAACATCTTCGTTCATTATGGGGCTAGTAGTTTTGCTTTTAACACGGTCATTATGGGCTCAAAACCCCAGCATGCAAGGTGCACTTGGCTAAAATATCAGATTTGGCTGCAGGCGGTACACATGACATGAAGCCACTTGTTAGTTGTGTTTTAAAAATTTACGAAGTAGTCTAGTTAATTTAAAAAACTTCTTGTTTCACAAGTGAAACTAAAAGTAAACCCTACTCACATATTTTCTGAGTGTTCTCTGGGTGTGACCAAGATGGTGGGGATCCAATGACCCAATTCATTCACTCCCCCTACTGCCCCAAAGCTGGGCACCTACTAGACCAGGATAGTATGAAAGAGTTGCCACCAACACGTGAGGGCATCAGGACACCCCCAGTGGCAGCAGGTGGTGAAGAGGATGAAATGCTGACCATTGATGAGGTCACATGCCTTGGGATACTGAGTGCTATGTCGGGGGTCTGGGACACAGCAGGCAGACAGGAGGAGAGGTGGGCCGGGCTGGCCGGTGAGTGGTGACTCAAGCAGTCGTGGAAGTGGCCCGATACCTCGTAAGCAACCTTTCGAGATCGTTGGAAGGTGGTGTGTGGACAGTTCTGTCCGTGGGTGAGGCTATGGTGTCTGTTAACTTGTGCGTGGTCAGAAGTGGGTGTTGCGGCAAACTTATGACCAGACTAATACGGGGCAGCAGGGCAGTGCACCTTCACACTGAGGCACCATTGTAAGCTAAGAGAGGTCCAGTGGCAGACTTCATTCAGAGGGCCAAGAGTCAAGCAGACGTTTTAGAACCTCAGCCATGGGGGCTGAGGTCACTTCCCTCTGATATCCGGGGTCAATCCGCTTTGCAAACTGAGACCTCTTGACATTCAGTGGTAGCAATAACATGCAGTCCAAGGCTTCTCACTGAGGTTATGTGAGGGCGTGCAAATTCAGAACTTAACAATCACCCAGCAGTGTAAAACTGAATGTCCAACCCAGTGCTTTACTTTATGAAAGAAAAGTACTTTATTGCATACACTCATAATAGAAACTATGCAGAAAATACTAACAGAGATATTCTGTCAGTGATCACAAAAAATGTGATTAATACAGAGGAGAAAGAGAGAACTGGTACAGATAGCATAGAGCTCAGTCGAACCTGACCTAGCCTATTCAGGTGGTTGGAACTGATGTAGAGATGAAGAGCTACTAGAGTTGGTTCCACAAGGGGGGCGTGGGGGATTGAGTTTGATATTGTTATAAATGTTTTCAATTGAAAAATATGTTTTGAAACAGAAACACCAATAAAAAAAGATTGAAACAATATCAAGCATTGGCAATGCAATTTTTGTGTCTATGTGTGACAGACAATTTGATACTGAGCTTCAGAACACAACAAAGGTAGAACATGGGTGCCAGCAGTATAACCCTACCTAACGCAAAGAATAAGTGTAAAGGAGAGGTGGCCGTGGCAGAAGGAGCATTTCAATGTCCTCTCACACATATAGAGCAAGGGAAACACAGGCAACTAACTCACAAAAGAGAGACTGGGAAGAGTTAAATGACAAACACAAGGAGATTATGAACGGAGCACTGAAGCTTTTCACTCACCCCTAGTCACAGATCTGGGTTGAATCCATCAGCGATCTTTAGCTCACTTCGCCACCCCAGTTCAGACCCAGCTATATGCAAATCAGTCTTGACTCTGTGCCTCATGGGAACAGTCCAGCCCGAACTGCCAAGCCATGTCTTCCCTGAACTGGAAACAAGCATCCTGGGACCGGTCTCGGGCTGACACCCCTCATCATTCAGGCTAGCTTGAATCCAGTGGCAAAGTGAGCAAGGGACCCACGTCTGGGCGTTCCCTGCCAAATTAGGGCGAACAAAGCAAACACAAGGAGATGCTGGACGGAGCACTGAAACCCTGGCTGATGAGGGGTGTTATCACGAAATCTCCTCACCACACCTCTTTCTCCATTTGACCTACTGTCCTGTCACACTTCTCACATTTTTCATTCACACGCCCATCCTCTGATACCATGTTCTCCATCCTTCTCATTTCCCTCAAGATTACTACACCCGCACTACTCTTCCTGATGTGATCTCACTGTGGTATCGCATACACTCCTCTATGACATCTTCCTTTACAAATCTTCTAGTCTCATTTCGCCTCACACCCTTCTCTCAATGATCCTCTTTTCTCTCTCACACACTCCTCTTGCCATCCCATTCTCACTCACTTTCAAACCCTCACCTTTCAATGAAATGCTCCTGTTACAAACATACAGCCACACACCATCCTCCCTCTATCAAATTTTCCTTTCCCTCACAAACCCACTTACTTACTTCCCCTTCTCACACACTTACCCACCATTACACAGAGCCTTCTCTTGCACATAACCCTTTATTTCGCAAGAGGCGTGGCTTGAGCGCCGAAGGGAATCCCCACAGACATCCTGATAAACAGTGCGGCGACACCCGCGACGGCCCTCAAAAACGCGTCGGAGGTGAGGGGACTAGAATCGGCACCCCTGAAGCCGGCGACGAGGCCGATTGCGAGAGCTCCGGCGTTGAGAATAAGCTGAAGAGCCGCCGCACGACGGCACCCAAAATGGAGGACGGCGGCAGCCCGGGAGGCGAACAAGAGCGCCCTCAGGCGAGTGACACACCCCCAGGAGCCGTGAGTACGGGGCCGGGCCGGTCCGCCAAGTGAGGCTAAACGAGATAGCGGAGAGCCCTGAGATCCCACCCCAGGGTAGCTATTGTTCATCGGACCGTGCTGGCTGGGAGGCACCTTGGCAGGATGGCGGCGTAGCCCGAGCCGCTGAGAATTGAGACACAGCAGCGGCCGGGGATCGGAAGAGCCCACAATCTGTGAAGGGGCGCGGGAATGTCCAGAACGCCGCCCTGGTGACGAGCGGACCACGAGGGCGCTGCGGCCGGTGGCCGAGTGGTCGTCACTCGACGGAGCTATTATTACAGAAACAAGGGTCCTTAAGCAAGAAAAATTATGACAAAGATGAATATAGACCAGATGGAACTATATTTTTTTTGGGGCAATGTCCAGCCGGACAGTTTATTACCCTAATACAAAATAATCACAACAAAATAGAACACTGTGTGTGATAGAGGTGGGACACCAGCCGATGTCCGACTAACACACTGGAAGAACATGAACAAAGAGAAAATAGTAGGCAATAACAGGTCATCTGATTATTTTGAATCATAAAACAGACAATCTTTTCTATACACATATGCATGAGAAATGTAAATCAACTATGCATTTAGTGCATTCATGTCGACGACGTTTCGAACCACAGTAATAATCGGTTCATCCTCAGGACAGAGGGTAATTGCCTTAAAAGTTCAAGTATACAGTAGTATCACTTTTATAGATATAAATATGCCATACCGTAGAAAATTTACAAAATCAAATGGAGACACAAAAAGAATGAGACATGTCATTAATACACTAATCCATTGATGCAGCTGCGTATAACATGCATGACAGATTGAATCATACCATGCCAGAGTGACGACAGCAGCGAAGTGTCTTCCATGCTACATGCACGCAGTGTGCAGAACTTACGGAGTAACGTTAGAGGCTCTGCGTCCTACTAGTGAATCAGATGACTATGAATGGTCCAGGGGAAGATAGAAGGGGGTGCATAACTGTGTAAATAGCGGAGCGTCGGCGGAGTGCAGCGCCGTGGAAGTATGTAACAGTGCTAGGGGGGGGGAAAGTGCAGTGGTCACAAGTGACAATAATGCGCAGCTTACCAGTTGAGTGAAACTAGGGTGGCAAATGGACGGATGTTACACAGAAAATTATATGCGGCAATGATCTGTAGAAAGATAAATTAAGAGACTCAGACATGCCGATCTCCTAGTAACCAGGTCTAGTGCCGAAAGAAACGATATCCTACCGTACCAAGGAAGAATGTCCCCATGTGACCATAGACCTCCGGAGTGTGATTTTCTTCACAATCTTGACCCAACGCAAAATGGCCGACGCTTTCTGCCGTGCACCTATTGGTTCATGGTACCCATGTGACCATAGACCTGTGTTACTTTGCGTCTTCCGGATTATGCTAGACGCCGCGCTGAACTTCCAGTCCTGCAAGCCTCCCCATTGTGGACTTGCTGTCTGCACCGCCAGGTAAGGAACCCCCCCCCCCCACTTGATATCAGGTTATTGTTTCTCCTTCAGTCCTGGACATCGGCACTGACGCCGACTGCCTGTTTTTGTCTTCACAGACCTGTCCCGGGTATTGAAGGCATTGTCCTCGGTAAGCAGATGTTTGAATAGCGACGCACTTAGGGGGTTGTCAGTATTATTACCCTGACTGTCTTCCTTTCCTTTTAGACCCCTGTTACCCCCTGGACATTCTTCCTTGGTACGGTAGGATATCGTTTCTTTCGGCACTAGACCTGGTTACTAGGAGATCGGCATGTCTGAGTCTCTTAATTTATCTTTCTACAGATCATTGCCGCATATAATTTTCTGGGTAACATCCGTCCATTTACCACCCTAGTTTCACTCAACCGGTAAGCTGCGCAATATTGTCACTTGTGACCACTGCACTTTCCCCCCCACTAGCACTGTTACATACTTCCACGGCGCTGCACTCTGCCGACGCTCCGCTATTTACACAGTTATGCACCACCTTCTATCTTCCCCTGGACCATTCATAGTCATCTGATTCACTAGTAGGACGCAGAGCCTTTAACGTTACTCCGTAAGTTCTGCACACTGCGTGCATGTAGCATGGAAGACACTTCGCTGCCGTCATCACTCTGGCATGGTATGATTCAATCTGTCATGCATGTTATACGCAGCTGCATCAATGGATTAGTGTATTAATGACATGTCTCATTCTTTTTGTGTCTCCCTTTGATTTTGTAAATTTTCTACGGTATGGCATATTTATATCTATAAAAGTGATACTACTGTATACTTGAACTTTTAAGGCAATTACCCTCTGTCCTGAGGATGAACCGATTATTACTGTGGTTCGAAACGTCGTCGACATGAATGCACTAAATGCATAGTTGATTTACATTTCTCATGCATATGTGTATAGAAAAGATTGTCTGTTTTATGATTCAAAATAATCAGATGACCTGTTATTGCCTACTATTTTCTCTTTGTTCATGTTCTTCCAGTGTGTTAGTCGGACATCGGCTGGTGTCCCACCTCTATCACACACAGTGTTCTATTTTGTTGTGATTATTTTGTATTAGGGTAATAAACTGTCCAGCTGGACATTGCCCCCAAAAAAATATAGTTCCATCTGGTCTATATTCATCTTTGTCATGTCATAATTTTTCTTGCTTAAGGACCCTTGTTTCTGTAATAATAGTTCCTACCCATGGTCCTTAGCCTATTGCGTCCTGGGTTCCCTTGTTTTCGTTTAAATACTTTTAGTCACTCGACGGAGCACCAAGCTTGGAGCGGAGGGGCAAAAGAAGTGGGATCCTTACCGCTTCATGGGCTGCTGCACAACACGCCCTGGCAGAACGCGGCAGGAGCGGAGGTCGGCGGTGCCGGGAAGCCCGCGCCGGCGGCGAACAATTTGGCCGACCTGGCGGTGACCCACAAACCCCCAAGCGGAATCCAGGGCCGGAAAGACGAGCTGCAGCGAAACCCTAGACCCGGCGGCGGGGTGATAGGTGACTAGCGGAGCTGGGAAGAAGAACGACCCCAGATGAGCCCTGCATCCAGGAGGCCGGAGCGAGGGGCGGATTATCGTTTTCCGAGGAGTACGGAGAAGTCCCGGTCGCATTCCGCCATATAGAGGGGTGCGACGGTACCGAGAGGAGACGATAACGGTGCGGACACCCGGCTGGGGGGAGAACAATAGGACTTGACGAAGAGTGGCAACCCAAGCAACAACCAGGCCTAGGGCGACCCTGGTTCCAGGGGTGTACTTCGGAGGATCAAGGCGACAGTAAAGGGGGTGATCGACGAGCAGAAGTGGTCGTACACCTCGCCGACTACAGTGTTCCTAGCAGGGGATTACGGTCAGAGAACCCAGGCAAGCTGCACGCAAGCTGGTGGGGGCCCTAGCAGATACCCTTGCGACTGAAACAGCGCAAAAGCACGTGCTGGAGGGAAGCTGCCCGGGAACAGGCAGACGGAAAGCGCTATAAACTACGGCATTGCTGGAGAACTACGAGAGCTTCCAGTGAGTGGCTGAACACGCTAAACATACCGACAAGGAAGGCGGTCTAGCACCATGGTGAAAAACAAGGGAAAACCGGAGGGATCTGCGGCCTCCGACGCAGCGGAGGGGGGTCCCGCGGGGCCTTCGGACCAACAGCAACTGCAAGATCGCATATTAGAGGCCATTGCGGCGACAAGGGATACTTTGCAACAAGATATTGCACAGGTGGTGTTGGGGCTGGGCCTTCTGCGGGCCGACCATGACAAACTCAAAGACAGGGTCAAGGAGGTGGAAGATGCCTTGCATGAGTTGGCCCCGCTCATAAATCTATGGAGGGGAGATTAACGGACGCCCTAGAGCGGATACAAACACTGGAAAGGAGGGCTGAGGATGCCGAAAATAGGAGTCGGCGCAGTAACGTCCGCATAGTAGGCATTCCGGAAAAAACAGAAGGAGACGATATGGTCGAGTTCCTTGACAACTGCCTCAGAACCACGGTGGCGCCAGAAGGCCTGTCGCCATTCTTTACGCTGGAGCGAGCACATCGCGTCCCGTCCCGGCAGCCCAGACCGGGCCAACCCAGAGGCCGGTTATAGCCAAACTCTAGCATTACAAGGACAGAGACCTGCTGCTCCAAAGGGCCCGCGATACGGGACCATTTCAATTGGCGAACAGCAATTTAACAATATTCCCTGATTACACCTTTGAGATGCAGAGGATGCGAGCCTCCTTCTTGACCATTAAACAAGAGCTCCGGACTGAGGGCATTCCGTACTCCATGCTTTTCCAGGCCAAGCTCCGGGTGGTGCTGGATGATAAGACTCACTTCTTCAGCACGTCGGCAGAGGCATGGGCATGGTGGGAAACGTATAAGGCAGGTACTGATGGCGCCAGCTTCCAAGAGGAGATAGAGCGCGCAACGACACGTCTACGGAAATCACAAAGATTGCCCAGGAGTCGGCAAGGCTCCTGGAAACCATTGGCGTCCCAAACGGACGTAGAGAGGAAAGCCGCCCTGAAAGCAGTGGAGTCGCTATCCAGATCAGATGCCTCTCCAACGAAGCAGGACACGGACTCGGACACCCATGCCTCAGGGTCGGAGACTGATCATTCGGGAATCCTCAACGCCAAGGGTCCGTTGGTAACGCCGCAAATGTCAGAAGAGATCCTGAGCAATTGACATGAAGGTGGCAGCTAGTGTTCAATGCCGAAGATTCGAGAACTCACAATCTAATAGGTATTCCAGTTGGGGATTACGGTCCGGGGTGTAAGACCGCTGCTCACCATGGGGGAACACAGGAGGGTACGGGGGGGCCTGCGTAACCGCCTTTCTGTCTAAGCAGCACTCCACTTGTCCTTAAGGCACTCACGGTTACGACAGTGAATTAGTGGGAAAGTTGAGAGGAGGGACCAAGTTTGGATGGGAACTGATAGACTGATATTGGGGCCTGTTTTGGGGGGTTGGAGAGGGAACTGTTGGGATTGTTCCCCATAATTGGCAATTGTTGAATCCTGGGCAACTGGGAGACAGGAAGTTGGGAGGGTTTAGAGTAAGTTGGGGGGGGGGGGCACCAACTGCGAGGGAATAGGATTTCGTATGATGCGATGACAAGAACTATGGGACAATGGCTAGTGCAAATGCATTGCGATGTATAACCTGGAATGTGCGGGGGCTGCATACAATGACGAGGAGGCACAAGATACACGCTTACCTGGTTCGCAGGGGAGTGCACATCGCGCTACTACAAGAAACACATCTCACAAAGTCGGAGGGAATAGCACTGCAACGACGATGGAGGGGTCAGGTTTTTAACACCACTTATTCAGCATATGCAAGGGGCACTTTGATATGGATAAGGGCAGGCACCCCCTTTCAGGCGACTAGACACCTAATAGACCCTGAGGGAAGATACGTGGCGGTAGAGGGCAGACTACGAGGTAGGGACATAGTGCTGTGTAGTATATATGCCCCGAACACTGAACAGTTGTCCTTTCTAACGGGTCTCTCAGGGACACTTGCACACTTTTTAGCGGGTCCGATTCTGGTTGGGGGAGATTTTAATTCAGTGGCGGACACTACTCTAGATAGATCCCACCCACCATTGAGGGACTCCCCGGTACACCGCCTCACGAAGGGTAGATTGGAATGGCAGGAGAAATGGGGCTTGACAGATGCCTGACGCGCACATCACCCATCCGAACGAGACTACTCACACTTCTCTAGCCTACATGACCTCCACGTCCGGATAGATGCAATACTATGCTCTCAGGTCGTGATGCTGACTATAACTCGGACCGAATACCTCACCAGGACAATCTCAGATCATAATCCCATGCTGGCCAGTTTAAACTGGGCAGTTGAAATATCGCGCGTCCCGACCTGGAAGCTGCGACCCGAGACCCTAGATGATCCATTGTTCCACGCGGCGCTAGAAGGAGGGATATCCCAATACTTCGCCGAGAATGAGGGATCCACACCACTAGAGCGATGGAATGGGACGCCTTTAAGGTGGTAGTGAGAGGCCAGTGTATAACGAAACATGTAGGCATGCGGAAGGTGTTACTAGAAGATCTGAATAAGGCAGACTCCAAGCTGCGAGACGCGGAGAAAGCGAGGCCAGGCCACCCCGAACTCCAAGATGAGGTCAACCTAGCTAGAGAGGCAGTTGCGGTGGAAGTGGAGCACCTCCGTAGCTTTGAATACCGAGCCTACACGCTCAGAGCTCATGTTGAGGGAGACAAGGCTGGAAGGCTGCTGGCATGGCTGGCAAACCCCACTAAGCGCTTCTCTCCTATACTGGCCATCGAGGAGGAAGGTGGGCACGTTCACTACTCCCAAACGGAGATACTAAATAGTTTTCAGAGGTATTATGAGGACTTATACAAGAGCGCATTGGTGGGGCGTGAGAATGACACCAACATCTTTCTTGAAGGCCTCCACTTACCCCAACTAGATAAGGAACAGGCGGATGCATTGGCAAGAGACATTGAATTGGGAGAGATCAGGGGAGTGGTAAAAAGGATGGCCTGGAATAAGACGCCGGGGATAGATGGACTACCCATAGAGTTCTACAGCAAATACCTAGATCTGTTAGCTCTGCGACTCCAAACAATTTATAACGAAGCCAGAACGACTGGTTGCCTACCCCACTCTATGCGCGAGGCACTTGTGATCCCACTGCTAAAGCCTGGGAGGGAGAGCTGTTGCCCTGCCTCCTATAGACCACTGTCCATGTTGACCACAGACTACAAAATATTAAGTGCCATCTTAGCAACGAGGCTTTTACAACACATGCCCGACCTAGTACACACGGACCAATCTGGATTCATTCCAGCACGCAATACGACGATAAATATCAGAAGGCTTACACGTTTGCTGGAGAGCCCATACATGGAAGCCCGAGCACCCCTAGTCCTCTCGATAGACATAGAGAAAGCGTTTGATAGTTTGGAATGGGACTACTTATATAGAGTCATGGAACGATTTGGCCTGGGAGAAGGGTATATTAGATGGACACGTGTCCTGTACACAGCGGCAGTGGCTAGAGTGCGGATAGGACCCCTAGTATCGCACCAATATCCAGTGGAACGGGGCACCCGTCAAGGCTGCTCCCTGTCCCTCTTGCTATTTGCCTTAGCGATCGAACCCCTAGCGGCCGAGGCCCGGACGGGGAAGCACTTTAAGGGCATAGACAGTAGAGAAGGCCAACAATTTATCTCCTTATACGCAGACTACCGTCTGTTATTCTTGGAAGACGGGACGACAGCGCTGGTCGGGCGGAGTGATTGCTGGAGCGGTTTGGCGAGCTTTCGGGACTGAAAGTTAACTGGGCTAAAACTTGCTTGTTTCCACTGCGACGTGCCACGGATCGCCCCGAACACCGACCCTTGCTTAACTAGGAGCCCACCTGTCTGAAATACCTAGGGGTATACATATACCACTCAGCTGCGGACATGCTGGAGGGCAACGTGGGCCGATGTGTGCGGGCGCTGAAGGGAAGCATGGCCTTTTGGGCCACGCTCCCGCTCTCGGTCACTGGTCGCATTTCCTTGTTGAAAATGATTGCCCTGCTGCGGCTTCTATACTATTTTCGCACCCTCCCCATCTGGATACTAGATCCTTCTTCCGCCAACTTAAGTCTCAGTTATCCACGTTCCTGTGGGGCCCTGTGGGGCTCCGGCAGATGCAGAGTGGCACTGGCGACGCTCGTTCGCCCAAAGGACGAGGGAGGGCTTGCTCTACCAGACTTTGAGCTCTACTATCTTGCTGCTCAATTGCAGATTTTCACACAGGAGGTGGCGCAAATGTACCGAGGCTCAGAGAGCGATAGGGATAGAGGCACGCCATGACACGTCCTAGCCTATATCGCCCTGCAGCAGAGGATTGCCCTTCGGGACCTGACACCCGAGGAACTAACGTTCAGGCTCTGCTGGAACCGATCTCTACGACGGGCGGGGGTGCGACACCCATAGGCCCCGAAGATACCCCTGGGCATGCTGACTGCGCTTCCCCATGGAGGAGATTGGTCGCAGTTGCAGGGCTGGGAGGAAGTGGGAATACAGGTTATTGGAGACTTTTACAAGGACGGAGTACTCCTTTAATATCAAGAACTACAGGAGAGATTCGACCTACCACGGGGGGGGTTACCTACTGCATGCGGCGGTAGTTGGGGCCATTCAGGTGCACTGGAAGGGAGGACTGGCAGAACCAGTGACAACTATGGCATGCCAATACACCATGATGCGGCCCGGACTTACAAGGCTGTAACATGCCTGTACTCCAGAATGCTCAGCGAGAACCTGCCGCCTCTGGCGGCGCTAAAGACCAAATGGGAAGCGGACATTGATAAGGAAATCCCTGAGACGACTTGGGCCCGGCTAGTGCGACGAGCTCGGAACAGCACGAGGAATGCACGATTCCAACTAATTCATTTTTATGCACTAGAGGGCCTATATGACCCCTGGCAAAATCAGGAGGTATTTTGGGGTGGCCGAGGCGGTATGCCCGCGATGCTCTTCGGAGGGAGCGGAGCTGGAACACATGTTTTGGTCCTGCCCTAACCTCCGGGAGTATTGGCGAGCAATAAGGGATACCTTAAACGAGGTAACGGACAGGACACTAGAATTTGATATGGCGGTATGCATACTACACTGGTTCCCACATACGCCCAAAAACAAAACCACAAGCAAAATCATAGTCATGGGACTGATCATCGCTAAGAGAGAGGTAACACGACATTGGAAGGCGAGGGTGGGTCCCACGCACAGGCGATGGTTTAACGAATTCCTCAGGTGGGCAGCTTGTGACAGCACGCATAGGTACCAAGCAGCCCGTCGGAAATCGGACGTTAGAGCGCTGGACACAGCGGCAGCTTGGGAGGCCTTGGTACAAGCCATAAGAGATAGTGCACTGCTAGAGGATGAGGAGACTCCAAATGTAGATGGGAATAGCTCCCAAGACACACCGGGCACATCCCACACTTAGACAATTCATAGACCATTATTGTACCCATGATCCACAACACAGCGAGTCGGGAGGGAGGGAGGGAGGGAGGGAGGTCGGGTAGGGATGTTGGGGTTAGTTTATGAACGTTGAAGGGAGTAACACTGATTAGGGAGACATGCACTTATTCATGTGAGGACTTAAACCAGACAAAAGCATTCGGGTATCTGAAGATCTACTTATTGCCGCCCGACCTCCGGGTTGTGGGCCTGAAGGCTGTGTATAGGAAGTATGGGAACAAGAGCACGAAAAGAACCGAGATGTAACATATATATGATAATGCTTTACGTAATGTGTGTCTGCAATAAAAATTACGTTTTAAAAACAAAATAACCCTTTATTTCGCAACACTTGGTTCTTAGACGCTCTTTCACGTTTTCACTCTCTCCCCTACACAGAGGCCCGCACAATGATGAGCGTGACTCAGTGAGAATGTTGAACAATACTTTTTGAAAACTACTCAGGTGAAAACAAAGCTGTGTTTCACAGTTAGGCAGCATTGACGATTGAAGACTTAAATCAATGCAATGATGATTTCACGAAAAAACAACAATATTGGGGCTATGTGCAAATTGCTGGAGTTTTTGTTGATTCTTTGGGTTTCCCGCTATAGAGAGATAGCCTAACCTAGGGGCCGATTACGATTGCAGAAGGCCCGTCGCCACCAGCCATGCAGTGGCGGTCCTTCTACAATCGGACTGAGATTTTAGATGGCGGGGGGAATCGCGCTCGTACCACGGCAGACGCAAAGATCGTCGGTCACGGAACCGCCATAGGCAATCGCTGCGATTGCCTGGCGCACCAGCCTGCATCAATGAAATGGTGGCGGTGCCTAGCAGGCACCGTCCGCCAGATCACAATACTGTCTCCAGCCAGCCTTTCCGTGGCGGGTAAATGGCCATTGAAAGACTGGTGGAGATTGGGTTTGGGGGCCCGTTGTGGGCCCCCCTTGTGTTGGGGGGAGATATGGGTGCACTGGGGGGTACCCTTGGTACCCACCTACATTTCACTGCACCAAGTGGCAGGCACTCTGTGGTGCCTGCCATGTAGTACAGTGAAATGCACAACATGCTATTTTAATGTTAAAATGCAAAATGCGACCGCCATGGTGGCGGTTGCATCCTAATTTGGTGTGCGGGACCGCCGCATGGATTGCGGACGGTCCTGGTTCCCACCACGATGGCGGACGGACTCCAGTCCGTCTGCCATCGTAATCGGCCCCCTAGGGTGTGATTGTTATTTGGAGCAGCCCATCAACAGCCGAAGTAACTATGCTGTACACAGGCACTGAGATGTTAACCTCTTTGACACAGATGAATGGCTGCGCATCAGGCGCTGCGCAACCCTTGCCTTGGTGCTGCACCTGTTCAAAATGTTGAAGAACGCCAATGAAGCGAGGAGATTAAATGCTGGGAGAAGGGGATTGCTGGGCGTAGGTAGGGGACATGAATGTGGAGGAAATGATCAATGGACAGTGGGATGCGGGATCAGTAGAGGAGAGAAGGGGGTGGCGGGTGACAAAGGAGCAGTAGATGGGGTTAGTTTTGAGGTCCTGTTCAGATTATGCTAGATAGGAGTTTCAAGGTGTTATCGCTTTTCTTTGTGCATAGTTGCATAATTCGAGGTCCATAAAGGGCTTTTTGATGAATCTCAATTTAAAACTGAGGCTGTTCAACAAATCAATATATTTAACCAAAATGTGAAGCACAATAGGCTCCACAATGAAGCAAGAAAATGGTTGAGCTTTAAAACCAGAAAAGTTTATTAAAAAGTAAAAAATGTACAAAGGGCAAAATCATCAAGTTAGTATCAATCAATATATGAATGTGTCACTTACTACGAAGTTCAAATCGAATAAAAGTCATAAAAGAAAGAGGACGAACTAGCACAGAGTCTCTTCAAACGGAAAGGTTTAAAACCGTAAAACGTCAATTCTTGCCCTAAATCTCCTACTCTGCTCTAAACTGCATCGGAAAACAGACCGGGCACTTCATAAACTACAATCTACTCTGCACTAGCTTCATTCACACAGTTCTAACATTTGCAACACGTACACGCAGTTCTCATGACAACGATCCATTCAGGTTAAAGGGAAATGACGCAATGGCAGGCTCATTAGCTTCTCAGGATCCTCCACAATACAACTTTTTTCCGAATCCTTCAAATTTACATAATCTAAAACAAAATGAGATACATGGACCAGCCTGTGCTCGGCAGGTGTTTTCATAATTATGAAACAAGTTATAACATTCAGTGATTATCACAGTAAAAAGAAAACATTTGACATGGGAAACAAGGCAAAAGAACAATTTATTTGATGATTAGGACTCCAGCTTCTTCTAGAAATAACATGTACACGTGTCACAAAGCAAGATGGCAGCCAACCTTAGCCATTTTATAATTCAGGCCTTACATTAGCTAAAGGGAGAGGAGTTGGCCAAATGGCTAGGGCGGTCGACCTCGAATTTGGGGAACTGGGTTCGAGTCTGATCAATGACGCTGAACATCCTGTAATTCTGGGAAATTCACTTAATTTCCCCGTTCCTACCCAAAAAATTAATGTGTCCTCATGTAATGCAACTGGTGCTATGTAAAGCGCTCTGATAAACCGATTTGGGAAAGTTTGCGCTATATAAAACTGTAAAATAAAACCATAAAAAATGGTCAACGTAAACATGAATAAAACACTTGTGTTAATGTTGAATTGATGTAAAACATTTGATATGAAAAAAACACTTCACATGCGACAAGGTGTTGCTTGGAGAGTAGGGGCAATATGTATCAAAAAAGTGTTTTGCGATTTTTAGCGAATCGCAATTAGAGAATCGCAAAATGCAATGCATGTAGGATTTGCTAAAAATGTTGTGAGTACTACATATACCTTATTTGTGAATTGGAAATTGAGATTCGCAAATAAGGAATACCTTCCCATTCATTCCTATGGGCTCGGAGGCCCATAGGAATGAATGGCAAGACATTCTCAATTTGCGATTACCAAATAGAGAATCGCAAATTGAGAATGCAATTTCAAGGTTGCAAGGGTGCCAAAAGGACACCCTGTTGCACACCTGTAAATGTCCATGTGTGCACATTTTGCGCACATACATGCCCTAAGAGCATGTATGTGCGACATATTGCACTTAAAAAAAAAAAAAAATAGTGCTTTTTTAAAGAAAAATCACAAATTTCCACCAACTTCAAGTTGGTGGTAATTTGCAATTCCTTAAGAACCAAATAGCAAATTTCTGGTGCTTCCAGAACTGTATTTAAGGAATCGCAATTTGCAATTCCTTAATTGCATTCGCAAAATAGAGAATCGCAAATTTTGCGATTCTTTATTTTGTGATGGCCTTTTGGGATGATACATCTCAAAAGGCTTTTTCCCATTCGCAAACGGGTAGATTCTGAGAATCTGCCCCTTTGCAAACCGGAAAAAGGCTTAATACGTATAGTTCTTGGTCTTGAGATTTTTTTCTGAAATGGAGGGGTGGAACCTGGCTCATTTCAATTGCAAAACTGTATCGCATCAGTGGTAACTGAAAAAGAAGTAGCATTTTATATGCAGGTGGCACATTTTTCTCTAAAAAGAACTGGTTCTGCCGAGCTCTGACTCACTGAGCCCTATATTCATGCTCATGTGAAAGACAGATACCATGCAGTGCACAGCGCCATAAGTCTCCCTCTGGCCTAGTTCTGCTTAACCGTGTTAAGAGTAAGACACAACTCATGAAAAATGCAAGGAACCTTTATGGAAACATACTGTATTTACACCGAGCAGCAGAAGGAGAGGTGAGAAGAAAGGAAGAGACAGGAGCATCTGTTCTGGGCATTAATGTTTGATGAAACACTCTGTGGTGCTACATAATGCAGGCTAGCATTGAGAGCACCCGTTGTGAGACATACATTACTACTGCTGTCTGGCCCTGGCTGTGAGTGTGGCATTCCTGGCGCTGTCTGGCCCCAAACATGAGCACAGCGCAACTACCTCTGTCTGGCCCCAGACATGAGCACAGCGCTACTACCTCTGTCTGGCCCCTGACATGAGCACAGCGCTACTACCTCTGTCTGGCCCCTGACATGAGCACAGCGCTAATACCTCTGTCTGGCCCCTGACATGAGCACAGCGCTACTACCTCTGTCTGGCCCCTGACATGAGCACAGCGCAACTACCTCTGTCTGGCCCCAGACATGAGCACAGCGCTACTACCTCTGTCTGGCCCCTGACATGAGCACAGCGCTACTGCCTCTGTCTGGCCCCAGACATGAGCACAGCGCAACTACCTCTGTCTGGCCCCAGGCATGAGCACAGCGCTACTACCTCTGTCTGACCCCAGACACGAGCATAGCGCTACTACCTCTGTCTGACCTCAGACATGAGCACAGCGCTACTACCACTGTCTGGCCCCAGACATGAACACAGCGCTACTACTGCTGTCTGGCCCCAGACATGAGCACAGCGCTACTACTGCTGTCTGGCCCCAGGTTTGAGCACAGCGTTACTACCGCTCTCTGGACCCAGGCGTGAGTGCTGCATTACTACTGCTGTCTGGCCCCAGATATGAGTTTGTGACTACCGCTCCAGGTATGCCGTTTCTACCACTGTCTGGCGCCAGGATTGAGCTTGGCTTTACTACCACGGTCTGTCCCTGGCATGAGCGTGGCTTTACTACCACTGTCGGCCCCAGAAGTGAGCGTGGTTTTACTACCACTATCTGGCCCCAGGATTGAGCGTGGCTTTACTACCACTGTCTGGCCCCAGGAGTGAGCGTGGTTTTACTACCACTATCTGGCCCCAGGATTGAGCGTTGCTTTACTACCACTGTCTGTCCCAGGCGTGAGTGTGGCTTTACTAGCACGGTCTGGCCCCAGGTGTGAGCGTGCCGTTGCTACCACTGTCTGGCCCCAGGAGTGAGCGTGGTTTTACTACCACTGTCTGACCCCGGGTGTGAGCGTGGCTTTACTACCACTATTTGGCAGCAGGCATGAGTATGCCGTTACTACCACTGTCTGTCCCAAGCGTGAGCGTAGTTTTACTACTGCTGTCTGGCCCCGGGCGTGAATGTGATTTTACTACCACTGTCTGACCCCAGGTGTGAGTGCGGCTTTACTAATGCTGTCTGGTCCCAGGAGTGAGCGTGGCTTTACTAGCACTGTCTGGCCCCAGGTGTTAGCGTGCCATTGCTACCACTGTCTGGCCCCAGGAGTGAGCGTGGTTTTACTACCACTGTCTGGCCCCAGGCGTGAGTGTAGTTTTACTACCACTGTCTGGCCCCAGGCGTGAGTATGCCGTTACTACCACTGTCTGTTCCAAGTGTGAGCGTGGTTTTAAGTCAAGTCAAGTCAAAGAATTTATATAGCGCACTACATACCCAGAGGGTCTCAAGGCGCTTAGGGAGGGGAGGAGGATTACTTGTCAAATATCCATGTTTTAAGTTGCTTTCTGATTGCTAGGTGGTTCTGGGTAAGGCGAAGGTAGGTGGGAAGTGAGTTCCATGTCTTAGCTGCCAGGTAAGAGAAGGATCTACCTCCCATGGTGGTCTTGTTGATACGAGGTACAGTGGCGAGGGCTTGGTTTGAGGATCGTAGTTGGCGGGAGGGGGTGTAAAAGGACAGTCGTGAGTTGAGGCATTCTGGTCCGATTTCGTAGAGTGCTTTGTGTGCGTGGGTTAGAAGCCGGAAAGTGATCCTCTTATTGACGGGTAGCCAGTGGAGGTTTTTCAGGTGACCAGAGATGTGTTCGTTACGCGGGATGCCTAATATGAGCCTGGCTGAAGCGTTCTGGATGCGTTGGAGTTTTTTCTGGAGTTTAGCGGTAGTACCTGCGTAGAGGGTGTTTCCGTAGTCCAATCGGCTCGTGACCAGGGCATGGGTGACTGTTTTTCTGGTTTCGGTGGGGATCCAGCGAAATGTTTTTTTGAGCATGCGAAGAATGTTGAAGCAGGATGAGGAGACGGCGTTGACTTGTCTGTTCATTGAAAGTGAAGAATCCAGGATAACACCTAGGTTCCGTGCGTGGTCTGTCGGGGTGGGTGCTTTTCCAAGGGCTTCCGGCCACCAAGAGTCGTCCCATGCAGAGGGGGAGGTACCTAAGATGAGGACTTCTGCTTTGTCTGAGTTCAGTTTCAGACGGCTGTGTTTCATCCATTCGGCAACTTCTTTCATTCCTTCGTGTAGGTTAGTTTTGGCGGTGCTGGGGTCATTGGTGAGTGAAAGGATCAGTTGAGTGTCATCCGCGTAGGAGATGATGTTGAGATTGTGTTGGCGTGCGATGGCCGCGAGGGGGCTCATGTATACGTTGAAGAGGGTGGGACTGAGTGAGGATCCTTGTGGTACGCCGCAGATGACTTCAGTGGCCTCGGACTTGAAAGGTGGAAGGCGGACTCTCTGGGTTCTTCCGGTGAGGAACGAGGTGATCCATTCAAGTGCTTTTCCTTGTATTCCGATGTTTCTGAGGCGTTGTAAAAGGGTGCTGTGGCAGACTGTGTCGAAGGCTGCCGAGAGGTCGAGGAGGATGAGGGCGACTGTGTCTCCATTGTCCAGTAGAGTTCGAATGTCGTCTGTTGCTGCGATGAGGGCGGTCTCAGTGCTGTGTTTTGCTCGGAAGCCAGACTGTGAGGAGTCGAGGGATTTGTTGGCTTCGAGGAAAGCGGCGAGCTGGTTGTTGACAGCTTTCTCAATGACTTTGGCCGGGAAAGGAAGGAGCGAGATGGGGCGGTAATTTTTGAGTTCGGTGGGGTCCGCTGTGGGTTTTTTCAGAAGGGCGCTGAGTTCAGCGTGTTTCCAGCTTTCCGGGAAGGTGGCGGAGTTGAAGGAGCAGTTGATGACGTCTCGGAGGTGCGGTGCTATGACGGAGTCTGCTTTGTTGAAGATGTGGTGAGGACATGGGTCTGTGGGGGATCCTGAGTGGATGGAGTTCATCAGGCGGATGGTGTCCTCAGTGGAGATTGGGTTCCATTCGTTAAGGGTGTTCAAGGGGGGTGAAAGGTCAGCATATGGTTGGGTGGGTTGGTCGCCGGGTTGGTTGTCGAAGCTGTTGTGGATGTCTGCAATTTTGTTGTGGAAGAATGAGGCTAGGGAGTCGCAGAGGGCTTGGGATGGGGTGATGTCGTTGGAGTTGGCCGAGGGATTGGTGAATTCCTTGACGATGTTGAAAAGTTTCTTGCTGTTGTGGGCGTTGTTATCTAGTCGATCCTTGAATGCTGTTTTCTTGGCCTTTCGGATTAGTTGGTGGTGTATGCGGGTGGCGTTTTTGAAGGCGTCCTTGGTGCTAGTGGTTGGGTCTTTTTTCCAGGCTTTTTCAAGGGAGCGGCAGAGTTTCTTGGACTTCTTAAGATCATCGTTGAACCATGAGGCCTTCTTGCTGCCAGGTTTGCTTTGACGTTTTTTCAGTGGTGCTAGGATGTCGGCGCTGTTGGATAACCATAGGGTGAAGTTGGTGGCGGCTTGGTCTGGGTTAGAAGAGTGGGCTGGGGTGTTTAGAAGGAGCGATGAGGAGATCTGGTCGATGGTGATTTTGTTCCAGTTTCTTTGCAGAGTTGGTTGGGGGTGGTTGATGGGTTTCGGCTTGTTGTAAGTGAAGTGAACGCAGCTGTGGTCAGTCCAGAGGAGATCCGTAGTGTGGCTGAAGGAGACATGGTTGCTGGAGGTGAAGATAGGGTCGAGTGTGTGACCTGCGATGTGGGTGGGGGAAGTGACCAGTTGTTTAAGTCCAAGGTTGGCGAGGTTGTCCAAGAGGGTGATGGTGTTGCGGTCGTTGTTCTTTTCAAGATGAAAGTTGAGGTCTCCCAGTAGGATGTAATCTTTGGAGGGGAGCGCGTGTGGAGTGATGAAGTCCGTGATGTCTTCACTGAATTTTGCGCGGGGTCCTGGTGGTCTGTAAAGGAGGGTGCCTCTGAGTGTGGTCTTGGGGTCGATGTGGATCTGGAAGTGAAGGTGTTCAGAGTTGGCGAGATTGGCGTCAGAGCTGGTTGAGATGTGGATGGATTTCTTATGGACGATAGCGATTCCTCCTCCTGTGTGGCCGGTGCGGTCCTTGCGTGTGATCTTATAGTCTTCAGGGATGGCAATGGTGATGTCTGGGGCGGAGGAAGCGTTCATCCATGTTTCTGTTAGGAAGGCGACGTCTGGAGAGATGGTGTCTAGTAGATTCCAGAGGTCAATGGCGTGCCTGTGGACCGATCGGGTGTTGAGCAGGATGCATTGTAGGTGGTTGGGGTCGGGAATCTGAGGTGTGATTGTAGCGGAGTTGTTGACGGAGCCGATGAATTTGCAGGAGTAGCAGGAGAAAGGTCCATGGGTATGGCCAGGAGCGGCTTGGACGCAGTTGGGGGCGCGACCGGGGTTAAGGGCTAGGAGGGTGGTGGCATCGTAGGTAATGCGGGAGGGCTGGGCAGCGCGAGGGCCAGGGGCTCTGGCGCTGGGCGCGGTCCAGGCGTGGACGGGCGTAGACGGGCTTACCTTTGGCGCACCTTCGGCGCGGGTTTGGCGCGGTCGCTGCGCGTAAACGCTGCGCGCGGGAACTACTGTCATATATGGAGAGTGGAGGGGGAGGGGCGAGGGCGTCTCAGCTGGGAGGCGGGGCGGGCACACGAGGACAACAACAAACAAAATGGAGGCGGAGGGGGGAGCAAACTAGAGGTAAACGCGCTAGCAGACTTTAAACAGCACAATAACATACACAGAGCGCAAATTAATCAAAGCGGTAAACCAGCACACAGTAGGCAAAATTAAATGGCAATATTGAAACAGCACGAGGCAATGCAGCGCTACGATACCAGATACACTGGGAGCGACCACTCAGCTCGTGAGAGAGGAGCGAGTCACGGCGCCTACAGGGAGAGGAGCGCTATTTCTGCTCAGTGGGAGGGCGTCTCAGCTGGGAGGCGGGGCGGGCACACGAGGACAACAACAAACAAAATGGAGGCGGAGGGGGGAGCAAACTAGAGGTAAACGCGCTAGCAGACTTTAAACAGCACAATAACATACACAGAGCGCAAATTAATCAAAGCGGTAAACCAGCACACAGTAGGCAAAATTAAATGGCAATATTGAAACAGCACGAGGCAATGCAGCGCTACGATACCAGATACACTGGGAGCGACCACTCAGCTCGTGAGAGAGGAGCGAGTCACGGCGCCTACAGGGAGAGGAGCGCTATTTCTGCTCAGTGGGAGGGCGTCTCAGCTGGGAGGCGGGGCGGGCACACGAGGACAACAACAAACAAAATGGAGGCGGAGGGGGGAGCAAACTAGAGGTATACGCGCTAGCAGACTTTAAACAGCACAATAACATACACAGAGCGCAAATTAATCAAAGCGGTAAACCAGCACACAGTAGGCAAAATTAAATGGCAATATTGAAACAGCACGAGGCAATGCAGCGCTACAATACCAGATACACTGGGAGCGACCACTCAGCTCGTGAGAGAGGAGCGAGTCACGGCGCCTACAGGGAGAGGAGCGCTATTTCTGCTCAGTGGGAGGGCGTCTCAGCTGGGAGGCGGGGCGGGCACACGAGGACAACATGTCTGACCCCAGGTATGAGCGTGGCTTTACTATTGCTCTCTGGTCCCAGGCATGAGTGTGGCTTTACTACCACTGTCTGGCCCCAGGCGTGAGCGTGGCTTTACTAGCACTGTCTGGCCCCAGGCGTGAGTGTAACTTTACTAGCACTGTCTGGCCCCAGGCGTGAGCGTGGTTTTACTAGCACTGTCTGGCCCCATGTGTGAGCGTGGTTTTACTACCACTGTCTGGCCCCAGGCATGAGCGTGGTTTTACTAGCACTGTCTGGCCCCCTGTGTGAGCGTGGTTTTACTACCACTCTCTGGCCCCAGGCGTGAGCGTGGCTTTACAAGGACTGTCTGGCCTCAGGCATGAGTGTGGTTTTACTACCACTGTCTGGCCCCAGGCGTGAGTGTAACTTTACTAGCACTGTCTGGCCCCAGGCGTGAGCGTGGTTTTACTAGCACTGTCTGGCCCCAGGTTCGAGTGTGGCTTTACTACCACTGTCTGGCCCCAGGCATGAGCGTGGCTTTACAAGCACTGTCTGGCCTCAGGCATGTTATCCGTTATGTTATCAGAAGCTTATAAAGCCCACGGTCACCCAAGGTTTAATGGCGCTAATGCTGTTTGATTGCGTTGCGTGCAGGTTGTTAGTAAGCTTATTTAAACAGCCAGGTTTTCAAGGCCTTTCTGAAACACAGTAAATTGTCCCAGCTCCTGATTGACAGTGGAAGTGAATTCCAAAATTTGGGGGCTAAGTAGGAGAACCTGTAACCTCCCTGTCTCTTGAGTTTGATGGCTGGGGTGTATAGTAGGTGTAGGTGGGAGGAGCGTAAGTTGCATCAGGGGGCATGCTTCGTGACCATGTCACTGACGAACTTAGGGCTCTTGCAATGCAGCGCCTTGAAGGCAAGGCAGCTAGGTTTAAATGCAGCCCGTTGCTCCACCGGCAACCAATGGAATTTTTGCAGACAAGGTCTAGCTGATTGTCATCTCGGCTGCTTGTAGATTAGTCTTGCCGCTTGGTTCTGGACTATTTGAAGACGGTTGAGCAAGCATAGTGGCAGGCCCATGTAAAGAGCATTGGAAAAATCAAGGCGGGAAAGGACCAGTGCTAGCACCGCCTGAACAAGGGCTGGGTGGGTCAACAGGTGAGAGATCTTTCTAATTTTTCGCAGTTGGAAGAGACTAGTGGATACCACTGAACCCACTTGGCCTTTTAGAGAGAGATCTGCGTTTATAATGACCCCTTGACTTTTCACAAAGGGCAAAGGGGTGGGGGAAGTACCAAATTCTCTTGGCCAGAAGTGTGGGCCCCAGCTGATATCACTTTTCCCAGGCAATACAAGTTCAGTTTTGCCTGGGTTGAGCTTTAGATGGTTAAGGTCCATCCAACGTTGGATATAAAGCATCGTGGTTTTAAATTCCGTGGCAGAGTTAGGAGAATCCAAAGAAAAAATCAGCTGGAGATCGTCGGCGTAATTAAAAACGGTGACCTTCCTGTCTTTTAGTGAATGGATCAATGGCCTAAGGTAGAGATTAAACAACAAAGGGGACAGGGAGGAACCCTGTGGTACCCCACACGAGATAGATACTTTGGGGGCCGTGAATGTGCCAAGGCGTACTGCTTGAGTTCTACCTGTAAGAAAGGACTTAATCCCGTTGAAAGCAGGGCCTTGTATACCTGCTTGTTCGACACGGTTCAATAAGATGTTATGATCAACCGTGTCGAACGCGGCCGACAAATTCAGGAGCACCAGCGCCTGGGAGGCCCCCTTGTCAGCATTAGCTCTCAGCGTATCCATAACCTCAAAAATAACTGATTCCGTTGAGTGTGCGGGTCGGAAACCAGCTTGATTAGGCTCCAGGTATTCAGATTGTTCTATAAAATTAGAGAGGCAGCTGGCCACATGGGCATGAGTGTGGTTTTACTAGCACTGTCTGGCCCCAGGTGTGAATGTTACTTTACAACCCTCTCTGGCCCCAGGCATGAGCATGGCTTTACTACCACTATCTGGCCGGAGGTGTGAGTGTGGTTTTACTACCGCTGTCTGGCCCCAGGCATGAGCGTGGCTTTACTAGCACTGTCTGTCCCAGGCATGAGCGTGGTTTTACTACTGCTATTCTGGCCCCAGGCATGAGCGTGGCTTTACTAGCACTGTCTGTCCCAGGTGTGAGCGTGGCTTTACTAGCATTGTTTGGCCCCAGGCATGAGCGTGGCTTTACTAGCACTGTCTTGCCCGAGGTGTGAGTGTGACTTTACTACCACTGTCTGACCACAAGGTCTGAGCGTGGTTTTACTACCGCTGTCTGGCCCCAGACGTGCGAGTGGCTTTACTACCACTGTCTGACCCCAGGTGTGACTGCAGCACTACTACTGCTGTCTGGCCAGGCATAAGCACATTACTACAGCTGTTTGCACCCAGGTGCAAGTATGGTGTTACTACCGCTGTTTAGCTCCAGGCATAAGCATGGTGTTACTTCTGCTGTCGGGCCAAAGGCTGAGTGCAGTTGCGAAGCAAGTATAGCCCTGGGTCTTGGTGCAAGCGAGGAAATTGGCCCCTTTTACTACTGTTAGGGTAGTAAAATACGGGAAACAACGTTTACAACGCAACTTTTACAACGCATTACCATTACAACAAAACACTTTTACAACGCAACATCCATTACAACCATGCCATTACAACGCAACCATTACAACGCATGACACTACAACGCATACCATTACAACGCATGTCATTACAACGCAGTCATTACAACGCATACCATTAAACACATACCATCACAACACTTAGTACCCTTATACTATCCAACACTTACCCTACTGTTGCACCCCCTGGAGTTAGAATAGTAATTTTTACCCCTACACTATCCAACACTTACCCTACTGTTGCACACCCCTGGAGTTAGAATAGTAAATTTTACCCCTACACTATCCAACACTTACCCTACTGTTGCACCCCCTGGAGTTAGAATAGTACATTTTACCCCTACACTATCCAATACATACCAAACATGCAATGTAATGGTATGCGTTGTAATGGTGTGCATTGTAAAGGTAGTATGCGTTGTAATGGAATGCGTTGTAAAGGTAGTTTTTAGAGATGTATTGTAATGGCATGCGTTGTAATGGAATGCGTTGTAATGGATGTTGCGTTGTAAAAAATTAGTTGTAATGGCATGCGTTGTAAAAGTATGCATTGTAACGTCATACAACCGTAAAATACAGCAATTAGCAGGGATCAATTGACCCATCAGGGCTCCGTGCCCTGGTACCACTGCGCCTGCTGCACCAAGGATAGCTGTGTGACTGTAAACCTATTCACATACTGTTACATGTGAGGCCTCCACATACTGGAGATTTGATCTATAAATTCTTCATTGTGATACATTACTTGCTGGGTGACGCTAGCCAATGTGGGATGCTGTGCAACAACACTAAAATGTAATCCGTCATGGCATATGTGCATGGAGGTGCAGGTGTTTGCTTTCAACTAAGCATATGTGATGAAGTGATTGCTTGGCGTGAGTGGGAATAATAGGCGCTATGCAAAAGTGGTGGGGCAGTCGGTCATTTTTCCTGCCTTTTCCTCTTTAGGTTTTTCATTTTTGTTTTTACTGTTTGTCTTACACGAAAGACAATTTTCATTCATTTTAAGTTGAGAGGAGGCGTCTACACATTATTGACAATATGTGGCTAAACTCTTTTAGATGTAAGAAATACATTGCATATTCATTTGGTAAGTGGCCTAGTCTTTCTATAAATTGAGATGTTATTATCATTTTAGTGAAACTCTGCAGGATGGTCACCCCCCAACTCAGTGGAGGCTTCTCCATTAGGGCGGAGGAGCGTCGCTCCACTGCTTTCTCACAGTGCGAGAAGCAGAATCATAAACGGTATTTTAAATACAATTTTATGTTTCTGCTACTTGTGCTGTGAGAAAGCAGAAGGGTTTGCCTGGTTGGGTCGGTCGAGGGGGAGTGGCTTGCGCAATGCTGTGGGCCCTGACTGTTTGGTCGGCACTCTGGGGTGACCAAATCAGTCATGCACACTCTGCATTTTCTCTGTGTAGGCTGTATGCAGCCTACATAGAGAAATGGCCTCCCCATAGGCGCCCGACTGGGCGTTGTCGCCACCAATCACAACGTTGCCATTTCAGGATTGTGATTGGCTTAGGGGAGGGGAGTGAGGCTGCCTGCTTCCTGTTCCTGCCGGAGGCAGGAAGGCAGGAAAGCAGCAGGAAAACGCAGGCCCAGCCAAGAGCGGAGGCAGCGCGGGACCCGGTATGGAACTCTTTTTTTTAATGCCACCCCACTCCACCCTCCCAGCGCAAACCCCTGCGCGAGCGCCCCACTCGTGACTTATGCCGGCCGACTGGGAGAGCGGCTGCTGGGTCAGCAGGCAGATCAGGGAGAGAGCTCAAGCAGGAAGGTGCGAAGAGCTCAAGGAGGTGAGGCACAGACCTCTGTGAAGATATCCAGAGGTAGTTGGGCCGTGAGTGGCAGGCTTGGAAAATTCGCAGGGGAACAGTTTTTAAAAAATATATATTTTTATTGCGAAACCATAGAAGGCACATGTTCTTATAGCCTAGTAGGCCAAGTAAAGTCAGGATTATCCACATGCAACGTTCAGGATAAAAACACAGCCATATAGGCCCACATCCCGGATCGCAGGGGAACAGTTACAAAAATTCACTTGAACGAGGCGGAGAAGGACCTGGCATGGGATGCAAAGAACTTCTCAATGTGAGGGAGTTCAGGTTGGTTCAGGAGAGGTCACAGATTAGCTTCACAACCCAGCAGGTGCACACAAGCTCTATACTTACGCTCCTGCTGCACCGCCCGGTGCATTATATATGTATGACGCCCTTATGCACTTTTTACACCCATCCACTTTGAAAAATCACCTTACGCCACTGTACCCCTCATTTCATCTGTTCTATGAACTTCTTTTTTTATCAGGCGCCCCTATGGCCATCAAAGATTTTCCCAGCTGCAACTGAAGACAGCAAAAACCTGGGGTCAGCATCTTTATCACTCCCCAAAACTTCCACAATTTCAACATCTAAACTGTTGGTATCTGAGCCATCTATAATAATTCCACCAGGATACTCATCTTTACAGTCTAATAACTTAAAGCATTGATCACCACCTCTTAGCCTCCGGTATCTCCGAGTTGCAGGGTTGGGTATTTTTATCAGTCAGGCTGTGGGCACTTTTAGTACTCGCTTAAGTTATTCTTTCTTAATTTTTTTTATTATACAGTTGAAACAGTTACACAGCTTCTTCCCTACAACCCTGTGGCCGGCAGCATATACATTGTAATCTCCAGTTAGTTAACACGGCTGTAATGCAGACATCCCTGGGGACCGGCAATGAATTTGAATAATATTACTGTGAAGTGCATACTTATGAAGAAAAAAACAGGTATAGTTATGTACCTATGGTAACCGTCCCAAATCTGTACACAAAGTTCAAGTACCTCCCCCCCCCCCACCCGCCTGCCCTGTCTAAAAAAAATAAAAAAAATACCAAATCAATATTACATACTTACATGAGCAGCTGGTAAGTGCCATCCGCAACTTTCTAACGCTCTGTTCCTGCCACTGCGACCCTTCGTGCTCCTCCATCGTAGCATCGCTCCTACCACCTCCATATCCAACTAGAGGACCCCAGCTGTGTTCCACATCCCAATCCGAGACCCTCACTCCGGGTGCACGCCCCACAGGTCTGAACCCCCTGATCACAGCCAGGCCACAAGAGGCCCCCAAATGTCTAGCGGTCTGGATCTACTAAGCATGAGCTCCCAATAATTAGTCAATTGGTCTTTACAATAAGTTGCTGCTTTTAGCCATCCCGCTGTCGTTGGGGGATGTCGGGCCTTCCAGTGTATGGCCACTTGGCGTTTAGCAGCAGCAGCAGCATGGCTGTGAGTTTGTGGGTCCCCCTTGGAATATCTTTCACGAAGCCCAGCAGTGCCACTAGTCGTGTAAGTTGTAGTGGGTTTTCTATGATGTTCCCAATATGTCTACCTACTTCATCCCAAAATTGTGCTCCTGGCCTGCAGTACCACGCCAGATGAATAAGTGTCGCATTTTGTGCTCCGCATCTCCCGCATCTAGTATCAGGGTGGAGGCCCAAGCGATGTAATTGAGCCAGAGTTCGGTATGTTCTGTGCAGAAAATTGAAATGTAGGAGCCTCAATCTATAATTTGATGAAAAGGTGTTCCAGTTGTGAACAGCAGTATTGCCACTGTGCATCGGTTACCGAAGTGTCACTTCCACTCTCCCAGTGTGCTTTGGACATGCTGGAGACAATGAGGGACTTTTTTTGTGTTATGCTATAATGCAAGTTATCAATTTAAGAGGAGCAGGTTTATTTATTTATTTATTTATTTATTTGATTTATATATCGCACTATAACCCAGAGGTCTCTAAGCGCTTTAACAATATATATATATATTGACAATATATTCTCCAATACTGGCAAAGTAGGCGGCACCTGAGGGAAGTCGGCGTATCTCGCTCTGCTTGCTGCTCTGAGTTGGTAGTACAGCAACATGTCTGATGCCGACGGCGTCTGCTGTTTGCACATTTGTTGAAGGGTAATACATGTGTCGTCAGGGTACAAATCGCTGCCTTTCGTCAAATTATGTCCCAGTGCTCTCAGTGTAGTGGCCCTATCCGTCAGCGGAGCCAGAAGCGGATTCCCCCCCCAGTGGCATGGACGGTGCATATAGTTCACTTTGACCTGCCCTTTTGGCTATACTTCTCCATGCCCAGCGCGTAGCTTCTACCGTATCTATCTCCATGTGTGGTCTCTTGTAAGGCTGGTATACATTTAGCGGGGTGGGTGCTACTCTGTCAATTTCAATTACCGCATGGGGTTGATATGGTATTGGGTGGTTCCAGAAGTGTAGATATTGCGCCTGCGCACTATATGCATAAAGCTAGATGGTCTGGAGCCCCTAAGCCGCCCTGAGCAAATGGCAAAGTCAGTAATTTCCAGGAGACCCTGGGATGTCTGCCAGCCCAAACTAATTCTAGGAAACTCGTGCAGACACGTTTGAAGAAATGAGTGTGCAGTGGCATTGGTATATTTACAAACAGATATAAGAGTTAAGGCAGGATGACCATTTTTGTAATAGCAATACACCCTGTCAGGGACAGCGGAAGCTGTTTCCAGCGCTAGACCTTGCTATCAATCCAGTCAGTAACTTTCCCGTAGTGGGATAACCATATTTCTTGGGTGTACCTGCTAATCCAAATGCCCAGGTAGCGAACCTCACCTGACGCCCATTGTATAGGATATTCAGTTTTGCATGGGGCAGTGTCATCCGTGAGTGGTACAAAAGGGGGTGGTAAGTTTGTTTCCGGTCCAGGGAAGACATGGCTTGGCAGTTCGGGCTGGACTGTTCCCATGAGGCACAGGGTCAGACTGGTTTGCATATAGCCATGTCTGAACTGGGGTGGCAGAGTGGGCTAAAGAACGGTGATGGATTAAACCCAGATCTTTTGACTGGGTGTGAGTGTTTGATTGATTCAGATGCTCTGTCCATCACCACCCCCTTTTGTACCACTTTTGGCCGCAACAAGTGTGGCAGGGTATGCTCAGACGTGAGTCCCTTGCTCACTTTGCCACTGGATTCAAGCAAGCCGGGCTGAAGACGGCTGGAATGCCAGAAAACGGTCTTCGGAAGCTTGTTTCCGGTCCAGGGAAGAC
This sequence comes from Lissotriton vulgaris, assembly GCF_964263255.1. Classification (NCBI taxonomy): domain Eukaryota; kingdom Metazoa; phylum Chordata; class Amphibia; order Caudata; family Salamandridae; genus Lissotriton; species Lissotriton vulgaris. The sequence goes on from NW_028245465.1 coordinate 1,133,174, forward strand.
ATGGTGTTACATCCTGCATTGTATTTCTTGCCTTTTATTCCTTCCCCTTTAATGGCATGAGACCTGGTTCATTGTGTTCTAGTTCTCAGAACTTTCCTGGTGATGCATTCTGCATCCTTGAGTCAGTTGTACCTGGACTCTGAAGCTGCTTACATGATGCTGTGCTGCTGAATAAAGCTTCTTGAATTTTTACCTGTTTCCTGGATTATTACAAATTTTGGCGACGAGGACTCCAGCCATCTACAGCACAGGAGCGGAGTGAACCCAATTTTATTTAATTTTGGACTCTTTCATGGACTTTTATGGATATTTTGCCTTTTCTGAAGGAAAATTCCTTGAAGAAATTTTTGTATTGGATTTATGTTCTTTTGAATTTATTCCTTTGTTTCTCTTACTGTTGGGAGAATTTTCGGCTTATTTTTGTGTGATCTACAATATATTGGACTTGTGCATCTTTCAAGTCTCTTCAACGCACAAGCCTCTCTGAAGATTCCAGCCTGCTGCCTGCTGCCGAGCTGTAGAACTCGCTGTCACGCGAAAATTCCAGCTCGTTGCCTGGATACCAAAATGCCAATACGCTGACTGAACGGAGCTTCGAGACGTCTGTGTTTCCTTTCATCATCGCTACATTGCCTAGTTACCGAAGCGTCAAGACAACAACGCTCCCTTCGTTCGTCATTGCCGTGTTGCTCTGTAACTGACGTTGTCTTCACCGTCACACGCAGCGCAAGCAACGTCCTACGCACTGATGCTGCGTACAACGTCAGTGCGTGCCACCATTTTGTTTATGTAATTTTATGTTACCTAGCAACAACTAATTCCTCCACAATTTCACACGGAAGCCGATTTCTTCAGCGCGGAGAAGCTGATTTCTTCAGCGTTTTCTTCGTATTTGTTCAGCGCTTTCTTATATTTCGTTTCCTGACTTTTGGGATCATTTTGTTTTCATCCAATTCTACGAAGGTACTTTCTCTTGACATCAGATGGAGGAATTTCAACTTCCATTGATACAATGACTCCTGTTAATGTGTGATTATACATTTTATAGTGTGTTTTATACTGTGTATTTACCATAATATTTCATATAACCACATTTTCCTTACAGTTCATTTTAGGAAGTTTCATTCTATATATATCAATATTACTGTCATTTGTATTATTTAAAATGCAATTTGACCCTCCTGCAAAATTTTTACAAATCAAGGGTGATCCTCCTTTACCTTGGGCAAGATGGAAGGAGGAATTTTTCAATTACATGAGAGCCATTGATGGAGAGCGAATGGGTGCAGCGAGGAAAAAGAGTATATTGTTACATTGCTTAGGCTCAGAAGGGCAAGAAATTTTTAGAACCTTGCCTCAAGTTACTCCTCCTTCTGGAAGTGGTGATAACCTTAACGTTTATTCTAAAGCTCTTACTAGACTGGAAAAAAGGTTTAAACCTACTGCTAATATTGCCCTTAATCGTTTTAAATTTTATACTAGGGCACAGAAACAGGATGAATCATTCGATGATTTTCTCACTTCTTTGAGGGCATTGACTTTACGTTGTAACTTTGGTACAATGGCTGATGAAATGATACGTGACCAAATTATTGTTCATGTTAAGAATAAGAAGGTCCAAGATAAATTATGGTGCTTAGGTGATCCTAGTTTGGAAGAAAGTATTGCTATTGCTAAATCTACAGAGATGTCTGAAAAGTGGATGGATATTGTAGATAAACAAAGTGCCAATAGCAACAAAACTAATGTTGAGGAAGAAGTGTGCTTAGTTAAGCCCAAGAATGAGGGAAAAAATATTACTACCACACATACTGGTACTAAAAATTGGTCAAATGGTAATTAAGGAAAACCTGATATTAACAGCAATTCAGTTTCCTGTTTTAGGTGTGGCAATAAGTCACATATCGCTTCTTTTCCAGGATGTCCTGCCTTAAATAGAACTTGCAATATATGTGGTAAAATGGGACACTTTGGTAATGTTTGCAGGGAAAAACGTTTTAATACACAGGGACGAACAGGACTATCACGTTCTGTTTCTAATTATCCTACTCCTGTCAAAGTGTCTTCAGTTAACGATTCTGAAACCACATCACAAGAAGTTACAAGAGGCTATGTTGTTTCCATTATACAAAGTGGTACTATTGTTTTGACTAGTAAGAAATCACCTAAATGCATGTTTGACATTTTTGGTGTTGATGTTGAATTGATGGTAGATTCTGGGTCCCCATGGACCATTATCACCAAACAATACTTCGATGAGAAGTTACATGATGTGTGTGATTTTTCTGAATTACAACCATCTGATATTTTAGCTGAGAGTTTTAATGGAAGCAATATTTCTATTGAGGGATTTTTAAATGTGCCTTTAACTTTCAGAGGTAGGTTTGCCTATATCAAACTGTACATTGCTTTCAAGGGAGTAAATGTTCTTGGATGGCAAGATCAATGGGAACTCGGTATCAAATTGAATCCACGAGCTAAGGATCCCATTGAGCTTTGTAGTGATCAGGAGATGGTTAATAGCATTAGTGATGGGGAAGAGGATGTTACTCTTTTTGGAGTAAAAAATTTGACAAAGTCTTTTGTGATCAACTAGGAAAATTGAAAGGCTTTGCACACAAAATAGTGTTAAAAGATGGTGCTATTCCTGTGAAGCAGCAAAAATTGAGAGGTGTACCTCTTAATGTTAGATCTGAATTAAAGGATATGTTGGATGATCTTTTGAAGGATAATATCATCGAACCCATAGAGTCATCTGAATGGGTTTCACCCATAGTTCTCGTACGAAAACCTGATCAAAAGTTGAGAGTCTGTATTGATTTGAGGGCTCTTAATTCTAACATTGTTATAGATTGTCATCCGCTTCCAAATATCAATGAATTGGTTTCACTTTTTGATGGTGCGCAGATCTTTTCCACCCTGGACCTTAGGTCAGCGTACCATCAAATAGAGTTAACAGAAGAATCTAAAAAATTCACTGCCTATATTACACCCATGGGTCTCTTTCAGTACAGAAAAATGCCATTTGGGTTGGCTTCTGCCGCTTCTGCTTTCCAGCGCGTAATGTTTCAGATTTTTAGAGACCTTGATTCTTATGTTAAGTGCTTTCAGGATGACATTCTGATTTTTTCTAAAAATATTGCTGAACATTCTGCCCACCTTAATGAAGTGTGTTCCAGATTGCAAAACTATGGTCTCACTCTTAAAGCACATAAATGCAATTTGTTTAGAAAATCAGTTGAGTATTTGGGGCATACTCTTTCAGGGGAAGGTTTGGTTCCAAAGAAATCCAATGTGGAAGCCATTCTTAATGCCCCAGCTCCTAGTACTAAGGAACAGCTACTGTCCTTTTCGGGTATGTGTGAGTATTACAGCAAATTTGTTGCTAATTTTGCTACTAAAATGGAGCCTTTGAGGAAACTTTTAAGACAAAAGAATGATTTTGTTTGGGATACAGAGCAAGAAAAGGCTTTTTCTGAGATCAAAAAGGACATTGTCAATTCACCAACTTTAAGACCCTTTAGGAAGGGAAAAAAATGTATAATTACCACGGATGCGAGTTTGTACGGTTTGGGATGTGTGCTTTCCAAAACAGATGGTGTGTCAGAGTGGAATGTGGCTTTTTCATCCAGGACGCTGAGTGAGACAGAGCGCAGGTATGCAGTTATTGAGCGAGAGTTACTGTCATGTGTGTGGGCTATAGAACATTATAGAATCTACATTTGGGGTAGTAAGTTCATTTTGAGAACTGATCACAAGCCTCTTGTCCATATTCTATCAGTGGGAGGAGGATGGAATTCTACAGCGAGGATTGCACGTTTGACATCTAAATTGCAGGAATATAGCTTTACGGTGGAATACATACCTGGAAAGAAAAATGTTACGGCTGATTGCCTATCACGTCTTCCTTGTCTTAGTTTGGTTGACAGTGTAAGTGGGTGTTAAGATGTAGACTTTGGGTCTAGTTTGCAGGATTTTGTTGATACTCAGTATCAAGAGATTACTGAACAGTTTTGGTTCAAGTGTCAGGAAGAAGATGATAAGTTAATTACATTGAGGAAATACTTGTTGGAAGGTTGGCCCAGCAAAGCCAATATCAGAGAGGATATTGTGCCGTTTTTTAAGGTTGCAGATGAATTGTTCTGTGAAGGTAATTTGGTTTTTAAAGGTGACAGGTGTGTTCCACCGGTTGGTGTTCAGGAGTTGATACTCAAGTTGGCACACAAAACCCATCCTGGAATCTCTGCCATGAAGCGTCTTATTAGATTGAATTTTTGGTGGCCAGGTTTGGACAGATTTGTAGATCGTGTGGTTAGGGAATGCAGTGAGTGTTGTGACAAAGACAAGATGTTGAAAGTTGTTGTTCCACCTCTTAAGTCAGTAGTGTGGCCTGAGGTTCAGTGGAACAAAATTGCCTTTGACATTTCTGGTCCGTTTAATATTTTACCTGAGTCTTCTCGTTTTGCTCTTGTAATTATCGATTACCATTCAAAATGGCCAGAAGTAAAATTTGTGTCTAAAATCACTTCTGAGGTAATTATTTTGTTCTTTCAGGAAGTATTTTCTAGAGAAGGTTGTCCTTCTGTTTTGGTGTCAGACAATGGAGTCCAATTAGTCTCTTCAGAAATGCAGTCATTTTTACAGTCTTGTAATATTAAACATGTTAGGACTTCTCTCTACGAACCGCATGAGAACAGTCAAGTCGAGGGATTCAACCGTGTGTTAAAGAACTATATTGTAGATGCCATTAAGAAAAAGGGTAATTGGTTGAATATCCTCAGAGAGAAACTTTGGAATTATCGCATAACTCCACACACCACCACGGAGGTTAGTCCATTCAAGTTACTTAAGGAAAGAGATACAGCTTCTGTTATTTGTCCTTGGTGGTTCAAGGAGAAGTGTAAGGCTTTTTGTGAGGATGTTGTGAATGTCAAGCTTATTGCGGACAGAGTTGCTTCTAAACAGAATCAATCTGCTGTGTGGTATAATAAGAGGTGGAAGGCAAGAGAGCATGGTTTGGCTGTGGGAGATTGGGTCAAGATTTTGAAACCTTCTTTTGTTAGCAAGGGTGTGAGCAAATATGGTAGACCCATTCAGGTTAAGAATGTTTTCAAAAACTCTGTTATCACGCAAGATGGAAAGGTCTGGAATGTAAGTAAGGTTGCAAAGTGTCCCATCCAGTTTGGTGCGAATACTCATTCTTATTCTGAGAATTGTTCCAATTCTGTACCAGATCTGTGTTCTAGGCCTTCTCCTGATACTGTTGCCTCTAGAATCAAGGAAGACTCCCGAATTCGTAAGAGACCCATGTCTTTACGGGACTATGTATAATGTACTGCTTTTGTTGTTTATTATGATTTTATACATATGTTAATTTCCTTGTTTTTCCATTTTGTGGGGGAGATGTGTTACATCCTGCATTGTATTTCTTGCCTTTTATTCCTTCCCCTTTAATGGCATGAGACCTGGTTCATTGTGTTCTAGTTCTCAGAACTTTCCTGGTGATGCATTCTGCATCCTTGAGTCAGTTGTACCTGGTCTCCGAAGCTGCTTACATGATGCTGTGCTGCTGAATAAAGCTTCTTGAATTTTTACCTGTTTCCTGGATTATTACAAATGGCTTGGCAGTTCGGACTGGACTCTTCCCATGAGGCACAAGGTCAGACTGATTTGCATATAGCCATGTTTGAACTGGGGTGGCAGAGTGGGCTAAAGAACGGTGATGGATTAAACCCAGTTCTTTTGACTGGGTGTGAGTGTTTGATTGATTCAGATGCTCCGTCCATCACCACCCCCTTTTGTACCATCCGTGAGTGGCAGCATTGTGGACTTCGCCCAGTGTATTTGTATCCCTGTTAAGCCACCAAACCTAACCATTTCCCTCATAATTATGGCGAAATTATCTCTGGGATCGATTAGATATATGGCCGTATCGTCGGCATACATGGAAATAAGGAGACCACTAGATGTGACGCATATACTTCGTTGTGTATGATGTTGACGGAGCCTGGCCGCCAATGGCTCAGAGGCAATTGCGAACAACAATGGTGATAATGGGCATCCCTGCCTCGTCCCTCTCATGATTACACATGGTTCCGACACTCTCCAATTCACTCTCACTCTCGCCATGGGGGTATTATTATTAACTGCATTTGTTTAATGAATAGTGGGCTAAGCCCCATACGGGTCAGCAGGGTAAAAAGGAACTTCCACTCCAAGGAGTCAAACGCTTTCGTTGCATCCAACAATGCAGCCACCGCTTGAACGTGTGTAGCCAAGTAATATAACAGCCCAAATATTGTTCTCAGATTATGGGCAGTCGATCTACCGGGAATAAACCCAGACTGATCTGGTAACACAATTTGAGGCAGCATAGGCTGTAGCCTGTTGGTCAGGAGTTTAGCATAGATCTTCGCGTCTAAATTTATTAGCGACAGTGGTAGATAGGAATCCGGTATAGTGGGGTCTTTATCTGGTTTAAGAGAGTGATTATGGTGGTGTCCTTTAGAGTGGGGGGTAAAATACCTGTCTCCATCGCCTCCAAGTAGACTTGTAGTAGACAGGGGCAAGGATAGCATATTCTTTATAAAAAGCCACGGGCAACCCATCTGCACCCAGGGACTTGTCTGCCGGCATGCCGCTTATCACTTGACGAACATCTTCTACCGTGATTGGCAGGTCCATGTATTCACGGGCACCTCTGTTGAACCATGCTAGTGCAACAGTATCCAGGTAGTCCGCTATTTATTTTTTTTTATTTTTTTTTGTGAACCTTTATTTGTAGCACATGCAGTTACAAGTATGGGCCTACAACCATCCCGGCCGGCCGCTAAACAGAACGAGAATACTGCAAGCAATATGTATAGTTATAGCAGTTCGAAACCCGGGGTTATAAAATAACTGTACATAATTTGTAATCAGACACAAACAGAGTGAAATCAGGATTGATGAGGTTCATTTTCAAATAAGAAACTAAGGAAGAGGTGTCGCACAGTCGTACACAGTCCAGCAATAGTGTGCAAGTCAGGATATCTACATACAATTTTAATACGAAGGGAATATCGGGGGGTAAGATATACATAGCAGAAGAAATGCAGGCGCGACCCCAGCGTGTAGCAAGTTCAACTCCCACCCCTCATCACCAAACATACCGCAAAGAGCGTGAGCGATGACAACACTAAAAAGAGAAGACAGACTAAAGGGCCATAGAAACAAATATCGCTCAGCCACCCATCCCGCAACCCCCCACCCTGCACACCCGCAGAAGTCCATGGCCTACCCCCCCCAGCAGCGTGCCTGTGGCCCTAATAGAAACCCGAAATATAGAAAGATAGAGAAAGAGGAAAAGGAAAGAAGTAAGCGGAGGAGGGCCCTCATTGTGCCGCCCGGCCCCGCCCCTCGCCCCTACACTTCGGAAATCCCAGAAAGGAAGTAATACTGTAATTAAGAACAATAAATCCCAAGCACAATAGCGATGAATTATCGATCGAACATACCCACTGCCCCATCTGTCCACAATAAAGCCAATAGACCACAAACTACTTCATCCCTGACCCTGTCTGGTAGCAGCACCGCCCGAAGTCCACTCATTAATCAATGTAAAGCAAATTCCTGAGGGTCCAAACAATATGGGTGGATCCAGGTGGGATGCCGACCCAGAAAAGCACAACAATCCAAGTCCATCGAAATACCGACAGCGAAGATCAGACAATATCAACTCCGGGCTCAGGAACTTCCAAAAGCTCACAGTTAATAACACCATCCAGGAGAGAAGAGTCACACAGTTTGGCCACGGCTACGACATAACCAGGCCAGACCACGAGGGAAAACAGCGCTCCATCCCCAGCCGCCAGTTGGACATGTGTCCCCGGGAGACATCCATACGAGCAATCAAGTCGGTCCGCGTTGGCACGGGAGCCCGAATCTCGAGCGGCTCCCAGTGCTTCTGCGGAGCTGGAACTTCCTCCATGGACTCAGCAGCAAGTTTATCGGCAGCTCCCTGGAATCGGACCGTGGCGAGACAGTAATGGCGTCCAGTCTTTCACCCCGGTCCCAGGCATGGCAAATCATGGTCTCGTGCAAAACTGTTAGGGCAGCTAACACGTCCCAGTATGTAAACTCCTGCGTATGTTGTGAGCATCCCGGCCCCATCCGTGCAACAGCCACCTGACGTGGACGCGGGCCGTAGAGGAGAGCACCAGCCGCCATCTTAATCCAGTCGGCCCCGTCCCTCTTCACCACTGTCAGGGACCAGGCCTCACCTCGAGGGCGTCACGGGATGCGTTCCCGGAGCAAAGAACTGTGGAGCAGACTCCTGAAAGGAGAGTCACCAAAAGGCTAACATCCCTGCCGGGCCTCGGGAGTCGCCTGCCTATGTCAGGGGCAGTCCTTGGCTATACCCGGGCAACAAAGTTTGGGGAGGGGGCAGGAGGCATGCGCCCCCTCCGATCCTGTGCCACCACACTGCCCCTCAAGGGTCACCGCCCAGCGGACCGGGTCTTCACCGCCAGCAGCGGTCCTTTATGTCAACGGCGCCCACCGACAGGCCCCCCACCGCCAACAACGGTCGCCGATGCTGCAGCTTCGGCCGTAGGCCCTGACGAGTCAACACCCCGGTCTCATCGCCGCGTAGGCCGCGGAGCCCCCGGGGACGGTTCTCAGGATCTGCTGCATGCAGGAGCTTCGGGAGCAAACGGTAGGTGCCCGTTTTCTTTCTCCTATTAAGGTATGCCTTCGTGGCTCAGGATAGACGTCAGGATAGACGTGTGGGGCGAAAGGGCTCTCGGAGCCGAGCGACTATGCGGCCATTTCGAATGCCTGCTTGGCTCCTCCCCCTAGTCCGCTATTTCTGATTGGGCCAGATTGATGTGGGAAGTGTACAGCGTTTGGTAAAAGTGGGACATTATGTGAAGAATTTTGCACAGATTCCTAGCCACCTCTCCACTCTCCGATTGCAATTCAGTGATGTAGTTAGATCCCCTCGGAGTCCGGAGCATCCCGCTAATGTTCTCCCAGCCTGTTCACCCTCTTCTTGCTTGCGTATATTTGTGCATATATGCCTCTGTTTGGAATTCAGTCAATTTTGACGAAGCTGGGCCGTGATAACTGAGGACGTTGTGCCTTGGAGCGATCGTTCAAGCTCTCCGATCTCACGCTCCAACCTGTGTAGGGTGTTACGGATGTCTCTTAGTACCCCGGTCTCTTCAGCGCTATACAAGTGCCCCTGATAACCACTTTAAATTCTTCCCACAGCGTACCGGGTGAGTCCACCGACCCCTCGTTCAATGTGAAGTATTCAAGACGTTTTTCCCGTAATTCCTCTCTAAAAACTTGGTCCAACAATGCACCGGTGGGAAAGCTCTAGGTGAAATTTTGCCGATATGGCGGTGGGATTTGCAATTTTATCTGCGTGGGCGCGTGATCAGATAAGGTGCTCGAACAGTGTTTTGCCTACAACACCCAAGTGTGCAGGTCTCTAGAGACCAGCCAGAAGTCCAACCTGGACAATGCATTACAGTGATGTGACATGCACGTCCTTTCCCTGACCGCCGGATTAAGCGTTCTCCAGGAGTCTATGAGATCGAGGTCCTCAATTATACCCGTCAGCATTACAGCTGGCTTCGGGTGATGTTCGCGTGATGTACCATGTCTATCTGCTGCAGGGGACAGCACGACAAGTCCCCCCCGCCCCCCCACAGAATTGCTATATCACCCAGTGTTTGAATTTTCTGCCATAGATGTTGGAAGAAGGCAGGGCTGTCTATGTTAGGGACATACGTGTTTAAAATCGCCACAGGAATGTTGTATAGTGAGCCGTGTAATATGATGTAACACCCTTTACTATCTAGTATCTTGTGATGTGTTTTCCATTGAAGTCCTCTGCGAATAAGGATTGCCACTCCCCTCACATAGTTCGAGGAACCGGCTTCTACCACCTCACCCCATCTGTTGTCTCTGAGCGTGTTAGCAGCTGCAGCCATTGAATGAGTCTCTTGCAGCAGGCAGATGTCTACTTCATGTCGTAATAGTTAGGGGTGTACCAATCTGGCCTTCCTGCGATTGTTTAGGCCTCTAATGTTCCAAGAGAGACATGTGAGTGCCGTCATTAGGAGCATAGGTAGTGTAGATATAAATGGGTCAACGCAATCACACCGGAAAGCCATGTATGGGCGAACTTGCGTAATGCAGAAACATTGTGCCACAGAACGGGCCTATGTTTTGAGACCGCCCGGAAGAAGGCCCTAGTATTTAACAAACAGTTTTGTCGCGTGATTCGTGGCAATTTGACAATGCAGAACAATTAAACAATACCCCCCCTCGTCCCTCCCTCCCACACCAACCCCCCCAAACAGGTTGTGACTCTTCCACCCCCCCTCCCCCCCCCCCCAATAACTGCAAACATGTAGTCCACAGTAGTGAACACAAGGGAGTCATCCCAGTGGGGTACGCAAGTTCGCCGGCGAAATACTCTGCACTTATGGCAGGGTGGCTGAGATCTCAACACGCCTCCACAGTCCCAGGTACCGGTCAATACCACATACCAACAGTCGACCGCCTATTCATGTAAATCAACGTACAGAGCAACCTCTAGCATACATTATTTAGTTCAAATATGATTAATATCACTGAATAGCATCAAGTTGCAGTGCCACAGTGATCACAATATGGCACTTATCTGCGTATACAGTGTATGGGCACAAGTCCTTCAATCATTGTCACTCAAGTTGTTCTCAGTCTGTGATGTACTGCTCGACGCCTGTTGTTTATGTTCCTTCGCCATCTGTTTTGCATAAGTCACTGCTGCTTTAGCGTCCGTGAAAAATGTAGGCTTTCCGTATCCCTGAACTCTCAGTTAAGCAGGATAGATCAGGGAATATTTGGTCCCGAGTTGTTGAAAAATATTCTTGGCGGAAACGAATTCCCTCCTGGCTGCCTGTACCTGGAGTGTAAAATCCAGGTGTAGCGCTATGTTATTCCCTTTGTATTGAATGTCACCTTTCTCTCTGGCCATCCGTAGTATTCTATTGCGATCTCTGTAATTTAGGACTCTTGCCAGAATTGGCCGTGCCGGAGCACTAGGCCTAGATGGTGGGCCCCAAGTGCGGTGAGCCCTTTCAGTAAGAAACATGACAGAAAGACCCAATCCAAAGAGGTCCGTCATCATTGTCTCTATATACTTCTCCATATTTTGTATATCTGTTGTTTCCGCAATTCCTGTAATGCGTATGTTATTTCTTCATGACCTGGCTTCCAAATACTCGTTCTTTTATTGTATAGCACATAGTACGCCATCCATGGCCTGCTGTTTCTTGTCCATTTCTGTTTGACCCTCTTCCGTCTCTGTCACTCTCGTTTCCAATATGCTTACGCGGCCTTCTTGTTTGTCCATTCATTGAGTTATTCGGTCCATCCTCTCAGCCAGTTCATCCATCTTGGTGTCTAGGACTTGGAGACTTAATTTTAGGTCTTTAAAAATAGCTTGGATGTCTTCGGCTGGTGGTTTGCTCGCAGTTGCCTCTTCAGACTGATCCTGATGGCTGGAGTCGCCGTCAGCCCCTTTAGCTGTTCTCTTGTCAAAGTTTATTTTCGGTTGGCGTGTGTCTGGTTTGCCCATTGCTGCCATTAGTTTCACCGCCACCTGTATCGCAACGTCAATGTAGCAAGGCAGTGCTTTCAGGTCTTAGTCCGATTGGCATTCACAATCACCGTCTAGTCAGGCCTTCTCTCCCTCTGCCCTTACTGTTCTCAGAGAGAGCCTCTGACAAACTGCGTGGTGCCTGCTCCCGCAAATCTCTGTCTCAATATCGGGGGAAGGGGAGAGCTATACTGCCTTGCTTACACTCCTGCCAACCTACTTCAGTTCCACCTGCCAGGCACCCTGGGCATCCACACTTCACTTGCCTTTCACCAGGATGGTCTGCTATACTAGGTGCCTCCACCTCAGTTGTGGCCAGACACTCCCAAGCTGGAGCTCAATAGAAGGCCAAGTATGTGCCCCCTAACATGGCAATGTTCCTCCCATACAGAGCGTGGCCCTGTCACCACCACCAAGCTGCAGCCTTCCACCCGATGTTGGTAGTATCTCAGTGAAATCGTGTGATTATTTCAGAGGCGAAGAACCTCAGTCTTTGGTACTATCTGTGTGTGCTGGTGGCTTTGGCCGTGCAATCCTGCCTTCGCCATGCAAATGGGGTGCTCTGCTCTGCCCAGGAGCGGTAAGAAACGCTGCCCTACATTCACACCTGCAGCGCCGCCATCAGAATATGGCCTGGCTCTCACCTCCTGCAGTTCCCGGTGCATCAGTGTTTCGTTTCTGTCCCCTCTCCTCACGCCTCCTCTGAACAGCATAGGATAAGGGAGAACTCCCGCTGCCAAATCGAGTCTACCGCAGCCACTGAAGCAAGTCCGCTCCGCGATCAGAGCGCTCCATCGACACCGCCCCGGCCCCACAAAATGGCGGCTCAGTCTTCACTGCTCTGCAGGCGTACACTGGAAAACTGCTGGGGACCTGGCCTCTGCTCCTCCTCTGCGAGGGCATCTCAATCCTGATTGCCCTCCGCTACCTTCAGTCGGCTTATCGTCCCAGTACCAAATACAACCTCTTCATTGGGCCCGACGTCGCCCTTCAATCACCCCGCACACGGGCTCCGGCAACTTTCTGCTCCACTGCCCCTATCGTTCGGCCACTGGGGTCACTGTTTCCGGCCAGGTAGTCCGATACTTTTGTGCTCTTTATGCTGCCCTCACCGCAGTCTCTGCCGGTGCCCACCGATGGAGTGTCCGCTTTTTGCCGTCCTGCCGGCGCCCTCCCACTGAGCTTCCGGGAGACACAAAACTCTAGGTCCCGGCTTTCTCCCACAGTGCGCCACTAGGCCTCAGTCCTCTCAGCCAACACTCTGTCTCAGATCCCAGTTATAGCTTCGAAACTGGGGTTCCTCTGGGCTGCACCTCTGATCTTGTGGCGGTTCCCTGTGGTCGGACCATGGAGGAAAGTGTTTTGGTTGGATTCTTTGCGGATTTATTCAACTCGACCGGCGGAGCTGCTCTAATGTGCGGCCATTCCACTGCTCCGCTAAGCCACGCCCCAGTACTCGCTAAAGTTAGTAACAATACAAATATTCCTATAACATCCTTGACCATACAGGTGTTTAGTAAGGAGCCCCTCCATTGATACAAGATTAAACTAACTGGAAAGCGTCCTAGAAGAAATTTGAGTCAAAGATTTCAGGTTGTGGAATTGGCTCCTACAGCACAGGGATACATTTAAGAGGATTAGATAAATGCAGGCACATACCTCATTAATTGTCGCAGTACCACTCACCTGACTATCCAGGTATTCCACAGGGTTGATGAATATCCACCCTCCTCCTCCGAGCACAGCTCTCAACTCAGATATGGGGGAATTCTGGAATCAGCAACTCTTGTGATGTTCCCTGGTGTTTCTTAAGTCTCAATTGATGCCACTTCATGTTCACTAGTCGCTCTTTTCTTAATTCTGATCTGGAAACACCATACACCAAAATTGCAAGTCACACATCCAATGTCGAATCTTACAGTCACTAGCATGAGACTTGTTCTAATAGAATGTTGTTAACCTGTATACGGATTGGTAGAAACTCCACTAGGAGAATTTTAAGTTCACTGGATCTCATTCTTAAACTTTTTAAGCAATGGCCGACACTTGGGAGGCAAAAAAAGCTCCTCAGTTGCTCTGTACCATAGGAAGTCCTTTTTATTTCTTTTAAACACCAGGGGCTCGGAAAGAGCTCCCTGAGCAGCCTGATTTTGTTTCTTTACTGTAATGACGATCAAGGGGCAGGATGCACTGACATCATTGCAGTAAGGGTGAAAGTAAAGCAAACCAACGGGCTCTTTTTACTTCGACGGAATCAGTGCCCAGAGGCATGTCTCAGCCCCCCATGCACTGATTCTCTTGAGGGATGTATCGTTGGAAAGGGGAAAATGTCCCCTTTCCAATGCTACCTCTTCCCAGTTGATATCTGCTTGGGGAACGCCACAGGACAGCGATCCCATGCAGGAGTCCACCTACTAGGCGCCAGGGATGGAAGTATTGGCTCCTTAGGTAAGGGCTTGTGCTCCCCCCAGCATATTCAAATATTTCAGTCTTGCTGCCAGCCCGGGAGAGGCGGATGGGGGTAATTAGCCCTGATCTGCCCAAAATCCCACTAGACGCCAAGGAAAGTATTTTTTTTAAAGTTAGGTTTGGGTGTTGCCCACCATGGCCATCGCCATGCCACGCCACAACCTCCATTAAATGGGGCATCTGTCTTCCTGCCCAATCCAGGGGGCCGGATGGGGGAAATTGCCTCAGATAAGCCCCCCCGTGGAGATCAGAAAGCCCACTAGACACCAATCAAAGGATTTCTTTTAAATATAGGGATGGGAGCGGCCCACCACGGACATGGCCATGATCTCAGTCTTTCGGACTGAAGGTAGCGGAGGGCAATCAGGATTTTTTTGTAAAAGAATATAGAGGTCGCGGCTTCCCACCATCAGTATGGCTATGCCCCCAACCAAAAAACAAAGCAGGCAGCCTTTCTGTCCTGGTGGCGGAAGGTGCAATTACCCCCAATCTGTTCCCTGAGGAGCACAAAGTCCCCTCAAGGACTCCCATTGACCTTGGTTTGATCCATTCCTGTTGCGGGCACTATGCCCACCGACACACGTGGCGCAGCGTTTTTATCTGCACATGTGGAATAATACTAGGTGGTAGGAATTTTGTGAATTCCTGCGTATTCTGGAAGTTTCCATCTAAAATTATAAGGAAAATACTTGATTTCAGGTAAAGTTTGAGGTTTTCAGAGCATTGTGGGTGAAAAACCCTCATGGGATCCATGCACGGCACTCCACCCTGGAATCCCCTGGTTGTCCAATGTTAAAAAATATCGGTGGTTTGTAAGTTTGCGTGGGTGGTCCAAAATACCGGAGCTATCCCTATTGCTTATATAACAAGATAGAACTTTATAGCCTTTTGTGTCGTAGTCTCTTGGCCCACCCACACAAGTGGGGTACAATTCTTAGCAGGTTACATGTGGGAACTCAGGGTAGTAGGAAATGTGTGACTCCTTGCATTTTCAGAGCTTTTCACAGAAATGTGAGAAAAATGTGTACTTTTTACCAAAGTTACCCATTTGCAAGGACTTCTGTGTAAAATTACCTAGTGAGAGCCACGCTAGTCTTGCACCCCTAGACTCCCCTAATTGCCTATTTTTTCTAAAAAGTGTAGTTTTCTAGGTTTCCTAGATGTGGCTGAGCTAGGGCTCAAAATCCCCAGCTATCCACTTTGCAAAAAAGGATCACATTTGAGTGGAAAAATGTGATGTATCTTTGTTGCGTTTTGGGCAGTTTCCTGTCACAGGCACTAGGTTCACCAACACAAAGGAGGCACCTTTTCAATCAGGAGACTTAGGGGAATGCTGGGTGGAAGAAAGCTTGTGCGCCTCGTAGTTTCCAGAACTTTTCATCACAGAAATATGAGGAAAATGTGTATTTTTACTCAAGGTTTGAGATTTGCAAGGGATTTTGGGTAAGAGCCATGCAAGTTATCCCATCCTAGACTCTACTCTCTAGTGTTAAAAAATATGCAAGTTTGATCATTTTCCCTAGGTGCCGGCTGAGCTAGGGACCCAAATCCACAGCTACCCACTTAGCAAGAAAAGGGCGAGTTTTCAGTGGAAATATGTGATGTATGCAAGTAGGGTTTGGGTCGTTTCCTGTCATGGGCACTAGGCCTATTCACACAACTGAGGTGCCATTTTTATCTGAAGACTTGGTGGAATCGGTGCTTAATTTGAGCTGGTGGTTTCCGGTGCTGTGCACAAGCACTTGATTGTCAACACCGGCACTTATGACAGCCTGCCACATGGCGGAGCTGTATTGTCAACTTTTCAAGATGACCACTATAACGGTTGTTTATTCATTTAATATACATTAAAAGTGCCCTATACTTGCCCCCAAGCTATTCTTATAGCTTTGGAGGCCTGTAATAGTCTAAAGTTTCACACTGGTAGGTGTGTGATATTTAGTAGTTGTGGTACTTCCATTGGTAGCGCTGGCAGGAGCAATGGGTTGTGCAAGCTGCAGGGGCCTCCTGACAAGGGCCCTGGCACTTATTTGTTTACCATTTCAGCACAGCACTGGGGGAATGCTGGGTGGATGGAAGTTTGTTACTTTCCGCAGATTCCAGAACTTTACATCACAGAAATGTGATGGAAATGTGTTTATTTAGTCTAAGTTTGAGGTTTGCAAAGCAGTCTGGGAAGAAAACCTAGTGGGAGCCCTGCAAGTCACCCCCCTTAGATTCCTCCAGGTGTCTAGTTTTCAGAAATGTGCAAATCTGCAAGGTTTCCCTGGGTACCGGCTGAGTTAGGGTCCAAAATCCAAAGCTACGCACTTAAAAAAGTGGTCAGTTTTAAGTAGGAAAATGTGATGTATCCATGTTGCATGTTGAGCCATTTTTTTGTCAGGGCACTATGCCTACCCACCACAGCGAGGTACCATTTTTATCGAGATATTTAGGGGAATGTTGGGTGGAAGGAATTTTGGGGCTTCCCACAGATTCCAGAACTTTATGTCACAGAAATGTGAGGAAAATGTGTTTTTTTAGTCATGATTAGAGGTTTGCGAGGGATTCTGGGTAACAACCCTCATGAGAACCACACAACTCACCCCATCCTCCAGGTGTCTAGTTTTAAAAATAATTGCAAGTTTTCTAGGTTTCCTAAGGTTCTGGCTGAGCTAGGGCCCAAAATCCACAGTTACCCACTTTGCAAAAAAGTGTCAGTTTTGAGAGGAAAAATGTGATGTATCAATGTTGCGTTTTGGGCAATTTCCTGTCACTGCAACTAGGCGTACACAACCAAAGTACCAGTTTTATTAGAAAACTTGGAGGAATGCTGGGTGAAAGTAAGGTTGTGGCTCCCTGCCAATTCCAGAACTTTCTATCACAGAAACCTGAAGAAAATTTGCTTTTAGTAAATATTTGAGGTTTGCAATTGATTTTGGGCAACAACAAAAAAACTTGATCAGAGCCATGCAAGTCAACTGACTTTGGATTCCTCCAGGCGTCTAGGTTTAAAAAATGTGCACGTTTGCTAGGTTTCCCTAGGTGCAGGATGAGCTGGGACCCAAGATCCACAGCTACACACATTAGAAATAAGGGTCAAGTTTCAGTGGGAAAATGTGATGAGTCCATGTTGTGTTTTGCCCTATTTCCTGCTGTGGGTACTAGGCCTACCCACTCACGTGAGGGGTCATTTTTATTGAAAGACATGAGGGAGCATAGAATAGTAGTATTTGTTATTACCAATTGGATTTTGCTGCATTTGTGCCTTCCGAATGTAAGCAAGTGTGTAAGAAAGAAGACATTTTGAAAAATACTCTCTAAATCATAGGCTGGTACACATACCCACAAATGCAGAGATGTACAAATAACAACTGCTCCTAAACTCCATATCTTGTGCCCATTTCAGAAATACATAAGTTGCCTTGATACCCATTTTTCACTCTACATATTTCACCATATGAATTGGTCTATATCAGTACACAATGAAAAAACACTGCACAGTGCAACTCAGTTGTTGGCAATGGGTACCTTAGGTTCTTGGAGAAACTACAAACCTGTATATCCCCGCAACCAGAATCGTCCAGCTGACATAATAGTACATTGCTTTTGTATATCAGCCATCATGAAAGAAAGTTACAGATAAAAAGGTTGTCACTAATCAACATTTTTTCCTACTCATGTTCAATATTTCTTTATTTCAACAGTTAGTTTCTTTGAAAAAAACATTGAGGGATCTACACACATGAGCTACTGTTCAATTTGGAATTTTGTCCACTTTCCAGAAATCTATACCTTTCCTAGAACACTCATGGGTTTCACACTGGTTTCCAGCACAAACAGTAGGTTGAAAGCACAAAAAGTAGGACAAATGGGATACGTCTTTGAAAAATGCCCGAACTATGTTAACATATTAGGTTTTTATATTCAGCTCTGCTCCTGAAAGCTGGAAAGATGGTGACTTTAGCACAGCAATCTTTTTTGTTGATGCCATTTTTAGGGAAAAAAGCAAACACTTTATCTAGAGCACTTTTTCCTATTTTTCCTCCAAGAATGCACATTTTAGCTATATTTTGCCTATTTTCTCAGTCCCCTCCGGGGGAATCCACAAACCCTGGGTACCTTGAGAATCCCCAGGATTTTGCAAAAAAGGACACAAATTGGGCATGGATACCTTATGTGGATAAACGTTATGGAGCCCTAAGCGCTAACTACCCCAAATAACCAAAAAAGGCTCAGCACTGGGGGATTGGGGAAAGCCCAGCAGTTAAGAGGTTAAGGTTGGGCTAGAGCATTAATGTCCCAAATGGAAACTAAAAGTCCATCTCCTTCTCATTAGATTGTGGGTAGCTATTAGATAACTGGGTTCACATTTGTCCAGTTGGGTGCAAGGAGTTTTATACTCAAAATCAATTAGGTATTCACTAACCTTTTTCGTAAGTGCAAATGCTGGTTGCTCATGCTTACGTTATTCTCCAATGAAGTACAACTTCTTCTTTGTTTTGTTTTGCCGGTCTGGATCTTGACCTAGGCAGTGGCCAGGCTGGACAAGATGGCGCAGGATCAACCGGTGATTAACTCAGGAGCAGCCACTCACGCTAATGGTGTCGACGAAGCCAAGCAAGATGGATCTAGCACGGTGCAGTATTTAAAGGTGTCCCATCCAACCTAATCATACGCACATTCGAAATCTTGCAGGATCTCGTGAATGTTCGAGTGTGTGAGAGCACAGAAATGGGAAGGGTATGGTTTCAGAGGGAAGCCCTTGGGGAGGCAGCAACAGGGAACTTTCTGTACATATTGGTGATAGAAGGGGAACCAAATTGGAGTTAGGCGGTTCTTAGTGATAACGCAGCAGCAAGTCATGTAGGGCTGAACTTGCAGTGGTTGTTGTGTACCATGAGTGCTCAGGAGGCAACATCTGCAACCAACTGTTGCCATGACATCAATAAAAGATTCAAAGAAGAGAAGACCGCTGCACTCCCTCTGTAGTTATTGTAATCAAAAATTAAGGTGGGTTTATAAATCTTGTAGGTACTGCAGGTGTTCACCTCCTGGATCCCGAGGTGCTGGAAATCAATGGTACTGAAAATCTTACTAGGAGTAAGAGTGACCAGCAGTACTCTTATGCATCAATATGCTAAATGTTTATATGCCAAAGTAGTTGAAACAGTACAAAATATATTTTACTCCATGATGTTTTCAAAGGTTTCAGTTATTTATTCCTTTATCTTCATATTTCTCTCATATGATAGAATAATCACAAAGTGTTTTCCAAAATTAGTTGTCAAAAACCAACATGTTGACAGATCACATGGTTTAAAGTCCCCAATGCATTTCGCACAGCAGTGCGCTTCCTCAGGGGGTCTGTGAAATCAATGGAAATAAAACTGCAATGTAATCATAGTATATGATGGAGCACGGCAATACAGGTTAGAAACTAATGTGCCAATAAACTAAAGTACGATATCTCACGTGTGATGGTGGATAACAGGTGAATAAAAATATAAGTAAGGATATAGTGAGGAATGAAAATCCAAAAGGTGGGGAGAACCAGCATACAAAGGTGCGGTGGTTGTAAATCGTGAACTCATCAAGGATGCTATGAATCAATCACGTAATAAAAGAACCCGTGAAATCTGAAGTAAAAAAAGATGTGCACCAAAGTTAAAAAGACCAAAGGATCCCAAAGCATATAATATAAGAAATGCAGTGTAAAATACGAGCGCGAAGTGGTCTCTTACCGCGTGTGCAGAACAAAAACAGACTCAATAGGGGTAAGGCAGCATAAAACCGTGTGTAGGCGAATACCCGGCTGGATCTAGCACGGTGTAGTATTTAAAGGTGTCCCATCCAACCTAATCATACGCACATTCAAAATCTCACAGGATCTCGTGAATGTTCAAGTGTGTGAGAGCACAGAAATGGGAAGGGTATGGTTTCAGAGGGAAGCCCTTGGGGAGGCAGCAACAGGGAACTTTCTGTACATATTGGTGATAGAAGGGGAACCAAATTGGAGTTAGGCGGTTCTTAGTGATAACGCAGCAGCAAGTCATGTAGGGCTGAACTTGCAGTGGTTGTTGTGTACCATGAGTGCTCAGGAGGCAACATCTGCAACCAACTGTTGCCATGACATCAATAAAAGATTGGAATCAAAAGCATATCCCACCATATTTCTTTGGGCAGGTGGATTTGTGACCTTATATTTGTTAGAAGAGTTCTTATATTCGGAGGAATCAATAGCTTCCTATGTTAGACTTCTTATTTGTCTATTTGGAGATGAGGATTCCAAAGAATGAATTACACTTATTACCATTATATTGATTCCAACTAATGTCTCTTTCGATTTTTTCTACAGATATTGAACCACATTCTACTAATACTGAACCACCTCCATTTCTTGTGAAGGAAAAATAATCAGGTGATTATGAGTGCCCAACACTTATATTTTTACTTTTATAAACAGAAAGTGCATTATAAGTTACTGCTCTAGATATTAATAAACAAGTTTGCATTTTTGTGGATGTCATTACTTCCAGTAGCGGCTGCTACCGGACGGGAGTGGTGAGGCAGGGAGGGGGAAATGAAAAAGATTTTTTTTTAAACGCACATACCTGACTACAGTCGGCCAGCCGGCTGCTGCCTCTCCTCCGTCCTCTTCATCTCCAGCTGACCACCGCCTTCCCTCCGTCCTCGTCATCTCAGGTCTGGCAGCAGGAAGCACCCTGGCAAGCTTCCCACAGCCAATCTCAATGCTGCAATGCAACGTTGTGATTGGTCTGAGCACCCTGGTTCGGTGCTCAGACAGGCAGTGGAGTGAGAGCCTTGGCATGTTGTTCACCCAGGTTCTAATGCAGCCTGGATGAGGAACATGCAAAGTGCGCATGAGGCTTTGACCGGCCCAAGACAGCCCTCCAAACCATCATGCGCACTTACAGAGTGTGCCCACCACTCCTCCCCCTGCAGTGCTCTGGCGTCACGGAGCACATAACCAACTGAGCCACTGTAGTAGGAAAAATAAAATGATAATAACGCTGCGTTATTATCATTTTATTTTTTCTTTCTTGAACTACTCGGAGAGCAGTGGGGAGGCGCTCCTCCGCCTTAGCAGATGTGCCGCCACTGATTTCTTCAGGCATAAAAGTTCAAAATAAAATACACATTAAAAAAAACAAAAATCAATAAAAAAAGTTTCTGCACCTTGCATATTCACAAATAGCTATATTACACCCTGCAAACACTTCTGGCATGAAAGGATGATAGAAAAGGTACAGAAATATCTAAAGCACTGGAAAATCACAAATCTAGAGGCATGGCTGTACAGCAAAGCTTAACACTACCATGTAATAAGATCATAACATGGAACTGTAGAACCTTGAAAACCTATATTGACCCCACATTTTGGCAATGTACTTTTTTTTGCTTGAAATTGCTGAGTGAACATGCTATTATTAAACCCTGGGTGCCTGGCATAGGATTACTTATGGTCATTTAACACATCAAAAGGCAATTTCATTTTAGACTGTCCTCCCAACCATTTCGTGCCACAACAGTTGTAAAACATGTTTTAAATTGCAGCACGGGCCTAATTTTCACAACTTTACTTACAACTGTATGGCTCATTTGCTGCAGTGACAAACAATTCCATTTTAATGGGATGGCTGCATTGGCCAATGCCACCACTTTGCAATTGTGCCAGCACCACTGAGCCCTTAAAAAAAAAAAGTGGTTTCTTGCCCAAAGTGAAGCAATATGTAAACACTGCCATTGACTGTTTGGGACTCATTCCAACTTGCCCTCAATCACATGTGGTAATCAGGGCCCGACTGGCCGTAGGTGGCACAGGGCATTTCCACGATGGGCCGCCAGGGTGGGGGCCGGTTTTAGGCCCCTGGGGGGCCGTTTTTGTTACAGGGGGACGGCAAAATCTGCCCCCTGTAACAAAATCGCCCAAAACCGGCCCTAGCAAACAGCTCAGCCGCACTCCTCCCCTAAGGGGAGCCGGCCGAGCAGTTAGCCAGGGCCAGTTTCGGTTCCCAGTTTGGCCCTGGTGGTAATTGTGCAAGAATTCGCTACCTCACAGACAAGATGCCCAGTACCTTGATCAAGTTCAATGCCTTAATGACTGCAATCACCCACTGGATGAAGACCAATTTTCCAAAGCTGAACACAGAGAAGACCAATATTGTGATCTTCGGGAACAGCACATCACTGTGGGACTCCACCTGTCACGATACGTTTCCTGCGTTCTGTACCCAACGCTCAGGGGGCCAAATTGTGGGACCTTCCAGTGTCCAATAAGCTTACAGACCTTCTACTGGAACCACATACTGCTTTCATGGCTCTTGGACGCTATTTGGAAATTGTCATCCATTTCCCATCCATGCTGGGTTTTGTGGAAGCCAGTCTGCTCATGCTTGAAACGCCATTACATATATGTAATTCCCTGCTCACTGCTTTGTCTCCACCTCTGCAGACCAAGGATGGTTGGAGGAATGCAGCATACCTGTGGCTGGCAGATGCTAGCCTGCTCACATCTGATGAATGTGATCACTGTCCTCTCTTATAAACCCAGCTTCCCTTCAGTCCAGCACTGGTCATTGTAGCAGTGTTCCTGTGAGACTGACCCTATGTTTCCTGGATGTTTGCTATTCTTGTTTGAAGAGTTCCTGAGCTATAGTTATTCCTTGTCCCTTAATTCCTGATTCCTGATCTGTAGCTAATCCATGTTCCTGAATTATCACTGCCTGCAGTGCTCTCTTGAATTCAGAGCCAGCACTATTTTAGTGCACTCTTGAACTCTCTCTCTACTTCTGTATTAGTTTCCTTGTGTGGTTTCTACCAAGCGTGTCCATTGTTTTCCCTTCTTTTCTGTTAATCACTCCTCCTCGCTAGCTCCTTGTCAATCATGACTATGTGTTTAGTTCCACAACCTTTCTGTTCCAGCCTTGCATGTTCCTGCTTCATTGTCAGGATCTGTGGGCTCAGTTGACAACGTAGATGGTGTTTCTTGTCTACTGAGTACTGACTTTGAGCTACTTTTATAACATCATCCTAGGTATCAGCTCCACATACCCTGCCTTTGCATGTATATCATATCTGTGGGTATTTGTAGTCAGTATCGGTAATAGAAATTGTGTGTGAGGAACTTACTGAGCTTCAGTTTTACTGGGTGGAGCTCCTGAGTGCTTTATCCCACATTCCTTTTATTGACAATGTTGTGATCTATATATATATATGTCTTGCACGTCTTTCCTGGGTGTTAGTTAGTCTGAATCCCATATTGCCTCTTGAGTGTGTGTCCTTTCTAAGCCTTAATCATCTTGTTCCCTTGTGCAGAGCTTTCCCTTTGGATCCCTTTTTCTCCTCTGACTCGACGTGTGATCTTGGGCAGCTTTGTACTTAATATTCTGTTTACTTTTCCTACCTGCCAGCAGTCCTTGCTAGAGTCCTGGCACCGCCTGGTGGCCAACTGAGCTACCACCCATGCAAAATACCTTGGGATCATCATCAACAGCAGACTCGACATGACCGCCCAAGTCAATGCTGCCACCACTGCATGCTTCCATACTCTAAAGATGTTGGAGAACATTTTTAAATGTCTCCCTATTAGCACCTGGAAAACCATCACACATGCCCCGGTCACAAGCAAGCTGGACTACAGGAACACCCTCTATGCCGGGATCCACAACAAAACTTACCAGAAGGCTGCAGACCAAGTAGCTGAAGACCTGTGTCTTCCTTCAGTCCCGCTAGGCCCTAGGCTTGGCTAGACTCACAACTGCTCAGGGCTAGGATACTCTCCTGGTGATAGTGCACTCTACACATCTGTCTAACATAACAGAACAGAATTCACCAGGTGTGTTATCTCCTCACTATTCTGAGCTTTCCTGCTAATAATGAGTCACAACAGATGTAGCTTAGATATCCAATCTGCAAGCACACCCAATCTCTACATGTTTGGGATGAGTGGATTGTCCATCTCACGTTGTACCAACTTATTCACGGCAGAATGTGTAAGGGAAACACTTCAGAATGCTGCAAGTGCTATACTAAACATTGGCAAAGTCAATAGGTCTTGCCTTATCGACCTATTGGCTATGCCAATGTTTTTTTCCAATACTGTGCTGCATCTGCAAAAAAATAAAAGAAAAAATGTGCAGTGATCCAGCTACTGTTACAGAGTGCCACGGTGCCATTTTGTTTTGGATGCCACTTAGATCAGCTAATGCAAAAAATGAAATGCTATGTGTGTGAAAGTGCTGTTTTGGTTAGCTCCTGGCAGCAAACGGCAGCTGCTGGGCTGCAGAGCCCTCCACAAAATTAAAGAGAACAACAAACATTAAATGACTGCGAGGGGTGAGGGAGGAGAGGAGAAGCAGGTGGGGGGGCAGGTATGGAAGCAAAGGGAGGTGGATAGGGGGGCAAAGGAGCAACTGAGAAATGCAAAAGCACTTCTTAGAGCCCAGCAGCAAATGACAAGTCCTGGATCGTCAAAAAAAAAGTCAAATTAAATGAATGTATTCCAGGACCGAGAGGGGCAAAAGAGCAAGGAGCAGAGGGTGAGGGTGAGAGTGAGGGACAGGCAATGGCAGTGGCGTAACGAAACTTGAGGGGGCCCCCCTGCAAACTACATGGAGGGGGCCCCCTCCCATCCTCCGTGCCAGTCTAGAGCTCTCAGGCCAGCGACCCGCCATACTGCAGGGGATGCGGGCTATTGTTACGCCCGTGTCACCAATCCAGCCGTTATAAGTAATACTGGATGGTGGAGTTAAAGGTTGGGCGTAGTCTGCCGGCAGGCTATTTAGGTGGCGGTCCGTTCATTACAGGGTCCCTGCCATCAGTACGCCAGGGAAGTTTGCTCAATGTTAGGTGGGTTTCCTGATGCAGACTCCTGTCATGATATACAACATCGGGACCACTCATCGTTCAGTTTTGACAAAAGTGCATCCACTGCTCCTTCTTGTTTCTGTTTTAAAACATTAGACAAAGCGACAATGCAGTATTTCAAAACCAGATGTAACTACAAAGAGCACATTTTGATAATACATTTTTATTAGTAGACAATAGCAATCTTAAGAGCCATTGCATAGCTTCATACACTCTTTGACCCAAATTCCATCACAGTTTCTCAGTCTATCTCTCTCTCTGTCAGTCAGTCAGTCAGTCAGTCAGTCTATCTCTCTCTGTCATTCAGTCTCTCTTAGTCAGTCAGTCTCTCTCTCTCTCTGTCAGTCTCTCTATCTCTCTCTCTTTCTGTCAGTCAGTCTCTCTCTGTCAGTCAGTCAGTCTCTCTCTGTCAGTCTCTCTCTGTTTTTAGTCTCTCTCTCTCTCTCTCTCTCTCTCTCTCGGTCAGTCAGTCTCTCTCAGTCAGTCAGTCTATCTCTGTCAGTCTCTGTCTTTCTGTGAGTCAGTCTCTCAGACAGTTTCTCTCTGCCAGTCTCTCGAGTCAGTCAGTCTCTCTCTCTGTCAGCCAGTCTCTCTCTCACAGTCTGTCTCTCTCTGTCAGTCAGTCTCCCTCTCCCTGTCAGTCAGTCTCCCTCTCTCTGTCAGTCTCTCTCTCAGTCAGTAAGTTTCTCTCTGTCAGTCCCTCTCTCTGTCAGTCTCTCTCTCAGTCTCTCTCTTTCAATCTCTCTCTCAGTCAGTCAGTCTCTCTCTCTCTGTCAGTCTCTCTCTCTCTCTGTCAGTCTCTCTCTCTGTCACCCTCTCTCCTCGGTCAGTCTCTCTCAGTCAGTCATTCTCTCTCTCTCACAGTCATCCAGTCTCTCTCAGTGAGTCTCTCTCTCTCTCTCCCAGTCAGTGACTCTCTCTGTCAGTCAGCATCTCTCTGTCAGTCTCTCTTTCTCTCAGTCAGTCTCTCTCTCTCTGTTGGTCAGTCTCTCTCTCTCTCTCTGTCGGTCAGTCTCTCTTTCTCTGTCAGTCTCCCAGTCTCTCTGTCAGTCAGTCTCTCTCTCAGTCAGTCTCTCTCTCAGTCAGTCAGTCTCCTAGTCAGCCAGTCTCTCAGTCTCTCTCTCTGAGTCAGTCAGTCTTTCTTAGTCAGTCATTCCCTCTCCCTCAGTCAGTCTTCAAGACAGTCTCTCTCTCTCTCTCTCTCCCTCTGTCAGTGTCTCTCAGTCAGTCATTCTCTCTCTCTCGCAGTCAGCCAGTCTCTCTCAGTGAGTCTCTCTCTCAGTCAGTCTCTCTCCGTCAGTCTCTCTCAGTCAGACTCTCTCTCTCAGTCAGTCTTTCTCTGTCGATCAGGCTCTCTTTCTCTGTCAGTCACCCAGTCTCTCTGTATCTCAGTCAGTCAGCCTCTGCCTCTCTCTGTCAGCCTCTCTCTCTCTGTCAGTCAGTCTCTCTCTCTCAGCCAGTATCTCTCTACCTCAGTCAGTCAGTCTCTGTCAGTAAGTCAGTCTCTCTCTCTCAGTCAGCCAGTCTCTCTCTCTCTCTCTCTCTCTCTATCTCTGTCAGTCTCTCAGCCAGCCAGTCAGTCTCTCAGTCAGTCAGTATTCAGTCTCTGAGTCAGTCAGTCAGTCTCTCTACTCTCTCTCCACTCTCTCTCCACTCTCTATCTCTC
Organism: Lissotriton vulgaris; assembly: GCF_964263255.1. Taxonomy (NCBI): domain Eukaryota; kingdom Metazoa; phylum Chordata; class Amphibia; order Caudata; family Salamandridae; genus Lissotriton; species Lissotriton vulgaris. The sequence goes on from NW_028245465.1 coordinate 1,159,813, forward strand.
TACTCTGTCCTCTCTATCTCCACTGTCTTACTCTCTCCACTGTCTCTCTCTCCACTCTCTCTCCACTGTCTCTCTCTGTTTCCACTCTCTCTCGCCAACCTCTCCACTCACTCCCTCCACTCTCTCTCCACTCTCTGTCTCGACTCTCTCTCTTGACTCTCTCTCTCTCCACTCTCTCTCTCTCCACTCTCTCTCTCTCCACTTTCTCTCTCTCCACTCTCTCGCTCTCCACTCTCTCTTTCCAATCTCTCTACTGTCTCCCTCCATTCTGTCTCTCCACTCTCTGTCCATTCTCTCTCTCTACTCTCTCTCCTCTCTCACTCTCCACTTTCTCTCTCCACTCTCTCTCTCCACTCTGTCGCCACTCTCTCTGTCTCCACTCTCTCTCCCTTCACTCTCTCTCTCCAATCTCTCCACTCTCTCCCTCCACTCTCTCTCCCCTCTCTCTCTCCACTCTGTCTCCACTCTCTCGCCACTCTGTCTCCACTCTCTCTCCCCACTCTCTTGCTCTCCACTCTCTCGCTCTCCACTCTCTCGCACTCCACTCTCTCTCCACTCTCTCGCCACTCTCTCTCTCCACTATCTATCTCCACTCTCCCTCTCTCCACTCTCCCTCTCTCCACTCTTCCTCTCTCCACTCTCCCTCTCTCCACTCTCCCTCTCCACTTGCTCTCTCCACTCACTCTCTATCTCCAATCTCTCTACTCTTTTAACTCTCTATCTCTCCACTCTCTCTCTCCACTGTCTCCCTCTACTTTCTCTCCACTCTCTGTCTCCACTCTCTCTCCACTCTCTCTCCACTCTCTCTCCACTCTCTTGCCACTCTCTAACCACTCTCTCTTTCCACTCTCTCTCTCCACTCACTCTCTCTCTCCACTCTCTCTCCCCAACCTCTCCACTCTCTCTCCACTGTCTCTCTCTCTCTTTCCAATCTCTCCCCAACCTCTCCACTCTCTCTCTACTGTCTCTCCCGCTTTCCACTCTCTCTATCCAACCTCTCCACTCTCTCTCCACTCTCTGTCTCCGCTCTCTCTCTCTCTCTCTACTCTCTCTCTCTCCACTCTCTCTCTCCATTGTCTCGCTCTCCACTCTCTCTTTCCAAAGTCTCTACTGTCTCCCTCCATTCTCTATCTCCACTCTCTCTCTCCATTCTCTCTCCACTCTCTCTCCACTCTCTCTCCCATCTCTCTCTCTCCTCTCTCTCTCCACTCTCTCTCTCCACTCTCTCTCTCCACTCTCTCTCCTCTCTCTCTCTCCACTCTCTCTCTCCATTCTCTCTCTCCATTCTCTCTCTCCCCTCTCTCTCCCCTCTCTCTCCCCTCTCTCTCTCCTCTCTCTCTCTCCACTTTCTCTCTCCACTCTCTCTCTCCACTCTGTCGCCACGCTCTCTGTCTCCACTCTCCCTCCACTCTCTCTCTCCAATCTCTCCTCTCTCTCTCCACTCTCTCTCCAATCTCTCCCCAACCTCTCCACTCTCTCTCCACTGTCTCTCCCTCTTTCCACCTCTCTCTCCAACCTCTCCACTCTCTCTCCACTCTCTGTCTCCACTCTCTCTCTCCACTCTCTTGCTGTCCACTCTCTCGCTCTCCACTCTTTTGCTCTCCACTCTCTCGCTCTCCACTCTTTTGCTCTCCACTCTCTCTCTCCACTCTCTCGCCACTCTCTCTTTCCACTCTCTCGCTCCACTCTCTCTCTCTCCACTCTCGCTCTTTCCACTCTCGCTCTCTCCACTCTCGCTCTCTTCACTCTCGCTCTCTCCACTCTCGCTCTCCACTCACTCTCTCTTTCCAATCTATCTACTCTTTTCACTCTATCTCCACTGTCTCCCTCCACTCTTGCCACTCTCTTGCCACTCTCTCTCCACTCTCTCTTTCCACTCTCTCTCTCCACTCACTCTCTCTCTAATCTCTCCACTCTTTCCACTCTCTCTCTCCACTCTCTCTCTCCAATTTCTTCACTCTCTCCACTCTCTCTTTCCACTCTCTGACCACTCTCTGTCTCCACTCTCTCTCTCTTTCCATTCACTTCCTCCACTCTCTCTCTCCAAGCTGTCCACTCTCTCTCCACTCTCTCTCTCTCCACTGTCTGTTGGGACAGCAAACAAGGTGTATTGCTCTACCGTGGCACATTACTTTTAATAAGTCCAAATAAGACAATCAAGACCCAAGACGTCTTCAGCCCGACCCTAGGCATCCAGAACAGTCAGCCACCTTCACACTATAATGTCCCCGCCTCTCCTCTGCAACCAGAGCAACACAAACACAACTTGGCATACTGAGTTCAATTACTAAACACGCCTGACTGAGGGCAGACACAAAGTAGTGTGGCTTCTAACAAGTGTGCTCTTACCTGAGGGCACCATGTTGCTGCCTCGTCCCTTCTCCCTTGAGCATTGCCGTGGAGAATGCTGTCTCTGCCCCTGCCATCCCCCTCCCCCCCCACCCACCCCCCCCCCCCCCCCACCCCCGCGCCCCCACCGCTACCTCTTTCCAGCTCGTGGCTCTGACTCTGACTGAAGAGGAACAATGTAAGTTGAAACATTGTTTCTCTTCAGTCCTGGGTCAGAGCGGAGGGGCTCGGAGCAAGCTGCAGACAGCCTGCACCTGCTTCAGAGCCTCTCACGCACAGATCTGATCTCCACCGAGGAGCGGAGGGGCCCCTTTCACCTACTCAAGGCTGAGGGGCCCCCTTCACCTACTCAGGGCTGAGAGGCCCCCCCGCACTGCAGGGGCTGCGGGGGTGTTTGTTACGCCCCTGGGCAATGGGGAAGCACCAGTGGGTGGGGCGGGTATTTCAATGGGAGTGAGCAGCACACGAGAGAGTATGAAAACACATGCTAGTGCCGATGCATCTGCCTGTGCTTCGCAGCTGTGGTCCTGTGGCGGCGTTTTCGTGTTGGAGGCAAACTATGAGTCGTCAGGGGAGTCCTGCGTGATTCCTGTGCCCGCGTTCGCGTCCGCTCCTGCTGATGTTAATGCCGATGCCGGCTGTTTTTGCCACAGGTCCGTTTGTGTGATCCAGAATGCTTCAGCGTCCCAGGTGAGATGGGGCAAGAGCGGCGCGGCGCCAGCGGTGTGCACGGAGAGAGGGAGGCTGCTCGGCTTGAATGGAATGGTAAATAGTACAATACAGCCCAAAACCAGCGAACCGGCATAAGGGGGAAAAAAACGGGAGCAGAGTTGAACTGAGGAGGGAATCGAACACTTTGCTGTTGGGGCCAAGTGCACTCTGCCTACCTGCCCAGGAGACTGGCTGGAACAACGCTGCCTGCACCAGGGACCCCACGCTGTCGGTCTCCCTTGCCGCCGCTGCCTGCCTCATCGTGCGGCTGCCGAGGGGGGGGACTACAGCTCCCAGGTAGCAGGGCGGTAGCCCACCATCGCGCCCGGAGGCGCTGAAAAGGAAGGGGCTAATCCCGCGTCACGGGTGGAGCGCGGGCAGAGGGCGGGCCGTCTTAGGCCGTCAGTGGCTGGGCCACCCCCCTTGGCCGTTGGTCTGAGTAAGTGCCCCGATTTACATAAACCATGTACTGCGGTTAGCAAGAAGGCTATCGAGTGGTTGTTATTTTCCCACACTTCTTCTGTTACTACCCGTGCTTATTATTTTCCGAATCACCACTCATAATGTCGATACAAACCACCCTAACGGATAATTATCTGCTCAAAGTTGTTCGTAGGATCAACAGTGACAGAAGAAAATCTTTGGGGAAAGGTAATTTACCTGAGCTACAACTTGACTTAAACCTGGAACCCACCAACGAAATTAACACTTCCCCTACTGTTATAGTCGAGTCTAACGATACTAGTTGCAACATCGGAACTACTTCTGTAGAAATGTTAGATGACTCTATCCCTGTGGAAAACCAACTGGAAAGTACTGATGGTACCCCGCAACCATGCACAAGGGCTACACGTTCTATGAGAGCCTGTAAAAAACTAATTACCAAGCGGGGAGGCCACATGTCCAGGAAGAAAAAGGAACCTACACCCAATAAAATTGTCTGCGACAAAGGGACATTAACCAAGGACAATTGTGTTAATATTAATACTGATCAATTTGACTTGTTGGTGGGTTGCATCGACGGTAAATTGAAGCTGATTATTGAACCATTACTTGTAAAAATTGATGCCTTATCAGCTGAAGTACTAAGATTGGGATCCCAGCTAGATGTGCACGCAGCCAAGTCAGTTCACACTGGACCGGCTAGTAAGGATGCCCTTAGTATTCATTCTGCCCCTAAGCCAATTAATGGGAGGTCTTGTTCTACGAAAAATGCGACTTCTGGCTCCAATATGACTAGTCTGACTCCGCAGGTTCCATCTGCCGTGCCAAGTACAAGTATGTTACCAGTCTGTAATCCAGGAAGGGTAATGCAGGCACCACCAGTGATGGCTATGGCTGATGGGTCTGTTGTAGGACCTGCTAGTATAACACCAGCTCCTAAGACAGGCGGGGGAGCCCAGTTACCGGCAATGCCAGTTTCGTCAGCAGCTACTGGGTTTGCAGGGGCCTCTGCTGGCTACAATCGCCCGGCAGACCTCCCACCCGAGTGTGTGCCTTACGTTGTGGTTCTAACTAACGTCCCACCCCTAGTACCCAGTCAAGCTACACCTCCTCATGAGCCGCGGGACTCGTTAAAGAATAAAACGGTTGCCTGGCTACATAGACACTGTGGGTTCCCCATCAATTTCTCGGACCAAATTCTATCTACTAGAAGGGTTACATGGGTTGGTAACACCAGAAAGAATTGTGTGGGAGACTGTGTGATTGTTAACTTCAAACACCCCCAGCATGTGGCGACGGTCCTATTAAGAGCTGCTGCAATAACTCAGTACGAGACCGATGTAACCGCACGTCCCTTGGGCTATTTCTATAATTATCTTAATAAGATACCACCTACCACTAGTAGAGATAGGACTTTTACCCCCAATATTGCCTCCAATGGCGAGAGATTCCTTCAACCTAACCCTAATTTTGTTCCCACTGGCGATAGATTTTTTCTGCCCACACCAAACCCTACACCTACTGTGGATAGTTTTTTTCCATCCAACCCCCTTTTCCCAACTAATGATGTTTGATTTTTTCCACAAACCCAGGGGATGGTCTACGAAGTCCCTGTCCAGAACAGGTATCAACCCCTGAGTTCCCTGGATCAGAATGATTGACTTCTTAAGAGGCGGGACCCTGAAGGGGATGCCAACAGGGGTGTCAGTCTGACTAATCCTTGTGAGGTAAATGTGGACATTGAGAGTCAGCAGTCTAATGATATCATGGGCAATAAGTGTAGAGGGGCAAGTGGGTCTTATGTCGCTGAGATCTCTGAGGACCTAGTGAATGATGCTGTTACCAAAAATGGTAGGTCTACAAATGAACATTGTAGCAAAGGCAAGAATTCTAATAATGCACACGGTAGTCCCAATAATGAGCTTACCATGGGGATTTCAATCGTTAGTTGGAATATTGCCGGCTGGGCTTCTAAGGCACATAAAATAGAGTGGGAGGGAATTATAAGGTCTTATGACATTTTATGCCTACAGGAGACATGGTGTGTTGCCAAACCTAGTTTTGAAGGGTACACATGCTATAGCCTAGAAGCTACTGAATCAAGGCATGGCAGGGCAAAGGGAGGTTTGCTTTTCCTAATTTCTGTGGATTTACAGCTGACAATTATTAAACATCTGGTAGTCAAACCCCACTCGCAAATTCTTTGGGTCCGCACAATGGACGGCACTGATGTGCTTTTAATAAATTTTTATAATAATATATTTAACAACTTACGGCACAAAGTAATTGAGGAGTTAGATTGTGCCCTCATGAAGCTGATATCTGAGGCAAGATGCACTTTTATTTATATTTGGTTAGGGGATTTTAATTTAACAGTTTGTAGTCTGTCCTCCTCTAGGGCATGTGGGATTCAAACCAATAGTGGGGATTGCATGGCGCATTTCCCACATCATGCCTATGGGGAAGCTATTAATAACGTGATGGCCTCATACGACCTAGAGCTAGTAAGTGCTGACCTAGGGGGTAGTGTTAGTCCCATCCCAACCTTTACTGGGCGGAATAGTGGATCCATAATTGACCATATTATGGTTTCATCTAATTTGGTACCTCACTGCCTGACCATGGTAAGGGATGCTTCATCCCTGAGTGATCATAACTACATCACTATGCAAATTACCATATGGGAATGCCGAGTAGATCGGCCAATAAAAACTTTGGTAGATGTTGAACCACATAGGGCTAATGGGACCAGGCTAAGGTGGAAAGGGGAAAAAGCATCTATAGTGGAACCCATTATTGTAAATAAATGCCTGGCGGATATTGTTATCATCCTGACTCCAGGATGTCCGCCTGCCTCTGTTATGACTCATTTTCTTAACATTAACAGTGTCATCAATAACATCTTTACGGGGACCAGTTCGGGTAGAAGCGGAAAAGGGATAGGTTGGTTTGACCATACATGTACTGCCCTCCTTTCGCAACTTAAACACGCTCTAGCCCTTACTCCGAGAGATAAGAATAGAGTCAGACTTTTAAGAATTGAATATAAAAAGGCATTATCTAAAAGGAAGAAGGAACTTCAGCAGGAGGCCTGGGATCTTCTAACCAAGTCGGCAGAAACTGCTGACAGTCGCTTATTTTGATCCACCATTAACTCCCCTTTCCTCCAAGATGATAACAATCCACAGCTCTCCTCCAATGTTGGGAGTGAGGAATGGGTGAAACACTTTTCGGCAATCTTTCAGGAAGATCTCATTATGCCCGAGGACCAAAGGCCTTGGCCTGTGGTGCCTTTAGATATCACCCTGAAGGAAGTGGAAAATAGTATCAAATCCAGTAAGGGTGGAAAGGCCCAGGGGCCAGATGGAGTCCCAATTGATGTGTTCCGGGCACAGCCGTTGCTATGGGGACCAATACTTACTTTGGTACTCAATGCTGCGGTTACCACTCTGATTCCACCTTCTTGGGGTGATTCCATCATTGTCCCCATTTATAAAAAGGGGGACAAGGCTCTACCTTGTAATTACCGGCCTATTAGCCTGCTTGACTCCTCGGTTAAAATTATGAGTCGAGTGTTGTTACTTAGATTAGAAGAGTGGGCTGATGAGAACGGGATTCTTGCCGATTCACAATATGGATTCAGGAGGGGGCGAGGGACGCTAGACCAGTGCCTGAATCTAGAATTGTTGATAGGCAAGTATACTAGAGCCAAGCCCGGTAATTTATATCTCTGCTTTGCTGACCTAAGCAGTGCTTTCGACCTGGTAAATCATTCCTTCCTGTGGTCAGTTCTGCTAGATATGGGCGCCCCCAAAGAAATCATTTTCTTCCTTGCAAGATTGTACAGTAAGATGCAAACATATGTTCGTTTTGGGGTTGGTGGAGAGTGTACCCCAAATTTTAATGTTAAACGAGGAATCAGACAGGGTTGTGTCCTCGCCCCCTTGTTGTTTAGTCTTTTTATCAATGGGGTTGATTCTGCCCTGAAATCTGTTAAAGCTGATGCCCCGCAGGTTGCTGGTAATAGTGTCCCTGTTCTGCTTTACGCAGATGACGCGGTTCTTCTGTCCCGAACACCTGTTGGCTTGCAGCGCCTGATGGACAGGTTTACACTTTTTATTGGGAGTAGGAGGATGCTGATTAATAAAAATAAAACTCATACTATGACCTGTGGGACAAAGACGGGAAAAAATTGTGCCTTTTTTATAGAGGGGGTAAAGGTTCAGCATGTTAACAGCTTTTGCTACCTGGGGGTTACCTTTTCCAGCGATGGTAGCTGGGGGCAAGAATTAACCAATGTTAGGACGAAAATGAGAAAAAGCTCCTTTGGTATCTTCAAATTTGCCTCTAAATTGGGAGATAGGCGAATTAAGGATATGATGGAGATCTATAAGGCGCGCAGTGTATCCATCGCCCTCTATGGGGCGGGACTTTGGGGTTATTGTAATGTTGAGTACCTGCAGAGGGAAGAGAATAACTTTATAAAGAAATTACTGTGCCTCCCTAAATCTGCCCCTACAGAGTTGATACACAAAGAGGTAGGGGTCGCATATCTGGGGGACCTAGCCTTACTCAGGCCTCTACTAATCTATCGAGCGATTTGGCTCAAGGAAGAGACTGAATTTAATCAACTCGTCATTAGGGATTGCCTTGGTTTAGACAACTGGCTGATGATACCATGGCTTAAATATGTTGTGGACAGTTACCTGAGTATTTAGTCAAGTCAAGTCAAGTCAAAACATTTATATAGCGCACTACATACCCAGAGGGTTTCAAGGCGCTTAGGAAGGGGAGGAGGATTATTTGTCAAATATCCACGTTTTAAGCTGCTTTCTGAACGCTAGGTGATTCTGGGTGAGGCGAAGGTAAGCGGGGAGTGAGTTCCATGTTTTGGCAGCCAGGTATGAGAAGGATCTGCCTCCCATGGTGGTCTTGTTGATGCGAGGTACAGTGGCGAAGGCTTGGCTGGAAGAGCGAAGTTGGCGGGAGGGGGTGTAGAAGGACAGTCGAGAGTTGAGGCAATCTGGTCCGATGTCGTAGAGTGATTTGTGTGCGTGGGTAAGCAGTCGGAAAGTAATCCTCTTATTGACGGGTAGCCAGTGGAGGTCTTTAAGGTGACCAGAGATGTGTTCGTTGCGTGGGATGTCTAATATGAGCCTGGCTGAGGCGTTTTGGATTCGTTGTAGTTTCTTTTGGAGTTTAGCGGTGGTGCCTGCGTAGAGGGTGTTTCCGTAGTCCAGTCGGCTCGTGACTAGAGCGTGGGTGACTGTTTTCCTTGTTTCCGAGGGGATCCAGCGAAATGTTTTTCTGAGCATGCGAAGAATGTTAAAGCAGGAAGAGGATACGGCGCTGACTTGTCTGTTCATTGAGAGTGAAGAATCCAGGATGACGCCAAGGTTCCGTGCGTGGTCTGTCGGGATGGGTGCATTTCCGAGGGCTTCCGGCCACCAGGAGTCGTCCCATGCAGAGGGGGATTTACCTAAGATGAGGACTTCTGTTTTGTCTGAGTTCAGTTTCAGACGGCTTTGTTTCATCCATTCGGCGACTTCTTTCATTCCTTCGTGTAGGTTAGTTTTGGCGGTGCTGGGGTCCTTGGTGAGAGATAGGATCAGTTGAGTGTCATCCGCGTAAGAGATGATGTTGAGGTTGTGTTGGCGGGCTATGGCCGCGAGGGGGCTCATGTATACGTTGAAGAGGGTGGGACTGAGTGAGGATCCTTGTGGTACGCCGCAGATGATTTCAGAGGCCTCGGACTTGAATGGTGGGAGGCGGACTCTCTGGGTTCTTCCGGTGAGGAACGAGGTGATCCATTCCAGTGCCTTTCCTTGGATTCCGATGTTTCTGAGGCGTTGTAATAGGGTGCTGTGGCAGACTGTGTCGAAGGCTGCAGAGAGGTCGAGGAGGATGAGGGCGACTGTGTCTCCATTGTCCAGTAGAGTTCGAATGTCGTCTGTTGCTGCGATGAGGGCGGTCTCAGTGCTGTGTTTGGCTCGGAAGCCAGATTGTGAGGGGTCGAGTGATTTGTTGGCTTCGAGGAAGGCGGCGAGCTGGTTGTTGACAGCTTTCTCGATGACTTTGGCCGGGAATGGAAGAAGCGAGATGGGGCGGTAGTTTTTGAGTTCGGTGGGGTCTGCTGTTGGTTTTTTCAGAAGGGCGGTGAGTTCAGCGTGTTTCCAGTCTTCTGGGAAGGTAGCGGAGTTGAAGGAGCAGTTGATGACGTCTCGGAGGTGCGGAGCTATGATGGAGTCTGCTTTGTTGAAGATGTGGTGAGGGCATGGGTCTGTGGGGGATCCAGAGTGGATGGAATTCATCAGGCGGATGGTGTCCTCAGTGGAGATTGGGTTCCAGGCGTTAAGGGTATTAACGGGGGGAAGATGGTCAGCTGATGGTAGGGTGGGTTGGCTTCCGGGTTGGTTGTCAAAGCTGTTGTGGATGTCAGCAATCTTGTTGTGGAAAAAAGAGGCTAGGGAATCGCAGAGGGTTTGAGAGGGTGTGATGTCGTTGGAGTTGGCCGGGGGGTTGGAAAATTCCTTGACGATGTTGAAAAGTTCCTTGCTGTTGTGGGCGTTGTTGTCAAGTCGATCTTTGAATGCTGTTTTCTTGGCTTTTCGGATCAGTTGGTGGTGAGTACGGATGGCGCTTTTGAAGGCGTCCTTGTTGCTGGTGGATGGGTCTTTTTTCCAGGCCTTTTCAAGGGAGCGGCACAGTTTCTTGGACTTCTTGAGGTCGTCGTTGAACCATGAGGCCTTCTTGATGCCAAGTTTGTGTTGACGTTTTTTCAGTGGTGCTAAGGTGTCGGCGGTGTTGGATAACCAAAGGGTGAGGTTGGAGGCGGCTTCGTTGGCGTTAGAAGAGAGGGCTGGGGAGGTTTGAAGGAGCGATGTGGAGATCTGCTCTGTGGTGATTTTGTTCCAGTTTCTTTGTAGAGTTGGTTGGAGGTGGATGATGGGTTTCGGCTTGTTGTAGGTGAAGTGAACGCAGCTGTGGTCAGTCCAGAGGAGATCCGTAGTGTGGCTGAAGGAGACATGGTTGCTGGAGGTGAAGATGGGGTCGAGAGTGTGACCTGCGATGTGGGTGGGGGAAGTGACCAGTTGTTTAAGTCCGAGGTTGGCGAGGTTGTCCAGAAGGGTGGCGGTGTTGCGGTCGTTGTTCTTTTCAAGGTGGAAGTTGAGGTCTCCCAGAAGGATGTAGTCTTTGGAGGGGAGCGCGTGTGGGGTGATGAAGTCCGTGATGTCTTCACTGAATTTTGCGCGTGGTCCTGGTGGTCTGTAGAGGAGGGTGCCTCTGAGTGTGGTCTTGGGGTCGATGTGGATCTGGAAGTGAAGGTGTTCGGAGTTGGCGAGGTTGGCATCAGAGCTGGTTGAGATGCGGATTGTTTTCTTATGGACGATAGCGATTCCACCTCCTGTATGGTCGGTGCGGTCCTTGCGTGTGATCTTATATTCATCAGGGATAGCGATGGCGATGTCAGGGGCGGAGGAAGCGTTCATCCATGTTTCCGTTAGGAAGGCGACGTCAGGAGAGATGGTGTCTAGTAGGTTCCAAAGGTCAATGGCGTGCCTGTGGACCGAGCGGGTGTTGAGAAGGATGCATTCTAGGTGGTTGGGGTCGGGAATCTGTGTTGTGGTCGTAGCGGAGATGTTGTCGGTGCCGCTAAATTTGCAGGAGAAGCAGGAGAACGGTCCATGGGTGCGTCCAGGAGCGGCTTGGACGCAGTTGGGGGCGCGACCGGGGTTAAGGGCTAGGAGGGTGGCGGCATCGTAGGTAACGCGGGGGGGCTGGGCAGCGCGAGGGGCAGGGGGTCTGGCGCTGGGCGCGGTCCAGGCGCGGACGGGAAGAAGACGGGCTTACCTTTGGCGCACCTTCGGCGTGTACGTAGCGCGTGGACGCTGCACGTGGGGGCATTTGGCCATAAATGGATGGTGAGGGGGGCGGAGCGTGGGAGGGTCAGCAGCTGGGAGGCGGTAGCAGAGAGGAGGGGCGGGCTAGGGAGCGAGTACACAAGATGGAGGGTCAAAGGGGGACTATGGCAGGGGCAGCAGAAGCACCACGGCACAGATCAGTTTCCAGCGTTCGGTAAAAATAATTAAATAAATCCCAGCGCTACTCTAAATAAATAATTAAATCCTAGCGCGACTTGAAATAATTAATTAATTCTAGCGCGAGTCGAAATAGATAATTAATGCACAGCGCTAGTCAAGCTAAATAAATGTACAACAGCGCAAGGTTATTTAAATAATCTGCAGTCTCGGTCTCACCAGCAAGCCAGGTCGAGCAGGAGCTGGGGTCAGGGAGCGTGGAGGGAGCGACCGTGCTGGATCAGGGCCAGGTAGTCACAGCGCGTCAGAGGAGGTAGGGAGCCCTCTGTTCGTGGGTGGGAGGGGCAGCAGCTGGGAGGCGGTAGCAGGGAGGAGGGGCGGGCTAGGGAGCGAGAAAGCACCATGCATTTTATGCTGATCTGTTCGTTGTTTCAACATGTAAGGAATGCATACTTGAAACCAATATTTATTAGGTATGGTATTCGTACTGTGGAGGATGCAATGTGTATATTATACAATATGGACTGCCCTTTTATATGTTTTTATGCTGCAAGTTTTATCTGTAAATCTATGGCTTTTAGGAAAAGTATGATTTTTTAAACATTACTGCTACTTATGCATTTTACCTTGTTGCATTTTGCTATGTGCTTTTATGGTCATCAATTGTTATGAACCGAATAAAGCTTCATGAAATGAAAATGAAATGAAAACACATGCACTCCTCTTAAATGCTTAACAAAAAAGACAAAAACTGTTCCCTAAATGTGAGCAGTGGAAGGTCATGAGTTAGCCAATCAAAAGAATGGTTACAAGGGTATGCTCCACGGGAGGGACAAACACAGGAAGTAAAATGGAACCCACTGAATAAGAAGCAAGTAAATGGGTGGTGACAGTAAAGCCAACCAATGATAAGCAATGAGCGGGCTCTAAGTGCACGATTCATTTCTGGTAGGGGCCACTAAAAGGCTTATGTTTACAGACACATAAAAGCCACCTGTAGGTGAGACCTAAATACCAGCTTCATGATTCAGGTTGAAATGGAACTTTGTAATGAGGCTCTTAGAATCTGGCAGGTCTGTGGCAGGGAATGTCAATTTACATACATTGCTGAGATGTTACTGACTCTGCCCCAACCCTAGGGGCCCGCCTGCCGGTATAGACCTCCTGTTCCCAAAGGCCAATGCAACTGGGATGCTGTCGATGTCACTCAACGGTGGGCTTTTACTTGCCCAAACAGATCCACTTCCAGAGATTATGAGCACTGTGTTTCTTCTGGTCTGGAAAGCATAAATCCTCAAGCTCCTGTCAAGCAATGATGAATATCTGCCCTTGCAGAGTGCTTGGGACTTTAATATTCTTCTACAATATCTTTGAAATATGTGTGTTTTCTTTGTGCTGCTGCGTGGCTCTTTATCACTGGTACCTCTGCCTCTTGGTCCATGGAGATATGATGCAGAGCCTTGCGCACAAAAGGCGCCGTAATCCTTTCCTTGGCAGAAGTGTCCTATCGATTTCCTCCCTTCCTTCTCTGAGTGGTGCCCAGGGCTGTCATGTAGCTGCAATGATAAACCTTCCCAGTGCCCATGCTGCACAGGAATGTACTGCACCAGTCACTCACCCACAGGTGGCATCACAACAAATGCTGCAAAGCGGCCCAAAGGTTACAGTACATTTGTCCTCCAACCTCGTGGTTTAAAAAGACTCCACACTTTACCCCCACCCTGGGAAGCAGCAGTAATAGCACGTGTACTGAAGAACTGAGGATGCACAAGCATGGCTTGCACATCTCCTATTCTAAGCGGTGCAAACAGCAGAGGCATTTACTAATCACACGGTCACTTGTGCATCTTGAGATCATCAATTACATTTCGATACTTAAAAAGAGCCAGGATGTCAGCATCGAATGGCCAATGGCAGAGCACCCTGTAAGATCAATAGACCTGATTTCAGTCTTGAAGAAAGAAGCAGCACCACCTGCCAAGATTTTAGCCACCAGCTGCACCATTACATGATGCCTTTTCTTTTCTTCTTTGAGATATGACTTCCCGCTATATAGTTCGGAGTAATTACTTCTATCACTTCTGGGTTCTGTTATTTTCTCATTTGTTCAATATTCTATAAGAGATTCACTCTGTCACACAAAAATCATGCATGTTCACTGTTCACCACCTTTCACTGACCAATTTAAGAGAACATCACTGCACGGATTCCTCTCTCAAGCACAAATCATTGTCATTCCAAATGCAATTTAGTTAAATCAATATGAATTTTAGAGGTAGAGCTTAATGGGTATTTGTTTGTTAATCTTTGGTTGCAGCCTTGAGAAAGTTACGCACAGTAACGAAACACGTGTCAGCTGCCTTTCACAGCAGCTCAAAGAGAAGAACTTTTCAAAAATATTGTTGTTTACTAATATCTTGTACCAAATCACTAAGTATGCATATTGTGATTCGTCTGCATGAACTGTATTGAGAGAAAAAGATGGAAAGAGGTTGAATACCAATAAGATATTAAATTACACAGTCAATACAATGATTTGATGTTCTCTTTTCTTAAAATGATATATGCACTGTCTATAGCTCTATATTTGTAATATGAAGCATTGAAAAGCACTATAAAGTCAGGGTGCCTTAAGCTGGTTTGGGTGTGTTCAATAAAGTTATGATGCTATGCAAATGGATTGCGGTTGTGTGCTGTGGAATAAAGACGTGTGTTAAAGAGCTCCATGTGTGGCATGGTCATTCACATGCTTCCGGACTGGGGAGGACGCTACAATTGGCGACGAGTGTGGGATCTGTGCCCTGGAAAACAGACTGCTTTCCCTGGAAGTTTGCAATGCTACAGCATATTCCTTGGCTGTGCCGTGTGCGCTTACTTCAATGAGAATCAGTTCATAGCTCGCGTGTGTGGGATCAAAGCCCGTCTCCAGCCCACATACAGCTCTCGACGAAGTTGTAGGCCCTGCCGAGGAGCACTTTCGAAAGCTCGCCAGAAACCCACTGGTAAGGCCAAAATCAGTATGATTAAACGCAAAACGGCTCAATCATGCTGAATGGATTGAGACGTTCAATGACTTCATTGATTCGCTATAAGAAGTAGATGACAAAAAGAATATCAAATACTAAAGAACCTTGCAGGTGATGGAGTGACAGAAATAATTAAAAAGGTATCTCAAACTGATGAAACCTCGTACTGACAGATAAAAAAGCATTGGAAGCAAAGTTCAACCCAATACCAAATATCGACTATGAAAGGTACATTTTCAATCAAGTATGACAACAAATTGGTGAAATGACGGATTAGTTTGTTGAGAGACTCGACACACTCATCAAGCATTGTAAGTTCAGTGAATTCAATGATGAGGAAGCAATGTGTCTGAGAGTTATTGATGGTTGTCTCTCAGATTCCTTCAGAAGATGCATGCTAAGAGAGTCCCTTAGCTTGGAGAAAGTACTCATGACTGCAAGAGCAGAGGAACGTGCATATTGACAAGCTGATGATATCAAAAGCTGGAACTGAACAGAATGAATCAGCATTGAGAATGAAAAGCAAACGCAAGCATAAAATACAGGCCAAGAGATCGACATATCCGAAAAAGAAGAAAATATTTTTTCGATGTGGATTTTCGTTTCTCCATGAAGGCAAATATCCCACCATTGGACAGAAATGCTAAGAATGTGGGAAAGAAAACCATTTCATAAAGTTTTCCAAAGCAAAAGAGAAACTGATTGCATCACAGCGAGAAGAGAAAACAGATAGTCAAAAGTTCCAGAAACATTCTCGGCATGCCCACAAGGCCAAGCAGCAACAGCCACTGCGACAAGTGGAAACTAAACAAAGCCAATCGCATTCAAATTCCTCTTGTAGAGGCTTGTCAGCGTCACTGTTAAGTGACACTGAGGAAGATGGGTGTGCAATGACTTTGTCAACTAAAGAGCAACATGCACAAGTAGGGTTCCCTGCTTGCAAAGAAGAGTGCAAATTAAAGAAAAAATGCCAAACTAAGCAACAAAACTAATTTGGGCGGTGTCCTAAAATCACGCTGAAGGTGAATGGATGTCCCATAACTTCCATCTTAGACAGTGGTGTGGCAAAGTTCAATGAATTGTCTCCTGTGCCACGCCTCACTCCATTGACTATGAAGGTGTATACATGGGCTGCTTCCACACCACTGAGACGTCAAGGATAATTCTTGGCACCCATGCGGCATAAGAAGATTACAGTGCAATTAATGTTTTGCAAGGCACTTCATCCAGTGAATGTTTACTCAGTTTCACTACTGCTTCTAACATGGGACTGATATCTTTAGCAACAACCTCAGTTCATAGTCTACAATTTTGAGTTGTTTCCATCGTGATTTCATGGCCTAGGGAAACTCAAAACAATTAAAGTGCAGTTTCATAATAATAGGAACATACGACCTGTTGCTCAGCAGCATTACCAAATTACTTTCCTTCTACACAGTGGCGGCTCCTCCACTAGGGCGTAGGAAGTCGCACCACTGCATTCTCGCAGTGAGAGAAAGCCAAAACATAAAATGTAAAAAACTTTTGTTTATTACCATTTTTTGTTTTTTCTGCATTGTGGGCGGGCTGGTGGGCGGACCCGCCTGGCCTGGGCAGGAGTGTTTTTCCCAACCCTGAATGTGCATGACTGGTTAGGTCGGCCCTCTCAGGCTGCCCAAACCAGTCAGGAGCACTCTGCACTTCTCCATGCAGGCTTTATTGCAGCCTACAAGGAGAACATGCCATCCCCTACAGCCCCTGGCTGGGTGGTGTCCTGACCAATCACAACCCTCAATTGGAGCTTTGTGATTGGTTTTGGGGAGGGAGGCTGCTTGCTTCCTGTTACTGCTGGAGGCAGGATATCTGGAGCAGTGAAGGCGCAAGACCCGGGCCGGCAGAAAGGTAGGTTTTTTTGTTTTGTTTTAATTATTGACCCTCCCACTCCCTGCGAACAGCCCCTCCCAGCACCCGCCTCCCAGATGCCCTCCCACACCCGCAAGCCATGCCGGCTGCTACTGCATCTACAGGGGGCCTTTGAGAAAGAACTAGAGACGTTGCTAAAGTATGACATCGATGAGCACTCCACCAGTCCTACACAATGGGTTTTGCCCATAGTGGTCGTGCCAAAAAAGGACAGTGGAGGTACAGTGCATATTTGTGTTGACATGCATCAAGCTAACAGGGCTATCGAGAGAGGAAGACATCCAGGTCCGCACATAACTGACATGATCACACAGCTGAACAGTGGCAACATTTTTCTCGTCTTGATATGAATAAAGGTCACCATCAACTTGAACTGGAAGAAAATTGTATGTACATCACAACTTTTTACAACTCATGTAGGTTTGTTTTGATACAAAAGACTACGTTTTGGAGTGTAGACTGCTGCAGAACATTTTCAAAATGTAATTCATTGAATTGTTCAACTGGTCACACATGCTTTTAATTATAATGAGGATAGTCTGGTGTTTGGGGAAATGAAAAAAGGGCATGACAAAGCTCTTGTACAAGTATGTCAACTACTTGCTAATGCAGGTCTCACACTGAACGCTGACACAGGTGGGTTTCACAAAGACAAACTCTAATTATTTTGAAATATATTTTCTGAAAAGGGGATGACTCCCGGTCCAGATAAAGTATGAGCATTGTTCTCTACCAGACCCCCTCAAGATGGAACCATGCTTTGATCCTTCTTAGGCATGGCCAGCTATTGCTACAGATACTGACTTCGCCATATTGAGTGCCACATTGAGGGAGTTAATGAAATGTTCCATTTCACTGGTCTTTTGAATGCAACCAAAGTTTCAAAAAGATAAAACATGAAATTGAAAATGCAACTGAAATGACTTATTTTGATTGTGGCGGATGCAAGCCCAGTAGGGCTAGAGGCCATTCTTACTCAACATAACAGACATCCAAATGCCCACAGACACATTGTGGCTTATGCTAGCTGGAGTCTTTCTCAAAAGGTATGTGCCTATTCAGAGCCAGAAAAAGAGAGCCTGGCTGTGGTGTGGGCCTGTCAGCATTCTCATGCGTTTCTCTACAGAAAACATTTCACTCCTATTACTGATTATCAGGCACTGCTCACTATCTTTGGGAGTCCAAAAGCCATGATGCCCCTTAAATTGAATGGTGGGGGTTGTGATTGTAAAACTATGATTACATTATTGTGCAGAAACCAGGGAAGGATCAAACCCTGCAGATTACTTTTCACAAGTGCCGTTGTCTAATCACAGTTCAATATCTAAAGCAGCTGAAGAGTACATCAATTTCATTGTGAAGTCAAGTACACCTGCTGCTCTTTCCATTGAACACATCATCACTGCTACTAACGCTGACAAAGACTTGCTCACTAATAAAGATATAATTCCAAAGCAATTACGGCTGAAAGCCGTGCGACCTCTGGCAGATGCTGTTGAATAAATGTAAAACAGGAATTCTCTGTCACTCATTAGGGTGTTCAATACAGGGCGTGATACTTGCTATACCTGTGAGCATGAAGCAGAAGATCATTGAACTGGCACAAGAATGGCATCTTGGCATTGTAGCCACTAAGAGAGCTCCACCTAAATGAACAAGAGGAGAAAGAATTGATAGCATGTCACATTTGGAATTGTTTGTCTACAAAAACAATGCAACAGCCACTTAATATGTCTGGGCTTCCTAAGCAGGTATGGGAAAGGATTGCCATTGATTTCTTTGGACCATTAAATAATGGACAATCACCTCATGGAGGTCATTGATGAGTACTTTCATTTTCCCCTAGTGGAAGACTTATCGCCAAGGTTATAGAGAGGGTGGATGACATTTTCGCAGGGTGGGGCCTTCCTGCTCTTCTCAAATTGGACAAAGGTCCACCGTTAAATAGCAAAGAATTTAAGGAGTTCCTTGCCCGGCTTAATGTCAGGCATCAGAAAAGTGGGCCTCTCTGGCCGCATGCTGATGGAGTTGTGGATCAATTTTTGGACACTCTAAGGAAAGTAATTTAACGAGCAGCAATGGAGGGCATTGATTTCAAGTCAGCATTGTGCCAAGCCCTTTGTGCCTATTGATCAACTCCACACTCCACCACAGGTGAGAGTCCTTTCACCTTGATGTTTGGAAAACCAATGAGAACAAAGATACCAGAATGGACCTCAAAGTGTCCACCGGATGTTGACAAGATTCGCAACAAGGAAGCTTCTCAAAGGTGCAAAATGAAAACCTATGCTGACTATATGCATTAAGGACACTGTCTTTAACAAGGGACACTGGTTTCTAGTTAAATAAAAACAAAATCAAAAGACTGATGCTCCATTTGAAGTTGAACCATTAAGAGTTGTGACTAGCAAAGGACATATGGTGACTGTTCAACGTCCTGGAAAATCCATTACAAGAGACTCGTCACACTTTAAGCCCTTGACTCGATGTTCGTCGGCTCCTGATGTCACAAGTGGCCAAATTAAGCGTCTGCTCCCATATTAGCGACACTCAATACTGGTGCACCTCATCTACCTCATATCACTCGATCTGGCTGACTTGTGCAAACCCCATTGAAAAGCTATGATGTTTATGTTGTCTGTATTTTTATTTAGCAGAAGGGGTAGTGTAGTGTTGTAAGCTCGTGTGCATTGGGACCTTTTTGGTTCTATGTGGTCACCTTACTGGAATTGAGTAATTGGCTTGGGTGTGTTTGGGTGTATTCAATAAAGTTCTGATGCAATGCACACGGATTGCAGTTGTATGCTGAGGAATAAAGATGTGTGTGGCGTGGTCTTTTGCATGCTCTTGGGCTTGGGTGGATGTTACAATGCCCAAAAACACAATGGAATTGCTCCTTCCAGGACTATCTCTGCTGAATGTGCAGCATTGCAACAAATGAAAATTAAGGCACCAAAACATGCCAGGAGGTGTGTTGCATCTTGCTCGTTCAAAATGTGAATGAGGGATCCGCATGTCTTTTAAAGGTTATGTAAAGGTTTGAAGCACATCCTTTACTGAGTCTATCCCACTGTTCACCCACACACATTCATGAGCATGAAACATTGTGAAATTGAACACTTTGTAAGAACCAAAGGAGTGCTCTCTGAGTAGGACGTGTTGATTTTCATGAGGCCTATTTAGTACATATAAGTCAAACCTGCCTTTTTAGTACATATAAGTCACTCCAAAGTTAGGCCCTAAAAAGCCCACAGAGCAGGGCACAGTGTATTTAAAAAAGTAGGACATGTAATTATAAGTTTTACATGTCCTAGTAGTGAAAAATGTGTTTTTCACTACTGCATGGCCCGCTTCTTCCATAGGGTAACATTGGAGCTGCATTTAATAAGCTGCAACTTCCAAAAGGGAACAGGTAACTAGTTAATCTTTGGTGTATTTGGAATTGAGGTGAAAAATCCTCTTGTGGTAGAGTCAGATTTTCAACTACAATTTTGAAAATTACACTTTTAGAAAGTTCAAAGGGGGAACCTGTTATACTGATTAGTTCATGCGATTTCCTTACTGCAACAATCATACAATATTCTTTTGGGTGATTAGGTAATTTATTTAACCTTTCCTTTTGAATAACTTTTATCTTTTTTTGGAGGACTTCACATCCTTCTAGTCGAACACATATCAAAAGACAATTCCAATATTTACAAACATTCACATATTTTTCAAATATTTAACACAATATACGTTACAAACATTTATCACAAACAAAAGTATATTACATAACCAATGTATCATTTGTAATCTGACCAACACAAGTCAATTCTTTGCGACTAATAGATACAGAATAATTCTCAAAACTGGGAGCAAAATTTCATTCAACGTTCCTCAGGGTCTCTTCAGTATTGTTCTTAATGTCTAATACTGTGATTGCAGACGCGTTTCAAGCCTCAGAGGACCTCCGAGGGCTCTCATCAGGGCTTCTTAATTATAAACACATTGGTGCAATCTACAAAACAAAATCGAATATATCGTTCTTCCTACTCCTTCGACATTACTCTATTCACTTTCGTCTCCTGATTATATAAAATTACTGTACCTGCTCATAGGGAGTTTTCGTCAAACTGGCTGCTGTCTGAATTGGGGGGGAACCGACTGTGATGAACCTTTTCAAACAAGAGTCTAATTAAACTTTCCATTTCTAACATACCTATTTGGTATTTGTATGGTACTCTGGTAGAACCTACCTCAATTTTATGGAAAAAACGGCTTTTCCAACGGTCAATAACTTGCATGCCAACTGTCACATGCGTGAACCAATCTAAAAGCAAAAACGGGAGCATTTCATAAATCTCTCACTCCACTGGCTCAATTGTTGCCTTATATATCTTACCAGTGGCCCTGGTGAGTCTACATACCTGCCTTGCTCTGTGCAGCAGTATTTTCCGCCCCTCTTTAAAACGATATCATTCACCGAACTATCTACGTCCCTCTAAAAAAAAATATAACACTGGTTGTTAGACCGGTGATCATGTTCTCACGCATGTGAAATTCATCCTATTGATTTTTAAAAATAGCAGCATACCTTACCGGTACTCTGTAATTGTCCCACTCCGGACCGAGTCTTTGACCAATTACTGGCGCCGAGTTTGTCTATTTATAAATACAAAAGCAGAAGTCACAGGGTCAGCTTAATGCTTTTCTAGCTACCCCCTTGTATGGAAACTTGTTTTCCACCCCATCTAAACTTACTTTCCATCAGCAACGGTTCTCACTAAACAGTGCGACCGCGTTTGCATTCTATTAGTCGCAAAGAATTGACTTGTGTTGATCAGATTACAAATGATACATTGGTTTATGTAATATATTTTCGTTTGTGATAAATGGTCGTAATGTATATTGTGGTAAATGTAAAAATATGTGAATGTTTGTAAATATTGGAATTGTCTTTTGATATGTGTTCGACTGGAAGGATGTGAAGTCCTCCAAAAAAAAGATAAAAGTTATTCAAAAAGAAAGGTTCAATGAATGACCTAATAAACCAAAAGAATATAGAGTGATTGGTGCAGTAAGGAAATTGCATGAACTAATCAGTATACCAGGTTCCCCCCCTTATTACTTAATGAATACAGCCCTTCCTGGTATCTGTCCTTTTAGGGCCTCACCCCTCCTTTTTCTTAACTACAGAGCGGGTGTTTACCCGCCTGGGTTTGGACATTGTGAAAATAGAGCTTCACAAGTAGTGAGCACTTAAGTTCTAGAGGTGATTTTCGTGCCACCTGAGTAGAATGTTGGAAAAGGGCACCTTGTCCTTCATAAAAGCACATATCCAAAATGTAATTTCAACTCCTCCGCCGTTCTCTTCGATCACACTTAGCACTACTGCTAAACAGCAAAGTGAAGTATGTAAATGTACGCGGCTAAATAAATAATACATTAGAACTGAGCTGCATGGGCCCTTCCTTCGAGAGCACCTGAAGTCAGGCACAATACCGTGGGGATTGCAGGTTAATAACATTCCTGTGATTTTTTATAGAAGACCCCGAGTACAAAAAGGGTTTTAGCTGCATAAGCACGAAATGTAGCTGGGACCTTATGGTCCATACAATAGGAACAGCACAAAGATTATGCAACAAAGAATTGGAGGAATTGGAAAGATTGACACAGGAAATAAAAAATAACCATTCTGACATTGAGGCCAAGGCATTTCTTGAAAGGATTGAAAAATAAATGTTGACCTTGAAGAATAATACGATCAGCTTTAAAACTTCAAAATCTGAGAAAGACAGCAAATCATTTAGTCTTGAACAGGTGTATCCTTATCTGAAGGAAGATTTTTATACTTCCACAGAATCTCGTCAAGCACTTACGAACTATCAGGGACGCTCTCGAAATAGATTCACAACCTTTTCTAAAACTTCTTCTTCTGACTCTTCGGGGGATTATGATCCTCGACCGGGACCTCCAAAGAGGCAGAACACTTTTTTAGACAAAGGCAAACAGAAAGGAAAGGTGAGATTCAAACAGCAGCCTTGGAAGATACGAACAAGGAGACAGTTTTACAAGACGTAAAAGGAACATCTATAGTGAATTTGTCTAACAAAATACTGTCCAAAGATGAAGAGTCAGTGCTAGAATTGGGCCTTAAGTTATTTCCCAATAGGTCAACTGATTTTACTAAATTAAAAATGGAAGCCATTGAGTTTTGCCGTAAAATACGGCTCAAGGGCACTTTTTGCAGGGAAAGACTATAAAGCAAAGGCAGAAGTCTCAGGGCTTGCGAATAAATCTAAGTTCACCCCGCCTACACATAATATTCCTAAAGAAATTGTAGCGAATGAGCAGGTGGTAATGTCCTGATTGAATCAGTTGGGAAAAAGTAAATGATATTTGAGAAGGAACATCTCCTTGAACCAACAAAAAGCCCTCAGTGATTTGAAAAAAGATACTTCAGTAGTTATCAAACAAGCAGATAAAGGAGAGCCCTAGTAATTTGGCCTCGTGAAATGTACCTGAAAGAGGGAAAGAGCCAGTTGGGAATCAAGAGTGGTATCCTGTAGAGAAGGAAGATCCTACTAGAGGTATACAAGAACTGATTACTGAGATACTTAAAAGTGGCTTTGAGCAAGGATAACTGGGTCCTAAGGAATTAGACAGTATCCAAGGTTCCCAGTAATCTACTTCTTAGCAAAGATCCACCAGGTCGTCCAATCATCTCTGGTTGTGACTCCTTGCTAGAGCCCATATCTAAGTATGTGGACGTGTTTTTAAAACCATTTCTAACTGAAGTTCAGTTATCCTTAAGAGACACTACTGATTTCATCATAAAAGTTGAAGGTGTTGGATTCGATGATCAGGAACAGTGGATGGTGACACTTGATATCACCTCCCTGTATACCCAGATACCACAGGATGAAGCGCTTGAGGTCATTGAAATGTATTTAGAAAAAAGACCACAACCCCATAGGGTTCCGACTGAATTTATACTTAGATTGGCTGAGGTAGCCCTCAAAAATAATTATTTTAAGTTTGAGGAGGTCTTCTACATCCAGACGAAGGGGACCGCCTTGGGATGTTCTTTTGCTCCAGAAATGGCGGTCCTCACCATGGCACAATATGAAGACAAATTCATTTTAAATGACAACCCTATTTCAAGTACCATTACCCAATGGCTCCGTTATATCGACGATGTCTGATGCCTGTGGTCAGGTTCAACTGAGGTCTTAGAAAATTTCCATGGGTGGTTAAATTCTAGCCATCCGGACATAAAATTCAGTTTAGCTAAAACCAAGACAAGTTTGACATTTTTGGATGTTGAGGTTTCTCCTTGAGAAAATGAACTCACAGTTTCACTACATCGGAAAGAGACGGACAAAAACACAATTTTGCACCATACTAGTTCACACCCAAAAGGCTTAAAAGACAATCTCCCGTTCGGTCAGCTCCTGCAAATCTGCAGAAATTGTTCTTTCAAAAGTGATTTTGAGTATTACCCTGGTGACATCTGTGAGCAGATGAAAAAAAGAGGGTACCCTAAAAAAAATGCTAAAACACGCAATGATGCGTGCCTGGTATACGCCTTTTGAAGCTTTGTTACAGAAGAAAGAAAAGCCACAACTAGATTGACTGGTGTGTGTCTCTACATTTGGACCAGATACAAACACATTTAGACAAATTATGTTGCGTAACTGGCATCTATTACACAATTTGCAATGCCCATTTCCAAGGCCATTGTTTGCAATGAAGAAAAATAGAAGCATTGGCCAAGAAATTGTTTAGAGCAGACATTTTTCAAACACAACAGAAAAACTATTTGCGAGCACAGTGGCATATGAAACCCATGGAGGGTCACCACAAATGTGGAAATTGCGCCGCGTGCGACTCCACCTTTGAGGGGACCGAGTTTGTTCACCAGAATGTCAAATGGAAACACTCCATGCTTACGAACAGCAAATCAAAAAATGTAGTTTATGCAGTAATTTGTCCCTGTGGAAAAATCTATATAGGGAAAACAAATCAACAAATCAATCAAAGAATCACACAGCACAGGTCAACAATCAAAAAGAAAGTGGTCACTGCCTTTATAGTAGACCACTTTATGAGAGCTGCACACACAGTATTGGTGTCACTTAATTTATTCAAAAGAACTCTAGAATTTGATTCAGTGCTTTTGGCAAAGGAAGCTTACTTAATATTGAAATTAAATAGCGTTCTTACAGGGCTTAATGAAATGTTTGAGCTGTCACAGGTATGATAACACTAAAATTGTTTGGATGTAAGGGAAAAATTAGTTAGACTACATCTCCCAGAAGTCCTAGTTCATTTCAAGTATACAGGAAGCTTGATCTGGAAATGCCCCTGCTGCTTGCAAATGTGGTCGCACTGTTTGGTGAGAACCATTGCCGATTGAAAGTAAGTTTAGATGGGGTGGAACGGTGGAAATCAAGTTTCCATACAAGGGGGTAGCTATGAAAAGCATTAAGCTGACCCTGTGCCTTCTGCTTTTGTATTTATAAATAGATACATTCAGCGCCAGTATTTGGTCAAAGATTTGATCCGGAGTGAGACAATTAGTACCGGTAAGGTACGCGGCTATTTTTCAAAATCAATACGATGAATTTCACATGCTTGAGAACATGATCACTGGTCTAACGACCAGTGTAATCTTTTGCTTTAGAGGGACGTAGATAGTGCTGTGAATGTTATCGTTTTAAAGAGGGGCGGAAAATACGGCTGCACAGAGCGAGGCAGGTATGTAGACTTGCCAGGGCAACTGGTATTATATATAGGGCAACAATTGAGCCAGTTAAGTGAGTGATTTATTAAATGCTCCCGTTTTTTCTTTAAGATTGGTTCACGCATATGACAGTTGGCGTGCAAGTTATTGACCGTTGGAAAGGCTGCTTTTTCCATAAAATTGAGGTAGGTTCTATCAGAGTACCATACAAATACCAAATAGGCATGTTAGAAATGGAAAGTTTATTTAGACTCTTGTTTGAATAGGTTCATTACAGTCGGTTCCCCCACAATTTAGACAGCAGCCAGGTTGATGAAAACTCCCTATGAGCAGGTACAGTAATTTTATATAATCAGGAGACGAAAGTGAATAGAGTAATGTCGAAGGAGTAGGAAGAGTGATATATTCGATTTTGTTTTGTAGATTGCACCAATGTGTTTATAATTACGAAGCCCTGATGAGAGCCCCCGGAGGTCCCCTGGGGCTTGAAACACGTCGCCAATCACTGTAATAGGCATTAGGACCAATACTGAAGAGACATTGAGGAACATTGAATGAAATTTTGTTCCCAGCTTTGAGAATTAATCTGTATCTATTAGTCGCAAAGAATTGACTTGTGTTGATCAGATTACGAATGGTACATTGGTTTATGTAATATATTTTTGTTTGTGATAAATGTTTGTAATGTAAATTGTGGTAAATGTTGAAAAAATATGTGAATGTTCGTAAATATTGGAATTGTCTTTTGATATGTGTGCGACTGGAAGGATGTGAAGTCCTCCAAAAAAAGATAAAATTCATTCAAAAAGAAAGGTTAAATAAATGACCTAAACACCCAAAAGAATATAGTGTGATTGTTGCAGTAAGGAAATTGCATAAACTAATTAGTATACCAGGTCCCCCCCTTTGTACTTATTGAATATGGCCCTTCCTGGTATCTGTATTTTTATGGCCTTACCCCTCCTTTTTCTTAACTATTTTTAGAAATTAGGCATTTTCCTGCCTTACCATTTAGTGCTTGCAGCCTGTCTGTGGGTCAAATGGCTGGGAGTAGTTGGCAGTTTTTCTTTTGGTATCCCGCCATACACAATAGAGAGCTTAGATGTTGCTAGATGGGAATCCCTGGCAGGATGGGAGGGCAGAGCTACGCACCTAAATACAAAGGATTTAATACCCCCTGTAGTTAGTCTGGAGCCAAGGCAGGGGAGGCAGGAAACGTGTGCGCTTCAAAAGGACGCCTCTACAAGCTTCTGACACTTTAAAGGAGGAACCAGGTGTAAATATTGGACCTCCAACATCAATTCTTCAGTACACTTCTGACCTGTGGAATACTCTGGCAGGAAGAAGGGTTGCTGTGCTGCTTAAAGGACTGCTGGACTGCTGCCCTAAAGAATTGCTGCCTGCCGTGCTGACTGGCTGCCTGCTGCCCTATTGCCTGAGTGAGAAGGACTCGGTCTACAACCTGTACCCAGGACCACCAGAGTGACTCCAAGGGCTAGTCCATTGTAACCACCTGGACTCTGCGACTGTGAGTCCTACCCTGCAGAGTGGTGCCACCCCAGTCCTAGACCCTTGGAAGTGGGACTGAAGGTGCTGTGCCAACAGATCAGTGGATCCAGCAGAACCGACGCATCTCCTCTGCTGTGTGGCACAACCCAGAGCAGAACCAATGCATTGCCCCTACAGTGTGGGTTTTCCGGGCACCAGGACACTGCAGTGCAGTCTCTCAGCTTCTCTGAGCTAACGCATCGCCTCAGCTGTACGACGCATCACCGACTCTGGACTGCCCATCGCAAGCTCCCCTCGTCGACGGGATCCTCGAGGATGATGCGCAACCTCGCATCGCAGCCTGACAGCTCCTTGAAACTGATGCATTGCCTTGCCTGCTTAATGTATCCTTGACTGGAGACTACGCAACACTCCATAACCAGGATTTAAGGTACTCTTATTCAGTGGGTATTACTGGGTCCCTGTAGCTGGCCAGCGTTCCAACGCGGGCATGCTGAACTTGTGACCTTGTCCCTTTCTGGCGCAACCAGAAATCCACGGTTGGTACTTTGTGCTTTTTGGTGTTATTTTCACTGAAACATTAAAACTTGCATTTTTCTGGTTCTACTGATTAGATTTGGTAATTTTGGTCTTGTTTTGTTTATTACAAACAACTCTATTTTTCCAATATTGGTCAAGATGGATCCGTTTTGTGGTGTTTTTTTTCACTGTGTTACTGTTTGAAGTGTTGCGTAAATAATTTACACATTGCCTCTGAGTTAAGCCTGACTGCTTGGAGCTAAGATACCTGAGGCTTGAGGACAGGTTAATTTAGGGTTTGGATTGTGGTTCCTGTTTGCAGGGCCGGACTGGCCATAATGGGCACCAGGCGTTTTCACAGTGTGCCGGAGGTTGGAGACGGTTTTAAACCGGTGGGGCCATTTTTTGGTTTCGCCTATTATCATTCGCTTGCGAATGTAATAGGCGAAAATTCAAGTGCTCCATCGACTCGTCAAACCACTGCGGTTTTTCCACAGTGCATGTGAGTCACGTGACCACAAAAGCGGGTCACGTGACCACACAAGCACGCGCATCTCCCTAAACCGCCTGCCAGACTTCTTTTCCCCTTGCTCGCATTCCCGCCCCCCCACCAGGCTCTCCCGCCCCCATCCGGCTTCCCTCCGGCCATTTGCCAGCATTGCGAGGCTATTTGCCAGGAGCTCTCCCCCGCCCCCAGCTTGTTTTTTTTATTTTACGAGTATGGTTGTCGTGTTTCAATGCTCCACCGCTCTCCTTCCTTTACTTATGAAATTGCTTTAGATTGACTCCCGGCACAATTCTTTCATAGTTGAGACCCGCTCGCGGGTGTGGATCGCATTCTTGGTGCATTACATTTCCCGTTTGTACAACGCCTTGGCATACAAGGAATTCGCTTTAAGTATATCGTCACTGCTTTAGCGTAAGGGTTGGCGCATTGACTTCCCATTTTCATAGGTTTCGCATTTGTTTTTACGAGTGTGGTTGTCATGTTTCAATGCTCCACCGCTCTCCTTCCTTTACTTATGAAATTGCTTTAGATTGACTCCCGGCACAATTCTTTCATAGTTGAGACCCGCTCGCGGGTGTGGATCGCATTCTTGGTGCATTACATTTCCCGTTTGTACAACGCCTTGGCATACAAGGAATTCGCTTTAAGTATATCGTCACTGCTTTAGCGTAAGGGTTGGCGCATTGACTTCCCATTTTAATAGGTTTCGCATTTGGAAAGTTGGAGCTATTGGTTTTGTAAATGACATTTTATATTTATATATCGTTATTGGCATTGTCAATAACAATATATAAATATAAAATGTCATTTAGAAAACCAATAGCTCCAACTTTCCAAATGCGAAACCTATTGGCAACGCCAGTGCTTGTTGTTATTGGGCGCCAGTTTTGCAGCAGTGCTGCAATATCAGCTCACTGTAACAAACAAAAGCAGTGTTTCCCACCAGCAAATTCCCCAACTTCTCCCTCAGGGCCAATCTAACGTAATTGCCAGGGCTGGTTTACAATCCCAGTCCAGCACTACCGGCTTGAATAGGGTTTCACCCCCCTCAACAAATAACTCCTGTTTTTTATAAGGCCTTTTGTAGTGTCTGTTTCTTCTGTCATCATTTACCACAGCTGTCCCAAGGCATTAGATATTATTGTGCTCCAGTTGGATAACAAAGTACTCTCTTATCTTGTATAGTAGGGAGTACCTGATTCCTTATAACTCTAATAAAAGAGAGAGGGACCCAATACCAAAGGGATAGGGTACCAACAACAGACTTTATGTCAAAATAGAATTTCCCTTTGGGCCCATTAATGTAGAGACACCAACTAATACAGACAGAATAGACATCATTTATTCAGACATAAAGACTTGGAGCAATGCATTAGGTAACAAAATTATGTAAAAACAAATAAGTTCAGTAGGCACAGTTAAACTGTGCATACTGAACTTATTTGTTTTTACATAATGTGCCCAAAGGGAAATTCTATTTTGACATAAAGCCTGATTCCTTATAATACATTGTTAAACCATCAGCTTTTCCACAAACCAATTAAATCTTTGTTGTGAAGCTTTTTCATTTGAAAGAGAAAGCATGTTTGTAAACACAAGGAAAATGAACAGAATCGCTAATGCTAAATTTAACACATAAAACTTCTGTTCGATGTTTGTTGCAAAAAGATATTGGAATCAGTTAAATACAAGTCTGTCTGTTTTTTTAAAGACAAAGGGCTCGATGTAGGTGGCCCATTACCGGTCGGCAAACCCGAAATTCGGTAAATTTCAGGCTTACCGACAGGTATTGAGCCATTTCCGATGTAGGGGATGATTCGGTAAATACCGAATCGGTATTTACCGATTCTGTATTTACCAAATCATTATTTACCGATTCGATATTTACCGAATCGGTAAATGGCATGTAGCAAGCACTTTTAAGAGTGCTTATGTGCTCTAAGGATTTGTTATTTAACACCTAGTTGGTGGTAAATACCGAATACCTTTGAAAATGCAAATCTGTGCATTTTCAACAGTGCCATGTGGTAGACATACATGCCCTCAGGGCATGTATGTGTGCCACATGTGCACACAAGCACTATTCAGGGGTGCAACAGGGTGTCAATGTGACACTCTGCCATCTTGAATGTTTTCCTATTTTACAGAATCGGTATTTACCGATTCGGTAATTCACATTAATTCTTATGGGCCTCCATGCCCTTAGGAATGAATGGGAATTACTGGATCGGTAAATACCGATTCGGTAAATACCGAATTGTACCGATTTGGTAAATACTGAATGGTACCGATTCGGTAATACTTACCAAATTTTTTTCTACATAGCATTTACCGGTTCTAAAATACCGAATCCGTAAAATTCAGTATTTTAGAATCAGTAAATTTGGATTACCTACATCTGGCCCAAAGAAACTTGGAACTTGTAGAGACATGCAGACAGATTCTAAACATTTCTATATTTACCTAAGTAAAAATAAATATGTTGCAATAAATATCTCCTTCCCGGTAGTCACTGTACAGCTAGAACAACAAGCCTGCAAGATACTAAACAATATTGAATTATACATAAAATTCTCAGAAACAGGCTCACACAGAAACATTTAAAATATGTCATCTGGGGCCCCAAAATCCTTAAGTTGACACTAGGTCGACAGGGGGCAGAGTCTGAGGTGCAGGCGGGCAGGTAGAGGGTAAAGGTTTGATACAGATAAATAGAGGTGATATAGAAAGACACATCACTTTACCCTTGGGGGACTTTAGAAAGTGGGGGCTCTAGGTATGAACCCATTTTGCCGATGCCTTAGAACGTTTCTGCGTATTTGTCAATTTAGCCTCTACATGGTTACCATCCAGTTCTACATATGGGACTTGATCGGTCTTGTTACTGCTTGTTCTCAGTGCATACCTTTGTTTAATGTCTCTGAGCCCAATTATTTATGGTTAAATTGTTGAGTGTGTTGGTGGGTAGAAGCAAGGATGTGGGAAATAAAGCCATGGAGGCACCGAAACCCCCACCACCTGACAATGTTGGAAATTAAACTGGAGGCATGAGGTGAATTTGAGTAGCCCTTACCTCCCGCAGGCTGTTTTTGCATTTGTGTGCAATGTGGTGCTAGCTCTGCTTGTAATTGGCTATTAGACTTAGAACTTGGCATGTTCTGAGATTTCGAATGGGTGAGCATGGGAAGGTTTCTTCTTTCTGTGTGCACCCAACAGGTTAAGCTTTATCAAAGGAACAGTTAAAAGAGGAGCTAGATTTTAGGAAGAGTATGTAATAGGAATTGATAAGGTAATTACCTCCCCTCTCTCCATGTTCCCTGTTTTTGAATCTCTACGGTAGCTTTGTATGCAGCCTGCCTGTGAGACCTGGGAGACATGAGGTTGCATGTGCGTTTGTGGGCATGTGTATGTGAAGTGAAAGAAGGCAGAGCACCGACACTCCAGGAAGCAGCAGCTCACTTTTAATATTCAAAGGATACAGATGCACTGGTAGAAAAAAGGGGGTACTGAATGAGGCCAGTGGCTACCAGCAGTGGCAGAGTTGTACATAGCGAGGATTCGCAGAAATGTCTTAGAGATGCATCGGAAGGAAACTATTTGCTGCAGTCACCTGGAGTTTATACCAAAGGGATTTGAGAGGATTTAAAGAGTGATGAGAAAGGAAGTGTGTAGGATGGACTGAATTAATTACAATGCTGTTTTGAGACAACTAGCAATGGATAAGGTGAGGAGGAATGTTGACAAGGAAATGAAGACTTTTTTTAGTTGTAAAAGATTTGCAGAAGTAAGCACAAGAATATTAATATGATGGGCTTTACTTTTTGAAGACAACTAGACTACACCATCATTACTCACAGCATTACTCATTGCTGCCCTTAGCGGCGACCATGTTGGAGGTTAAGGTGGCTGCTCGCACATAGTATGTTGTTTTATTTCAGCTGCAACTTACTTTAAAGCAATCAGGAAGGCACACTTTTTATTTATGCCCGGGTGACAGCCTGGGGCTGCATTGATAGAGGACACGACTTGTTGCAGGGATTCTGGGAAATCACAGAACTTTGCTTGGGACCATAGAACCTTATTAGGCAGTGTGTTTTGGCTAAAGTTCCTTAAACTGTTTGCCTTTCTCCTAGACCTTTTTCTGACATGATGTTACCGACTTAGATGCTTTGTGCACTTTGCCATTGATGATCAGTGTCAAAGTGCAAGTGCTCTCTGTATACAGTATTATGGTAATTGGTTGTCCATATGTTTGTCTTACTAGTAAAGTCCCTAGTAAAGTGCACTATGTGTGCCAGGGCTGCTAATGAAAATTCTACTAGTGGGCCTGCAGCACTGATTGTGCCACCCACACAAGTAGCCCTAAAAAGAGATCTCAGGCCTGCAGCAGCAGTGCCTGCACACAGTTTTTTAACTCCCTTGTTATCCTGACAAGTGCACCCACTTGCCAGGCCTTACCTTACCTTTCTATGCCCATTAGACACCCCTATAGTAGGCCCAAGGTACCCCATGGGCAGGGTGCAGTGTATGTGAAAGGTAGGACATGTATTGAGGTGTGTAACATGTCCTGACAGTGAAATACTGCCAAATTCATTTTTCACTGTTGTAAGGCCATCTTGCCCATAGGACAGAATGGGGATTGTTGTGTCACATGGTTCCAACATATCTTCCCATAGGCATAAGATAGAGAGATGAAGTTAGTGTGCCTGAACTCAGAATTTAATAACACATCTGTTTGTGAAGATGGTGTTTAAATTGTGTGCTTAGAAACCACGTTTTTAGAAGTGTCTGGTTTCTTGTCTTAAACCATCCTGTGTGCCTCTGCGTATTGACCATCTGGGTTTGGATGTGACAGGGTCTGGGGTGTGTCCTGACACCATAGAGGGGTAGGTGAGACAGCAACAGGCTGGCCTGCATTTGATGTGAGGGGAGGAGTAGCACCCCTGGATGTGAAGAGGGCTGTGTTGCTGCCACAAAAGGATGGCTCTATCTCCTGTTGAGCGCCTCGGGCCCAGACCTGCACTATCAAAGGAAGAGGGTGTGCACTGGCTGGAAGACACCCAGGTCTGGTTTGTACTGGGGTCAGAGCCCACTGAACACAAAGACTTTAAAGGCATTTAGGGGTATAAATGTGAGAGCTGAAACCCCTCAACTCAAGACTGAAATCCAGATTGAATGAGGATTTAACCTACTTAGTGATCAAGAGGTACCTCTGCCAAAGAAGAACAGCTGAAGAGACTGAAGAGAAGGACTGCCCTTGCTGTGAGTTCTGGGGCAGGCCTGCAGTTTGCTGATTTGACTAAGGAGAAGACAAGGGACTTTGCTGTGTGCTGTGTCCCCGTGGTTGTGAGGACTTTGCTGTGTGCTGTGTCCTGAAGTAGCGTGTCTCCAAGGGCCTCAGGAGAGCTGGTCCCCTGTTGTGGAAACTCGGGAACATAAAAGTTTCCAACCGTTTCTCAGCGACACTTGGTGCGTGGTGCTTTTGCACGCCTGAGAATGCTATGTGGTACGTGGTACTGTTTACAAGGTGTACCGTGATCGCATTGCCCTCGCTGCGTGAAACATTGTCCATGCTGCTTTGTTGCTGGTTGTGGCCCGAGCCGTCATCGTAACTGAGGCTGTGAGTAAGGATCACAGCCACCGGCCTGAGCTGCAACGTGCTACAGGATTTCTGGAAGACTGCTGTGTGGTCCGTGGTACTGTTTACGAGGTGCCCCGTGATCGCATTGCACCTGCAGCGTGAAACATCATCACCGCTGCTGCATTGCTGTTTGTGGCCCGAGCCGTCATCGTAACTAAGGCTGTGAGTAAGGATCACCGCCGCCGGCCTGAGTCGCAACGTGCTACAGGATTTCTTGAAACTATGAAAGCTGCAAGGTGAAAGGGATTGTGATTGTTGTTCACCAAGAAGAATCTGCCCAAGATCATCAACGAAGGAGAAGGCAGCGCCGTAACCCGTGCGTATACAGCGTCACCTAACAAGGGAGCTGAAACGTCATCGGGCTGCCCAGCAGGACGTCCGAAGAGCGAGGAGAGAGAGAGAAAGAGAGCGAGGCAGTGCACCCCACCATGTAAGGCTCGGACTCCGGTCGGGAGCCGCAAGCGTGTGTGGCTTGGGGAAGCGTACAGGAGGAGTACAGGAGTGCTCGGAGCTCTCACCCGCTGCACTGCGTTAGTTGTGCTGAGTCCCCGAGCGGCCCGTACCTGCCCAGTAGTACCAGGGCTGCCCCTTTAAGCTTATAACCGTTGTCTTTGGTGTTGAGGTCTAGTGGGGGCCTATTTGACCGCGCAGAGTGGCGTACAGCATTATTCCTTGCATTACGAACAGCATTAGTACGTGCATTAAGGACTGTGTTATTACTACATTACGAACTGCATAGCATTGAATCAGGACTGCTTTAGATCATTGTGAACTGCTCATTAATACCGCAAGAACCTATAAGTGATTGCTGGCCTAATAACCGGCAATGTGAAATATTACGAATACGCATAGGTTGGATTTCTATTGTTTGGTCTCATCGTATTCCTTTTTTTTTTTTTTTTTTTTTTTTTTCCAAAACCTTTATTGCACTTTGTATATTACACAGCGGATCGCCTACAACCCTACGGGCCGGCCGCTAATACGTGCAAATTAGACATGGCATAACCTTGCAATGTACCAAAGAAATCAACAGTGCCTTCAAGTGTCCAGTAGAGCATACTGCAAATTAAAAGTGCATTTGAGACAGCATTATAAGCGTTAGAAGTGGTTTTGATGGCATTTTAACGTTTTTTTTTTTTAAAACAACAAACTCTAAACCTAAAACAGTAGGAATGATAGTACGGTCAGATATGGGTCAATGCAGTTCAGATGATAAGTGCCTCTTGGGAGAGGCCTACTCCCATCCCTCGCCCCGGTGTGCTAGTGCCCCTGCCCACTTCATGCTCACATCCACCCTTGCCCCTCATTCAACAGTTCAAAGGAAGGGACACGTGTAATAGCCCCGGTCGCTCCCCTGCCCAACCACTTCTACCAGGTTCACCCCTCCTCCCCCTCCTCGTCAGAGTCCTCCTGTTCCTCCTCCACTAAGGGATCACAAATGTCCCCCCTGTACCCATTCCATTGCAACCACACTGTGTTCCATTTCCTTGGGCAGGCTCGGCTGGAATATACCGCCCTCTCGGTCACCAACACCGTATCCATATGCAGGCACCATTGGGACTTGGACGGGAGGTCTGCCACACCCCATCGCTGCGCAATGTCTCGCTTTGCCATCATCAACCCCACCGTGACCCAGAGTTGTTCGTATCTAGACAGGTCAGTGGGCTCCCAAATGTTAAGTAAGCACCTCCGCGGGTCGGGCAGTATGGACCGATTCAATGTTTGGGAAATCGTACGGAGTATTTGCTTCCAGTAGTCCTGTATCTTGGGGCACTCCCATATAGTGTGAAAAAACGTGCCCTCCTCCCCACACCCACGAAGGCAGTATGGATGGGGCGTCCTGTGTATGCAGTGTAGCATGGTCCTCGTGTAGTAAACCCTGTGCAGGATCTTGAACTGCACTAGGCGCATGCGCGCTGAGATGCCCACCTCCTTGGGGGACCCAAGAGCTTCATACCATTCATGTTCATCCATGTCCCCTACGTCCCCCTCCCATTTCCCCTTTAGTTGGAGTGTTGGATCCGGGGAGTTATTAAGCAATTTGCGGTACATGAGTGACGTCGCCCTTTCTAACATGTAGTCAGTGAGGAGGCGATCTTCCAGAGGCGAGGATTCGGGCAAAGGTGTGTCGGGGGGCAGGGCCATGAGCTATGCGTGCTGTATTTGGATGTACCTATAGAGTTCCCTGTCACCCAAACCATATAATTCTTTTAGACGGCCAAAGGGTATCACAGCATTCCTCTCCCATAAATCACCCACCGTGGAAATACCTATCGTGTCCCAGTGCTCAAAACCCTTAGTATTCCTCATATTGCCCAGTGCCCGCGAATCCCACAGCGGAGTCATCCTAGTGATCTTCCCCTTCCAGCCCAGCGCCGCCGTCGCCGTGTGCCATAACTGAACAGTTAATTTAGTGGGGCCCACTAAGGCCCGCACCCTGCGGTGATCATACAGCGGACCCAACAAGGTATCCGTGCCCAATTGAGCCCTATCCGACTGGAAGGCCGGTTCGGTTTGCGGGGCGTGTATCCATTGGGTTATTGGCTTCAGGTGCGCAGCCCAGTAATATAACCTAAGATTTGGCAGTGCAATACCCCCATCGTACCAATCTCTATGCAGCTTCGATTGCGCCACACGCGCAGGGATCGTATTCCTTTTTGATAAAGATACCGCTATTTTTATAAAAATCAGTGTGGTGTCCATTTGTGGTGATATTACTGTGTTACTGAGAGTGTGGTTGCAAATACTTTACACATTGCGTAGGAGATAAGCCTGGCTGCTCATGCCAAGCTACCGAAGGGTGAGCAGGAGTTATCTAAGAGGATGTCCCTCCTTTCCCTGATGTAGGAAGGTGGATACCTGACTATGGTTACCCCAGATT
Organism: Lissotriton vulgaris; assembly: GCF_964263255.1. Taxonomy (NCBI): domain Eukaryota; kingdom Metazoa; phylum Chordata; class Amphibia; order Caudata; family Salamandridae; genus Lissotriton; species Lissotriton vulgaris. Next base: position 1,196,070 of record NW_028245465.1, read on the forward strand.
TTTTGCCTAGTGTTTAACTGGTTTTCGACTTAGTTGGCCTGGGAACCTGCTCATCAGGGCCCCATGCTATCTGCTCTCTCTGTAAAATGGACTCCATGTACCCTAGGTACATCTCCAATCGGACATTGGGTCACCTTATCAGCCCCTGTACAGTGTACTATAGGTACCCAGGGAATAGGTGTATCCAAGGCCTACCAGGGGTTGCAGCATATATTTTGCCACCCCTGGCTGGCTATCCAAAGTGACACAACTGGCTGATCACTCAGCTGGGGCAAGGTCATGTAATCACCCCTTGCTTAGATATAGTATACCTATATCTGAACCTATAGCTGGACATATATACACCTATAAGTCACTCCTATGGCAGGCCTTATCAATCCTGGAGGCAGAGTGCTTGGTCTTATGTGAGATGGTGCTCTAGCACGAGCTGAGCCTGTCTGCAGCTGTCGGGACCAACTCCCTTAACTGTTCCGGGATATTGCCATACCATATACTCTTAAGTGCATTATAATCCTCGCGGTTACTTGCTAACTTTGGTTTGGCTTTATCAACACATGTTGTGTAAGGTGTCATACGCTTTGGAATACTACCCCCTCGCCAGTCCTGGCAACGGGGGTAGCATTCCACCCTTCTAGATGGAGAAGACATGTTACTTTGCTTAAACGCGGTTAAATCTAACCAAAGCCCCAGCATCACATAATGGATTCTGCTGCCACAGACACGAGTCTGGCCTCCTGCTGCTAACCGAAACTCCGGCAGGGGAGGCCTGGACAATAGATATCCTGTCACAGGGAGGTGTTACACCACCCCAGACAGGAGATAGTGGATTGTAGCAGGGAGGGTTGAATGAAACTAGACACTGCCTGGGGAGCACAAGGCTTCCCATGCATAGTCCAGTTCAAACCGGTGCTGGGACACTCCAGTCCCAGCTCTGGCGCGGAACTGGACAAAGGGAAAGGGGTGTAACCACCCTCTTCCTGGGTTCCACCCATAGGAGGGACCTAGCAGGTGATCCAACCCCTTTATTTGGAATAAAGGTAGGAGCTGTACCCAGGAGCATTAGATTATCCTGAACAAAACTTTGATACAGAACTCTGGACCCTTCGACATCCCACTCGACGTGGCAGACTGAAGAATCTCCCTTGTGGTCAAGGAGTGACCACCCTGAGCAAACAGGCACCATCCAGTGCCCAATGGTTTGCTTTGTTGCAGTTCCCGCCAGAACTCGAGCAACAGAGATCAACAAGACCCAGCTTCCCTGACTTCTAACAGCTCGATCCACAGTCTCAGTGAATCTGAGACCCGTGGAGGCGACGTGAAGCGTGGAGCAGGCCAGCTTGGAAAGACTGCAAAGTGCTGACCGTGCAGCTTCCAGGGCACCCTCGAAGCTGTGCATTGGGGTTTGAGAAGCCCCAGCCCCGAGCAGCTTGTGCACCGAAGATCTTCCCTCCACACTCATAGAGTGCTGCGTGGGGCCCTTTTGCATTTTCCTGCTTGATGCATTGGTCCGGTCGATTGCCCATTGGCTAGTGGCCCCAGAACCGACGAACCTTGAAATTTACACTGCTAGTCTGGTTGCTCTAAACTTGCCCTCGCTCCCCTGAAAAGGATCCACTGCTCTGACCTTGCTGGTCCGAGTAGGAAACGATCTTCAAATCCTGCGTGGGTTGCACTTGCCAAGGCTTGTTACCTCCGATCCGGAAGCCGACACCGCCGAAAGTGAGAGCCTTTGTGGGACAGCTTGTGCTATACTCCTGGTCATCGTCGATGCCCCAGAGTCAACGTGGCAGTGGAGACAAGCTTCAAGACAACCACCTGATTGCGCCCGTCACTGCCTGGTTCCTTCCTGGTTCCATACTGGTCACTGGCTAGTGACCCAGACTCTGTACCCTCTGCTTTCAGGTACTCTACATCTTCGATCCACCCTTGGATCCAACCGGACTCTTCCCTCCTGGACGCCTGCAGCATCTTCATCTCCAGGCTCCATAGATCTACACGACGAAACCCGACACACTTTGGCACCTATGCACCCGCTTCTTGTGGGTGAGGTAACGATCTAACACCGGTGCTCCTTTAGTGGTTTACACCTCTAGTGTCCTAGTTTAAAGTGTGGTAGTTCTATTCCAGTCGGAAGACTTCCAAAACAGTAACTCTTTAACTTTTATGCGCCATTGACTTTACATTGGTGCATGCATGTGCTTTAGGCACTGCACCCGTGTCCCGCGGGCCTCTCCCGACTTCATCACTGCTAGTCCCGAGTAGTCCCAGCGATTCACAATGCCCTAGGCCTTACAATTGTTCGAGAGGTGGTACTTATACCACTATTTTAGTATATGGTTTGAGTGGCCACCGGGCCTATCCAAAATTGTGCAACTTTTGAATGTTTAACTGTGCTTTTGTTTAAATGCTTGTGCCACTGCACTCATAAAGAGTACAGAGGATTATTCTAGTAATAAATACATATATTTTTATAATATATAACTTGTGTGGTGTCCTTTCATTTGATATTACAGGATTGCATATGGTAAAACAGCTGGCTTCACATGCCCTCTTGAGTTTAGCCTAAGACTGCTTAGTCCATGCTACCCCTGGGATAGCTTGTCTATAAGGTTGACTTTACAACCACCACCATAAGGGATTGTTTGGACTGACACAAGGTGCCCACAGAACTGTGGACATCGTACATCAGGCCAACTTCTCACACCTGACTAAAAGCAAGGGTCCCTATTTGGACTAAGGTCGCTACCTCAGCCAACTAGAGACCTCCAGTTCTAACAGGCAGGGACTGAGTTATCCTATCACCTTAGTACCCATGAGCCTGGGACTGACTAGCAAGTGTCTCATTTGCCCTTCTACTCACTCACAGAGGAACAAATGATTAGACACCCCAGAACACAACCCTCCCGACCCTCCCACGAATCGCGGTGACCAGTCACACCCTTTCGCTCTCACACAAATAAGATCAGCATAGTAAGTAATCCATAAATCAAAAAAGGATCTGTCATTATATAAGACTGGATAAACTAACCCCCTCCCTATCTACAAAAGCAAAGTGATTCTATATCAAAAGATCTCCGGGTGTTTGCAGCAGTCCCCGTACCTTAGCATGCACAGGTGAAGGTTCTACATCGCAGGTGTAGTCGCGATCTCGTCTGTGTATTTGTCTATCTGTGCATACCTATATGACAAAGAGTATGTGTTCTCAAACAACATCTGCATGTGTGTTTGGTCTCTGTGCTACATGCAGCCTGACCATTACAGAATACCAAGGGCATTGTTGTTTGACCTTGTGGACGGTCTTCAGACTAAATCCCAGGGAAATGAAGAACACAAAAATAACAGTAAGTTTTGTGTAAAAGTACAGAGTGGCGCAAAGCAAAATATGTGTGTATAGTAACGCGTGCAAAGCAAAGACTGCAGCATACTCATGCTAACATAGTGAAAACGACAGTGGGCCTGCATGGGACATGTGACAGACAGCATGACCCTTACTGGGGCAGCTATGCGTGTGCCATCTGAGGCTGTGGATGAACTACATAGGATTGGCGGCAGACTCCCACATAATCTAGGTGCTTGTGTATTGCACTGCTCTTATTGTAAGGTGCTTTTGCATTCTCGTGTCTGGTCCACACTCTAAGAAAAGTCTAAATAAATGACATTAGCGTCATGCCCAGGCAGGCCTGGTTCTAGCGGGTGGGCCGGGTGGGCCAGGCCCACCCAAATATAAGCCTGGCCCACCCAAACAGTAGCCTTGGTGCGGGAGCTCAAGGGTGAAGAAGAGCTGGTTTCATGTCTGTGTTTGTGAAGGGTTGCATTAGACTGTAAGGCTATATGCTAAGCGTGCACTGCAGTTGTTGTAAATCCCAACTCGTCACATTAAAGCAATCTTTCATGCAGTATTTACGAAGTTTGTCATGATTGCTCCACCTCACCCAGGGGGCTGACTCAGAAACAGTGAGGAAAGGTCGAGGTGTGGTTCAGGGCTAAAGCTGCCAACCTGAATCTCAAGGACCTGCAATCTAATCGCAGCTCTGGCATTTAGCAAAAAAACATTGAATTCTGGTCACCTGACTTATTCTTCTCTTGCCTAAAATGAAATTAATATGTGAACTAAATGTGCAAATCCCCGCTTGCTGTACACAGTCTTGTATTGTCTCCCAACACGCCCATTAATGCCCCGCTGTTCTTTGCTCCTAAACTAGGTTTGATCCACACACATCAGCGCCGTAGGCGACTTCTTCACAAAAGCGATCTTCAGGAATCCAGCGCCACACGCAGCTGGAAGGACGACTCCCCCCAGCTGAGATCTGGGCTGCTCTCGAGGCAAAATGAAATGAGACCGTCCTCTCCTCGGGAGGCTGTGGGCTGACACTCGAAGGAGGGAACATCCTCTCCGTGGCGCGAGCGAGCGCGCGCCGCAAACACTCCAGCCTGGAATCAAAACAAATCAGTCGCAGCATATTAAGGAGGCGCCTGATTAGACAGGCTGAGTTCCGAGAATATTAAAATGAAATGCTGCTAATTTCAGCCCGGCTAATTACATGGAGAGCGAAAGAGAAGTAATTGCGTGGAAGGACGGGCGCCATCTTGCCCCTGCATGGAGTGGCTTGACTCACACCACTCTTTCTTGACAATATTACTATTAGAGGTGGGGGGGGGGGGGGTTGTGCCAATAGAGGCATTGGTGAGGAGAAAGTGTAAATTATACAATGTGCTGGGTCATTTGGAACCTGGGTACCTGGGTCGATACTTTCTTCTTTTTTTTGGAAGATATTTATAGTGCGAACTCCACCCAGAGGTATTGGAGGGCTTTACACGAGTACCAGTTACATTACACAAGGACATATGTTTTTGTAGGCACAGGGAGATTAAGTGATTTGCCTAGAATGGTGAGCCGACTCCGAGACTCAAACCTGGTTCCCCAGCTCCAAGGTCGGCAGCTCTGATCGTAAGGCCACATCCTCTCCCAATATAAGATATAAAGTACACAGTCGTGGTGTGCGACATGGTGCACCAGATTATAGTTAATGGGCTGTAATAACTGCAACCTGAAACACACGCTTGCACTGTGAACAGTGCGTTAGTTAAAGATTGGACTGGTTGTTTGAAGTCTCTGGCCTGCATGGACGTCATCTAGGGGTCGCCGCAACCCATGTCTTGCCCGTTGCCACAGGGCCGGACTGGGAACCCAAACCGGCCCTGGCAAAGTGCTCGGCCTAACAAAGCACAACATTGATATTAAAGAATTGAATAAGAGAATGGAACACCCGAGTAAAAATATTGGACCTGATACTCAAAAGTTTTTTGTGTTCCTAAATTAGGCTTACAACCACAACTCACCCATTTTATGTGTGTTAGGTCACTTCTAGAATGAAAAGAAAATATTTTTACACTCTTTAAAAGGATTTTCTCACCAAATATTTTTGTTTGTGCAAATCTACTCCCAGGGGAGTGGACTGAGTTGGAATGTGTTTTTTAGGGTGGTCATACACAACTTTACTATTTGTTCACAAACGTCTCTCCCCCTCTTCCCACTATGGAAAATGTACTACTGACAAGGACCGGGGGAAATACATTTCTAAAGTGGGAAGGGAACACCCCAGATTTGGTGGAGGTGTAGGGAAAGGGGTTTCTTCACAGTTAAATTATTTTCCCCATTGAGAACAAAGGAAAATGGCAATTCATTCCCCATGCACAGCGCTACACTGTAGAATTAAATAGAGAGGAATGTCTCTGTGTATCAGCATAGTCCACCGAGATCGTTAATTTCAAATCCGACTTCCTAATTACAATATAGGCGGTCGATAGTGAAACCTGCTCGTCATTCCAGCTGGATTTCGACAAGCTCAGTGAGCCCATCAACAAGTCAGAGGTCGGCCCATATTCCCAATGGATGGGGTTTCCGCAGTTGGGATTATGATGCTCGGTTTCCGGCAGGCCTGCCATGCCGGGCTTTCCGACATGGAAAGCCCGTCGGAAAGCGAGTTTGGGGGCCCCTGGCGGGGCCCCTTCCCTCTGCGGCCTCCGGTTGGGGGCTGAGGGAACACCTATGCACCTATGGTGCCCCCCTGTTCATTCCTGCACTGTGTGGCAGGTTCCATGAAGTGCCTACCACGCGGTGCAGGGATGAACACAATCTCCCATTTTTCAGTTTACGGCCGTAGCACCTGCTCCCATAGGGAAATGGGATTATGAGACCAGCCCATGTGCGGTTGCATCGTAATTCTGCATTTAGGACCACCGACCGGAGGTCGGTCGTCCCGATTCCACGATGATGTTGGTCGAAGGCAGCTCTGACCAATATCGTAACCGGGCCCTTAATTTTTTTACTTGCAAAAAATAGCTTTTACAAGCTGAGAAAAATGTGGATTCATCCCATTCTGGGTTCTGCAGGTCAGAGTAGTGGATAAAGTATTAATTACCAAGCCCTCCCAGGACTTATTTTATTGCTCTAGGCCTTTTCAAACCATTGTATTATTTTAGTTTACATTGTATTTGAGGCAGGGGCCTAACAAACGCCCTCGCTGCCCCCGCGGTGCGGGGGAAGCCCACTCTCTTCAGTAAATGAAGGGGGCTCCTCAGCTCTGCAGTGAGAGCTGTGAGAGAGGCTTGCAAACCTCTCTCCCTCTAAAGCAGGTGCAGGCTGTCTGCAGCCTGCTCTGAGCCTAACTGAAGAGAAACAATGTAACAATTTACATTGTTTCTCTTCAGTCAGAGCCAGAGCCTGGATGAGGCTGGGGGCCCAGAGACAGCATTCCCCATGGGGCTCTGATCCTCTGAGAAGAGACAAGGACAAGGATGGCGTGGGGGCCCCAGAAACAGCATTCTCCAGGGCAATGCTCATATGAGAAGGGATGAGGCAGCAAAATGGTGCCCTCAGGTAAGCACTCTTGTTAGAACGCACCATGGGCGTCCGCAGGGGGGGGCAAGGGGAGGCACTTGCCCCACCAGGATCACCAGTGCATCTGGTGTGGGCCCAGTCTGGGCCGGCCCTAGTCCATAATGCTTTTCAAATGGTGCCATTGTTCCAGGTGGCAGCCCCCTCCATTGGGTGAGAAGGGTGGCCGAGAAGGGTGCAAGGCAGAGGGGAGAAGGGTGCAAGGTAGAGAGGAGAAGGGTGCAAGGCAGAGGGGAGAAGGGTGCAAGACAGAGGGGAGAAAGGTGCAAGGCAGAGAGAAGAAGGGTGCAAGGCAGAGGGGAGAAGGGTGCAAGGCAGAGGGGAGAAGGGTGAAAGGTAAAGAGGAGAAGGGTGCAAGGCAGAGAGGAGAAGGGCGCAAGGTAGAGAAGGGTATAAGGCGGAGGGGGAGAAGGGTACAAGGGGAAGGGGGAGAAGGGTGCAAGGCAGAGAGAGAAAGGCGCAAGGCAGAGAGGAGAAGGGTACAAGGTAGAGAAGGGTGCAAGGCGGAGGAAAGAAGGGTGCAAGGCAGAGGGAAGAAGGGTGCAAGGCAGAAGGGAGAAGGGTGCAAGGTAGAGAAGGGTGCAGGGCTGAGGTGAGAAGGGTGCAAGGCAGAGGGGAGAAGGGTGCAACAGGGAGGGAGAGAGGGTAAAAGGCAGAGGGGAGAATGGTGCAAGGTAGAAAAGGGTGCAAGGCGGAGGTGGAATAGGGTGCAAGGCAGAGGGGAGAAGGGTACAAGGTAGAGAGGAGAAGGGTGCAAGGCAGAGAGGAGAAGGGTGCAAGACCGAGGGGAGAAGGGTGCAAGGCAGAGAGGAGAAGGGTGCAAGGCAGAGAGGAGAAGGTTGCAAGGCAGAGGGGAGAAGGGTGCAAGGCAGAGGGGAGAATGGTGCAAGGCAGAGGGAAGAATGGTGCAAGGTAGAAAAGGATGCAAGGCGGAGGGAGAGAAGGGTGCAAGGGGGAGAGGGAGAAGGGTGCAACGGGGAGGGCGAGAAGGGTGCAAGGCAGAGGGGAGAAGGGTGCAAGGGGGATGGTGATGAAGTTAAAAATGTGCCCCCCCAGAAACATTTCTGCGGATGCCCATGGAACGCACACTACTTTGTGAGAGAGAGTGGAGAGAGAGAGTGGAGAGAGAGAGAGTGCAGAGAGACAGTGGAGAGAGGGAGAGAGAGATAGAGAGTAGAGAGAGAGGGTGGAGAGAGGGTGGATAGAGAGAGACAGTGGAGAGAGAGTGGAGAGAGAGAGTGGAGGGAGACAGAGGAGTGAGAGTGGAGAGAGTGGGGTGAGAGAGTGGAGAGAGAGAGTAGAGAGAGAGAGTGGAAAGAGAGACAGTGGAGAGAGAGTGGAATGAGAGACAGTGGAGCGAGAGAGTAGAGAGAGAGAGTGGTGAGAGAGAGTGGAGAGCGAGTGGAGAGAGAGTGGAGAGAGAGAGAGTGGAGAGAGAGAGAGAGAGAGAGAGAGAGAGAGAGAGAGAGAGAGAGAGAGTGGAGAGAGAGTGGAGATAGACAGTGGAGAGAGAGTAGAGAGAGAGAGTGGAGCGAGACAGTGGAGAGAGAGAGAGTGGAGAGAGCGTGGAGAGACAGTGGAGAGAGTGAGTGAGAGAGAGAAAGAGTGGAGAGAAAGTGGAGAGAGAGTGGAGAGAGTGGAGAGAGAGTGGAGAGAGAATAGAGAGAGATTGGAGGAGACACTGGAGAGAGAGAGTGGAGAGAGAGTGGAGAGATAGAGAGTGGAGAGAGAGTTGAGAGAGGGTGGAGAGAGAGTGGAGAGAGAGTGGAGAGAGACAGTGGAGAGAGAGTGGAGAGAGACAGTGGAGACTCTAGAGAGAGTGTAGAGATAGTAGAGAGAGAGTGGAGGGAGACAGTGGAGGGAGACAATGGAGAGAGAGTGGAGAGACAGTGGAGAGAGAGAGCGTGGAGAGAGTGGAGAGAGAGTAGAGAGAGAGAAAGTGGAGAGAGAGACCGTGGAGAGACAGTGGAGAGAGAGAGACAGTGGGCATAGAGTGGACAGAGTTGAGAGAGAGAATGAAAAGAGAGAGAGAGAGAGAGAGAGTGATAGGGAGAGTGGAGAGAGAGTAGAGACTGACTGACTGACTCAGAGACTGAGAACTGACTGACCGAGAGACTGACTGGCTGAGAAACTGACTGAGAGAGAGAGAGAGAGAGAGAGAGAGAGAGAGACTGGCTAACTGAGAGAGTGACTGACTGACTGACAGAGAGAGAGAGACTGATTGAGAGTGAGGCTGACTGACAGAGAGAGAGAGAGACTGACTGACAGAGACTGACTGACTGAGGTAGAGAGATGCTGACTGACAGAGAGAGAGACTGACTGACAGAGAGAGGCAGAGACTGACTGACTGAGAGAGATAGACTGACGGAGAGACTGAGAGAGAGAGAGAGAGAGAGAGAGACTGACTGAGGTAGCGATAGAATGACTGACTAAGAGAGACTGACTGACTGGGAGAGAGAGAGAGACTGGCTGTCAGAGAGACATACTGACACAGAGACAGAGAGAGAGAGAGAGAGAGAGAGACTGACTGAGAGAGAGACTGACTGACAGCGACTGACTGAGAGAGAGACTGACTGACAGAGACTGACAGGGAGAGAGACTGAGAGACTGACACAGAGACAGAGAGAGAGAGAGGGAGACTGACTGAGAGAGAGACTGACTGACAGAGACTGACTGAGAGAGAGACTGACTGACAGAGACTGACAGAGAGAGAGACTGAGAGACTGACAGAGAAAGAGAGACTGACCGACAGAGAGAGAGACTGACTGACAAGGAGAGACTGACTGAGAGAGAGAGAGAGAGAGAGACTCACAGAGAGAGACTGACTGACAGAGAGAGAGAGACTGACTGACAGAGAGAGAGACTGACAGAGAGAGTCACTGACTGAAAGAGAGAGAGAGACTGACTGAGAGACTGGCTGACTGCGAGAGAGAGAGAGAATGACTGACTAGGAGAGACTGTCTGGAAGACTGACTGACTGAGAGAGAGAGACTGAGAGAGAGAGAAGCTGAGAGAGAGACTGACAGAGAAAGGGACTGACAGGGAGAGAGAGTGACTGAGAGAGAGAGAGAGACTGACTGAGAGAGAGACTGACTGATCAAGAGAGAGAGGCTGACTGACAGAGAGAGACTGATTGAGAGACTGCCTGACAGAGAGAGATTGACAGAGAGAGAGAGAGACTGGGACTCTTACAGAGAGAGAGACTGACTGATAGATAGAGAGACTGACTGAGAAAGAGAGAGAGAGAGAGAGAGAGAGAGACTGACTGAGAGAGACTGACTGACAGAGAGAGAGAGAGGGGCTGGCTGACTGAGAGAGAGACTGACTGACTGAAATAAACTGACAGAGAGAGACTGTGAGAGACTGACTGAAAGAAAGGGAGAGACTGACTGACAGAAAGAAAGAGAGAGACTGACTGACTGAGAGACATACTGACACAGAGACAGAGAGAGAGAGAGAGACTGACTGAGAGAGAGACTGACTGACAGAGACTGACAGAGAGAGAGACTGAGAGACTGACACAGAGACAGAGAGAGAGAGAGAGAGAGACTGACTGAGAGAGAGACTGACTGACAGAGACTGACAGAGAGAGACTGACTGACAGAGACTGACAGAGAGAGAGACTGAGAGACTGACAGAGAAAGAGAGACTGACCGACAGAGAGAGAGACTGACTGACAAGGAGAGACTGACTGAGAGAGAGAGAGAGAGAGACTCACAGAGAGAGACTGACTGACAGAGAGAGAGCGACTGACTGACAGAGAGAGAGACTGACAGAGAGAGTCACTGACTGAGAGAGAGAGAGAGAGAGAGAGACTGACTGAGAGACTGGCTGACTGCGAGAGAGAGAGAATGACTGACTAGGAGAGACTGTCTGGAAGACTGACTGACTGAGAGAGAGAGACTTAGAGAGAAAGAGGCTGAGAGAGAGACTGACAGAGAAAGGGACTGACAGGGAGAGAGAGTGACTGAGAGAGAGAGAGACTGACTGAGAGAGAGACTGACTGACCAAGAGAGAGAGACTGACTGACAGAGAGAGACTGATTGAGAGACTGCCTGACAGAGAGAGATTGACAGAGAGAGAGAGAGAGAGAGACTGGGACTCTTACAGAGAGAGAGACTGACTGATAGATAGAGAGACTGACTGAGAGAGAGAGAGAGAGAGAGAGAGAGAGACTGACTGAGAGAGACTGACTGACAGAGAGAGACAGAGAGAGAGAGATAGGCTGGCTGACTGAGAGAAAGACTGACTGACTGAAATAAACTGACAGAGAGAGACTGTGAGAGACTGACTGAAAGAAAGGGAGAGACTGACTGACAGAAAGAAAGAGAGAGACTGACTGACTGAGCGAGACTGGCAGAAAGAGAGAGATAGAGAGACTGATAGAGAGAGAGAGACTTAGAGAGAGACTGACAGACAAAGAGACTGACATGGAGAGAGACTGACTGAGAAAGACTGACATAGGGAGAGAGAGAGAGTGAGAGACCGACTGACTGACAGAGAGAGAGAGAGAGAGAGAGATTGACTGCCTGACAGACTGACTGACTGAGAGAGACTGACTGACTGAGAGAGACTGGATGACAGAGAGAGATAGACTGACTGACTGAGAAAGAGAGACTGACTGACTGAAAGAGAGAGAGACTGTGATGGAATTGGGGTCAAAGTGTGTATGACGCTATGCAATGCCTCTTAAGATTGCTATTGTCTGCTAATAAAAATGTATTATCAAAATGTGCTCTTTGTAGTTACATCTGCTTTTGAAATACTGCATTGTCGCATTGTCTAATGTTTTAAAACGGAAACGAGAAGGAGCAGTGAATGCACTTTTGTCAAAACTGAACAATGAGTGAGCCCGATGTTGTATATCATGGCAGGAGTCTGCATCAGGAAACCCACCTAAAATTGGGCAAACTGCCCCGGACTACTGATGGCAGGGACCCTGTAATGAATGGACCACCACCTATGATAGCCTGCTGGCAGCGCACTAAGCCCAACCTTTAACTCCACCATCCCGTGTTACTTATAACGGCTGGATTGGTGACAGTGACGTAACAATAGCCCCGCATCCCCTGCAGTATGGCAGGTCGCTGGCCTGAGAGCTCTAGACTGGCACAGTGAATGGGGGGGGGGGCCTCCATGTAGTGTGCAGGGGGCCACCTCAAGTTTTGTTACGCCACTGTTTTGAGGTATTCTTTCTTGTTTTTACTCCTTCTCCAGATATTCTGCCAAATCTCTCTATCCCCATTTAGGCTGATACTGCATCCTCCAGTTCTCGAAATATTCTGATCAATCAAAAGTAAATGCACTGGATCTATTCCCTTTGGGAATTTGAATCTTTACATGATGTGCCCCGTCCCTCCAGCCTCCCATGAGCAGAGGTATGAGTTCTTGACTTGCTCCTCAAAGGTCCTGCGCTTGGAACCATCTCATCTTCAAAGGACAGGAAATGTCTCCAATTTGTTGTTCTATTTCTGAGGGTGTAGCCTCCAGAAAGCAAAAAAAACGAGCAAGGTTACCTTTGTGAGTGAGAGGGAATGTGTGCCCAAAATTGGCGTTTTTACCATTGGTTATCAGACCAATCATGGTTTGGAAGATTGAGCTAGCGCCACCTCCACCGTCGACATATAGTCCTCCCTCCCACAAACAAGGCCCGCGCCGGCGCCTCGATTGCCCTGACACACTCAGAAACTAGGCACAACATTTATATAAAAACCCATAACTCAATTAAAAAGCGCACGGATTTTCATAGGGTTCATTTTCCCTGTGTAATTGGAAAGCGATGTGTTACTTTGAGTGATGCTCTGTCATGTGTTTCTTTAAGAAAGGGGTGTTGCCATGACAACAATCTCTTGCCAGTAAATGGTTTTCTCTGCAGTCGTCTTCTCCCTCTTACACGTTGCTATTTCGGATTGAGAATCATTTCTTTTTTCTCCTGACCGCAGTCACGTGACTGTTCATTTCTGCACAGTTATTCTAACTCAACACTGAATGCCACATCTGCATGCATTCAAAAACATTGGGCACTGGTTGGGGGTTTAACAAGCACTGGTGTGAAAGTGTCTGCAACATATCTCTTTTCGGTTCTCTGTGAATTCCTGGTTTGACATTAAATTCCCATCTGTTTTCCAGGGAAATTCAAGTGAGATACCAAAAACCAGTCCTAGCTTGTGACACTCATTAACCACAGCTGCGGCTTGAGCTGCTTCAGTGTTGCTCTAAGAGGGTCAGCACTTTGCCAGGGTTTCAAGACAATTGTCGACTATGTCAATAATTCCTATGTAGAAGACTTGCATTACATTCATGTAAATAATTTCTATTTAGAAGAATTGCATTATATTTATGGAAATAATTCCTATTTAGAAGAATTGCATTATATTTATGGAAATAATTCCTATTTAGAAGAATTGCATTATATTTATGGAAATAATTCCTATTTAGAAAATTGCATTAAATGTATGTAAATAATTCCTATTTAGAAGAATTGCATTACATTTATGTAAATAATTCCTATTTAGAAGAATTGCATTAAATGTATGTGCATAATTCCTTTTTAGAAGAATTGCATTAAATGTATGTAAATAATTCCTATTTAGAAGAATTGCATTACATTTATGTAAATAATTCCTCTTTAGAAAAATTGCATGAAATGTATGTAAATAATTCCTATTCAGAAGAGTTGCATTAAATTTGTTCTAAAACGGATACCCTGAAAACCTAACATAACTTAAACGCTCATGCGTCAATGTGGATTTCCCATGGATAGAACTTTTTCCTTTGGCCGAGGTGGTTGTGATGTCCAAGCGGCCGCTTAGACAGCTTCTCTACTGACTGGTATTAGAAACGCTAAAAAGCGACACAATTTCCACAGGTAACACATGACTCCGCTTCCTAAGGGCTCCATCTAAGATTAATTATCGTATGACGGTTACTTGTTCTTTACAATGTACAAACCGATTCATCACCAGGCATTCATCCTTAAAAAGCAATATCGAAGACTGATAGTAGATGCAGGGAGCTCACCAGGAAACAGAGACCAAAAGACAAGCATTTGACATCAGAGTAATGAAAAAGAGGGATCAGTCACAGAACATCAACCACACACATATCGTAAATGACGAGGCGGATACAAACAGTCTAACGGGCACTCTACAACATGTAATTAGGGTATATTCAAAATAATATCACATTTGGTGCTTCAAGAGGGTGAATGCGTATCCAACATCCACAGTTCCTGCACATGCAGAAGCGAACAAAACCAGTACCCTCTGAGCACACTGTATCTATTCCCACGTTTGTCAGTAAGTTAAGCATCAGTCTTATTGGTGGATGCCACTATTCAATATGTCTTAAGAACAATCCAAATCTCCTCCAATTAAGGTTTCACAGTTCCTTTGTGTTTATTTTCATGCCATCAGTCGTCTCTTGACAATAACTTGAACATGGTACATCAGCCAACACGTGTTTCGTCGTGTGATATATAACACATTGGCTTCCTCAGGGCTACAAAGTAGATAACATATTGGAGTATGACAATCTACAGCAAATAAATTTATCTGTAACGCAAATTTTATATGAATTGAATAGATAGGTCGATTGTCATATGATTGTAACCCATGGCGGACCGGCAGACACAGACACTTTTTTCAATCTCCTATTTTTTATCCCCTGGTTCGAGGAATTTACCAAGCAGATATATACACTTGTAATTTCTGACTAATTTTGGATTAATATATGCACGTTTTCTGCCTCATACTCTATCAACACACTACTAACTTGAGGTAATCTATTAACAACACAAATAGTAAATATGATACTTCATCCTCCCTTGCAATATGATGATTTTGGGCATGATAGTTTCACTATATAATTATGGATACTGCAGAATATGTCAAGGTATAAGCGGTTATTATCACTAGTTTTGAGTAAGACCAGATAGTAGAAATACACTCGAAGATGGCGTCCAGCTATAACTATGTAAAATGTACGGGAACATATCTGAACAATGTTTTTATTTTAACCCGAAATTGTTAAAGAGTATATTCTCACCAGTACAAGGTATGAGAGGTGAGATTGTATAAGATAAATTACATTATGTGCGTAGTGGTGCAACTATTTAACGATATTAGATACGAACCCACTACAAGATGGCGCCCGCGATTTTGAGCCGTACGGAGTGGTGAGGATATTCACTACCGTAGAAGACCGCGGACCTCGTAACTCAAGTTATTACATGACGAGGGTGAGTGTTATCCTATGAGAGGATTAGGTACTAAGACAGATTCAAGGGAGGTTCGTCTGATAGTGATATTATACGTTTTTTATTGCAGCCGGTGAATATGATTGATTAATGGAGAATTGGAATCGTAGATAGAGAACGTTTCTTTAATGGTGAGTGTGGGGATACTTTTTTTATTTGCATACGGTGATAGACTGTTTAAGCCGAAATATAAGAGTACCAATATTTATTTTAGTGATTACGATATTGGAGACGATCATTTGGAGAAAAAATTTACACACAAGGAACTGACATTAAGAGGTAACCGAATTTGTTCTTTTAGTTGTGTTATTTTATTGGTGATTGTAGGGATGGTTTAAATAAATGGTGGCGAATCTCATTGTGAGGAGCCCTAGAAGGAAGGAACCGAATTAATTTGGATATTATATTTTCTTAGATTTGAACTTTGGTTGTATACAGAGGAAGTTATCAATTCTGAAGATACCTTGGATATTTAGGTGAAGATTAATTTTGTTTGAATGAATGGAATATTATATAGTGGTATCTAATCTTTGGAAATAGAACTAGACACATATTTGCACTCAGTAGCGGTCGGCAGTAGGTGTTTCTATAGGGCGGTGACGTGGGCAGGAGGAGGGGCAGGGTGGGGGGAAATAATGTATGGATTACGGAGTTTTACAGGTAAGTAAACATTTAAATACATAAAACGAATTTCGTTGCGCGCACTGCATCACATTTGGTGATGCAGTGTGCGCAACGAAATTCGTTTTATGTATTTAAATGTTTACTTACCTGTAAGACTCCGTAATCCATACATTATTTCCCCCCACCCTGCCCCTCCTCCTGCCCACGTCACCGCCCTATAGAAACACCTACTGCCGACCGCTACTGTTTGCACTTAATATGGGTGTATTGTATTCTTGGAGTGGCATGACTGTACCTCAATCTTCTCTCCCTAAAAACCTATACACTTGTGGAGCTTACTTTACTCTATCTTGGAAGTACTGAGTTCACATAATGTTTACTTAAAAGCCATGTGGTAGTCGTGTTAATCTTATGGGTGTTATTTATTTGGTTGCAGCCCTGAGGAAGTCAATGTGTTATAT
Organism: Lissotriton vulgaris; assembly: GCF_964263255.1. Classification (NCBI taxonomy): domain Eukaryota; kingdom Metazoa; phylum Chordata; class Amphibia; order Caudata; family Salamandridae; genus Lissotriton; species Lissotriton vulgaris. Next base: position 1,212,310 of record NW_028245465.1, read on the forward strand.
ATTACACGACGAAACACGTGTTGGCTGATGTACCATGTTCAAGTTATTGTCAAGAGATGACTGATGGCATGAAAATAAACACAAAGGAACTGTGAAACCTTAATTGGAGGAGATTTGGACTGTTCTTAAGACATATTGAATAGCGGCATCCACAAATAAGACTGGTGCTTAACTTACTAACAAAAGTGGGAATAGATACAGTGTGCTCAGAGGGTACTGGTTTTGCACACACATATCGTGACAGAAATATTGTGTCAAAAATATTATAGACACACATTTAGTTTACTTATACTTATAAAGGTAAGTACAAAAATATCAAGTAAAAATATAATTTTCACTAATATTGTGAAAAATGTGACAAAAATAAAGTTTTTCATAAATACACAGTTTAGCATAGTGAAATGTAAACATTTTAAGACATAACTATAATATAATGTAAATGACATCAATTTAAGCAAAATGTAATATTAAAAAAATATACACTATAAACATACACACAAAAACATATGTGTTTGTATTTTTATGTATACATATCTATAAAAACAACTAATAATACATATATATATATACATTTGACATTATATTCATTTTTATGTGCATTTTTCAAATTGACTAATATAAAAAAATATACATATATATATATATATATATAAATACATAAAACAATAAAACAAAAAAATTAAAACAAATTTAAACATTAAAAAACACATTTACTAAAAATATTAATACTAAATAAAAGTTATACACACACTTTTATATACTGTACAATTAAAAAAACTAAACAAATAATATTACATACATTTGAATAATAATAAAAATATAGTAAACATTGTAAAAAACAGACATACTATATTACCACTGCAGTCTGTGCAACAGTAGTGAAAGTATTGGATGCCAGAGGGGTAAAATTCCCTATTCCCACTCCAGTCTGTGCAATAGTAGGGAAAAAGTTGGACACCAGAGGGGTATAATTTTCTATTCCCACTCCAATCTGTGGAACAGTAAAAGAATGTTATTCACTTCAAACATATTGTCCAAAAATATAAAACTATTAATATAAAATATATATCATTATTTTTTTTTAAATCATGTAAACAATTATTACAATTTTTAATAATCTGTTTTTAATTAATTGATCATTTAATTAAAACATTACACTCCCACAGACATAGCAACATACAATTAAATATAATAGACATTTTAAAAATAACACAATTAACATCTCAAGTAATATATAAACACTCATCTGCAGTAACCTGCCTTACTGAGGGACTACAACAACCAGTGATCCCAGGGCTCCAGGAGGAGGTCCCTGATCATCGCACTAGCTGCTGCACATTAAGCACTATAAGCGCATTTCTTTCTCCCATGGTGCGGGACACTCGTCATCAGTAACCTTCCTTACTGGGGGACTACAACAACCAGCGATACCAGGGCCCCAGGAGGTGGTCCCTAATCATCCCACAAGCTACTGCACATCAATCGCTATAAAGCGTGTTTCCTTCTCCGCCAGCATGTGATGCTTGTCAGCAGTAACTTGCTTTATTGGGGACAACAACAACCAGTGATCCCAGGGCTCCAGGACGTGGTCCCTGTTAATCCCACCAGCTGCTGTACATCAAGTGCTATAAAGTGCGATTCATTCTCGCACATCGCGGGATGTCCCCGGGCAAAGCTCGGGCCGAGGGGTGGCCCGTCTGCACCCGTCAGAGCCCGGAGGAGGCTGGGTTAGACCACCCCTAGCACATCATCATCTAAAGCACTGTGTACCTGCTGTTTTATCCCCTTGTTGAGACCTTTTTATGCCCAGTAAGCATTAGAGCCAAGCTTAGAGGGTGTATTTGAGTTACTAAGTCTGTGCGCACCGTGCATACCATTCTTGAGTGGTCATTGGGAAGCGGAAGGCTCTGGGAGTAGCAGATGGCCGACCCATCAAAAACAAAGGCCCCAATTCAGTGGGTGAGAACTGTGTTATGGACAGGACTGATGATATTTGAGAAGAAGTGGAAGAGATACTAAACTCCCCAGCTGACCAGAACTCTGCTGCTTTGTCCAAATCACAGGCATGCCCAGAAAAGAAAAAAAGAGCCAAGAAGAGACTTCCAGAAATGTTTACGAGGAAAAAGGTCCTCCTCACACCCTCTGATGATCTCTCTCTCTGGCCTCATACCAACCTCCCAGCAATTCTGACCATTCATCATGGTCAGAGTTGCTGACCATGCTAATGGAGGTGATTGAGGGGCTTAGGGATGAGGTCAGGGCCTTCAATTTGTTTTGATAAAATCCTGAGAAGTAAAAATTGACAAGATTAAGACTTTGAGGAGAATCAAACTACTGCTGTGTCTACTCCATCCCAGGGCATTCCGGAATTCCCAATTAACAAGCACCCTGGCATAAATGAACGAACTAGCAGGTAACAGGGTATTAGGGCGCACAGCTGAGTGTGGCTGTAAGTAAAGTACCCACGTATCTAAGTGAATTGCTACAGGCCGGAAAGGGAGGTTACCCAACCCCCTCTAAACCTCAAGGACACGTCCCAGAGAAAAACTTATAAACACTCCTGCCGAGCAATTAAAAATTGTGATATTTATACACAGCACATGTAGTATTAATGAAATTTCAAAAGCAAATATAAGAGCAAAAGGTCCAAATTATATCCAATAAATTTTCCAGACTCCCGGGTCTTGCAATACATTAATCCGTGTTTTAATTCAATTCGCAAAGTTCAATCCAGGCGATGTTCCATTCTAAGTTCCAATCCAAAGTTCAAGATACAATGTTCCAAATTATAGTCAAAAAACTCCCAAAGAAAACAATCACTGCAGCCAACACGTGTTTCGTAGGGCATTAATCTCATGCCACATAACTTCCTCAGGGCTGCAAGCCAAAATAATAAAACAATAGTAAATATTACTAACATTGGTCTATAATGAAAGTGTACTCTTAATAAAATCACCACCTAAGTGAAGAAAACATAGTACCCATGTTCATGTGACAAAATCAAAATACAGTTTTGTGACAGTCCCGGTGTCAACAGTGTAATAACAGCAAAACATTCCGAAATATTACCAAATCCAAAAGAATATATGAATAAGTACCTAACTCACAAAAAATGATGTTACCAACATTATTAGACTCTTGCTAGAAGGTAAATATATATGAAAATAACACTTAGTGGAAAGACATGGAGAGACTCTCAGTTTTGTCACCTACGTCCATCTCATATTTTCTCAATAACAAGGATGCATTATCTCTCTCAAAAGCATAGATTGACGCAAGCCCTTGTAATATAACATCTAAATGTGGAATACACATGTATACTCTAATGAGGAGTCACAAGGTTGGGTATAACACATGCTTAATTAAGTGGGAAATCACTAAGCTGAAGATAACAGCAAATAGTAGTAGTGTCCACCAAAGGACAGTCTGTATTACCTTTTCACTCTATTCTTGGTTCCTCACGATTATCATTATCATTAATCGATTCCAGAGTTAGCAGTAACTAAAATAGAGAGTCATGTTATTAGACTCATATTTCTTAGAGGCATCCGAACAGTATCTGTATTCAAAGGATTCCCTTACCAGTATCTCGGCGCGAAGGGGTTTAATTTCAAATAACTTTCAATGTCCAAAATATGACTTCTCTGCACCATATCCTCTTTAACAGGTTCTAAAATACAAGAACCCAAGTTTAAAGGACCCGCTGCCAATTGCTATCTCGTATGTTCCCCATTACCGTCAGTGTAACCCTTACCTGTATCCCCCTTCCGAGAACTCCAAGTATCCCGTGTCCGACTCTATCGAGTGTCGGCGTCTTCTGCGGGCGCCATGTTAAGTAAATAAACACTGCAAAAACGGAGCGTAAATCGCCGCCATGTTGGAATAGGTTTCCGCATTAGTAAAGAGTGTTAGCTGTCATACTAAGAGTCAATGTTTATCATTAAGCTCACGTAGTAAATGAATTAATCAGTAGGAATAAACTTTATCAGGAGCTACTCTTATTTAACATAAAAAACAGCGTCTTCCCCAAGTATCCTGTAAAGGAAGTACCTGAGCTGGTAATAGTGAAAATTCGGTTCTCATGGTATCGCCATCTTTAAATGGTTAAAACCTCACAGAGTTAGGGTTTATATGGCCAAACAATATAAATTTAAACGTGAAGATTTCAGAAATAACATAATTTCTGTTATAAGGGTTGTCACTAGGTATCACGAAAATGAAATGCAAATATTAACAAATATACTATACAATTTAACCATGTATGTGTACACTAAGTAATCTACTCATCATAATTAATAAGGTGATTTACATACGTGGTGACATTGCTTTGAGTCTCCCATAACTCTCCAATGTACTTTGCTACATATAAAGCGAGGGTGTTATGGCATTAGCATTCAAGTTCCTCAGGTATCAACTTAAAACTATTTACAAAACAATTTTAAACTGAATAAGCAATTTTACAAACTACAAGCCAGATCACAAACATCAATAGCATCTTTTAACTCATAGAATTTCATCATAATTAGTCTCCCAGAAAGTACTGTAATTCTGTGTCAAAATTGAGCCCTTCTTCTACGGCCCGAAGGACCATAATCCACCGGGCCTCTCTTCGTCTCAATTTTAATAGTCTGTCTCCTCCACGTCTGTCAAGGATTACATGTTCTATCCCATGGAAGGAGAATTTATGGTTGTCAGAGTCATGTCTATTCTGAATAACATGTGAGGCTATGGGGTACCTAGTGTCACCATTCTTGAGTGCCCGGTAATGCTCTACCATCCGGTCCTTGAGTCTTCTGACCGTACTTCCCACATAAATCTTCCCACACATGCAGGCAATAACATAAATAACAAAGGTAGTTTCACAGTTGATGAAAGAATCAATATAAAAGATACCTGTATTATTGTATTCAAATTTCACAACCTTTCTTTTGGCCCACCAACATGAGCTACAGTTTCCACAGTAGTGGAATCCCTTCGGACGAATTCGCAACCATTCACTTTGTACAGGATGAGATATTGGTTTAGGATAACTCGGGCTAACAATATTGGCAATGGATAATCCCTTCCTGAACGTAATACTAGGTCTTTCCGTTAGGTAAGGTTTTAAATCTTTATCAGAATGTAATAAATGCCAATATTTCCTCATAATCCCATAGAGTTTGTTACTTCCAGTGCCAAAATACGTAATCATTCTGATCTTTTGGCTCTTGCCCATAGTCTCATTCTTTTTCTTTGATACCAAGGTATCTTCTCGTTTGAGTGTCTGTACCTTTCTGACAGCCTTGGTCACAATTGTACTTTCATATCCTCTATTTTTGAATCTAATTGCCATATCTTTGACATTAGCATCAAAGTCCAAATCTTTGGAGCAATTTCTTCTTGCTCTAATCATTTCCCCATATGGGATAGAATTGATCTGGCTCTTAGGATGGCAACTGTCAGCTCGTAGAAGTGAATTACAGCTTGTCTCTTTCCGAAACATACGGCTATACAGTTTATCCCCCTCAACAAACAGTTCAATATCAAGAAAGGTCAATCTTTCCTTGTCATGCTGTGTCGTGAATGTCATATTTAAGTCATTGGTATTAAGAAACTTAAAGAAAGACTCTAATTCCTCTGTCGTACCTCTCCAGAATAGCAAGCAATCGTCAATGAATCTACCCCAGTAGTATATATGGTCTATCCATTGGCTGCCCTTGGCGCCCCAAATCCACTCCGCCTCCAGTCTCCCCATAAAGAGGTTCGCGAAGGACGGAGCAAATTTGGAACCCATCGCAGTCCCCGTCCTTTGTCTATACCAGGTAGATTCAAAGAGAAAGTAGTTGTTCTCTAGAACCAGTCTTGTCATCTCGAGCAACATAGATGAGTGGTCTAAATATGAAGCTGGTCGGTTATTCAAAAAGCTCTCAATTGCTGAGATACCTTTATCGTGATCAATATTGGAATATAACGACACTACATCAAGGGTCGCTAAGATCATGTCATTATCCCAAGCCACATCATTCATAATATTGAGGACATGTTTAGTGTCCTCAATATGCGAGGGTAAATTCTGCACAAATGGTCTCAAGTATGAGTCCACAAATTGAGACAACCTTTCCGTAGGGCCACCGATGCCCGAAATAATCGGTCTCCCTGGTGGTCTTTCCCTGTCCTTATGTACTTTGGGCAGGCAATACATACATGGGGCCTTGGGTGATTGAATTTTAAGAAAAAGATATTCATCATGATCAAGTAAACATTTGTCATACCACTCTTTAAGTTTTTTATTTATTCTGTCTTTTACCATCTCTAAAGGATTAGCAACCACTTTCTCATAATATTTGTCATTACCCAATTGAGATAAAACTTCATTGTTATAATCACTGCGGTTCATAACGACAACGTTGCCACCCTTATCAGCACTACGTATTATCAGATTAGGATGATCAGTCAATTGTCGCAGTGCCTCCCTTTCTTCTATCTTTAGATTGTCTGGGAATATTTTTCTATGTTGACGTTCTTTAGAAATCAAATTGTCAATCTCAAGAGTAACAGCTTTGTAAAATGCATCAATAACATTGCCAGTGGACAACTGTGGTGTCCATTTTGACTTATCCTTGAAACCACTTCCTTGAGCAGCACCTGGATTAATTTCAAGATCTCTTAATAAAGAGTTCATAGTAACTGGGTCATCTTCAGATTCCGTGAGAGATAACAACAGTCTTGTATCATAAAGATCTTGGATAGTGATATCAGTGAGTATTGGTTTATTAGCAGTATCCACTCTAACATGTTCTTTCTGAGAAAAAAACTTTTTCAACTTGAGTAAACGAACAAATTTATACAAATCAATCTTTGCAGCATACCAATCAATATTCTTGGTTGGACAATACCCAAGTCCTTTTTTAAGCACATTCTTCATACTCACAGACAATTCGATAGAAGATAGGTTGATCACATCAATCTCATTAGTTTCTGAATTTATTTCCTCCATGATCTGAGTCTCTCTCTCATCCCTGGGGCCACCTCTCCTGCGTCTGCCACGGCTCCCTCTCCTTGTCTTGTAGTTGGAATATTGCCAAATCTCCCTCCTGTGTCTCGACTCCCTCTTTTGAACCTCTGTACTTCCACTAAAAAATTATTGTTATTTGCAGCATCTCCACTAGGAACAATGGGAGCATCTGTAGAGCCTCCATCTGTTGATATACTACTCGATGAGGTATTCACAGCTGAGCTAAGTGGTGTCAAATTCCTCCTATGTCCTTGTCCTGTTTGAAAAAGATAGTCAAATTTACGCGCAAAAGTAAAAACCCTGCCAGCTGTGTAGTCTTGCTCATCCCTTTTCAGTTTACGCGCTTTTCTTCTCTTAATATCTGCCTGAAGATTAGTCAAAATCTCGTCTAACATATTATAGTTTTTCATGGTTGCCTCAGGTAGATTTAGTAGTTTAATTTCGTCCTCACACGTTTTAATCTCAACTAAAAGCTTTTCAATCTTGCGTTCAGCATTGTCAATAAGTATCCTAATTAGGTTACATGAGCTAGTGGTTAATTCATGCTCCCATTTGTCCAGTAAATCAGGCTCTAAATCTTCATAGGTTGGCATTATGGTAGATCTCAGACCTCTTGGAATGCGGTTTAGATTCAGATATTGTTTTAGTGTTACCGCATCCCACCATTTATTAAGTTCAGCTCTCTTAAGTTTTTCTAATCTGATGAATTTGGCTCTAAGACCTTCCTGTTTTGCTGGTGTCGTAGAGGCTACTGCTACATTCACAGATGAGCCAGTACTCAAATTTCTGAATAGATCCAGTGCTTCTTGTTCCCTATTCATTGTTATTACAAAAGCCACTGCGGCAGCCCAACCCAATTAATAAATGAACGAACTAGCAGGTAACAGGGTATTAGGGCGCACAGCTGAGTGTGGCTGTAAGTAAAGTACCCACGTATCTAAGTGAATTGCTACAGGCCGGAAAGGGAGGTTACCCAACCCCCTCTAAACCTCAAGGACACGTCCCAGAGAAAAACTTATAAACACTCCTGCCGAGCAATTAAAAATTGTGATATTTATACACAGCACATGTAGTATTAATGAAATTTCAAAAGCAAATATAAGAGCAAAAGGTCCAAATTATATCCAATAAATTTTCCAGACTCCCGGGTCTTGCAATACATTAATCCGTGTTTTAATTCAATTCGCAAAGTTCAATCCAGGCGATGTTCCATTCTAAGTTCCAATCCAAAGTTCAAGATACAATGTTCCAAATTATAGTCAAAAAACTCCCAAAGAAAACAATCACTGCAGCCAACACGTGTTTCGTAGGGCATTAATCTCATGCCACATAACTTCCTCAGGGCTGCAAGCCAAAATAATAAAACAATAGTAAATATTACTAACATTGGTCTATAATGAAAGTGTACTCTTAATAAAATCACCACCTAAGTGAAGAAAACATAGTACCCATGTTCATGTGACAAAATCAAAATACAGTTTTGTGACAGTCCCGGTGTCAACAGTGTAATAACAGCAAAACATTCCGAAATATTACCAAATCCAAAAGAATATATGAATAAGTACCTAACTCACAAAAAATGATGTTACCAACATTATTAGACTCTTGCTAGAAGGTAAATATATATGAAAATAACACTTAGTGGAAAGACATGGAGAGACTCTCAGTTTTGTCACCTACGTCCATCTCATATTTTCTCAATAACAAGGATGCATTATCTCTCTCAAAAGCATAGATTGACGCAAGCCCTTGTAATATAACATCTAAATGTGGAATACACATGTATACTCTAATGAGGAGTCACAAGGTTGGGTATAACACATGCTTAATTAAGTGGGAAATCACTAAGCTGAAGATAACAGCAAATAGTAGTAGTGTCCACCAAAGGACAGTCTGTATTACCTTTTCACTCTATTCTTGGTTCCTCACGATTATCATTATCATTAATCGATTCCAGAGTTAGCAGTAACTAAAATAGAGAGTCATGTTATTAGACTCATATTTCTTAGAGGCATCCGAACAGTATCTGTATTCAAAGGATTCCCTTACCAGTATCTCGGCGCGAAGGGGTTTAATTTCAAATAACTTTCAATGTCCAAAATATGACTTCTCTGCACCATATCCTCTTTAACAGGTTCTAAAATACAAGAACCCAAGTTTAAAGGACCCGCTGCCAATTGCTATCTCGTATGTTCCCCATTACCGTCAGTGTAACCCTTACCTGTATCCCCCTTCCGAGAACTCCAAGTATCCCGTGTCCGACTCTATCGAGTGTCGGCGTCTTCTGCGGGCGCCATGTTAAGTAAATAAACACTGCAAAAACGGAGCGTAAATCGCCGCCATGTTGGAATAGGTTTCCGCATTAGTAAAGAGTGTTAGCTGTCATACTAAGAGTCAATGTTTATCATTAAGCTCACGTAGTAAATGAATTAATCAGTAGGAATAAACTTTATCAGGAGCTACTCTTATTTAACATAAAAAACAGCGTCTTCCCCAAGTATCCTGTAAAGGAAGTACCTGAGCTGGTAATAGTGAAAATTCGGTTCTCATGGTATCGCCATCTTTAAATGGTTAAAACCTCACAGAGTTAGGGTTTATATGGCCAAACAATATAAATTTAAACGTGAAGATTTCAGAAATAACATAATTTCTGTTATAAGGGTTGTCACTAGGTATCACGAAAATGAAATGCAAATATTAACAAATATACTATACAATTTAACCATGTATGTGTACACTAAGTAATCTACTCATCATAATTAATAAGGTGATTTACATACGTGGTGACATTGCTTTGAGTCTCCCATAACTCTCCAATGTACTTTGCTACATATAAAGCGAGGGTGTTATGGCATTAGCATTCAAGTTCCTCAGGTATCAACTTAAAACTATTTACAAAACAATTTTAAACTGAATAAGCAATTTTACAAACTACAAGCCAGATCACAAACATCAATAGCATCTTTTAACTCATAGAATTTCATCATAATTAGTCTCCCAGAAAGTACTGTAATTCTGTGTCAAAATTGAGCCCTTCTTCTACGGCCCGAAGGACCATAATCCACCGGGCCTCTCTTCGTCTCAATTTTAATAGTCTGTCTCCTCCACGTCTGTCAAGGATTACATGTTCTATCCCATGGAAGGAGAATTTATGGTTGTCAGAGTCATGTCTATTCTGAATAACATGTGAGGCTATGGGGTACCTAGTGTCACCATTCTTGAGTGCCCGGTAATGCTCTACCATCCGGTCCTTGAGTCTTCTGACCGTACTTCCCACATAAATCTTCCCACACATGCAGGCAATAACATAAATAACAAAGGTAGTTTCACAGTTGATGAAAGAATCAATATAAAAGATACCTGTATTATTGTATTCAAATTTCACAACCTTTCTTTTGGCCCACCAACATGAGCTACAGTTTCCACAGTAGTGGAATCCCTTCGGACGAATTCGCAACCATTCACTTTGTACAGGATGAGATATTGGTTTAGGATAACTCGGGCTAACAATATTGGCAATGGATAATCCCTTCCTGAACGTAATACTAGGTCTTTCCGTTAGGTAAGGTTTTAAATCTTTATCAGAATGTAATAAATGCCAATATTTCCTCATAATCCCATAGAGTTTGTTACTTCCAGTGCCAAAATACGTAATCATTCTGATCTTTTGGCTCTTGCCCATAGTCTCATTCTTTTTCTTTGATACCAAGGTATCTTCTCGTTTGAGTGTCTGTACCTTTCTGACAGCCTTGGTCACAATTGTACTTTCATATCCTCTATTTTTGAATCTAATTGCCATATCTTTGACATTAGCATCAAAGTCCAAATCTTTGGAGCAATTTCTTCTTGCTCTAATCATTTCCCCATATGGGATAGAATTGATCTGGCTCTTAGGATGGCAACTGTCAGCTCGTAGAAGTGAATTACAGCTTGTCTCTTTCCGAAACATACGGCTATACAGTTTATCCCCCTCAACAAACAGTTCAATATCAAGAAAGGTCAATCTTTCCTTGTCATGCTGTGTCGTGAATGTCATATTTAAGTCATTGGTATTAAGAAACTTAAAGAAAGACTCTAATTCCTCTGTCGTACCTCTCCAGAATAGCAAGCAATCGTCAATGAATCTACCCCAGTAGTATATATGGTCTATCCATTGGCTGCCCTTGGCGCCCCAAATCCACTCCGCCTCCAGTCTCCCCATAAAGAGGTTCGCGAAGGACGGAGCAAATTTGGAACCCATCGCAGTCCCCGTCCTTTGTCTATACCAGGTAGATTCAAAGAGAAAGTAGTTGTTCTCTAGAACCAGTCTTGTCATCTCGAGCAACATAGATGAGTGGTCTAAATATGAAGCTGGTCGGTTATTCAAAAAGCTCTCAATTGCTGAGATACCTTTATCGTGATCAATATTGGAATATAACGACACTACATCAAGGGTCGCTAAGATCATGTCATTATCCCAAGCCACATCATTCATAATATTGAGGACATGTTTAGTGTCCTCAATATGCGAGGGTAAATTCTGCACAAATGGTCTCAAGTATGAGTCCACAAATTGAGACAACCTTTCCGTAGGGCCACCGATGCCCGAAATAATCGGTCTCCCTGGTGGTCTTTCCCTGTCCTTATGTACTTTGGGCAGGCAATACATACATGGGGCCTTGGGTGATTGAATTTTAAGAAAAAGATATTCATCATGATCAAGTAAACATTTGTCATACCACTCTTTAAGTTTTTTATTTATTCTGTCTTTTACCATCTCTAAAGGATTAGCAACCACTTTCTCATAATATTTGTCATTACCCAATTGAGATAAAACTTCATTGTTATAATCACTGCGGTTCATAACGACAACGTTGCCACCCTTATCAGCACTACGTATTATCAGATTAGGATGATCAGTCAATTGTCGCAGTGCCTCCCTTTCTTCTATCTTTAGATTGTCTGGGAATATTTTTCTATGTTGACGTTCTTTAGAAATCAAATTGTCAATCTCAAGAGTAACAGCTTTGTAAAATGCATCAATAACATTGCCAGTGGACAACTGTGGTGTCCATTTTGACTTATCCTTGAAACCACTTCCTTGAGCAGCACCTGGATTAATTTCAAGATCTCTTAATAAAGAGTTCATAGTAACTGGGTCATCTTCAGATTCCGTGAGAGATAACAACAGTCTTGTATCATAAAGATCTTGGATAGTGATATCAGTGAGTATTGGTTTATTAGCAGTATCCACTCTAACATGTTCTTTCTGAGAAAAAAAAAACAAAAAAAAAAAAAAAACTTTTTCAACTTGAGTAAACGAACAAATTTATACAAATCAATCTTTGCAGCATACCAATCAATATTCTTGGTTGGACAATACCCAAGTCCTTTTTTAAGCACATTCTTCATACTCACAGACAATTGATAGACAGATCTAGGTCTGAATCACAATGAATCTGAAAGATCTGTATTGCCTCCATGTCTGCCGGCTCCCTCTCCCTTGGCTGTAGTTGGATATGCCAAGATCTCTCCTTGTCTCTGTGTCTATTGAACCTCCCTCTTTGAGAACCTCTTACTGTCACTAAAAAATTATTGTTATTTGCAGCATCTCCACTAGGAACAATGGGAGCATCTGTAGAGCCTCCATCTGTTGATATACTACTCGATGAGGTATTCACAGCTGAGTCTAAGTGGTGTCAAATTCCTCCCTATGTCCTTGTCCTGTTTGAAAAAGATAGTCAAATTTACGCGCAAAAGTAAAAACCCTGCCAGCTGTGTAGTCTTGCTCATCCCTTTTCAGTTTACGCGCTTTTCTTCTCTTAATATCTGCTGAAGATTAGTCAAAATCTCGTCTAAACATATTATAGTTTTTTGGTTGCCTCAGGTAGATTTAGTAGTTTAATTTCGGTCCTCACACGTTTTAATCTCACTAAAAGCTTTTCAGTCTTGTTCGCAGTTGACAATAGTATCTGTAATTAGGTTTCGATGAGGTATGAGTTATGTGGATCTCAATTTGTCCATGGTAAATCAGGCTCTAAATCTTCATAGGTTGGCATTATGGTAGATTCAGACCTCTTGGAATGCGGTTTAGATTCAGATATTGTTTTTGTGTTACCGCAATCCCACCATTTATTAAGTTCAGCTCTCTTAAGTTTTTCTAATCTGATGAATTTGGCTCTAAGACCTTCTGTTTTGCTGGTGTCGTAGAGGCTACTGCTACATTCACAGATGAGCCCAGTACTCAAATTTCTGAATAGATCCAGTGCTCTTGTTCCCTATTCATTGTTATTACAAAAGCCACTGCGGCAGCCAACCCAATTAATAAATGAACGAACTAGCAGGTAACAGGGTATTAGGGGCGCACAGCTGAGTGTGGCTGTAAGTAAAGTACCCACGTATCTAAGTGAATTGCTACAGGCCGGAAAGGGAGGTTACCCAACCCCCTCTAAACCTCAAGGACACGTCCCAGAGAAAAACTTATAAACACTCCTGCCGAGCAATTAAAAATTGTGATATTTATACACAGCACATGTAGTATTAATGAAATTTCAAAAGCAAATATAAGAGCAAAAGGTCCAAATTATATCCAATAAATTTTCCAGACTCCCGGGTCTTGCAATACATTAATCCGTGTTTTAATTCAATTCGCAAAGTTCAATCCAGGCGATGTTCCATTCTAAGTTCCAATCCAAAGTTCAAGATACAATGTTCCAAATTATAGTCAAAAAACTCCCAAAGAAAACAATCACTGCAGCCAACACGTGTTTCGTAGGGCATTAATCTCATGCCACATAACTTCCTCAGGGCTGCAAGCCAAAATAATAAAACAATAGTAAATATTACTAACATTGGTCTATAATGAAAGTGTACTCTTAATAAAATCACCACCTAAGTGAAGAAAACATAGTACCCATGTTCATGTGACAAAATCAAAATACAGTTTTGTGACAGTCCCGGTGTCAACAGTGTAATAACAGCAAAACATTCCGAAATATTACCAAATCCAAAAGAATATATGAATAAGTACCTAACTCACAAAAAATGATGTTACCAACATTATTAGACTCTTGCTAGAAGGTAAATATATATGAAAATAACACTTAGTGGAAAGACATGGAGAGACTCTCAGTTTTGTCACCTACGTCCATCTCATATTTTCTCAATAACAAGGATGCATTATCTCTCTCAAAAGCATAGATTGACGCAAGCCCTTGTAATATAACATCTAAATGTGGAATACACATGTATACTCTAATGAGGAGTCACAAGGTTGGGTATAACACATGCTTAATTAAGTGGGAAATCACTAAGCTGAAGATAACAGCAAATAGTAGTAGTGTCCACCAAAGGACAGTCTGTATTACCTTTTCACTCTATTCTTGGTTCCTCACGATTATCATTATCATTAATCGATTCCAGAGTTAGCAGTAACTAAAATAGAGAGTCATGTTATTAGACTCATATTTCTTAGAGGCATCCGAACAGTATCTGTATTCAAAGGATTCCCTTACCAGTATCTCGGCGCGAAGGGGTTTAATTTCAAATAACTTTCAATGTCCAAAATATGACTTCTCTGCACCATATCCTCTTTAACAGGTTCTAAAATACAAGAACCCAAGTTTAAAGGACCCGCTGCCAATTGCTATCTCGTATGTTGAGAGAGAGACTCAGATCATGGAGGAAATAAATTCAGAAACCTAATGAGATTGATGTGATCAACCTATCTTCTATCGAATTGTCTGTGAGTATGAGAATGTGCTTAAAAAAGGACTTGGGTATTGTCCAACCAAGAATATTGATTGGTATGCTGCAAAGATTGATTTGTATAAATTTGTTCGTTAATCAAGTTGAAAAAGTTTTTTTCTCAGAAAGAACAGTTAGAGTGGATACTGCTAATAAACCAATACTCACTGATATCACTATCCAAGATCTTTATGATACAAGACTGTTGTTATCTCTCACGGAATCTGAAGATGACCCAGTTACTATGAACTCTTTATTAAGAGATCTTGAAATTAATCCAGGTGCTGCTCAAGGAAGTGGTTTCAAGGATAAGTCAAAATGGACACCACAGTTGTCCACTGCAATGTTATTGATGCATTTTACAAAGCTGTTACTCTTGAGATTGACAATTTGATTTCTAAAGAAACGTCAACATAGAAAAATATTCCCAGACAATCTAAAGATAGAAGAAAGGGAGGCACTGCGACAATTGACTGATCATCCTAATCTGATAATACGTAGTGCTGATAAGGGTGGCAACGTTGTCGTTATGAACCGCAGTGATTATAACAATGAAGTTTTATCTCAATTGGGTAATGACAAATATTATGAGAAAGTGGTTGCTAATCCTTTAGAGATGGTAAAAGACAGAATAAATAAAAAACTTAAAGAGTGGTATGACAAATGTTTACTTGATCATGATGAATATCTTTTTCTTAAAATTTCAATCACCCAAGCCCCATGTATGTATTCCTGCCCAAAGTACATAAGGACAGGGAAAGACCCACCAGGGAGACCGATTATTTCGGGCATCGGTGGCCTACGGAAAGGTTGTCTCAATTTGTGGACTCATACTTGAGACCATTTGTGCAGAATTTACCCTCAGCATATTGAGGACACTAAACATGTCCTCAATATTATGAATGATGTGGCTTGGATAATGACATGATCTTAGCGACCCTTGATGTAGTGTCGTTATATTCCAATATTGATCACGATAAAGGTATCTCAGCAATTGAGAGCTTTTGAATAACCGACCAGCTTCATATTTAGACCACTCATCTATGTTGCTCGAGATGACAAGACTGGTTCTAGAGAACAACTACTTTCTCTTTGAATCTACCTGGTATAGACAAAGGACGGGGACTGCGATGGGTTCCAAATTTGCTCCGTCCTTCGCGAACCTCTTTATGGGGAGACTGGAGGCGGAGTGGATTTGGGGCGCCAAGGGCAGCCAATGGATAGACCATATATACTACTGGGGTAGATTCATTGACGATTGCTTGCTATTTCTGGAGAGGTACGACAGAGGAATAGAGTCTTTCTTTAGAGGTTTCTTAATACCAATGACTTAAATATGACATTCACGACACAGCATGACAAGGAAAGATTGACCTTTCTTGATATTGAACTGTTTGTTGAGGGGATAAACTGTATAGCCGTATGTTTCGAAAGAGCCAAGCTGTAATTCACTTCTACGAGCTGACAGTTGCCATCCTAAGAGCCAGATCAATTCTATCCCATATGGTGGAAATGATTAGAGCAAGAAAGAAATTGCTCCAAAGATTTGGACTTTGATGCTAATGTCAAAGATATGGCAATTAGATTCAAAAATAGAGGATATGAAAGTACAATTGTGACCAAGGCTGTCAGAAAGGTACAGACACTCAAACGAGAAGATACCTTGGTATCAAAGAAAAAGAATGAGACTATGGGCAAGAGCCAAAAGATCAGAATGATTACGTATTTTGGCACTGGAAGTAACAAACTCTATGGGATTATGAGGAATATTGGCATTTATTACATTCTGATAAAGATTTA